>NC_091442.1:13701560-14901560 GCF_964237555.1 Oryctolagus cuniculus | reverse complement strand
ATGTCTTTTGAGTGTATACAATCGTAAGTGTGCAGGGCCCAAGGTCCCCGGGAGGTGACACCACGGGTGTGTAGGCTCTGAGTGTGTAAGCCCATTCAAGTGTCAAAGCACAGAGCAATCCGAGGTGCTGGAGGCTGGGGGGGTGTGCGAGGCTGTGTGAGACCGTACACATGCAGAATGGTGGCGTGCCCAGGGGGCGTCAGCAGCCAGGGTGTGCGCAGCGCGTGAGCTCCTGGGAAGGAGTTTGCGGTGGTGGCTGTGTAATTCCTGTGCAACTGCAGAGGCAGCAGAGGGCACAGGTGGGGAGCAGACTCCAAACCCTGCCTCTGCTCTTACTAGCTGTGTGACCTTGGGCAACCGACTTAACCTCTCTGGGCCTCATCTGTCAAACATACAGCAATTGACTCTTACCTCATTGTGATAAGGTTTTAATGAGTTAATGTGCCTGAAAAGCTGGAAGAAAATACATATGAGGTCTGTGAATGTACAAAGTCGTGCCGCTGGGTGAGCTGCAGGAGCAAGCTGATACAAAACCTGCCCACAGCCCCATCCTTCATCCTCCTCCTGTCATGTGCTTCTCCCCAGGGCGCCACCCAAACCTTCTCCCATTCTCCCTGATTGCATCATTCATGTTTCAGAACTGCTGTGTCCTCTATCCTGCTGACCCCCGAGGGCCAGCCCCAGCCCCTGGCCTCCCCTCTACCCCAGGCGTCAGTGGGCAGACAGATGCCACCTCGAGACTAACCCAGCCCCCTCCGGCTCCTCCACTCCCCTGGCCCACACACATCCGTGCCTCCTTCTGGGTCTTTCTGCCCCACAAGAGCGCCTCCATCCCTACCGTCAGGAGGTGGACGGTCCCTGACACATCACCCTCGCAGAACTGGAGGCAGACATGCAAAGCCTCCACTGTACCCCACGATGATCCATCTCCTGGTTCACAGACATCAAATGGCCTCTTTCCCTACTCATGCCCTTGTGGGGACACTGGGGAGCCCAATCAGCCAGCCAGGAAGGGACGTCTAAGCTCAAGCCGGAAGGAGAACTCTCACCCGACTATCGCACTGGCTGTTCCCGCTGCCTGTGCCTCAGGAGACCCGCCCTGAGACCCCACCTTGAATTGCAATCCGCCTGCACCCCACACCCTGGTCTCCTTTCATGTGTTCCCCGTGGCATTTCTCTCCTCCTGCATGCCAGCTTTTTCCCCCTGAGAAAATGGGTCTCTTCTGTTTGGCTCTAGGATGCATCCCCAGAACCTGGCGCCCAGAGCTGCTCCATTAACACCTGCTGCATGACTGACTGGCTGAGCCTGATCAGAAACTCCACCTCCTGGGCAACTCTCCTCCCCTCGTCCAGCCGCCACCTGTCAGACGTGTTGGGTGCGGAGCACTGAGATGCTGGCTTCTAGGAATCAGGGCACTGGGGCTCCGGAGGTGGAGGGTGCCACATCCAGATGTCTCCACATGGCCTGGTCCCCTCCCAGCTCAGACTCCTCCAGCTCAGGGTCCCACTTCCTTCCCTAAGAGCCCCCACTAAGGAGCACGTACAGTGTCCTGGGAGGCAGGTCCATGGCGACGCTCACGTCCAGGAGGGGAAGCTGTGGTCTGAGAGGTTAAACGACTTGACCAAGTAAGCAGGATCTAGACCCAGGCCAACTGAGGCCAAAGCTCATGGTCTGAGCCCGTGTTCTTGGTCCTGGCACACTTTTGAAGTGCCAGGGAAACCTTAAAAAAAAACTGACCCTGGCTCTCACCACCAGAAACCCTAGTCTGATCTGGTGGGAGAGTTCCAGCTCTCTGTCCTGTAGCCAGGATAGCCAGAGGTGAGGGAGGCATCAGAGCTCACCTCCCTTCAGTGGCAAGCCACAGAAAACCAGTGAGCGTGGACACTCAGCTGTGAATGGGCCAAAGGGAAGTGAAGAGAGACAGAGAGAGGAGGGCACCGGGCATGATCTTGAGGGGAGGATAGAGCCTCCATTTCATAGGTGGACTGGTGCTCAGAGGAGGTTTGGGTCTTGCCCAAAGACACAGTGAGGAAGGAGCAGGACTGGGGCTTGAGCTAAGGCCCATCTCCAGCTAGGAAGCGAGAAAATGAGATTGCGAGGCAAGTGCAGCAAATGGATGAGACTATGGCACAAAAGATGAACATGAGGAGATGGACAGGTGGAAGCGACTGGCTTCCATTTTCCAAGCTCATTCACGTGTGATCACCTTGGATCAGGCAGGAGGCAGAATGGAATGGGGAGCCAACCTGCTTTCAATATCACCTAAGCTGTGGGGTCCTGGACAAGTTCCTTCTTCTGATTCTCATTTCTTCATCCAGAAAACAGAAAAATGACACCCACACCAGGGTTCAAAAGAGAGACAACACAAAATGGAAACAACCCACTGTCCATCAACAGATGCATGGGTAAACGTACTGTAGGACAGCCCAACACACTATGAGAGCTTCACACACTGTAGGATAGCCACACACTGTAAGACAGTCACACACATATGGTAGGACAGCCACACATGCTATAGGGCAGCCATGCATGGTGTAGGACAGTCATACACACTGTAGGAAAGCCACATACCATAAGACAGTCACACACACTATAGGACAGCCATGCATGGTAAAGGACAGTCACACATGCTGTAGGACAGTCACACACTGTAAGACAGTTACACACACACTGTAGGACAGCCATGCATGGTGTAGGACAGTCACACGCACTGTAGGACAGCCTGATGCTGTAGGATAACCACACATACTGTAGGACAGTTGCACACACCCTGTAGGACAGCCTCATGTGCTGTAGGACAGCAATGCATGGTGTAGGACAGTCATACACACTGTAGGACAGCTACACACACTGTAGGACAGCCCCCCACACAATGTGAGACAGTCACACACACACTGTAGGACAGTCGCACACTATAGGACAGCCACATACACTGTAGGACAGGCCTACACACAATGTGAGACAGTCACACACACACTGTAGGACAGTCGCACACTGTAGGATAGTCACACACACTGTAGGACAGCCCCACACACAATGTGAGACAGTCACACACACACTGTAGGACAGCCACACACTGTAGGATAGTCACACGCACTGTAAGACAGCCCCACACACAATGTGAGACAGTCACACACACTGTAGGACAGTCGCACACTGTAGGATAGTCACACACACTGTAGGACAGCCCCACACACAATGTGAGACAGTCACACACACACTGTAGGACAGTCACACACTGTAGGATAGTCACACACACTGTAGGACAGCCCCCCACACAATGTGAGACAGTCACACACACTGTAAGACAGTCGCACACTGTAGGATAGTCACACGCACTGTAAGACAGCCCCACACACAATGTGAGACAGTCACACACACACTGTAGGACAGTCGCACACTGTAGGATAGTCACACACACTGTAGGACAGCCCCACACACAATGTGAGACAGTCACACACACACTGTAGGATAGCCACACACTGTAGGATAGTCACACACACACTGCAGGACAGCCCCCCATACAATGTGAGACAGTCACACACACACTGTAGGACAGCTGCACACTGTAGGATAGTCACACACACTGTAGGACAGCCCCACATACAATGTGAGACAGTCACACACACACTGTAGGATAGCCGCACACTGTAGGACAGCTGCACACTGTAGGACAGCCCCACACGCTGCAGGACACCTGCACAGGGCTCTGTCAGCCAGCAGTAACAGGGAACACATGACCATACATACAACCACATGCAGATATCTCAAGAACATGCCAAGTGAATGATGCCAGAGACAAGAGAAGTAAACTACAATTCCAGTCATGTGAAAGTCTAGAAAAACTCAGTCTGTGATAGCCGGGGGAGTGGGACGGAGGCAGAACTGGGGAGGGGGACAAGGAGACTCTGAGTGACGGAAATGTTCCGTATCTTGATGCGGCTGGTGGTTGACACAGGTGTACACATTTGTCAGGACCGCCCACTTGAATGCATTTCAGCCTCGGGGTTAAGCCACGGGTCGGATGCCTGCATCCCATATAATTCTTAGGTTCAGTGTCTGCCTCCAGTATCACCTAATGCAGACCCTGGGAGGCAGCAGGTGGGCGACCTGGATGGGGTCCTGGCCCCAGCTTCAGCCTGGCCCGGTCCTGGCAGGCATTTGAGCTCTTTCTCTTTATCTCTGTCTTTCAAATGAATAGAAAATAAAACAAAATATATTTTATTGTATGGAAATTATACCTTAATAAAGTTGTTGTTTAAATTTAAACAAATTCTTTGTAAATAAACATTTAAGGAAAAATAAAACACCCAGCATGGTGTTCTACAAATATTCCTGAAGAAATCTTTTCCAAATGGATCCAGGACCCAGCTGTTCTCAGCATCTCCCAGCCCTTCGACCCAGGGTGGTCTGAGCCACTGTGTCTCGCACCTGGGTGTTCACAACAGCTGCCACACGGGCTCCTGCGTCTGTCGCCAGCACAGCAGTCGGTGGGGTTCTGTCCAGACGCAGTAAGTCAGGTCGTCACCCTGCCACGCTCCTTCTCACTCAGGAGAAGCTGAAGTCCGGGGTGGCCCACAAGACCCTACCTAACCTCTTCCCATCGCCCCTCTCTCTCCCCTCTCCCGTTCTCTCCTTCCCCTCATTCAACTCTTGCCTCAAAGACCTCTTTGCTGCTTCTCCCACACAGGAGCAGTGGTCCTGCCTCAGGGCCTTTGCACGTGTCTACAATGCCCTTCCCCCAGATATCCCTCCCCCACCGTCTCCTAGGCTTTGCTCTGCTCAGTGACACGTCCCCGACCAGGCTGTTGAGGTGGGGCCCCTGCACCCCCATCTCCATTCTCCTCACAGCGTATCGAATCCACTGTGTTTTGCTTTTGCTGTTGCTTATGGACGGTCTCACTGGCACGCACCTTCCCAGAGGCAGGGATTCCTTTCTTCTGTGTCCACTGCACCCTCAGTGCCCATAACGGTGCCAAGGAGGCACTCCATGCACGAATGAATGAATGAGTGAGTGAACGAATGAATGTGTGGCGTGCGTTCCTTAGCAGCCCAGCTGCTGCTTTCTGCTTTATCACCTGGAAACAGCTCTGCAGAAACCCCCGGAGACGGATTCGACAGTTCCTCTTTTACAGATGAGAGGAAATGAAGGCCCGGCGGGGACCAAGGACTCACCCAAGAGGACACAGCTAATGAACGACCAGGGCCAATCACGCAACCGAGCCCAGCTCTGCCCCGCCCCCCCCACCCACCCCTGCTGCTGCTCAGAAAAAAGAAGTACACGTGAAAGCGGAAAATGAGCAGGAACAGGGCAGGGAAGATGGTGACGGGAGAGACAGCTAATCCCTGGGCCGGACGAGGCCATGACATTAACTCAGGCAACCTTCCTTTAGCCTCCGTTTGGCATGAGATGGGCTGACGTGGTCCCTTTAAGCCCAAGAAAAATGGAGCTTGCGACACGAGAGCAGCTCTTGGCCACCATCGGGGAGGAAACAGCCAGACTATATTAGGAAGCTCCCAGCAAGTGGCGAGAGGCGCAGACACCCAGGGGAGGCTGGGAGTGGCGGGGCCCTGGGAAGGGGGAAGAGCCAAGTGCTGGGCCGTCCCCAGCCTGATGCTCTCTAAGACTGGACAGTCCTCCCTGGGGACAGGAAGAAAGCAGCCGCAGAGGCCCAGAAGGACCCTGCCCACAGCCACCTGGTGGGAGGGGCTTCTAGGGAGGGCGGCGCCTCCTCTGACTCCCTTTGGGCTGCCCCTCAATGGGCCCTGTCATCCCTGTAGAGCCTCCCGTTGTCCTCCAGACCAAGGTCCTAGCAGCCTATAAAGCCTAGCCTGGCCGCCCCTGCCCACTGCTCCTGCCTCAGCCGGGACTGCTCTGTAGTCACACTCATCCTCCCACCTCATGGCCTTTGCACTGGCTTCCCCCTTTTCTTGCCACGCTCGTCTCCTCCCTCTTCCCCTGGCCAAGTTTCAGCCTCAGTGTGACTTCATCCAGGTTGCTTGAGCCCCATCGCCTGAGTCCCGCTGAGAGCCACACCCTGTCACGTCACCTTTTTCATAGCACTCTCCCCAGTGCACTTCAATAATTATGTTATCATCTGTTCCCCATACGCCTCCCCTACCAAACCTGGGCTTCTGCGAGAGGGAGCCATGTCCAGCTGCTTCCCAGATTCCAGCATGGTTCCCAGGCCCAAGGAGATGCCCCAGAAACACCCGGTGACTCTGGGGCCATCTTTTCCTGCAGGAGGCGGGAACCACACCCCCTTTCCCTTGTGACTCAGCATACAGCAGGCGCTCAACAGTGCATGGCAGGGGATGCCAAGGGACCCATCAGCTCAAACCCTGGGAGCTACTGGGATGCACAAAAGAGGCTGGCAAAGGCCATAGCCATGGTGAATGCAGACCTGTCGCGTACACAGGGCTCCTGAATTTAACAGAACCAGTTGCTCTTTGGTTTATTGTTGCATAACCCGGATTTTAACCTTAACCTTAACCCTGAATCTGAATGATTCTAAAACACGCATCCGTCACATCAGCCTGCTGAGCCTCGGTTTGTCCTGCAAAATGGAGATGATGATAGCTACTTCATGTGGTTGTTTATCCGTTCCTTTACATTTGACAAGTGTTTCCATCCATTCACCAGGCCAGGGATGGTGGCCACAGCGGTGAGCTGGACACAGAGTCCCTACCCTTGGTGGGGTGTGGAGTCTACCACCAGGCCAAGATGAAATTTAAGCCCTGTCCGGCGCTGTGGCACAGCAGCTTAATGCCCTGGCCTGAAGCACCAGCATCCCATATGGGCGCCGGTTCAAGACCCGGCTGCTCCACTTCCAATCCAGCTCTCTGCTATGGCCTGGGAAAAAGTAGATGGCCCAAATCCTTGGGCCCCTGCACCCGCATGGGAGACCTGGAGGAAGCTCCTGGTTCCTGGCTTCGGATCGGCGCAGCTCTGGCCGTTGCGGCCAATTGCGGAGTGGACCAGCGTATGAAAGCCCTCTCTCTGTGTCTGCCTCTCCTCTCTCTGTGTAACTCTGACTTTCAAATAAATAAATAAATATTAAAAAGAGAAAAGAAATTTAAGCCCTGGATCACAAAACTAAGCAGATGGCAGCCCCAGCAGGGGCCCAGGTGAGAGGGGATGGTCCAGGTCTTGAGTGGCATGGCAAGGGAGGGGCCTGATGAGCTGCAGACTACGTGAACCTTGTGGGACGTGGCTCACACGGCGCCTGGCACACAGGAAGCACTCGAGAAAGCCTCGCTGGTTGGCAGGTCAGTCTGCGAGGAAAGCTGGCCCAGAGGATTAACTGGAAAGATGAGAATGAGCCAGGCAGGACACGGAGAACCGGGCAAGGGGCGGAGCCGGGCTCCAGTTTCCTGTCCGGCTCTGGATGCTGGAGAGCGGCGTGTGCGTGCTCAGGGACACGCAGAGCTTCCTGTACCCCTGACTCAGGTAGCAGACCGCAGGGCCCACAGCCCTGGGAGGAAAAAACGTGGGCTCTGCTCCTCAGCCTGCACCTCCCTACACCTGCACCACAGGATGGCTTCCGTGCACAGACCCCCCATCCTGCCCAGTTGGAGATGGTGACCATGATGGAATTGAGCCCCTTGGAGTTTTCTTTAAAGCAGGTGATTCCAATACACAACCTGGCCACCTCTGCTGACCTCCGATGGACCAGCACGCTCCACTCCTGCTGTCACACCAGCTGACACCCTTAGCACACGCAGGCTCTAGTCCACGTGGGAAGTTACATGTTCGTTTTCAGACTGTTGACGTCAGTGGAGCCCAGTGTTGAAAGTGTGTGATTTGGAGGCTGGTGCTATGGCTTAAGATGCTGATATCCCAAATGACTACTGGTTCGAGTCCCGGCTGCTCTACTTCTGATCCAGCTCCCTGCTAATACGCCTGAGAAAGCGGTGGAAGATGGCTCAAATGTTTGGGCCCCTGCCACTGATGTGGGAGACCCAGATGGAGTGCCTGGCTGCTGGCTTTGGCCTGGCCCAGCCCTGGCCATTTTGGCCATTTGGGGAGTGAACCAATGGATGGAAAATCTCTCTCTCTCTTTCTCTTTCTCTGTCTGTCTTTGCCTCTTTCTCTGTAACTCTGCCTTTCAAATAAACAAATAAATCTTTAAAAAATAAAATAAAATTTTTAAAATGTATGTGGTTTTTTAATATTTACTATTGGGGGCCGGCGCTGTGGCGTAGTAGACTAAGCCTCCACCTGAGGCATCGGCATCCCATACAGTGCCAGTTCCTGTTTCAGCTGCTCCTCTTCTGATCCAGCTCTCTGCTTATGGCCTGGGAAAGCAGTGGAAGATGGTCCAAGCACTTGGGCCCCTACACCCACGTAGTAGACCCAGAGGAAGCTCTTGGCTCCTGGCTTCAGATCAGCCCAGCTCCTGCCATTGTAGCCATTTGGGGAGTGAACCAGCAGATGGAAGACCTCTCTCTCTGGCTCTCCATCTCTCTCTCTGTAACTCTGCCTCTCAAATAAATCCTTAAAAATTTACCATCTAGAGGAGTGCAGTATGAGTGCATTCTCATGGTTCTCTGAACACAAGCTCAGTGCTTTTGAACATCCCCAAGGAGTCTCTAAAAAACTGCCCCCGACTTCGGTAGGAATGTGACAGCCATGAAAGACTGCGAGGGAACCTGTAAAAGTTTGCTCATTTTCTATATTCAGTTATTTTGCATGGGTCTTTCACTTCTCATTCCACTTTAAGGGAACTGGGAATTGTTGATGCTGCATCACAGAATGCAAGAAAGACAAGGAGGACCTCCATCCAATAGGACCCTCGACAAAGCAGACTGATCGACTATACATGTGTTACATGTGATTCCTGTTAAAAAATAAAGATGTATGCACCATGTTTTATGTTTCTCTGCTTTTACCGACTCATTCGATCAACTAACTTATAACTGGTACTGATAACGTCAGATAAGAGCCTGAACACATTTTCTTGGACACAGATGTCTGCCCATCCCAGGAAGGAAGACACCAGATACATCACCAAGTGGAGGCAGGGAAAATGAGTGAGTAGCCATCTGCTTGGCGTCTGACCAAGTGGGAGACTCCCCCGTGGGGTGAGGATCAAAGGTTTGGATGAGGTAAGCAAGGTGGGGCCCTGTAGTTTTTGTTCTTCCTCAGGGAAATGAGAACTGTGATCTGAGCTACAGTCTTCGCCGTGTGTAGTCTGTGGTCTGAACTACAGTCTTCACCGTGTGTAGTCCGTGCTCTGAGTTACAGTCTTCGCCATGCGTAGTCCGTGGTCTGAGCTACAGTCTTCGCCGTGCGTGGTCCGTGGTCTGAACTACAGTCTTCGCCGTGTGTGGTCCGTGGTCTGAGCTACAGTCTTCGCCGTGTGTAGGCTGTGGTCAGAGCTACAGTCTTCGCTGTGCGTGGTCCGTGGTCTGAGCTACAGTCTTCGCCGTGTGTGGTCTGTGGTCTGAGCTACAGTCTTCGCCGTGTGTAGGCTGTGGTCTGAGCTACAGTCTTCGCCGTGTGTAGGCTGTGGTCTGAGCTACAGTCTTCGCCGTGTGTAGGCTGTGGTCTGAGCTACAGTCTGAGCTGTGTGTAGTCTGTGGTCTGAGCGACAGTCTTCGCCATGCGTGGTCTGTGGGAATTTTCCCAGCAAGAGCAGGTCATTTACTGCCAACCACAAGAGGCCACGTGGGGGACATGGTGTCTGTGTAAGCTTTTTCCTGCTGGATAAACTCATAGTTCATTAAGGCAGGAGCTCCAAATGTGTTTCTCAAACCTGGGTTAATGTATTCTACCCCTGGGGGCAGATCTGAGAAACCCAGGGCAGATCGCAGTGGGCCTTCCCAGAACCTGAAGGTTCTCGTAAGTGCTGTGAGTTGCCAGGAGGCAGGTGCTATTTCGTCAGAAGCCTCCTTTTGTGAACTCACCCAGGCACAGAAAGACAAAACCTCTGTGATCTCACTTACATAGAGAATCTAAAAAAGGCTGATCTCATAGAACAGAGGGGAGAAGCATGGTTCCCGGAGGCTGGGGGTGGCGTGGGGTGGAGAATGGGGCAAGGAGAGATGTGAACCAAGGGGTGCGGGTCTCAGACTGCAGGGGGAGCCCCAGGGACCGACCATGCTGCACAGTGCCCAGGTGACTGGTGACGTATTGCAGATTTCAAAGTTGCTAAAAAGAGAGGACTTTTAACAGCCATTCTCACCACAGAAGAGAAAGGTTGGTGAGGTGATGAATATGCTATCAGCATGCTTGTTTTCCTACAATGCATACATAGATCAAGACCTCACACTGTGGCCCATAAATAGACACAGTTAATTAAGAAATGAATTTCTTTTACAAGAGTCTTTTTGCAGCACATCTGTTGGGATCTGTGTTCCATGGAACCCAGTTTGGGAAACTACTTGAAACTCCATCATTTTCCACATGGGAAATGTGGACTAGCAAAGGAGCCGAGGGCCGTGGAGTAGGGGCTGTGCAGACACTGCTGGCTCCTTGTCTACTCAACTGTTCCCCCGGGGCTTTGCTGATATGACCTGTCTTATTCCAGTGTCTGATCTCTTCCACCGACTCAGAGAAGGGGAAACCTCTCTAACTCAGGGACAAATTCCGATCTCTGAAATTGGACTTCCAAGTCCATTCACCTTTCCAGGGACTGGATTAGGCACGAGCATGTGACGAGATCTGACATTGAGACTTGAGGGACAATCAGCCTGGTGGGGAGGCAGGAAAGAGTTCTTTGAGAAGAGATGCACACAGGAAAACACACCCTCTCCCTCTGCCAGAATCTGACACACGCTACAGGTGACCTGGGAGGCTGTGGTAGCCGTTCTGAGACCATGAGGCAAGCTAGTGGAGAGCACAGGTGATGCACTGTGGATGGCCAAGAAAAAGGGTGTTGGGAACCTAGGTCCTTGTTGGTGTTGTTGATTAACATCCTGGGGCTGCCCTACCTTGAGATTTTCATTTATGTGAAATCATAAATGTCCTTACTGTTTAAGTCTGTGTTGTCTGACACCAGCCGTATGTGGTCACTGAGCAACGAATTTCAAAGAATCAGTGTAGAAAATAATGTAAAATGGCTCATTAATTGTGGGGAGCAACTGAGACTAGACTAAGTTACTGGAATTAAGACTAATTCTATGCATCTGATCTCCCACAATATGGCGCTGAGAGAGAGACCAAACAACTTCTACACAGCTGCCTCCAGTTCGACCAATAACCTGCAGGAGCTGATCCTGCTCCTGATTGGAGGAGAGCAGCGTGCTCGGCGTGCGGGTAGCAGAGTTGGGATTGGTGGAAGAGGACTATAAAGGAAGAGAGAGCCAACATGCACCAGGAACATCTGAAGGAACATCTGGATAACATCTGAGCAGCCCCCGAGAGAGCTGGCCGGCGGTGTGCCACTCCCCCGCGGAAGTGGGGAAAGTGGCAGGGGGAACCGCCCCTCCACGGAGGTGGAGGGGCCAGCAGCTAACCCGGGACAGCGTCGTTCCTCCACGAGTGAGGGACCGGCAGCTAACCCGGGAAGAGCCGAGCAGACAAAAGAACAGCGCAGGGTTTAGTGTCGTTCCTCCGCGAATGGGGGAGCGACAATTAATAAGTGTACATTGATATCACACAGAAACAATAATATTTTGGATAATGGGCTAAATAAGTATCATTAGAATTTACCTCCCCTGTTTAAACACCCCTACTAGACAATGTTCGAATGCACATGTAGATCACAATAGACTTCATTGGAAAGTACAGTTTTAAGTCACTTCAGTGAACTGCAGATTGAAAAAACTTAACAGACACACATGGGTATCATTCTGATTTTACAGAAAACCTGGCACTGTTCCAAGTGCCTTGACTAGAACTTGCTCCTCTGAGAAACAGAGCTCCCTTCCAAGGCCCTCATCCAATCCCAGCTCTGTTCAGAGAGCGTGACCATTACAGAAGCCCAGGAGAAGGCAAGAAGACCCGGAAGCCACTGAGAGACACAGGAATTCCACCTCTGGCTACAGCGTGGACACAAGAACACCACCCCATCTGGCCAGCGATGCCTTCTGATTTCTAGGAAGCCGTCTGAGGTTGGACCATCAGCGTCCCGGGGGAAGTGACAGAGATGGAGAGACAGGAACCAAGCCCAGCTCCTCCTAGCGATCCCCACTGCCTGCGGAAGTCCTGACTGCCCCAGTTCCCATGCACCTGCCAGCCTGGTCTTCCCACGCCCAGTTTCAAAGCCACCTCCTTCAGGAAACCACGATCCTCCCTCCAAATTCTCACTGCCTGCCACGTGTGTCATCTCCCATCTTCTGGGGCAGCTCTCTGTACCTCATCTGCTTTGTCTGTATCTTGTCTGCTCTGTCTGACAGCCATCCCTGCTCCTTCCGGCCTCTCACGCAGATCAGATGTCAGCACAGGGTCTCTGGACGGCCCACATGAACATCATCAACAGACACCACACAGGGTTTCAGATGGAGCGGGCAGGTTCAGAGTGGGCACCACAGAAGTTGAAGTGATACCTTGACAGTAGGAATTCCATTTTGGAGGGGTCTACAGCTCTCATCCAAACCCACCAAGGCCAGGCCAGGAAAGCCAGGGACACACATTGTGGTGGCCGCCATGCCCATGCACAGGCGCTGTGTAGATGCTCCTGGGTGTAGGGACACATCCCAGATTAGCTCTGCCCCACTTGATAAAGACTAGAGACCCACGCAGAGTTGACATCTTTGGGGCAGCAAAGAATCGTAGAATTTGCATGGGTTTGTGGAACAGAAAGAGCTGACCCACAGCCTCCCTAATCTTTCCACCTCCCATGATCTCTACCCTATCCCTGCAGCCCAAGCCACACTGGTCCCTCCAGCTGACTACAGTAGAATCCCCCCGGTCTCCACTCAGCTTAACCTTGGCTGCTGATGGGGTCATTTGCTTTAATCCAGGCAGGGCTCCACAGGTTACTCCCCCTCTTGGGAGTGTGCAATGGCTTCCCAGGGCCTTGAGGATGCCTTGGTTGGCCCCAGGGGGTGCTGCAGGTGGGTGACTTTGCAGGGTGGGCTCTTGGGAAGCACGCCTGAAAGGGACGACTCAGGGTTTAGAAGAGGAGGAAGCTGAGCATCTGCAGTAGAAGCTCCAGCTGACCCCAGGGACATCTTCCTAAGTGGTGCAGCCCGTCAGAGCTGTCCATGATGGAACCACTCCCTGACTATGCAAGAGGCTGGGAGCCGCCAGCAGCTGACACTCCTGGCAGCAGGAGGCATGGTCCTGGGTGGTGTTTGAAGGTGCACCCCAGAGTCTACTCAAGGATAACGTCAAATTAGCTGGGCTCTGACAACCTCTCCAGCCTTATCCACTCCAGAACCCCTGCCCCCTGCCCCCTGCCCCTGCCCCATCTCTGTGCTCCTGCCTTTCCTAGAACACAGTACACTCCATTCCCACAGTCGCTGCTCTTCTGCCTGCCAGTATAGTCTCCCCCCGTTAACTCCTCTTCATCCTTCAGACCTTGGCTCAAGCGTCACCTGCTCCAGGAAGACTTCTCTCTGTTACCAGGCCAGGTTCCCCTGTTACCAGCTCATCAATTCTTCTGCTTTCCCTGCCAATCACTTGCTGCACTTGGTAACTAAGAAACTGTTAGATGCGATCTCTGCTGTGAGAGTGCATGTGCCTGAGGACAGGGACCAAGCTGGCCTTGCCCACCACAGCAGCCCCAACACCCAGTGCAATGGCTGACACCAGAAGGCATCCAGTAGACACTGTCAAGTGCATGAGTGAGTTCATGGCCTTGCACCAGTTCTCAACAACTGTTGACTCCCTTCATTTCACAGGGACCGACTATAGCATGAGCGACCACCCCAACTTGCCTGAGATCCAGGGGGCTCTTGGGATATGGGACACCCAGTGCTAACACCAGGACAGTTCCAGGCAACCTGAGGTGAGTGGTTACCCTAAGTCTGGGTGAGAAGGAGAGACGGGGATCTCACTGTAGCTCAACATTCAGGCAGGCAGGCCACCCGGCCCTTCTGCAAAAACCCACAAAACAATCTCTGCAGCCAATATCCTACCAGAGCTGGTCAGGCTACTGTTGCTGTGGCTAGCTCAGTTGGTAGAACATGGGACTCTTAACCCCAGGGTCGTGGGTTCGAGCCCCACGTTGGGCGACAGATGTTGCTGTGGATTCATTCTGAGAGGAGGAGCGTGGTGGGGGTAAGAGGCTCGGAGTCACCACACAGACCCCGGGTGAAAGCAGGCCTGAGGCGAGCAGCCTGCAGACGCATATATTTCAGTTGATACAGCAGCTTAAATAGCCAAGGCAGCCAATCCGGTCAAGGGGCGGTTTATGCCCTAACCAATCACAGCCTGTTGCCAGGCAGTATCCGAAGCCATCCAATCACAGCCTGCTGCCAGGCAGGCTCTGTTGCCAGGTGGGTTTTGAAGCCATTCCTGAGCAACTGACGTTCACTTGCCAGCAGCCATCTTGGCATGGCCATCTCATTCCACCACAGGCTACCAACTGTTAAACATCTCGCTTGCAAAATTCCTGAAAGTGCAACGATGGGATCCCATGTCTAGTAGGAGCTGGCTTCACCACCTCATATTTAATATGGACTTTCATATTCCCGATATCTGCAAATGTGTGACACGGTCATAGAGAATCGGCCCCGCAGAAGTGAGAATATCTCAGTTCTGAGAGGCTCACAGCTGCAGCGGAGCTTGGAGACCATCCAGCCCAAGGCAATGAGTAATCTCATGGGCCACCTTTCCTTGTCCTGTGTTTGCAACAGACATTACTAATCGATCATGATGCTCAATCTTAATATGGCCTCACAGTCTCCCCTCACTGCTTCTCCAGCGACCACAGCCAACTAGCTAGTGGTGTGTGTGGTAGAAAATCAACCTACCGTTAGGGGTAAGTGTGGTCCAGCACCCTCATAGTACAGAGGAGGACGCTTAGGCTCAGAGAGGTAGAAGGACAGGCCATGCAGCCAGGCAGTACCCCGGCTGGGACTACAGAACAGACCTATCCCTCACTTGTCCTTTCCTGCTTGCCTGGTCTTGAGTGAAGAGGACCAAAGGGGGAACCATTTGAGATTCTGAGTCTAGATGCTGGGGACTCTGTGTAGACCCCTCCAAACCCTCTTTGCAACCTAAGGTCTTCTCATCATGTCTGTGGGTAAATATTGTGTGGGTGTTGGGGAAGGAGCACTTTCCTAAAACTTCTGAAAACAAATGTCATATTTGCTCATTGCAAAAGTTCAAACATAAAATAGATGACCTCTACCGTCCCCAGGGGTGACTGCTGTTAACAAGTTAAGTTCTTTCATGGCCTTTTTCTACTCACTATAGCATCTACATAAAACAAATTGGGGCTAGTGTTGTGGCACAACTGGTTAAGGCTGCAATGCCAGCATCCCACATGGGTGCTGGTTCAAGTCCTGCCTGCTCCACTTCCAATCCAGCTTCCTGCTAATGCACGTGGGACAGCAGTGAAAGATGGCCCGGGTATCTGAGTCCTTGCCACCCCATGTGGGAGACCCAGATGGAGTTCCAGGCTCCTGGCTTTGGCGTGGCCCAGTCCTGGCCATTGTGACCGTTTTGGGAGTGAACTAGTGGATGTAAGATCTCTCTTTGTCACTCTGCCTTTCAAATAAATCATAAAATGTTTAAAAAAAATTCAAAAAGTGGTTGCTCCCCACTCCACCCTGGGAACACTACCTAGCACCCAGCAGCACCCACGACAACCTGCCACATGGCTCTTGCTCCCTGAGACGCCTCAGGCTCCTTTCCCTAGCAGGGTGAGTGGTCTACCTGGGCCTTCCCAAATGGCTTTAGAACGCCATGTCTGGCTGCACGGATGAATCCAAGAGTCCCTTTGGTGAGCATTTGGACTGTATTACATTTTCCCAGAACAATCGCAAGGCTTTGCTCTCTGGCCCGCCCACGGGGCTGGCACCGAAGTCTCTTCCCAAGGTCCCAAATGCGGCCGTCCATCAAAGTTTGAGTCTCCGGTTTCCTGGGATCACAGACGGACACCCCAGAACGGAGAGCCTGGCGGCGTTTGTGAGCAGTTCCCGGGAGCTGGGTCGGGTTGCGGTGAGAGGAAGAGAAGTCCCCTCAGCCTGCAGGGCTCTGCCGCCCCCACAGCCAGAGCTGCTGCCCCGGATGACACCCTGTGGCTCACACACGAAGCCGAGGATTAGCCAGGCGACTGCCCACATGCTGACAGCCCAGGGCCGGTGGCCTGGGGCAGCTCCGCGATCCTGAGGCTGCAACACTAAGGGCTTTGGAAGCCAGAAATGACTGGGGGTGCAGGGGACAAATGGGGCCAAAGAAGTGGGCTGGGTTCAAAGGGAGGCCCACCTTGAGTGTGTACAGGCCGCCTACCACCCTTATGCCCCTGGGCACATTGGACAGGCATCGCCACCCCACACTGCCAGAGACTGAACTCCTAATCCCCTTTTCACACTCGGCAGCCATCTCAGCTCAGGAATGCCGTCCTTCCATGGCTCGAGCCAAAGCTCTGGGATCGCCTTCACCCCTCTTTTCTCACTCCTCTGATCCAACAACCAGCAAAATACATCAGTTCTTCCTTCAAAACTCCACCTCTGGCCACCTTGGCTGCTATGAGGTGGTGGCCCAGGTCTCCGTCATCTCTCATCTGTGTTACTGCAATGAACTCACTAAATGTTCTCAATGCTACCTCCTCCCCCACCCCCAGTCTCTTCTCCATCCGGGTTTCCCCAAGGGTTTCAGGGGCCCAAACACATAGACCATCTTTCTCTGATTTCCCAGGCGCATTAGCAGAGAGCTGGATGGGAAGTGGAGCAGCTGAGACTCGAACCGGTACCCATATGGATGCAAGCCAGTGTCACATAATGCCAGCCCCCCGACTCCAGTCTCTTTTCAACACAGCAGCTAAAGGATCCATTTCACGGAGTCAGGTTCTGTACCTTATAATCCTCATTTTCCCCAGAGTGAAACCTCAAATCTCACCAAGGCCTACCTGGCCCTGCACAGCCCTCCACACCTTTTTTTTTTTTCTTTTTAAAAGATTTATTTACTTATTTGAAAGTCAGAGTTACACAGAGAGAGAAGGAGAGCCAGAGAGAGAGAGAGAGAGAGAGAGAGAGAGAGAAAGAGAAAGAGAGGTCTTCCATCCACTGGTTCATTCCCCAATTAGCCACAAGGGCAGAGCTGCGCCAATCTGAAGCCAGGAGCCAGGTGCTTCTTCTGGGTCTCCCAGTGGGTGCAGGGACCCAAGGACTTGGGCCATCTTCTACTACTTTCCTAGGCCATAGCAGAGATCTGGATCAGAAGTGGAGTGGCCGGGACTCAAACTGGCACCCATATGGGATGCTGGCACTGCAGGCGGCAGCTTTACCCACTATGCCACAGCGCTGGCCCCCTCCACACCTTGAGGGCAGGAACATTACATGGATCATGTATCCTTCCTGTATATCCCACACAGGAGACAGACTGTCAGTCTGTCCTGTCACTGATGTTATTAAATCTGACCACCTGCTTACAAAGTGGTCCATAAAGGTTTTCAATTTAATTAGAAATAACAAGCATGGGGGCCAGCATTGTGGCACAGCAGGTAAGAGCTGCTGCCTGCAGTGCCAGCACCCTGTATGGGCACTGGATCATGTCCTGGCTGCTCCATTTCAGATCCAGCTCCCTGCTATGGCCTGGGAAAAGCAGCAGCAGATGTCCCAAGTGCTTGGGCCCCTGCCTCCCATGTGGGAGACCCTGAAGAAGCTCCTGGATCCTTGCTTCGGGTCAGCTCAGCCCTGGCCATTGTAGCCATCTGGGGAGTGAACCAACAGATGGAAGATCTCTCTCTCTCTTCCTCTCCCTCTCTCCCTGTAACTGCCATTCGAATAAATAAATTGTCTTTTTAAAAAATTAGTAACAGGCATGGAAACATGATGCCAACCAGGCAGTGTGTCTCCTGCAGGCTGCACACGCCCTCGGGCCTCTGACACCATCCACAGCCACAGTTGCCCACAGAGGCTTGACCACCCCTAGGTACCAGGTGCTCACTTCTGGCCTGGTGGAGGAGAGCTCTGCGTTCCTACTGCCTTGGGCTGCTCTGTGACTCCTGCCAGCTGGAGTCTGTCTGGGCCATTCAACTCATCAACTCCCCCTTATACAGGGAGTAGAAGCTACCAGGAGCAAGGAGGGCCAGGCCTCACGGCCCACCGACTCCGCGGCTCTGGCTTGGTAGGAGATGGGTGAGAACAAGGACGGTGCTCTAGCCTACGGCAGGAAGCCACCCTGTCCCCTCACCTCACGCTCCCCCCTCAGCCAGGGCCCTCTGCAAACACTCCACATTCTTCCCCAGGGTGTGGTGGGCAAGGCTTGATCCAGGGACAGCTGCGGTCGGGGCACAGAATATGCAGGCCCAGGAAACAAGCAAGTCATGAACCTCAGGGCCTGACCTTGGGCAGGGGTGTGGCTGCAGGCACTGGGCCCATCTGCCCCCTGAACCAGAGAAGGCCGTGGTGAGGAAGGACTCATGATGTCTGCCTCCTTGTCTTACTGCTGGTCTGCCCTGCTCTCCTGGGGTCTCCAGATGATGCCAAGAAGCTGCCAAGACAGCAACTCCGCCGGCTGTCAAGCTGACCCCTGGCTGTGAAGTTGGACATGAAACTTCCAAGATGAGGTTAAATTATGCTGATTCCACATTGGAAAAGGAATCGTGCCTGGCGTGGTTCCCTCTACACTGGCAGGACTCAAGGCAGAACCAAGTGAATCAGAGTCTTGGCTTATTAATGCTTCCAGTATCAAAATCTCCCACAGACAAGGACAGCTGTGGTTTGGGCCATCCTGGATTCATTTACCTTTTGAAGTGTGAAGACAATACAGGAAATAAAATATGTATTTTGGCATTTTCTATGTGTCTGGCATTATGCTAAGTACTTTATATGTCATATCTCATTTCATGTCTCAAATATATATTGAGGGATATTTTAACATATCTAGTGGACAAAAGAAAATGGAAGCTCAGAGCAGTTACATGATATGCCCAGTATCACATGCCTAAGAATTAGCACACCTGCGATTTGAACCCAGATCTGGCTTCTGCAAGCTTCCAAACTGCATATCTCCCTTTAGGAATGTCAGATTCTCTTAGGATTTCTACACTTGATGTTTAACAGCAATTAAGCCATTTTACATAAAAAATACCCCTTTAAAAGCTGAAAAACAAAAACAAAAAACTTCACTAGAACTAAGAAATTACAGTAAAAGCTAAAGAGATTCAAGTCAACATGCAAAAATAATTGTATATCTGTAAACTAGCAATTAACACTTGGAAAAATGAAATTTAACATGCCATTTATGATATCATTCCATAAAAAAAACAAAAGATGTGCAAGACAGTGAAGACTCCAAAGCATGGCTGCGTGAAATTAAGGAAGAACCAAACAAATATGGCTACATACCATGTTCATGGATTGGAAGACTCCCTGTTGCTAAGATGTCAATTCTCTCAAAACTAATCTGTAGCTCTAATGCAATCTTAATCAAAACCTTAGCAGGCTCTTCTTATTTTATTTTCTTTTAGAAATTGACAAGCTGATTTTATAATACATAGAAGAATGGAAATGATCTAGAACAATCCGATCCCAAACAAGAAGAGCAAAGCTGGAGGACTTGCCCAGTTCTAAGATTTCCTATAAGGCTGCAGTAACCAAGACAGATTGAAACTGGCATAGAGACAGAAAAATACTCATAGATCCACAGAAAACATATTCCTTTGGGGCAAATAAATATGAAGGTTAAGCTTCTTTAAGCTTGTCTTCACAGGATATCACGAGCCGAGAGAATTAACACCAGGTATTGCTCAGTCCTCCTTTCTGGCAAATTCACTTAGCTCCTGTGTTCAGAGTCCAAAGAGCTTAAGTCATTAACTTTGGGTAGGAAACAAAGCCAGTTCCAGAGAGCAGAAGCCTGGGTTCTGACCCAGTTATCAGAGTGAAAGCAGAGGGCTCATTTTTTCATCATGGAACAACAGTAATAATAAAGCCCTAACATGTGCCCAACTCTGTTCTAAGAACTTCACACATACCAGAGCTTTATTTAATTCTCTCAGCAAGAAGGCATTAGAGAGAAAATAGTCAGGGTGACACGTAGGAAGGGAAATATGATTTTGTGATGACTGGAGTCAGTTTTCTGTTTTTGTACTTATGTGTGGATAGACAATTATAGGATGAAATGCATGCCTTGCAGGGGGTTGTAATCCTAAAAGTTTGAAGCTACTAGAGTAGTGCAAGAGAGGGTGATGAAGAAGCCTAAATAATAATGCACATAAGATTCTTAGCATTGAGCCTGGAACATAGTAGACTCAAAACACGAGAGGTGTGATTAAAACCATTGCTGAGGTAGGCTTCACTGGTGTTGGTTCCACGCAGTTTCAGAGAGTCTGGCACTATTTCAATACTTGCTCTGTCCCTCTCAAGTTATTACGTGGTGGGGCTGGCGCTGTGGCACAGCAGATTGAGCCACAACCTGGAACACCAGCAGCCCATATGAGCACCAGTTCAAGTCCCAGGGCTCCACTTCCTATGCAGCTCCTTGCTAATGTGCCTGGGAAAGCAGTGGAGGATGGTCCAAGTGCTTGAGCACCTGCAACCCATGTGGGAGACCTGGATGGAGCTGCCTTTTTTTTTTTTTTTTTTTTTTTTTTTTTTACAGGCAGAGTGGACAGTGAGAGAGAGAGACAGAGAGAAAGGTCTTCCTTTTCCGTTGGTTCACCCCACAATGGCCCCTGCAGCTGGCGCATTGCGGCTGGCGCTCCACGCTGATCTGAAGGCAGGAGCCAGGTGCTTCTCCTGGTCTCCCATGGGGTTCAGGGCCCAAGGACCTGGGCCATCCTCTACTGTACTCCCAGGCCACAGCAGAGAGCTGGACTGGAAGAGGGGCAACCGGGACAGAATCTGGCACCCCGACCGGGACTAGAACCCAGTGTGCTGGCGCCGTGGGTGGAGGATTAGCCTACTGAGCCACGGTGCCGGCCCTGGATGGAGCTTCTGGTTCCCAGCTTTGGCCTGGCTCCACCATGGCCATTTCAGCCATTTGGGGAGTGAAGCAGCAGATGGAAGATCTTTCTCTTCTCTTTCTCCTCCTCCTCTCTCTGTAACTCTGCCTTGTAAATACATAAATTAATCTTATTTAAAAAAAAGTCTTAAATGGTGTTGAAGGAGCCCTGCCCTTTCATTTGGATCTGGGTCCCACAAATTACGTAGCCAATCCTAACTTTTTTATATCACTATAATTTTTTAAAATATGTATTCACATTATAAAATATTCAATTGTCTCTTATTATTATCAAATTCCATCCCTCCCTCTTTCTAGCTAGAGGACCTTGAATGAGAATCCCTGTCTGATCTCATCTCAGCTTCTTTATCTGTATAACAGGGAATAACAGTTCTGCTCCTTGTGGTTGTGAAGGGCCAAGAACTGCACTCAGCACACAGTAAGCAGTCCTAAAATATTAGTATTAATTATTATTATAATTAGCCTATGGAAACAATTCAACGTTGGGCCTGGTTTTTCCACAGCACAGTTTGGGGAGAGGATTGTAAAACTAACCAAAGGCTCTGGACTGTATCTGAACACAGGATCACTTCAAGTATCTGGGGACGAGCTAAGAGAAAGCTTAGCAGCAACGTGTAGCCAGCCCAGGCACACGGTTTCAGGTCGCGTTAGGCCTCTGAGACCAAGGCAGGGCCCCAGTCGAGAAGCTCAGGAAGCAAGGATCCCTGATGGCCCCTGCAGTGCTGGAGCCTCTGGGCCGCTGGGCAGGAACAGTCGGCAGCCACACATGACAACTTCGGGGCTGGGGCCCGGTGGGAGGGGGGACTCCGGCTTTAAATCAGCAGCTATTTTTAGCTTTGCTATATATGGCCAGAGAGGAATGAGGGCTATAGGAGGGCGGTGGTGCTGGGGGCTTACAACAGGTTGGGAGGCAGGAGCCCAAGTGCCTTCTCCTTCCTCTTTCCACGCAAGAGAGAGAGCGTCGCCTCCAAGCCAGGCAAGACGAGAGGGTGTGGGGAGGGCACTGGAACAGCAGGGGCTTGGGAGCACAAGTCTGTTTGAGTCCCTTCGGAACTGTGACCTTCCAGTGTTTTTGTCCATGACCTCTAGTGAGAAACATTTTGGGGGGGCTGGCATTGTGGTAGAGCAGGCTAAGCTGCTGCCTGAGATGCCAGCGTCCCATATGGACACCAGTTTGAGACCCGGCTGCTCCACTTCTGATCCAGCTCCCTGCTAATGCACCTGGGAAAGCAATGGAAGATGCCCAAGTCCTTGTGCCCCTGCACCCAAGTGGGAGACCTGGAAGAAGCTCCAGGCTCCTGGCTTTGGCCTGGCGCAGCCCCAGCCACTGCGCACGCCCAGAGGGGAGTAAACAGCTGATGGAAGATCTCTCGGTGTGTCTCCCCTCCTCTCTGCATTACTTTGCCTTTCAAATAAATAAATATATTTTATATCCCGACACACATAAACACATACATGAACACACACTCATACACATACATCTATCCCCCGACCAGCAAGTTTTTCGGGAAATAATCCTCTCTCTTATTCTCTGTGAAACATTCTCGCATGTTCTGTTCTATTCCATTCTTGCATGTGAAAACCTGTGGGTCGCTAAAGTGAGTTCACCACGCTCAGGGGTGGGCGCTGCTGGTTGCAGCCCCGGTGACTCTGACACGGGCTAAGGCAGCCCCCCGCATGTAGGATGAGAGGCCCGTGTCAGCCTCCTCTCCTGGCCGGACAGCAAACTTGGACGTCCCGGCGTCTGTGCCCGCTTTTAGCTCCACCTGGAGCGGCCCTTTCCTGGGGGCACCTGGCTGTCTCCTGCACAGTGGCAGGACACGGACCCCACCTGCTCTAGGACACTTCCCTGGGTGCGCACGTCAGGTGGTGGCCTGCTCTCGCTTCCTTGGTCCCCTGCCCGTGCCCGCCTCCTACCCGACACTGGGCCATAGCACAGTTTCCTGCTAGTCTCTCCATGCTGTTCATTGCTCACCCACTGCGTAGCACAGTGGCTTCATGATCACTCAATAAATTCCTGAGTGGCTTCGTGATCATTCAATAAACATTTGTTGAATGAATTCATAATATATAGCAGTAATGGTGACTATCATTACTGAATATTCATTTATCTCATGTGAAGTCTTATGAGAGGTTTAGGATAGGTCCATCGTATGGGTAAGGAAACGAAGGCTCGAAGAGATTAAACAAGAGGATGGGGCCAGGGCAAGAGGCTGGGCTACTGACTCCTGACTTCCTAATCCCAGGATCTTATTTGTGCACATTCCCCTCCGTGCTACCCAGGATGGGGCAGAGGGCAGGGCCTTAGCAAACTCTCCAGGGCACTGCTGACAGGTTGATTAAAGAGATTTTCCGAAGCAGCCGCCATATCTAATTTTGGAGGGTTACACGTTGTGTGTGGCTTGGGAGAGAGAATCTGTGAGGCTTCCAGGGCCTCTAGGCGTCTCATTCTGAGGAAGCCTGGGCCCCTGACAAACCTGAGCAGCAGGTCCTCTCATTACCCGGCCTGAAGAGCCCCTGGCCACACCTGGGCCTGCAAAACCCAGGGCCTGCAGAGTGAGGTGACCTGGCCCCGCCCACAATTCCAGCCTGCACCCGGCTTGCCTCCCTCAGCCCCTCTGTTCCTGCCTTCTGGTATTCTTGCTGTTCCTCCCACAGAGCAAAGCCCAGTCCTGCCCCAGGGCCTTTGCGTCACCACTCTCTCTGCCTGAAAGCCTTCACGTCCTTCCAACCTCTCCCATCCCGCTTCTGAAACCATCCCATGTGAAAATGCCGCCCTCTTCCCGCTCTGCCAGCTTCCTTCATAGCCCTGTCAACTTCTGAAAATTATACATGTTTGTCTTCTCTCTTCTCCACTTGACAGGGAGCCCCTTGTCTTGCTCACTGGCCCCTAACATACGCTGTGGGGTAGTTTCTGGCACAGAGGAGGAGCTCGGTAATAATGACTGCGTGAATGAAGGAGTGAGTTTTTCTCCTTCTCAACATTTTGGCATTGGCTCAGTTTCCCACGCTCAGCTCAGCCTGGAAATGTGCGTCCCTTTGACTTGCATCCGGACCCCCACTGCACATACCCCTTGGTGTGGAAAGAGGGAAGAGAGAAGTGGGAAGGCAAAGGGCATTTGGCGCGCGCCCACTGTGCACCCCTTTGCATAGGTAACCAACACCTCCAAACGACTCAAGGATCTCCTGCGTTTTCCAGCCACAGGAACTGAGGCTTGCTCTCTGCTGTGAGCCCGGCGCCCAGCACAGGGCCTGGCAAAAACTTCTGGGGGACGGAAGGGCACTGGATCACAGAGTTTCTGCAAATAGCTGGAGGTCATCAAAGTAGCACGTGGTGCAGCCAGACGTTGACCCCAAGCTTGTGCCATGCCGGCCTGTGCTCTGCAGCCACCCCAGGTGGCCACGGAAACTCAAGGCGCATGAGGGCAGTGCTCACCCAGACACCCACCACCTGTAGCCAAGACACCAACCCACCCTGCACCCCAGGGTGTCTCAGTGCACCCCAGGGGCCCGGCGTGAGCAAACCTTGCACCTGGGCTGCCTGACGCCTCTTTCTGCCCCACATGCCTGGGTCACACCCCGACCCCAGCCCACTCGGAGCGGCCTACTCCCAGTCCTCTGGCACAAAGAGAGGAGACCAGTGGCAAACACCATTCCATACAAATGCCTCTAACCCAAGTTCATGCTTTTCATTAGCCGTGGTTTCCAGGTAAACCGCCTGCCAGGAAAACGCCATCCAGCTACCCTGAGTCCAGTGCTAACGCCCACTCAAGGGAGGAGGGGCAACCCGCTTCCACGTCCACTTCCACGGGCGTCGCACAGCCAAGGCCTCTGGCTTGGCCAGAGAAGGGGCACTTTGGGGACATCATTCGGGACCGTCACAAAAGTTCTACAACTCACAAAATACTGTTTGTCTCTTTGCCTGTGGTCTATAGCTTGCTAGCCCCTGATTCAAACTGTAATATGTAAAAAACTGCCTGATGAGCCGGTTCAGAGTTCCCTGGGCCCTTGCTCAGGGATCCGGATTCAGGAGGGTCCTGAATTTACATTTCTAACGGGTGGAAAGGCTCGTCGACCACCCACATTTGGAGCGGTACCTATACTTAAGGTGTCTCGTTTTATGGATGGGGAAACTGAGGCTGAGTAAGTGGAGCATGGGAAGTTACACTCGGTGGATGGATGAGGTCCATGACAGCGGCTCTGTCGTCCCTGTGCCAGGCTCCTGTGTGTGTTCTCGCCCTGCGATGGCCCTCCTGCTCCTGAGCCCTGCGGCCCCGCGGCCCTCCCCTCTCAGCCTGTGCAGCCCCCGCTCTCACCCTCACAGCAAGTTTCCCATCACGATCCATCTAACTGCTCTCCATCTCGGCACGCGGGACGTACCCGTGAGCAACAGCTTGTCTGCTTGGCCGGCTTGGAAGTCGGGGACGGTAACTAACCCTTCGCATAGTGCCCAGCAAATAGGATGTGCAGCGAATCAGGAGTGTGTGGATGCACAGTGAATGGATACACGGATGGACGGATGGACGGACAGACAGATGGGGGGGTGGCTGGGCATGTGGATGGGCGAGTGTGTCGGCTTTTGGGTGGGCGGGCAGGTGTGTGGAGGGATGAACGGATGAACACCGCTCGTGACCTATTGTTTGAAAATAATAGCCAAATGGCTGTCATGGCAGAGTTGAGACTGGACCCTGACGCTGCTACCGCACAAGCTGGGGTCTGCTCCACAGCTGCTCCTCCACCGGGCATGCAAACAGCAGCAGGCACATTCTATTGTGTTTACGTGGCAGGCGTGCATGCAGCATCCCTGCCACGGCTCGGCGGCCCCTTTATTGGCACCACCTTTGCTACCAAGAAAATGATGCTCAGAGAGGTAGGTCATCTTGCCCAAAGCCACACAGCGAAATCACATCCTAGCCCTCAGACTCTCTGCCAACAGCCCCTGGCTCCCCCCCCCCCCCTCCACCGGCCTTCCTCCTGCTCCGGCCCCTCCCCCGGGCTCACCTCCATCTGCATAGGTCTCGGTGCCATAGCCATCCTGCAAGCCATTGTTCCAAGTCCCCTCATACTTGGCACCGCTGCTGGTGCTCTGCCGGGTTCCGTAGCGTCCCTTGAAGCCATGCGTCCACTCGCCCTTGTACAGCCAGCGCCCCTTGGTCTCTATGCCCAGCCCATGCCGCTTGCCCTGGCTCCAGTAGCCTTCAAAGGTGTTTCCGCTGGGCCAGGTGTAGACGCCTGCCACTTCAAAGCCGAAGTTCCAGGAGCCGGAGTATTCGCCCTGGCCCTTGGGGCCCGTGCACAGCCCGTGTCCGTGGGCCTTCCCCCCCTCCCAGCCCCCACAGTACGCCCCGCCGTCATCAAAGTCAAAGCGGCCCCCGCTCATGGCATCCTCGCCTCCGGCCACCTGCCCGGCCTCCAGCTTGGGCGACGCCCTGCAGCACCCTCAGGGCTGGGCCCCAGACTCACCACCGCGCCCCACAACAGGGGGAGCGAGAGGCCAGCAGAGGCTGAAGGAGCCCAGCAGCCAGGTCAGTGCCGGGTGGGCTGGGCAGAGCCATGCCTGGGAGGCCCCCCTCAGTCAGCCAGGGGCAGGCTGCCCCTCGGGAGGGGGTCAGGTGGGGAAGAGGCACAGCCCCCACGAAGCATCCCAAGCCGGGCTTCCATGGAGTCCAAGGAAAATCACGGTGATCCTTCAGGAGGCACAGTGAAAGGGGAGGGCTGGCGGGGTCCCCAGCGCTTTCCAGAGGGGCAACTCCCCCTCGGCGGCAGCCCCAGCCCCAGGCTGAATTCCACAGCCCGCTGGCCCCCTTCTCCTGCACCCCAGTGGGTGTGCGGGGCGGTTGCACTCTGCCGCGGCCCCGCCCCTACTCCCATGCTGCCCTCCCCCTGGGACAGAAAGGTCAGTGTTGCCCTAACAAGGCCATTGGATCTCAGAAGCTGCTCCCAAAATAGCCCCCTGGCCAGCCCAGCCTCCTTCAAAGTGGGAGGGAGCGAGGGGTGTTTCAACTCGGGCGGCTGCAGACCCAGCGCAGCTGGAGGACTGAGGAAGGCGGCAGGCGCCCGGGGAGTGGGCAGCCAGGCAATGCGGTGGTGGCTCGCGTGCCCTCCGTGGGTAAGAGGCCCCGGGGGCTACAGCCGGGAGGGAGCAGAGGCGTCAGCGTGGATGGAGGAGCAGGAGGCCCAAGCCCCGAAGGCTGAGAACCCCCGAGCGTGGCGCTTGGCCAATCTCAGCCCCCCCACTCGCATGCCCTGACGGGACCTGGGGCTGCAGCACCCATGCCAGCCCCATCCCGGAATCCTGTGACCTAGAGAGAAAGGAACGGGACTGTTTCACGCAGGCTCTGAAAGCTGGGGCTGGCGCTCCCAAGCCGAGGTGAGGCTCCGGAAGGCGAGCCCTGAGCTCGTGCACAGCCCTGGGGGTGCCAGTGCAGAAAGCAGGGACCACCCCTTGCCCTCTCTCCCTCTCGGTCCCTGAGAGCCTGGGTGGGGGCTGAGTCTGCATGAGGTCCCCTCTGGAATGCTCAGGGGTCACAGTGCTATTTTTTTCAATTCCCCTCTTTCTCCAGGGTCCTAAGAGCCTGAGAGGCCAGACCTCAGAAAGCTCCTGGGGCAGGGTCGAGAGCAAAGGGCCTGGGTGGGTCACGAGTGCTCAGGTTCCCACCAAACTCCAGGAAGAAAGAACAAATAAATCTGAAGAAGCTGCCGCCGGGGGCTGATGGCTGTAAATCCCCACTGAGCCCAGGGTGCCGGGGTGGGGGCGGGGGTGGGGAGTCATTCCGGGAAAGGTACGGGCCACGGAGAAGAGGAAGCTGGGCACGTGTGACTGTTGGGGACGGGGTCGCTGGAGAAGCAAGCACAGGAGGACATTCCACTGTTAACTGACTTCCAGCCTTTCTGACCTGTCCCCAGATCTCCCGAGGACTTGAGGCCACTCAACGTCGCTGCAGAAGTTTTGTTCTTAAAGTGGCTGGAAACCATTCCCTCTTTTCCTGCTGCCCAGAGCCAGTTCTCAGGACTTGGCAGTGTTGGGGCCCCCGACCTTGAGGGAGCCCCTTCCTCGTGCACATTTCCACCCGGGGCAGAAACACCCAGGCACTACCGGTGTGGGCTGCTGCCAGGCTAACAGGCAGCAGTGACGGCGGATACAGACCACCACCTAGGTAGCGGGAGTCACCCCCTGGCCAGGTTGACTGACAGCCTGCTGGCACGGCCCACCTCCCACAACACCTCAACGCCTCCTCCGGGGTTCTGCTTTGACCATGTCTCACCAAAGTCTTCGGAGAATCACATGTTTCCTTCCACTGTGCTGTCCCAGGAAGAGGGAAGAGCATCTCAAACCGGAAGCTGGCGTTGGGGCTGCCTGAGTCACACCCTCTGTGTTCACGTCTGGCCCAGCAGCTGAGACGCTGGTTGAAACGCCCACGTCCGCATCACAGAGCCTGGGCTTGAGTCACAGCTCCCGAGTCCGGCTTCCTGCCACTGCCCACCCCGGCAGGCAGCGATGGCTCGAGTGATCAGGCTCCTGCCTCCTGCATGGGAGACCTGGACTGACTTCCCAGCTCCCAGCTTGCCCCTTGGCCCCATCCCAACCACTGCAGACATCTGGGAGTGAACCAGCAAGCAGGCGGGAGCTTGCTGTCTGCTTTCTCTGTCTCTGCTTCTCAAAGAAATTTTTTAAATACTTTTTTTTTTTTTTTAATGCCAGGCAGGTCACCATGATTCTGTCCTACAGCTAAGTGGCCACGGCCGTGTCCCAGTGGAGCCGCTCTACCTGTAGCCATTTAGCCACTGCTCACCCCCAGCAGCTCCCCACGGGGGTCCCTCCCAAGGGTTACTCCACAAAAGACGCACCCGTAAAACTGAAAAAACAGATTTGAGAGCTCCGCCCCAGACCCGAGACCCAGAGTGGGAGAAAACCGTGACAACAATGCCCTTTTTAAAAGCTCCCTTAAAAGCTCCTCAGACAGGGGTGGGGGCTGTGGCACAGCGGGTTAATACCCTGGCCTGAGGCGCCAGCATCCCATATGGGCATCAGTTCGAGTCCTGGCTGCTCCACTTCTGATCCAGCTCTCTGCTGTGGCCTGGGAGAGCAGTGGAAGATGGCCCAAGTCCTTGGGCCCCTGCACCCACGTGAGAGATTTGAAGAAGCTCCTGGCTCCTGGCCTTGGATCAGTGCAGCTCCGGCCGTTGCGGCTAGTTGGGGAGTGAACCATCGGATGGAAGACTTCTCTTTCTCTCTGCCTCTCCTCTCTCTGTGTAACTCTGGATTTCAAATAAATAAATAAATCTTATTTAAAAAAAAAAAAAAGAAACCAAAAGACATAAAGAAATTTGGGGGGAAAAAAAGGTCTTCAGACAAATCCGACTCTCATTCCTGGTTCTAAACCAGGGCATGTTGTCAAACAATGTAACTGTTTCTTAGTATTTCTAAATTCACAAAGCCATCTACTTACAATTGGCTACACAGGATAGGTAATTGTGGAGTTAGATATGTGTTCACATCCCACTTCTGCCCTTCACGAGCTGTGTGACCCTGGGCCAATTGTCAATTTCTCTAAGCCACAAATCCTTCACTGCTAAGTCCCCACCTCCAAGGATTACTGGCATTAAGGATAATGTTGCCTATCTTATACGGCTGGGTGAGAATCACATCAGGTAATATTGTAAAAAAGGATTAGAACACACTAAATACCTAACAAATGTTTGCTATGATAAATATTATTCTCACATAATAAATCGCTTTTCAGATCATCATGCGGAATAAAATCACCAGCAAAGAGAGAGGGGTGAAGCCCTAAACATGAAATACCTGGACATTGAACCATTCTTGCTCTTCCCACTCCACAGTACCCAGTAGCTTCTCATTTCCTACGCTGCTAAACCAAGCCACCCGTGAAGAAACACTCTGATTTTGTAAAAGTTTACGTCCAAGTTGCCAAATTTGGTAGTGACCTTACCAGTCCAGGCTGCCGCCACTTTTTTGTCTCTGTTCAAAAAAAAACAAAACAAAAAACCATGCAGTTCAGGGGAAAGGAGACCCCTTGTGGCCATATGTGTATTACAACAGATTTTTCTGAGGTAAAATTCTTTCCACTCACTGGATTGACCACACGTGAAAGGAAATTCAGCTTTCGTAAAGGCAGCTGTGGCATTTTCCATTCCTCCCAGGCCTTGTCTCCCTCCAGGGTTCTGCTCCTCGGTCAGAGGAAGCAATCACTCCTGCGTCCATTTCCTTCTCAACATCTCAAAGTCCACCGCGTCCCAGGAAAGCCCGGAGCAGCGAGAACCAAAAATCTAGGACAGAGGAGGACAGAAGGCGTTAGTCCCCCGAGTCCTTCGTGGCCATGCAAGGCTGGCCGAGGAGGCCTCACTCCCTGGGGAAGCCTTGCCAGATGTTTCCAGCCCGTTAGGCGCCCTGCCCAGGTGCTGACGCCCTGCCCAACCCGAGCTCTTTGAAGCAAGGGTTACCTTCTTTCCAAAAAACACATGAACACCGCCTGTGCACCGGCCACGCTGGCTCAGCTGTGAACAGCCAGTGCCTGCACGTCGTGGGTGACCCTCATGTTTCTTCCGTAGCAGCAGTGGGCAGCTGGAGGCTCCCTTTTTGAAGTGTTTTTTTCAGAGGATTCCCAGGGTCTGTCTCTTGGTTCTGCTCCTGCCTCAGTGGGTCCTCTCATCCCCTGACTTCTGCCCCCGGGAATGTCCCAGAGCTTAGCCCTCTGACTTCTTTTTTTTTTTTTTTTTTTGACAGGCAGAGTGGACAGTGAGAGAGAGAGAGAGACAGAGAGAAAGGTCTTCCTTTTGCCGTTGGTTCACCCTCCAATGGCTGCCACGGCTGGCGCGCTGCGGCCGGCGCACTGCGCTGATCCGAAGGCAGGAGCCAGGTGCTTCTCCTGGTCTCCCATGGGGTACAGGGCCCAAGCACTTGGGCCATCCTCTACTGCCCTCCCTGGCCACAGCAGAGAGCTGGCCTGGAAGAGGGGCAACCGGGACAGAATCCGGCGCCCCGACCGGGACTAGAACCCGGTGTGCCGGCGCCACAAGGCGGAGGATTAGCCTAGTGAGCCGCGGCGCCGGCCCCTCTGACTTCTTTATTTACGGTCACTTCCTAGGTGATCTCCTCCGGTCCTTAGTGGTGGAGTCCAAACTGGCCGATTCCACCAACCACAGGCGGAAAATCCATATATTTTGAATTGCACCTGAGCATGTGCAGAGCCTTTTTCATTATCATTCCCTCAACACTACAGTGGAGCAGCCGTTCACACCGGCTTTTCATCGTATTAGGTATTCTGGGGTGGGCGCAGGTTCTATGAAACACCACGCAACTTTAGATTAGGGACTTGCGCATCCATGGGCGCTGGAGTCTGCCAGAGGCCCTGGCACCAATCCCCCAGGGATGCTGAGCGACAACTGTACATCACCAGCCTGCTCCTTTCTCCTCATTGTCAATCTACGACCAACCCCCTACCCAACATCACTGTGTCTCATAAGCATCTCAAACTTGACAAAAACAAAACCAAACTCAATTTCCTCTCCCAAGTCTACTCCTCCAGCTGACTCTCAACTTCTTAAAACCTTTGGAGTCATCTTTAATTCCTATCACCCACACCCTGTATCTAGTCCATCAGCAAACCCCCTCCACTCTACCTTCAGAGTAATTCCAGAACACATGTCCTGCACTGCCAAGTGTCCAAGCCACAAAAGCCATTGTCAAGTTACTGCAGCGGCCTCCTAATGCCCTCCTCACCTCCCGAGTCTACATATTGCAGCTGGTGCACTTCTCAAAAACAGTCTAACCACGTCACTCTCATCTGCTCCAAACACCGCATGGCTCCCTACCACCCAGAATAGGAGCCAAAGCTGTTAGAGCCACCAGGCCCTCTGTGATCAGCCCCACCCCACACCTGCTCCAGGTGCACTGATGTCTTTGCCACTCTTCATGCCAAGAACACTTCTTTGCTACATATCCTCACGGCTCACTCACTTCCCCCAGGTCTCTGCTCGCATGTCACTTCATCACAGATTCTTCTTTACCACCCCAAATAAAAGAGCAATCCCTAGTCCTCCTCAGCCCTCCCTGTCTCCCAACAGTTTTCTCTCTGTACCACTTACATGTCCTTCCCCCTTCTCCACGAGGACAAGGATATTACGCCACTCACCGTTCTCCCAGCACCCAGTACAGTGTGCCTGGTGTGTGTAGGCACTCAGTATTTGTGGAGTGAACGAGTGTTCAATGAAAAGTTGTGAGGGACCAGTGCTGTAGCACTGCTGCCTGTGATGCCAGCATTCCATATGGGCACCGTTTCATGGCTGCTCCACTTGTGATCCAGCTCCTACTAATGGACTGGGAAAACAGAAGATGGCCCAAGTGCTCGGGCCCCTGCCAACCACATGGGAGACCTGGAAGAAACTCCTGGCTTTTGGCTTCAGTTTGGCCCAGACTTGGCTATTGTTATCCACTGGGGAGTGAACCAGTGGATGAAAGTGTGCTCTCTTTCTTATTATTGACACAGTGAGAGAGAGAGAGAGAGAAGAAAAAAGCAGACAGGAGCTGAGGCGTAGCAGGTAAAGCCACCACCTGCAGCACTGGCATCCCATACAGGCCCTAGTTCAAGTCCTGGCTGCTCCACTTCCAATCCAGCTCCCTGTTAATGTGCCTGAGAAAGCAGCAGCAGGGCCAAGTACTTGGGCCCCTGCGCCCACATAGGAGATCTAGAAGAAACTCCTGGCTCCTGTTTGGCCTGGCCATGGCCATTGTGGCCATCTGAGGAGCAGACCAGTGGATAAAAGATCTGTCTCTGTCTCTCCCTCTCTCATTGTAACTCTCCCTTTCAAGTAAATAAATCTTTTAAAAGTTGTGAAATGAAGACATGTGGAAGTCAGAATGCCCAGTTTTAAGAACATCAGAATAAAAGTTAAGCAATCCCTCAATCCACAAAATGAATCCATTTTCATCAGAACACATCAGAGAAAGGAAATGTGCTTGGCAGTCTCATCCAGGAAAGTCAAATGCTCCAGCGAAGCACACTGATCAGTTTGGCCTACTGGGTCTCAACAGAGTAATTTTTAACTATAAGATTCATGTTTTGGGGCTGGCGCTGTGGCACAGGCTAAGCCTCCACCTGCAGGGCCAGCATCCATATGGGCGCTGGTTCATGTCCTGGTTGCTCCTCTTCCCATCCAGTTCCCTTCTAATGGCCTGGGAAAGCAGTGGAAGTTGGCCCAGGTGCTTGGCCCCCTGAACCTGTATGGGAGATCTCGAAGAAGCTTCTGGCTCCTGGCTTCGAATCAGCTCAGCTCTAGCCATTGTGGCCATTTGGGGAGTGAACCAGCAGATGGAAGACCTCTGTCTCTGTCTCTCCCTCTATCTGTAACTCTACCTTTCAAATAAAAATCCTTTGAAAAATTCACGTTTTGAAAATATTGACATGTAACTTGCAATTTATTCCCCAAACATGGAGTGCCTAATTTTGATCTAAATTGGATTTCTTCAACAGGTTATGACATCATTGGGACTTTCTCCTCAATCCCTACACCTTTCTTAACAACTTTATATGGAAAGAATACATATCATTCTTCCCTCCCTAGTGAGTGCACTGATATACTAATATACAGCATTAATAATCGACCCCTGGTTTGCAAGCTGAAAAAGACTTAGACGTAGTAATCAGCTTCATACAAGTCTCATGCTAAGCCCATTTGCCACTTACTTGAATTAAGTAACTACCCAATTTCAAGTAGTTCTACTATTTCTAGTAAAAAAAAAAAAAAAAAAAAAAAGGAGGCAAAACACCAGTTGTGGAGCATGAGGTGGCACCTTTACAACCAGCGCTTACATGGTCCAGATGAGGGGTTCCCAGAGGATGCTCTAGGAGTCTCAAGAATCCTCCGGAGACCCTTTTAGGCAATCTGAGAAGTCAAAACCGTTTTCACACTCATTTCTCACAGGTGTACCCTAGTTTGCTAGGGGTCAGACACTATGCTGCATGGCCAGACTGAGTGCAGGAACAGGCAGACTCCTTCTATTAAACCAAACATTCCAGAGATTTGCAAAAAGTATAAAATGATGCCCCTCTCCTAAATATTTTTTGTTTTGGAATCATTTTTCATGAAGAAGTATTAGCTTACAGAATTATTTTGAGGCAGGAGAGCAAGCACAATCTCCATACACTGGTTTACTTTCCTTTTTTAATAAAGTTTTTTTAAAGATACATTTTTAAAATTTTTATTTGAAAGGCAGAGTTAGACAGGGATAGAGATCTGCCATCTGCTGGTTCACTCCCCAAATGGTCACAACCACCAGCACTGGGCCAGGCGGAAAACAGGAGCCTCTTCCTGGTCTCCCACATGGGTAGCAGGGGCCCAAGCACTTTGGCCATCCTCCACTGCTTTCCCAAGTGCATCAGCAGGGAGCTGGTTCAGAAGTGGAACAGCCAGGACTTGAACCGGCACGTATATGGGATGCCAGCTTTGCAGCTAGTGGCTTAACCCATTAACACCACAACCCTGACCCCAACCTGTAGTTTCTAATCTGGTAAATATTGATATAATTCACATGCACAGAATGTACACTTTGGGGGCCTGAATTGGTATTAAGACCAAAACATTTGAGAATTACTGCCTTATACAAAATAGTCTACCTTCTAACACCATGATTCAGAAGCGTTTTAACTTCTAGTGCTGTGATGGCGAGGCACTCTAATCACAACCCTCAGAGGTTACAAAACTTCCAACTAAACTGGTGACTAGCAAGGGCCTCCCACTATGCAAATTCTGGGCTTTCCTAGTAAACTTGTACAGGTCCCCCGGCTCCACTGTCAAGAATCAGCCACACAGCCAGTGGGCTACTTTAGCAGAAACTTGTACTGCAATCTAAACAGATTTCCTGGTAGACATTTCCACTAAATTTGGTGGGTATGCTTAGGGTGTGTGACTTAAAATCTAAGCTATGTGGCATATGCAAAGTCCATCTTACTCATCCTTCAGGTAAAACTAAAGACATTCCCCCCCCCCCCCAATTTTTGCAGGGAATTTTGGGATGGCTGCCCCAAAATGGAGAGTATAGTATGCACAAAATATTCTTGGGATTGCTGGTCTGAGGGGGGCTTGTCAAAGAGATAATAATCAGGAAGAATGTTTGAACCTCAAGTGTGAGGCCTGTATGACCAGCTGATTGCAAGCAACACACCAACACAGCATCCATAAATGGCAGAGACAGAAGACAAACACGAGTTTCAAACGTCACAGTCCCTTGCTCCAAGGGAAGTGGCCCACCCGAGGTTGCTGCTTACTGGAGTACTTCATGTGAATGGCACCAGCAGAGGTTTATTGGTGATGGTCAATGACTCCCTCAAACAACACAGGCAGGCCAGCTAGTTTATTCAAATTGAATGTAAATCTTAGATACCTGGCTTAACAATAACATAAGAAACCTGAAAAGACACAATAAATCTGGTGTTAAATCAGAGATGGCTTAAATCAGTCTTAACAAATTCTAATATTCCAGGCTGGCAACTACAACATGACAAACTTTCAGTCCAGTTACAAAACCATGTTTGATTTTCCTTGGCTAAGAAATCTTAAACAGACCTGAAAAATGCACTGTTTTACAAAGGCTTTTATGGTATACCCACCGCTGTAAGTCAAGTCATCATGGTTTCTTTGACATCAGGAACATTTCTAAATGACAGATTTTTTCTGGGATTTGTTTGCCTTGATGGGTATGTAAGAACTCAAGAGAGAATGTTTAAAGGAGGAGGATTAACTGAGATGCCAAGAAAAGTTTTTATTGCAAGCACAGTGAGCAGAAAGAGATGTCTTCTCACACAAAGTGGCTGCAGGGGCTGCCATTAACTAAATCTCTCTGACAACCCTTCATTGGTTTAAAGCATAAGAATTAGCTTCTCGCTCTCAAGTATACATCATTTCTGCCATGTGGGACATTTTCTTGGGAATATACAAGTAATACTCCATGTAGCCTGATAGGTCCTCAATGGTCACATCATCCACGTAGACTCGAGCTTGCTCAGAACAGGAGCGGGGAGACCCAGACAGAGTTCTGGTGTGCAGCGACTGAGAGTAGTCCTCGAGCGTGGATCTTCGCTCTGGAGCCAAGGGAGGGACGTTCTGCAGGCCTGAAAAGGAATACACTTCCATATCATGCCATCGCTGACACTGGCACTCCTTGCCTATGCATGCACATGGTTTGCCCTGGTTTAACCTGGAAACAGACTGAAAGTCAGAGAGATCATTGGCCTTGAGACTTTCTTGGGAGACTTGGGTAGTGGCAGAGGAGTCTTCCTTCTTACTCTCCGATGGAAGCCTTGGAACCGAAGTTCTCAAAGGCTCAACGACTGCCCCTGTGTGATTTCCATCAACAGAAGTAGAGCCTCCTCCTGCACTGAACTCTTTAGGGGATGAAATTCCAAGCCCACTGCTGCCATCAGGGGAGTCAGTCTGGCTCTTGTGCTTGAGCTGGCTGCTGGAAGGAGATGCTATTGTACTGCAATGTATAAACTTCGGAGGGTGGAGGACAGGAGATTTAGAACGTCGACGACGCTGGGTTCTCACTGCTCCTCGTGACGACTTCCTGGTAGACCTAAGAGAAAAGAAATAAGAGAAGACACTCGGATACAGAGCTCTCCTAAACAGATTCTTCATGATCAATGGAAATACATTTCCTCTCAGGTCATAAATTTTCTCAAAGGTCATAAACCTCCCCCAAAGAGACGTGGCTGCCTCCATTTTCAAGTTCTCTTTGTGTCTCAAAAACTTCTACATCTCCCTTTTTTTATTGTTGTTGTTTCCTCTTGACTCTTTATTTTTCTTCATATCTTTTTTTAAAATTTATTTTATTTATTTGAAAGTCAGATTTACAGGAGAGAGAGAGAGAGATCTTCCATCTGCTGGTCCACTCCCCAAATGGCCACAACAGCTGAGGCTGGGCCAGGCCAGAGCCAGGAGTCAGGAGCATCCTCCCTGCCTGCCACATGGGTGCAGGGGCCCACCTAAGCACTTGGGCCATCCTCTGCTGCCTTCCCAGGTGCATTAGCAGGGAGCTGGATAGGAAGTGGAGCAGCCGGGTCTCCAACTGGCACTCAAGGCAGTCGCTTTACCTGCTTTGTCACAATGCCAGCCCCTACATCTCCTTATTAGTAAGCTATGGAAGGTGAGACAATTTAATCTCCTGTGCCAAACATGGTACATGTGCCTTGTCCTCACCCTAGCTTGGGAGCCTTTTACCAGACGGTCTTTGAAGAATCATACTGTAGACAACTTAAACTGATGCTGTAAAGCCCAATGGTGTGCCCAAAGCCTGAGCATAGTAATATCATTCTGTGGCCAATATGCCATTATCACCAGTCTTAGGTTTATGATTTTTTTTTATTTTTTTTTTTTTTCTGACAGAGTTAGACAGTGAGGGAGAGAGACAGAGAGAAAGGTCTTCCTTCCATTGGTTCACAACCCAAATGGCTGCCACGGCCGAAGCTATGCCAATCCGAAGCCAGGAGCCAGGTACTTCTTCCTGGTCTCCCCATGTGGGTGCAGGCACCCAAGCACTTGGGCCATCCTCCACTGCCCTCCTGGGCCACAGCAGAGAGCTGGAGTGGAAGAGGAGCAACTGGGACTAGAACCCAACACCCATATGGGGTGCCGGCGCCGCAGGCGGAGGATTAACCAAGTCAGCCACAGCGCTGGCCCCCATGACTTATTTTTATCACTGGAAACAGCTGACCAAAACAAACAAACAGATTTAGATTCCCTAGCAGACTTCTGGAGATTTTCAGATACTAGGACTTATCAAACACAATATATAATTACTCATTAAAAAACGTACATAAAGAAAAGAACTGAGGGAGCAAAGAAAAAAAGAGAATCAAAACTATAAAGCAAATTGAAAAAGAAACAAGATTTTAAGAAATAGCCAACTACATCATGAAAGACACTAGACCAAAATAAAAGCATTCTAAGGAGTTTTTAAATATTAACTTTTTGTCTTTGTTAAAAGCATGCATGGTAAATTTCAAGACTAACAAAAGAAGAGAAACAAAGTATACAATTTCCAAACCAGTGGAGGGAAAAATGATAAAGGAGAAAAAAAAATCAAACAAAACCTTTTCAAATCTTTAAAAGGTGGTGAGGACACGGAAGGTGGGAAAAGAAGGAAAAAAGACTAAAGAAAAAGGACAACATATAAGCTAAAATGCCATAAGTTTAAAAATATCAAATCAAAACAAATATATATACACACTAAATTCAGTTTTTTAAAAATGCAATGATAGAAATAAATAACAGAACAAAATAAAACCTAGCCAGAAGTTATTTATATGAAACACACCTAAAATGTAAAAATACAGAATGGTTGAAAGAATACAAAAAGACAGATGAGGCACACACTAACTGAAAGAAAACCGGATTAGCTACACAAATTCCAAAGTAGACTTTTAAAAAATGTAATCATGAGGGATTAAGACTGTTACTACATACTAAAGGTTTCAATTCACCAGGAAAAAATTTCTAGCTTGAAGGAACCCAGGCTATATAAAGCTAACAAAAGAATCTCAAAAACACATCAAGCAAAAATACATAACTTAAGGAGAAAAGAGACAAATATGCTCCCACGGAGGAGATACCAACATACCTCTCAATACTGACAGGTCTGACAAGAAAGAGTGAAAGAAGGACTCAGCCGACACATTCAACAGCCTGACTTAGTGGGCCTAGAACCCAAGAAGCTGTAATTGGAGAAGACCTGCTCTGCTCAAATGTACACAGGATAGTCATAAAACTGACTACGGACCAAGCCATATTAAAGCCTTAACAAATTCATAAATAAGCAGAATGGGTCCCCTCATCTTTTAGTCTTGGTTTCTATTTCAAAACAAAGTCTTCTGGACACTTAGGGGGAAAAAAATCAAAAAGACTTTAACTCATCTCAATAAAAAATTCTTACCCATGCCAACCGTCTTTAGCTGCACATGCAGTTTTAGGTTTGCTATCATCTGCTACCGTTCTGACCGATGTTCTGACACTTGTGCCTTCTCCAACAGACAGTGACACTATGGACCTGAAAGCAGGAACAGTTTATTGTTACAGAAAACTACAATGAGCAGAATTTATTGCTCTCATCAACCCAAATACAATTTTTATCAACACCTTTAGCTTCTTTCTAGTTCAGATTTCTCAAAAATTGCTCAGCTTTCAGTGTAAATTCTTTTCTAAAGCCAAATAAGGAAGATCCTTAAAAGCCAATAGTTGCAAAATCATAAGCCAAAGAATGACTCTTAGGTAGAACCAGAAGCCAGATATAAATAGACATTTAGGCTGTTTATCTGGGGCAGATCAGGCCCTATATCCAGAGAGAATGCAAATGACATGGATCACTTGTTTTATACAAGCAACCCAGAGCTGTAGAAACTAAGTTTAGGAGCAAAAACTTTAGGAGGCTCCATCTAACTATATTGAAAATAAATACATTTTAAAATATTACACAACTTCTAGAAAAATACTCTAATTTTTACAATAAACTTCAATTATTACTCAGAATTAAAGCTCTACAGATCAAAACTGTGCAGGTAATATAGGTTCTCGTTAAAAAAACATGAAAAAATTTAACAGAGAAAAAGACAATCACCTATAATCTCACAACCTGGAGATAAGCCACATTAACATTTTAATGTAAATCCTTCTAAGACCTTTTCAGTACACAAAAATACATATATACACAGAGCTTCTGCTATATATGCCATGGTATTGATAAAAAAAAAAAATCCTTTAGAAAGAGACATTAATACACTAAAGTAAAAAGATACTAAAACATAATTTTAAGTAACTGGGAATAACCTAAATATCCAACAATAGGAAAAATACTGATTATACAAATTAAAGCACAGCTATACAGTGGAATATCAAGAATGTATTAAAAATTAAAGAATTTTTAATAATGAGATCTTTCCAACAGGAGAAAACAGCATGGATGTATCTCTATATACATTAGGCTCTCAATTATGTGAAAAGAGTACATAGCCTCATATATAGATGGTCTGGATGTAAAATTATGATTCTTCCTTTCTTATCCGTTTTTATTTTTGGATATTTTTTCTATAGTAAGCATGTATTATTTTATGGTCAGATTATGTTGTTTTATGATAAACATATACAGATTTATCCTGATAAGACAAATACCATTGGGGAATCAAAACCTGTTCAACAGGATCATGCTGAATTCTTGGCAAGGCTCGGTTAGCGTGTGAGTCAGTCCCTCAGATGTCCCTTTTGTAAACAGGCAACAATATGAAACAACTCAAAACGTGTGACACACTACCCAAGTCTTACTCTGCTTAGTCATACTCATGACTCACCCCTTCCACTCTTATTTGGTTTTCTCAAATGTTCTCTACTGCTCCTTCTCCTCCTAGAATTTTACTCAAGGCAGAACACATGCTACAATTGTATAATTCTCAATAATACACTGCGTGAATACTTCGTTAAGATTTGTTTTCATGTTCCAACTAATTTTTAGCAGCACTGAAATGGCTTACATTTAAATTTTTTAAAACATCAGGAAAAAAGCCTGGATATCAAGAGTTATTTACATACAAGTAAGTTTACACACTAAGTGATTTCCATGTTTATATTTGTATACACTCCTAGTACTTTCCTGATTTTAAAAAAGAAGTTATTCCTATACCAGAAATCACAAAAGAATACACTGTGACCACAATCTGTAACTAACTGCTTCTGTGCTTTGTTTCCATTTCCTAAAATGGTTTATCCAAGTAAAGATGTGAAATGGTAAGATGATCACACTGGAAAAACCTCTGTGAGGAAAGATATGTTTTAAAGTGTCATGAAAGCAAAGATGAGTACCTATAACATCTACCATACAAATTTATTAACACAAATCTTTGGTAGGCTAGAAACAGTATTATCAACTGGCAAACAGATATAACATTTATCTAATTCTTTGTGCTAGGTACTGCATACATTTCATATTGTCTTCAGGGTACCATATAAAGGATAGTGAACACAGGTTCTGGAGTCAAACAGTCTGGATTCAAATCATGACTCTCTCTTCTTACCAATGTGACTTTTCGCAAGTGACTTAATTTTTGTGAGTCTCGTGCAAACTGAAATGACAGTACTACCTACCTCTAAGTGATAGTGAGGGTTAATAGTGTGCACAGAGTACTTAATCCAGTGGTGAAGGTGTGAGTAAACGAGTAGCAGACATTAGCAATGATTACTACTATTTGTTGTGAAGTGTTTTATTCTGACCTTGCCAGCATTTGGTTCCCATTCATATAAATGAAAAATCGTAAGTCATTAAAATTCTGAGCTTCTTTTAGCCTAGAGCAACACATGAGGGTGAGAAGAGCCTTGCACAGAACATTTTGCAAAGGGAGAAATATTAACATTTGACAGCAGCTGGTCTGCAGGTGCTCTAATTAGTTTGGCCAAAGGGTCCAAGATTATCGATCTCAGTGTCAGAACACTACTGAATAGAGGTTTCCATAGTGACAGACTCAGCAATCAGAGACCATGAAATCAGCACTCTTCATAGATTTCTACTGAGCCAATTCATTTTTAGTGAAAAATATTGTGATTCCTTTGAGACGTATGGGGAAACCTCAGAAGGGATACTGCTTGATAACCTTTGAGAACCCTCCTCAAAGTTAAAGAAAACCAGAACATCCAACACAGGAATACAAAGGAGCTGTTACTCTGCAAATTTAACAGAAGGGTTTCTTCTTAAAGTAATATTGTGCAGAATTTGGTAGACTGTCCCACTATAAGCATGTGTCTTCTATGAATAAAGAAATATTAGACAAGGAAGAGTTCTTTAGGGGAAAAGGACTACTTAAATCTAGTAAACAAATACTTCTAAATAACAATTACATATTTAATTACCCCGATGCATCCACTCTCAATTTCTTGAAAGCAGTTTGTAGACTCTCCTCTTCTCCATCCTTGGCTTCAGATTTCATTGTTAAAGGTTTTACACTACTATGGATGTTCCCGTTAATTCTAAGACAGAAAATAAAAATAAGATGAGCAATGTGGAAATAGGCAGGATCAAAAGTATACCTCTTGTTAAAATCCATATTCCTGATATAACTTCTATCAGAAGAAAAAAATGTAAATTTTCATTTCTAAAAGAAAGTCTCAGTGTAGATGCCTGGGAGGTTGTGGGTTTTATTTAAGATGAAACAAATGAAATCAAACAGAAAATATATATGTATTCTGATGGGACTTAAACTGTACAAATAACTGATGCCAATACTGTGTAAGACACTTTTGGAATGGGAATCATCTGAAATCTACATTTTCACATACTTCTGAACAGGGGAAACCTCTCCAATGATAGAGGACTAGAAATCTTCAGACAAAATGACCTTTACATCAGAAATAAGAGGGAAAAGCTCATACTACGGTGCTTTGATTCTTTAAAATGATAACTTTTTGTCCAAACTCTAACAATTCCAATTTAGTATAACTTCATGATAAATGATAGCATTTCTCTCAAGCAATTCTGATCCAGATATCAATATTCACGAAGACACGTTTTAAAGAACAAGATGCTTTAATCTTGTTAAAGCAAGATTAGAAGTTTATTTCAATTATTGATTATTCTACACTCTACTTATAAGGCTGATACTTTCATTTTTTTTCCCCTCATAGCTTTAAATACTGTAATTGTTAAGCAAAAAAGAAATAAATGGACTATACTTTCATAAAGAACAGACCAGACCTTTTCTTTAGACAAAAAAAGAATTAGGAAGTAAAGTAAAAATTACACATTACTGTTCTGTAGATGGGCCCTTAAACAACCTCCTCTAACTAAAGTTCTCAATTCCTTTTTACCTTGATTTTTGTATTTAAGCAGAGACAGGAGAATGAAGTACCAATCAAGGCAGCAAGAAACACAACAAAGAAGTCTGTTAATAAACTCTAGAATCTAATCTCTAAATTACTTTCACTCGGGGCAATAAACTAATCACTTTCAAATCCTGAACAAAAAAATAGCAAACCAGTATCTGTGAACATATCACAGGGAATCAGAAATTTTCTTTAAGTCAAACAAAAAGCAGATGACAGAAAAATGTTAGCACCAAGCCCATTCCCCCGACTCCTCTCAGGCACTCTGGGATGCAGCAAGGACTCTCTGCGGACCTGTGGGTCCTCTGATTCCACAGCTGCTCATTTCTCAGAGGTGAGTTTGATGTTATTGTGAGACCTCCAATATTCTAAAGGTCAAGGTGTCATAATATGTTTGATATAATGTAACCATGTAGTATCCATGGTATAATAAAGAAGCAAGGAATCGAGTCTTTTCACTTCATTTATTCATGTGTAGAAATTAGAGTATTTTAGCCAGATCTTTTTGGGGAACACTGCAAACAGCGAAGAATTCTGCTAGCTTTCAGCTTAAGTTCTTAGGACAAAATTTAAATACTCTCTCCACACAGATTTTGCTGGTTTATTTAACCAGCGCGGGAACATTAGGAAACCTTTATTCATACAAGTCCTGCTCCAGCAGTCTCTGATTCTTCTCAATTTAAGTAGAATCCTCTCCATCTCACCACCCAAAACCCAATAACCCATAATAATCTACATACCTGGGGGAGGAATGAACAGAGATCACACATCTAGTACATTTCAAACTCCACAGCATCTCAAAGGATGCTCTTGCGGAGTGTAAATATATTCTCCCCGCTGACAGAACTGAAGTCTGACGTACAGTTCTTAATTACCTTATGATCTGTTAAACACACACTGCCTATGGCCCTTTAGAGAGTTAATAAACATCTGAGCCAGTCTCCTCAACCTGTAGACCCCACACAAACCCTCTCTGGCCTCTCTAGAGATCAGTCAATATTTAAGTACCCGTCACATCTAAGTACTCATTGCTAGACTCTATAGGCAGAAATTCAGTCCTTCCACAAATATGTACAGAATTCCTGCCATGTGCTTGGTCAGACTGAACGCTAGGGATAGAAGGGTGAACCCAACACACAGAAAGCCTGTAAACTCCATGTCTGTAAGGTCTAGAATCTCATTTCTGGCTCCCAGCAGCTCACAATATAACACTGTGTTAACAAAAAAATGTTGCACCCAGATATGTAACTTAATTACACAGTGCTGACTTACTAGCAGGGCAGATGATCACCCTAGATACAATAATACACACTTAGCTAGCATTCCGGTTGACACACTAAAGGATCCATCATCTAAAAACCCAAAACAGACCCAAATAAAAACCTGGCTGCAGACTAAAAGTTCAGGAATGAAGTTCTATCTCAACTACTTTCAGACTTGCAGCATCCTGATTAATTTTTCTGCTGTGATTTTAATCCACAGCGAGAGTGAGTCTTGGGCATGACCTGAGGAGCTAGATCAGAACGTGTTTGTAATTAACAAAAGGTTTACTGTGCGCCTCGAGATTTCCAACTTCCCATTCACTCAACGCAAGAGCTGTCCGAGCGACTCCGAACAGCAGATATACAACAGGTCTGCTCTCCTTGACATTAAACTTGTGGCAGACACTCTCGAAGTTTTCACTGCAGCGACTTAATCCCCACAGAGATTAAACCCATGAAGATCTATTAAAAGTTACTTTGTAGCAAGTCGAATGACACCGGGCAATTAAACTTCGCCTCGGATTTCCCCCTCAGCGCTCAGAAGTAAGTTCTCTTACGTCCCTCCGTCAGGGGGAACACTCCTGCTTTTCTCGGGCTTTTCGACGCCGAGCCGGTGTCACAATCCTAGCTGCCCCTCGCCGTTTTAACCCAGACCTCCTGGAGGGGTCGGCGCGAGTGTCCTCACAATGTCCAAGACTTTCAAACTTCCCCAGGCCGCCGGGAGGCGCGGAAGAAGCCCCGGTCCAGGAAGCCTCCAACAGGCGAGAGGAGCGGCCCCCGGGACAAAAACACACACTCGCGGCCCCCTCCACGCACGACGCACGGCGCTGGTTCTTTTCACCCAGAAGCCGGGAGGGCTCGGAGAGCGGGCACAAGGCCGCGGGGGAACTGTCCAGGGCCCCGGCTCTGCCCCCTCGGGAGACTTCTCGGGCCAGAACCCAGGCTGGAGTGGGGCCGAGGCGCCAGGGACACCGCAGGAGACGGCGGAGGAGCCGGGGGCAGCCCGCGAGAGCCGGGCTCGGAGCAGAGCGGGAAAGGGCGGGAAGGGGCAAAGGGCGGCTGAAGGGAGCGAAAAGGGGAAGCTACGGCCGGGCGGGAGACGGCGGAGGAGCGCGAGCGGGCGGGGGCTGTGAGGCGACAACAAGGCGGGAAGGGGCGACCGCGCGGAACTCCGGCCGGGCCAGGCCGCGGCGGATCCGGGGGCGCTGGGACGCCCAGGCCCGAACCCGGGCAGTCGGCGCCCGGAGACGACGCGACGAGAGGCGGGCGGGCCCCCAGGGAGCCGCCCGCCGCCAGGCCGGGCCCGCAGGCCGCGTCGCCGTGCCGCGGCCCCTCCCCGTCACGTCAGGGCCCTTACCTCCTCGCAGCTGGAGCGCTCCGGTGATCCGGTGCCGTCAGTTCAGATCGTCTCTCCCCGGTCGCCGCGCCTGACTGACCCGGATCCACACCAGCGGACGGGGCGGCCCGCGCCTCCGGAGCCGCACTGCGCCTGCGTCACCCAGGCACGCGCCCCGCCCTCCGCGCAAGCCCCGCCCGCCCCAGTGACTCGGCAGCGCGGCCGACGGCTGCTGCGCAGGCGCAGGGCGGCAGCCGCGCCTCTCTAACGCCTGGTGCCCGCCCCTCTGGGAAGCACGTGCGCCTGACGTCATTTCCTGTTATTCTTTTCTCTCCCTCCTCCCTCTGGCGTGGCTTTGCTCACGGTCTGTTTTTGGGGCGTGCCTGCTTCCTCTCTGTCAGGTGAGTGAGTACTCGCTGTTCGCCGTCGTCCGGCCGCCTCCACTTCCTCGGGGGTCCCCCTTTACCCGCAGTCCCCCAGAACACGCAGTTCCGCTCGGGGTCTGAGCCGTGTGCGGAGTCTCCGGGGCGGCTGAGCCCCGTTGGGGCGCTCGCCCGGAGTCTCCTTGGTGGCGGCGGAGTCTGGACCCCCTGCGACATCTCCTGGCTCCGGCGCCAGCCTGGCCTCCTGGGGATCTTTCGGGGCCTGCGGAGAGCCGGAGGAGTTGGCCTGGGGCAGGGCCGCGGCTGTGAGGCCGGAACTGGGGGGGAAGTGCCGAGGCACCGCTTCTCCCTCTCCGCATCTCGGCTTTTCCGTCTGTGGCGCTTGGCTGTGTCAGCGCATCTCCTCTTTTCACGCTGATCTCCGGGAAGGCCGTGAGGCCCGTCGAAACGCACCCGCACTGCGTATTTGGCAAAAAGGCGTAGGCGGCTCGCCCACGGCGGCGATCGTCGGGGTCTTCCAGTCCTGATCCTGACGGCTGCTCACTCGGGAGGCAGGGAAGGAGCGATCTGGCGTGGCCGACGCCTTCATCGCGGGGCCTAGTTTTGCTGGTGCGGCCGCGCGTGTCCCTGCCTGCTGTCTACACATCGCGAAGCTTCTTGGGAAGAGATGCCTGCATTGTGGCGAGGGAGCGCAGCAGGTTAAGTTGCCGCCTGCAACGTCCTCATCCCGTAAGGGCACCCTTGTGAATCCCGGCTGCTCCGCTTCTGATCCAGCTCCCTGCTAACGCGCCTGGGAAAGCAGCGGATGGCCCAAGTGCTTGGACCCCTGCACCCACGTGGGAGACCTGGAAGAAGCTCCTGGCTCCTGGCTGGCCCAGCCCTGGCTGCTGTGGCCATTTGGGGAGTGAAACAACGGATAGAAGATTTCTCTGTCTCTCCCTCTCTCTCTGTAACTCTCAAATAAATAAATCTTTAAGAAAAAAAAGAAGGAAGAAGGCTGGCTTTTCTCAATAGAGTTGGTTCTAGCCCTGTCCTTTTTTATTCTTGAGTCCAAACCGGCCCCTCGCAACTCTCCTCGGTACCACAGGGGTATCACTCTACTGGACTAAATCCAACTGAACTACAGCCAGACCTTGGACGGCCTGGACCAGGTCTGGGAATAAAATCTGCAGTTCATGGAATAGGCCATCCAGCTTCCGGTGTGAAAGGGATAGCCATACTTTGAATTTTGATCTTTCGCTCAGCTATTGATAATGTGGCACAGGATACACTCCTGCGATGTGGGCAGTGTCGGTGAGCCTAGCTCCCAGGCAGCCCTGTGACCCCAGGGTCTACAGCTGGCACTACACAGTGCGCTGTGTTACTAAGCCACAATGGTCAGTAAGCTAAATGTATTACGTATGTTATGAGAGTTACTTATGGCCGGTGCCGCGGCTCAATAATCTAATCCTCCGCCTGCGGCGCCGGCACACCGGGTTCTAGTCCTGGTCAGGGTGCCGGATTCCGTCCCGGTTGCCCCTCTTCCAGGCCAGCTCTCTGCTGTGGCCTGGGAGTGCAGTGGAGGATGGTCCAAGTGCTTGGGCCATGCACCCCATGGGAGACTAGGATAAGTAAGTACCTGGCTCCTGCCATCGGATCAGAGCGGTGTGCCGGCCGCAGCGCGCAGCCATTGGAGGGTGAACCAACGGCAAAAGGAAGACCTTTCTCTGTCTCTCTCTCTCACTGTCCACTCTGTCAAAAAAAAAAAAAAAAAAAAAAAAAAGAGTTACTTATTTATTTGAAAAGCAGAGCAGGAGGAGAAGAGGGAGAGAGATTTCCATCCTCCCCAATGGCTGCAACAGCCAGGTCTGGGCCAGGCCCAAGCCAGGAGCCACGAACTCCATCTGGGTCTCCATGTGGGTGGCAGGGGCCCAGTCACTTGGGCCATCTTCTGCTGCCTTCCCACGTACATTAATATGGAGCTGAAACAGCAGAGCAGCCAGGACTCAAACGTGCATTCCCGTGCGGGTTGTCAGCCTTTCACACCCCAACTTAACCTGCTATGCCATGACACTGGACCCCAAAATGTGTTTTTGACTGTGCATATTTCCAACATAAGTTGGGTTTGTTGGGATGTAACTCCATTGTAAGTCAAAGAGCATCTGTGTAAGGTTGTTAAACCTAAAGCGCGTAGTGAGTCCTAGGTAAAGCATTTTCATTCTCTTTGTGTTCATACCGGAGGCTCAGCAGCTGACAGGTGAAAGGTTAAGCTGCTGCTTGGGATGCCCCACTCTGCTTCCCACCCAGCTCCCTGCTAGTGTGCACCCTAGGAAGTAGCAGATGATGGCTCAAGTACGTGGGTCCCTGCCAGGCATGTGAGAACCCAGATGGAGTTCCTACCTCCTGGCTTTGGCCTGGCCTAGCCCAGCTCAGGTTGTTGAAGGCATTTGAGGAGTGAACAAGCTGATGGGAGATTCTTATTCATATTCTCTCTCTCTCGTTCTCATTCTGCCTTTCAAATACATAAATATAAATAAATAACCCACTCATTGTAGCCTAACGATGCTAATAGTAAAGGCTGCCCTCCGCTGAGGAGCAGTTACAGACGTATTCTCTCATTTAATCATCCTGAGATTTTACACATTCTGCAAGGAGGATGACTGGGTCCCAGGAGATTAGAAAACCTGTTCTGTGTCGCACAGTGCTAGTAAGTCAGGAGCTAAACCGTCTGAAACCTTGCCATCCACAGCACTCTTGGAGAAGAGTAAGGAAGAGGGAGGCTTGATGGTGGTTTTTCCCAGAGGTTGCCAAGTGAATATTGTCAGGACCAAACACTTCAGGTGCCCTTGGAAATTGTAGCTTCTGGCATCCTTGAGAGCGAGGGATGTATCAAGGTCACTGTTGAATTCCCAGAGCATAACACTGTTCCTGGGAGTTAGCAGATGCTCAGTACAGCCCTGGAGAATGCAAGGTCACAGTCTTGACAGAATTTATCTTCCTCAGGACATGAATGCCCTCCTGGCAGAGGTAATCTGGAAAAGTAGTGTTTTCTTATGTTTTAAGCCTCAAATAATTTATTCCTTACCTTGATATACTTTTTTTAAAAAGATTTATTTAGTTATTTATAAATCAGAGTTACACAGAGACAGAAGGAGAGGCAGAGAGAGAGGTCTTCCATCCACTGGTTCACTCCCTAATTGGCTACAACAGCTGGAACTGCGCCGATCCAAAGCCAGGAGCCAGGAGCTTCTTCCAGGTCGCCTACGCAAGTGCAGGAGCCCAAGGATTTGGGCCGTCTTCTACTGCTTTCCCAGGCCATAGCAGAGCTGGATCAGAGGTGGAGCAGCCAGGACTCGAACCAGTGCTCATACGGGATTCTGGCACTTCAGGCAGCAGCTTTACCCACTATGCCACAGCGCTGGCCCTGATATACTTTTTTTTTTTTTTTTTTTGACAGGCAGAGTGGACAGTGAGAGAGAGAGACAGAGAGAAAGGTCTTCCTTTTTGCCATTGGTTCACCCTCCAATGGCCGCCGCGGCCAACGCACTGCGGCCGGCGTACCGCGCTGATCCGATGGCAGGAGCCAGGTACTTATCCTGGTCTCCCATGGGGTACAGGGCCCAAGCACTTGGGCCATCCTCTACTGCACTCCCTGGCCACATCAGAGAGCTGGCCTGGAAGAGGGGCAACCGGGACAGAATCTGGCACCCCGACCGGAACTAGAACCCGGTGTGCCAGCACTGCCGCGGCGCCGGCCCCTGATATACTTTTTAAAATTACTTTGTGGGGGTGGGGCTGGCGCTGTGGCATAGCAGGTAAAGCCTCCACCTGCAGTGCCGGCATCCCATATGGGCGCCAGTTCGAGTCCTGGCTGCTCCCCTTCTGATCTAACTCTCTGCTATGGCCTGGGAAAGCAGTAGAAGATGGCCCAAATCCTTGGGCCCCTGTACCTGCATGGGAGACCTGGAAGAAGCTGCTGGCTCCTGGCTTCATATCAGCACAGCTCCGGCCATTGCAGCCAATTGGGGAGTGAACCAGCAGATGGAAGATCTCTCTGTGTGTAACTCTTGACTTTCAAGTAAAAGAAATCTTTAAAAAAATAAAATAAAATAAAATTACTTTGAGATAGAAAGTAGTGATGATAATAGTAATCAATGTGTCTTCATTTGCAATTATTAACCTTCATGAACAACTTGTGAAATAGATACTTTTATTATGTCCATTTTACAGCTGAGGAAACTGAGGCTCAGAATAGTTAAACTTGCCCAAGACCACATAGCAGCAGAATGGGGATTCCAGTCAGGGCAGTGTAACTCTACACCCGCACTCCTGAACACGGAGTCACACAGCAGCACTTGGCTCCCAGCCCTACACCGCTGCATGTCTTACTAGACCGGGAGTACGCACTTCCACCTGGGGAATACAGCCGGGTTGGAGAAATCTGCCCAGGATCTGGAACCATGATCCAGCTACACTTGCCTGGATTCCTTGGACCCACAAGACACACTCCCCTCCTAAGTCTTTGTATGTGATGTTTCCTCTGCTGGATCACTGTTTACCCACAGTGCATCTCTGATTTAATCTCTGCTCATGATGGTTCCCCAGGGAACCGTCTCTGGCCACCCCGGGAACTGCTTGCACTCTGTATCCGCTTACCCTGGTTTAGTTTTCCTTACGGCATGTATTTTCCACCTGTCAATATGTCTTGGTTGTTGGGCCCTCTTACTAGAATCCAAATGACCTGAGGACAGTTTGCCTCTTTTCTTTATCATTACTTTTTTTTTGTTTGTTTCAATGGAATCTAAGATACTTATTGTCTCTTAATTTAGCCCTCTGAAAATCTGGATATGTCTTTTTTTTTTTTTACAGGCAGAGTGGACAGTGAGAGAGAGAGACAGAGAGACAGAGAGAAAGGTCTTCCTTTTGCCGATGGTTCACCCTCCGATGGCCGCCGCGGCCCACACACCACGCTGATCCGAAGGCAGGAGCCAGGTGTTTATCCTGGTCCCCCATGGGGTGCAGGGCCCAAGCACTTGGGCCATCCTCCACTGCACTCCCTGGCCACAGCAGAGAGCTGGCCTGGAAGAGGGGCAACCGGGACAGAATCCAGCGCCCCGACCGACCGGGACTAGAACCCGGTGTGCCAGCGCCGCTAGGCAGAGGATTAGCCTATTGAGCCGTGGCGCCGGCCTGGATATGTCTTGTAATCAGTAATGTGCCCTGGCATAATTGCTAGTTTTTTCTTTCTTAATTGTACATATAAAAAAAAAAGTTGAGTCTTTAAAACAATGATGTTTTAGAGTTGATGAAAATTACAGTATAGTGGCAGGCATTTGGCCTGGTGGTTAAGACTCCCACCTCCCCTGTTGAGTGCCTAGATTCAATGCGTGCTTCAACTCCCGACTCCTGACTCTGGCTTCCTGCTAATGCAGACCCTGAGGGGCAACAGGTAATGGCTCAGGGGGTTGGCTCCCTGTCACCCACATTGGGGCCCTAGCCATGAGTTCTAGACTTTTGGCATTGGCCTATCCCAGCCTCAAGCACTTGTGTTTGGAGAATGACCCAGCAGATGGGAGGTAGTATTCTCGCTGGCTTTCTCTTTCTCTCTCCTTCCCTTTCCCTCTCTGCCTTAATGAATACAAAAAGGAGAGTATAACTCTGTGGCCTCTCATGTATATAGTGAAGGCACTGCATGTTATGTGCTGGAAGCTTTAAAATTTACACATCAGTCCCTGGGGCTGGTTCTGTGTGTAGCAGGTTAAAGCCCCGCCCTGCAGTGCCAGCATCCCATATGGGCGCCAGTTCTAGTCCCGGCTGCTCTTCTTCTGATCCAGCTCTCTGCTATGGCCTGGGAAAGCAGTAGAGGATGGCCCAAGTCCTTGGGCCCCTGCACCTGCGTGGGAGACCTGAAGGAAGTTCCTGGCTCCTGGCTTTGGATGTCACAGCTCTGGTCGTTGCAGCCATCTGGGGAGTGAACCAGCGGATGGAAGACCTCTCTCTCTCTCTCTCTACCTCTCTCTATAACTCTATCTTTCAAATAAATAAAATAAATCTTTAAAAAAAATTCAGTCCCCACAATTGCCCTGTTAGGAAGTACATCCCATCCCCAGGGCAGCGTGTTTGTGGGCACTGAGTGTGTGTGAATCATTTTTAGAACCTGGGAGAGCAGAGAGAGCTGCGTGCAGTTGGCTCTGACCACACGGATCGGGTTGCCCCTCGTGTCCTCAGTTCCACTTGTTCTTTCCACAGACCGTGGAGTGCGCCTGCTGCTCGCCTGTGTTGGGCAGGAGTGCACGGGCCAGTGGAGGAGGAAGGGGAAGCCCTGGAGGCCCCCCATGGGAGGTGCAGGGCAGCCTCTCGGCACCTTCCAGGGGGAGGGGATGCTCTCAGAGTCAGGCATGGCCTGGGCACAGGGAAGGCAGGGGTGACTGGAGACCAGGCCAAGCCTACGGAAGGAGAGAATCGTGGGAAGGAGCTTGGATTTTGTCCTACGGGTCAGGAATGGTTTTAAGCAGAACGGTGCTGTGCTGGTGAGCATTTCGGTCACCCTGGCAGCCTCCTGGAGAGTCGGCAGGAGAGGAAGACACGAAATACGCTGAGGAAGGCTGAAACTGAAACCAGGCGGAAGGACAGCGAGGAGCCAGTGGGTTGAAAAGGGACCACGGGGCACTGGGCAGGGGCTCTGGTTAGAGGGGAGCCGGCACTTGGCCCCTTCACGAAGGAAGGAATTCCAGAACAGGTTTGGGGAGGAGCTTGTAGTGCAGATGAAAGCAAGGATCAGGTCATGAAGGGTCTTAACACCGTGGCAGGGGTTTATCCTGAGAACCATGGGAGCTCTGGAAGCGGGGAGAAGCGAGCAGACTGATTTTGAAGAGATGGCTCTGGTTTCAGCCTGGGCTGGCAGTGATGTAAAGAGTAAAGCGCATGGCCGGCGCCGCCGCTCACTAGGCTAATCCTCCACCTTGCGGCGCCAGCACACCAGGTTCTAGTCCCGGTCGGGGCGCCGGATTCTGTCCCGGTTGCCCCTCTTCCAGGCCAGCTCTCTGCTGTGGCCAGGGAGTGCAGTGGAGGACGGCCCAAGTCCTTGGGCCCTGCACCCCATGGGAGACCAGGAGAAGCACCTGGCTCCTGGCTTTGGATCAGCGCGGTGCGCTGGCCGCGGCAGCCATTGGAGGGTGAACCAACGGCAAAAGGAAGACCTTTCTCTCTGTCTCTCTCACTGTCCACTGTGCCTGTCAAAAAAAAAAAAAAAAAAAAAGTAAAGCACAGGTGGCTGTAAGTGCGGAGAACAGGGTCACAGACTGAAGAGTGGGTGAGAGACTGATAGGCGTGGGGTGGGGTGGAGGTGGGTTAGTGAGAGGAAGTTGACCAGGACATTTTGCTTTCCAGTGGATACCATTGCCTGTTTCTAATTAAGCTGTTGCATCTACTAGACAAGGTGTGGAGACAGAACCTCATTTAATTGAGGGTGAGAATAATGGCCGATGATTTTATGGTTCTTACTATATGCCAGAAAACTCATTTTCATGTTCGCAACAATCCTAGGAGAGCACCATTACCATCTTCATTTTCCACGTGAGGAGGCTGAAGCAGAGCTGAGTCACTGCGCGAGGTCACGCGGCTGCTGAGGGGCAGGACTCGAGTTTGACCCCAGGCAGTCTGTTCTCCCTGCCTGCCTGTGCGGAGATGCCCGCCCGTCAGGCATCAGCTCAGTTTGAACATACCGAACTTGAGTGCTCTGTGGGGTGGGAAAATACTCCCCCTGCTCATAGGCTCCACAACTGTGGAATCAATGAACCACAGATCGAAAATATTTGGGGGGAAAAATTGCCTCTGTCCTGAAGATGTGCAGACTGTTTCTCTTGGCAATTCCCTAAACAATGTAGTGTAACAACTACCGTCTTGGCGTTGACGTCATAGTAGGTATCAGAGGTAATCTGGAGATAACGGGAAGGTACAGGAAGATACACAAAGTTTCAGTGCAGGTAGTAGGTCATTTCCTGGCTAAGGAACTTCAGCATTCTCAGACCTGGTGTCCTTGAGGAAGGGTTAGGGGCTGGAACCAATCCCTAGCAGATCCAAATCCGAATCTGAAGCTCAACTAGGAGATTGGGACTGGAAATAGCTTGTGGGGTCTCTGAAGCCACAGGAGAGAGTGAGGACCCCCAGGAAGGCATGGGAAATAACCAGAGGGAAGAGGCCAGGGGAAGCGTAGGTGGGAAACACCGACATTTATGGGGAGGATGTCCTCCCTCCTACAGATGGCCGAACGGGCATCTGGTTCTAGACGGTCGGTCAACAGTTACTGAGCCCGTCTGCCTGAATGTGACCAGCTCTGGGTCCCTGACGAAGTAGAACTCCTGGACCCACAACCAAAGGACCTACCCCTACGGTGGTCAGGCAGGTCTTCTACCATGGGACACCACTGGCACAGGTGGTTCTGCCCCTCCCGCACCTGGAGAGCCTGTCGCTCCCCTCTCTACCACCTGTCACCTTTGCCAGCTCAGCGCCTCCCCCATCTCTAATCCTGTAGTAACTCTAACTTGGAACTCCAGGTGCCTCATCACGTGGCTGTTCTAGGCTTTGCCTGTGCGTTTCTTGCATCTTCAGCTAGATCCTGTTTCTGAAAGACAGGAAGCATCCACTAGCGTTTCCCCCTCCCTCAACCGCTGGTCCCCTTGTGCAGATTAAGCAAGCGCCCTGCACTGGGTGCTTCCATGATGCAGTGACTGCACCAGCTCAGGGAGCGCGTCGGTCAGTCGTCTCACTTAGCAAAAAATCCTGGTTGCCCGCTGGCTCCTGAGAACCATGCCTGGGGCCTGGGGACTCTGATGGTGGATTTGAGCAGCAGAGCCTCTCACGGCAGACTTGTCTCAGAGGGGAGTGGGTGGGAGCTGGGGAAATGGGGACTGATAAGCTTCTCTCTCCTGTCATTCTCTTCCTGTCCCCAAAGCTACTGGGGTCTGTTACTGTTGTGGTGACTTTCATGAGATGTCAGGGAACAGAATGGGGAGTGGATGGAGGAGAACTTTGTGGGGTCATCAGTGATCTGAACTTGCACCTCTCTGCTGGCTCCCACTCAGTCTGCAGCAACTTGAACTCCGGGACTCAGAGCTCCGAGAGTGGAGACATTTTCCCAGTTGCTACCAATCCCCAGCAGAGGGAGCCCTAGGATTGTAGGTTCTCTTTCCTTAACCAGTGACGCCCTTCACTCTGGGCTTTCAAACCTGGTGAAGATCAAGGTTAGTGACATCTCTCACCTTCTCCCTCTACTTTTCATTCATTTGAACTTTGTAACTTAAACTATGTGACACCATCAGGATGGTGTAAGATGGAAAAAAAGAACAAGTAAAGCTATAAAAGACAGGAATGTGTGCTGGTGAAGATGAGGCAGTATTGAGGGGGGCATCAGGGCACCGGTAATACTGCCACTTGATCTGATGTCGGTTATGGGTATACGTTCAGTTTGTAAAAGTGATCAAGCCGCAAGATAGTACAAATATGTCTATGTGCATATTAATCTTCAACAGAAAGCTCCCCGAAGGTTTTTTTTTTTTTTTAAGATTTATTTATTTGAAAGTCAGAGTTACACAGAGAGAGAAGGAGAGGCAGAGAGAGAGAGGTCTTCCATCCACTGGTTCACTCCCCAACTGGCTGCCACGGCTGGAGCTGCGCCGATCCGAAGTCAGGAGCCAGGAGCTTCACCCAGGTGTAGGGGCCCAAGGACTTGGGCCATCTTCTACTGCTTTCCCAGGCCATAGCAGAGAACTGGATCGGAAGTGGAGTAGCTGGGACTCAAACCGGCATCCATATGGGATGCTGGCACCTCAGGCAGAAGCTTTACCTGCTACACAACAGTGCTGACCCCTCCCCAAAGTTTTTAAAAGAACAACAAGGAAAAACTGTATGCTACAAGGTAGGTACTGGGTTAGAGTGAGCTGGTCTTTTCCTCTCTCCAATTATGAACATTATCTGAGCCTTGAGATCGCCTGAGACAGCCACAAACCCCAATTTAAGAAGCTTTGCAGCAGTAGAATACAAAAAGTGAGCAGAGGACATGAACAGATGGGGAGTCCAAGGCCCGGACATGTAGGAGAAGATACTCAGCCTCAATCTTAGAGTGCACTGAGTTACCACTCTTAGCCCATCAGATTGGCAGAAACCCCAGTCTGTGGCAGTGCACACTGGCTGGGGTTGGCAGAGATGGGGAACAGGGGCAGGCAGCAGGCCATTTCATGGCCTGCTAGTGGGATTGTGAAATGGACAACCCTGTTGATTTGGCAATGTCCATTAAAATAACAAGCCTCAAAGCTACCCTGTAGATGACATTTGTACATGTAAGTGATGGCTTAGGCAAAAGGTTATTCATTGCAGCATCAGTTGCAATAGCAAAACATTGGCAACAACCATGTCAGTGGGCAGAGAACTGGAGGAGAAAACCTGTGAGTCCCCACAGGGAAATACTTTGTAACCAGAAAAAAAGCTGGAGGGAGCCTCTTGTGTGCTGAGAAAACTCTAAGATAATGAAGAAAACAAGATGTACAGATAAGGGTAGATATTTGGGAACCAGCATTTTGGCCCAGTGGGTTGAGCCACTATTTGTGATCCCAATATCAGAGTGCCAGTTCAAGTCCTGACTGCTCTGCTTCCAGTCCAGCTTCCTGCTAATATGACTGGGAAGGCAGAAGAAAATGGCCTAAGTACTGGAGCTCCTGCTGCCAGTGTGGGAGACCTGGGCAGGGTTCTGGGCTCCTGGCTTCAGTTTGGTTCAGACCTGGCTGTTGCAGCCATTTAGAGAGTGAACCAGCAGATAAGAGTTCTTTCTCTCCTTCCGTCTCTCTCTGTGTCTGCCTTTCAAATAAATAAATAAGAATAGATATTTGGGTTGCTTGTAGATACAGAAAGAAACACTGAAAAACACAGACAAGAAACTAAGAGAAATATTTCATAGAATGGTGAGGAGCAGGGGTCGGGGGAGCCAGACTTCTTAACGAGAACCTGCCATTCTGATTTTTACACCACATCAGTGAATTACGTGTGTGCCCAACAAAACCTGAGAGCCCTTGCTGAGAGCTGTTGAATACAGCCTGCAGGGATCGCTCCCTCCCCAGTTTCAGAGAGCTTGGATTTGGTTCTTTAATTGGTTCTTTAAGCTGTGTCTTGGTGTGAGCGTTCAGTGGGTTCTGCACTTGAACTCCCAGGAATCCTGCTCTTGTCCTTCGTGTGCCAAACTAATCTTGCCCTTCAGATGTTGACAATCAACTAAATCGCTCAAAGTATTTCTTCACCCTCTGCTTACACATTCCTGAGCATCTTACTCCGTCCAAGGGGAAGAAAAAAAAAGGTTTCACCAGAAAGTGCACCTGTGTCCCCAGAAGCTTGGGAGAAGCGCTCTCGCCCTGTCCTTGATCTTTGCCTGTCACCATCCGTCCCGCCCCCACTCCTGCGTAAGACCAGTCCCTTCCCCCTACCCTAGTGTCACATTGGCCCCCATCTCCCACCTCAGGAAACTCACACTATTTGTTTCTGTACATGCAAACACATCGTGTCTTCTCTTGTGTTTGAAAAAAAAGAAATGAAAAAAGTGTGAAATCCAGACCCACAAGTTCCCCTTCTACCTACATTTCCCTTAAAGCTCCTGACCTTTCCTCCAATTTAGAGCCATCATCAGTGTCTCCTTCTTCACCGTGTCTGTCTCTCTCTAGCCTCCTGCAACTAGACTTTGGTGCCCACGGAGGTGCTTGTCGCCAAGGTCGTGAATATCCTCCCTGTAGCTGAATCCAGCAGGCCCAGGCACGGTTCTTACATTGCTGGAGTTCTGAACTCTGACACTGAGTACAGCCTCCTCCTTGGCTCGCTCTCCTGGCCCCTGGGGACATCCTCAGTCACCTGTGCCCATCTGCTAATCCTCAGGGCCTTGCCTTTAAAAAAAATAATAAGACTAGTTATGAATTTATTTGCAAGACGGTGACAGAAGGGGAGAGTCAGAGAGCTGATTCCCTTCATCTCATCTTTATTTCCTGGATGATCCTGTGTCGGAGAATATAATATAGAAAGACACCCTGATGTACCTGAGCAAACAGGGAATATACTGTACTGGAAGGGTACCAGAGAGCTCACTCAACAAAAGGACAAACTAAACCAGGCCTCATCAGCCTGGGAAGCAGAGCCTGTCCCAGGTGCCAGGAGCCTCTGGGCACTGCCGTCAGGGTGGTTGAGCTCCACACGTCTTTGATCCTGGGTCGTCCCTGTATGTCAGATTCCTGGGAGAGGCGCTCTGATGGCCTCTGTGGCACCTGGAGGTGCGCAACCAGCGCAGCTTCCTCTGCATTTCCCAGCTGATCTCTTCCTCTCAAACTCGCACCCTCTCATCATTAGCAGGTGCTCCAGTCCCTTCCGGTCTATAGCACTCTGCTTTACACATACACGTTCAATACGTCAGGGTTTCTCCTCTCTTCCTTCTTCCAGGGTGGCATCTGGGTTAAGGGGGTGGTGGATGAGCTTCACGGGGCAGCTGCTGTTCCCTTCCCTTTGCTGGTCGTCACCACCACATGGCTGCTCTGGACTTAGCCCCAGGCACTATGGGTTACGGAGGGGCTGGCCTGATTTAATTCCAAAGCAGTATTACTTAGAAGAGTGAAAATTGCCATTGTCTTTAGTTGTGATATCTTCATGGGCCACAGCCCTCACAGCTTTCATCCAAGCACATCACTAGAGATTCAGATGCTTCCAGATCACCGGCCAGGCACTCCCGGCGCAAGAGAAATGCAGAGAGCTACTGTTACCACCACACCACTCCCAAGGCTACTTTTATATCTTAGGTGCCCACTTGGTGCAGTGTCATGGTCAGCAGGAGGCATTTCTGGTGCCCAGTGCTTTGCCTGGACTGTGCTCAGGGAAGAAGTGGAGTACCAAAATCCTCCAAGCCTGTCCGGGTGCTTCTTAGCCCTGCCCGGGGGATTTGGCCTTAGAGGAGGGTCGGTAGACACTTGCATCTGAACGCTTGTCCTGCTTTATTCCTTGGCAGTACCAGAAGGCTCTGGCCCTTCCTGTTCCTTGGGAACTTGTCTTTAATCTTAGATTGTATCATCTCTGCACGTGCATAATAATAATAATAATAAATAAATAAAAACCCTAGCTCTGCTCCCCACAGCAAACTCTTGGTCCACAAAGGGAAGAGTTTAGAAAGTAGGAAGAGCTTTTCTCCCTCAGTGAAGTGAGATTGGCAGGCTGTTACCTCCCTGTGGACACAAGAAAATCAAATTTCAAACCCAGAGTTCAACCAAGATTCCCTGAGCAGTGGAGGCCTCGGCTGAATGGCTGGGGAGCTGCCAGCACACTGGGAATTGAGGTTGAGCCGCAGCAGAAACGCATTGGTTTTGATTTGAAGAGATGTTCTCCTCTACAGCCGTCTTGGTGGCTGTGCCCACGGTGATTCGCCAGGCCTGTCGGAAGGCAGGGCAGTTCTCCCAAGGGGAAAATCCGTTTCTGTTACCCAAAGAGAGGGGGAGTGGGGAATAGCGGGGAAGGTCAGGCAGACAGGAAATGCCTGCTACTGCTTCAGGCCGCACCCACCTGCTGGTGGGGCCAGACGTGTATGTCTAACTCATGCTTGCGTCCCAGCTGCACCCCTCTGGGGCCATGGGGCTGCCAGTCGTCCACGGGGCTGTCCCACAAAAGCTGGTGAAGCATGATGTACTCTGGAAGGAACAGGTTATCGTTCCCTCTACGCCTGGTTTTCTGGCCCTTTCCAGGCCCTTCAATTTAATCAATCAAATTGAACTTGGACTTGCCACCTCCATCATTGGATACCTGTCCCCCATACTTTGGAAATATTGTTAATATGTTAATATCCTAGTAACAACTAATTTTAACAAAAGAAAACACTGCCTCTATAGATAATTCAGAAAAGCATAAAAAGAAGGTCACCAGCCCTAGGGTTTTGTCCTAGCGTGCAGTGTGCGTCAGAGCCAGAGCAGCCCTAGCGGAAGCCGTGCCTCGCCTGCCCCACCCCTGCATGGCCTTGAACATGCTGCCCAGGCGCTGTGCCCCCATTCACTTCTCTGAAAGCAGAAATACTGATAGGAGCTACCTTGGAGTATGGGCAGGATGACATGATGGAAGAGGCCTGCCTGCTACTTATTATTCATATTTTAAATGGAAATGTGTTTGATGTTAATTGCTGATAAACTGTGTACAAGCTTTGTAGACTTTTTTCATTTATTGTGAACCTTTCTTCATATCATAAAATAGTCCTCAAAACGTGACTATAAAAAGTATAATAGTCCATCATATACACATATTCATAATTTATTTCGTAGTTAACCATTCTTCTGGTTTGGGACGATTAGAAGTATATATTTACTGTAGCAAAGAACTCTGAACTAAAAATCTGTGAATATATTCACATAAAAATACACATGTCTCTACCTGCAGCTACATCTGACCAGGAGTCTGATGATTTTCTTAGCATAGACTTCTGCACCCGGGGCGCCTGGCTGAGAAGGTAGGAACTGTTCAGAGTCTCTGGGAAACGCTGACCAGCTGCTGGAAAGAAAGGTTATCAACCATCGACACTGTTGCTGCCACCACCGCCACTCTCCTGCCGCTGTGGTGACAGGGCCGCCTCGTGGTGCCTGTACTTATCTGATTTGCAGAACCCAGAGGCAAAGCCTTGGGTTGAGCTGCGGAGGCCAGAGTCAGACCCCCAGCCCCTTCAGAGGGGGAGAGCCCGAGGGGGAAATGGCTTTGGGGAGAAGATTGCCAGCCCCATGGGAGGGAATTAAAGCTGCAGAGGGGTTGAAGGAGTGGAGACGCAGCTCAAATGCAGGTGGATGTGAGGCCCGGTGCTGCCACAGCCTGCGCGGGACCTGCTCCTGTGACCGGGGCATCGCCACAGATAGTAGCAGCCAGGACTCTGGAGACAGGTGCCCTGCACTGCCTGTGGGCCTTGGGCAAGTCACCACCCTCTCAGTCTCAGTTTCCCCATCCTCTCTGCCAACTTGGAGGATCTGGTCAGGTGGCGCGGAGTGGGCCGGCAGCGCACGGCAGGGCCTCCAGTGAGAGTTCTTCCCCCCGTTCCTTCCCTCTTCTCACTCTTCTTCTTATCTCCATTCTGCTGCAATGGCCTTGTAAGGTGACGCAAGCAAGCGCCGCTGAAATGGAGTAGAAGTGGAAAATCCCGTGTGCTCCTCCCTCCCCTCCATCCTGCACTACAGAGATGCCTGGCGGGCCCTGTGTGTTTCTCTGTGTCGCTTTCCAGGGCTTGCAGACACCTGCGCTCGGTTGTGTTCTTTACATGTTTAAAAAATACCCTCTCTGCCGTCTGCACACTCGCCTCGTCCCCTTAATTTCCATCTTGAAGACCTCCACATCAGAGACGCCTAATTCTTTTCCAGGGATGTGCATTTACCTGATTTCCTACCCATGTCTTTTGGCCTATTTCCAAGTTTTAAGCATTACCAGGGGTGCTGAGTTAAAATGTATGTGCAGCAAGTTGGTACACGTTTAAGTGGATTTTGCAGTGAAGGTCCTGGCGACAGAGTTTCGTATTCGACAGTGAAAGCAGACGCCAGTCTATGCAGCAGAGGTGTTCAGAGTGCTCATTGCCCAGAGTGGTTCTCACCTGCAGGTGATTGTGTCCCCCAAGGGGACATATGGGCAGTGCCTGGGGCGTTTTCAGTTGCAACAGTCTAGGGATGGTGATGGAGGTGCCACTGCTGTCTAATGGGTAGACCTCAGGACGCTGCTCACCATCCTACAACACTCCTCGGCAGGGCAAATCCCACACAGCACAGAATCGTGCCTCAGTAGTGCCAAGGCTGGACATCCTGCCCTCAGCCCTTGCCAGTGCTGGGCATTCATTCTTTTTTTTTTTTTTTAAAAGATTTTAGATATTTATTTGGGAAGTATAGTTACAGACAGAGGGAGAGACAGAGAGAGAGAGAGGTCTTCCATTTGTTGGCTCACTCCCCCAATGGCCACAACGGCCGCAGCTGAGCTGATCCGAAGCCAGGAGCCAGGAGCTTCTCCCTCATTTCCCACACAGGTGCAGGGGCCCAAGCACTTGGGCCGTCTTCCACTGTTTTCCCAGTCAGAAGTGGGAACTGGATCAGAAGAGGAGTAGTTGGGACATGAACTGGTGTCCATATGAGATGTTGGCACCATAGGCAGAGGCTTAGCCTACTACGCCACAGTGCTGGCCCCAATATTGTCATTTTTGAAAAAAAAAATTTGGATGAATTAATTGATTTAATTTGAAAGGAAGAGAGAAAGAGATTGCCAATCCACTGGTTCACTCCCCAAGTGACTGCAACAGCTGGAACTGGGCCAGGCTCAGGCCAGGAGCTAACTCAGGGTCTCCCCTGTGGGTGGCAGGAACCCAAGTACTTGAGCTGTCACCTGGTACCTCCCAGGAAGTGTATTAGGCAGGAAGCCACTCCCATGTGGGATGGGGGTGCCCCAAGTGGCGAACTGCTCCACTTAACCCTCACCCCTTCATTTTTTTCATCTGTAATCAAATAATTGAAAAATGAGTTCTTATTTTATTTTATACCCCTTCAGAATAATGGAGTTATTTCTGTATTTGAATTATGAAGGACATGTATTATTTCTGTAATTCTTTTGAAACTCATTAAAGATTTTTTTTTAAATCTGCCTCTCTTTGACTGTTAGTTTATGGACGATCTTAAGTTTCAATGATGTTTTTCCCTGGTAGGTATAGAAAGAAGGCTGCTCTGTGGGCCGTGGGAAGCTGTCAGCACTACAGGTTCAAGTCTCCCACTCTCTGGCCTTCAAGAATTTCTCTATGGCTCTTCTAAAGCACCTTCTCCCAGTGGACACCTAGACGCAGGAACCATCCACTGGTTCACTCCCCAGATGGCTGTAATGGCTGAAGCTGTGCCAATACGAAGCCAGGAGCCAGGAGCTTCTTTCTGGTTTCCCACATGGGTGCAGGAGCCCAACAACTCTTGGGTCTTCTACTGCTTTCCCAGGCCATAGCAGAGAGCTGCATTGGAAGTGGAGCAGCCAGGACTCAAACCGGTGCCCATATGGGATGGCGGCACTGCAGGTGGCAGCTTCACCTGCTACACCACAGTGCCGGCCCTGGCCGAGATGATTGTTGGGCTCCTGCACCCGTGTGGGAAACCAGAAAGAAGCTCCTGGCTCCTGGCTTCGTATTGGCACAGCTTCAGCCATTACGGCCATCTGGGGAGTGAACCAGTGGATGAAAAACAAACAAACAAACAAAAAAATCTCGGCCTAGAGATGCCCCTCCCTGCAGACCAGGGCTCCAAACAAAATGCATCCTGGGGCTGACCTCAGAGAATCCAGGACACTCACCAAACACCAGGGGTGGGGGCACCCTCCTGCTCAGTTCTCAGCCTGGAAACCTGATCTCCAAGCCCCCTGGCACTTCTGCGGAGCCCAGAGCTGCTAGCTGAGGCTCTGCTGGAGTTCAATTCCCTTACTTCTGCCAAGTCCCAACAGAGTGGACATGAAGCAGAGCCCTCCTCACCCCTGCCCAGCATGGCAGCGACCCCTGGAACAGTGCCTGACTCTTTCCACGTGACCCAGTGCAAACGAGAGCCAGCCAGCCTGGAAAAAGTCTGAGGACTTGTCAGGATCACCTGGATATTCCCAAGAAAGTATCCCACACGGCAGACATGGCATAAACCTACCAGCAGGCTCTGCAGGTCACGTGGACTGGAATCACCTAATAAGCAGACTTCCAGAGCGGGCAGAGAGCTGCTGGCCCTGGTGCCAGGGACAGGACTTGCGCCAGCAATTCTGTATGATCGCAGTACAGTGTGGGTTTCCAGTAAAGCAAAGGCGTGTGTGGAGGCTGAATGGTCTAATGCTCTCTCCACGCTAGAATCCACACAGATCATGTCGGGGGGAGGGGTGGAGGTGTCCATGTTGCAGGGCATTGGATGCCTGGGACTCTGGGCATCACTTAAGAGAGGAGGGTGGCCGGCGCCGCGGCTCACTAGGCTAATCCTCCGCCTTGCGGTGCCGGCACACCGGGTACTAGTCCCGGTCAGGGCGCCGGATTCTGTCCCTTGTTGCCCCTCTTCCAGGCCAGCTCTCTGCTGTGGCCAGGGAGTGCAGTGGAGGATGGCCCAGGTGCTTGGGCCCTGCACCCCATGGGAGACCAGGATAAGTACCTGGCTCCTGCCATCGGATCAGCGTGGTGCGCCGGCCGCAGCGCACCAACTGCGGCAGCCATTGGAGGGTGAACCAACGGCAAAAGGAAGACCTTTCTCTCTGTCTCTCTCTCTCACTGTCCACTCTGCCTGTCAAAAAAAAAAAAAAAAAAAAAAAGAGGAGGGTGAGAGGCTCCCAGTGGGGAGGGAAAGGACCTGAGTCCTGGCCCTGCCCTGATGCCTGCCTGGGCCAAGTGAGTCACTTGACCTTCTTGGACTGGTTAACTTTTGAAAGCATTCATTCCATTTTGCAATTTTCTCTAATAAGAACATAACCAGTTAGATAGAGCTGGCTAAAATAAACTAGAGATTTAAAGTAGAGTTTAGAACAAGCCTGGTTCCTATTTATTATTTTTTCTCACTTGAAAGTAATGGTTGTTCAAAATGGGGGAAAAAAGAAGAAACAGTCCAACCAAGCAGAAAGTGGTTCCTACAGAATACCCATAATGCCGCCCACCCAGAGACCCAGCTGTTGGCAATCTGCTGAGGTCTTTCCAGAAAAGGGGTTCTTCCTGGGGGATGGGCTTTGGAGGAAGGGAGTCCCTGAACCCAATAAAGTTGTGTGTTTCAGCTCCAGAGAAGTTCTTGACCCCGTTTATGGGACATTTTGTATATCTTAGTTGTTTCACTGTTGCAAAGAATGCAGTACAAATATGAGGCAGCGTTCAAAAAGTTTGTGGGAAATGCATATTAGGAAAAAACTATGCGTGGACTTTCAGTTTTTGTGCACCAAAATAAAGTTATCTGTTAAACTCCATTTTCCACGAGCCTTTTGAAGTACCCACAACAGAGCTAGATGAAAAAGAATTAGAATGTAATGAGAAAACAAGGAAAGGAACATTTGAACATAAAACAAAAACGACTTAAAGAACATGAAAGAATCCAAATTATCTCATAGCGTGCAAGGTTTACCTGTAAGATAGACAAGCAAGAGACAAATTTCATTTCAAACCAAATTTAAGACAACAAATACCTATTGGTCAAATACTGTTCTGTGCCAGCACCTGTGGCAGGTGCTGCAGCTCAACAGCCCAGTCGTTCACCCCACTGAGCTTGCAATTGGTGGAGACTAACACTGGAAGCATTTCATACAGAAACACAAGTTCTTGTTTAGCCAGCCAGCCTTCATGACCCACGGCTCTGCCATGGTAGCCCCTGAATTTTCTCACTCTCCATCCTTTTCTCACTGCATGCCCGGCCTCTTGCCTTTGAGGAGACTATGGGTTTCAGTCCCAAGCAGACACCTACTTCAAACTCACACCCAGCCCAGAGTTGCCTCAGAATGCGTGTCCCCTTCTGGAAACAGTTAGCTCAGCCGCCACCCTGCAACTCAGGCCTTTGCTGCTTATTTGAAACTTTTCTTTATTTTGAACTGCAGCTTCTCTCCCTGTAACTTCCTCTAATTGGTCCCAGAGCTTCATAAAACAACCTTTAGATCCTCTTTGGATGAAGTGTCCCATCCTACAGTCTCTTCCCCAAATCTGTGATGTCCCTCCTTGGCAGGGAGGGGGGGCAAGCTCCCTGTTGATTCATCAGGCAGTGCACATGCCCAGCTTTTCCAGCAAAGCAACTATGAACAGATGGTCACAGCAAGAGGGCAACAAGGCCCAGCTCTTTGAGGACAGCCTATGCTGGTGACCCTAGCAAAGATTCCGCAGCTTCAGGAGGTACGTGGGGAAGAGAAGACAGACCAACCCTGACTGGAGGGACTTATCTGCTGTTCTTCCAAAAAGAGCCTATGTCCCTTAGAACAGAGCTCCTCACACTTAACGTGCATGCGGGTCTCCTGGGAGTCTGGCAGAACTGTGGGTTCTTGCTGAACAGGCCTAGGGTGGGACTGAGACTGTGTAACTACCAATGGTTTCCATAGGATCAGTTCCTAAAAAGTCAAGCCCCAGAATCAAAGTGTAGGCACACTTTAAAGGCTTGTTATGTTCTGCCAACTTCTTCTCCCATAAGAAATCCACAGTCTCTTATCTGAAATGGGAATTTGGAATTCGGATTTCATAGGATCTCAGAAAGGTAGTGCAGGGCCATCCAGAGGATGTGACGTACCCTGTGGAGGCTGGGAAAAGCACCTCTTTTTTTTTTTTTTTTTTAAGACATTTATTTGAAAGCAGAGTTAAAGAGAGAGAGAGAGAGAGAGATCTTCCATCTGCTGGTTCACTCCCCAAATGGCAGGGCCAAATCCCCAGAGGGCTGGGCCAAGCCGAGGCCTGGAGCCACACCTTCATCTAGGTCTCCCACATGGGTGGCAGGGGCCCAAGCACCTGGGTCGTGCTCCACTGCCTTCACGGGTGCTTCAGCAGGGAGCTGGATCAGAAGTGGAGTAGCCAGGACTCAGAATGGCGCCCCTGTGCGACTCCAGTGCTCAGGAGGCAGCCTGTCCCGCTGCAACGTGGCGTGGCCCCAGTGCTGCTATTTCTTAAAATTTCATTTTATTTGAAAGGCAGAAGAGAGTCAGAAACAGAGGTCTTCCATCTGCCATGTCCGACCCCAAAGAGAACAGCACTTAATCAAACACAGTGCTATTCTCCAGGGAGAGTCAGATAAATACACAGAAAGTACCCTCCTTTCATTTCAGGTCAGATGTTGCCCCAAAGTGAGCAGAGCGATAAAGAAGGGAGACTTTTGGGTCATGACTTGTTGGATTTGGGGATTGCAAGTAGGGAATCATTGGCTTTAATTTCTATGATTTATTTATTTATTTGAAAGTCAGAGTTACACAGAGAGGAGAGGCAGAGAGAGAGAGAGGGAGAGAGGTCTTCCATCCGATGGTTCACTCCCCAATTGGCTGCAATGGCCAGAGCTGGGCAGATCCGGAGCCAGGAGCCAGGAGCTTCTTCCAGGTCTCCCACGTGGGTGCAGGGGCCCAAGGACTTGGGCCATCCTCTACTGCTTTCCCAGGCCACAGCAGAGAGCTGGATCAGAAGTAGAGCAGCTGGGTCTCGAACCAGCGCCCATATGGGATGTCGGCGCCTCAGGCAAGGGCGTTAACCCACTGCACCACAGCGCCAGCCCCAATCATTGGCTTTTATAACTGGCAAGTCCATCGTGGGCTGGTGCCTTAGGGATGCCTAAGGTAGCAACTCAGTGATTTCATCCAGAGCTCACTTTGTTTCCTAGTTCAACACCCCATCTCCCTTTACCATCAGCTTCAGCCAAGTCTGACTCCCCTCCAGAATGCCTGCAGGAGCAGCTGAGGCTACAGGCCTCCTCACCAACTCCCAGAGTGGGCGGGAAGACAGCCCCCAAATGTTACACAAACCCCAAGCTTTACTGTGGCAGGACTACCCCTGGACTAGCAGGGCAATGCCCTGGGCTGATGGGCTGATATTAGAATCAATCACTGGAGCAAGGGTTGGTGGGAATGCTCTGATTGGCTTTGACCACTGAGCATAGGAGTAGGTGAGTCCCACCCCCTCTCCAATGGCTGCAACGTGCTGAGGTGGGGAATGGCAGGTGGGGTAGAATGTGTATTCGAGAAATAATCACAGTGTCCACATTGCAATTTTATTATGTTTTGTTTATACCCTCTGTCTTTTGTAAAATTTTAACTACTTGTTATTGATTTGTAGGAGCTTTTTATATATGATGTGTATTTCTCTGACCTTATATAAGTTGTGGATATTTCTTCCAGCCCAAGGCTTATCTTTTAACTTAATTTCATAATCATTTTTATGGACAAAAATTCTGCAAAGCTCGGTGTGTCCAATCTGTCAGCCCTCTACCCTACTCTTTTAATCCACTCAGGATTTGAAGTGGTCTGAGGAACAAAAGTGACATTTTTTTCAAGTTCTTGGTAATTAGAACTATACTCAATGAATGGAATTAGTGTTCTGGAAACAAGAACCAGGAGACTAAGATTGTGTGATGGAGACTTTAGAGAAGTGGAACATTTATCTCAATTGTCCCAGCTTGTGTTGCCTTGTTAATAATGACAGTCTTTGCTCCCTTAGGAAAACTTGGATCTTGAAGGGGACTGCATGTTTTATACCCTCCCTGGGGACACTTACGTCCATGATTAAGACAGAGAGGCTTATTGGTTTTGAATCACAATTTAAGAAATCACAATTGAAGTATACCTTCGGAGATTTGGATTTTGTATCTCAAACCAATTTTTTAGAGAGCTTTAATCCTAAACAACCATCAAGATTCGACTTAGAAAAGATAAGTGCTTTTACAGATTAAGCATTCCCTCAGAAAACAGGAGGCTCCTGCCCAGCTCTCCACCACCTTTCCTGGTCCCAGTCACAGCACTTCCCTGCTGCGCTGTAATTGCTCAGGCCCTCGCGGAAACAGACAGTTCTCCAACAAAGAAATTAAAATGACATTTAGACATTTGGAAGCATGATCAGCTTCTCTCATAATTCATCAAATTCAAATAAAGAATGGCAGCTGATAAATGCAGACAAAAGGACCAAGTTAGAAAGTCATCATTTCACAACCTCTGCTGCTGACTCAGTGAAGGACTCCCAGTGGGCGAGATTCTGGACATCCACACGTACTGCTTGGCCGTGGAGAAATGGACATTGGTGCCACAGAGACGTGTGGGCATCCCCTAAACCACGTAATCAAGGTTGGCATCATTTATAGTGGGGGTCAGGACATGGTGTGCCTCCTGATGCAGGTGAAATGGAGCACGCAGCACCACCCTTGCAGGATTAACTAAATTCCTGCCCCCAGAATTTTAACCTAAATCTAATGCATCCATCAATCTAGATAGTAATTTATAGAAGATTTAGGGGAGAGTATAAGAACTGAAAGGACGCCAGAGGAAGCAACCAAATCCCAGACATTGTATGAGACACCGGCCCAGTCCGCTCATGAGTCAGTGCCCAGGGGAAAAGGAGTGAGGTCCATTCTCACTGAGACGCTTGAGAGATGAAGCAAGATTTGCTGGATGGTCCTTGACTGGATGGATCCTGGTTGAAATCTGCTATAAAGACATTTCTGGAGAAAACTGGAGAAATGGAATATGAATCAGATTTTTACAGTCTTATAAATTTTTTAAATGTGAAAGTTGTGTTTGTGTAAGAAAATGACCTGGCTTAGATATAAAGTAACTGATACTTTATGAAGAAGAATTTAGTTGGCAAAATATCATCATGCCTATAGTTTATTTCAAAATACATCACCTCCCCCAACCAAACAAAAATGACAATTTTTTTTAAAAGATTTTATTTATTTGTTTGAAAGGTAGAATTACAGACAGAGGGAGAGACAGAAAAGTCTTCCATCTGCTGGTTTACTACCCAAATGGCCACAGTGGCCAGAGCTGCACCGATCCAAAGCCAGGAGCCAGGAGCTTCCTCCAAATCTCCCATGCGGGTGCAGGGGCCGAAGCACTTGGGCCATCTTCCACTGCTTTCCCAGGCCATGGCAGAGAGCTGGATCAGAAGTGGAGCAGGCAGGGCCGGCGCCGCGGCTCACTAGGCTAATCCTCCACCTTGCGGCACCGGCACACCGGGTTCTAGTCCCGGTCGGGGCGCCGGATTCTGTCCCGGTTGCCCCTCTTCCAGGCCAGCTCTCTGCTGTGGCCCGGGAGTGCAGTGGAGGATGGCCCAGGTGCTTGGGCCCTGCACCCCATGGGAGACCAGGAGAAGCACCTGGCTCCTGGCTCCTGCCATCGGATCAGCGCGGTGCGCCGGCCGCAGCGCGCCGGCCGCGGCGGCCATTGGAGGGTGAACCAACGGCAAAGGAAGACCTTTCTCTCTGTCTCTCTCTCTCACTGTCCACTCTGCCTGTAAAAAAAAAAAAAGTGGAGCAGGCAGGACAGGAACCAGTGCCCATATGGGATGCTGGCACTGCAGGCAGTGCCTTAGTCTACTAAGCCACAGTGCCAGCCCCTCACAAATTTTGAACTATTATTATATCTGGATGATGGGTATCTGAGTATTCGTTGAGCTATTTTCTTTGAATTTTCAAGTTTGAATTTTTTATCTAATGAAATTTTTTAAAAAAAGATACTACTTTCTAGCCGTAGATTGACAATGAAAAATTAAAGTTTGGGGGCAGGTGTTGTCTAGTGGTTAAAACACCAGTTCAGATGCCTGCGTCCTGCATCGGAGTACCTGGGCTCAAGGCCGAGCTACAGCTCTTGACTCCAGCTTCCTGCTAATGCAGACCCTGGGCGGGTGGCGATGATGGCGTGATTGGATTCCTGCCACCCACCCACATGAGAGACCTGGGTTGAATTCTCTGGTCTTTGTGGGGCATTTGGGTAGTAAACCAGTGGATGGGATTCATTCTCTCTCTCTCTCCCCACCCCCTCTCAAATAAAAGAAGAGTTTTGGTTGTTTTTTTTTTTTTTTAAGAAGTTTGAAAACATACTGTTTTGGCAGGGGTGTAGGGAATGAGTATTTTCCTCTATTATTAGTGGAACTTGGAACCTGTTCGGAGGGACGTTGGCAAAGACATGTGCTTTAATCCAGCAGTTCCACGTCTAAGAATTTAACGTGGATTTTACTCAAATTCCACAATGAATAAGGATATCCATGGCAGCTTCATTTTTGTAACAAAAGACTAGAGACAACATACATGTCCAACAATAGGAGCTGATGGTACCCATGTTATGAAGTATGGATTAGGCATTTTGTGCAGGAAACAGATTTCCAAGGAGTGTTGCTGGATGAACAAAGCAAACAGTGCCAGAAAGTCCTGCTTGTGTTACTCAGTGCTGCGTCCGTGGCGCCGGGCGCAGTGGCCCACAGTCAGTGCAGGCTGAGGGAGTAAATTCACGTTTGAGTACCACTGCTGCTAGGCTCCCAGGATGCAGTCAGGTGCAGCCACAGGTAGGGCCACAGTTTCCGTCCCGAACAAATTTCTTCCTTGAGTTCACAGATATTTCAATTTTCCCATAAAACGTACCATGTCCTCCTTTGCAAAATCAGTGAACAACAAATTCTGAAGGGAAAGAAGGAAAACAATTTCTGTAAAAGGGTAACAAGAAGAATTTGCTAGCAGGGGAGGTTAATGTAACACCAGGGATGTCATAGAGAACACAGTTCCCTGCCTCTGGCAGCCGAGAACATAGGGAAGGCCGTGGACCCAGAACCCCTACCACCAGAGGAAGGAAGGAGCCGACTCCTCGTGGGCTGTGCTTGCGATCCAGGTTGCCGTGCCCAGAAGTCTTAGAAGCAGAGGTGTAGCAGGAGATGGGGACAAACTGAGCTCACCTTCCTAGTACTTCCATTTGCATCTGCCATCTCAACATCTGCTTCTGTTCACTCAGTGGCAAATAAATGCAACACACTTCCATGGTAAGGGGAGCATGGCGTGTTAGGGAACGGGATGTCCAAGTTCTCGGAAGTTTAGGATAGATTGTGTGACGGCAGAGGCATCACCGCTTTATTTGGACGCTGGTTGTGTCTTGGTTTCCTGGGGAAGGTGTGACCTCTGGCCATGACTCACCTGCTCAGGTTGATAAATGCCTGCTGTGCTGTTGTTTATATTATTATGTTTTCTTGACCTTGTGGCTAGGAGCAGGAACGCTGAAGCCAGACTGCCCAAGTTCAAGCCTCAGCTCCACCGCTCAGTAGGCAGGTGACCTTGGGCAAGGTCACTTAACCTCTTGGTGCCTCAGTTTCCTCCCCTGTAAAACGAGGCTAAGGGGATTCTTGTGGGGGCTGACTGGGCGAACCGTGCCTGGGCCCACAGTATGTGTGTAAAATAAATCGGAGTGTGTTCCCTTCTGCCCCAGAGACCCTTGTAGGGGGAAGGAGAGTCAGCAAATAGCAGCTTCAAAGAGAGGCCCGCTGGTTCTGGGCACTGCTTTCCAAACGGAGGAGAGCTCTGCCACACCAGTTGTCCTGAGAGGTGTCTGCTCCTTGGAAGGCAGGAATGCGTCTGTCATGGTGGCATCTTTGGCGGGTGACCGGCCACGTCCTAGGAGCTGCTTGCGCTTCCTTGCACCCCTTCCCAGGAGACTGACGCCACCGAGGAACTGGTGGCTTTCCGGGCGGGCGCGGGCCCGGGGCGGCGGCTGCGAGGCAGGGGGCTGGGGGAGGGGGGGAGGCGCTCCCGGGATCCCCGGCCCCTCCCCCACCGGCCCAGTGAGTAATGACATTCATCGGGAGGGAGGGGGCAGGCTCGGCGAGGCCATGTGATGCTGGGCGAGAGCGAGTCGCGCCGCGCCGCCGGAGCCTCCTTCCTGGCTCCCTGCGATTGCGGGCCGTCATGGCGACCCCCAATAACCTGACCCCCACCAACTGCAGCTGGTGGCCCATCTCGGCGCTGGAGAGCGATGTGGCCAAGCCGGCGGAGGCCCCCGACGCGCCCGAGGCGGCCAGCCCCGCCCATCGGCCCAAGGAGAGCCTGGTTCTGTACCACTGGACCCAGTCTTTCAGCTCGCAGAAGGTAGGGCCTGGGGGCTCCCGAGATGGCGGAGGGGGTGCTCCCAGGAGGTGGCTGGCCCTGTGCGGGCTCCAGGAGCGCAGCCCCCCAATTCCAGGGGCGCCCATTCTGCCTCTTCCCCATCCCCACCCCGAAAGGCGCGGCGTGCTGAGGGGCTCAGGAGAGAGACAAAGACAAGAGGACGGGCCTGGGCTCTGCTGCGGGGGCGGCCGCGGGGGGCACAGGTGCTGGGGGTGGGGCGCGCAGTGGAGGGGATGGAAGGCAGAAAAACCTCCTGGGGTCCTGCCCCAGGGGCCGCATCGCAGACCCTGGCGCAGGTCACTGCTCCTCTGCCCCCTGTCCTAGATGGGGCCTTCGTCCTGCTGGGGCTTGGAGAGTCTGTCCCCCGCAGCCATGCCCCACCTTCTATCTTGAGCTGAGAGGGAAGGAGTTAACCCATCCCCTTGGGCCAGCCCTACTTGGCCCAGCACGTCCAGGTTTCCCCTCTTAAAGACACAGAGTGGCCTGGCCCCTTAGACCCTTCTCAGACCCAGGGAGCTGGGCCAGCAGCGGGGAGTCCAGCCTGGTGCTGAGTTGCTGGGTTTCCCGCTTCCTGGGGCAGGGCTGAGGCCTGGACTGCACCCCTAGGGGCGCACTCTCCCACCCGTGTCTCTGGCAGGGATTCAGCACCATGGCCAGGGCCTGAGCCAGACACCCACTGGCTGCCTGACCTTCCTGCTCCTCTTTGTTCCATCGGCTCATTTTCTAGATGAAGAAATGGATACCATAAAGGGAAAAGGCCTTGGACCAAAGGACTTGGGTCTGAGTCTGAGCCCAGGGGCAGTCTCACCACCTGGGAATTGGTAGAACACGGAATATAGCAGTGACAGCTGCTTCTGATTCCAGGGTCTGCAGGAGCTAAGAGGGCTGAAGAGGCCATTAACTTAGTGTTCTATTCAAACTTGAGTATGTGAGGATCGTGGGAATCCCTGTTTAAAACATAGTCTGCTGGATTCTACCCCAGAAATTCTGGTTGGGGCCCCAGGTGTGTGTCTCCAGCCAGCTGCGGGCTGGTGCTGCTAGGGCAGGCCCACTGACCCCCTCGGAGTAGCCCCTATTTAGAGTGCAGACTCAGAGGCCACACTGTCCCCAGCAGGACCGTTGTCTTCCTATAACTCACTGTGGCGCTTTCACAGGTCGCTTGGCCTCTCCAAAGCCTCAGCTGTATAACCTGTAAAATGGAGCAATGCAGTAGTCTCCTTAGAGGGCTGCTGAGAGGGTGGAATGAGGTGATGCACAGACGGTGCTGATGGGTGGTGCCTGGCAGGGGGTCAAGGCCCTGCTAGTAGTGGGTGATGTGGCGTCATTGAAGTGTCAGGTAAAGGAGGGGCAAGGGCTGACCAAGGTCGTACCAGGGCTCATCCGTAAATTTGGCTCATGCCTGCTCCATGGCCAGCCCTGTGCAGGAGCTGGGGAGTAGCTATGCATCAGTGTGACTTCCTGATTGTAGAACCTCCTCCCACCCAGCCCCTCAGGAACCAGGCGCCAGTGGCTGGGACTGGACAGGGGACAGGGGCGTGGCACCTCTTGTTACCTTTTCTCAAGGGAGCCTCCTGTCCCCCTCCCCCAACCCCACCCCAATGGTAAAGTCCCCATTACCCTGACCTCAGGGTTCAGGTGGTCCCTTGGTCAGGGATGAGACCACCCACTATTACCCAACTTTTGACCAGTTCTCTGACTGAGCTAGCCTGAGTGTCTCCCTGCCTCCCCTGCCAGGGCCTTTGCAGACGCCCATGGTGGATTCTAGGGCCGGACTAGCCTGGCAGAAAGGGTGTGGGCTCAGCAGTCAGATGGTCCAGGGTTCCAGTCTCATCAGAGTGGCTTACTGGCTGAGTGACTTTGGACAAGTCACTTCACTTTTCTGTGCCTCAACATTGTTGTCTGGAAAAGGGAACTTGTGTATCCTGCAGAATACAAAGTATTGCTGAGTGCTTTAGAGGAGATGGGTCTGTATGGCTGTCCCAGGACATATACATGTGAGTTCCCTTCCTTCCCCCCAGTCTCCAGAGGCCTTGCTTGCATGCAGAGAGCCCTCTGCTTTGTGGAGGGTCTGAGAAGCTTGCCTCAATGACACCTGAACTATTCACAGCAGAAAACAGCCCACCTCCAGGAGTGACGGCAATCCCACTGGGTATGTGGGGCCCACTCAAGAGCCAGAGGGCAGCAGGACAGTGTGGGGTGCAGGGCCCAGGCTCTGGGGCCAGACTGGCCAGGCTTCCGTCTCAGGTCTGCCACAGACCAGCTGAGTAGTCCTGCACAAGTTCCTAACCTCTCGTGCCTCAGTTCTCCACATGTGTAAGAAAAATGCAGGGCCCAGCGGGGTTGCCGTGAGGATTCAGTGACCACATTCGTGTAAATCACTGGGAAGCGCACTCAGCAAGACTGTCATAGGGAGGAGACTTCACCGCTGGCCAGCCTCAGGTCAAACCCTAGCCCTGCCACTGCCCCGCTGGGAGGCCTTGTGTGAGGGTCTTTGCCTCTCTAAGTCCCACCTTCTTCCTGGGGTGGCAGGTTAGGGCATAGCCATGCCTGCCTCGGGGGTTGTGCAGGTTGATGTCCCACATGGTCACGCACTCAGCACAAAGCCCTTAGACATGGCGCACTAAGTGTGAACTTGGCAGGTGATGGCTGTAAGGCGTGGTGCAAATGCTCCCAGGCACCTGCCCCCAGCCACCGAGACCTCCTTTGGTGGCAGAAGCGAGGCTGAGAGGGGCAAAAATGCAGGGAACCAGCCTTCAGTTTTCTCAGCAGGAGAATGGACTGATGTGTGATACAAATTGCTCCCTCCCTCCCCAGACAGGAAGCTGCTCGGCTTCTCAGTGTCTCCTGCCTTTTTCATGTCCTTCTGTCCTTACACCTGCCAGTTTTTTTTTTTTTTTTCAAAACCAAGATTGCTGCTTACTAGCTGTGTGACTTTGGGCAAGTTACTTACTGTCTCTGTGCCTGTGTCCTCTTTTGTAAAATCAGGGTGTTAATGGATACCTAGCTCACTTGATGTTTGTGAGGATTTGAGAGAAGACGGCTAAAGCTCTCAGAGCCGTGCCCAGCACCACGGAAGTGCTGGATGAGAGTTAGTTGTTATCGTTGCTGCCTGAGGACCACCCGTGGATCCTGCAGCGAGTGCAGTTCGAGGTTCCCTGACCACATCCTCAGAGTCCGCTCTTGTCTTGGATGCGCCTGTGGAGAGCTCCCGGGCCAGTCTTCGGCCCTCAGTGGTAAGAGACTCAGGTCTGGGTCCTGACATGCAGGCAAGGCAGGGAAGAAACAGATGAAGGATGACCTCTGCCCCTTGTGCTGGCCTTGCCAGTCAGACTCTTGGGCACTGGCTCCCTGGCCCTATACTCATGCTGCACTTGACTGTTCAGTGTCCACAGGCAAGAACCGGCAGGGCGATATGCAGCACCTGTCCCCGCTCCCCTGCTCAGAGGCCTACAGTGGCTCCCCAGTCCCTCCCAGCGGCCTCAGGCCCTGCTGCACAGTCCCAGGCTTTGCTAGGGTCCCAGCCAAGTGAGAGGATGCCTAGGGGCGCTTCTCTGAATATTATTTTTAACTGAATAAAATAAAATGCGTGAGAGTATTAGGTTACAAAAAGCAACATCATATTGAAGTACAGCTATCGAAATATTTTTAAAACAAGTATGTTATATAATGACATATGTGTTTCCATATTAACCCGTTACGTAACCCGAGCTAGTGGCAGGTCTGCTAAGCGCTGTCGTGTTGAAGTCACGATGAGCTACGTGGAATTTCGGGGTAGCTGCAGCAGTGGGGAAGTGCTGCTAGCACCACCATACTTATCGCCTACATTCATAATTGAAGGAAATGCTAAATGTCAGTCTGACATAAACATGTAATTTTCCCATCCATCCTAGTTCAAAGACTCTGAGCTTATCCACGTGGGGGCCTCTTGGTCTGGGAGTCTCCATCACAAGTCCCTGCCGTGCCCCTTTCTGACCTCACCTCCTCCTCATCTCCCCGTCTCCCCATCACTCTGCCCCAGCCACTCTGGCTTCCCTCCTGTTTTGGGAACTTACTGGACATGTTTTCCCCTTGCAGGCTTTGCACTGGCTGCGCCCTCAGCCTGGAACTCCCTGCCCCAGGTCCCTGTGTGTGTACCACTCCCTCCCCTTGTTCCACACTTGGCCCTATCCACAAGGCGCGCCCTGCTGGTCCACCCCACTTAAATTGCCACTCATCTCCCCAGCGCTAGGCACCCTGTTCCCCTCCCCCACCATCTGTTGACTGTACTGTAGCATCTTAACTGCTTCTCCTCCATCTGCCCCACTAGAAGGGCAGCCCCCCCCCCCCGCTGTGGGCAGGGGTGTCTCTAACACTTAGAACAATACGTGGCACAGAATAGATACTCAATAAGTGTTGAAAAGTGATGAGCCTGCAAGCCAGAAGGTGTTACAGGAGAAAGATATCTGTTTCTGTAAGCCTGAAACCACTCTAAAAAAATAGTCTATTAATTATTTTTAAAGATAGTTGAGATAAACTGAGGCTCAGAGACTCCAAATGCCTTTACAAAGTCACACAGCAACTAAACGGCTGAGCGGAGATGCCAACCCAGTCAGCATCACACGTGGGACAGTGCCTGAGCCACGGCACGATGCATCAGTGGGCTGTTTTCAGGCTCCCACGGGGCAGACGCTTGGCCCTGGGCTGCATGAAGCCTGGTCACACTGGGTGTGGGCCTTGGTGGCTGCGTGGCCTTCCCTTGGCTTGGCTCCTGCTCTGGGTCCCCCACCCACAGGATGGCACACGTTTCTGGCCTGCTGCTCAGATAAAGGAGACCCTGGGCAGCTCCAGACAGCGTTACTTTACCTCTGGAGGCAGTCCCCTCCCCCAGGCAGCAGCCACACCTGGCACCCTCACTGGAGTCCCAGAAAGAGCAGGGGGCACCCTGCCAGGATGGAAGGCCAAGGGCAAAAGCCTGGTTCAGTTGCCATTTGCATGTATTCAGCTGGGTAGGGAGGCTGAATGGCCGGGTAGATCCCAGCTGCTGAGGCTGAAGGAGACCAGGGTGAGTAGAAATAGAACGAATGGTTTTGCTCCCGTCAAATCCCAGCCTCAACTGCTCTGGGGCTGCTACAAGGCCACAGGCCACCCTGGAGCTCAGATGCACATGGGCATACCCACTCTTGCTCATGCGCACTCACATCCGCACATATGCTCTCACGCAGGGCGTGAGTGCCCAGAGTCCTGTGCACGCACACACACTCGCCCACACTCATGCACACATACTTGCTCACTCATGCGCCCCACTCACACACTCACACACTCACACACCCAGACCCATATAGCTGCTGCTGGGGCTGCTCACTTTCTGCACCTGCTGCTTCTGCTGCCGCGGAGGGAAGGGGAGCCACCCTGTCTCCCGCACAGCGTGAATGTGCTGTCAGCTCTCAGCAGGGCTGCAGGACACTCCTTGGACACAGAGTCCAGACCCCTTGTTTTGCTAAGGAGAAACAGGGGCTCAGAAAGGGGCAGCGATAGCCCTCAGGTCACACAGCACTGCTGGGACAGAGAAAGGATGAAAGTCCAATCCCAGCCTCCCAGCCCAGGGACTATTCCTGTACCTCGGGCCCCACCTGTAGGACCTGCTTTTAGCTAACAGCAAATCAAGCCATGAAGAAGTGCTGGAGGCCGGCGCCATGGCTCACTAGGCTAATCCTCCGCCTAGCGGCGCTGGCACACCGGGTTCTAGTCCCGGTTGGGGCGCCAGATTCTGTCCCGGTTGCCCCTCTTCCAGGCCAGCTCTCTGCTGTGGCCAGGGAGTGCAGTGGAGGATGGCCCAGGTGCTTGGGCCCTGCACCCCATGGGAGACCAGGAAAAGCACCTGGCTCCTGGCTTCTGCCATCGGATCAGCGCGGTGCGCCGGCCGCAGCGCACCGGCCGCGGCGGCCATTGGAGGGTGAACCAACGGCAAAGGAAGACCTTTCTCTCTGTCTCTCTCTCTCACTGTCCACTCTGCCTGTAAAAAAAAAAAAAAAAAAAAAAGAAGAAGAAGTGCTGGGTGCTCAGGGCTTGATTCTTTCTCCTTCCCCACACTCCACCAAACAGAAGGGCGTGTTGAGGTTAGCTGTGAGGGTAGGGTGCCAAGTACTACAGGACATCAACAGGGGGTTCAGGAGCGTGTGTGTGTGTGTGTGTGTGTAAGAGAGAGAGAGAGAGAGAGAGAGAGAGAGAGAGAGATCACAGTGATGTCAGGACCCACATAGTACTCTCCATTCCGGGACTCCATCCACATCACCCCATCCCTACCTCATGCCAGCTTCGAAAAAGCATACCACATTGCCCATTTCATGGTAACTAGAGATCAGAGAGGTCAACTGACACATTCGGGCCACACAGCAACAACAACAAAAACATGCCGAGGAGCCACGCTTCAGATCCAGATCTGGCCGCCTCCAAAACCAAATCTAATGCAAGTAGCCAAGACACATTGCCCCTGCTGGGCACCAGGCACCGTCCCACGGGGTCTGACACACCTCATCCTCACAGCAGCCCTCTGGGGGAACTGCTGTAGGGCTTCCAGGAAAGGAAACTGAGGCACACAGAAGTAGAGCTACCTGCAGAGCCAAGTCAGCCAGAGCTGCCCATGGCAGCAGGAGGCCTCCGCTGGGTGTGCACTTCCTGGCTCTGGCAGCGGGAGTGTTGGTGGGGAGGCCGGGGATGGCCAGGCCCAGGAACTGCTGGAGCCAGAGGTAGGGAGGAGGGTGTGGGAGCTGACCATGTGCCATCCTGTCGGCGGAGGGGCGGCTTGCGCTAGGTGCTCCTCCTTGCTGAATCTCCATCCACAGGTGGGGGGACTGGACCGGGTGATCTAACCATCTCCCAGCTCAGAAACCTGGGGCTGGCTCAGGAGCATGCTCAGTCTCAGGGCTGTCTGTTAGCTCCCACGAGATATAAGGAAAGACCGAGGGTGGAGGTAGGGGTGGGGGTAGGAGGGGTGAGCCTGGAACCCCTGGAGGAAGCCGTCTGAGCAGAGAACACTGGGATAGGAGTCAGCAATGGTTGCTTCCGGCCCTAAGTCTGCTGCTGAATTGCTGCTGTTTGACTTTGGGAAAGTTACTTCCCTTCTCGGAGCTTTAGTTTTCTCGGCAGGAAAGATAGGAAACTGCTCCTTGATCTGCCCTCCTCTGGGGAGCATCCAGGTGGGACGCTGTCAGAGGATAATAAAGGGCTCAGCGGATGTGGGCAAATCATTTTTCTCTACCTGTTGTTCCTCAAGTAGTTTGAAAAAGTTAACTCTCGATTGTGGTGATGAGAAAGTCTGTCCCTATGTCCTGCTGGTGATCAGTCGTGGCGTGGGTGTCTGGGTACCGGGCCTTGGGTTGGTTCTGCTCATACTCCCATCCTGCCTGGAGGGGAGCTGAGGCCCAGCAAGTGCAAGGCATTTGCCCACAGGACCAGCGTCCTATCCCGGCTGTGCCCAGTTGTAAACCAGCCCCTTACCCAGCAGGCAGCACTGCCCCTTGTGCCCCGGCATAGCCGGGCTCTTCCCACCACCAAGTGCACGTCCCTGGCAGCTCTGCCCCAACCCAGGTGCCCAAGAACAGGCTGAAAGCAACAGTGTCCCCTCCTGTGTGTGACCTCTGACCTCCCTCCCTGCACGCCCCCGCCCTGCCTGGGCAGAGTGTCCCCTGTGTCCACCCGCCTTCCCCGCTCTGCCCCTGGCGCCTGCAGGTGCGGCTGGTGATCGCCGAGAAGGGCCTGGCCTGTGAGGAGCGGGACGTGAGCCTGCCGCAGAGCGAGCACAAGGAGCCCTGGTTCATGCGGCTCAACCTGGGCGAGGAGGTGCCCGTCATCATCCACGGCGACAACATCATCAGCGACTATGACCAGATCATCGACTACGTGGAGCGCACCTTCACTGGAGGTACAGCCCCCGCGGGGCTGCGTGCACTGCGGGACACCTCGGAGATCCGCCAGGGTCATGGGCGAGGCACCGCGGGGCGACAGGCAGGCTCCCCGAGGACCCCCAGCAGAGGGCAGGGCCCGGACACTTCTTAGAAGTACTGGGGCTACAGCCCCTTCCCCAGGAGGCCCGGAGTCACAGGCAGGGCCACGGCCCCTCGGGAGTCCCTCAGTCCCCACAGACAGGGTCAGGATCTCCCGGGGTCCTGGGGCATGGGCAGGACACAGGCAGGGCCAGACTCCTCAGAGCACAGTGCGCTGTCCCAGACACCCCGAAGCCCACAGCAGCGCGTGGTCTCCCTCAGGAGCTCGCTGTCCACCACCGAGGCAGAAGGGCCTCAGGGCTCAGGCAGGTTCTGGGTGAAAGGAAGGCTCTTCAGTCCTGGACGTCCATTCTCTGGAAGTCAGGCAGCACTGGGCCTAGACCCCATCTGGCCACAGGTTTTAAGCAGAGAGGAGCTGGCTGTCAGGGGGACAGCTTGACAGCCCAGCAGGAGAGGGATGGGCCCGGGACCCCTGGATGCTACCCTTTGTGGTCTGGGGGTGCTAGGGTGGGTGTCTGAGGCGGAGCCCTGCTGGTGCCTGCAGAACATGTGCTGGCCCTGATGCCCGAGGCGGGGAGCCCACAGCACGCACGGGTGCTGCAGTACCGCGAGCTGCTGGATGCGCTGCCCATGGACGCCTACACGCACGGCTGCATCCTGCACCCCGAGCTCACCACCGACTCCATGATCCCCAAGTACGCCACGGCCGAGATCCGCAGTGAGTGCCAGGCGCAGCCAAGCGAGCCCCCCCGCTGCCCCCCCTCTCTTTGGACAGAGTCCTCTCTCCTGGGTCTCTCTCTCTCTCTCTCTCTCTCTCTCTCTCTCTCGTGGGCGTGCATGCTCTGTGTGTGTGTGTGTGTGTGTGTGTCTCCGTGTGTGTCTTCCTCTGCCTCCTTCCTCCCACCTCTTCCTCTCTCTTGCTGTCTCTGTTGGTCTCTGCCTCGTCTGGGCACCCAGTGCTCTTTCTCCTTTCCGTCTCTTGCTGCTTTCTCGCCCCCTGTCTCTGGCCTTCCATCTTGTTCACCGTGTTCCTAATTAAATGCGCCCGTCCTCCTCTCCCAGTGTCTCTCTCTCTGTGTCTCTCTCTCCTCTCATTCCTTTTTCCTGCCCCTACTCTCCCTCTCCCCCTTACAACCCTTGTAGTGGCCATGGGGTTATTTGTCCTATGTAGGGGTTTGTCTGATTCTTGAAGATTATTTTTTAAAAAAAAGATTTATTTTATTTATTTGAAAGAGTTACAGAGAGAGGTAGAGACAGAGAAAGAGGTCTTCCATCCACTGCCCAAGTGGCCACAACGACCAGGGCTGGGCCAGGCAGAAACCAGGAGCCAGGAGCTTCTTCTGGCTCTCCCATGTCGGTACAGGGGCCCAAACACTTAGGCCATCTCCTACTGCCCACCTAGGTGCATAAGCAGGGAGCTGGATTGGAAGTGGAGCAGCTGGGACTTGAACCGGTGTCCATGTGGGATGACGGTGCTGCAGGCCAGGGCTTCAACCCGCTGTGCCACAGCATCGGGCCCCTTGAAGATTCTCAGTAGACAATCAGTGCTCAGTAAATGATCGCTTCCTCCCTCTGAAAGGAATGAGGCTGATGTCCAAAGGCGAGGGGCGGGGGGTGTCAGGTTGAGGAACTCAGCCCTCTCCCTTCAGAATCCCCTTGAACAAGACTCGGAACATATCTATACTGTCCTGCCCATATTCAGTCAACAGCACTTATAAAAGCTCTAGACAGAGGGCCAGGGACAGACGGGGACAGACACAGCTGTTACCATCCCAGGGTCATGATTCTGTGGAAGCAAAGAAAGTAACCAGCTAGTTACAGTACGAGACTAAGTAAGTTTGAACAGCCTCTCTGAAGGGCAGTGTGGCTAGCCTGTCCCATCCCGAAAATGATCCACACCTTGAGAATGATCCAAGGTTACACTTGGAAGTGTGCACTCACAGGTCGGTACAGGATATTCACTGCAGCACAGAGGGCAACAGCAAGAAATATCACTGGAAATAACCCAGCTATGCGTGAGTCAAGGACTGGGAAAATAAGCTACAGTACTTCCATACATGCAGATACTGTGCAGGTGTCTAAAATCTAACAGGTGCATGGAATGCTCTCATGTGAACCTGGGATGCTCTCCCAAGTGCACCTAAAGGGGCTAAACACACAGGTTGTTTGCATTGCAAAGGGGACTTCTGGAAGGATGTGCAAGAAGCTGCCAGTGTGTTTCCCTTGAGGCAAACTGAGGGACCACAGGTGGAAAGAAGAGAAGTTTACTAAACAGTTGTTCTTGTAAAGACTTATTTATTTGAGGAGACCAGGAGAAGCACCTGGCTCCTGGCTTCGGATCAGCACGGTGCGCCGGCCGCAGCGGCCATTGGAGGGTGAACCAACGGAAAAGGAAGACCTTTCTCTCTGTCTCTCTCTCTCACTGTCCACTCTCCCTGTCAAAAAAAAAAAAGACTTATTTATTTGAAAGACAGAGAGAGAGAGCAAGCAAGAGAGCTCCTCTGTCTTTTGGTTCACTTCCAAGATGACTTCAACAGCTAGGGCTGGGCTAGACCAAAGCCAGGAGCCTGGAACTCCATCCAGGTCTCCTACCTGGGTGCAGGGAACCAAGCACTTTTCAGGTACGTTAGCAGGAAGCTGGAGCAGAAGCAAAGCAACTGGGACCCAAACTGGCGCTTGAATATGGGATGCTGGTGTGGCACATGGCGGCTTAACCCACTGCACCACAATGCTGGCCCCTACCATACATTCTTTAATCTGAATTGTTAGCAAGTATGCATGTATAACCTGTTCAAAGTAAGTGATGTAACAATGTTCCATCCAGTACCCATCAGCATTATAATCCAGGCAGCGTCATCGAAGCTGTGGGACCAGAATGCAGCAACATCCAAGGATGAGTAGGAGGTGGTTGGAGAAGGAGAGGGGCATCGTTATCGTTTCGGATCCTGGGTGGGACAGGATGTGGTGTGGTGGGAGCTGACGTTAGCCCAGGAGCTGGCACTGGCCGTGGAGTGAGTCTGGGGGGTGGTCTGGCAGGAGGGGGATTTCATCCAGAGAGCAGAGGAGAAAGTGACAGGAAGGGCACTTCCCAGAGAACAGTGTGCATAGAACGCTCAGAGCCCCGCTGTCTTCCAGGTGAGCAGTGATGCCTGGCCTGGGGCAGAGACAGGCCCAAGGGCAGCTGGAGGTGTCCTCCCAACCTGTCCTGAGCCACTTGAAGGTGCCCGGGCTACTCCTTCCTTTGAAGAGGCAGAGAAGGGGCCAGCGATGTGGTGTAGTGGGTACAGCCACCGCCTGCAGTGCTGGTATCCAAAATGGGCGCTAGTTCAAGTCCCAGCTGCTCCACCTCCGATCCAGCTCTCTGCTGTGTCCTAGGAAAGCAGTAGAAGGTGGCCCAAGTAATTGGGCTCCTGCACCCACGAGGGAGACCTGGAGGAAGCTCCTGACTCCTGGCTTCAGATCAGCGCAGCTCTGGCCATTGTGGCCATCTGGGGAGTGACCAGCAAATGGAAGACTCTCTCTCTCTCTCCCTCTCTCCCTCTCTCCCTCTCTCCCTGCCTTTGCCTCTCTGTAACTCTGCCTTTCAAGAAAATAAATAAATCTTTTTTTTTTTTGACAGGCAGAGTGGACAGTGAGAGAGAGACAGAGAGAAAGGTCTTTCTTTTGCCGTTGGTTCACCCTCCAATGGCCGCCGCGGCCAGCGTGCTGTGGCCGGCGCACCGTGCTGATCTGAAGCCAGGAGCCAGGTGCTTCTCCTGGTCTCCCATGCGGATGCAGGGCCCAAGGACTTGGGCCATCCTCCACTGCCTTCCTGGGCCATAGCAGAGAGCTGGCCTGGAAGAGGGGCAACCGGGACAGAACCGGCGCCCCAACCGGGACTAGAACCTGGTGTGCCAGCGCCGCAAGGCGGAGGATTAGCCTAGTGAGCCGCGGCGCTGGCCGAAAATAAATAAATCTTTAAAAAAATAAAAAGGCAGAGAGGATCTCAGGGCCCCTGCCAGGGGAGAAGGGACCTTAGGGGTTGCAGAAGGAGCATCACCCAGCCTGCAGAACCCTTCCAGTCAGCCCAACGTCTTCCCCGGCCTGGCCTGGCCTCCTGCAGTCTAAAGAGAGCGCCATGGGCAGCCCGAGTGACTGGCAAGAGAGAAGCTGCGCTGCTTGACCTTCACATTCATAAAACATCCATGAGACTTAATATAGCTCTGAAGCTGAAAGAGCTGGGAGTGTGTAGCATGGGTTTGTGTCAGGCCAGAGCATCAGGCCAGGATCAAGGTGATGGAGGGTGAGACCTTAGAGGACACTGGATAAACAACACCAGTCACTCGTTTCATTCATTCATTCGTTCATTTGTTCAGCGCTCATTAAGCTCTTGCTCTGTGCCAGCCTGCACTGGGTTTTAAGGGAACGGAGACAAGTCTGACACAGGCACTGCTGTCCAGAAGCTTAAATTCTAGTGGGAGACATCTACCTGCAGAGATGGGGACATCAGCATCAAAATCTCCACATACAGGGGGTGGGCATTCAGCCCAGCAGTTAAGACGCCCGTGTCCCCTGCCACAGTGCCTGGGTTCAGTATGGCCATGGAGCAAAGACTACAGGCTGTGCACCACTCACGTCCAGTGGGGCTCTTTTCACATGTCTGCGAGGTTGATCGAGCTGTGCCATGGCCGCTCTGATCACTGTGTTCCCTGGTGGCAGTGGACACTGGGCAAGAAAGGCATCAGATGGTCAGATCTGGAGGAACAGGAACGGCTTCATGGAGCAGTGACCTGGAAGAATGTTTTCAGGAACAGAGGGTAAGGCTGTTCCAGAGGGAGAAGCAGTGTGGACAGAAGCTGGCAGTTTGGAATGGTCTGGCACCATGAGGGAATAGCAAGCATTTGGAGTGGCTGAAATGTACCATTGGGGCAGCTGGGGGAACTCAGTGGAAGATGGAATGGGTGAGAGGGAGAGGAGCTGGATCCTGTAGGATCTCTGAAGTCAGGTTGAGGAGCTGGGACATTATCCGAGGGCAGAGGGGAGCCAGGGGCAAGTTTTAGAGGTAGTTTTAAAAGCAGGGTCAAGGCTGGCGCCGCAGCTCAATAGGCTAATCCTCCACCTGCGGTGCTGGCACACCGGGTTCTAGTCCCAGTCGGGACGCCGGATTCTGTCCCGGTTGCCCCTCTTCCAGGCCAGCTCTCTGCTATGGCCCGGGAGTGCACTGGAGGATGGTCCAAGTGCCTGGGCCCTGCAGCTGCATGGGAGACCAGGAGAAGCACCTGGCTCCTGCCTTCGGATCAGCGCAGTGCACCAGCCGCATCGGCCTTTGGAGGGTGAACCAACGGCAAAGGAAGACCTTTCTCTCTGTCTGTCTCTCTCATTGTCCACTCTGCCTGTCCAAAAAAAAAAAAAAAGAAGCCGGGTCAAGTGTGTGTCTGGCAGAAGTGGGGAGAAGGGCTTGGAGGGGAGGGAGTGGGGTGATAGGGGTGGGTTAAAAATCATCCAGGTAAAAGATGACTGGGGGTCTTAATTAAGAGGTGATCAGTGGGCTGAATGGGTGAGGTTGGATGTGAGGACATAGGAGAAAGATTAAGGAGGAGGAGTCAGCGTGACTTGGGGCTGGGTTGCTGTGAGGAGGAGAGAGGGAAAGACAGAAGGACCACTCCCAGGGCCTGGCTGGGCTCGAGGTGGGGGAGGCTGCAGGAGGAGGAGCAGGTGAGGCAGGGGAGACAATGAGGTCATGGCTTGGGGTTCTGTCCATTTCTGGCATCCTTACTCAAGCTCATGAGTGGCAGCTCCTGTTTGGTGGAGGTGCTTGATTGACCCCTTGTGCCCCAGGCGGGCGGCTCCCTGGCTCCCACAGCATTCTGTCTGCTCTGCAGTACAGACGGGTGACGCTGTGACACAGAGTGTCTTGGTGTGTCCATCTCCCACCAGCCTGAGCCTGGGGCAGGGTAGCATCCCCTCCATCACTGCATCACTGCAGCACCAGTGTCAGCTGTAGATGTTGTCACTGTCCTGCGCAGTGTTTGGGCTGTGTGCAGGAAGGGAGGGGGAGGCACAGGGTATCAGAGGGGCAGGGCCTTTCCTCTTCTCTCCGCAGGACATTTAGCCAGCGCCACCACGGACCTCACGAAACTGGACCATGAGGAGGAGCCTCCGCTCTCTGAGCCCTACCTTTCTAAACAGAAGAAGCTCATGGTGAGTGCCCTGGCCTGCAGACCCCCCCCCACACACACACACACACACACCTTCTTTTCCATGGAAAGGAGCAACTAGAAGGTGCTGGTTCTACATAGAAGACCCACTGATGACATGAAATGGAAGAAACTATTGGCTTGCTTTTCCAATCCTGTCCCCTCCACCGCTGGCCGACTGCTTGATCTTGGGCAGGCCACTGCCACCCCGGGCTTCTGTTTCCTCGTGTCTTGGGTTGTGTTCCTAAAAGCAGCACCTTGAGCAGAGGTCCTCAGCTGAGGAGAAAGTGTGGGATCTCTGAAGAAAACCCAGTAAGGATGGGGGTGGGGGAGCATGGAGAGGAAGCAAAGCCACATCCAGCGCCACAGATGCTTTGTGGCATAAAACGCAGTGTCAGGGTGGCCCGCCTCAGGGCAGGGACCAGCATTTCATGTCGCCGTATCCCTGCCTTCAGACTATCTGGTGGTAGAGCGGATGACCTCCCAGGGATTTCTGGTCTGAGCAGCTCCTCATTGGCTGAGAGCAATTCTCTGGGAAAGAGGCAGCTGTGAGCCACTGGCAGCCAGCAGCCGTGTGTAGGAGGGAGGGACCAGCCCCACAAAATGACCTAGGCAAGGAAGCCAAACCTATAGGACTGACAGTGGGACCTTCTCTCCCCCGAGGGGATATTTGGAGGCTGGGTTTGCAGAGTGGGTGAGGCACAGCTCCCTCTACCCCTGGATATCCTGGCTATGTGGAGCCGGCTCAGCCTCCCCCGCTCCCACCTGCCCTATCCCCCAGGCCAAGATACTGGAGCATGATGACGTGAGCTACCTGAAGAAGATCCTCGGGGAGCTGGCCATGGTGCTGGACCAGATCGAGGCTGAGCTGGAGAAGAGGAAACTCGAGAATGAGGGTGGGTGCCAGCCTGGGCATGGTGGGGGCTGCAGCCCACCCAACCCTCCCTGCCCTGCCCAGCCCCGACTGCTGCTGCAGCCAGACATTCAAGCTCACCCACTCTCTGACCCTGACTTCCTGCTTGCGAGCGGGTCTCTGAGTCTGACATGCCAGCTTCATTCCGCCTCCACAGCCTTGCTCCTATGGCTGGCGTACCCACCCCACGCTACCTGGCTCCATCTGCCAGTTACACCCCGTCTTTTTCAGAGCCCTCTTCAAATCCTTTCCATCTTGCTCTGTTTTCTGAGTCTGATAGTCCCGTCTCCTCAGCCATGCAGATGTATGACACTACTGCACGCATGGCTCCCTGCACACACGTGTCTGTGTATGTGGTGGGAGGGGACTGCAGAGCAGACTGGAAGGAGGCGTCTAGAGTGAGACAGCTTTGAGTTAGAGTTCCAGCTTTGCTGGATGGCCTTTGGGACTGTGGACAAATGGCTCTCCCGATCAGTCTTTGCTTCCTCATCTGTGAACTGGTGTGGTGAGACCACAACTTATAGCCCTTGACCCATCTTGATGGGTAAGATGGGAAGAGCACTTGGCCCCATTCTTGGCAATGCCAGTGGCAAACACGTGAGAGTGAAAGTGTGCCCGTTCTCCAGATGTGAAAAGGGAGGCTCCGAGAGATGCCGTGACGGGCTTGGTCAGGCAGCTCATAAACGGCATCGCTGGGCCAAGGACAGGGTCCCCCTCTGCAGTGGGCCCCGTGTCTCCTCAGCCTCAGGACACACACAGAAACCTAAAGTCCTGCTCAGCGACGCCACCGTGCCTATAGAAGCCAGCTTCCTTAAAGCCTTTCTGAAAATCCGCGTGGTATGGCTAAGTGAGTGAAAAATGCTGCCTACCTCAGTGTTACACAGTAAGTTTCCCACCACTACCTGAGAGGGTGCCTGGGGGGAGTCAGGGCCGAAAGGCATGGTGGTCTGGCCTCCATGGTCAGACGGAGTCTCGGCTCTGCTGTCCTCTTGCTGGGTGACCTTGACTCTCAGCTGTTGTTTATTTCTGTATTAGATGTTAGGACTGCCAAGACAAAGTGTCAGCAGAAATCTCTATTGTCTCACCATTCTAGAGGCTGCAAGTCCAAGGTCAGGGTGTTGTCAGGGTTGATTCTGCTGAGCCTCTCTCCTTGGCACGCCTGTGGCCGCTTCCTGCTGAGTCTGGGCCGCAGCCTCCTGGTGTCTTTGCACATCCAAATCCCCTCTAACTACTGCAGTCCGAGTGTCTCGGGGCCCCCCGGAACATCCCCATTTTCACGTAACCACCTCTGTAAAGGCCCTTTCTACAAAGGCAGTCACACCCCGAGGTGCTGGGAGTTAAGTCTGGGCCACAGGGTTGCAAGGATCCACGAGCACAGGGAGTGCTGAGTGCTCTCACAGCACCTGGCTGGAGGTGAAGTCCCCCAGAAGCAGAAATGGACACAATAATGGGGAAGACCTTGGTTTTTCACTCGTGCAGTCAGACATTTACTGAACATCTGCTATGTGGCTTGTCCTGGAGGTACAGCTGTGAACCACAACCCGACATTGTTCTTGCTCTCATGGAGCTCACCTTGGGGAGGGGAAGGCCATTCGTCCAGTAATGTCGCAAGGCAACAGAGTCACAAACAGTGATTCGTGTTGAGAGCAGGACGGAAAAAGCCTCTGTGAGGAGCTGGACTTCAAGGTATGACCGGAAGGAGCCCATTGGAGAACCAGGGGAGGTGGGTCCCAGGCTGAGGGAATGACAGGAGGTGGGAGAGGACAGGGATCCCCAGGTGACCGTGTGCTGTGTTGTGTGGTCAGTGATGTGAGTGAGCTTGGGAGGAGCTAGAGGGACAAGGTGAGATCGTGGCCTTGAGCTATCTATGTTGACAAGGTTAGATTTTGTACTAAATACAAGGGGAACTCCTAGGAAGGTTTTGTGTCCGTTAGCTCTTGCTGTATATCAAACCATCCCAAATATGAGTTTGTTCATGAGTTGTGGCCTGGTCTGGGGGCTGGGCTCAGCTGGGATAGCTCGTGGCTGTCCCATATGGGGACAGCTGGTCTCCCACGTTCGTGGCCAGTGACAGTGGTCTCACAAGCATATCTGCTGTTGCTGCCATCTGCAAGGCCCTGGAGCTGACTGGGCCACTAGTTGCCCTAATCCAGCAGGCTAGCCCGGGCTCCTTCAGACAGCAATAGTTGCAGTGCGAGAATAGAGACCCGATGTGCAAACCCCCTCCAGCCTCTGCTTGTCCCACGTTTGCTCTGAAGTCCCCCGAGCTCAAGCGAGTGATCCGGTAAAGCCCAGGTTGAGGGGTGGAGGCTTAGACTCTGCCTCCTGATGGCAGCACAGCCGCATCACCCAGGGGTGCGTGTACAGGAGTGGAGGGGATTGTGGCCACTCTTGCAGTCTGTGAGGTGCTGAGTTCTGATGGCCCTGTGGAAATGGATTCCAGGGAGGCCACTGGAGCCACCTGGGAGACAGGTGATGTTGGCTTGGGCTGAGGTGGCCACGGTGGAGATGGAGAGGTGTGATGGACTTAAGAAGGATTGGGGGATAGAAAGGAACTTGACAGTGGGGGGAGGAGTGAAGGGAGGAGAGGCCTGAACCACTGAAGGGAACCATTTGCTGATGGGGCAAGGAGGAACTGAGGGTTCCGTTTGGGAGACAGTTTGGGATGCCTTTGAGACACCCCGGGGGATATCACATAGGCGTGAGACACTATAGTCTGGCTCTCAAAGGAGGGGTCAGGATTTGGAGCTAGGGACTCGGGAGAGCTCAGCCACCACATGACGTGCAAAGCCGCAGAAACGGATGGTCTTCTAGGGAGGGATGAAGAGAGACAGAGGAGGAGTCGGGCCGAGTCAGCTGCCTCTAGCTGCGTAACGGAGAGCTCTGAGGCTCCCACAAAGAAAGCGCTTCCTGCAGATCCGGGGTTCTGGAGCGGCTTAGCTGGCTGGCTCTCGTTCCGGACTGTCTGGTGCAGGTCGTAGTCACGCCGTGGGCTGAGGCTGTGGTCATTTATGGCCTGACCAGGGCTGGAGGATTCCCTTCTGAGCTGGTTCATCCCCACGGTTCTTAGCTAGAGGCGCAGGGCCTCACTGGTGAGCTAAGCAGATCTCAGGTCCTCAGCACCATGGCCCTCTCCCAGCGCTGCTTGGGTTTCCTTGCAGTATGGCAGCTGACTGTCTCCCGAGTGAGTGATCCCAGACAGACAGAGGCAGAAGGCACAGTGTCTCCTGTGGCCTGCCATTCACTCTGCATGCTCTGCGCAGAAGTCACAAAACACAGCCCCTACTGCAGAGGGGGCAGATTTGGGCTCCACTGAAGGGTGCAGCATCAGGTAGTTGTCAACATATTTTACAACCACCTCAGCTGCCATGGGCTCTGCCACTCTGAGGAGGAAAACAGGCAGAGGTGCCAGAGGGGGAGTGGCCAGACAGCGCAGAGGGCCTGTCTCTCAGGAGCTGGGACTAGGCTGTGTTTTAAGGAGGCAGATGGTGTCAGATGCTACTCAGAGACTGAGTGAGCCAGGAGAGGAAAGAGCCCTGGATTTGCTATGAAGAATGTTGGCAGTGGCCTCACCAAGAGCAGTTGCACAAGGGTGTGGGGGCAAAAGGCAAATTGGAACAAGTTAAAGAATGAATGGGAGGCAAGGAACAGAACAGCCCTTGTGCAAAGTGTGCCTGCAGACGGAACAGAGAAGCGGGAGCTGGAGACGGATGCGGGCTGAGCAGAGGCAAAGGTTTAAGACAGGAGACAGACGGGTGTGTTTTCACGCTGCTCGGAATGACGCGGCAGAAAGAAGTGGATGGTGCGGGAGCCGCCACACAAAGGTCGTGGGAAGACAGGAGGGCGTGGGAAACGGGTCATCCTCCAACTGGGCCAAATTAGAGGGCTCAATAAAGGGACTGTGGGCAGGATGCAGGGACACAAGACACCAAGCAGCACCCTGGCCCTGACATCCTTAGGGGTGGGAGCAGATTCAAGAACTGGGACAGAGACAGTGTTGGGGGGCCACCAGACAGGCCACCTGACTTCCAGTTCTGGGCCACCCTGGCCCAGGGCCACCCACAGAGTGGGGCTGATGAAGGCAAATCTCCGGCCTCGCTCCCTCCTCGCCTAACCTTGGGGAGCCAGAGGGCAGGGACCCCAGTGACACCTCCATCTCATCGGCCTTCCGGGGCACGGAGCAGCGTGGTGAAGGTGGGAGGGTCTAGACGGGGAAACTGAAGATGCGCAGGCCCGGATGCATAGGAGGACAGCACCTGCCATGGTGTCCCCGACGGCAGCTGGCAGAGGTGCCTGCCTGCGGGTTTGTGGGCGTCAAGGCGGAGAGTGAGGGCCTTCGTGTCCGAAGGCTTCTCTTTTCAGAACGAAGAGACCCCTGAGGAAAGGGCTGAGCGAAGTGGGAGAAGATGCAAAGACACGCGATTGTCTGCTCAGAGAAGGAGGTGATGGGGCCGTCAGCAGAGGGCCCTTCAGGGCGTGGGCGTTGCAGGGTGTGGCTGGCCAGCTTCAAGGCGAGCTGGCAGACTGGGAGAAGCACCAGGCAGGGTTCATGCATGTCTAGAAGAGAGGAGAGGAGGAAATGGAAGGGGCAGGGCCTCGGGTGACATCCAGACAGCTACACAGGAGCTTGCATGGACACAGTTGTGCATTGTAGCTATTGGTATTTGCCTACAAACATAAATAGCATAATTGTAACCCACACATACAAGCTCGTGAACATGTCTACAGGCAAACAGCCAGGTGATGTGGGCATGCTCTATGCTAACCCACGTGGTGATCCCACGCCACAGAAAGATGCCCATGTGTGCAATACCCTTGTGCGTAGACAGCTGCAGGGACTTGGACAGCAGACACAGGGGTAAACACAGACCATGCAGGATACAGAAACACAGGCAGGTCTACACACAGCCCCAAGGTTGTCTACACACAACCTACTGCAAGGGGCCTGAGTGTACGTGGAGCCACATGCTGTGTCCATGTTCATTTGCATGTTAAAAGAAACAGCCTAATGTAGTGGTTATGCGCACAGACTGGAACCAGATGACCTCCAAGCTCTGCTTTGCCCATTGATGAGCTAAGTGGCTTTGGCCAAGTTATGTAAGCTCTCTCTGTCTAGTTGTCCTCATCTGTAGAAAGTAGAACTGCTTGGTAGAGCTGTTATGAGGATTAAGGGACCTACACCCTGCTGGTTTATCTACTGCCTTACAAGCTGCCCAGTCTCACCCCTTTCCGGGTTTCTCCTTGTTGCTGGGGGTGAAAGCTTGGGGGGCCCCAGAGCTCAGCTTTGGCCTCTGCTCAACTCTGCGTGTAGTCCCCCCCTTGCTGGAACCCTGCGGTCTGTGGCTGGGGACTTCCATCTCTTGACCCTGCCTCCCCTCACTGTCCCTCACCCCATCCCAGCCTCGTCTCCCCAGCCCCTCCCTGGCGTGTTGCCCTGAGTGCTTCCTTGCTGCACTCTCCGCTCCCTGGCCTCTCGTGTTTCACCACACTCACTTTGCACAACCTCCGACTGGTTAAACCTGACTCCCCACCCACTCAGCACCTGCACTGTGATCCCACTTGAACTCATGAGCGCAACTCGCAGGGGACCTAGACGCTGCCCCGGCCTCCCACTGCTCCCTCTCCAGGTGGCTCCCTAACCTCCCTGTCCTTAACCCTCCGATCGCTTTGTCACTGAGAAAATCGAAGCATTGGAAGAGACTGCACAGCTCTGCTCCCCACAACCACCATCCGCTGGCATCAGTGTCCACACCTAAATCGTTTCTCACCAATTGCAGGGTGCATTTTTGTTCAATCACATCTTAACACCCCTGAAACTGGAATGCTTCTCACAATCAGAAGCTTCATTACCTCTCTTACTTTGGGGCAGTGTCTTACATTTGGTGATGACTGAGATTGGATGGAATGTGGTAGCACATATTCCCTCTCGTTGCCAAGGATGAACTAGCTAAGACCAGTCCCTTCCCTAGCGCACTGCAACCCATCCACACTCATCCCCTCCAGACACCTGTCCGTAATTCTCTCCGCTCTTCCTGGTAGAGGCATTTCTCGTCTCTGCTGGATCTTTCCCATCGATGTGCTTTGAAACGTGCATTTGACCTGTCTCACTCTGTTGGCCTGCCCTTCCTGTTACATCAAAACTTGAAACAATGATCTTTGCTCACTGCCTCCAATTCCTCTCCTCCTTTTTTGAACACCCTCCAACCAGGCTTTCAGCAGCAGCATTCTGCTCCACTTGCCTTTGTCAAGGTCACCAGTCACTAAACGCAATCACCACTTCTCAGGTCTCCTCTTATTTGACCCAGCATTTGAACACACTGAGCACTCCCTCCTCTTTGCCACCACGCCCCCCTGGTTTGTCTCCTATCTCACAAGATGCTCCTCACCCCTCTGCTGCTTTCTCCTTCTTGCCCAGTGTCTAAGCTTTGGAGCACCCCAATGTGCAAGTCTGTGCACTCATCCCCTTTCTAGTGCCATGCAGTCTCCCAGCTTCAAGACCCACCTCTCTGCTGAGGACACTGAACCAGGCGCTGCCTCCACCTGCTGCCTCACTGTCTCTCTCCCCTGCATGTCCATCTGGCATCTTGGAAGTTATATACACAAGAACAACTTCGGGCTAAAGCCTTCACTCTATCTTAACTCCTTCCCTCCATGGCCGAGCCTCCCGAGGGAAGTCATTGTGTCTTGAAATGTCTTCATCCCAGCACATACTCCCAGGTCAATATCTGTTGAAGTAACAGGAAGCATGCTGGGGGTGGCGGTTTTGATGATGGAGGGCATCCGATTCATGGAATTCCTGAGCTGGAAGGAATAGCTCATCCAAATGTGCGGAAGTGCTCTTCCCAGGAAAGCAGACTTTACAGGAAGTGGAGGGAGAGAAGAGAGCATCACGGGCGTGGGACACAGCAGGGACGAAGGCCCAGAGGCTGCGATGGGCGTGGCCTGTTTGGGGGAACAGTGAGCAGACAGGCAATTTGAGAGAAGTCAAGATTAGAGAAGTTGGCCGGCGCCGCGGCTCACTAGGCTAATCCTCTGCCTTGCAGCGCCAGTTCTAGTCCCAGTCGGGGCGCCAGATTCTGTCCCTGTTGCCCCTCTTCCAGGCCAGCTCTCTGCTATGGCCCGGGAGTGCAGTGGAGGATGGCCCAAGTGCTTGGGCCCTGCACCCCATGGGAGACCAGGAGAAGCACCTGGCTCCTGCCTTCAGATCAGCGCGGTGCGCCGGCCGCAGCGGCCATTGGAGGGTGAACCAACGGCAAAGGAAGACCATTCTCTCTGTCTCTCTCTCTCACTGTCCACTCTGCCTGTCAAAAAAAAAAAAAAAAAAGATTAGAGAAGTATATTGGAGCTAAACCCTCTCTCGAAAGGGCTTCAAAACCAAGCAAAAGAATTTAGACATGAACTTGTAGTCAGTGAGGAGAACTGAAGGTCTGTGAGCAAAGAGGTGAGAGAGACGAAGGAGCTGCAGAACTTCAAGTCTAAGCAGCCGGGAGAGGCAGCGTGCACAAAGCGTACCCTCTACATGCAGGCTACTTTTAGATGGCCCACGACCGTGGTGAGAATAATTAGAACCACACACTGAGAATTACTCTCTTTTCAGTTCTTTTGATCATATCAAAGAAAGGGTGCTTGTTGCTACCTTTAAATATGTGTTAACCCCTTTATAATGTGTTAATATTGGCCCCTTTAAAAAAAAATACAACAAGCAAACAAAACATAAGTCTTGGCCTCAGAGGTTTTGGTGAGCAGTTGCACCAGTCAGAGCTGAATGGTATGTGTTTTGTTCGGCTTAGTTTTATCATTTCAGATAGTTTGTGGCTAACAACACTGATCATGGCACCATCAGTCATCCCATAAAGACTGGCTGAGGCCGGCGCCGTGGCTCACTAGGCTAATCCTCTGCCTTGTGGCGCCGGCACACCAGGTTCTAGTCCCAGTCGGGGCGCCGGATTCTGTCCCGGTTGCCCCTCTTCCAGGCCAGCTCTCTGCTATGGCCCAGGAAGGCAGTGGAGGATGGCCCAAGTGCTTGGGCCCTGCATCCGCATGGGAGACCAGGAGAAGCACCTGGCTCCTGGCTTCAGATCAGCGCGGTGCGCCAATCGCAGTGCGCCGGCCGTGGCAGCCATTGGGGGGTAAACCAATGACAAAAGGAAGACCTTTCTCTCTGTCTCTCTCACTGTCCACTCTATCAAAAAAAAAAAAAAAAAAAAAAAAAAAAAGACTGGCTGAACACCCACTGTGCGTCAGGCACTGTCTCGGGTGCGAGATCCAGCCGTGAGCACACAGGTCCAAGTCCCTACCCCACAGAGTCTGACAGAGTAGATACGGGAAACAGATGGCGCAGAGCAGTGACGAGCTCTGTGGAGGGAAACAAAGCAGGGCAGAGGACGGCGGCTGCTGGCCGGGGGTCATTTATAAGTCGCTGGTCCATGAAGCCCCCTGAGAAGATGCCTCTGAGCCAAGACCTGAGGAGGCAGAGGACTGAGTCCTGTGGAGGATTCTGTTCCAGGCCCAGAGGTGGGGCTGTTCCTGGCCTGAGGGCTGCAAGGAGGGCAGCGTGGCTGGAGGAATAGAAGAGGGGGGAAGTAGAATCAGGTCTGAGCCATGCCCGAGGGCCAAATCTCGCAGTGCCTGGGAGCTTAGAGGGCCCAGCTTTTACTGTGACCCCAACAAGGTGCCCCTCAGGGGGCTTGGGTGCAGAAAAGTGGCATGGTCAGGGTGAAGTTCTCAGGACCCCCGGCGGCTGTGCTGAGTGAACTCTGGGGGCAGGGAGACCTCAGGGGACGCTGTGCGCACTGGGGTAGGCGAGCACAGCTGTTTACACCAGGACGGTGCAGGTGGCATCAGACCCTGGCTGTGTTTTTAAAATAAAGCCGATGGGAACTGCTGGCCATGTATGTGGGGCCTGGAGGGTGGAAGAAAGGAAAGGCAATAACTCATGTTGGCACCAAGGACTCCGGCCTGAGCGGCTGGAAGGGTGGAGGTGGACGTGTGTGGACACCCAAGTGGGGCTGTCAGGGGCAGTGGATTTGTGAGTCTGGAGTATAAACCCCTACTTGCGCTTAAGTCAGCTGACTTACAGAAAAACGTGATAGAGGCAGCATCAGGGTAAGGCGGTGGCACCACCAGGAATAGTGGGAAGCACGATGGTGGGCAGGCGGAAGCCAGGGGACTGGTGAGAGGGAAGCGGTGTCGACCTCTGCTCTCTCCCGCTGCAGGGCAGAAGTGTGAGCTGTGGCTCTGCGGCTGCGCCTTCACCCTCGCCGACGTCCTCCTCGGAGCCACCCTGCACCGCCTCAAGTTCCTGGGACTGTCCAAGAAATACTGGGAAGACGGCAGCCGGCCCAACCTGCAGTCCTTCTTTGAGAGGGTCCAGAGACGCTTTGCTTTCCGGAAAGTTCTCGGTGACATCCACACCACCCTGCTGTCAGCCGTCATCCCCAATGCGTTCCGGCTGGTCAAGCGGAAGCCCCCCTCGTTCTTCGGGGCGTCCTTCCTCATGGGCTCCCTGGGCGGGATGGGCTACTTTGCCTACTGGTACCTCAAGAAAAAATACATCTAGAGCCAGGCCGGGCTTGACGTCTGACTGTCGGTGTGTCTGCCGTGTGATACCCCACGAGCTCTCCACCACCCATGTCCCATGAACACGCGGCAGCCCCTCCCCGCCCCTGTTCTGAGTACTCCCATCGTCAGTGTGGACACGTGCCATAGTGTAGAAGTAGACGTTGCCAATGCGTGACCGTGACCGTGACCTTGACCAGAGGCCGCGGCTCTGCTAAGTGAAAGTGGAAACAACCTGAATGCCTTTCCTTTTGACTCAAGGTCTCGAGACAGAACTGCGGGGGCTGGTTAGGACCTGAGGTGAGTCCCCTGCCATTTCATCCAGCGGGGCCCAGATTCTGAGAGGTGCTGGAGGCTCAGGGGGCCTGACCCCTCGGCTCTGCTTCCCTCTTGCCCAGGGAACTCTTCCACGGGACAAAGCCAACATCGAGACTCGACTCTTCTAACCAGTACCTCTGCGTGGGGCTGGAGGGCCAGAGATGCCCCCGGGAGGCCCCTGAAGATCAGAAGGGGCTTCGTTCTTCTCCTGGACATGGACTGAGGCAGCCCTGGCTCGGGCCAAGGCGGTGGCACCCAAACACCAGGCCATGGTTGGGACCAACCTGGAGAGCATACCCTCATCCCTCCCAATTTGGCATTGGAACAGAAAGCCCCAGAGGCAGCCTCTGTCACCCTTGCCTACCTTAGAGCTTTCCCATAAGGTGGGACGTTCAGTAAAAGCCATGCTGACCTTCTGCCCGAAGGTCAGGCCCAGCCCAGGGCAGGGGCGGGTCCCTCTTCAGGCTCCGCCCACGCCACCTCCTCCGACACCCTCCTTCCCCATCAGGCCCTGGGGCCCCCCATGTTGCACCGTGCCACGCAGGGAGGTCTCTGCATCCACACTGCCCACCCTGGACAGGGCTCGCCTTCCTGTGCCTTTCGCATGTTGGGAAAGGGTCTGGGTGTCACCGAGGCTCATGCTTAGAAACCACTGAAAGTCCCCAATAAAGCATCCAGGAGGAGCCGTTGCTTTTCTTTTCTAACCCGGTGGGGTCCACCCAACTCTCATCTCCAAAACGGGCTAGAGGCGGGGAGACACGAAGTTTCCAGCTCACTTCTCAGCAAGAGCAAGCAGGAGTTGCGTTCAGCGGTCAGGCTGCTGGGTCTGCGGCTGGCTTCTGGAGAGACTTCCCACGGCTCTGCTCTTGACTCGGGCACAGCGCTTCCCAGCGCACTGAGCACGTTCAGAACCACCGGCTCACGATACCCATCCATGGACCTCAGGTGGGCACCCAGGGCACAGCCCTCCACCCCACAGCCCCAGCGGGGAAAATCTGTTAAAATGCCCAAAGAACATTAAACCAGAGTATAATTGATGGAATATAAGGCATAGTTTTATTTATTTTGAAAAAAAAAAAGAATGAAAATTTGCACAACTTTTCATCAAGGGAAAAAGAAAAAATAGCCAGGGTTAAGCAAGGCAAGGTGGATCTTAGGGTCCACAGACAGCAACTGGCACTGCCCACTCCCCAGGCTGCGCAAACACCCACACTGGCACTCCGCACTCACAGTAAAACCTGAACAAGGTCTTCATGCTCAACCTAACAGGATCGGCCCCTCTCCCGGGATGAGGACCTGCTCACCCTCTCCTAAAACAAGACTCACAAACACCACTCTGTAGGATGCTGGAGTCTCTTCCCATTCCTCCTCTAGTCCCATTCCATCATACACAGGTTAAAATGCCAGTGTAACTGTCATCAGCATCCCTTATAGTCAGTGCACCTGCACCCAGGAACAAAGAAGAAAATACCCATGGCTGGTGCCACGGCTCACTAAGCTAATCCTCCGCCTTGCGGCGCCGGCACACCGGGTTCTAGTCCCGGTCGGGGCGCCGCATTCTGTCCCAGTTGCCCCTCTTCCAGGCCAGCTCTCTGCTGTGGCCAGAGAGTGCAGTGGAGGATGGCCCAAGTCCTTGGGCCCTGCACCCCATGGGAGACCAGGATAAGTACCTGGCTCCTGCCATCGGATCAGCGTGGTGTGCCGGCCACAGCGCGCCAGCCGTGGCAGCCATTGGAGGGTGAACCAACGGCAAAGGAAGACCTTCTCTCTCTCTCTCTCTCTCTCTCTCTCTCTCTCTCTCTCTCTCTCACTGTCTACCCTTCCTGTCAAAATAAATAAATAAATAAATAAAAATACCCATGTCTGCTCCAGCCCTCACTGCTGTAACTGAGCCCAAGTCACTGCTGACATTTAAATTTCTTTCTTTCTAGCTAGTCCTCGGCCCTCAGCCAGCATCTCAGCTGCTGGGGGTGTCTCGCCAGGTGAAATGGCTCAAGTTTGGTGGCCCTTGGGTTGCTGTGCTCTTCCACTACTCTTTTCGTATTGGATGTGGACGTGCAATGGGGCACCCGATTTCTACACATAGTCTTCATGTTACCATCGTGCAGGAAGAGCCCAGTGCATCCTTAGTAGTCAAGATCACGTGCCCCAGCCAGAAGAGTATCCGACTTCTTTGCCTGTAGTTTCAATGATACGAGGAGCTCGATGGCCAAGTGGAAGTCTCAACTTCTAATTCAGCTGAACCACTCAAGTCCAAGAGGCACTGCTGCCTTGGGAGCAGTAAGGGTTGAGGCTGGCGCCGCGGCTCACTAGGCTAATCCTCCATCTGCGGCACTGGCACACCGGGTTCTAGTCCCGGTTGGGGCGCCGGATTCTGTCCCGGTTGCCCCTCTTCCAGGCCAGCTCTCTGCTGTGGCCCGGGAGTGCAGTGGAGGATGGCCCAAGTGCCTGGGCCCTGCACCCGCATGGGAGACCAGGAGAAGCACCTGGCTCCTGGCTTCGGATCAGCGCGGTGCACCAGACGCAGCGTGCTGGCCGCGGTGGCCACTGGAGGGTGAACCAACGGCAAAGGAAGACCTTTCTCTCTGTCTGTCTCTCTCACTGTCCACTCTGCCTGTCCAAAAAAAAAAAGTAAGGCCTAAGCCATCAGAGTCCAAAGTTTCAGGGATGGGAACACAAGTTTGGGGATGAGTTATTCTGTGCAGTAGTGAGGTTACTTCCATGTCCACCTCAGCATTGCTGGACTCACACTGGCTGGCTACAGCGGATACACTGTATCCTGCAGGACACGGCTACAACCCTGCAGTGTCTCCAGCTGGCACTGTAACAGGGTCTCCCATTGGCCATTTCAGTGTTCCGGTCCAGCAGCTTAAAGATGAGAGAAGTTCAGAGTAAGACCAGAAACGTCGGCAGGTGCAACCACATTGCTATGTTTCTTTTGCTGTAACATCAGCTCTTTGTCAGCAGTGGTGTTATATACGGAATAGCAAAACTGAAACCCAGGCATCGTAGTCCATGGATGCAGTGGTCAGAGAAAGCAGAACCACATGCAGAAAGTGAGTACAGATTGCTGCTCCCTGTGATGGAAGGGATTTGGCGTAAGCTGACACTTAGATGGCTAGTTCCTGTGGTGGACGGCGCCCTGGCAGGAACTCTGTGGAAGCTGAGCCCTCAGCGGTAGGATTAGCTGAATCAGTCTTGATGAGAAAAATTCCATGTGTCCGTTAGTAGCCTCTGGCTCAACGGTCATGGCCAGTCTGTGTGTGAGCCTAATGAGCAAGACTGGAGTGGCCGGGGAGAGAGAACAACTGACATCGCAGCGCAGGTCGTCCACGGGCTCGCTGACCCACGGGCTCCTCTGCAGCAGGTCTCCTTGAAGGGAACTCTGGTGCTGGGCAGTGGGAGGTCCATTCACGCACATTCCCCCAGACCTCCTTCCCATCAGCCCTCCGGTCCCGATCTTCCCACGCTCCTGACCATCCAGCAAATCCACCCAGTCCAGTGATTGTGTGACGTCACATTTCTGGACTTTTAGCTCCACTTGGAAAAAGTGGATAACCAAATGTGCAGCTTGGAACTCTGTCCACTCACAGGACTTGCCTCCTGCTACGCCTCTCGGGCGTTCTTGAGTGCTACGGCCATCCGTTTCCAGTTGGCTCCAGGCCTGAGTTTTTTCTTCCTGCATCAACTAATCATGGGGACTTCTCTCCCAGGCCTCTGCTGAAGGAGAGGCAGCAGTGTGGCAGAACCAGGACAGTCTGAGCTGTGTCACTTTCACTTGATGACAGACTACTTACGCATGTGCCCAGCTTTATGGCTGGATGGGTCAGCTGACACCCGGTGCGTGAGTTCACGTTGCACAGTCACTTGGCGTCTCGTGGTCAGGGGCTTGGTATCGACCAAAGCCCAGGAGCAAGCACTCAGCACTGCTCAGAAAGAACAACTGTCATTTGCAGGAGAGGGCATGGCTTTATGTCAAGTCCGCCAGGGACGCCCTGAGGTCTTTCTGTTCGAGCTCACGGAACACTCCATGCTGTGTGCTTTCCTCACAGTGTGCACAGCTGGATCTGCTGGATCGTGAGGCGCAGCTGGCCGAGCTTCTAACACTGTGGCCCGAACCTGCCTTGGGACGCAGTCCTAACTGGTGGTTGGGGGACACTCGGTGAACGGTTTGAGCAGCACATACAAAGGGGTGTGTGTGGCCTCCAAAATTCCAAGGGGGCCAACAATTGCTGTGCTTTTTCTTAGTAGCAGGTGCACCTTGTTCCTCACTTGGAGGGCTTATCTTGACCTGTGATGCTTTGATGACTCCACTCCGAGAGAAGGCAGAGATGACTGTTTTGGGGGCCCAGGGATTTGAGCTGGGCAAGATGAGATGTGTTAGCTGGGGCAGAAGTAGGAGCAGGAGCAGAGAAGCACGTTGACTTGGCTCTGGTTCCCTGGCAGGGGGACTAGGTAGAAGAAAACCCATTCACAACACTCCTGGAGCACCTATCCTGGGCCAGGCTCATTAAATGGGACCAGTTTCCAGCCCATCTCCCGCGGGACCTTGGGGCCGAAGAAGCAAGCAATACTGCTCAAAGGTGAGAAGCACGCTGGGAGCAGGATGGGAGGCAGTTTTGGCCACCGTGATAAATGTTGGGGGTGGGGAAGGGGCTGAGATTAGCAGGAAGAAGGGGAGGTCTGTGACCCTGCAGGTCAGAGATGGCTTCTCACACCAAAGACAGAGAAAGCCCATCTCAGTTGGGACACAGGGAGGGTCTTCAGTTGTTGGAAGAGCTGGTAACTCTTTCTAGAACCTGCAGGACGGCTACCCAACGGAGCTGTCTCCCAACAAATGCCTAGCGCATTGTGGCTTTCCCAGCAGCGTCTACATGGACGAAGCAAGGCGGCCAGGCCTGGAGAAGCAAACATAAGGACGGAGGTGGAGCACAGGGGTGGGCGATGCAGAATTGCCTGTGTGAGGCTGAGCTGCTTTACCAAGAAACAGCAGGGACCTAGGAGAGTAAAAGTTCCATTATCTTCCGATACCCAGGTGAGGGCTGTGCGCTGGCACAGAATCTTGGTTCCCAGGTTCACTCTGCAAGCTTGAGCTCCACCTTCCAGGGCCCCGTCTGCGCGTGCACGGTCAGAACTCGGGCACAGAGGAGGCATTCGGGATAGCAGTGAAGCTGCCAGCTGGGACGCCCACGTCACATCTCGGAGTGCCTGGGCTTAAGTCCTGGCTCCGTTCCCAATTCCAGCAGTCCTGCTAATGTGCACCAGGGGAGGCAGCAGGCAGTAAGTCCTTGCCTCATTGCCACGGAGGTGGGAAAAGGGCTACGGCAGACAGTCCAAGTAGGGCTGGAATAACTTTGCTCCAGAAATTAAGATGCTGATCGGGTGTTCTCGGGCTCTGTGCCCACTCACCTCCTAGGCACTCAGGCTTTGCCAGTACACGTACCCAGGTGGCCACACCCTGCAAAGACAGGATCCCATAAGGATCCCAGCCTAGTCCCTTAAAATAAGCAGCCTGGGAACCAGGGTCAGGCAGCCCTTAGATGGCCTGAGTGGACAGCACCTCAACGAAATAGGGGACTATTTTATCTTGGCAAGAAAGATACCATGGATACAATGAGTCCTTTCCTTTTATCTCTTCTCAAAGCCCTGCACCCTCTAGCTGGCCCCAAGGCCAGGCTGCACAGTCCCCGTGAGGCTCCAGTCCCACAGTCCCACACTGGCATTCTGGGGCAGTCCCACCTCTGATCTATTCACGTGTACGGGGCCTCTTTTGCCAGTTTTGAAAGCAAGCTGTGGCACTGCCAGCCCGTGAGGGACCTGCAGTGAGTACTCCCACAGTGCCTCCGCTGCCCGAGGTCACTCATTTATCGCTCACTACCCTGTGAGGTGGGTGCTTATCTCCCGCTTTGCGGATGAGGAAGCCGGAGTCCAGAGAAGGTAAGGCCCATGTCCAAGGTCACACAGTCAGTGTATATGGCAGAGCCAGACTTGAGCCCAGGTGGTCCACGACAATCTCCTCTCTGTTTGCTTTTCTCAATGCTGCATGGAAATCCTTCCTGCTTCAGTGGTGGAACTTCACACGCTGTTCGGAGTGGCTTGTTTTGTCGTGCGCAGCTGGGCTGTAAGGCCACTGCGGGCAGGCCCGTGTCTCTGTGAATGGATACTTAGCACCAGGCTGGGAGCACCTGCCACACCTTAGCTATCGGGACACGGATGTGGAGCCAGGTGAGGCCCTGCTACCCCCGGCTCCCGCTTCACTCCTAGGGGCTCAGGACTCTGACCCGGCCGAGGACACACTGCCCTGAGCTATCCTCAGCCGAGCCCAGGCCCTTCCACCCCCAGACTGCACACGAGCCACACCACGGACACTCTGTGGTGGCTGCGTTATGTGGCTGACACACACTCACTGTCATTTATGTTGCAGGTTGGCGTCTGGGTTCTTGACAATTTATCACTCTGGTGGATGACTGCAGTAAAACTTGGTGCTTGTCTTTGCCCACTTCCAGAAGGATTTCCATGGCCCAAATCCTTACGTACATCCTAAGTCAGGACACAATGAGGTCACCAGATAAACAGGTGGTACCAGCCTACCGGCCCCTCCCCCTCAGGTGGGAGAGTGCTTGTTTTATGTACTCTGTGTGTGCAACTTTAAACTCCCCAGAGACTGTCTCAGATGTTTCTGGGACAACTTTTTTAAAAAATGCATTTGAAAGGCAGAGAGAGAGAGACAGAGGTCTTCCATCTGGTAGTTCACCTGCCAGATGTCCACAATAGCAGAGGCTGGGCCAGGCTGAAGTCAGTATCTGGAGCCAGGACTTCGATCTGGGTCTCCACATGGTGGCAGCGACTCAAGTACTGGAGCCACGACCTGCTGCCCCCCCGGACACACAGCAGCAGGAACCCGGAAGAGGAAGCAGAGCCGGGACTCAGACCTAGGCCCTCGGATAGGAGATCTGGTTGTCAGAAGTGGTACCTTTGCCGCTGCACCAAAGCCACCATCTGGGACAGTTTCTGAAGATGTCTAAACTGCACCAGGTCCCTCTTCACAGAGCCTCCCTCCTTCACAGCTACCAACAGTGTTCCAGTTTTGGAGACCTTGTCAAGGACCTTGGAGTTCATCCACCTGGGAGTTAGTAAGGTCCAGTAAGCCCACAGGAGCCCACGGGATAAGTTCTGTGCTACACTAAGGTACCAGGGCAGAGAAGAGGCAGGTGGTGATGAAGGGCCCCCAAGGCCTGCTCCCCTGTCATCACTGGGAAGCCAGCAGCCACCTCATTCTGAGTGGGAGTTTCTTTTCATGTTGTTTCCTAAAATAAAAGCCACACGCAGCTTGGGAAGAACACAGAAGCGAGCAGAGAGGCTGAGGAGGGCTGGTGATTCTGCAGTGCACCCACCTGGAGGAACAGATGAAACTGGGACTCAGATGCATTGATCGACAAGTTCAAGGTCACAGAGAACAGCAGGAAAAGCAGCTGCAGAAGCCGACGCAAAGCCAGGCACTGTAACTTCTAGTGAGCGCTCCTTACATTACAGCAGTCCTGTAAGTCTGCCGGTCTTCAGTCTCGGCTGCTTTGGAAAATGACAGGAAAGGGGCCAGCATCGTGGCACAGCAGGTTAAGCCGTACTGGAATGCCGGTTTGAGTCCCAGCTACTCTGGGACTAGTTTCCTGCTAGGGCGCCTGGGAAGGCGGCAGAGGATGGCCCAGGTGATCGGGCCCCCAGCACCCACAGGGGAGACCAGGACGGAGCTCCTGCCTCCCAGCTTTGGCATGGCCAAGGCCTGGATGTTGCGGCCACTTGGGGAGTGAACCCATGGGTAGAAGATCTGTCTCTTTGCCTTTCAAATATGTAAATCTTAAAAAAAAAAAAAGCAAAGTTGGGTGAGTTGGGTGCTTGAGGAAGGCTGAAGGCACGAAGGGCCGGGGAGCTGCCGAGTCTTGCACCTGCTCTCCCACTGCCTGGGAGCCCCCCTCCGCCACGCCGCTGAGCTCCTCATCCTCCAGGACCCCGGAGCACTGCTGCCTCCCTTGCAAACACTCCTGGATTCTGCAGAGCAGCCGCTGGGCCCCCTCAATGCCCGCAGGCCCCGCCCTTGCCTCGGCACTCGGGACCCTTGGTGGTGGCACTGGTTCTTCTCCCTGAGAACGCAGTCAGCCAAAGGCACCAGACGCAGCACTGTATCCAATTCACCTTTGCAACCCCTGCGCCAGCTCCAACAAGGGAGGGACGGACTTTGGACTAAGACTCCAGGAGGCAGGGAGTGGACCAGGCCACTTCAGCTCCCAGCTCCCAGCTCCCAGTGTGAGGCCAAGGGCTTTGCTGCTGGAATCTGAACAGGAAGTTTTGCTGCTCCCGGAGCTAGGGAGCTTTCAACAGACAAGCTGGGGGTCCAGGCAGGTGAGGCTGACGGTGAGAGGCCCGGGGAGTGGTCACGCGGCCAGAGGCACTGAGGGCTGCAAAGGACTTACAGAGATGACCTCATGTGCATGGACTCTGACTGCTCCTCAGGGTTCCACGCAAGGCCAAGCCCTGCTTCTACAAGACCGCTCCCAAGCCTGCCCCAGACCTCAGGGCTGCAAGACACGCAGGCGGCACCGAGGGAAGACATGACACAGCGCATAGGGGAAACGGAGTAATGACGGCCCGAAACACCCTACGTCCACAGGAGGAATGACCACTCTCATCAAGTGGTCTGGGGTTTCCTGGGCATCAGAAAGGAACACACGAGACGCTGGCACGTGAGGTTTCATTATCTCCAGTTTACTTCCATTTGCTTGTTTACACACACGACGTCTGTGCACGTAACCGTGGCAACAGCCATTCTCCAAATACAATCTGGTACCCAGACTACAGCAGATGCGCGTGGAAAATGAGGCGCCCGGGACTGAACCTCAACACAGAGAGGCAGAAGCCACAGCAGTGTTCTGGGGTCGCAGAGGCCCCCAGACCCTCTTGCTCAGCACCTGGGGACAGGAGACTCTGCAAACTAGTCTAACGGGAAACCTGGACCCCGGCACCCCAGAGGGGCTCGCTTGTCAGGCTTCTTGTCACCAGCCAGGACGCTCTGGAGGCTTAGCCCAGAAAAGGGCAATGAGGGTATCGTTGTCTGTGACGCAGCTACACGCGTCATGTCCCTCACCCCTGACAACACCGATGGGGAAAATGAAGCTTGCCCACGCCCACACCCCACCCCTCTTGTCTGCCTGAGCCCCACTCTTCCACCTCTGCCAGGCGGTCTCACACGGGGCTCCCAAGGAAAAGGCAGCAAGTGGTGGGCGCCTGGGCCGCACGGCGGGCCGGTGACTGCCGCTTCCCCACGGCCCATTTAGTACCGAGCCAGAGCCCGGGCTGCCCAGGGAACGCATCTGGAGACTGACGTGGGCCTGAGAACTCTGGACTCCGCAGGTGCTTCTCCCCTTCCGGTGCTGAACAAGCAAGGCCCCTGCCACCTACCCCCGCTTCACAAAGGGGAAGGCCAGGAGGCAAAACGGTCTCTCGGGTCCACCAGCCACATCATGCCACCGTCTCCAAAGCCCCCGGGCGGGGACACCTGACATCAAATTGCCTGGGTTTCTGGGTACAATACTGTCACGTCTCATGTGTTGATCAATAATGCTAACCTGCAGCTGGATGGGATATAAAATATGTATTTTAAATATATCTTTATGTATATATACATGAAAATTTACCCTGAAGACCTGCCCTCGAGCTCTTAACAACCTAAGCTTGAGTTGAGCCAGTCACGTGTAGTGTGTATCAGTCAATGCCATTGCCAGGCCTGACCAGAGCAGCTTCCAGGATGATTATCCAAAAGGCAGGGGGCTGCGTCGGGAAGTTAAGCGGGAGACGCGGTCTGGGAGCAGAGAGGGGCGCCCGGCTCCAGAGCGCGGCCTGTGGCTCTGTGGGACGGAGGCGGAAGACTACCTCCCCTCGCCAGCACCGCGAAGGCCACAGCACAACAGAGAGCCGCGCTGAGAAAGCAAAGGTCAACTGAGGTCAAGGGCGGGGGACAGGCCCAGACTTTGCGTTGCTTTGCCCATGGTGCATGATAAGAGGTCTTTGCAAACAGGGCAGCTCCCTGCAGCCAGAAGGGGGCGCTGCACTTCACTGCGGGATCCTCCCAATCTTGGACAAAAGTAAAAACCCCTCGGGCCACAGCAGAGTAAAGGACCTGCGACCTGGGTGTGCGGTGGGGACAATTTCAGTGTAAATAAGTCTTTCGCTAATTTCTTCTGATTCAGCTTAAAATCCACCCAATTACGATTAGAATAGTGCTTTCCAGTTTATTCCTCCCAGAGCAAACAGCCCCACGAGGTGGAATTTAATACTATAAGCCAAGAGTCTGGTTTATAAAAAGTAAATTAGTGTCCTCAAATAAACCCTCAAAACCAGCCACACGTGCCAAAGACCGGCACAGGAGCAGGGGCTCATCTGGGCCAGCCCTCTGGTCAGTTGTTACGAAAAACTACAAAAGTGTTCACTCAGATAGTGCAGCAGAGGGGGAAAAGGCAACCTTATTGCTCCAGACACCAACACAGAACAGACAACACGGACAGGAAGTTCCATTGCTTGTTACATAGGAGTCAGTCGGCACTGAGGCTCGGAGGCACTGCAGATTGAAGGGCGCTGGGGCGGCTGGTCACGCGCCAGGTGCAACAGTGAACATTCCAAGGGGGACACAAACCTGCAACCAGATATCTTCCAGAACCCTGCCGGAAATCAAAGCGTGTGCAAACTGACCACAGCGAAACACTGTGCCACACACGAGAGCCACTCAAACCGAAAGGCATGGGGAATCAGGGAGCCCGGGGCTCGGCCCCCCGCGGCCGCTCCGTGGAGGCCTCCTGATTCCGTCCTTTGGCTGAGCCCTGGCTCTCGGCGCTCGGGACAAAAGGGGTGTTCCAGGCTCCAGTCAGGTCTTGCCAGGGACAAGCCGTGCCCGAGTGGGAAGGATGGTGCTTGTGACCCGGCGCCGTCGCCAAGAGTAGCTCCCGGACTCCAACACCAATCCCCCAAACTGCCTGGGAGAAGCAGGATCGGTAATTCCGCCAACAACTAAAACACACGCGGGTCGTCCGGCCGCTCCCCGCCCCCGCTTCTTCCCGGCTTTACTTCTTGTAGCTGTCTCGCTTCAAACTCAAACTAGCGCTCTGGGGAGGGAGTCCCGGCGAAAAGGGCTTCAGATACCAGAACCCGTACGTCCCGTACCAGCCCAGCAACCCGAACAAGGTGCCGAACGCTTTCTGGGAGAAGTCGTGGAAGTACACAGCCGTGCACAGAAACATGCACACCCAGATGAGGGTCAGCAGGCCCAGGGCCACGCCCAGCGCGGTGACGGCGGCGTGCAGCGAGTGGCCGCGCTCCGTCTTCACCTCGCGCAGCACGGCCAGCTCCTCCACGACCACGAGGGCGCAGTAGGCCAGCAGGAAGGAGTGGCCCGAGATGTCGAAGCCGTGCCAGAAGCCGCCTTCCTGCTGGCACTGCTGCTTGCTCTGCGGCTCCTGCCGGACCCCGTCCAGCGCGGGGGACTGGTAGCAGCGGCCCGTGTAGTGCTCGACGGTGGAGAACAGGGCTGTGCAGACGTACCAGATGGCCGTGCCCACGAGCAGGGTGCTGAGCCGCCGCAGGACCAGGCCGGCCTTGCCCGTCAGGAGGTAGTTGGTGAGGGCAATGAAGGGCAGGAGGAGACAGAACGTCCAGGCCCAGGCCATTTTGACAAAATACCTGACAGAGGAAGAAAGACGAGTGAAGGCAGGGCACACGGCGGACAGGGAACGACGTGGGGCCCGTGAGAAACTCTGGCCAAAGCTGTAGGCCGGAAGCCGTGTTTAGCATGGGCTTCACTTCCCAGGGGTCCGGGGTCGGTCACCTGGAGGGAGGCACTGTTATTATCCCCATTTTACAGACAAAGAAACTGAGGCTTGGAGACCCGTCCTGCCTGAAGCCAAGGTTGTAAGCGGTGGAGCTGGGGTTCAAAGCCAGGGTCTGCGGCGTTGAGCGCTCTGCCACCTGCTCAGGAAGGCACAGCTCCGGAACACTTGGCAAACGCCAGGAGCTTTGCCAGCACTCAACTCTCAGCTACCCTGCAGGCCCCACTGCACACACAGGGGTGGGAGGCTCAGGAGCCGTCGCCCAGGGTCCCTCTCTCCATCAGCAGGCCCGGATTAAGCTGGTTTGGCCAGTCCCCAAATCCACGCTTTTTCTACCCCAGCGTGGTTCGTTCCTCAACAGCAGAAATCATCCTAGAACAAAGAGCTCCCAGCTACAAGATCCGGATCCGAACGCGGACTCTGACTTGACGCCCCTCCGGCTTCCCACTTCCCCAGCTTCTCCTTGCAGGTGCAGTGCTTCCCTGTGTCCCCTCCCAGGGGTTAGCACAGAAGCCTGGATTCATGGCTGCCCCAAACAACACGGGCCGTGTGCCAGGCTGCCTGGCTGCCATCACCCGGGCCGGACAAGGCAGCCGCCACCCTGCCTGCAGCCCCTGTGCCCCCAGAGGGGGCTGACCTGGGGTCCAGCGCAGGGACCGCCCAGGAAGACGTGGGGCGGCTGCCACGCTCATGGCTATTCTTAGCCCAGCCCACAGGAAGGGTGAGGACAGCGGGTGGGCTGAGGACAGGCCTCCTCCCCGGCTTCCCGGCTTCTGCAGACACCACTGGAAGGGCCGTGGCCCCTCACCAACACCTGCCAGACACCTGTCAGCTGCCTGTGGAGAAACAGGGGATGTTGGGGGCACTGAAAGACAGGGGCTCACCCCCAGGGAGCAGTTTTACCGTTCAGAGTTTCCCCTGCTTATTGCAACCGTGTTTTGTGCAAACTACTCACTAGTTAGAAAAAAAAAAAAAAAAAGAAAGAAAGAAAGAAAGGAGAGGCGTGCGTGGATGGAGTTAAGGAGCCCCAAAGAGCCCGGGAGCGAGTGCTTTTCTGGGCCACGGCCACGCACTTGGGGGGCTGGGAAGGTCCGAGGAGGCCCAGGGGTTAGGTCAAGGGCTGCAGGACCCCACCCCCCCTCCCTTCAGGACCCTGGGCGGGGCTATGTCCCAGGCTGGGGCCAGGCCCTGCGCGGCGGTGACGGGGCTGGCCCGGCTGCGGGGTCTGAGCCCGGCAGGCGGGCGCCGATGGCTGACTGCAGGGCAGGTGCGCCCTCAGCCCGGCCCGCAAGCCCCCGAACACACGGCCGCCGCCGCGTCCGGCTCGGGCCATCCCCTCCCGCTCTGCAAACGCGGACGGCGCGTGGCAGGAGCGTGTCCAGGGGGCCTCGGGGGACCGGCGGGCCGGGCGACGGCGCGGCAGCGGGAGACCCCGGGTGCACTCACACGTTCAGGACGTTGCGCTTGTTGCTGAGGTAGCTCTCGGGCAGCGGGGAGAACTCCTTGAGGACGGAGCCCGCCACCATGGAAGCCACGAGCGCCCAGGGCAGGTAGCGCCTCACCGCCGCCCGCACCAGCATCCCGCGCAGGAACCACGCGCAGCGTTCCAGGTGCTCCATGCCCGACCTCGTCGGCCGTCGGCCACCGTCCGGGCTCCCGGCCTCCCGGCCACCGTCTTGCCCTTGCTTTGGGCGGGCGCCGCCGCCTCTGCTCAGGCGCATGCGCACTGCCCGGAGCCCCACCCCCCCTGCGGGAAGGGAGGAGGGAAGGCGCTCGGAGCCCGCGCGCTCCCCCTCGTGGCCACTGGCGCTCTCTGCAGCGTGCCCGCCTGGGAGCTACTGGCTCCTCTCTAGTAGGCTCCGCGGTTTGCTGTGGTCTAGGGGAGAGCTCCGTGGGAGTTTTTGTTGGAGATGAGTACATACAGCCCTGTAGGCATAGGAGCAGCGTTCACACCATCACTTAGTCTGCCTTGGAGATGCCTCCTCCATCTGAGCCTTAGCTTTCTCATCCGTAAAATGGGGGGACAAGGGAGCCCCCTTTCCCGAGAGTCAGTTAATGCACTCAGGGGTTCCTTGCAGGTGTCACGTACGGGGACATGAGATGACATTTCACCAGGACGTAAATGCACCAGCCTACGCAACTGAAATGAGTGATTGTCCCACTTAAAGCCGCCGGGTGCGCTGAGGGCAAGTGGTGGGTGCCAGGGTGAGTGTAGACGGCTGGAGGGTGTCGGCCACCCGTCAGTTGTCACAGAGCTGAACCCTGCCCCCGCACAGCCTGGCGTCCAAGTCAGTGTTTCCCAGCCTGGAGCCGTTCCTTGGCCGCTGTCTTAGTTTCCAGTGGTGGATGTGACAAATGATCACAAACCTACTGGTTTAAGATAACTGAAATGTGTCCACTTGTAGTTCTGGAATCCAGGAGCCCAGGGTCAAGGTGTCTGCAGGGTTGGTTCCCCAGGGGAAGTCTCCTCCGCGGCTCTGGCGACTCCCAGCTTCCGTCTCTTCCTTGTCATGTCCTGTGGATCCTCTCTCCTGTCTCCTCTGAGGACACTGGTCAAGGACACCGGTCACTGGAGCTGGGGCCCACCCTAAATCCAGGATAATCGCGTTTTCAGATCTTCCATTTAATTGTGACTGCAAAGACTGATTCCCAAACAAATTCGCATTCCTAGGTACCAGAGATTAGGATTTGGACGTATCTTTTGGGGGATCAATGCTCGTCAGTTTACCACCAGTTCTGTAACCTAATATCATAACCTCTAACTTTTCTTTAAATAACACACATCAGAGCTTAATTACAGGGCCCTGTGCTGTAGAGCAGCAGGTTAGGCTGCTCCTGCGGTGCCGGCATCCCGATGCAGCTCCCTGCTGATGTGTCTGGGAAAGCAGCAGGTGATGGCCCACGCACCTAGGCCCCTGCCACCCACATAGGAAACCTGGATGGAGTTCCAGGCTCCTGGCTTCAGTCTTTGATCAGCCCTGGCTGTTGCAGCCATTTGGGGGACTGAACCAAGGTATTGAAGATCTTTCTGCCTATATCTCTCCTCTTGGTCATTTGCCTTTCAAATAATTAATCTTAAAAAAAAAAAAGATTGCAGGAGTAGGCACGTGGCAGAGCGTGGTTGCTCAGGACGCCTGCATTCCCCAGTGAAGTGCCTGGTCCAAGTCCTAGCTGCCCTGCCTCCATTCCTGCAGTCCTGCCCGTGCACAGCCTGGCAGCCACAGATGATGACTCAAGTGCTCGGGCCCCTGCCACCCATGTGGGAGAAGTGCACTGAGTTCTGGGCTTCTGTGTTGGGCTTGGCCCAACCTCTCCTATTACAGGCATTTGGGGAGTGAACCAACAGATGGAAGACCACTCTTCGTTTACCTCTCTCGCTGCTGCTGGTTTTTGAATAAATACATAAAACTTTATCTCTGTCTCTCTCTCTCACTGTCCACTCTGCCTGCCAAAAAAAAAAAAAAAAAACTTAAAAAAAAATTTAAATACCTAGGGGCTGGCACCATGGCTCACTTGGTTAATCCTCCACCTACGACACCGCAATCCCATATGGGCCCTGGGTTCTAGTCCCAGTTGGGGCGCCGGATTCTGTCCTGATTGCTCCTCTTCCAGGCCAGCTCTCAGCTGTGGCCCGGGAGTGCAGTGGAGGATGGCCCAAGTACTTGGGCCCTGCACCCGCATGGGAGACCAGGAGGAAGCTCCTGGCTCCTGGCTCCTGGCTCCTGGCTTCGGATTGGCGTAGCTCCAGCCATTGCAGCCATTTGGGGGGTGAACCAACAGAAGGAAGACCTTTCTCTCTGTCTCTCTTTATCTGTCACATAAATTTTTAAAAATGTAAATACCTACTGAATAGCCTTGCAACCAAAATTACCCATGACATCATGCATTTTGTGCGTCAGTTATATTTCTTCTATTACCAAGAAAATGCACGTACTGAAATATTCATCTTCACTAGCTGCCTAAGATTATCTCCTGCCCCTGAATCTAGGATATCCACCACATTCTGGGCAAGATTGTCTAATTTGTGCCTCTATTGGACCCGTGGTTAGAGTCTCTAATGCAGAGAGCCAGCAAATCAATGAAAATAAAAGTAATGGATCCTTAAGACCTTCTTAAGATGATCCTCATACCTGTAAATTGCATTTATCTAATCAAAGTTCTTCTTTTAAGTTTATTTATTTATTTTTATTTTTGAAAGGCAGAGTGACACAGAGAGAGAGAGAGAGAGAGAGAGAGAGATCTTCCATTCACTGATTCATGCCCTGAGATGCACCCCAACAGATCAGGCTAAGCCAGCCCGAAGCCAGGAGCCAAGAACTCTCCCTCCTGGGTGGTGAGAACTTGAGCCATTTCTGCTGCCTCCCAGGCTGTGCGTTACCAGGAAAGTGATTTGGAAGTGGAGATGAGAAGGAAAGAGAGAGAAAGAAGAGAGAGGAGCAAGCTCCCATGCACTGGTTTACTCCCCAAATGCCCACAACGGCCAGCACCAGACGGGGAAGAAGCTGGGAGGCAGGATGCGATCCCTCGTGGATGGCATGGCGGGGCCCCAGGTACGTGAGCCGTCACCTGCTGTCTCCCAGGGCCTGCAGGCAGCAGGAAGTGGAGTGGGATTGACTGCAGATATCCTGCATCTTAACCAGTGGGATGTGGGCATCTTAACCAGTGGGCTAAACAGCCACTCCTATTGCTGGAGATTTTTGCAGGCTGATTAGACTCGGGCCTGAAACCTTGTTACAGGGCTCTGGAGCAGTTTTCATACATTTCCTTTAAACTTCCACCCATGCTAGGAAGTACCTGCTGTGTTGTGGGTCCACTGACCAGCTCCAGCAGCTGATAGTGGCCTACGGGAGCTGACTGATGCGTTTTCAGGACTTTTGCAAGCTGATGGTTAAACAGCCGTGTTGAGAATTCCATTATATAAACTGACGGTTAAGCCCAAAACGAACACTCCCAACTCTTGGTTCCCATTCTGTTACCACGTTCTGCTGGAACCTGGGCTCTTGGGCTCGCTTGCATGTACCGAACATCTCCTCCCGACTCCGCAGTGCGTGGTGTCTGATTGGAGAACCAGATCCAGCCAGTAAGGGGCAGGGAGGGCAGAGTTTTACACCAAGAAGTTCACAAGTGAGGCAACTCAGGGCGTTACTCCTTGGTTGGTTGTCTGCATCGGGACGCAATTCCATTTGCCAAGCACGGATGGAACCCCTAGGTTGGCGATGGACACAAGAGTCCAGCAGAAATTCATAAGCGTGTTCTCTGAGACTCAGTCTGCTAGAGTGATAATAAAGGGCTTCTGGGAGTTCCATTCTCTGTAAATCACGTGCTACATACTTTCTATGGGGAAAATTTACAATGAACATGTGTACATATGTGGTGACACGTATTCCCTAGAGAGCTAGTGGTTAAGCACTTTTCAGCAAGCTGCTGGGTGGGATCTAATATCCATGTACGGAATCTATGGGGGCAGGCGTTCGGTGCAGCGGTTAAAGTGCTGCTTGGGATCCGTATCCGAGTGCCTGGGTTGGGGCCAGACTCTGCTCCCAATTCCAGTTTCCTGCTCATGTGCATCCTGGGAGGTAGTAGGTGGTGATCCCCACGTGGAAGAACCCAGGCTGTACCCAGTTCCCAGCTTCAGCCTCGCCCAGCCCAGCTGTTGCGGGCAAATCTGGGGGAGAAACAAGAAAGGGATCTCTCTCTCTCTCTCTCTCTCTCTCTCTCTCTCAAACAACCCATAAATAATTTTTAAAATATTTTAAGTGTATGTAGCATATAAGAGAATGTATACAGCTAGTAAGGACATAACGGTAGATAGAATCGCATACAGATCCTGCTAGGATTTCTCTCCCTGAGTGTGAGGCACTCTGGTGTTTTCTACTCAGTTTTTAAATTCAATTTTCTAAAATGCTAGTCATGACACACTGAATTGCTTTTCTAACTCGCTAATGAGTAGTTTGAAAAACACTGTGCTAGGCAATTTCAGACGTTAAGAGAATGATATCCCCACCACTCCCCCTAGAGGGGGATAGAAGACCACAAATCCCAGGCTTCTGCCCTGCCCCAGGCCTCCGCAGCCCCAGGGAATCCTTGGCCTATCCTGCAAATACTTGTTAGAAGTGTGTGATCTCAGCACAAGGAAATGCAAAGATTTCCCGTATTCATGAGCTGGGAGAGTTCACATAGTTAAAGTGTTCATGCTACCAATTCAACACCATCCCTACCAGAATTCCAGTATCATTTTTCATGGAAATAGAAAAAAAAAACAACCTAAAATTCACATTTAACCCCTAAATAGCCAAGGTAATTATGAGAAAAGTGAACACAACTAGAATCATCACATTATCTGATTTCAAACTATACCACCAAGCAATAGTAAATAAAACAGCATATTACTGATATAAAAACAGACATCAACCCATGGAACAGAATAGAAAGCCCAGAAATGAAACTCTATGCAGGGGCTGGCACTGTGGTGTAGCAGGTAAACCCACTGACTGCAGTGCTGGCATCCCACATGGGTGACGGTTCAAGTCCTGGCTGCTCCACTTCTGATCTAGCTCTCTATTATGGCCTGGGAAAGCAGCAGAAGATGCCCAAGTCCTTGGGCCCCTGCACCCATGTGGGAAGACCCAGAGGAAGCTCCTGGCTCCTGGCTTTGGATCGGTGCAGCTCCACCATTGTGGCCAATTAGAAAATAAACCAGCGGATGGAAGACCTCTCTCTCTCTCTCTCTCTCTCTCTCTCTCTGCTTCTCCATCTCTCTCTGTGTAACTATGACTTTCAAATGAATAAATATCTTGGGGGAAAAAAAGGAACAACAGTTTGAAAGTAAATTTATATAAAAAAAAGAAACCACATGTTTATAGTCGATTGAATTTCAGCATAGATGCAGAACAAGAAAAGGCTGTTCAATAAACGATGTTGGGAAAACTGGATAGTCACCCACAGGGGAAGGAAGTTGGCGCTTTATCCTATACTGTGAGCAAAATCAACTCAGAACGGGTTAGAGACTTAAACACAAGACTGAAACTTCCACAGAAAGAAAGCACGGGAACAGGGAACATTGGTCTGGGAATGGTTTATTAGACGTGACCCTGAAAAGGCAGGCAACAAATGCAAAAGCGGACAACATCACGATGGCAAGCATCTTCTACAACAAAGCAAACAATGAGCAAGAGCCAGCCCACGTACTGGGTGAAAATGGTTGTGTCTGATAGATGTTATCATCCCAGATTTATAAGGAATCCAAACTACTCTATAGAGAGAAAACAGATACTCCGATTTCAAAATGGGTGAGGGATCTGAATAGACAGCTCTCAAAAGGAGACATACAAATGGTCAACAGATGTATGAAAAAATGTTCAAATCACTAATCAGTAGCAAAATGCAAATTGAAACCACAATGAAGCATCACCCCACACCTGTCAGAACAGCTATCATCAAAGGACGGAAGGTAACAGGTGTGAGAAAAAGGGAACTCTTGAACAGCGCTGATGGCAGTTAGTACAGCCGTTACAGAGAGCTGTACGGAGGTTCCTCAAAAGTCTAGAAATAGAATCGTTATGTGACTCAGCAGTCCCGCCTCTGGCTATTCACCCAGAGTTTTGAAATGGTGTGTCGAGGAGACGCGTGCACTCCGTTTCCATTGCAGTGATACTCACAAGGGCAAGTTAACGTTCTAAGTGTCCATCAACGGGTGAGTGGGTAAGGAAGTTGGGGTATATATACATAGAATGGGATATTATTCAGCCTTCAAAAAGGAAGGAATTCTGTCATTTGTGACACCTTGGATGGAACTGGAGAGCATAATGCGAGGTGAAATAAACCAGGCACAGAAAGACATGCAGTGCACATTCTTGCCTATAGGTGGGATCTGGAGCAATCCAGCTCGTGAATCAGAGTAGCATGGTGGTTACCAAGGCTGGGTTGGGGGGCGGGACAGAAAGAGGGTTACAGAAGGGTACAAAGCCTCAGTTGGATGCACAGGTGCTTTGCTTTTTGAGATCTGTTGCACAGCATGGTGAATATAGTAACATTGTATTGTACATTTCAAAATCACTAAGTAAATATCAAATGTTCACACCACAGAAAATAGATGACAATAGCTATATTAATTAGCTTATTTTAACTATTCCACATTGTATTCATATATCACTTTGCACTTGTGAGTATTTACAACTGTAACTTCTCAATTGACCATTTGTAATATTTAAAAGAAGTATATATAGGGGCCGGAACTGTGGTGCAGTGGGTTAAAGTCCCAGCCTGTGGCACCAGCATTCCATATAGGCGCCAGTTTGAGTCCCAGCTGTCCACTTCCCATCCAGCTCTCAGTATGGCCCGGGAAAGCATCAGAAGGTGGCCCAAGTCCTTGGACCCCTGCACCCATGTGGGAGACCCGGAAGAAGATCCTGGCTCCTGGTTTCAGATCAGTGCAGCTCCGGCCATTGTGGACATCTGGTGTTCTCTCTCTGCCATTCAAATAAAGAAATAAAATCTTTTTAAAAATATATGTATTTAATTCATTTGGGTGCCAAAGCTTTGGCATACTGGGCTAAGCCTCCCGCTGCAGCACCATATCCTATATGGGTATTGGTTCATCCCAGCAGCTCCTCTTTCAATCCAGCTCTCTGCTGTAGCCTAGGAAAGCAGTGGAAGATGGCCTGAGTGTGTAGGTCCCTGCACTCAGGTGGGAGATCCAGAATAAGCTCCCGGCTCCTGGTTTCAGATCGGATCAGCTTTGGCTGTTGAGGCAGCCATTTGGGGAGTGAACCAGCAAATGGAAACCTTTCTCTCTGTCTCTCCCTCTCTCTGTCTGTAACTCTACCACTCAAATAAATAAATAAATAAAAATCATTTTTAAAATAATTTATTTGAGAGGCAGAGAGACACTGAGAGAGAGAGAAAGACAGAGCAAGATCTCCTATCCACTGGTTCACTCTTCAAACGCTCACAATAGCTGGGCCTGGGCTAGGCAGAAACCAAGCACCTGAAACTCCATCTGGATCTCTCAGGTACCCACATGGACCCAAGTGATTGGGCCTTGATTTGCTGCCTCCCAGGTGCATTAACAGGAATCTGGATGAGAAGCAGAGATAGGACTCAGTCCCAGGCACTCTCATAGGAGGTACAGGTGTCCCAAGGGGCAGCTTAGTGCCGTACAACCATAATGGCCACCCACCCAGAGCAACGTTGGATAAAATATTCAGCAGCGTTTTTCACTAAATCTCTAAAACTCCACCTCGTAACATATACCTCTAAAAATCAGATGATGATCATAATCTTGCCCTTGGCTCAGAATCTTGTGTTCAGAGTTTCCCAGAGTCAGGTTTTACAGAGGCATGTGGCTTCATGGTTAGAGCAGACATGGAGACCTGGGCCTCAAAAGGTAACGTTTCCTTTCTGAATTCAGAAGGTAACTTCACAAGCAAACCTCACACATTTGTCGCTTTGTTGCAAGAGTCTGTGGATTGTAGAGTGGATCTTGAAACTTGAGTCGCTGCAACAAATAAACACTCTGCTTTTCCAGTGTTTCAAAAGTCACTTTTTTATTTTTGAAATAGGCAAAGTCACCACATTTGTGGAATGGATACATGGAAATGATCTGAGGGTACAAATGTCCTTTGGCCAGTTTGGACATCAATGTACATAAACTAAAGATTAAAGTAGGGGTGAGCATTTAGCACAGTGGTCAAATAAATAAATAAATTTCAAATAAATAAAAATAAATCTATAAAAAAAAAACAACAAAATGAGTGTTTCCAATTGGAAAAAAAATATTTATTTTAATCATGATTTTGGTCAACTCCAGTATCATTTCGTTTAATGAAAAAAAACATTTGGATATTTAGGGTTATCCATCAAAGATCATATATAAAATAGACTTTGTAATATTATCCATTTTTCGCTGTCTAGAATATTTGTAAGGGAGCTCCACAGAGAAAACAAGGTAGGAGGTGGGGCCAGCACTGGGGCACAGGGGTTAAACTGCAGCTTGCAATGGAGGCCTCCATGTCCACAGCACAGTGTCCACACCACAGCACAGAGCCCACACCACAGCACAGAGCTCACACCACAGCACGGAGCCCACACCACAGCACAGTGCCCACACCACAGCACAGAGCCCACACCACAGCACAGTGTCCACACCGCAGCACAGTGCCCACACCACAGCACAGTGCTCACACCACAGCACAGAGCCCACATCGCAGCAGTGTCCACACCACAGCACAGTGCCCACACCACAGCACAGTGTCCACACCACAGCACAGTGTCCACACAAAGCACAGTGTCCACACCACAGCACAGTGCCCACACCACAGCACAGAGCCCACACCGCAGCACAGTGTCCACACCACAGCACAGTGTCCACACCACAGCACAGAGCCCACACCACAGCACAGTGTCCACACCACAGCACAGAGCCCACACCACAGCACAGAGCTCACACCACAGCACAGTGTCCACACCACAGCACAGTGCCCACACCACAGCACAGTGCTCATACCACAGCACAGAGCTCACATCACAGCAAGAGTTCACACCACAGCACAGTGTCCACAACGCAGCACAGTGTCCACACCACAGCACAGTGCTCACACCACAGCACAGAGCCCACACCACAGCACAGAGCCCATACCACAGCACAGAGCCCACACCACAGCACAGTGCCCACACCACAGCACAGAGCCCACACCACAGCACAGTGCCCACACCACAGCACAGAGCCCACACCACAGCACAGTGCCCACACCACAGCACAGAGCCCACACCACAGCACAGAGCCCACACCACAGCACAGTGTCCACACCACAGCACAGTGCTCACACCACAGCACAGAGCCCACACCACAGCACAGTGCCCACACCACAGCACAGAGCCCACACCACAGCACAGTGTCCACACCACAGCACAGTGCTCACACCACAGCACAGAGCCCACACCACAGCACAGAGCCCATACCACAGCACAGAGCCCACACCACAACACAGAGCCCACACCACAGCAGAGTGTCCACACCGCAGCACAGTACTCACACCACAGCACAGAACTCACACCACAGCAGAGTGTCCACAGCACAGCACAGTGTCCACGCCACAGCACAGAGCCCACACCACAGCACAGAGCTCACACCACAGCACGGAGCCCACACCACAGCACAGAGCCCACACCGCAGCACAGAGCCCACACCACAGCACAGTGTCCACACCACAGCACAGAGCCCACACCACAGCACAGTGTCCACACCGCAGCACAGTGCTCACGCCACAGCACAGAACTCACCCCACAGCAGAGTGTCCACAGCACAGCACAGTGTCCACACCGCAGCACAGTGTACACACCAAAGCACAGAGCTCACACCACAGCACAGAGCTCACACCACAGCACAGTGTCCACACCACAGCACAGTGTCCACACCACAGCATAGTGCCCACACCACAGCACAGTGTCCACACCACAGCACAGAGCCCACACCGCAGCACAGTGTCCACACCACAGCACAGAGCCTACACCACAGCACAGTGTCCACACCACAGCACAGTGTCACCACCACAGCACAGTTTCCACAACACAGCACAGTTTCCACACCACAGCACAGTGTCCACACCACAGCACAGAGCCCACACCACAGCACAGAGCCCACACCGCAGCACAGTGTCCACACCACAGCACAGTGTCCACACCACAGCACAGCGCCCACACCACAGCACAGTGTCCACACCACAGCACAGTGTCCACACACAGCACAGTGTCCACACCACAGCACAGTGCTCGCTTCCATTCCAGCTCCCTGCGTTTGTGTCTGGATGGCAGCAGAGGGTGGCCCACAGGGTCGGTCCCCTGCCGTCCACGTGAGAGACCCGGTTGGAGTTCCTGGCTTCTGGCTGCTGTAGCCATTTCGGTTTGAGCCAGCAGGTGGAGGATCGATCTCTCTCCCCCACTCCCCGCTGTATTGCCGTGTGTTTTAAATAAATAGATACATAATTCTTTAAAAAATATTACCTGTTTCATTCACAGATGCACCCAAACTGTCTAGAACAGTGTCTAACACCTACTAAGCATTCAAAATATTTGTTGAATAAGTGAATCATTTTTCATATGCTGATTGATCTGAAGGCAGTTGTTTTTAAGTTGTGAATTTATTATAACTAGAAGAGAAATAACAGAAAATAATTATGAAATTTAATTTTTTTAATTAAGGAATTCCCCAAATTACTAACGGCTGAGAGAGGGGTTTTCTGGTGCAGAGAGAAAGAAGTGGCAGTGGGATACTGATGGGTTAATAGAGGCTGCTCAGGGGCCCCAGAGGAGAGGGGCAGGGCAGGGAAGAGTTCTTGGAAGTAGGATTGCTGCTAAGCTGAGGCCTGCAGGGCTGGCCAGGGACTGGCCTGCGGAGCAGCCAGGCCTGGGTCATTCCAGGAACAGCAACCAGCAGGTGCTCTTTTGTTGGCTGGTGGGTGTGAACTAATTCCCTCTGGGCTGGGGGCTGGGAACTGGCAGCCCAGAAATTCTCCCAGTGGGCGGCCCTCTTTGTCCACAGCTGTTGGCCAGGGAGCAGGACCGTTGGGGCCCCAGCACCAATGCCTTCCTTCTGAGCTCTGCTCTGCACTGCCTCTGTGTTAACCTCTGGCCACTGCTTTCTGGCCCCAGGGGCTGACTCAAGCCACTCCCCGGGGTAAGGCATTTGAGCTCAGCCAGGGTCTGCTGGAGGCCAGGCTCCCTGGCTGCCTGACCGGGAGGGCTGCAGCCACTGGCTGTGCTCCCCAACACACTCAACCCCAGGCTTCCATCACCTGGGCCCATCTGGGTCCAGGTTATCAGGATGGGCGCTACAGGGCAAGGGTCTGACTTTGCTCACCCGCAAGCTACAGGAGAAGGGCAGGAATGGCTGCCTGGACTCTGACTGTCCCCAGCGGCCTTGAAGACCCTCCAGGTCCCGCCTCTGGTCATTATCTCCTGCAGACCCCACACTCCCATCTCCCATCGCAGCAGCCAGTCTCCCAGGGCCTGGCTGGGGGTGGAGGGAGGGTTTGGTTGGTGCAGACAATGCTGTAGTCCTTTACCTGGGTGTAGTCACCTAGGTGTGTGCTTTAAAAGCAGCCATTACACTAACATTTGCATTTCATAAATCCTGTGTGTGTTTATTATACTGCATAAGAATGGCATAAAAAACAGTGGGGCCAGTGCTGTGGTATAATGGGTAAAGCCACCACCTGTAACACCAGCAATTCATATGGGCGCCGGTTCGAGTCCCGGCTGCTCCACTTCAAATCCAGCTCCCTGCTAATGGGCCTGGGAAAGCAGCAGAGGATGGCCCAAGTGCTTGCGCCTGCACCCATGTGGGAGGCTCAGATGAAGCTGCTGGCTCCTGGCTTCAGCTTGGTCCACCCCCAGCCATTTCAGCCAGCTAGGGAGTGAACCAGCAGATGGAAGATCTCTCTCTTTCGCTTTGTCTCTCCTCCCCCACTCTTTCCCCACCTCTGCCTTTCTTTCTCTGTAACTCTGACTTTCAAATAAACAAATCTTTGGAAAAAAAAAAAACAGCAAAAACCACAACACAAGGAACCTCCGACTGGGAATGAGATGCTTAGGCTTCGCAGAGACATTAACGTGTCAAGCAAAGCACTGTGCTGAGTGCTTACTCTTTCTGATTCTTTGCTCGCTCGGAAGGACCCGCAGGTGAGGATTGTCACCCCTGCCTCCAAAAAGGGAAACGCGGAGGAAACACGGCTGGCCACCCAGCTCCGTGCGCCCCAGGGCGGGTATCAGGGAAAGAGGCGCAGAATAGAGAGAAGGCAGTGCACGGATTTTACAGCCAGACAGAACTGATTCAGAGAAAATGAATTTGTAGAGGTGGGTGACCAGCTGCCCGCATGCACGTGTTGAAACACGTGGCAGAAGGCCCCCACCCCCAGGGGTCAGGTCTTTTATATTTTAGGAGGGCTAGGGATGGGGGTGGAGGAAGGGCAGCAGGTGGAGGGGAATTCCTGGACTGGTCTTTCAGGTGTCTGTGGGGGGTGGGTATGAAGGCAATAGGGTGTGAGACCCATTGAGATTCAAGAGCAAGGAATAAATTCCAATGTTATCTGTCTTTTGGGCAATGAGGGAGAATGTCTGAGGCTATGTCTTTGGTTCATCAGCAGGCCTAACCACTACCCCACACTGCCTCCTGGCTCTGGAGGTGCCGCTCCCACATCACCTGTCTTGGTGATAGCCACAGCACTTTGCCAAGCTAGCACAGGCACAGTTGATAGGGTTGGCAGCCATGTAGTACACTGATGGAGCACACAGTCAGGCAGACACGGGTTCAAGCCTAGTCTCAGGATTTAAAAACAAAAACCAAGCAGGCTGTTGACATGGTGATTACAACATTGCTTGGGATGCCTGCTTCCCATATCGGCGGAGGGCCTGGGCTGGAGACTTGGCTCTGCTCTCAATTCTATCTTCCCGCTCATGTGCGTCCTGGAGGCAGCAAGAGATGGCTCAAGTCCTTGGGTCCCTGCCACCCCCGCTAGAGATCAGCCCTGGCTATCCTGGGCATTCGGGGAGTGAACCAGCGGGTAGGAGCACTCGCCACCCCCCACATCCCATCCCGCTGCCTGATGGGTATGTGAAGCTGTTATTTTGCTGGTGCCTGGCATATAGCAGGTGCACAATAAATGGTTGCCACAGCGGCTTGCAAGCCAGGGCAGGCAGAGGGTTGCTGTCCCCATTTAATGGATGGGGAAGGCGGCTCAGTTCTCCCACCACCGGCCCTGTCGGATGCTTAGGGTCCGGAGCTGGGCCCTGGCCTCGGGCCACGCTCAGCACCAGGCGCAGGAATGCGGGATGCGGCGGGCGCTGACGCCGAGGCTTTTCCGCTCGGCTGCGCGGGCCGGCAACGCAGCAGATTCCGTGGCCACACCTGGTCGTGCAGCTGGGCCGGACCGCAGCTCGGATTTCCCAGTCCTCCGGCCGCCGGCCCTGGAGGGCACGGCTTTGACCTGGGCCGGCCGGGCCTGGGGGCCTCCGCTCAGGAGCACCGGGCGCCCTCTGGGGGTCGGCATGCCCGGCCGGGGCCAACCCCAGGCCTCTGGCACCCCGGGGTAGGAGGTTGCAGCGCCCCTGACGAAGGGCGGGTCCTTTCTGCTGCCCACGAGGGTGGGCGGCCCCCTGTCCAGGCGTGCGGCGTCTGCGGGAAATGGGCTCCTTGGACAGGACTGGGCTGCGGGGGCCACACTCGATCTGCTCTCCTTGCCTCCTCCCGCTCCCCTCTCCCGGGCCCCATTGGGCGCCAAGAGCCAGCACAGGCAAAGCATTCAAGGGCCCCCAGCCCCACAAGCACCTGTTCACCTGTGAGCCAGCGGCCTGCCCCTTGGGTCCTCCCTACTCTGACAGCTTCAGGTCTTCAAATGAACCCAAGTCCCCCTGGCGTCAGGCCTGGGCACCTCCTGTACTGCTGTGCCCCTGTCCTCTGCCCACTTCCTGTTTTCTGCGTCATCATCGTCCATCACTCCTAATACCATCAATGAAATCTCTCGAAAATTCGTGGGCCATAAAGTTCTTCTCTGAGAACTTTAGAACCAACTTGCCAGCTTCCTCCAAAAGCCTCACTGGGATTTTGATGGAGATACTCTTAAATCCATACACTGATCTGGAGTGGATTGGTAGCACATGTAAGATACCAATAATGACATGATGGGCGTCCCGAGAACACAGACCAGCCAGACAGCTCCTTCCCTCAAGGAGCTTATTTGCTTATGGTCTGCCTTTTCATTTCATTTCATGACAGAGGGACCCATTTTACAGATGAGGAAAGTAAGGCTCATGAGTTGATGGACTTGCCCTAGGTCCTATGGTGAGGAAGCAATGGGGCCAAGACGTCCACCCACATCTGTCTGATTTGAGAAGCTGCCCGTTTGGGGGCAGGCAGGCTGGCATCTGCCACAGCGCTCAGCAGAGTACCTGGGATCCAGACGCAGCTCTGCTACCCATTCCAGTTTTCTGTGAATGCACACCGCGGGGATGGCCCCAGAACTGGGGTCCCTGCCTCCCGTGTGGGAGACACACGTGGAGCTCTGGTCTCCTGGCTTCAGTCTGGCCCAACCCTGGCTGTTGCAGGCACTTGGGAAGTGAATAAGCAGACAGAAGATCTCTGTCTGTCTGTCTGTCTCTTGGCCTTTCAAATAAAATGAAAATAAATAAAGTTTTTAAAGAATCTGCCCATTGAGTTAACTCAGCCCATGGTTTGGTTGGTGTGTTTGCCTGGAGGGAGTGTTTGCGTGGGCCTGGAGCTTGTATTTGGATGTGGATGTGCCATGGGGTTGAGTGGGCGAGTAGGTGTGCTGCTGCATTGAACCGTGACATCTGTTTGTGTCTGCACTGGGGTCTTTGCCTGTGTGTGCACAGTTTGAGGGGTTTGTGGATATATTGGCAGGAGTATTTACGTGTGTGGGGTAGGACATACCCTGAGGGGGAGTGGCATGAATGAGCCAGTTCTCTTGGTGTGTGTGTTTTTCCTTATATAGGATTTTAATTTTATACTTGGGTGAAAGAACTTTTTTAAATGACACAATTTTTTTTTTCTTTTTAAGATTTCCTTTTTATTTATCTGAAAGTCAGAGTTACAGGGGGAGAGGGTGACGGAGAGAGGTCTTTCATTTGCTGGCTCACTCCCCCAGTGATCACAACAGCCAAGCCTGGGTCAAGCCTAGAACTCTTGTCTGGGTCTCCCATGTGGGTAGCAGAGGCCCAAAGACCGGGACCATCTTCTGCTGCTTTCCTAGGCGCATTAGCAGGGCGCAGGATTGGAAGTGGAGCAGCTGGGACTCGAATCCGTGCTCATATGGAGTCTCAGGCAGTGACTTAACCCTTTATGCCACAACGCTGGCCCCACACAAAATTTTTTCTTTTACCATATATAAACCTGAAAATTGTAATTGAATTATAATTTGTGAGTACCTCAATCTTATTTTTTTATTTATTTTTATTTTTTTATTTTTGACAGGCAGAGTGAATAGTGAGAGAGACAGAGAGAAAGGTCTTCCTTTGGCTGTTGGTTCACCCTCCAATGACCACCGCGGCCGGCACGCTGCGGCCGGCACACTGCGCTGATCCGATGGCAGGATCCAGGTACTTATCCTGGTCTCCCATGGGGTGCAGGGCCCAAGCACTTGGGCCATCCTCCACTGCACTCCCTGGCCACAGCAGAGAGCTAGCCTGGAAGAGGGGCAACCGGGACAGAATCCGGCGCCCCGACCGGGACTAGAACCCGGTGTGCCGGCGCCACAAGGCGGAGGATTAGCCTAGTGAGCCACGGTGCCGGCCAAGTACCTCAATCTTAAATGGACAGCTAGATGAAAGTGCACATATGTTCACCCGTGTAGTCACGAGCCAGTCAGGATACAAGACATGTAGAGATGCTTCAGAAAGACCTGGACTGGATGAGCCCAGAGGTCCCCAACACAGAGAAATGCTGGCAGTGGAGGAAATAGAAGTACCTGGATACTCAGACTGGATCAGCGCACACTGTGCACGTGTCCCGAACCCCACACCGTGTCCCCGAAATCTGCACAGCCGCTGTGTGGCAATCACAACCTAAAAAGCAGCGCGCCACCCCAGGAGCAGTCCCTGGCACCTGTTTGTCAGAACCCCCCTAAGAAGCCACTGTTCTGACCTCCGTTCCCTGAGTTACTTGTGCCTGTTCTTGGGCGCTTTGTCGATGGAATCACGCGGTGCTTCTGTGTGGGGAAGTCCATAGCTAATATCTAGTAAATTTTGCCTTTTGTACTAGTGCTTTATACACGGAAATCCACTTTTTAGGAAATTTTGTTTATTTATGTTCATTCTATTTGAAAGGCAGAGAGAGAGAAGCTTGAGAGACAGAGAGATCATCCCTGCGCTGGTTCATTTCTCAAATGCCTATAACAGCCAGCTAGGCCAGGCCAAAGCTAGGAGGCCAAACCCAGCCCAGGGTTCCCACGCGGGTGGCAGGGACCCAAGTGCTTAAGCCGTCTGCTGCCTCTCAGGTGCACACTAGGAGGAAGCTGGGACTGGAAGCAAGAAGCTGGGGCTCAATCAGGTGTTCCAATATGGGAGGTGGGCGTCCCAACTGCTTGCTTGGTTTTTGTTTTTAAACCCTGAGACTAGACTCGAACTCATGTCTGCCTGAATGTGTGCTCCATTAGTGTACTACGTGACCCCCCAGAACCCATCAACTGTGCCTGTGCTAACTTGGCAAAGCACCAAATATCCATCCCTGTCCTAACACTTCCTCTACCACACTGAATTTCTCAGAGGAGCCTGAGAAAGTACTCTCTATTTATTCTTCCCATTTTACAGTGAGGGAACTGAGGCTGAGAGGGGTCCATGACCTACCCTGGGCCACCGGAAGCTATGCAGCTCCACAGCCGGGTCACAGCCCACTAGACCCCTGCATCCCTCGGGATACCGCAGAGAGGCGGCACTCTCTTCTCGCAACTGCTTGGGTTTGAAGTAACACAGGTCTGGGCTGCACTCTCCTGTACAATATTCACCCATCCATCCATTCATTCATTGAATTTGAAAGAGAGAGAGAGAGATGCCTTTCATTCACTGGTTCACTCCCCAGATGCCCCCAACAGCCAGGGCTGGGCCAGGCTGAAGCCAGGAGCCTGGAACTCCATCCGGGTCTCCCGCAGGGGTGTCAGGGACTCCAGCACTCGAGCCGTCACCTGCTGCCCCCAGGGTGTGCACTAGTAGAAAGCTGGAATTGGAAGCAGAGCCAAGACTTGAACCCAGGCTCTTTGATATGGTGTGTGGGTGTCCCCAGCCACTTCTTAACCGCTGTATCAAAGACCCGCCCTGGGCTGCACTCTTTTTTCTTTAAGATTTATATATTTATTTTGAAAAAGTTACAGAGAGAGAGAGAGATCTTCCATCATCTGGTTCACTACTCAGATGACCACAACAACCAGGGCTGGGCCAAGCCAAAGCCAGGAACCAGGAGCTTCACCTAGGTCTCCCATGTGGATGGCGGGGGCCCAAGCACTTGGGCCGTCTTCTGCTGCTTTCCCAAGCCATTAGCAGGGAGCTGGATTGGAAGTGGAGCAGCCAGGACTCACCAGCTCCCATCTGGGATGCCAGCATCACAGTGGTGGCTTAATCCACTGCACCACAACACCAGCCCCCGAGCTGCTCTCTTGAGTCTGCCAGCTCCTCTGTGGCCTTAGCCAAGTCACTTAACCTCTCTGAAACTCATTCCTCCACTGGCACATGTCCAGGTGACCTGAATCATCTCTAAGGGCCTTGCAGCTTTCTCCATCTCTCTCCAAGCACCAGGCTCTGGTCCTGCAGTCTCTTCCCAAAAGCAACTTTCTTGGGTAAGAGTCAAAGAGAAGTAGCATGGACTCCAGTTCCCACTGGAACGAGCTGTGTGAACCTGGGCACATTACTCACCCTCTCTGAGCTTTACTTCCTCACCCATGAGATTGCAGATGACACGGAAATGAAATCACGCACAGAAAGCATCTGGTGCCTGGCGCCTGGTGTGTGCTACCCAAATGTTGGCTACGTGACTATTATTAGCTGCTGCTATTATCGATTGATGACTCTGTGCCAGGCATTGTCTCAAGTGTCTTAAGACGTTCCAACTCATTTAGTCCTCACAAACTTTGCAATGTGGTAGCTCCATTTTATAGATGTGGAAACTGAGGCAGCTGAAGTAACGTGCTTAGGGTCACGCAGCTACTAAGCTATGGATGTGGGCCACAAACCCTGGCTGTCTGGATCTGGAGCCTGCACTGTTCCTCGCCAAGCCACACTGCTTCGAACAGCTCCCACTCTCAAAGATTTTTTTTTTTTTTGACAGGCAGAGTGGACAGTGAGAGAGAGAGACAGAGAGAAAGGTCTTCCTTTGCCGTTGGTTCACCCTCCAATGGCCGCCGCGGCCGGCACGCTGCGGTCGGCGCACCGTGCTGATCCGATGGCAGGAGCCAGGAGCCAGGTGCTTTTCCTGGTCTCCCATGGGGTGCAGGGCCCAAGCACCTGGGCCATCCTCCACTGCACTCCCTGGCCACAGCAGAGAGCTGGCCTGGAAGAGGGGCAACCGGGACAGAATCCGGTGCCCCGACCGGGACTAGAACCCGGTGTGCAGGCGCCGCTAGGCGGAGGATTAGCCTAGTGAGCCGCGGCGCTGGCCCCCACTCTCAAAGATTTGTAGATTTTTCACTTCACTTGCCTAACCCAGCAAGCATTCCACTGGGGTCTGGGCAGGTAAAATCTACAAGCGAGAAAGATGTCCTTACCGGAAGGTGAGATCAACGCTGGAGCCCAATTTTGGACCCTCCCCACCTAGCGTTTCCACTCCACTGGAAACCTGCCGGTGCACCTGGGAACAGCCCTGGCCAGTGGGGGCCACAGGGAGGGTCCTCCAGGTGCAGCGGCTGGGCTGTCGCTGTGTGCCTGCTGCCGGTGTGGTTCGCTGGGTTTCTGCCGATGTGTGGGACAGACATGCTGCCTCTGTCCAGGTGTCTGGGCTGTACCTTCCTCCATGTCTGTCTGTCTGTCCCTGGGAGAGGAGGACACACCTGGCCTCTACCACCCAGGGCATGTGTGATGGCGGGGAAGTGAATCACTTCATTGTGCTACTTCTTCATGCGTATAAAAATGGGGCTGATGATAACAGGGGATTTCTGAAGGCTGAATGAGGTTATCTGTGCCAAGGGCTGCATGGGTCAGATGTAGCCGGGGCACCTGTATTTGCTCATAAGCATTAGGGACGCGCAGGTGGGAGCAGGACGAACTTCTGTGAGCTATGCAAAGGCCCTGGGGGTGCCCTACAGAGAGGATGAGGGGCTGCGGGGATGGGGCCTCTGTGATTTGAGTACGGGCTGATAGGAAGGTGTACACACATGTGTGTGTGTGTGTGTGGTCTGCACAGCAAATGCATGTCCATCCCACATATGTGCCGGATGCTCACCACCAGAACTCCAGCTGCCACACAGACCAGCTCCACGCCCTTGGGCAAGTCATCCAGGCTCAGGCGAGCCTCAGGATCGAGCTGCACCGTGGGTAGGACTACCCCCAAAGGGAGCCGCGAAGCCCGAGTGAGTCACAGATGCGAAGTCCCGAACCAGCGCGGGAGAGGACTGTGTGAGGGAGCCAGGCATCACTGTTGGCACTCCCAGGTTCCTATGTTCTGGGCTGTTCAAGTGTGCCCCCTCTGGGCTGCAGGGCTTGCCCTGGGGGTGCGAGGACCCCAGCCTGCCTAGACAAGAGCTCTGAGTTCAATTTTTCCAATGGGGCATTGGAGGCCCAGAGAAGGACTGGGTCCTGCCTCAGGACACCCAGCACACCGCAGGCAGAGGTGGGCTAGACTGAGTCAGTGCCTCTTGTCCTCCTGGCTAGGCGGTGATGGGAAAGCCCCGCAGAGGGGAGTGGCCTGCGGCCCCAGCCCTTGCAGCTCTGTTTCCCTGCCTCCCCCTTTGGCAGGCAGCAGCGGCCGCCTGGCCGGGGAAGCCACTCCAGCGGGGAAGCTGTGTGCTTTGGCAGCCGCTGCTGTCTGGGCTGCGGAGGTTGAGGCTGGTGGCTACCTGCGGTGGGAATTCCATGTGTCTGGGGGACCCAGCTGGAGTAGGCAGTCCCAGCCCAGTCACGTGTTGCCAGCTGGACCAGGGCAGGACTGGGTTCAGCCTGGGCTGGAAGAGGAGGCTGAGGATAGAAATGCTTTCTCGTTGATTGATTGAACGCCTTTCTTGTTGTAATCTGCTTCTCCTATTACAAAAACAATGCTTGCTGTTTGTAGAGAATACAAGGAATCAATAAGAAAAACTTTCTTTCATGCAGAAATTCAGCAACTCAGAGACCAGCATACGTGTACCATGTACAGACAGCTGGACACATAGGTGTGGCACAGGAACACACATACATACGTGCATGTCAGTGTCCTTGCACACACATAATACACAAGTGCATACACTCTCGACCAAGTACACATGTGTGCACACAAATGCATACATAGAGCACTTAATGTGTGCCCAAATGGGAACTCATTTACCCCTCACCAAGCTATGAGAGAGGTATGTTACAGACATGGCACAGAACGGTCGAGTAACTCCCCGAGAACACCCAGTTAGCGAGGGGCGGGATGGGTTTCTGACCCGGGGGCTAGTTAATTACACTACATGCTGTGTCCGAGGGCAGCACAGCGCCCATTTCCCTCCATGCACCTATATTTGGTTTAATTACATCCTTTTCACCACCTAACAGGGCCCTGGGCTCAGAAGCTCGCACTGCAGACTGGCTGGCCTGACTTCCGGCTTCCCCTCCCTGGGGCTCAGTTTCTTCATCAGTAAAATGGGGAGCTCTAGTGTCTTGCTTCTGAGAGGTGGCGGAGCTTGTGGGTGTAAAGCACTCAAGCCTGGGCCTGGGACACAGAAGGTGTTCGTTGAATGGGGCTGAATTAACCGCCCTCTTGGAGGCTGGAGAGATTTGGAGCGAAAACAATCAGAAAACACTGGCCAGAGGTAAGGTGGCCTTTACAGGTTGGGGTCTGGGAGGATCCCGGCTCCCGGGGGAGGAGGATGGTGACTCCTCCTGCATCCCTGCCCTGGACCTCCCCCCACCCTGACCAGCGGTTCAACCTCAGCCCTGCAGGCTCCAGGTGGAACTTGGAACAGCACAGACAGGAGGGTGGGAGGGAAAAGCCCATAAATCAGCAGGCGGAGTCTGGCCTGGCTGGGAGGGGAGGGGGCTGTGGGGCCGGGGACGTCAGATGCCATCAGCTCCCAGGGGACCATTAAAGTAGCCGGCTTAGCCGTGCTGCCCGGAGGGCCAGAGTGTCTGCAGAGGTCCCCGCCTCCTCTTGCCACCTGCCCTGCTGCCCAGGTCCCCTGCCTCTCTCTGTCAATTTGCTCGCTCGCTCGCTCTGTCTCTTTCCACTTCTCTTGATTCTCCTGTCTTTCCTCCTGTGTTCTGTCTGTCCACTCCCATCTCTCTCTTTGTTTTGGATGTGTTCCTTTTCTCTATATCTCTGAGGCTTTTTTCCTTTTCTCTTTTGAGCGCCTCTCTTTTTCTTTCTCTCAGCTGTCTGGGTCTTTCTGTGTCTCACTCCCAACCCCCAAGTTGCAGCAACTCGGGCATCAGAGAGCCCCGCAGTGTGACCTGGGGAAGGCCAGACCTGCCCTCTGAGGCCATCGACCGAATTCCCTGCAGCGGCACTGGTGAGGAAGACGTCTGGGCTGGACAGCGCGCTGTAGTCTCCCGGGCGGGTGGGACAGGGCCCTGGCTTTGAAGCCGTGGCCCCAGCTCACCCCAGGACCTAGTCTGGATTAGCCACTGTCTGGGCATTTCTTCCCACTGCCCAACCCACTCAGCACCTTGGGGAGGGAATGAAGGGGTGCTGGGCGTCTGGGCCAGAGCTGGGGAATTCTCAAGACCTGATGCTCTCATGCCTGCCTCTTCCAGGCAGCCAGCTCTGCCTGCACTGAGCGGAGTGTGACCCTCTAGCCAGCTATGCCCCTGCTGCCCAGCACCGTGGGTCTGGCCGGCCTGCTCCTCCTCTGGGCATGTCAAACAGTGGACGGCTTGATGATGCCCAATGCCACTCTGGCTCTGGCCAGACCTGAGGACACAGCCATGAGGCCCCCCAGTGGCCTGGGGGTGCCCCGGTACCGACGGAAGCGTCACATCTCCGCCCGGGACATGAATGCCTTATTGGATTATCACAACCACATCCGGGCCAGCGTGCACCCGCCCGCTGCCAACATGGAGTACATGGTGAGTCCCCGTGCCTGCCCCCGTGCCCATTCCAGCAAACACCAGCCCATTTGCCTTGGCCTGGAGTCATGGCCGGTTCTGCAGAGCTGGACCTTTGCCCCTCTGGCCCTGCTAGCCAGTTTCTGGGTGTTTGGGACCTAGGCAAAGGGCAGGAATAAGTCTGCCCATTGTACAGGTGAGGAAACTAAGGCAATTGCCTAGGTCCTCCAGGAAGCCAGGGGCACCCCAGGTGCACACCTCTTCCCTCCAGGTGGCTAGCTCAGCCCTACTTCCCACACAAAGACAGGGAGATGCAGAGAAGGGATTTGTCCAAGGTCCCCCAGGTGTGCCTGCTGCTAAGTTGTGATCATTTTACTTTTTAAAGATTTGTTTGCTTCAAGGGCAAAGTGAGAGGTGTGGTGGGGGAGACGGTGTGGGGGGTTGGAGAGAGAGAAAGAGATTTTCCATCATCTGATTCACTCCCCAAATGCCTGCAAGAGCTGAGCCTGGGGACAGGTTGAAGCCAGGAGCTAGGAACGCCATCTGGGTCTCCCTCACACGGGTGGCAGGGACTCCGTGGCAGCTCGATTGCCTTCCCAGGTGCATTAGCAGGGAGCTGGGTCAGAAGTGGAGCTGCTGGAACTCCCATCTGGGATGCCCACCTCCCAAGCAGTGCTTAACCCACCTCCCCCCCCCCCCCCCCCCCGCACCGCCCTGCCCCAGCTTGTGCTCTTAAACAGCACAATAGCCCTGCTCAAAAACTGGCTGCACAGCGTGGGGCCAAGCTTTAAAACTATTGTGTGATTGACACACCCGGGCTACCCTGCGGGACGAGGGACCAGAGAGGCGGGATCAGGCACCCGGTGACCTCAGGCTGGGGAGGACCAGCAGCTGGACAGCAGCTGCGGAGAAGCCAGACCGGCTGCATGGAGGAGGCAACCTTGCTCTTAACCCCTGCTCCTCCTTCGGGACTATTGTCCCAAGCCAGCCTGGAGAAATTCCGTCCTCCCCAACCCCACCCCACAACCACACACACACAAGCAGGTTTCTCCAAGGAAAGAGACTGCCCATCTGCCCCCTCTACACGCTACTCAGTAGCCAGGGAATTCGTCTCCTTGGGCAAAGGGTCAGTTCAGTTCTGCGGACACTGCCCAGGACAGGACGGAAGAAGTTCCTTCCCCCCGGTACTCACATTTGGTGGGGACAAACATGGTCCGGTCGGTGCCGTGTCATGTCATGCCAGGAGGCAGGACGGCGCTGGGGAGGGGCAGAGCCAGGAGCCAGGAAGGCAGACAGCTAGAGGTGGGGAAGTCACGTATTTGTTCATGGGCTGACTCATTCACTCATTACCATTTTTCAAACAAATGACACATTCATTCAGCAGCAGCTGTGCATGCGTGGCACTGACCCTCAGCGACTTGTCACTGGCGCCTGAAGCCAGGTGTCCCCCAGGGGACCCGGAGTGGGGTGGGGGTGGGGTCACTGATGTGGGCCTGATGATGAGCAGGCTCTTCCCTCAGTTTACCCCTCTGTAGTAGGCGGAGTCCATTCCTCTGCTTCCCCCATGCGTCACCCAGCTCTGGGAAGAAGTATGTACTGCTGTCTGCCTGGCCCCATCTCTTCCCCATGTCAGGAACAGGCACCTGAGGAAACACCCCTAGCTCCGGATACTCTTGCTCCCACAGCCCCAAGAAAGCTGGGGTCCCGTGTCACCGTCCCACCCCCTCCCCAGGATGTGACAATGAATCATTTGCTCGTTGTCTTAGTCCCTGGCTAGACTGTTGGTCTTCAGTGCCTAGAAATGTCACTCAAGGGTTGAAGGAGGATTGGAGTCCCTGGGGGAAAGGGCTTCGCTGTATCAGGCTTCTTAGCCTCAGTGCTGCTGGTATTTGGGGCTGGGTAGTGCTTTCCTGTGGGAGCTGTCCTGGGTATTGCAGTGTTTAGCAGTATCCCCGGACTCTACCCACTCGATGCCTGTGGTGGTCACTAGTGTTTAGCACAGCGGTTAAGATGCCTTTGATGTCCACATCCGGTATCAGAATGCATGCCATGGAGTCCCGCCCCTGCTCTGATCCAGCTTCCTGCTAATGCACACACTGGGAGGCAGCAGGTGACGGCTCGGGCACTTGGATCCCTGTCATCCACGTGGGAGACCCAGATGGAGTTTGGGGCTCCTGGCTTCAAACTGGCCTAGTCCTGGCTATTGCTGGAATTTGGGGAATAAACCAGCAGATGGGAGATCTCTCTATCTATACACCTTTTAAATAAATAAATAAGTTTTAAAAGATTTGCTGAATGAGCAGAGAATATCTAAGAGAATCCAGGCAGTCAGAGCTAAAAGGGAGCTAAGATTTACTTAAGTGACACTTTTTCCAGCTCTCAAACTTGGGGGATTCATACACTGAAAGATCCCAAAGCTGGCCAGTGCTGTGGCGTTGCAGGTTAAGCTGCCACCTAAAGCACTGGCACCTCATAAGGGCACCGGTTCAAGTCCCAGCTGCTCCACTTCTGATCCAGCTCCTTGCTAATGCACCTGGGAAAGCAGCAGAAGATGCCCAAGTCCTTGGGCCCCTGCACCCGTGTGGGAGACCTGGAAGAAGCTGCTGGCTCCTGGATTCAGCCTGGCCCAACCCTGGCTATTCCAGCCATTTGGGAAGTGAACCAGAGGATGGAAAATCTCTCTCTGTGTCTCTCCCTCTCTGTAACTCTGCCTTTCAAATAAATATTCAAAAAAAAAAAATCTCAAGGCTTATAGGAAAGATGAGAAGCAGACTTCATGTGTGCTGACGTGGAGTAGGCCCAAGGCCACCTGTCTTGTTAGGTGAGACGAGGAAGGCACAGAACACAGTGTGTGGCGGGCTTAAAGTGATGCTGCCAAAACAGAAGTCTCCGTGGACCTGCTCGGACAGGTGTCCTGGTCCCTTTTCTGTTGTTAATTCTACGAGGCCACAGATTGGGTGAAGTCCTTGAGAAAGGGGGTCTGCTTTGGCTCACAGCTCTAGTCCAAGGCGGAGGTGCTGCATCCGGTAGTGGCATCCTTGCTGGCAGAGGCGGGCAGAGTAGGTCACGTGGGACCGAGCGAGCTTCCTCTCTTGGGTCTCTCTTCCCTTTCACGGCCACTATTGGCATCATGGCAGGGCACCGCCATGACTTCATGCAATCCCTATTAGTTCCCAGAGGCCGCACATCCAAACACCACTGACACCTGACTGTGGGGGCTAAGCTTCCGGTGGAATTCAGGGGCCACAAATATACAATACTGTTGGAAGAGAGCACGAGTACTGGGATTGCTTCTGGGGATGGGGTGCGGAGTAGCTGGGGAACAGGTGCAGGGGAGAGAAGAGAGACTTCCACGTCTCCTTTGTCTGAAAAATTAAATCTGTGTGTGTTTTCACATTTCAAAACTGAGTTTCAAATTAAAATAAATGTTTATTGTTAACATAAACAGACTCAGAAAATGCGATACGGTATGAAATCCATCCTCTTCCCATCATCGTGGGCTCAGTCGTTTCTAGGAACTGCTGGGGACTTTTGGACAAACATCCTAGGCTGCCACTCAAGTCGGGGGGCCTCCAGCTTGACTTCCAGTGAGGACAGAAGGAAACCAAACTTGGAGTGGAGGCCTGGATGTGAACTTGCAGCTGACCTTGAAGCCACAGCCCTCCTCTGAGCCTCAGTATTCTAATCTGCCAAGTGGGTTTGTGGTAGGGGAGGAAATGCACATCTCCAGACACTGTGATGATGATGGTGGATGCTTCCCCCGGGGAGTTCACAGCACCTCTTCCCCCAGGTCTGGGATGAGCGGCTGGCCAGATCCGCGGAGGCCTGGGCCTCCCAGTGCATCTGGGCCCACGGGCCCTCACAGCTGATGAAGTACGTGGGCCAGAACCTCTCCATCCATTCCGGCCGGTGAGTGGCCCTCTGCCTGCTTTCATTCAGTCATTCAGCAAACATGCAAGGAATGCTTACTCCACACCAGGTGCTGCGCTTGGCAGTGGGTGCAAGGGAGACAAGTTCCCTGCACAAGCACGAGCCCACATTCCACGTAGAGACAGGATGCGCAGGCTGTGAGGAGTGACCGGGACACTCCCGAGGCAGGGACCAGGGTCGGGGCAGCAGGGCTGGGGCTAGGGAGAGGGGGTGGGCACGTCTGGCTCCAGCAAACCTCTCTCTGGTCTGACCTCTTCCTGCCATTCCCACTTCCAAGGCAGAACCCGGGGGCCGGGCAAGGTATTTCCACTTTTGCACCGCAGTGACCTTGTCTGGGAAAGAAAGGCGTCCTTCTCTTGGGCCGGGAAGTGTGGATTCCTTAGGCAGGGGAAAATGTCAAAAAGACATGAGTGAGACTGCCACCCTGTTGTCATGTCTTTGCTTCGCCAAATGAGGACGTTAGGAAAACAGCGACCTGCCCTGCCCTGCCCCCACCCGCCGTAACCCCAGGGGAGTGGGAAGACAGAAGCAAAGCTGCTTCTTTCAGCTGAGCTTGGTGGACGCTCGGGCCATTTGCCTTTTTCTTCGCCAGCAACTGGTCAGGGCATCGGGGAGCCTTCCAGGGCAGACCTTGGGCTGGGCACCCCCCCCCCAGGCCCCATCACTGCCCCTCCCTGCCGGCCCCGGGCCCTGAGCTGACACTTGAGAGGCTCACGGTGCAGAGAGTAACGGGATGCAGAGGCACCGCTGGGCGTTTCCGGCGTCAGTTCTCCCAGACTGTCTCCCTTATTGGCCCTCGTGTAGATCTGTGCCTCTGACAATGGTGTCTGATCGAAGAAGCCCCTGGGTCCCAGCCTGGGCGCTTCCGGCTGTAAGGAGGTTCTCAGGTCCACAGCCAAGGGCCTGCCTCCACCCCGTCTCACACATCAGAGGCCTCGGAGGTGGTCCCCTGAGCCCTCTTCCCTGGAGACCAGCCGCCCCGTCTCAGATGCCCGTCTCCGGCCTGGCCCTTTGCATGCTACCGACGAGTGCATGCGCTTACTGCGTGCCAGGTGCATGCGTGCACTGAACCCACTCTCCCAGGTGACCGGCAGCACTTACCTGCAAGGAGGGCGCTACTGTCCTTGTTCTCAGTGAGGAAGGGGCAGAGGTGCTCACCCCAGGTCACCCAGCAGGTTGGTGGCCAAGCAGCTTGGCCGTTCTCTGCCCACTTCTCTGGCATTCTCGGCCTCCGCAGGTTCCGCTCAGTGTTGGATCTGGTAAAGGCGTGGTCGGAGGAGAAGCGGCATTACTTGTTCCCCGCCCCGAGGGACTGCAACCCGCACTGCCCCTGGCGCTGCAGTGGCCCCGTGTGCTCCCACTACACCCAGGTACGCTCCGTGTCCACTGGGGCGGGACAGAAATCAGCCCGGAAACCCCACCCCGGCTCCCAGGCCTGGCCCAGGGAGCCTGGCTGTAAGCACCTGCTCCTGCAACGCTGGGTGGGCATAGATTGCAGGTGGATCTCGCTCTGTTTGGAATGTCTTGCCTGCTTTCTGTTGTCTAAGGCTCCCATTATCAAAATAAGCTGACAACAGCTGTAGCGGATGCCGAGTGCTAACACAGAATATGGGGACACTTAGGACACGGAAAACCCGATACAGGACAAGTGGGACACTAATCAGAACAGCTGGAATCCAGGATGCTCCGGAGTCCAGCATCTTCAGAGCTTTGGAAGGTGCCCCCAGGGGAAAGTCCCAGTCCTGACCTCCGGTGCCGGGTTACACTGCAAATGCAGGCGTGAGCAGTCGTTCCCAGACCTCTGAAGGCTTGGCGTGCCTGGTCTTTCCTGAGAGCCTATCTTCTGGCTTGGAAGATGGACTTCTCTTGGGAAATCAACACACATTCTCAGGCCACAATGAGGGGGCAGCATTTATATGCAGGCCGTGTGCCTACAAGGGAAAGTTCACCAACGCCTGTATCCTGATGAGAAAGAATGTCTTTGTCCATTTTAGCTAACACGATTCTGGTATAGCAACACAAAAATGGAGGAAATGTAGCAAATAAAACCTGGAGAACAAGGAGGCTGGTGTTGTGGTGTAGTGAGTTAAGCCGCTGCCTGCGACACCAGCAGCCAAATGAGTCCTGACTGCTGCACTTCTGATCCTGTTCCCTGCTGTGGCCTGGGAAAGCAACAGAAGCTGGCCCAAGAACTTGGGCTCTGCACCCACGTGGGAGATCCAGATGAAACTCCCAGCCCCTACCATTCTGCCATTGAAGACCATTTGGAAAGATTGATTTCTCTCTCTTCCTCTCTCTCTCCCTCTGTAACTCTGCCTTTCAAATTAATCTTAAAAAAAATCTACCAGGGGATTCCAATTCAATCCCATCAAGGTGGCATGTACCAATGCCATCTCACTATTCCAAGTGATCAATTTCAGTTCACAATTGATCATAATGAAAGGACTAAGAGTCAAAGGGAGCACATAAACAAGTCTAGTACCTGCTAACACTAACCAATGGAATAAATAAAGGGAAGAGTGATCCAACATGGGAAGTGAGATACTCAGCAGACTCATAGAATGGCAGATGTCCTAAATAGCACTCTGGCCTCAGAATCAGCCCTAAAGGCATTCGGATCTGGCTGAAAAGCCCATGAGAGTATTTCAGGCATGGAAAGCCAAGACACTCTGGCAAAAGATCTCTGCGAGTGAGATCCTAGTGGAAAGAACAGGTCTTCAAAGAAGGAGGTACCTTTCTCTGAAGGGAGGAGAGAACCTCCACTTTGACTATGACCTTGTCTAAACAAGATAAGAATCGGAGAACTCAGAGGGCTTCCATAGCCTTGGAAACTCATGACTGGAGCATAGGGAGACTACTGATGCCATAGACAGGAGTGTCAATTGGTAAAGTCAACAACAGGAGTCACTGTGCACTTACTCCTCATGTAGGATCTCTGTCCTTAATGTGCTGTGTATTGAGATTTAATGCTATAACGAGTACTCAAACAATATATTTCACTTTGTGTTTCTATGGGGGTGCAAACTGTTGAAATCTTTACTTAATGTATACTAAACTGATCCTCTGTAAAAAAAAAAAAAAAAAAAAAGAAATTATCAACTCCCAACTTGACTCTCACTGGGATTAAACATGACAATAGGTCTAATCTGATTTCATCATCATTTAAAAAAAATCATCTATTATTTTTCACTTTATGTTTCTGTGTGGGAGCAAACTGTTGAAATCCTTACTTAATGTATACTAAGCTGATCTTCTGTATATTAAGATAATCGAAAATGAATCTTGATGTGAATGGAAGGGGAGAGGGAGTGGGAAAGGGGAGAGTAGTGGGTGGGAGGGACGGTATGTGGGGGAAGCCATTGTAATGCATAAATCGTACTTTGGAAATTTATATTCATTAAATAAAAGTTAAAAAAAAATCTAGAGAACTAGAAACCGTAAAAGAACAAATAAATGAAATTATATGTGAAAAGCAACACAGGTGCATTAAAACCACCATATATAGGGGTGGGCTTTGTGGCCCCACTGGATCCTCCCTGTCTCTGCCTCCCCTCAACAGATGGTGTGGGCATCTTCCAACCGCCTGGGCTGCGCCATCCACACCTGCAGGAGCATCAGCGTCTGGGGCAGCACCTGGCACAGGGCTGTGTACCTGGTCTGCAACTACGCCATTAGGTAAGGGCCTGCACTGAAGCCAAGCGGCTCTGGGACGGGAGGGTGGGTCCTGAGAACTCAGACGCGGCACCCCGCCTTCCTCCGTCATCAGCACTCTCCGTACTGTTCAGCTTGGGGGACTTTAGAACCGATCAACCATCCTTTTCCTTACGCACATTCCAGAACCAAGTGGGAGACAGAGAGGAGCAAGGCGGGGGAGAGGCAGCTCATTGAGAAAGCCAGCAGCAGAGGATGTGGCTAGGTGGGACCCTCTCCCAGCCAAGAGGGCTTGCAAATGGTGCGGTGCAATTTTTAAAAGTTATTTTAAAGTGCTTTTAAAATGTATTTACTTATTTTTTTGTCATTCTATTTGAAAGGCAGAGAGAGAGATGGAAATAGAGAGCTAGGGCTAGACGTGTGGTGGGGGGGATCTTCTGTCCCCTGTCACTCCCCTGACTGGCAGCAACAGCCAGGGCTGGATCAGGCCAAAGCTGGGAACCTGGGTGTCGCTCCCCCTCTTCGTGGAGGAACGACACAGGACCCTGCGCTGTTCTTTCGTCTGCTCGGCCCTCCCCGGGTTTGCTGCTGGTCCTTCCCGGGTTGGCTACCGTCCCTTCCACCTCCGTGGAAGGGCGGTTCCCCCTGGCCACTTTCCCCACTTCCGCAGGGGAGTGGCACACCACCGGCCGGCTCTCTCGGGGGCTGCACAGGTGTTCCCCTTAGATGTTCCCCTTAGATGTTCCTGGTGCATGCCGTCTCTCTCCTCCTTTATAGTCCTCCTCCGCCAATCTCAACTCGGCTGCCCACACGCAGAGCACGCTGCTCTCCTCCAATCAGGAGCAGGATCAGCTCCTGGAGGTCAGCACTCAAGTTGGCAAGAGGCAGCTGCGTAGAAGCTGTTTTCTTCTCTCCCAACGCCATATTGTGGGAGAGCAGATGCATAGAATAAGTCTTAATTCCAGTAACTTAGTCCAGTCCAGGTTGCTCCCCACACCTGGGGAACTCAATCCAGGTCTCCCAAATGGGTGCCAAGGATGCAAGTGCTTGATCCATCATTGGCTGCCTTCCCGGGTTGCACACCAGCAGGAAACCGGAATTGGAAGCAGAGGTGCGTTTCAAACCCCGGCAGTGTGATCTGGGATGCAGGTGTCTCAAGCGCATCCTAACCACCGTGCTGGACGCTCAGCCCCCCTCCAGTAGCTCACTGTTGAGTCAGACCCTGCACACCCGCGGCAGGCCACACTGCACAGCCACAGGTTCTTCTGACAGGAGCAGGGCCGGCCCCTCCACACTTACTCCCAGAAATATTCAACCAGGACTGCGAGCTGCCCACGGGCAGGTAGATCCCCTAGGCAGGGGGGCAGGGTAGAGACAGCCTGCGCAGCAGCTTCCCCCAGACTGCAGCATGCTGAGAGACAGGCCGGGCGCTGGCTTCAGACACAAGTCTCTTGGAACTATGGGGAAAGGCGGATGAACATTCTCCCAACATGCAGTGTGCAAGCTCACACGCAGACAAGAACAGGTTCTAAGGCGAGACTGCCGGGGTTCAGATTTGTGATTTTACTCCACTTCTTCATGCCTGGGTCTTCATCTGCAAAAGGACCATAAAATACAAGCTCCCAAATAGCACTTGTTCAAGGGACTGTTGAGAGAATTCTGGGCAACCGCCCAGGTAACACCCCAGCCCCTCCGAGGGGGAGAAAACATGCGGCCATCGCTCCTGCCAGAGCTAGGCTGAGCCCAGCTCCTCCACACACCTGCTGAAGACCTGGAGTGGATCCCTGTGCCTCGGCAGGCTCATTTCCCCTTTATGGTAGCAAACACTAGCTGACTCACAGGGCTTGCGTGGTGCCTTGTCCGCGGTATGTGCTACTTAAATAGTGACCGTGGACTCAAATGAGGTTATGTGTGCAGGAGGGTGGGAAATTGACCCTATGCGATTTTATATCCCTCAAATTCTTCAACTTCAGTTCCTTGTTTTTTTGTTTTTGTTTTTTTTTTTTGTTTGTTTGTTTTTTTTTTTTTTGGACAGGCAGAGTGGACAGTGAGAGAGAGAGACAGAGAGAAAGGTCTTCCTTTTGCCGTTGGTTCACCCTCCAATGGCCGCCGCGGCTGGCGCGCTGCGGCCGGCGCACTGCAATGATCCGATGGCAGGAGCCAGGAGCCAGGTGCTTTTCCTGGTCTCCCATGGGGTGCAGGGCCCAAGCACCTGGGCCATCCTCCACTGCACTCCCTGGCCACAGCAGAGAGCTGGCCTGGAAGAGGGGCAACCGGGACAGAATCCGGCGCCCCGACAGGGACTAGAACCCGGTGTGCCGGCGCCGCTAGGCGGAGGATTAGCCTAGTGAGCCGCGGCGCCGGCCTAGTTCCTTGTTTCTTTAAGTGGAACTTTTTCCAAGTGGCTACATGCAACAAAAAAGAATGACTTTCATTCTAACGTGCCAGGCGTCACCACCTATTCTTCCCGCCCCTAAACTCCCGAGAGCATCTTTAGAAACCTGGGGACTGTGGCATCCGGCACACATCCTGATGTCCCATGGATGCTCTGAAAGTGTTTGTTGAATGAATAAGGGAGCACTGTTGGGAAATCAGAAGGGCGTGCTTTGCACTTTGGTGGACTTTATGCGGTCGTTCAACAATCACTTTTGGAGGGAAGAAGATTCTACGTCTGTCCACAAGGAGGGTTCATGTAAGGTGTGAGGAAAAAAGGCACTGGGTCTTACAAAAATTGTTAACATGGCAAGTCAGCAGTGAGATTACCAGGCAGCCATGAGCAAGAGCTGGGGGGGGGGGGGGTGTGTGTGATTTAAGACTTTAAGGGGAGAAGGCAGGAGAAAACGAGAAAAAGCCATGAGCTGGGGTGGAAGAGGGTGCTGGGAGATGAGATGTGCAAGTGGAGCCAGGCGCTGCCAGGGCAGTCTGGAACTCCTGGCCCGCAGCTGGTGATGTGATCTAGAAGCCAGGGGTCCGCAAACCAGGGGCCATGGCCAAAGCTGGCCCACGGCCTGTCTTTACAAATAAAGTTTTATTGAGACGGAGGCAGGACATTCCTTTACACATTATCTGCAGCTGCCTTCACATGGCAGAGATCGTCTGGCCTGCAAGGTATAAAACACAAGGGTTCTTCAAAAAGCTCACAGCAAATGGGCTTATAAGCTTATTTTGTGAAAAAAAAAAAATGGAAACCCATCCATAGTTTTCTCATTATATGCATTTCCAGACTTTTTTTGAAGACAAGTTGTAGCACAGATTCCAAGCAAATTTCGTACCAAAATGAACTTATCCTTTAATTCTGTTTTCCTTGAGCTTTTTGAAGTCTCTTTGTATTTACACCTGCTTCTTTACAGAACAAGCTTGCCGGTCTCTTCCTGCGTGGAAAAGGGCAGTCCCCAAAAGCTCGATGGGACAGCGATCGCACGGAAGCAGGGCCTGCCTGTAGAAAAACAGACAGCTGTTAAGACAGAATTCATTTGCCATACAACCCACCGCTGAGTTTTAGAACATATAACTATATATAGAATATGTAACTATATATAGAATATGTAACTATATATAGTTATATTTTTTTTCTTATTTGAAGGAGAGAAACTGAGAGATCCCTCATCTACCAGTCCACTCCCCAAATGTCCTCAAGAGCTGGGACTGGGCCAGGCAGAAGCCAGGAGCCTGGGACTCAATCCAGGTCTCCCATGCGGGTAGCAGGGACCCAAGCATACGGACTATCACCTGCTGCCTCCCAGGGGGCACCTTAGCAGGCAACTGGAGTCAGGTCATTTTCTCCAGAGGACTAAAATCACATCCCAGAAATGAGGAGGCTGATCCTGTCACCGGCTGGAGGTGGCAGACTCAGGGGGTGGGGAGAGAAGTAACCTGTTGGCCTGGCACGGTGCGGGGTGCACCCACGCGGGGCCACCTTTGGCCTTGGCCGCCTCCCTGTGAGGACAGTGAAGAGTACAGGGCCTGGGGCCCAAAGTCATGCAGCCAGTGGGTACCGTGCTGAGACCTAGATGTCTGGGTGAAAAGTCACTGACTTCACTCTCCTGACCTCCGACCGCGGCTCCCTGGGCCTCTGTTCTCTCCCCAGGGGCAACTGGCTGGGTGAGGCACCGTACAAGATGGGGAGGCCATGTTCCGCCTGCCCCCCCAGTTACCAAGGCAGCTGCAGTAGCAACATGTGCTTCTCCGGGCTCAAGTCCAACAGGCTCCAGTGGATCTGAAGTCGCCCTGGGCCCCGGGGCACCTCCAGCTGGGCCCGACCCTGCAGGGGTCCCACCCACCTACCCAGGACAGAAGCTGGCCACAGGGCACTCACCGCCTCTTGCCTCCCAGGTTCTCTCCCGAACATCCGGCTGGATGAGAAGAGAAGCCCTTGCCTGCTTCCCTTCTTTCTCCCCTCCGGCCTCTGCATCTTTCATCAAGTCCTTCTCAGAGAGCGAGCCGGGGCTGCGGGGAGCGGGCCTGCACTCTTAGGCTTCAAACTAACAGACTTTGCCCATCCAATAAAAAGCATCTGTTATTATATCACCTTTAGCCTGGATCCCACCTTCATTTATCCCTCACAACCAGCCAATCAGGACACGCAGTTCCCTCTTTGGTTGGGCATATTCCGGGTCCAAGGTTTTTAAAAGCATGGGCACCCCACCCCCACCCTCACTGCAGGTTACTGGAGCTACTACAAGGTGCAGGCCCTTTTTACAGATGGGTACACTGAGACTCAGCCAAGGGCGAGGCTTCGAGCTGGAGCTCAGGCTCTGACATTGCTCGTACACTTCCTGAATGCACCGGCCTGAGCGGAACCCAGCAGCAAATCCCAAAGCTGGCGGGAGGGAACTCCCCCTCCAGGCCCGCCTTGTGTGCCCTGTCCGCCTTTTGCCCCTCTCTGCCTTGCCACCTCTCTCTCTTCCTCCCCCTGTTTTCCAGTCCGGGGCTCCGTGTTTCAGATTCTCTTTTTCTCCGCTGTAATCTCATTCTCATTCCAATAAACTGTTTCCCCTCTCCCCACCCCATCCACCCAGAGATCATAACACACAAAAGTCCTTTTGTCTCTGGAGATAGTAAAATCTCCTCCCTCAGACCTTGCCCTGCAGCGGGGCGCACCCCGCCTGGCTGGAGCTGGGACGTCCAGGGTCCCAGAGTGAGCTTCTCCCCTCTTGGTCACACAGGACACCCCTCTCCCTCCTGGGGGCCCCTTGTGAAGTGCAGTGGCTCTCTCTGGTCCTCTCTCCTTCGGCTCCAGGGGAGTTAAAAGAGCAGGGGAGGGAATGGGGCGTGGGACAGCGACCAGACAAGCCTGCTGGGCCAAGTGCAGGACTCCACTTTATGGAAGAGGAAAACCGAGGCTGAGGGTGAGGACCAATTTTCACAGGCTGCAAAGAAATGAAACAGAAGAACCCGGGATTCGGAGTATTGTTCTCAGATTATCTCTCTCCGACTTTCTTTCATTGGAGGATGAGGGTAGTGCGTATTAAAAAGCCCTTTCTTATGTAAAACAAAAGTCTTGTAGAAACTTCAATGGTAATGACTCCTTGGGCCATGGTGGCTTGGGGAAGTCGCATGGCCGGGAAAGAGCAGACGCAGGATTTGAATTCCGCGTTCTCTGGCGCCCAAGCCTGTGCGGTTCCGACTGCCCCCACATCGTCCTCCTGCGTCCTGACTAGCCAGACAACGAAAAGGACAATCAGCTCAGGACGTCAGCACCTCCTCTTAATCTCACGGTATTAGTATGGCTATCTTGGGTGATAGGTGCTGCTCTTATCCCCATTCTACCATGTAAACCGAAGCTGGATTTGAACCCGCTCTGTGTGATGCAAACTCTCAGTGGTTGACCCTCTCACTCTCCTGCCTCTCGTCCAGGAAGGGAGTGATTTAGGGATTTGATGAAAACAGAGACGGTTCCGCAGTTTGTTGCATGGGATGTCCGGAAGATCCCGGGTTCGTAATTTCTGACATTGCCTTTGAGGAGAGCCCACGGTGAGGGAGCAGTGGGCCAGCGGGGCTGGTCCATGCCAGCGGGGCCCACACACTGCAGATGAGGGGTGGGTGCGAGGGTCGGCACAGGCTCCTGGCTTGTTAAAGGGAGTCTGTCGCTCTCTGCATCACAACAGTGTTTGAAGCCCCTGTAAGGCTTTAGACTTCTGAAGACTTCCAGTCGCATTTGATCACTCATTCATTCAACAACCAGGAGGGCTGTCTCTGGGGCCTGGCATTGGGGGCACAAACTTCATGAAGGGGCTGCCCGTGCGTGGCTGAGTCACCGCAGCTCTCAGTGCCCCGGTCTCACCACAGATGGGAACGCCAACAGTATCCGCCTGGTGAGGTGGTTCCAACTGTTAAATGATGAGTACACACATAGAAAGCACTTAGGGCAGGACCGGGCACAGGACGGGGGTCATTAACATAACTCAGGGCACAGGCTAAGACACATGAGCAAATCTGGCCCATTGCTTGTTTTTGTAAATAAAGTTTTATTGAAACACAGCCTTGCTTGTTGGTTGACCTAGTGCCTATGGCTGCTTTCTGGTTTCAGGGGCAGAGATGACAGAACACAGAGCTCACAAAGCTTAATTTACTCTGGCCCTTTACAGAAAACGTACGTGCATCCCTGAGCTGCGCGATGCTCCTGTATCTTTGCAGCTTATAATTCAAGTGGAGCAGCCAGGTACCAAACAGGAGCGGAACAGAAATACCGCATCATCACTGAATTAAGTATCACCTGGGAGGAGCACGCGTCTCACGGGAGCCCTTGAATCGGCATCAGGTGTCTTCCTGCAGAGGGGTTTCTTTGCAGACTTTCCTTTCTGAACAGTTGTAGGTGCAGAGCAAAGCTGAGTGGAAGGCACACTCAGGTCGAGAGATGGCCCACACGCCTCCGCGGCCACCTTCACACAGCCTCAGCGGATGAGAAACTGGCCAGGCTCTGAGAAGGCACTGGCAGTGTGGGTAGAAAGCCGGGTCAGGGAGCTCCCGGCAGCCAGTACCAGGAATGGGGAGAGGGAGAGAGATGGCCCTGTGGCAGGTGACAGGGGCCAATTTTGGATGTTAACCGGAGGCGAGGGGGAGGCACATCCAGGTTCTAACCCTGGATAACTTGATCAGATTTTCACTGGGAAAGAAAATTTTGACTGCATTAATGGAGAACAGATTGGGTGAGGGCCAAAGGGTATTTCAGTGGTCCAGGTGAGATGGCCGTGGCTTGAAGGAAGGTGGTGGCTCCGGAGACGAGGTGGATACACTTTTATGTGTAGGAGGAAACAGGGGTGTAGACCCAGGTGGGTCAGGAAAGAAGGTGAGAATCATGCAGACAGGTGAGTTGGTGGTGGGGTGAGGGAGACCTGGTTTAAGGTCTCTGCTCCCGCTGTGAGGAAGGTGCAGTCTCATCTGGCTGAGAATGAGAGGGGAGAAGGTTCGAGAAGGGGCCTGGAATGGGGGTAGGGAATAAGGAGAGCAAGCAGGAGCGCGGAGTTGGTGGCCCTGGTCCGTGATGGTCCCATCTGTCCTGAGGTTGGTGATTTCCTTTTTCTCTCCAGCCGCGATTGGCTGCCCAGGTGTAGACATGAGGAAGGAAGAATACTTAGGGTCACGTAGGCTTGGGGCTTTGTCAGGAGGGAGCTGAGGGAGAAGTAGGAGAGGGATGAGGTTTATGGGCTGCAGGCTTTACACTGAGCGGGAAGGAGGAGGCAGAGAGGGGGAAGAGAGGGGCCGAGAGCAGTGGAAACCGGAGCCATCCACGGGAGTAGAGCCCCCGGCCCCCAGCACTGCTTGAGCAGGGAGGCGGGAGAGAGCTGGTGGGCGGAGGGCCGATGCCGACTCACTCTTCTCCAGGTGGAGCCGCCCATAAGGTAGGTCTTGCTCTGAGTGAATGAAAATTTACGAACCCCACAAGCCGGAAGCTGATGGAGCCAGGGTTTCATGGGTCCGAGTGCTTCACTGCCTCTCACCTGTGCTCCCTCCAACATGATGAAGCACCCCAAAAGATTTCAGAACCCCAAATGCAGGTTGTGAGCTCCAACACCGGGACAAAAGAAACGCGGCCATTCTGGCACGTGCCAGGTGGCAGGTGTGCAAGATGCGGGCGCGGGAAGCCCCAGGTGGCCCTGCTTCTGAACACCAGGATGCAGATTTCAAGGGCGGTCCCACTCAGGAGGGGGAGGGGAGTCCCACCCGTGCTCCTGCAGCCCTCCGAGCACCGGGCAGTTCCTACATGGCCTCCAAAGGAGTACCTGATGCGGATACGGCTCCTTGGTTAGTCCCCAAGTCCCCGGAGGCAGGCGTGACGTCTACTTTGTTTATTTATCATGAAGTCTAGCACGGAGCCTGGCCCATGGTAGGTGTTCAAGACACGTAAATGAAAGAGGGGAGGGGGTTGTAGCTCCCAATCCCCTTCGTCTCCACCGTGAGGCTGCGGGCGAGGTACTTCGTTGTGTGCCTCCATTCCCTCATCTCAGGTTTAATCCAAACATGGCAATGCCTGCATGCAAGTCCGGCATCCAGCAGGCGCTCCATAAACTCGGCGCTCCACCCTCCTCTGCTCCTCCACCCTCCCTCAGCGTCCCCGCTTCCTGCATCAGGCCACACCCAATGGTTTGTAGCCATAAAACCCAACCCAGCTTGGACTCTCACCTTCAAGCCCCTCCTGCTACGTTCCTTCCCTGGAGTTGGGGGGCTGCTGTCCCCTACATCTGGCTCCAGTTGCCCCCTAAACTCTGAGTGCAGGACTGGGGCCCGAGTGGACCTCGGGCCTGGCCAGGGTGCTGTTGTCATGGTGACAGCGACAGTCCCCAGCCGCAGGTTCCCTAAGTGACTGGTTATTCTTTAACATATCCACCCACCTTGGGTGATTAGAAGAATCAATAAGATAACCAGGCGGTGGCAGCTGGCCGGCTCGCTGCCTCGCTGCCTTCCTGGTGCACTGGCTCTGGGTGGCCCTGTTGCTGCTGTGTGTGGGCCTCGGCTCCTCCATGCTCACTGGTCTCCAGCTTGGCCATGGTCAGTGTGAACGCACCCCTCGGGGCCCCAGTGGAGAGTCGCTATGGTGAGTGGGCCAGCAGCCACGGCTGGGGGACTGGACACGGTGGGACCCCGGTCAGGCTTGGGGCGGGGGGCGTGTAGAAGACCTCTGGCTGTGGTTCTGATGGGCTCAAGCGCCTCCCTGGCTCCTCTGGAGAGTCAAGAGGCCTGAGGGTGGCCTGGGACTTAACCCCACTCTCTCCACAGCGGCGCAGCTGCTGCCTGGAGTACTGGGAGAGGCCGCCGGAGTCCCGAGGCAGGGGCTTGGCCCCTTCTGCTGCCTGGAGGCTTTCCTGGGAATGTGTCCCAGGAAGTCTTTCCAAGATTCCTTGCAGGGTGGGGGTCCAGATGCGGCTACGGGCCTTGCTGCGGGGCAGAGAACCTGGTTGGGCCTAGGTCATCTGGCCAGGGCATGGTGGAGCTGCAAATGGGACCCAAGTAAGGGAGTCCCAAGGGACCTCCCCAAGGGAGGTCATCTGTGCCCCTCCAGCCCGCGTTGATGCTGGGTGACTGAGGAGGCAGCAGAGGTGTGAAACATGGCCCACAGGGGGCGTTGGAAAGTGAGCACGCTCTCGTGTTGGATGTGTGGGACCTGGATGCAGGACTGGGACAGCGTGTCACCTCCAGGCTGGGAGGGCTCTAGTTCTAGGGCTGGAAGCCACTCCGGACTGGAAGTAGCCAAATGGCCCTTGGGAGAGGGCAGTCGGGTAAACCCAGTGCGTCGTTATGATGGGATGCCCTCTGGGGTACAGACTTGTGTGCAGACAAGGAGAGCCCTGCAGACTGCAAACAGCACACGCGGTCAGCTGGAGGGCCGTGGCGGACAGGGCCCGAGAACAGAATGGATCCCCGAATGGTGACGCATTTATGTACACACACGTTTGTGTTTGCACAGAAAATTCCGTGGGATGACCCAAAGAAACAGTGACTGTTTTGTTTCTGAGAAAGGAGATTCAAGAGAATGTTGCCGTTTTTAAGGACTAGGTAGTTTACAAACCCAATTAAATCATGGATGCAGGCACGGAGCTTAGCTTCTGGAGTGGAGCAGATCTTGGTTCGGGTTCTATGACATTAGCTGAGTCCTCAGCATGTCTGTGCCTCCCTTGCTTTCTCTCTGGAGTAGAGATGATGTTGGGACGTGTCTTTGGGTCATCGTGGATGACCACAGGAGAGCAAGGGTGTAAAGGACTCAATAAATATTACTTAATGTCATCATTAGCTGCATGCAGATGGCCAGTGAGGGGCAGAATCGGGGGCTGGCCGCTGCCTCTGGTCCCAAGGTCCCTCTGGTCCCGGGAGGATGGGATGCAACGGAAAAGGCTGAAAAGGAAAAGGCCTGGGGACCCACAGTCTGTGTGACAGCTGTGTGACCTGGACCAGACACTTTCCCCTCTCTGATGCTATTTCCTCATCTGTAAAATAGAGATAGGGGAGTTAGAGGAGAGAGTAGCTGTGGCCAGAGGAAGGCTGTCCCCAACAGAGGCCTGGTAGTTTCCTGAGAAGCATGGCCTGGGTTATGAGCCCAGGCTGGAAGTGAACAAAGGCCCTCTAGTATCCTTCCTAAAGGATAATAGGATAATAACCTAACTGACAGCCTCTCCCTGTCTCCCAGGCCTACACAACATATCAGATGGCCTCCTGTCCCTTCATCCTGGCCCCTGTGCGTGCACATCGCATAGCGATTATCCAGCAAACGTTTGCTGGGATAGACAGAACAGATGGAAGCATGGAGAGATGGCAATGCAGAGGTGGATGATTGGAAAGATAGACAGTGATGGATGGCTGGATGGATGGATGGAGAGATGGAGGAATGAGCAGGTGGATGGATGGATGGAGAGATGGAGGAACGAGCAGGAGGATGGATGGATGGATGGAGAGATGGAGGAACGAGCAGGTGGATGGATGGATGGAGAGATGGAGGAACGAGCAGGAGGATGGATGGATGGAGAGATGGAGGAACGAGCAGGAGGATGGATGGATGGAGAGATGGAGGAATGAGCAGGAGGATGGGTGGATGGTTGGGAGAAAGCATGGATGGATGGATGGATGGATGGATGAAGGAAGGTTGGATGGATGGATGGATGCTCTACACCTATTATCCCATTTAATACTCACGATTGTCTGAGATGAATAATGTTGTTGTCTCCAAGGATGGGGAGAAAACTAAGCTCAGGATTGTTTTTAAAAACCATCTGACTCCAGCCCTGACACGGTGCAGCTGTTGTTGACCCTCCTGGACAGGTTACAGGTGTCTGGACAGAGAAAGAAGGGCTCCCATGGCCAGATCTGCAGCAAACATCAACCAAAAAAAAAAAAAAAAAGGGAAGAACAAAGAGGACTTTTGTCCTACAGAGCATTCTCTGTGTGTGTGTGTGTGTGTGTGTGTATGAGAGAGAGAGATTGTGGCTCAGACTCTGCTTATTTGAGAAAATAAACTTGGTTACTTGGTTAGCATCCAGGATCGGCTTCCCAAGCTGTGTGGCCTTAGAGTCACCACCTCCGTTTGAGTCTCAGATGCTTCGTTTGTAAAATGAACTGGGGAAGTCTGCTGGGAGACATTTACTTTCTGATCAAAGAAGCAAGTGCGTTGAGGGAAAAAATCCTAGACTCTCTCCTGGGCTTCTCCAATGGGGACCCCAGGAAGCATCTCCTGAGGCTCCTCTGGCCGAGGTGGGCCGGTGGGTGAGGCCCATGGTGCACGGTAGAGCCCCAGTGAGGGGTAGTGGGCATCATGAGTGTTGTGAGGATCAAATAAGCTAATACAGAGTGCTCGGCCCAGTGCCAGGCAGACAGCACCCAAGAAATCTTACATGTTGTCTCATGAGTTTGTTTGTTTGTGTTTGTTTTATTTATTTATATGAAAGGCAGAGTTAGAGTGGGGGGTGGGGGTGGGAGACAGACAGAGAGATCTTCCATCCACTGGCTCACTCCCCCAATGGCTCAACAACCAGAGCTGGGTTGATCTGAAACAGGGGCTGGGAGCTTCTTTAGGATCTACCACATGGGTGCAGGGGCCCAAGCACTTGGGCCGTCCTCTTCTGCTTTCCCACATGCGTTAGCAGGGAGCTGGATCTGAAGTAGAGCAACTGGGATTCGAACTGCTGCCCGCATGCGATGCAGGCACCGGCTTTACCTGCGAGGCCACAGTGCTGGCCCCTGTCTCGTGTTTTGAACCTTGGTAGAATAGACAGGGAGGGACAGAGCGCCCCATCCACTGGCTCACTCCCCAGATGCCCACAACATCTCAGGGGCACTAGAGCTGAACCCAAGAACAAAGAATTCAGTCGAGCTCTCGCACGGGGAGGTAGGGACTTGACCACTTGAGCCACGCTGCTGCTTCGCAGTGTGCATTGGCAGGACACCAGTCAGCTACCCGAGGCAGGTGTGGAACACGGGCACTGCAGTGTCGGGTGCAGGCTCCCCACTGCAAGGCCAAAGCCCTGCTCTCAGCAAGGCAGTCTCGGATCGGCTGGTCTCTGACGTGGTGGCCCCCTCCCCCCAGGACTTGCCCGGCACACGTTCTACTTGGTAGTATTCTTCAATACCTTGATCAGGCAGTGGCAGGTGTGAATGGTGATGCCCCGCCCCCTACCCACACTATGAACACCGTGAGGTTGGGACAGCTGTGGGTTATTCTGCCTTGCTTGTCTCACACAGAGACGGCGCGACAGAACCATTCACTAAGCATTTGAGGGGTGAACGAGTCAAGGAAGGTTTTAAAAAACATTCCTCTGCCTGTGGCGCCGGCACACCAGGTTCTAGTCCCCGTCGGGGCACCGGATTCTGTCCCGGTTGCCCCTCTTCCAGGCCAGCTCTCTGCTGTGGCCCGGAGTGCAGTGGAGGATGGCCCAAGTGCTTGGGCCCTGCATCCCATGGGAGACCAGGAGAAGCACCTGGCTCCTGGCTTCAGATCAGCGCGGTGCGCCAGCCGCAGTGTCGCTGGGGGGTGAACCAACAGGAAAGCAAGGCCTTTCTCTCTGTCTCTCTCTCACTGTCCACTCTGCCTGTCAAAGCCCTGTGTCTCGAGATCTTCCTTCCATTCTCTCTGCCATCCTCACAGTGTGGCTGATTGCCCTAGTGCTTGGCCGTCCCAGCATCAGGAATCCCGTCGGCCCCTGAGCGTCCGGAGGTGGGGGCGGGGGAGCATTTTCCTCAATGCACCAGTTTCTTTCATCACAAAGCAATTTTCCCCCAGAAACCTCCCAGCAGACTGCCCTAGTTCAAAGGCAGGTGGGAAATCAGATGCGCGTGCAGTAGAGAGCCAAGGCTGGCCTGGCACAGCAGTGCTCTTCTCTCCAAGTTGGCACACGACTGCTCCAAACCAAAGGGACTCTCTGTTCAGGGGGCTTCTCCACCTCGGCACTGTTGGCCTTGTGCTTGGAGAGTTCCCTGTGGGCGGCTGCCCCATGCTTCTTGGCTTCTACTCACTGGAAACCAGTGACATCTCTCCCCATCAAGCATGCCAACCAAAACGTCTCCAGACGGCCAAGTACACTCCGGGGTGTTAGAGGACCAGGAACAGTGAGGTCAGCGCTGGCCACATTGAGTAGCCTGACACTCTCAGGAGGTAGTGTTTGCTCGAGGTATTAAGACCCAGCGCAGGGCCAGATTTGGAGCTGCCCCGACCCAGTGTAAGGATGCGATGTTATGATAGGCCTGCCTGTGTGCTCGCCTGACTCCGGTTTTATTTCCCTACCTTTGCTTTCCACTCCACAAGTATCCCTTGATGATTTATTTTGGCCCTTTGGTAATTTGTCTTTCCTGTAAATACCTCAAATCTCTGTCAGGGAAATGTCTGTATTTCTCTGATTCTTTTTGTTGTGCTCCGGGCTTCCAAAGGGCCTGGGGGCTTGGATGGAGGTGAAATTGAGTGGATGAATGAATGAAGGGGAAGGTGCATGAGTGAATTAATGAATGGATGTGTGGGTGGATGGGTGCACGGGTGGAAGATGAACAGATGTGATGGATAGACGGGTGAGTGGTGACTGGATGGGTGGAGCAGATGGAGGGAGGGATGGATGAGACAAATGGAGTAATGGGTAACTGGGAAGAAGGGTGGATTACTGAATTATGATGGCTTGGTGAGTGTGGAGGGTAAGGAATGGGTGGGTAAGTAGATAGATGGATGGGTGGTGAGATAGGTGAGTATGGGATGAAAAGGCTGGACAGATGGGTGGGTGGGTGGAAGTAGGTGATGGAGAACTGATGCGAAGGTTGAGTGGGTAGACAGAAGGATGGATGGATGGGTGGATGGGATGAGTGGGATGACTTGAAATAGCAGCACCTGCAGGTGCTCAGGATTCGGCCAGTGTTCAACACTGTCCCGTCAGGGCCGTGTAGCTGTTCTAAGTGCCAGGTGGGCCTGACTCTCCCCAGGTACATAGGTCTAGTCCTTTTGACCAGTATCTTCTGCCTCGAGCCAGATCGCAGGCAGTCTGGCTAAGTGGCTCCCCCACATAAACCAGGGAGATGCCGGGCTCTTTGCCTCAGCTGTTTCTCAACTGCTTCATCCACCGAATGGACCAGGGCAGAGTGAGGATTCCGTGAGCTCAGGAAGAGGAAAACATGCTATAAGCCACAAGGGCTTGTCCCTGTGAAGGACAGGGAGAACCACAGTTGTAGGACCCCAGATGCTGGTCAGCTAGGGACCGTGTCCGCTGTCAGGTTGTGGCTGTCCCCACTTTTTTTTTTTTTTTTTTTTGGACAGGCAGAGTGGACAGTGAGAGAGAGAGACAGAGAGAAAGGTCTTCCTTTTGCCGTTGGTTCACCCTCCAATGGCTGCCGCTGCTGGCGCGCTGCACCGCGCTGATCCGATGGCAGGAGCCAGGTACTTATCCTGGTCTCCCATGGGGTGCAGGGCCCAAGGACTTGGGCCATCCTCCACTGCACTCCCGGGCCATAGCAGAGAGCTGGCCTGGAAGAGGGGCAACCGGGACAGAATCCGGCGCCCCGACCGGGACTAGAACCCGGCGTATCGGCACCGCAAAGCGGAGGATTAGCCTAGTGAGCCGTGGCGCCAGCCTGTCCCCACTTTTTATTCTCCAAATATAGCCTCTCCCACCTCCCCCCTACCTCCTCTCCCCGTCATCTCTCACCCTATCTCAAGGCAGTCTCCAGCCCAGAGGTTCAACGGCTCACAAACCTGGTCATACAGAGTAAGTTTTCTATCTTTTTTTTTTTTTTTTAAGATATTTATTTGAAAGGCAGAGTTACAGAGAGAGACAGAGACAGAGAGATCATCTTCCATCTGCTGTTTCGCTCTCCAAATGCCCACAATGACCAGGGCTGGGTCAGGCTGAAGCCAGGAGCTTCTTCCAGGTCCCCCACGTGGGTGCAGGGGCCCAAGCCCTTGGGCCATCATCTACTGCTTTCCCAGGCCATAGCAGGGAGCTGGATCGGAAGAGGGGCAGCCTGGACATGAACCTTTGCCCATATGGGATGCTAGCACTGCAGGTGGAGGCTTAGTCACTCACTATACCACAGCACCGGCCCCAGTGGTAAACTTTCTCAAACCACCGTATTTCAAGGCTCCACTACAAACTTGGGGAATCAGAACCTGCTGGGTGAATTCCAAGAATGCATAATTTTTTATTGAGTTCCTGATGTGATTTGGGGTATGTTGTAGGTCAGCTACGGGATGGAAACCATTTTTTCACTTGGCCCTGTGTAGTACAGGGAGAAAATGCATACCCAGAATGCATCCTGTCTTTTCTTAGAAGCCTCCTGCATTCATTATTCATTGTTTGCATGTTTGTTTCTTCACCAGATGCCCACTGGGGGCTCATGGTGTGCAAGGTATTCTGCTAGCACTGGGGGAACGCAGGCCTATGAGATGTGGCTTCAGATTTGGGTTGTGCCAATCTGGTGGGGGAGCAGAGAAGCCGGCAGCAGCCAAAGACCTTGCATGGTGATACAGACAGATAGGGAACTGTAGGAATGGGGTTTAGGAGGCGGCCAGGGGCCAGGGATCTCTTGACCCTGGAGCAGCGGGCTGACGTCTAAGCTGAAACCTGAAGGTTCAGCGGAGTCAGCCAGGAAAAGAGGGGAGGGGAGTTCCCAGAGCAGGGGGTAGCACGTGACAAGGTCTAGACCCTGCCACACGGCTCTGATTTCACCTGCACTTCACTGCTATTAATTGCATCCTTTCTTGAAAGGATCTTGGGACTTCTCTGTCTGTTCCATTAATGATTTCTCTTGTCCCTAAAGTCACCACGAGATGCTTCAGATGCAGAGCTGTGACTTCCGGGTTCTGATTCCGGTGCCTCTTGCCTTAGGGGGAGCCTTTGAGCAGGAAAGACTTTGTTTCCATTTAAGCCAGCCCGTGTAATGGGAAGGACTTTGAGTGCTTTGTTTATTTGAAAGAGAGAGACATTGGCCACGGTGTCACTAGGCTAATCCTCCGCCTGCGGCGCCGGCACACCTGGTTCTAGTCCCGGTTAGGGCACTGGATTCTGTCCCGGTTGCTCCTCTTCCAGTCCAGCTCTCTGCTATGGCCAGGGAGTGCAGTGGAGGATGGCCCAAGTGCTTGGGCCCCGCACCCCATGGGAGACCAGGAGAAGCACCTGGCTCCTGGCTTCAGATCGGTGCAGCATGCCAGCCGTGGTGGCCATTTGGGGGGTGAACCAATGGAAGGAAGACCTTTCTCTCTGTAGCTCTCTCTCTCACTGTCTAACTTTGCCTGTCAGAGAGAGAGAGAATGAGAGAGAGAGAGAGAGAGAGAGAGATTCAGAGCCATCACCTTCTGCCTCCCCGGATGTGTGTCCTCAGAGAGCTAGAGCTGGAAGCAGAGGCAGGACTCGAACCCAGGTACTCCGATATGGGATGTGGGTGTCACACTCAGGGTCTTCATTGCTGTTTTCTCCCTTTTAAACCTTACAGAAAGCCATCAAAGTGGCTAGTGCCATTTTGTAGAAAAGTCAAGATTCAGAGTTGTTAAGTCAGTTTTCCTGCAACACACAGCGTAGGAGTGATTAAAATGTAACCTGACACCAAATTGTCATTCCGCTACGCTTGTCACCCCTCATGTAGCTTTAATACTGAGGTTGGCAAACCGTTTTCTGAACAAGGCTAGACAGTAAATATTTTAGGTTTTACAGACCAGATGGGCTCCATGGCAGCTGCTTAGCTCGTGGCTGGAGCACAAAAGCAGCCACAGACAACGAGCTGATAAGTGAGTGTGGCTGAGGGCCAACAGCACTCTACTCGCCCCAGCAAGCAGGGCCAGATTTGGTCCAGAGGTTGCAGTTTGCTAACCTTTGCTTTAATATTGTGCATATTATTTTTTAAAAGTCTTTGAAGCCCAGCTGTTTGCTTTTAAGCAGACATGCTATTCCTAGAGTACAATTCAGCAGTCTTCATTAGAAATTATAACTCTGTTAACCTGTGGCTCTCCGGCCTCAGTATGCTGGACAGAATAATTTCAGCATATTTGCTGTTCACGTAATCAGTCGATTCCTTCTATTTTCGTTTCTTGTCTGTTAAAATGATGCATGTATAGGGACCAGCGCCGTGGCTCACTTGGTTAATTCTCCGCCTGCGGCGCCGGCATCCCATATGGGCGCCAGGTTCTGGTCCTGGTCACTCCTCTTCCAGTCCAGATCTCTGCTGTGGCCAAGGAGGGCAGTAGAGGATGGCCCAAGTGCCTGGGCCCCTGTATCCACATGGGAGACCAGGAAGAAGCACCTGGCTCCTGGCTCCTGGCTTCGGATCGGCACAGCACCGGCCGTAGCGGCCATTTCGAGGGTGAACCAACGGAAGGAAGACCTTTCTCTCTGTTTCCCCTTCTCCTGTCTGTAACTCTACCTGTCCAAAAAAAAAAAAAATGCATGCATGTATATTTTGCTTTTAGTTACCAATTAAAATGAACTCCATGTATGGTTTCACAGATGTTCCTATTATTAAGAGTTATAACAAAATAACTCCCGAGAGTCATACATATCACAGTGCTAAAATAAATCACAAACTTATGCAAATTAAGAAAATAAGCAGGAATTATTTGGGGTGGTGGCTATGAGTTGCTTGCCCATTTCTTCCCTTTTCTTAAAAAATGCATCACTTAGAAAAAAAAGCTTTTTAACGATGTATAACATTCCAAACAGAGAAGGTTGTGAATCAGACACGAAGATGACCATGGTTCTACACAAGAGTAAAGTAAAGTAGCACAGGAAATACGAGAGTGCATTCCATTGCGGAGCAGTAAGGGGTGTGTGTGTGTGTGTGTGTGTGTAACTTCTGTATGGTTTTTGTATGTTTACGGATAAGTGCTTGTCGTTGTGATAACAGGACACATCTATAAGGTACTCACTAGGGCTGTACTCGTATTTCTGATTTTCAAAACGACCCTGGGGTATCCGTGCCACCCCCATTTTACAGATGAGTAAGTGGAGGCAGCGCGTGGCTGACCCAGGCAGCGGGGTCCCGGGGCCTGTGTTCTGAGCGCCCCTCTTGCTGCTCCGTGTACACTGTGTGTGAAGCAGGATGCATTCCTACCGAGGACCATGGCCAAAGGTTGAGAAGCTGCTGGACAGAATGTTCTCAAAGTTCTTTACAAGCTTAAAAGTAGCACGCGTTTCAGTCAGCCTTCCCACAGGGCACCGGGGCTGATTTGAGGGAGTACGTGGACAAACAATTTTAAATATTTGTGAATCTGTTTTACGGTTAGAAGAATTCATAACTCGCATATGGAACCATGGATGTAAAATGTCCTTTAAGGATGAACTCACGGGCTTGTGTGTTTGGCTCTGTGGTTGACACGCCCCTTATTGGAACCTGTCTCTAATTGCCTGGGTTCAGGCCCGGCTCTGCTCCCAGTTCCAGCTTCCCATGTGCACCCTTGGAGGCAGCAGATGGGGGTTCAAGTCCATGCGCCCCTGCCTCCTATGGGGGAGACCTGGGTTGGGTTCCCAGCTCCTGGCTTTGACTTGGCCCAGTCCCCGCAGTTCAGGCATTTGGGGAGAGAACCAGAGGATGGGAGATCTCTTTCTGCCTCTCTGTGTCTCTGCCTTTCAGATAGATAAATCATTTAAACATGGACCTTTGAATTCTAAAGGAAGAACAGCATCAAGTAAATGTTTACAGATAAGCCGGCGCCGCGGCTCAATAGGTTAATCCTCTGCCTGCGGCGCCGGCATCCCATATGGGCGCCGGGTTCTAGTCCCGGTTGCTCCTCTTCCGGTCCAGCTCTCTGCTGTGGCCCGGGAGTGCAGTGGAGGATGGCCCAAGTGCTTGGGCCCTGCACCTTCATGGGAGACCAGGAGAAGCACCTGGCTCCTGTCTTCGGATCAGCGTGGTGCACCGGCCGGTTGTATTGAGCCTGCCGCAGCGCCATTGAGGGATGAACCAACGGAAAAGGATGATCTTTCTCTCTGTCTCTTTCTCACTGTCCACTTGGTCTGTAAAAAAAAAATGTTTACAGATAAATAGAGTCCGGGGGATGGGCAGGTGTCGGGTAGACCACCAGGAGGAAGACGCGTCTGCAGCGTGGGGCAGGCACTGAACTCAGCTTCAGAAGGCACAGGCCTGGGGCTTGGCTCGTGCATTTCCTGCCCCCTCCTCCTTAAAGAGTTATTTTATTTATTTGAAAGGCAGAGAGAGAGAGGTCTTCCATCCGCTGGTTCACTCCCCAAATGGCCGCAACAGCCAGAGCTGCGCCGATCCGAAGCCAGGAACCAGGAGCTTCTTCCGGGTCTCCCATGCAGGTGCAGGGGCCCAAGGACTTGAGCCATCTTCCACTGCTATCCCAGGCCATAGCAGAGAGCTGGTTTGTAAGTGGAGCAACCGGGGCTCGAACTGGCACCCATATGGAATGCTGGCGCTGCAGGCCAGGGCATTAACCCACTGCGCCACAGCGCCAGCCCTCCTGGTTCCCCTGTATTATAGCACTTACACAGTCCTTATTATGGGCGAGCATTGTCCTAAGCACTTCATAAAAATTAGCTCCTTTAATCCTCACAGCTGCTCCTTCGGGTCGGTATCTTCATCATACCCATTTCTCAGAGATAAGAACAAGGCTCAGTGAAGTTAAATAGCTTCTCCAAACCACACAACCCAGGAGAAGCAGAGCTGGGATAGGAGCCCAGGCACTGTAGGGGTGAGGGCAATACCAGCTGCTCAAACAAGCAAGCCCCAGGTGCAAGGGCAGAGTTTGTCCCCCGTATACAGGTGGCCAGGGGCGGGCGGTGGGCTTTAAATCAACCACTGCCCTGATGGTGATAGGTAGAATTTCCTTTCTCGTTCTGGACTGCACACCCTCCTCTGCAACTGGGGTTAACACCCACTCTGCTGGCCTCCCTGGGCGGCAGGTGGGTGCAGGAGTCGCGCTGTCAGGACGGTGGGGAGTCCGATCGGGAGGTTAACTGAGATAGCGCGTCAGAGGCCTTGATCGCCGAGCACACTCCGGCAGCTGTGCATGACGGCGCTGACCATGCTGTGGTCCTGCAGAGAAAACCCACGTGTGTGGACTCTCCTGAAGCACAGACAATCCCTCCTGCTGGTGGGTGACAGGAAAAGCAATGACCAGCAGGATCTCCATGACACCCAGAGACTAGAGGAAAGCGTGGGGGTGGGGGTGGGGGATGCTAAACAGCTGGAAGTGTTGCCTCTACCTGGTGGGAACCGGAAGAGTGGGTGGCCAACACCTGCTGTTAGAAGCCTTAGAGCGTTTGACACTTCCAACTGTGCACCTGTACAACGGTGCTTCAACAGTAACGTTACAGAGGAGAAGGAAGGGTTAAACACTTTCAAACACCCTCCAGTGTCCCTGAAAACACAGGGCGTGGAGGGAACAGCAGGTGCAACGGGAAGTTCAGGGCGCACTCGTGTTCCAGGTCCCTGTAGAAAGCCTGGCTTTTTATCACACTGACAATAAAACCTGGGCTCCTCTCTCGGACCGAGGCGGCCCCACAGGCTCTGTCTCTCCTGTCCTTGTTCCTTCTGACTGCTCCATTTTAGCCACGCTGGTCTTCTTACCAGCCCGTAGTCACTCTGAGCGTGTTCCTGCCTCAGGGCCTTTGCACTTGGTATTCCTACGGCCAGCACCCCTTTCCCCACCTCAGATGCTTTCAGGGCCGATTTCTTCCCCCAAAGTACAGGTCTTAGCTGAAATGTCCTCCCCTCAGAGCGGCCTGTCTTGGCCACCCAAGTCTAACCCTGCCCCGACCCGTCCATCTCTGCCAACCCCGTTACCTGCTGCAGCTCTGAAGTTCTGTTTATCGGGACTCCGGCTGTCTCGCTCCCTGCAGCTTCCCCAGCAGGTGGAGCAGTGCTTGGCACACAGTAGGCGCTCCATAAATATTTGTGGAAGGAGCAAATACAGATGGGGACAGTCGGGTCAGTGTGTGGCGCAGCTGGATGGGCCAGTGGCGTGGGGAGGAAGCCACGGCCCGCGCTGGGCCCTGCCCTGGGTAAACAGGCCTCCCTCTGCCCAGACAGCCTCTGTTTGACCATCGTCTGCTGTGGGACCGGCCGTGGCCCCAGGATTCCCTAAGACATACTGTGGCGGCAGCAGCCACACCCGCGGGAGAGCTTGTGAAGGAGCAGGTCAAAAAGTTATCCCAACAGGCAGGAGGCCAGGCCGGAGGAGGTGGCAGGACAGGGGGGCGGTGGGAAGCGGGTAGACGGCCCTGCCCTGGGCCCAGCCAGAGGAGCTGCAGGAGGCCTTGGCACACCCTTGGGCGGCTGCCCTTGGGGCTCAGCACCAGGAGCACGGAGACCGCAGTTCTCGTCCTGACCTGCAGGGGGATCTCGGGCACGCACCTAAGATCTGCGCCTAAGTTTCCTCCCTCGTGAACCAGGGCTCAGGGCACATCAGTGGTTTTCAGACTTTCCGAAAGATTTTACTTAATTTTAATTTTTTTTAAAAAAAAAGATTCATGGGCCAGCGCCGCGGCTCACTAGGCTAATCCTCCACCTAGCGGCGCCGGCACACCAGGTTCTAGTCCCGGTTGGGGCGCCGGATTCTGTCCCGGTTGCCCCTCTTCCAGGCCAGCTCTCTGCTGTGGCCAGGGAGTGCAGTGGAGGATAGCCCAGGTGCTTGGGCCCTGCACACCATGGGAGACCAGGAAAAGCACCTGCTCCTGGATCCTGCCATCGGATCAGCGCGGTGTGCCGGCCGCAGTGCGCCGGCCGTGGTGGCCATTGGAGGGTGAACCAACGGCAAAGGAAGACCTTTCTCTCTGTCTCTCTCTCACTGTCCACTCTGCCTGTCAAAATAAAATAAAATAAAATAATAAAAAATAAAAAAAGATTCATTTATTTGAGAGGCAGAGCAGCTGAGGGGGTGTGTGTATCAGAGAAACAGAAAGAGGGAGAGACAGATAGAGAGGTATCTTTCATCTACTGACTCACTCCCCGGGTGGTGGCTGCAACAGCCAGGTCTGGGCCAGGGGAAGCCCGGAGCTTGGAACTCCATCCGGTTCTCCCATGTGGGTGGCAATTGCCCGTGGCACTTGGGCCATTGTCTGCTGCCCTCCCAGGGAACTGGTTTGGAAGTGGAGCAGCTGGGAACTGGCTTCTTTGGGATGCCCGCATCGCAGGCAGCAATTTAACCTGCTGCACCACAGCGACAGACCCAGATCCTAAAGATTTTTTTTTTTTTGACAGGCAGAGTGGACAGTGAGAGAGGGAGACAGAGAGAAAGGTCTTCCTTTGCCGTTGGTTCACCCTCCAATGGCCACTGTGGCCGGCGCACCGTGCTGATCAGAAGCCAGGAGCCAGGTGCTTCTCCTGGTCTCCCATGGGGTGCAGGGCCCAAGCACTTGGGCCATCCTCCACTGCACTCCCGGGCCACAGCAGAGAGCTGGCCTGGAAGAGGGGCAACTGGGACAGAATCTGGTGCCCCGACCAGGACTAGAACCCGGTGTGCCGGCGCCGCAAGGCGGAGGATTAGCCTAGTGAGCCGCAGCACCGGCCGCTAAAATAGATTTTTCAAACGGCTTAGTGGAGGCACGGGAGGCCGCCCACCCGGGAGCCCCCTGCCCTTCGGGGTAGCCCAGGCTCCTCCGTCTCTGAGGTTCTCTAGCCTGGTTCTTCAGTTGCAAAAGGAAGCTTCTAGAACCTTGCAATCAGAGCAGACCCAGGTTCAAGACTTACGGTGTGTTCCTGGTCAATTTACTCTGCCTTTCTGAGCCTTGGTGCCCTGTCCCTGCTCTTCCTAAACAGTGCCTCCTCCTGGTGTGGTTCTTGTATGTTCAGCTCGGAGCCTGGCTCCTGCCAGCCCTCACACAGCACAGCCAACGGTCAGTGCCGGTCCTCGGCTTCGCGGCTGTAGTGACTGGGAAGGGGACCCTGAGCAGCCCGTTCTTGGTCTTTGCTGTGAGGTGGGGAAATATTTAACCACTCTGAACTTCACTTTCCTCCTCCATAAAACACGGTCAAAGGTTTAAAGGAGACCAGAGGTTGAGACCCAGCCCATTCTAGTTTTTGAATTGACTGCTAACCTTTACAAATTCCAACTTCCTGATTCTTTAAAAAAGAAAAAAAAAAAGGAAGCTCTAACAACCCCGATTGCCTTATTCACAAGGCAGCCGTCCCCGGGAGCCAGTTTAGGTTAAGTTGCGTTTTTAGTTGGCCGCAGTCCCCCCTCTTCCTTAGTGCCTTCCTTAGGCTTGCATGCAACGTGCTGGCTGCATTGCCTTCTTCCAGGACCTGCAAAGCTTGCTGAGATGTGAGCTGCACTACACGTGTCAGTTACTTATCCGGGCACCCTGGGCCTGGGTCTGGGCCCCTGCTTACGGGATCAAGGGGAAGCTCGTTAGCTGTGAGAGCAGTCTCCTATTTTATAGCCTTATGACTTTTTTTTTTTGAAGATTTATTTATTTATTTGAAAGTTACAGAGAGAGGGAGGGAGGGAAGTCTTCGATCCGCTGGTTTACTCCCCAGATGGCCGTAATGGCCGGAACTGCACCGATCCGAAGCCAGGAGCCTCTTCCTGGTCTCCCACGTGGGAGTCCTTGGGCCATCTTCCACTGCTTTCCCAGGCCATAGCAGAGAGCTGGATCAGAAGTGGAGCAGCCGGGACATGAACCGGTGCACATATGGGATGCCGGCACTGCAGGCAGTGGCTTTACCCCCTATGCCACAGCGCTGACCCCTCCCACTAATAACTTTTTAAACAATTTATTTATTTGAGAGAGAAAGAGAGCTCCCATCTGCTGGTTCACTCCCCAGATGCCTGCAACAACCTGGGCTGGGCCAGGCCGAAGCCAGGAGCTCAGTCTGGGTCTCCCACGTGGGTGGCACCTGCTGCCTCCCAAGATGCACTGCAGCAGAAAGCTGGCGGCGGGGGTGGGGTCTGAACTTGAACCGCGGCACTCTGATGTGGAATGCCTCTGTCCCAAGCGGAGGCTGGACCCGTTAGGTGGAAGCCTTGTGCCTCCGCCCCCACCCCCATTTAGTGGCTTAAGAAACTAAGTCCAAGCTGGCGGCAGGGAGAACCAGAAGGACGGACGTGAGGACTGCAAAGGACGCCTGAGGTCTCCAGGCCTTTCCCGAGGTGAGGCCCAGAAAGTTCTGCACTTAGGTGTTTGGAAAACACTGCATTAAAGAGAGCTGCCCGCGGTTCAGTAGCAGGACAGAACCTCCCCACCCCGCAGTGCCTTGCGTACCCCGAGGGATGCCTGTGGTGGGTGGGCCCTGAGTGGGCTCACATCCCAGAGTCCCTTCAAACCCTGCACACCTACGAAAGCTCTCGCTGCCCAGCATGGCTGGACCGTCAAACGGCACCATTAGAAAGTGTATTGAGGGGCTGGCACTGTGGTGTAGCAGGTAAAGACACCTCCTGTGGTGCCAGCATCCCATATGGGTGCTGGTTCAAGTCCTGGCTGCTCCACTTCTGATCCAGCTCCCTGCTATGACCTGGGAAAGCAGTGGAAGATGGCCTAAGCATTTGGGCCCCTGTGCCCACGTGGGAGACCCGGAAGAAACTCCTGGCTCCTGGCTTCCGATTGGCCCAGCTCTGCCACTGTGGCCATTTGTGGAGTGAACCAGCAGGTGGAAGCCCTCTCTCTTTCTGGCTCTCCTTCTGCCTTTCAAATAAATAAATAAATCTTTTTTTTTTTTTTTTTAAAGAAAGTGTATTGAAGGCCCTTGTCCCCTCCCTGAGGCCGTCCCCCTGCCACCTGCCTTGAGTCTGGTGTTTGTCATTACGAGACCTGTTTCAGACGCTGCAGACACGGCCACCCAGGCGGGCTGTGCGCATCTGGAGAGTGCGTTTAAAGGCTGCGCTACACATCTCCGTCTTCAGCAGCTCCCTCTTCTTTGCTCCCTGCCGCAGCTTTTTGGGTTTTCCCACGCTGATACACACAGCACTAGTAATCGCTCATTGTAGACGCTGGGTGTGAGTATCCTACACACGTGTGTTCCGTGTTTGACCAGGGAGCGGCACCCCGTCTGTCGCGCCTTCAGCGCTACTTGGGTTTCTCCAGGCCAACCCGTGGGCGTGGGATTTGGGGACGGCGGGCTGTGAAGCCTTCCCTCTCGGGATTCTGGCAAACCGCTCGCCCTTGCGGACCAGTCAAGTGCTTAGGCGTCTGCTCGTCCATGCCTCAGAGTTTCTACCTGCATTTTCCCTGTTACTATCAGAGATGCTCTTTTTCTCATTTTGGCCTCTCCCACCGCGAGCCTGTTTGTCCATATCCTTTGGCCATTTGCCTATGGCACTGTTTATGTTTTCTTATCAACTTGTAGCAGTAATTCTCTTTTTTTAAGCCTTCTTAGGGACATCTTTTGTTTGTTTTTATCTTTTTTTAAAAAAGATTTATTTATTTATTTGAAAGACAGTTACACAGAGAAGATAGGCAGAGAGAGAGAGAGAGAGAGGTCTTCGATCTACTGGTTCACTCCCCAATTGGCTGCAACGGCTGTAGCTGCGCCGATCCAAAGCCAGGAGCCTCTTCTGGGTCTCCCACGTGGGCACAGGGGCCCAAGGACTTGGGTCATATTCTACTGCTTTCCCAGGACATAGCAGAGAGCTGGGTCTGAAGAGGAGCAGCTGGGACTAGAACTAGTGCCCATGTGGGGTTCTGGCGCTTTAGGCCAGGGCGTTAACCCACTGAGCCACAGCGCTGGGCCCTGTTTGTTTTTATCTTTAAAAAAAGTTTCCTTTAAATTTATTTATTTTTAAAGATGTATTTATTTATTTGAAAGAGTTACACAGAGAGAGAAGGAGAGCCAGAGAGAGAGAGAGAGGTCTTCCATCCGCTTGTTCACTCCCCAAATGGCCGCAACAGCTGGAGCTGAGCTGATCCAAAGCCAGGAGCTTTCTCCAGGTTTTCCAGTGCGGGTACAGGGGCCCAAGGACTTGGGCCATCTTCTACTGCTTTCCCAGGCCATAGCAGAGAGCTGGATCTAAAGAGGAGTAGCTGGGACTCGAACTAGTGCCAATATGGGATGCCGCACTGCTGGTGGTGGTTTTACCCACTACACAATAGCACTGGCCCCCACACCTGGCTTTATTTTTATTTTTTTTATTTTTTTTATTTTATTTTATTTTTTTTAAGATTTATTTTATTTGAAAGTCAGAGTTACACAGAGAGAAGAGCGGGAGGGAGGGGGGGGGGTCTTCCATCCACTGGTTCACTCCCCAACTGGCCGCAATGGCTGGAGCTGTGCTGATCTGGAGCCAGGAGCCTCCTCTGAGTCTCCCACGTGGGTGCAGGGGCCCGAGGACTTGGGCCATCTTCTACTGCTTTCCCAGGCCACAGCAGAGAGCTAGATCGGCAGAGGAGCAGCCGGTTCTCGAACTAGAGTCCACATGGGATGCCGGCACTGCAGGCAGCGGCCTCTCCTTCCCTTATAAAGGCTGAATACTTGGGGCTGGCACTGTGGCGTAGCGGGCAAAGCCACTGCCTGCAGTGCTGGCATCCCTTGTGGGCGCTGGTTGGTGTCCCGGCTGATTCACTTCCAATCCAGTTCTCTGCTATGGCCTGGGAAAGCAGCAGAAGATGGCCCAAGTCCTCGGGCCCCTGCACCCGCGTGGAAGACCCGGAAGAAGCTCTTGGCTCCTGGCTTTGGATTGGCGCAGCTCTTGCTGTTGCAGCCATCTGGGGAGTGAACCAGCGCATGGAAGACCTTTCTCTCCCCTCTCTCTTTCTCTCCCCCCCACCTTCTCTCGTAACTCTGACTTTCGAATAAATATTTAAAAAATAAATAAAGGCTGAATAGTATTCTGCCTTATGGACACAACCCATTTTATTCATTTATTTTTGTCCGCTGATGAGTGGATGCCTCTGGTGTTTCCTCGTCTTGGCATTGCACATACTGATGCTAGCTGTGTGGTTGTACAAACACCTCTCCCACACCCCACATTCAGGCGTACCCCTAGAGGCAGGGCTGCCAGTTTGACGGCAGTGAGACACGGGCAGTCTGAGGAGGCTCCGCACGGCTTCCCGCAGCAGTCACGCCATTCCACATTTCCGCGGTGGCGCGTCTGGCTCCGATGCCCACGCATCCTCACCAACACTCGTTGTTTTCTGTTCGTTGTGGTTGCTTTAGAGGATCTGTCCCGAGGGAGGTGACGCGGTAGCCCCTTGTGGTTTGGATTTGCACTTCCCTGATGACTGATGATGTTGGTTCATTTGAATATCTTCTCGGGAGAAACACCCATTCCAGAACTTTGCCCATTTTAAATCGAGTTATTTATTTTATTGTTGGATTGTAGGAGTTCTTTATATATTCAGGACATTAAGTCTTCAACAGATGTACAATTTTTAGATACTTCCCACTATTTCATATATTGCTTTTTTTTTTTTTTACTCTGTTGATAGTGCTGTTTGGTGTATAAGAGCTTTTAAATTTTTTAAAGATTTATTTTATTTATTTGAAAGGCAGAGTTACAGAGAGAAAGAGAGAGACTGATCTTCTAGCCACTGGTTCACTCCCCAAATGGCCACAAAGGCAGGGGCTGGGCCAGGCTGAAGCCAAGAGCCAGGAGCTTCTTCCAGGTCTCCCACATGAGTAGCAGGGGCCCAACTCCTTGGGCCATCTTCTGCTTTCCCAGGTGCATTAGCAGGGAGCTGGATCAGAAGTGGAGCAGCCAGGATTTGAACTGACGCCCACATGGGATGCAGGGTTGCAGGCAACAGCTCTACCCACTGTGCTACAACGCTGACCTCAAGCTTTTAACTTTGATGTAGTCCGGTTTATCTAATTTTCATTTTGCTGCCAGTGTTTTTGATATCACATCTAAGAAATCATTGTGAAATCCAATGTTTATTAAAATTTCCCCCATATTTTATGCATTTAAAATATTTTAGTTAATTTTTGTATACAATGTAAGGAAGGAGGCAGTCCAATTTCATTATTTTTAAAACATTTATTATATTTATTTGAAAGACAGGTTTACAGAGAGAGAGGGAGTGAGGGACAGAGTGAGATCTTCATGCTACTGATTGACTCCCCTAATGGGCACATCAGCTGGGGCTGGGCCAGGCTGAAGCCAGGATCTTGGTACTCCATCTGGGTCTCCCATGTGGGCGGCAGGGGTCCCGGGACTTGGGCCATCCTCCTCCGCTGCCTTCCCAGGTGCATTAGCAGGGAGCTGGATGGGAAGTGGAGCAACCAGGACTCGAACCAGTGCTCTTGTGAGATGCCAGTCAGTGGTACGGGGGCAGCTTAAGCAGCTGCACCACAGCGCCGGCCCCCAGCCCTGTTCTCTTACACGCAGACATCCGCTTTTCCCAGCATGAGCTTGGTTCTGACAGTGCTTTGTTCCAGACTTTTACACCTGGGAGATGCTGTTTTGATTTGACCTCTGACCTATGGCTGGAACCTTCTCACCATCCACCTGGACAGGCGGTCACTGAGCTAAGCCAGTGACAGGATGCCGACCACTTACAACAGCCTTTTCTGTGACATGATTGTATCTGACAAACCAGTCTGCATTTTTTTAAAAAGATTTATCGATTTTACTTGAAAGTCAGAGTTACACAGAGAGAGAAGGAGAGGCAGAGACAAGAGAGAGGTCTTCCATCCGCTGGTTCACTTCCCAAATGGCTTCAATGGCTGGAATTGAGCCAATCTGAAGCCAGGAGCTTCTTCCAGGTCTCCCCCGTGGATGCAGGGGCTCCAGGACTTGGGCCATCTTCCACTGCTTTCCCAGGCCACAGCAGAGAGCTGGATCGGAAATGGAGCAGCTGGGACTCGAACCAGCCCCCATACAGGATACCGGCACTGCAGGCCGGGGCTTTAACCTGCTATGCCACAGCGCTGGCCCCCAGGTCTTCATTTTAAGCCCGACTTTCCTCCCTGTGGTGCTCCTCTGTGGGTCCTAGTCGGGCCCAGGAGCCATGAGAATCCCTGGGTACTCTTTTCCCAAGGACAGCGTGGTTGGCCCTGCATTTCCACAGTGTCCACATATGCAGGTCCTAGGGACTGGAAATGTGGTTGGGCCTGGAATGGTTGTGTCTATCCCTGACAGGCGCGGTCTTTTCTTTCTTGTCCTTATTCCCCAAACAATACAGTAGATCAATGGCTGACACAGTGCTGGCGTGGTCTTGGGTATTACAATCTAGAGAGGAGACGAAATGCATAGGAGAGGGGCCAGTGCTGTGGTGTAGCCGGTAAACCCGCCTGCAGTGCCAGCATCCCACATGGCGCTGGTTCGAGTCCTGGCTGCTCCATTTCCAATCCAGCTAATGTGCCTGGGAAACAGCAGAGGGTGGCCCAAGTCCTTGGGCTCCTGTGCCCACATAGGAGACCCAGAAGAAGCTCCTGGCTCCCGGCTTCAGATCGGTGCAGCTCCAGCTATTGCAGCCATTTGGGGAGTGAATCAGTGGATGGAAGACCTCTCTCTCTCTCGCTCTGCTTCTGCCTCTCTGTAATTCTGCTTTTCAAATAAATAAATTTTAAAAACAACAGCAAAAGTGCACAGGAGGATGTGCATGGCTGTCTGCAAATGCTACACCATTTCCATAAAGAACTTGACTTCCAAGGACTCTGTTGTGCACTACGGTCCTGGAACTGATCCCCCTCAGGTACTGCAAGATGATTCTACTTTTTTCCTTTCAAAGATTTATTTTATTTGTTTGAAAGGCAGAGTTACAGGCAGAGAGAGGGAGAGATGGAGAGAAAGGTCTTCCATCTACTGGTTCACTCCCCAAATGGCTGCAATGGACAGAGCTGGGAGGATCCGAAGCCAGGAGCCAGGAGCTTCTTTAGCGTTTCCCAGGCAGGTCCAGGGGCCCAAGCATTTGGTTCATCTTCCAGTTCTTTCCCAGGCCATCAGCAGGGAGCTGGATTGAAAGTGGAGCAGTTGGGACTCGAACTGGTGCCCACATGGGATGCCGGTGCCACAGGCAGAAGCTTAGCCAACTGCACCACGGTGCAGGTCCCGAGGTGACTCTACTTTGAATTCAGCAAATCGCACAGCTGTGTGCCAGTGGCTGCAAGGCTGGGTGGATAAGGTTTGCCCCACTTCCTCTACAAGCAGTCCAGGAAGGGGTCCTGTTGGTGGACAGACGAGCTTGTGATTTGTAGATCAAGCAGCTGTGTAGAGGGCATCACCGATACTGTCAAAGGCCATGGTCTTGACCACTGGGCCACACTGCCCCTCTTCCTCCCAAGTACCCAGCCCGGACCGTCTTCAGCGCTCCAATCACTCTTCAAGTGACAGAACTTTCTGTTCCTGCCCCCTTGGATGGAGTGTTCCTATCACAGTGGAAACCAGACACAGTTGTCTGTATGTGGCCTTTAAGGAAGAAGGCAGAGGGCCTCCTAGCGCCTCGGACTTGTCCCTACCTCCTCGCTGATGACACAGATGGGGTCAGAACTCAGGGCAGCTGCTGCTGTCACACCGCTAGGCTTTGTTGAGTCTCCTGCCACCAAGGGAGCTCCCCATCAGCACCTGTCCACTGGACTGATTTTTCTTTTTTCTTTTCTTTCTTTTTTTTTTTTTTTTTTTTTTTTTTTGGACAGGCAGAGTGGACAGTGAGAGAGAGAGAGGGAGAAAGGTCTTCCTTTTCCATTGGTTCACCCCTCAATGGCCGCTGTGGCCGGCACACTGCATTGATCTGAAGCCAGGAGCCAGGTGCTTCTCCTGGTCTCCCATGGGGTGCAGGGCCCAAGCACTTGGGCCATCCTCCACTGCACTCCCAGGCCACAGCAGAGAGCTGGCCTGGAAGAGGAGCAACCGGGACAGAATGCGGTGCCCCGACCGGGACTAGAACCCAGGGTGCTGGCGCTGCAGGCAGAGGATTAGCCTAGTGAGCCGCGGCGCCGGCCCACTGGACTGATTTTTAACCAGTGTGGAGAAGTTTTTCTTTCCGCTGAGCTCGGACACTTCTCCAAACCGGCTTGATCCTGCCATTGTTTTGCAGGTGATGCCGCTACAGCACCCACCACGCGCGAGGCATGCTTCTGAACCCTTTGCACACACCACCACAAGCAATCCCACAACAGCCCAACGCATCCATGCTCCTGTTGTGCCTAGTCTGCAAATCAGACAACAGTCACAGAGCAGTTCGGTGCCTTGTCTAGTTCAAGTCCAGGGAGTCGGGTTCCAGAATTTTCACACTCAGCCACGATGCCTTTCCAGCCTCTGGTCCAGCAGGGAGAAGACAGCCCGACAGAACCAGCTGAGGGGCAGAGCCTTCTCCCAGGAAGCACTCAGGGCTCCTTTAGGATGGGGCGGGGCGGGGGTGCTGTGACTTCCTCCTAGCTCTGTGGCTTTTGTCCCCAGAAGAGCAGCAGGCGACAGGGGCTGTGGCTGAGCCAGGATGTGGTTCTGTGCGTCCTTTGACTGGATTCTCAGGGAAGAGGAAATGGGAAGCAGAGGAGTTCAAGGCCAGGGTCCAAGTGGGTAGGGCGCCTCCCGCGGGGCGTGGTTGTCCCTGGAGCTTCCTGGAGGGGATCCCGAGGCGGGCTCCGAGGGCCCTGCTGCAGAAGCACCTGGAGCTCGCTCTCCCTCTGTCCTCTGCCCACTGTCGAGCCTGGAGCCTGGAGCCTGGAGCCTGGAGGCAGGACCCGGGCCTCAGCATTCTTCGTGCTGGCCACAGCGGGTGCTTAGGGATGCTGCACTTTGAGAAGCACGGGGTGACAGGGAGGAAATGTCTTGTACGCCCTGAGGCCTGATGCTGTGGGTCTCCACTGGGGGACACGTGTGAGTGTGTGCAGACGTGTGGGCTTGGGAGAGAGGGACCGTGCCCTGGCACCTGGTGGGCACAGACACTGTGAGATGGCCCACGATGTCAGGCAGCCCCTGGGGCGGGCACTGTGGTGTAGCAGCGGAAGCCGCTGTTTGCCATGCTGGCATCGTGTACGGGTGCCAGTTCGTGTCCCGGCTGCTCCGCTTCGAGTCTCTCTGCTAATGCGCCTGGGAAAGCAGTGGAAGCTGGACCAAGTGTTTGGGCCCCTGCTGCCATGTGGGGGACCTGGATGAAGCTCCTGGTTCCGTTCTGGCCGTGTGGCCACCTGGGGAGTGAACCAGCAGATGGAAAATCTCTGTCTCTCCCTCTCTGAAAGTCTCATTTCAAATAAATGTAAATCTTAGAAAGATAGATCCAGCCCTGAAGGTTGACAATGCTGAGATCAGGAAATTCACTTAACAGTTAAGAGTTTGCAGCTCTCTGCAAGCAGGAGCACATGTAACTTGTACTCTCCGCGTTCTCTGTTACTTTCCAAACTTTCTACTATAAACATGGAGTCATTTTCAGTGAATATCTACGTATGACAAGCGCTTTTTTTTTAAATTATTTATTTATTTTTGACAGGCAGAGTGGACAGTGAGAGAGAGAGACAGAGAGAAAGGTCTTCCCTTTGCCGTTGGTTCACCCTCCAATGGCCACCGCGCTGATTCGATGGCAGGAGCCAGGTACTTATCCTGGTCTCCCATGGGGTGCAGGGCCCAAGTACTTGGGCCATCCTCCACTGCACTCCCTGGCCACAGCAGAGAGCTGGCCTGGAAGAGGAGCAACCGGGACAAAATCCGGCGCCCCGACCGGGACTAGAACCCGGTGTGCTGGCGCCGCAAGGCGGAGGATTAGCCTAGTGAGCCGCGGCGCCGGCCCACTGGACTGATTTTTAACCAGTGTGCCTACTATTATCTGTCTCTCAGCAAGAACCCTTCCAGTCATCCATCCAGCAGGTACCTGTGAACCACCTGCTATTTGCTTCTCTTAAACTGTGCTAGCTGCGAGAGCGCCCTGGGCAGTGCCCCAGGCAAGGTCAGCCCCCTAATGGGGGGCGGGGAGAAGTCAGGTCCGGATAAGTGCCTGTATGATTCCTAGTTGAGAAGAAATAACTGGGTCAGCGACAGATAATAAAGGGGCGAGGGGCAGGAGGAACCCACACAAACGCCAGGAAGTCCTTTAGTGCAAGGTGACAAGTGCGGATCACAAGGACCTTGTTGGTTGTTTTTTTGTTGTTTTTTTTTGTTGTTGTTGTTGTTTTTTTTTTTTTTTTTTGCCAGCCGTGTGTGTGATATTGAATGATGGGAATATGACCAAACGCCCCTGGGTGCTGCCACGTGGAGCAAGCACAACGCCCGAGGCTTTGCTTAAAGGTCCCCAAACTTCTGGACCAGGCATTAGGAACACCGCTTCCGTGGAATGACAGCGTGGTGCTGGCCGCAGGCCCGGGTTTTTAAATCTCGTGTTCTGATTGGTTCAGCGACCATGTGCTGCTACGTGATTGGACGGAAGTGCGCCTGCGAGTTGTGATTGGTGAGCGTGCTGAGTGGGCGCCCGTGATTGGCTGCCATTGGTGACACCGGGGCCACCCTTTGAGTTTCTGAGCGCCAGTTCCTGCTTTGGCCACTAGGAGGCGCCCGGGAAGCGCACAGAGCCGCTTTGCGGTGCTTCCTCCTGCCCGGCGCCCTGAGGGTTGCGCCCTGCGCCCTGGGGCAACCGCCGAACAGGCGAGGGGAAGATGGAGAAGTATGTCCCGGCGCCTGGCTCCCGCCAGGTGGCCACGCTTCTCTGCACAGCCCCTTGCCCCGTCTTCTGGCTCCCAGCCCCAGGAGGACATTGGCTGACCCGAGGGGTGGGGCTGTGGGTTCGTGGTCTGTGAAAGCCCAGAGTTGCCAGTCCGCCTTGTAAGCTCAGCAGCCCCGCCCGCCTAGGGTCCTTCTCTCCAGGACAACAGCCCACCCTACCCCCTTAGGATCCCCCGAGACCTTATCTGAAGGAGTGGCCGCCGCCCTGGGGCCAGGACCCGCCCCTGGTGGGAGAGTCCTGCACCTGCCCGCCTCTGCCCTGGGTGCCTGCTTGACATTTACTTGTGTTTTTGCTTTGTTTTTTTTTTCCTCTTGGCTTGTTTACTGTCTGTTTCCACCACTTTCCCCCCAAATGTGAGATAAACAGCTTTGTATAAGGGGATGCCTCCAAGAAGTGGAGTGCTCACTCTTAGTCGTCCCGTCTGAAATCTGAGCCGGATCCTGTGTGTGTGTGTGTACTGGACCTCAGCCCCGCGAGCCATCCTGTCCGGGTCTCAGCTGCTGTGCCCCCAGCGCCCGCCGTGCACGTGGAAGGCACGGGATAAATGCTGGGCCTGTGGCTGGGCCTGGTCGCCATCCCCTCACTCACCAGCTGGGGCCCCGGGAAACTGACACAGTCCGATGGTGGAAGCAGACAGGCGCCTGGTGGGCATCTCTGAGTCCATGATGACGATGTGATGCTTGGAGGACTGTGAGTGGGCACAGGAGGAGCCCCCGAACCCGCCCAAGCCCGCAGGGCTGCGCAGAGAGGGTGGCTGGGGAGAGCGCCTGTGCGGAGGGCGGGCGGCGGTCAGAAAGAGGTCAGGCTCGAATGATGGCTGGTATCACTGTGCCCATTCTATAGATGAGGAAACTGAGGCCCGACCTTGGTGTACAGGAAGCAAGGGAAGAGCTGAGCTTCAAACTCGGGTCTGGCACCTTCCTCGCTGTAGATGCATCCCCACCCCCACCCCCTGAGCCTGTGCCAGTCTCAGAAAGCCACCAGGTAAAGGGTTGTAACCACGGTGCGAGGCTGAGGGAAGAGGCTGGGAAGCGAGCAGCCTCTCCCTGTGACTGGGGCTCTGCCGGTCCGGCAGGGGAGCCCTGGGCAGCCCAGGGGCTGTGGTGTGGCCCAGGCCTCAGAGACAGGGTCCGGCCGCCGTGTCGCTTGTTCTCTTTTGGATTGGAGCTCTAGGAGGCCCTCGCTGAACCCTGCAGCTAATTCCCTCCCCTCCCAGTGGGTCCCAGACAGGTCTGCGTTTCCATGGAGACTGCCTGCCACCTTCCCTGTGGTCTCATTGTGACCAGCATTAAGGGATTAACGCCGTTGGGCAGCACACGGCGTCTCGGGTGCCAGGGTGGCAGGAGGCGCTGGCCCCAGGATGAAGCGGCCGCAGCCCGCGTGGGAGCCCGCAGCACCCGCAGGAGGATGTCGGCCTGGCGCCAGGGCGTCCCCCAGGGCCCCCCAGGTATGCTCCTGAGGCCACGGCCGCCTGCAAGGGTGGTGTGGCAGGAGAAAGACAGACCGAGGGCGGAGGCCAGGTTCCTGGGCAGCGTGGAGAACTGAGACCCTCGGCCCCTAACCCAGGATGGCCAAGGGCCCTGACGGGTTGAAGGATGTTCTGGATCCCCTCCGCAGGTGAGGGAGCCCCGTAGGATCTTTCGGGGTTCTCAAAGGCTGCCCAAGGGCCGGCTGCCTGGTCTCCCTCGTGCAGCCGGGGAAGCCGAGGCACATGAGGGAGCGGTGACTTGCCCAGAGCCAGGCGCCCAGAGGCGGCCCTGAGCATCTGTGAGAACCCCCTTGCTGCTGAATCCCAGGAGCCAGTCGCCTCCAGCTACGGCCGCCTCTTCCTTCCTGTCCACCGTGCTTCCCTCTGCTCCCCGCCTGGCCTACCCTGCTGTGAGCACAGCCCAAGTGACAGGCAGGCACCCCTGTGCCGCTGGGCCCTGCCACCAGGCCCTGACTGTCCCGTGCAGGGGACACCCCTCCCTGGGTCCCTATCTGGATGACTTTGGGATGGTTTTGGTCCGCACTTCAGTCTCTCTTTGGAGCTTTGGGGCCCAGACCTCGCGGGACCCCACCTGGAGGGCTCTGTGCCCACTCCAGAGTGCACCTGCTGGGCCAGGCTTCCTGGGCAGCGCCCAGCCCCTGCCCCAGGGGGCCAGGGAGCCCAAGTTCCGCTGGGCAGGTGACGCCGCATCCCTGGGTCTCTGTTTCCTTGCAGGGGAAGGAAGGCAGTGACCCTGCCCTCCTCCAAACCCGCCCTCAGCTGTGATGGAAAAGTCGCGGGGCCACGGCAGGAAGTGGGAGCTGAGCAGCGGGCCTGGGGCGTGGGCCTGCGTGCTGCGGGGTCTGTGAAGCACCCTGGGCGGCGCCTCCCTGGCAACCAGGCGTCTCAGTGGGCACCTGATCAATATTTTGATTTGAAGCCATGGCTAGAGGACCGATTCAAAACTAAGTGAAAAAAAGTTAATAAATTATGTAAAGTAGCCAGCCACAGTCACAACCTCAAGACAAGGACAGGGGTGCAGCTGGGATGGGGACCCGTGTGCCGGGAGCTGGCCCAGGAACAGAGGTGGGGCTGGTGCAGGCCACTGAAGCCTCGTCCTGGAATCTCCCGGAAACTGCCCGAAGTGCAGGTGCCTCGCGCCCACCTGCTCACTGGTCCGTGACGGGGCCTTGGCGTCTGCATTTTTTAAGGGTCCCAGATGGTTCTGTTTCACAAACCATCAGGATTGAATATCTGCCTTATGCCAGACAAAGCATGGTAAACCGAGGCCAGGCGGGGAGATGACCTTACTCAGAGTCGCTCAGCGGCTGGGAGCGCGGCAGGGGCGGGCAGCCTTTGTGCAAATAAGAAAAAGGCACCCCACTCCGGGCAGACTCATGGGCCCTGAGCTTGGCAAACGCAACAAGGGCTGAGTTCCTACCCTCGTCCACCCCGTTTGCGGCAGAATGTTTATGCCGTCAGCAACCTAAGCAACTGCACACAGTGATCCTGGCCTGAGTCGCAGGACTTCCCAGCACGTCACGTCAGTGACCTCCAGGTCAGTCTCTGGGGCCCCTCAGAGCAAGGGTGCACGGAGAGTAAGCGTGCCTTCTGCGTGTGGATTCATTCCAAGGCGCAGGCCTGGCGCAGGGCTCTCCATCACTCTTCAGAGCCCACAGGGCAGGCCTGGCCCATCTCACTGCCAAGGTCACTGCTGCAGATAAAGTCAGGAACACAAACAGGACAGCTGGGTATAAACAGAAGAGCAACAGCCTCGGGCCAGATGTCACAAGCCGCCTGGCTGCAGGCAGGCCCTGCCCACACAGCCCGGGGCCTCCTGGCGCCCTTCCTGAGCCGCCTCCAGGCTGCCCTGGGTGCCCTGCAGCTTCTCCCACAATGCCCTGGTCCCTGCCCATCTCCCAGCGAGCGCCTGCAGGGTGGGTGCCTGGAAGGACAGGGTGGCCTCAAAGTTAGGAGCACGGAGGCTGGAGCCGTACTGCCTGGGTTTACATTCTGCCCCTCGCTGCTTAGCAGCTGTGTGGCTTTGGACCCGCGCCTTGGCCTCTCTGTGCCTGTGGTCCGGAACACGGTGAGAAAAACGTCGCCTGCCTCGTGGAGCGGCTGAGAGGAGTGATTGATTCGCTTCCACGTCCAGGCTACGAAAGTGAGCCTGGGAGAGGTCAGCAGAGCCGGAGCAGGGCTGCTGTCCCCAGAGGCAGGACGTGGCTGGGGCGCGTTATAACGTGGAGGCTCTGGCTTGCGGCTCGTGGCTGCTGGCCACTCTCCTGTGAGGGCTGCAGGACACAAGGCCGGGCGACTGCCTGCCCCCGATGTGGCTCCCTTGGTGGTTGTCTCCTAGCCAGCCTGGGAGGGACGGGAGTGCGGCAGGCACTGTGTCACCTGCAGCCAGGTCCCAGCCAGAGGGGAGTCCGGGGATGAGTGTTTCTGCCGCCTGGCCTCCAGCTGTCCGGCTGGACGCGGGGCTGGGGCTAGAGCGGAAGATGAACAAGGCTGGTGTGGGAGCGGGCACCGCCTGCCCATGCGCTCCCTGGCTCCAAGCCTCGCTGACTGTTCTCCCGGCCCTGGCGCTGCAGGATTCTAGAATCCCCAGCTCAAAGCGGCCGCGGCGCATCCCTGTTAGGAAAGCTGCCCCCACCGCACAAAGCTGTCTTTATCTTTCTTTGGTAACAGAGCAAATTTGCCTAGGACCCGGCGCAGGGGGACAGCCAGACTGTTGACTCTTGAGCAAAACCACCCCTTTGGACAGTGGCGGGGCGGCTGCTGGCCATGTGTCCGGAGGCCAGTGGCCTCTTGCATAACCCAGGAGGCCTCCTGCCCACCCGGGCCTTTGCAGGGTTAGGGGTGAGACAAACCGCAAACTCATGCCCAGTTAATTTTTTAAGGCAAAATCAACAGGCTCAGCAATGATTAGCAGGCAGCTAAGTTCATCTTAATCAAGCCGAGGAGAGGGAGGGAGGAAGGAGGCTGGTAGAGGCCCAGGGATGGGGCCCAGTTATCAGTTAACCACATGCGTGTTGTTTCCTTCCAAAGCCACTGGCCTTCAGCCCCGAGCTCCCTCATCTTCGTCTCTGAAGCACTTCCGTGGCAACCCAGGAGCCATCAGCGGTTGAGCGAGCAAACCCCCCTCTCCATCCATGCTCCGTAGGAGAGCCGCCGTGTCGCCAGGCGGGCCACCTCATGAGGCCCCGGCTCGCCGCGGAGGGGCTCTGAGCAAGTCCCTCGCCCTCTGGGGCTCAGGGAAGGGCCCACACCTATGCTCCCAGTCTCCGGTGGCACCTGCAGCCGCTGCCACTCTGCCAGGGGCCTCAGTGTCTCCATCCACCAAATGGGTGGGTTGGCTTTCCAGTCTTGAAGTTCCGTGAGGTCGTGACTTGACTAAGCCCTGACAGCCTGCACCAGGGGCCCACAGCGGGAGGGGATGAGAGCAGTGGGTTGGGGGCTCCCAGAGGAAAGGGCGCCCAGGCAGGGCGGGGGCCTACCTGCTCCCTGCTCTCGGTCCCAGCGAGCGTCCGATCCCAGCTCCAAGCCCAGGGCTGTGAGATGGGGTGCAGGGGTCCCCGTGGGGTGCGCTGCAGCCGCAGGGTCAGCCGCCCAGCAGACCCCCTCTCCCCGTCCCCAAGGCCTTGGGAGCCAAAGGAAGCGGCCAGGCCCAGGCCAGCCTCGGCCGGGTGGCTGCCAGGACTGGCGGTTGGTCAGTGGTTGGGGACCTATATTGTGAGATAGTTAGGACTTTGTCCACAAACTGGAATTTGAAATTTCAAAGGGGCGAAACTGAAGGGCCCTACCCCAGAGTGGAGATGGCTCTTGGCTTCTTTCCCCCACGACTTTTGTTCTTTGTCTTGATAAGTCCCGCTTTTTGCTGCACCGCGCCCAGGGTGGCCGGCGGGGGAGGAAGGCTAGGAGATAGCGGTGTGCTGAGCTCGGAGGGGAGGCCAGGCGCCGGCAGCCTGGCGGCCAGGTGTCTGGACGGTGCTATCGGCCCTGCAGTGCCCCGGGACAGTGCCACGAGACAGCCACTGCCTGGCACTGGCCCTGGTCCTGCAGACAATGGGGCTGCCTGTAGGAGGTAAAGCCATCAGACTTGGGTGCAACCGACAGCCCCTCTCGTTAGGGTCGGTGTGGCCGTGAGCAAGTCCCTGCACCCCTCGGGCGTCACTTGGGTCACCTATAAAGTGAGGGTGACGACAGCCCCGTCTCCAAGGACGACACGGGGAGATGGAAGGTTCTAGAAGGTTCTTAGCACGAGCCAGAGCCCATTTCTCTACCAACACCAGCCACGGTGACACTGCCAGAGGCAAATGATGCCGTTCACAGCCACAGCTCCCTTCACCTGTGTTCGCAGCAGAACACCAGCTCCCTGCCCAGAGCTGGGGCCCCAGTGGCTGGCCGCCTAGGCCTGTCCTGCCCCTTCTCCAGGTCTCCTAGGTGAGCCTCCATTCTCCCCTGGCTACTGCTGCCCCAAGAGCCTGACAGCCCAAGAGGGAGAGGCCAGTGCTCGGTGACAACAGGGCTCTGCACCCAGGTGCTCTCCACAGCAGGGGTCCTGATTCCCGAAGATCCTGTGGCCGGCAGCTCAAGGAGCCAATGACCAGTGACAATAATCCCTGCCACTGGGCGTCCCTCTGTGTCCCCGGGGGGTTGGTTCCGGGCCCTTCCCTGGCGTCAAGTCCTTTATAGAAGCTGTCCAGTATTTCGTATTTGCGTCCACCCTGTGCACCTCGTCCTGCATACTTTAAGTCACCTCCAGGCGACTGATGATGCCTGACCGCGTGGATCGCTCGTACGCTGCCTCGGTCAGGGAGTAGTGACCGGGGGAAGAAGCCTCTGCCTGTCCAGCAACGTCCACTTTTGCTGTCCAACTATTTTCAATCTGTGGTTGGTTGAGGGTACAGATGAGGATCCTGTGGGTGTCAGGGCTGGCTGTGTCCCTGCACTGAGTTGATGGATGCCCATACCACCCCGTGAGCAAGGCAAAGCCCTCCGTTTGTGCTGAAACCGTAGCCGACAGAGGTCAAGGCCAAGGTCACACAGTTCAGTAAACTGCAGATGGGCAGTGCCTGAATCGTGTCCCAGATCTGCCTGACCTCAGGGTCTGTGGTTAATGCCCCTGGAGGGCCATGGGGGAGGGAGAGCTAAGAACCATGGAGTAGCATCTCCTGGAATCTGCCCAGCAAACTACAAGCTCGGCCCATTTTACAGAAGGAGAAACAGAGGCCTGAAATAATGACTGGCCTGAGGTCATGGAGCCAGAGGGGTGGGTGTCTGGAAGACACCATCTCGAGTGGGCGGAGGGTGTCTCTGATCACGGCGAACGAGCCGATGGGTTGCCTGTGCGGACTCGTGGCAGCACACGTCTGGGCTGTGTGTCTCGCAGGCAGTGGGGCGTGTTATGCCTTCGATCAGTCATGTATATCGTGGTTTGTGTACTCCCCACGTGCGGGCCGTCTGCCCCGTGGTTCCCATGTGTAATGGGTCCTGGCTGTGGCACGGCCTGGCTGACCTGGTTGACCACAGACCTTGTTCAATGGAGTCTGCAGTGTCATCTATAGAAAGACGCATTTTAAAAATACATTTCATTTATTTATTTTGTAAGGAGAGTGACAGAGAGGGTTCACTGGCCCAAATGGCTGCAGCAGCTGGGGCTGGGCCAAGCCAAAGCCAGGAGCCAGGAGCAAGGAACTCTCTCTGGGTCTCCCCCAGGGGACCCAAGGACTTGAGCCCTCATCCATTCCTTCCCAGGTGCATTAGCTGGATCTGTGTGGAGGAGCCAGGACGAGCTGCTGTTCTGATGTGGAATGCAGGTGCCCCAAGCCTAATGCCTAATGCCTGCCCCTGCATTGTCATTCTTGTTACCAGTTTTTTTCAGCTTTTGTCAGAGACATGTTTCTTTTGTGGGAAGCTTTCTTATATCCTTTGGGCATATTTCTATTGATGTGTTTCTTTTTCTTTGCAATATGAAATGTTTCATTTAAAAAAAATTATTTGAAAGGCAGAGTTACACAGAAAGACACACACACACACACACACACACAGAGAGAGAGAGAGAGAGAGAGAGAGAATCTTCTGTCTGCTGGTTCACTCCCTAAATGGCCACAACAGCCGGGGCTGGGCCAGGCCAAAGCCAGGAGCCTCAAGCTCCATCCGGGTCTCCCATGTGGGGAGCCTCCCACGGCTGCTGGCCACTTGTCCTGAGTGCCTATCCCACAGTCAGCTCATCTGCTCCCGCCCAGCTCAGCACCGATCCCTGCACCCCTGGAGCCCGGACCAGCTGTTTCTGGGCAGGGCACACAGGAAGGCACCAGCACTGGATGGAGGCTTCCCGCGGGCCCTTGGGGATCTGAAATGAGGGCTGGAGCCTCTCTCGCTCCCTCAACAAACAACTGGGCCAGGATCATCTCCCCATTTTGCTGATGGGAAAAGTAAGGCCCTGAAAGGAGATGGGATTTAAGCAAACCCATCCAAAAAGCGACAGAGCTGGCTCCTAGCCCCAGGTCTCCTGACACAAAATCCGACTCCCCTCATCCTCCAGAACAATTGCTGCGCCCTCCCTGCCCCTGGGCAACAAACCTCTAGGCCCTCAGCTCTATCGCAGGGACATAAAGCTCAAGAGAGAGGCCGGTGCTGTGGCGTAGAAGATGAAGACACCGCCTGCAGCGCCGGCATCCCATATGGGCACCTGTTCAAGTCCCGGCTGCTCCACTTCCCATCCAGCTCTCTGCTATGGCCTGGGAAAGCAGCGGAAGATGATCCAAGTGCTTGAGCCCCTGCACCCACATGGGAGACCTGGAGGAAGTTCCTGGCTCCTGCCTTTGGCCTGGCCCAGGCCTGGCTGCTGTGGAGGGATGAACCAGTTGATGGAAGATTCTCTCACTTTCAAATAAATAAAGTGAATTTTTAAAAGTATTTATTTATTTATTTATTTGAAAGGCAGAGAGAGAGAGAGAGAGAGAGAGAGAGAGAGAGGTCTTCGATCTGCTGGTTCACTCCCCAGGTGGCTGCAATGGCTGGAGCTGAGCTGATCTGAAACCAGGAGCTTATTCCAGGTCTCCCACGTGGGTGCAGGTGCAAGGACTTGGGCCATCTTCTACTGCTTTCCCAGGCCACAGCAGAGAGCTGGATCAGCTGGAACTAGAACTGGTGCCCATACGGGATGCCAGTGCTGCAGGCGGAGGCTTTACCCACTAAGCCACAGCACCAGCCCCAATAAAATGAATCTTTTTTTTTTTTTAAATAAATAAGCCCACGTCCTGTCCTCCTCAGCTTTATGTGGAGAGCTTGCCCCTCACACCTCTCAGACACACACAGCCCTCGCTTGATCCCCCCCCCAATTTATTCACTTATTAATTCACACTTTCACTAATCCATCCACTGTCCACTCATTCATTCATCCAACTCACACGTGAATTCAGCCTTTCTCTAGTGCGTTCACTCGTAATCCAGCCACCTGCTCGCTCACAGATGGACTTTCCCACGAAGTCGGCCATTCTTGCCCGTGGATGTCACCACGCCCCTCCCAGCTGTCCTGTGGGCCAGCAGAGGAGTCAGGCCCCTCATCCCCAGGGATCCTTGGCCTCAGCCTCCACCCTCCATCTTGCAACTTCACAGCCCAGCTGGAGTGGGAGCCCTTGGAAGTGGCAGTGGGAAGGCAGGGAGGGTGTGAGAAGGGCAGGGTGGGCCTTGGGCAGAAGTTGTCCAGGGTTCCTTGTCCCAGACTCACGGAGAATTTCAAGACGCCAGCAGCCGAGCATGAAACCAAACCAGGGCCTTCCTGAGCACGGGCCCTGGGCATCTGCATGGCAGCACCCACAATGTAAAGGGAGGGCATGGGTGCAGGGAGGCAGAAAACGGGGTGCAGGACAGGAAGAGGGCGGCAGCAGAGGGGCGGTGTTTGCCGGGGGTGGCCCGGCGTCTGCTGGTGCCTGCTGGTGCCGTCTCGATTGTCCACAGAGAAGGGAACCGGGCTCAGAGAGGACAATCATTTACCCAGAGTCACAGTGGGCAGGGGGCAGGCGCCTGAAGGCAAAGCCAGGTCTGTGGGGCGTCTCTGCCTGCTCTGGGGGCTGGGGAGGCAGGACAGGCCGGGCCTCAACAGCAGGGACTGGCCCAGCTGTAGTGAGACCCCAGGGGGCAGGGGGAGGGGAGCTACAGGTGGCCCTGGCCCTGACAAGCTTCCGGCCCGTTCTGAAGGAAGATCGGAAGGCTGGGTGGCCAGCTGGAGTGCTCGCCGCTTTATCTTGGCAGGCGCCTTGAGACTAGAAGCCGGCCATCTAGCAGTTACTGAGTCAGGGCACCTTGGAGGTGGACTGCCAGTACCCAATTTGGGGTGACCATGGCTTGAGAGGGTGGCCGCCTTGCAGGCTGGAGAACCGACTGTTGTTGAGTTAGGGCCCCAACAGTTGTCATTAGCACCCCGGGTGTCAGTCAGAAAGCAACAAACAGCCAAATCTCTGCCGCCCCGCCCAGCCTATCCCCCAGCGGCCACTGGGCCATCGATTAACCATTAACCCCCACCCCTCCCCGCCGGAGCCTCCGCCCCGCCAGAGGCTAGGCCCAGACTCCCGCAGAACCTCCCAGAGGACAGCTTGGACAGCAGGGAGGCAGAGAGGGCCCCTGGGAGGAGGCAGTGGGAGGGCGGAGGGCGGGGGGGCCGGGCTCGCCTGGAGCCTTCGGGGTGGGCACCCTGGGCAGGGCAGGTGGCCGAGGCGTGGAGGCAGGGGGAGAATGCGCCTCTCCAAAACCCTCGTCGACATGGACATGGCCGACTACAGCGCTGCACTGGACCCGGCCTACACCACCCTGGAATTTGAGAACGTGCAGGTGTTGGCGATGGGCAATGGTAGGTGGGGGCAGGTGCGCCCAGGTGTGCCCAGGTGCGGGAGTGGCACTTTGGCCCTCAACTCTGGGGTGGGAGGAGAATGACAGAAAATGGTAGGCTGGTCCTATGGACTCACACAGGTGTTGGCAGGTACAGCAGCCAAAGGCATTGTGGGAAAGGGAAGCCCATCAAGGGCGAATTTCCAGCCAAAGTAGATCCCAGGTCTTTCTCTCAGGCCCTTCCAGTCCCCGCTGGCTCCTGGCTGCTCTGCCGGGTGTCACGGGGACAGAGGCACAATGGTGAGCTGCCTGTTGGCGTCCGGCTCCAGCAATGCAGCCCAGCACAGCCCTTTCTTGGTCTCCTTGGGCGTAGGTGCAGAGAGATGGAGAGGTATGTCCTTGTCCTTGTCCCCAGACGGTGGTGGGAGGCACACCTGCCCTTGGGGTGTCTCGGGGCCCCCATGAGGAATTGGAGTTTAGAAAAAGGGCTCTGCTAACAAAGGGGCCGACAGCCGCATGCATTGTGCGTGTGTGCGGCGGTGTACTGTCACATATGTCCATGTAAGTGCGTGTAAGGCCCCGTGCTGCATGGGCAAACGTGTGCCTGTGCGGATACATGTGCCTGTTCATGTTTCTTCGCGCACGTGCGCTCTCTCTCCAGTTGTACTTGTTCAATGGTGGGTCTGTGTGTGTTCATTTCTCCTTGGGGTGCCCACATCTTGCTTATGTGTGGGAGTGCTGTGAATGTGTGTGTGTGTGGATATTTGTACACACATGCTGTGAGTGTGGGTCATGGACGGAACAGGCTTGTGGATATGGGCGCAGTGTGTGCCCTGTGCTTTCTGGATGGGCATCCCCCGAGGGCACCTTGCCAGGTGCCTGTGTAGGTGCCTGCTGTGTGTACAGCTCCCTGTCCTGGGGGCCAGCACTGGGCTGTCCACAGTTCTGCAGAACCCAAGGGAAGGCTTTTGACATCGCCATCGGCCAAGTGAGATTCCCACCAGCTGCGCGTCTGCTTGTCTCAGCCGCCTGTGTCCATTCCGCCGTGGCTGGTGGCACATCTGTCGTGGTGGACCGTTCTCCACAAGGCAGAGGAGGAGGGGTGAGGCCTGAAAGCCAGGAAGCTCCTGTTGGAGGGGGGGGGAAGGGCCCTCATGGGGGCCGAGGTCGGCCTGCCACCCGCCTTGCTCCCGTGGCTCTGAGCCACTCGCTGGTGTCAGGAGGCCTGGAAAGCTTGCGGTCAGCTCAGCTTGGAAGAGCAGACAACGGCCAGGCCCTGCTCCTGGTCCCGGTCAGCCTGGCTGCTGCCCCCACCCCGCTCCCGTGTCGTGCACCACATCACTCCTCTCTCGGCCCCTGCTGTCTTCCGCAGCAAGGACTTCGTGACCCAGGCCTGCTGGTTGGCTGCTTTTACAAATGTCCTGGGATCACATGAGGGGTGTCCTGTGACCCTGCAGGGACAGTGTGTGCTGCCACCCTCCCTGGCCGCCGCCCAGCCCCGGGCTGCTCCCTGGGGCTGGCCTTGACATCACTTAGAGCCCAGGAACCCTGTGCTCCTGAGGCAGAGGCCAGACCCCCTCACCTGGGGGTCCCGAAGATGAGACGCTTACGGCGCCGGGGCCAGAAATATCTGGGCTCCAGTCCAGCGTCGATCCTTCCTGCCATTTCCCTCGCTGAGCCTCAGTCTTCTTACCTGCCAAATGGGGGTGGACGGACACCTGGTTCCCAGGGCCGACCAGGAGAGAAGTCAGAGATGGCGCCTGAGTCACCCCAGTCTCGGGGCAGCTGCGGGAAGGGTTTGTGGAGAGCGGGGGCCGTGCGAAGGTGTCCCGCAGTGTTTTGTGTGCGTGTGGGGCTCTGAAGCTCCAAGGATGATCCACTCCCACCCACCCTCAAATTCCACATCATCAACAAGGGCCCTGCAGACGCCCCAACACGCGGAGCGTGGCCAGAGCGAGCCTGGGCCTTCAGCGCAGCTCCGTGTGCTAACACAGGGCAAGCCCCTCGTCCTCCCTGAGCCCCCTGCCTCGGGCCTGGACAATGGGTGACCCGCTGGCCTCGGTGGGCACAGCACCCGGCCCATCCCACCCAGGGCAGGGGAGCTCCCTCCCCAGCCTCCGCCTGGATGTCTGGGAGATGTGGGGTCAGCTCTCCCCAGGGGTCAGGGGTGGAGAGGCAGAGGGAGAAAGGGCATGGATGCGGCTTAACAATTATCCCCGTCTCCAGGAATAATTCACCCAGTGGAGGGGCCGGGCTCTGGGCACACTCGGAGCCTTAGCAGGTATTAAGCCAGGGACCACAGGAAGGCGAGGTGCTGGGGGCTGGGCGCCGGCATCGTATCACCCATACCAAGGCACTGCTTGCTGTGTGCCAAGCGCGAGGAGGGGGAGAGAGGAGAGAGGGAGAAAGGGAGAGGAGGTCTTCCATCCACTGGTTTACTCCCCAAGTGGCCGCAATGGCCAGAGCTGGGCTGATCCGAAGCCAGGATTCAGGAACCTCCTTCCAGGTCTCCCACGTGGGTGCTAGGGGCCCAAGCACTTGGGCCATCTTCTGCTGCTTTCCCAGGCACATTAACAGGGAGCGGGATCGGAAGTAGAGCAGCTGGGACTCAAACCAGCGCCCACATGGGATGCCAGCGCTACAGGCAGTGGCTTTACCCTCTGGTTCTTAGCTGCACATCCCTTAGAAGTCCAGGGTTGGAGGCAGGGGTCTGAGGAAACATATGTGTGGACTCTGCTGGTGTGCACACGTGTGCTTGTCCGTGGTGTGCATCTTCTCCAGAGGGCTTATCCTGGGTGGCAGATTTGCTGACCAGAAAGGGACTTCAGCTGCTGAAAATGTTGTGAAAATTTAAAAGCAAACAGCTGGGCCAGCCCAACTGCTCCCTTTGACAGCTAGGGAAACTGAGGCCCACGTACAGATGACTTAGTGGTGGCATCGGCACGAGGGAGCCCTGTTGCCCAAAGGGAGCTGTCCACGGCCACCAGCCTTGCCTCCCTGTTCGCACATCTGTGTAGCTGCAGCGCTGGCCTCTGAGACAGGAAGTCTTTGGGAGGGGTGCCCAGTGCCTTGCGGGGTTGGCTGGGGCTGTGGGCTCACACAGGGGTTGCCAGGTACAGTGGCCAGAGGCATTGTGGGAAAGGGAAGAATTTCCAGCCACAGTGGATCCCAGCTCTTGCCCCCAGTGAGGGTTTGTTCTTGTTGCCTGTCTTCCCTGCTCCCAGGGAGCAGCTGAAGGCCCCAGCCTGGTCACCCAGTGAGAAGTGAGCGACAGGACTCCTTCCACGAGGGAGCTGGGGGGTGTGCTTGTCCCTTCCACAGCTCCTTCTGCCCAACAAGGCGTCCACAAGGTCGCATGTGCCCCAGGAGGTGGCCAGGTTTCCACACCTTCCCGGGGAAGCTGGGCCACCACCCTCTAGCGCAGGGAGAAGCAGCCCAACACGGAAGACTGCGAACTCAGCGTCACAGCCGTGCCACGTCACAGATGCAAAAGGCGGCCATGGTGGGAGGGAGAGCACGCCCCCTGGTCTGGCCGAGGCCCGGGCACAGTGCCCACAAAGTGGGAGAGGGTTTCTGACGTCTTGCGCCTCCTGAGACCACTGCCTTCTCTCCCGTACAGACACATCCCCATCAGAAGGCGCCAACCTCAACGCGCCCAACAGCCTGGGTGTCAGCGCCCTGTGTGCCATCTGTGGGGACAGGGCCACGGGCAAGCACTACGGCGCCTCCAGCTGCGATGGCTGCAAGGGCTTCTTCCGCAGGAGCGTGAGGAAGAACCACATGTACTCCTGCAGGTGAGCTTCCCCCCTTGGGCCTCAGTTTCTCCAGCTGGGGAATGGACGTGCATGGGTTCGAGTCCCCCTGGGGTCTGTCTTCTCTCTGAGTGGCTCCGAGAGGCATGCAGCCTTCAAGGCCTTCAAGGCTCTCTGATTTCTTGGGCCTCATGAATCCATCTCTCCTGGGAACCCCATGCAGTGATCCCAAAGCTGCCAGCTGCCCTTCACTGAGCGTGGACCTCTGCCAGGCCCCACGCCAAGTCTCTAGGTGCCTATAATTATTTGCCCCGCTTAGCAGTGGGGAGCCACGAGGCCTAGCAGCGAGCCCAGCCTGGGATAAGTGGGAATGAGCTCCCTGCCTTTCCACCTGCCCAGGGGCTCCCCAAGCCTTAGGCACCCCCTCTTTCAAATGCACCTTCCGCTCTGCTCTGGGTAACGACAATGGTGCACCCACTCCAGCTACCCATGGTGAGCCCTTGCCCAGTGTACATGCTGTGCCAGGCCCATCTGTGACTGTCACCTGTCACACCCCTCTGTGGTGGCCACGCTTATAATTCCCATCTTATGGATGAGGAAGCTGTGGCCGGGAGGGCTGGGAACTCAGCCCAGGTCACGCTGCTTGAATCAACATTGGAGTCAGGGCTACTCCTCTGGGCCCCACCCCAACTTCTGTATGCACTGCTGTCTCCTAGCCCCATCCAGAGAGAGGCTTGTGTGGCCCGAGGATGGACTTGGAGCCAGAGCTGGGAGCCTGCTGAGGGCCCTGGGCTCCTTTAGGATGTGCCCGGATTGGCAGTGCCCTGGTACTCCAGGAGCCAAGCTTCCTGGCTCACTTGTCCCTGCAACTGGCTGAGTGACCCGAGGCCACGTGTTGCCTCTCTGAGCCCCAGTTTCCTCGTGGTTAGCAGGACAGGTGGGACTCTCTGGGGCCCCCTACAGCTGCTGGTGGGTTAGCAGGAGTACCCCCGGGGATGCAGGCGGAGGCCAGGGGCCTCCCTCAGTCTGAGAGGGGGTCTGGAGGCTGTGTCTTCTCCATCCAACCATCCGAAGCCCTCCCCAGATTTAGCCGGCAGTGCGTGGTGGACAAAGACAAGAGGAACCAGTGCCGCTACTGCAGGCTCAAGAAGTGCTTCCGGGCTGGCATGAAGAAGGAAGGTGAGCCTCAGCCTCCCCCACTGCCCCGCCCATGCCCACGCCCACGCCCACGCCGCCCACAGCCATTTACAACTGGAGCTGTACTTTATGGCTCGGCCACAGGCCCCTGGGTGACTGGCAAATGGCTGAAGGGAGGGAGGGCCTGCAGATCTGGCCATGGGGAGCGGCTGGGCTGGGTCTTGAGAACGATTCAGCGAGATAAGCTCCCACTCTCAGCTCCCCGTGCCCACCCCGGCCGTCACAGATGGGACCGGCCTGGCAGCGACAGGTGCGCCGCATTCCTTTGTCCCTGTGTGTCAGGTCACCGCCAAAGCTTTCACGTTCTAGAAAGCGGGAACAAGGTGTCAGGCTCGCTCTGTGTGGCTGAAGATGGGATGGTCAGAGCACAGCTTTTGTGAGGTCTGCTTCCAGCAGGTGCACCCCCGGGCTGAGCCTCCTCTGCCTTTGAGAGTTCAGTTCGCTCTCACGACTGACTCGCTGCAGGGCGGCCGGAATTCTCTCCGGTCCCTGCTTGTCGTGGAGGAGGGAACTGAGGCCCTCAAAGGACAGGCCGCTGGTCCAGGGCCCATGGGAAGGGCTGAGGCCGGAACCCTGAGCTCCTTGCTGCCCGGACAACAGCTCCATGCTGCCCACTGTGTGCCCTACACACCCCGGGAGCATTTAGAGCTGTTTCCAGCCCATGCTCTGGAAGCACAAATCCTCGCTTCTTTTCAGAGTAACCCAAGTTCATTTGCAAATCTCTTCATTTCCTTCTCTCCTCTGCACACCCTTCCTGGTGCTGAGATGAGCCTTGACCCTCACTAACAGCCCGCCGTTGTGCTGTACCGGCCAAGCCTCAGTCTGGTCCTGCACAAATACCCCCCTCCCCCGCCCCCAGCCCAGCCCGGAAGCAGGAGCCTGGGACCCAGCCTCCTCCCCGCCAACCAAGGAGGTGGAGGAGGAGGAGGAAGAAGGCAAGCACAGTTTGGCAGCCTCCCCCGAACCCTCCTCTGCCTCTCAGCTCCTGCTTTCTTTGCCACCTCTCTCAGACACATTTATTTTTTTTAAATTTATTTACTTATAAGGCAGAGGGAGGGAGAGGCAGAGGGAGAGAGAGGGAGAGAGAGGGAAAGGGAGGGAGGGGGAGAGGGAAAAGGAGAGGAAAAGAGAGGGAAAGGGAGGGAGGGGGAGAGGGAGAGGAAGAGAGAGGGAGGGAGAGGGAGGGGGAGAGGGAGAGGAAGAGAGAGGGAGAGAAGAAGGGAGAAGGAGAGCAAGGGAGAGAGAGAGAGGGAGAGAGGGAAGGAGAGAAAAACAGGGAGGGGGAGGGGGGAGAGGGAGAGAGGGAGAGGGAGAGAGAGAGAGAGGAAGAGAGAAAGAGAGAGAGATATTCCATTTGCCAGTTCACTCCCCAAATGACCATAATGTCCAGGATTGGGCCAGGCCAAAGCCAGGAGCCTGGAGCTCCATCTGGGTTTCCCACGTGGGTGCCAGGGGCCTAAGCACTTGGACTAGCTTCCAGTGCTTTCCCAGGTGCATTAGCAGTGAGCTTGATCAGAAGTGGAACAGCCAGGACTCGAACCTGTGCTCTGATATGGGATGCTGGCAGCACGGGCGGCCACGTAACCTGTGGAGGCACAACACCGGTTCCCAAAACACCTTCTGTGCCTCACCCCTGCAGGGCCTCAGTCTGAGCTCATGAGTTCTGTTGGAAAACCGGAGCCTGCTGATGTTTATGAAGGAGTGCGTGGTCTCCAAGGCCCCCCTCCTGCTCCACACACCAGGACCCCCGTGCCCAGTCCTCCGGGGTCCTCCACGTGAGGCGGAGCTTTCTCCAATGGCCAACCCCCCTCCCCTTCCCTACCCACTTTCCTATGGGGCTGAGCCTCTCTCACCCACTTGTATGTCCAAGTTCAGAACCGCTTTGTAGAATGGGGAATGTTCTGAATGGGGATGTGATGTGTGATGGACAGCGGAAGACACACAAAAGACTGCGACCTGTGGCCTAAGGGCCTGCGTCCTGTGGTTCTCACAGGGAGGGCTAAGGTGACGCAGAGTCTGCCGCTGTGCTCAGGAACCCTTGGGCCATCTCTGTAGCACCTGCAGCCATTCAGCCTGCTCGTTTTATGCGCTTTGGTCTGGACACAGAGCCAGGTGTTGTCCCGCGGGCACGGGGTTTGGGAGACCAAGGCTCTCATGTTGAACTTGCAGACTTTATGATGGGCAGTTGGGAGAGGGACAGGCAGCCCACCTGAGCATATGGCCACCTACCTAGGCTGGTCCTGCGTGTGGCCAGTCCTCGTTAAACTTGCAGAGTCATTGTCACCAGTATGACTTTAGAGGACTTTCTGCCCCTCCGTGGCTCTCACTTTCCCACCCATAAAAGGGAGGGTTCGGTAATGCTGCCTGCCCACTCCATAGGTCTGGCCGTGACGCCAAGGACCTACCTGGGTGCACCTGTCCACACCGCCCACAGCGTGCGTGCGTGTTTGTCCCCCAGTCCTCCACCGAGCTGAGGTACAGCCGCAGGGCCCCAGCGCCTAGAAGGGGAGTGAGCCCCAGGCACTGGGCCCTGGCTCAGCCCCGAGAAGAGCCGTTTGCTTCTTGGTGTAGGGAGGCTGGAGAGTATGCACTAGTAAAAGGCCGGGGCTTCCACACAAGCCTGGATTACTGGGAAGGCAGCCACAGGGTCGCTTTGAGGAAGGGCCAAGGTAGCACCGTGTTCTCTGGCCGCCATGCTCAAGCCCCGGGAAGTTAGATTCTCACTGGCTCTAAGTCCTCCAGGGCCCGCGCCCCGCCCCAGCCTGATGGGAAATTGCCAGAGCCAAGCAAACCTGTCCGTGGGAGCCTCTCTGGTCAGGCGAGGGGCACAGGTGTTCGTGTCTTTCTCTTGGTGGCCTTGGGAGCAGCTGGGACTGAAACCCATAAGGACCAGAAAGTGTGAGCTGCAAGCGCAGGATTTATGGACCAGCCGGGGCTGTGAGACTTCATTGACTCTTCCCTCTCCTCACTCTACAGAGAGGGAGACTGAGGCCAGAGAGGCCATGTGATGAGTCAGAGGTGGAGCTCAGGCCCCCAGAGCTGGGCAGGCACCAGGGAATTGAACTTGAGTGATTGGTGTGGTCTTGTGGTCTAAATCCCTGCACCATTCTCTCAACTGCAGGGAAGGGGCCTAAATTCTAGGCCATAGGGGGTTCCTGGAGGGCAAATCCTGGGGTCCCTGAGCCCAACAGCCAGCAGCCACCTCTGACCTCTAACCCGAGGCCAGGCAGACACCTGGCGTGCCTCAGCTGTCAGTCCGGGACCAAGATCCAGTTTCTAGTGTCAGAACCCCAGGCCAGAGAGCAGAGCAGGTGGTGCAGGGTGCGGGCAGGTGGTGGGAGCTTCTGGTGGGTCCCGCCCCCACCCCCACCCAGGGGTTCCCTGGGAAGACAGGCTCATCTCCCGCCTCTGCCCAGCTGGTTAATATTCAATAGAAGTTACATTAGGTCCCCGACCCTGCTAATACTGAGCAAACATTTGGAAAACATCATTCCGTGACTGGGCTCGCGCCGGGCCTGATAACGCCGGCCTAGCCTTGAGCTGACGGCAGCCCCTTCCCTCCGCCTGCCTCCACCATCAGGGCCCTGGTGGGTGCAGGCAGCCGGCAAGCCCTACTGCCAGGGCCCAGGTATGGCCTGCGGGCTCCAGAGGAGATCTCCCACCCTGGGATCCTGCCGGCTTTGGTGTAGACTAGCTGGTTTTACACTTGCATTTAACAGCATTTGAAATTGGCAGAAGGCCGAGGAGCTGGGGGTCGGGGCGAGCAGGCATGGGCAGGATGCTGGGAGGAGACAGAGCCTGTCTCGCCCTGCGCCTCTTGCACCCACTCAACAAACATTTAACGAGCACCTGCTGTGCCCCAACTCCGCCCTAGGCGTCAGGGCTTCAGCAGTGAGCAAGGTGGATGAAGGGCTGGCTCTCTGGAGCTTTCCATCTCCATAGGGAGGCAGACAGTAGAGAAATTGCCCGATAATTCTGCAAGAAATGCCTTGAAGGAAAATAAAGGAGGGGGATGGCTGGAGAGGGGGTCTGAGAGAGCAACATTCGCACAGGGACATGTGTGACGGGAAGCAGCAGCAAGCCCTGTGCGAGGGGTCAGGGAGGCGGCCTGCCTCTGCTCTCTTTGGGAAGGTCAGCACAGATGGGACCCTGGCCCCTGCTGATGGGCAGGTGCGTCCCCCGGTCCAAGGCCTCCACCCCCTGTGCAGGAATCCCTGGGCCAGTTCCGTGTCGCCAGAGCCATTTGTTTGGAAAGAAAGAGACTCATTTTAGAGTCAGAGCTTGAAGACCTGTAGCCTGGTCAGAGGCCCCGGCGTCCACCTCCAGGGCTGCGGGGCCGTCTCTGACCTGCTTGCCACCAGCGATGGCTGGGCCCCTCCCTCAGGGTGTCTGGAAAGTTCTTCCACACACTGAGTTAGACTCCCTCCTCACCGCTCCCCCCAGCTAGTCCGGGCTCTGTCCTCCGGGCTGCCTCCCCCCACTCCTGCCTCTAACTGTGCCTCCTTCGCTCCAGGACAGCCTGAGGGTCCGGCTCTCTTCTCACACCTCGTCCGCACCTGCCGGTGCCAGGCCACTCCCCGTCCCCTCCCTGCCCCCTCACCTCCCTCTGCCTCTTCACAGCCGTCCAGAATGAGCGAGACCGCATCAGCACCCGGAGATCCAGCTACGAGGACAGCAGCCTGCCCTCCATCAACGCGCTCCTGCAGGCGGAGCTCCTGTCCCAGCAGGTACCGGGGGGCCGCCCGCCACCCCCACCAGGGACCCCCCCATGCTGCAGAGGAGTCTCTCCCCCTGCTCTTCTGTCCTCCCCAGCCAGGCCCTGGGCCAGCACACAGAAGGGACCCCAGCTATCCCAGAGGGGAAGCCAAGTCCAGTGTTGCACAGCCACTTCAGTAGCAAAGACGGAATTCGAACCCAGCACTCTGGGGGTCTTTCTAGTTCATGCGACTGCCTATGTTCCACAGGCCACACAGGGGCTCTGCTCTTACAGGGGCCTGAGATCAGCCTGGCCGGGAGACCCCAGAGGAGTGTTCTAAAGGGCGCAGGAAGCAAACAGGCACTCAGCCAACCCTTTGCTGTGTGGCTCTGGGCAAATCACAGCCCCGCTCTGGGCCGGGGTGGCTTCATCCATCCGATGAAGATGGCGGCTTGTGCTCCGCTTCTCCTTGAGGGCCGAGGAGTCCAGGGGGCTCTAAGGAGCTGGCAGCGGAGGGGGCAGAGGGTACAGATGCCCAGAGGGAGCCCTCGCCCTCCCGTCTGCCCCCTTCCTCTGACGGCTGCTCAGAGCTCGGAGGACCCGCAGTCCAGCTGCTTCCAGGCTTTCCCGGGAGGGGCTCCGTGCTGGCGACAGAGCCTGGAGGGGCCCGGCCCTCCCCAGCACCTCCCCGTCTCGCACAGATCACCTCCCCCGTCTCCGGCATCAACGGCGACATCCGCGCCAAGAAGATCGCCAGCATCGCAGACGTGTGCGAGTCCATGAAGGAGCAGCTGCTGGTGCTCGTGGAGTGGGCCAAGTACATCCCGGCTTTCTGCGAGCTGCCCCTGGATGACCAGGTGAGGCGATGGGCGGGGCCCTGCCAGCCCCCCGAGCCTTGGACCTGTGTGCCCGGAACTGCAGGATCACTTTGCAAATATTAGCTCCCTTAAGCCTTCCAGGACTCTAGGAGGCAGGTACCGTCATTCCCATCTTGCAGGTGTGGAAACTGGGGCCCAGAGAGGTTAAGTAACTCACTCAAGGTCACACAGCCAGAATACAAGACAGCAGGGATTAGGACCAGACAGGAGAGCTCCAAAGTCCAAGCTCCTAACTCATGCCCCACACAGCTCTCCTGGGAGGGAGAATGCTGGACAGGGACTAGGGCCAGGGATCAGGAGACTTGGGCTTAAACTCTGGTCCTAAGACTGGTTCCCTAGGTGACCCTGGATAAGTCACTTCCTGTCTCTGAGCCTCCTTTCTCTGTGAAGTGGGAATGATCACATCCTCTTCAGAGTGCTTTGGGGAGGATCAAGCACATTGCTAGGACAGTGAAAAGCCTCACGACCGAGCACCCACAGGCGGCCTGCCTGCACAAATGGGTTCCCTCCCTGGGAGAGGGGAGCAGGGCTGGGCCACCCTCCCAGCTTTGGAGGGAGCTCCCAGTGTGCCTGCACAAGAGGTGGACGGGGCAGCTAGATCTTAGCGCTTTGGAGAAGCCGGGTGGCCCGGCAGCTGCTCCGTGTCATGGGAGCTGGGCCAGCCTGTCCCGGAGTATCTACTTGTGCCCCATGGTGGGACGCTCTGTGAACCCACAGGGGTTGGATCCCTCCCTCGGTCCGGAGAGTGGTGGGGCAAGGATCTTGTCCAAGCTGCCCCTGCCCTCTCCCCTACCCCCCATGCTCAGGTCCCCCCTGCTGGAGGGTCTGCATTAATGTTTAATCTCTCCTGTTCCTTCCCAGGGCTCAGCAGGGCAACAGGACACCCCCAAGCTGGGCAATTGCTAACCTCGATTTCCCACCCGAACCTCCCTGGCCGGGGCTCAGAGCATTCTCAGAGGGCAGTGATGGGTGGCCGGTAACACAAGACAATCATTAACTGTCCCCCCTCCCCGCCCTTGCCGCCTGCCCACCCCCAGAACAGCCGCCATGTCACAGGGTTGAACCTGGGAACCCACTGGAGGTGCACACAGAGCCCATCTTGGCTGGTGGGGGTGAGGCACACCTGGGAGACTTGGGAGCCTCGTCCTCCAAAGCACAGTCCAGTTCTGGCAAAATTGTCCCAGGAGCCAGCTTCCAAGTCAGCTCGCTTCTTGATTTGTTTTGGACATCAATCCATTGAGGCCCAAGAGGCAGGATACCATTACATAAGGGGACTGAGGCCTTGAAAGGCAGAAAGTGATAGGCCTGATGTCACGGGCAAGCTGGCCCCAGAGCCAGGATTCACACCAGGCCCTCTGTCTGGTGATTAGAGAGCCGCTGGGGCAACCAGGGGAACCTCGCACAGCGCCCGGCATCCAGCAGGTGCCCGGTAATGAGCACCCTTCGCGCGGGCCACCAGGATCTCGCCTCCATGGCTGCTGCCCATTGTTCCTCTTTCTGCCTCTCTTATGAGGTTCTAACCATGGGGGGACAGAAGGTGTGAGACGCATGGATGCAAAGACATCTTATCATTTCTTCCTTCAAATGAATATGCATTGGGTGCTTTAAAAAAATTTATTACTTGAAAGAGTTCCAGAGAGAGAGGAAGAGACAGGGCAGGGTGGGGAGGGGGATGGAAAGAGAGAGAGCGAGAGAGCTTCCATCTGCTGGTTTACTCTCCAGATGGCCACAACAGCTGGGGCTGAGCCCAGAGCTCCATCCGGGTCTCCCATGTGGGTGCAGGGGCCCGAGCACTTGGTCCATCTTCCGCTGCTTTCCCAGGCGCATTAGCAGGGAACTGGATTAGAAGTAGAGCAGCCGGGACTCAAACTGGCGTCCACATGGGATGCCCGCATTGTGGGCGAGTGGCTTTATGTGCTACGCCACAGCGCTGGCCCCGTATCGCGTGCTTTCTCTACCAGGTATCTCCCAGGCCTCAGACAAGTCCGCCCCGCTGGGGAGGCCTTCTCCGGCCTCTGCGGCTCCTGCGACTCTGCAGCCGCGTTGCTCTTCCCCGTGCAGCCTCACCTCCCTCCCTTCCTGTTCAGTCTGCTCTCCTCTGCTTGTTTCCTGCTCCGTTTTCTGTCCTCCCACAGAAGGGGAGTTCTGTGAAGCTGGAGCCCCTGTCTCTCTCTACCATGGTGTCCCCATTGTCTGAAAGCATAACTGGCACTTGGCAGCTTGTGAAATGCGTAGCTGAAGGAGTGAACATCAGATGAGCGAGGGGAAGGAAGCTTGTTAACCCTTGGCTGGGTTTGCTACGGGGCCACAAGCTCCCTAACCTGACCCTGCAGACAGGGTCCGGAGGCTACGGGCTTGGTGCTCCTGTGGGCAGCAGCCCACCCTGGGTCTTCCCACGAGCGCTGAGGCAGATGGCCCTGAAAGGGCAGGCGGTGGCTTCCGCAAGCTGCACCCCCACCTCCGACTCAGTCTGCACGGCTGCCTGGCCCCTGCCTGGCCCCCGCCTGGCCCCCACCGAGGACCAGGCTCCGCCTTTGCCTTGAGCAGGGCCAGCCCGAGATCCCAGATCCTCATCTGAGGTCTTGCTGTGCTCTCCCCACTCCTAGAATCTTAGAGTCAGGTGTGTGTGTGGCGGGGCGGGGGCTCATGGTGACCCCCACACACCCGCACTCCAGAATCCCTGGGGAGCTTGTTGAATGCAGATCCCTGGGCCCGCCCCTCACCCCCAGATTCCGAACCTCTGCTAGTAGGGCCTAAGAATCTGAGTTTTCCTAATGCACCCCTCATATTTCTCCATGGGGGGGTCTATGGGTGGGAGTTTGGGCCGTTGGCGTCAGTGCTTTGGGGGCTCACAGGCCTGTGGGAGAATCTGACGGGCGCCTTGGAGCCGCTGTCCTGAAGCAAGCACAGCACAATGTTGCTTGCAGTTTCACCAGGCATGCTGGGAGAGCGACTGGCCCGAGGACACAGCAGTTCACGGGCAGGGTCGGCGTGAGGTCTCCTAGCTCTGCGAGCGGGTTCTTTCCCCTTCCAGGTTTCTGCCGAGTCTTTTCCAGGTCCCTGGGTCTGCCAGTTCCAGGACTTGCCCATCCTACTGTGGTTCAGACAGAGGAAGGTGGACGGAGTCTTAAGCGGACTTGCAGATGCCAGACCCCATCTCTCTCCTCTTCCAGGTAGCCCTGCTCAGAGCCCACGCCGGCGAGCACCTGCTGCTTGGAGCCACCAAGCGATCCATGGTGTTCAAGGACGTGCTGCTCCTGGGTGAGGAGGCCGCCTGGCCCGGCCAGGGCTCCGGGGTTGGGGGTGGGGGATGCTCAGCAGGAAGACTCCCATGGTGGCGGGCCGGGGCCAGGCAGAAGGACTGCGAATGGCCCTGCCCTGGGGCTTGCCACTGGAGGACTCCGGAACTCAGGTCTCTGCTGGATGCAAGGAAGTAGGACTGCAACAGATAGAATTTCCCGGGCATTCGAGGGAGAATGCACTCGGGGTCTTCCCTGGAATTACACCTGCACTCAGGTGTTCTCCTGGAGTGGGTGCAAGAGGTGGCCAGGGATGGCGCAGACCCCAGCCCAGTGCCCTGTGCCCGTGACATAGTTAGCGTTTTAAATGCTATGCAGCCTCCGCTCGATGCTAAGAACTTCGCATAATACTTGACAAGCCTTGCCTCTTTTCCTACAGCAGCCCAGGTGGGGAAGTCTTATTACTTATCCCCATCTCACAGATGACAAGACTGAGGCACAGAGAGGTTAAGTAACTTACCCAGAATACACTCTGCTGTAAGTGGCAGAGCCATTTAACGAGGGCAGTCCAGTCCCAGAACCTGGTCCCTGGTGCCTCCCGTGTGGCCCTTGAATGTCATCCACCTTGTGAGGCATGCTGGGAAATGGACCCTGAGTCATGTCAGAGGAGTCCTAGAATGCCACCTTCCAGGCCCAGGCTGATGATTTTGGGCGATTTATCCTCTTGGGCCTCGCCTTCCTCATCTATAAAATGGGCATGAAATCTGCACAGATCTTCTTGGGTGGGCACCAACTACAACGCCAAATCTAGAGGAGAGGGGCCAACCAAGATCTCTGTCCCATCCCGTCTCCCTCCCCAACCGCCCAGGCAACGACTACATCATCCCTCGGCACTGCCCGGAGCTGGCGGAGATGAGCCGGGTGTCCATGCGCATTCTTGATGAGTTGGTGCTGCCCTTCCAGGAGCTACAGATAGACGACAATGAGTATGCCTGCCTCAAAGCCATCATCTTCTTCGACCCAGGTGCACCCCCACCCCTGCCCCGTCCCTGATGCTCCAGTGCCCCTGCCAGACCTCAGCCAGTTCTCAGCCTCATCTTGTTGTCATGACAACCAGGAGAGGCTTTCCTTATCACCTCTGTTTAAAGATTTATTTTTATTTATTTAAAAGAGTTACAGAGAAATGTAGAGACAGAGAGAAAGGTCTTCCATCCGCTGGTTCACTCCCCAGATGACCACAGGTGCCGGAGCTACACCGATGCAAAGCCAGGAGCCAGGAGTTTCTTCTGGGTCTCCCATGTGGGTGCAGGGGCCCAAGCACCTGGGCCATCTTCTACTGCTTTCCCAGCCAGAGAGCTGGATCACAAGTGGAGCAGCCAGGACTCGAACTGGCACCCATATGGGACTTCGGTGCTTCGGGCCGGGTCTTTAACCCACTGTACCACAGCAGTGGCCCCAGTCAACTCCATTTATCGGATGAGGCAAATCAAAGCTTGTTGGGCTGGTGTGACGAGACACGGCACCCTGACTCCACAGGCCTGGACTTTTCCTTCCCATCCTCCTCCTTTTCTTTCACCTTTTCTTTCACTTTTGCTTCTTTTTCTCAAAACATGTTTTAAGTCTATTTATCTATTTGAGAGTCGTGGGCACACAGACAGATTCACTCCCCAACTGCACACAGTAGTTAAGACTGGGTTGGGGGGGCTGGCACTGTGGTGTAGTGGGTAAAGCCACCGCCTGCAGTACTGGCATCCCATATGGGTGCCAGTTCGAGTCCTGGCTTCTCCTCGTCCAATCCAGCTCTCTGCTGTGGCCTGGGAAAGCAGTGGAAGATGGTCCAAGACCTTGGGCCCCTGCACCCATGTGGGAGACCCAGAAGAAGCTCCAGGGTCCAATGGCACTGTTCTGGCTGTTGTGGCCATTTGGGGGGGGGGGTGAACCAGCAGATGTAAGACCTCTGTCTCTCTCTGCCTCTGCCTCTGTAACTCTGCCTTTCAAATAAATAAATAAATCTTAAAAAAAAAAAAAAAAAAGACTGGGTTAGGGCCAAAGCCAGGAGCTGAGGATAATATCCAGGTCTCCCATGTGGGTGGCAGGGACCCGATCACTTAAGCCATCACCACTGCCTCCCAGGGTCTGCATTAGCAGGAAGCTGGAGTCAGGAGCCAGAGCCAGGAATCGAACCCAGGCCCTCAGATGTGAGACTCGACATCTCAGCCACTAGCCCAAATACCTGTCCCCAGTTATGTGCTTTGATGCACTTTTTCTTGTCTTGCCACCTGTGGCTGAGAGCCGTCCCTAGGGCCAGGGCCCTGTGTGCACAGAGCTCATCTCTAGGAATCATAGCAGTGAAGAAGATGACCCCCACTTACCACTGAATGTTCACTAATGCATCACTTTATTTTATTTTTTTAAAGATTTTATTTATTTCAGAGGTAGAGTTATACAGAGAGAGGTCTTCCATCTGCTGATTCACTCCCCAGATGGCTACAATGGCTGGAGCTGTGCTGATCCAAAGCCAGGAGCCAGGAGCTTCCTCTGGGTCTCCCAAGCTGGTGCAGGGGCCCAAACACTTGGGCCATCTTCTACTGCTTTCCCAGGCCATAGCAGAAAGCTGGACCGGAAGTGGAGCAGCTGGGACTTGAACTGGTGCCCATGTGGGATACCAGCCCCACAGGCAGAGGCCTAGCCTACTACGCCACAGCACCAGCCCATAATGCACCACTTTAAACACTTTGTGTGGATTAGTTTACAACAAGATACGTGTGAGGAGGATACAGATAAGGAAAGTAAGGCACAGGGAGATTGACTTGCCCAAGGTCACACCACCAGGAAATGGCAGAGCTTGAATGTGGACTTCTGGCTCTCCATCAATCTCTACCCGTCTATAGTCAAGCCCATGTCTTACCTACCAGAGTCTAGGAAGCCATGCTGTGCTTGCACACTCTGCTGGCTGAGACCCTGAGCTCCGGTCCAGGGCTGCTGAAGGCTCCCAAGTGACCTCGGGCCACCAGGGGTCCCTGTCTGGGAACATGGGGGCTCTGCCTCCCCAGTGCTCCAGCTGGGCCCTGACGCGCCCTCCTGTTGCAGACGCCAAGGGGCTGAGCGACCCGGGCAAGATCAAGCGGCTGCGGTCGCAGGTGCAGGTGAGCCTGGAGGACTACATCAACGACCGCCAGTACGACTCGCGCGGCCGCTTCGGCGAGCTGCTGCTGCTGCTGCCCACGCTGCAGAGCATCACCTGGCAGATGATCGAGCAGATCCAGTTCATCAAGCTCTTCGGCATGGCCAAGATTGACAACCTACTGCAGGAGATGCTGCTGGGAGGTCCGTCCTGTCCCCGGAGGGGGTGGGGGAGGGGAGGGGGGAGGGGGAGGAGGACAGGGAGAGGGACGGGGAGGGGAGGGGGAGGGGAGGGGGAGGGGAGGGGAGGGGAGGGGAAGGGGGAGGAGGACAGGGAGAGGGACGGGGAGGGGGAGGGGAGGGGAAGGGGAGGGGAGGGGGAGGAGAGGGGAAGGGAAGGGGAGGGGAGGGGAGGAGGGGAGGGAGATGGGAGGGGGAGGGGAGGGGGACGGGGAGGGGAGGGGAGGGAGATGGGAGGGGGAGGGGAGGGGGACGGGGAGGGGGGGTGGGGAGGGGAGGAGAGGGGACCCCTCCTGGGACACCAGCCTCACCTGCGCTCCCTTGGCAGCTTCATCATTGCCTCACTGTGTGGCTCTGGGAAACTTGCTGAACCTGGCATGCCCTAGTTTCTCCATCAGAAAAATGGGAGCAGGGGCAATGGTCCTCGTGCACAGGCACTGAGCCTAGCCTGTGCCAGGCACTGTTTCCAGTGCTGGAGACTTAGCAAGGAACAACATCTTTGCCTCCTGGATGTTGTATGTGTGCATGCGCAGGTGAGTGTGCAGGTGTGTGTGTGTGTGTGTGTGTGTGTGTGTATGTGTAGAAAGGGTCCCGGGAACACACAATAAACAAATATAGAATAAAGAAGACAATTACAGATTTTGAAACAAACATGTAATATGGTAGAGGTCTTTTTCCTTAAAGATGTATTTATTTATTTGACAGGCGGAGTTACAGAGAGAGAGAGAGGGAGAGATAGAGAGATAGAGAGAGAGAGAGATCTTCCATCTGCTGGTTCGCTCCCCAAATGGCCACAATGGCCTGGGCTGTGCCAGGCTGAAGTCAGGAGCCAGGAGCTTCTTCCAGGTCTCCCAGGTGGGTGGCAGGGGCCCAAGCACTTGGGCCGTCTTCTGATGCTTTCCCAGGTGCATTAGCAAGGAACTGGATTGGACGTGGAGCAGCAGGGACTTGAACAGGTGCCCATTTGGGATGCTAGCATTGCAGGAGGCTGCTTAACCCTCTACATCACAATGCTGGCTGTGGTAGAATTTTAAAGCAGGCCTTAAAGGTTGGCCAAAGGAGGTTTCTCTGAAGTGTTGACTTTTGTGCTAGGACCTGATGTAAAACCAGATTTAAAAGCCAAAAGAAGAACGTACCAAGCAGAAGTGGCTAGTTCAAGGTTGTGGGGCAGGAGAAGTGTGTGTCTGGAAAGGACAAGCTGCGAGGTGGGACAGTTGGATGAGATGAAGGTGTAGATTGGGCAGAAACCAGATCACAAGCATATGGCTTTGTAGGCCATGGACTGTGGTCTCATGACAACTACAGTAAGTAGAGTGGGAATCAGCCAACCGCTCTGACTGCTGGGTAGAGAGTGACTTGTGGGAAGGGTACAGAGTGGAGCAAGAGACCCCTAAGAATGCTACTACCTCTGCTCATGGGAAGCCCCGGAGGTTGGGGCTGGGGACATGCAGTGGGCAGATGCTCTTGGTCATCTGTTGGAGGGAGAATCCTAAGGACTTATCAATCGGATGTGGGGAGGAAGAGCCGAGGATAAAGTGTAGGCTTTTGCCTTGAACAGCAGAAGTGGTGCTGGAGTAGTTTTCCAAGATGAGGAGGACAGAAGAAATGGCTTGAGGCTGGGCATGGGGAGGTGGTGAGGGTGACCCCAGAGATGGTCTTGGACTTTGGTTACCTGTGGGATGACTCTCTCTATCCAGGATGAGTTATCAAGGAGGCAGTTGAATGTTCAAGTCAGTTGCTCAAACACACAGATTTGTGAAGTTCCAGCATCCAGGAGTCAGATAAAGAGCAGGTACCCTGGAAGGTAATGGAGGAAGACCAGCCAGGGGGAGAGGAACAAACCTGGGGGAGTTGCAGAATCTAGGAGCAGAGCAAGGTTTACATTCTACAAAGGGAGAGATAGAGAGAGGAATGGATGGAGAGGTGGAGGGGGGAGAGGAAGACGGAGGTGTCCATGGGACTGGCAACAGGGAAGCTCTTGGCAACTGCATTGACAGTGGTGCCAGATGGCCATGGGAATGCAGACCAGGTTGGAATGGTTACAGAGTGAGAAGGAAGGTGCAGACATGGAGCTGGAGTAGACAGCCCTGGAAACGTTTTGCTAGGAAGAGGAGCTAGGAGGGGGTTGAGGATGGCCGGAAGGGAGTGACTCTACTGATGGACCATGGAATTTCAGCCAGACTCAAGCCGCAATGAAGATGGGGTGGTGGATGGTGACGAGCAGAGGTGAGTGAGGTGAGGCACGTTTGCAGTGACGGTCCTAGATTAAGTGAGCTGGGAGGATAGGAGGTGAAATCAAAGTGAGGATGCGCAAACTCAAGGCTTTGGCGGTGACACTGTTCCTGGAGATGATGTGGCCAAAGGCAAGGCATCTCAGCTTCAGCACTGTTGATATTTGGGGCTAGACAATTCTTCGTGATTGGGAGGGGGGGGACTGTCCTGTACATGGTTTAGCTGCATCTCTGGCTTCTACCCATGAGATGCTAATAGCACCTCCCAAGTGGTCACAGCCGAAAACTGTGTTCAGGTCTGGTGAGGTCGTCCCAGGTGGAGAGCCAGTGTCATGTGGCTCACTTCACCCTCACCTTGACTCTGAACATGGGCTACGGCGAGTCAGGTGTCCGTGAGACCAGGATCAGGAGCTTATGGTCTGTTGCCAGATGAACTTGGATAAGCTCATCTCCCTTTGCTTGTTAGCTCACCTGTTAAAGAACAGGGCAATAATGGTGCCCACTTTGCAGGATTTTTGTGAGGATTGGATTATGTAAAACATGAAAAGTACAATAAAAAGAAGTCCTAGGCATGTGATAGGTGCTCATTAATTATTGGTTATCACAGAAACAGCTGGACTTTAGAGGTCTCTTTTTATCTATTTATTTTATTTTATTTATTTGAAAGAGTTACAGAGAGAGGTAGAGACGGAGAGAGAGGTCCTCCATCCACTGGTTCACTTCCCAAATGGCCACAATGGCTAGAGCTGAGCCAGTCTGAAGCCAGGAGCTTCTTCCGGGTCTCCCACATGGGTGCAGGGCCCAAGGACCTGGACCATCCTCCACTGCCTTCCCAGGCACATCAGCAGGGAGCTGGATCAGAAGTGGAGCAGCCAGGACTTGAACCCGTGCCCATATGGGATGCCAGCGCTGCAGGCTGGGGCTTTAACCTGCTGTGCCACTGCACCAGCCCCCTTTCCTTGTTTCTTTCAAATCACTTTTGCCCTCTTGATTTTGGGGTCCTCTCCATGCCCCATGAAGCCCAAGTTTACTAACCCAGGAATGGGTACTCAAGACGTTGGATGGACAGGTGATGAGCCACACCTGAAGAAGATGGGGGTGCTTGGGGCCTCCAGTTGGTCCCAGCTGAGACACTGTACCCTGATTTCTTCCTTTTCTGCCTACAGGGTCCTCCAGTGATGCACCCCACGCCCACCACCCCCTGCACCCTCACCTGATGCAGGAACACATGGGCACCAACGTCATTGTGGCCAACACGATGCCCACTCACCTCAGCAATGGACAGATGTGTGAGTGGCCCCGGCCAAGGGGGCAGGCAGGTGGGCAACCTAGGCTCTCCCTTGGGATGGGTGAGGATGGGTCCTAAGAGGAGAGGGTTAAGGCTAGAAGGCGGCACTGGATACAGCAGACCTCTGTGCTCCAAGTAGGGAAGGGCGAGGCTGATTGGCTGTTGGGTTATTCAGTGAGGTGACTGACAACCTCCACTGAGTGAAGCCATCCACCGGGTGAGCGGATTGGGTAGGAATCATGGGGAGAGGCAGTCTGCTCATTAATTATACATAATTAATAATAATGAATAATAATTAATGGCACTTCATCATCCACTGGCTGATGATAGTTACTGGAGAGAATTCCATTAGTAACACAGTCCACTCGTGACAACTGTCCATCGAAGTGAAGCTGCCCGGCTGTGGAAGGCCATCCATTACACGGTGGGAGACAGTGCACCGCACAGGGATGTCCACTGGGTTAGAGGTGAACTCTCCCAAGAATGAGTTCATCATTGTTGAAAGCCTGTCAAAAAATAAGATTAGCAGTGGAAAGAGGAAGCCCCTGAGATGAGATGGCATTTCACCGAGGTTGTTCTTGGGGTAAAATTGTCCAGTGAATGAAGTTGGCCAATTTGGTTAGAGTTTGCTCTAAACCTGCAGTGGAGATGAAGCCAGTTAGTTTCTGTTGCTCATCTCCTAAATATCAAAGAAGTGGTATTTTTAAAGCCAGTGAGCCTTGGGTCTCATTATGTTAATTTAAGTATTAGCTAGCTTAATGTTCTCAACTTATAGAAGAGGAGACTAAGTCTCAGAGTTTATTTGCTCAGCACAGGCTGGGATCTTGAGCGATCTCTGTCTCTTTGTCCCTCCAGCCACCCCTGAGACTCCACAGCCCTCACCACCAGGTGGCTCAGGGTCCGAGCCCTACAAGCTCCTGCCGGGGGCCATCGCCACAATCGTCAAGCCTCCCTCTGCCATCCCCCAGCCAACCATCACCAAGCAAGAAGTCATCTAGCAAGCGGCCGGGGGTCGGGGGCTCTGCTGGCTCCCCCCAGCCCCCTCAGAGAGTGCCTGGTGATCACCTGGTCACATCAAAGGGAGGCATGACAGCAGGGCCAGTCCCAGAGCAGTAAGGGAAAAGGCAAAGGGCCCAAGAGTGTGGGCTGAGGGCCACAGCCCATTGCCACCCTTTAGCACCCGAGCCCTGGATGGTGGGGCTTTGACTTGGGGAGCCCTTAGCTGGAGAGTCCTCTGCTGCCTTGGACAACTTTTCCATGTTGAAGCCACTGCCTTCGCCTTCATCCACACCTCCCCCAGCTTCTTCACCCCCAAAGGTCGGCTGTCCGGGACACTATGGGACCTTGCTCCAGCGCTGCTCCCGCCTCCTCCACCGGCATCTCTGCTCTCCCAGTGTGGTCGTGGCATCCAGAAGCAGAGCCCTGTCAGATGGCAGCACCTCGTCCCTCCCCCTTCTGCTGCCCCAACCCCAGATGCCCTCTCCACCCTCCACTATCACCGGCCTCAGCCATCCTGTCTTCCCCAAAGCCACCTCTCTGCAAGACTCAGCACCAATTCCCAAGTCATCTCAGGAACATTCCAGAAGCACTGGCTGGGACTCGGCAGAGCACAGGAAACACACCCTTCTCCTCTTCCAACTGCACGGGCGCTTCCCTTCCCTGGGCTGGGGTGGATGTTTGGAGGGGTGACCACTGTAGGCGGTCCAGAATAAGAGAACAATCGCAGGCTGACAGCTGCAACAGGACCTCAGGGGGAGACCTGGGTGGGGGGGGTGGAGACTGTCTTGGAAACTAGGACCAGGCCTTTGAGGGAGGGGAGGGCTCTGAACGGTAGCGCAGGTGAGACGGGGTATCCCAAGGGAGAGCAGCCTGGGTGAAGGCCTGGCCCCTGAGGCAGGAAGAATGGTGCTATGAGCGGAACAGGCTCTCTCGAGTCCACAGGGCAAGCAGGGGAGCAGGGGGCCTTGAGTGTCGGTCTGAGGCCAGGAGTCGTCAGGGCTGTGCACCGAGCTGGGATTTCAGAAGACGAACATGGCCGTCCTGTGGAGGTTAGAAGGTTGGGAGAAAGCAGGGAACTCAGGCAGGGTCAGGATGCAATGCCGGTGAGAGCGATGAGGCTTGTAGACGCGGAGGAAGGGGTGGGGGAGTCCTTGGGTGGGCTACGAGGCGGGAGCGTCTCCCAGGACTGTCTCCTTGCTCCTAGGCACCGTCCTAGGCAGTTGGCAGGCATCAGCTCATTGCGTTCTCCCTGTTGGCTAACCATGATTGCAGAAGATGAACCCTTAAGAGGTTAAGTGATCTTTATTGGGGGGGGGGAGGCTTACACTGTAAGTAGGTGGCTGAGTCAGGACTTGAACTTGGTCCCCCTTGATCGAACAGGAGCGCTCAGAGGCCCCTCTGTCCCCACCGTGGTTGAGCTGAGGGTGGAGCTGACTTCTTGATACCTTCACCAGCCTCAGAAACCAAAAGCTCACTCTTCTCAGGAGCTCCGCCCACCCCCAGCACGAAGATTGGCTTCATGCCGCACTTACACTCACGTAGGGACCAGAATCCTGTTTGCTGCTAAGTAGGAAGGGGAATTCCCGGCTCCTCGCCCCTTTGCTGTCTCTCCCCCAAGTCAGGGCAGGCAGCAGGGATCCGGTTCCAGCAGGACAGGCCCCTATGGCCCGGCCGCCTGTGGGTGGGAGAGTTTGAATGAGTGACAGGGCCGAGGTGAGATGGCCTGGGTCTGAGGGATGCTGTGGGGTCTGTGTCATCCACGGAGCATCCTGGGAGCATCCAGCCCTGGCGCGGAGCAGATGGCACTTCATTCATACAGAATCCTGGTGGCTCTGGGGAGTCTAGAAACTGCCACTGGCTGGTGGGATAACAGGGATGTGTCCTGAAGCCGGAAGTGTGATGACATAGGACATCGAATTCTCAGGTTCTCTCGCCCAGGGGTGCCCCTTCCTAGCTTACGGGGCAGCGTGCGAGGGCCCACCGTTCACCACTGTTACTGTTCACCAAAGAGGCACAGAGAGGCACTGGGCCCTAGGCTGAAGAGGAATCCACACCCCCAGAGTGGTCAGGAGCGGCCTCCCCCGCTCCACCGAGCCAGACTCTGGTCCCAGCAGATGTTTGCTGCTCCCGGCTCAGAGTCGCAGGCCTGCCTCAGCCACCCTCGCTCACTCCAGCGCCCCAGGAGTCGTAGCCAACTGGCTCAGACTGGCCTGCGTCCCGCCAGGGAGGCGGGGAACCCACTGCTCACTCTGGTCACCCCACTCTCGGGCTCTCCACCTCCTGGCTGCAGTCTCGGAACACGGCTGAGAATTTCCCAGGGGGCGGAGTGGGCTGCACGGCAGCCTTCAATGGGCCTGTGCTCCCACCCCACCCTTTCCAGAGAAGTCCATTTCCCTTTGCGAGCTTTATTGCCAGGCAGGAAACGAAACGTTTACTGTCTCGTTCCAAGTGGAAGACACCACACTGGAGATTTTTCCTGCCTGCGTAGTGGTCCTAACACATAAAACCTGGTGGGGGGGTGGGGGTGTAAGCATGGGCACATTAATCCCTCCACCAAGACACCCCCTTCAGGAAGCCCCCAGAAGCTTCTAGAATCCACTCGGCTCCCGTGAGTGTGGACGCGATCAGAAACGAGTGTTCCTCAGTTTCTTGTGCTGCCCAAGCCATCGCTTTCCCGACTTTCCTGTGATCTGCCCTGAGCGAGAATTGTGAAGTCGCCATCAAGCAACTGTGGAAGTGCGCTGGTGGCGCCGGGCCGACCCCTGTCTTCCCGTGGCTGTGAATGTCCTCAGGTCCCGTGCCGACCCCTGAGCCCCGTCACTGCCGCCCAGTGGGGCAAAGAAGCAAAAAAGCATTTCTTACTTGTATGTTTTAACAAAGTTTGTAAGACAAAATAAATGGCACATATGTTTTCTAAGTCCTTGCATGGGTGTCCGTTCTTGCTTTCAGCTGTTTGCGATGAGGGCGAGGATGGACGAGGGTTCGGCGGGGGTGTGAAATGCTTTCACAGCCATCATTAATGTTTAGTCGTTGCGCCCGGCATGCAGGCATGGGGATTATCTCCCCTTTATAGATAAGGAAACTGAGGCCCACAGGAAGCAATTTTTCTTGAGATGCGGGCGTGCAACTCTGTCCCTGGTCTCCTGACAACAAGCGCTCTGTACGAGGGGTCTCCAAAAAGTTCGCGGAAGATGAAGAGCATGGCACCCAAATACTTACCTTTTAATTCCATTTTTCACAAACTTTTTGAGTCCTCTGGGTATGAGAAAGTGGATCCTCCTGGAGAGAGGAGAGGTGAGTGGACATTCAGGGATGAGGGCAGGGGACCCCTTGAGCTCCTCCCAAACAGAGGGGACAACAGCTCTGGCCTTGGAGCCACATGTCCTGGGGGCCAGTGTACCACTGGGCAGGCGATGCTGCCTCTCCAAGCCTCGCCTGGAAAGCAGAGGGGGCACCTCCCTCAGGGACATCAGGACGGAACTGAATGAGACGGTAGTCACCGTGAGAGCTGCCAGCCTGTGAGGAGAGCAGAGGAACCTTCACACCGCCCCTTCCTAGGGAGGCGCTAACCATCAAGTTCTCCAGCCTCAAGAGCCCCCATCAGCTGCCGGCCAGGTCCCTGGGGCCACTGCTGCCTTCCCCAGCCCCTCCCTTCCAGAAACTCAGCAACACCAGGAAGTGGATCCCTCGATGTTGCAATGGACGCCTTGCCCACGCTACCGCCAGCATGGCCGAGGGGGCGGGGGCTGCAGGAGGCTATTTCAGTCCTAAATTGTGCTTAATAAATCTATATCAAAACCATAAACCCCGGGCGGCCATAAATCCCTCCGACCTTGGCTCCTCCACCTCAGCGGCCCTTTGCCCCACTTAATCTCCAATCACAGTGTGGGTGGCCAGGGCTACACATCTGCTTTCCGTTTCAGTTGCTAAACAACATAGATAACAAACAGCAAGATCCCCATTTTAGAGATGATGAAGTCGAGGTTTGGAAAGGCGAAAGAACTTGCCCAGGGCTACGCAGCTAGTGAGCCGTTAGCCCAGCACCAGAGCCCAGGCTGTGTCTACCCACCCGTGTGGCCTGATGGCGAAGTGGGACTTCTGGGGATGGCGTGGTGGTGCAGTGGGCTAAGCCGTTACCTGCAACACCAGCATCCCATATCGGAGCGCCTGTTCAAGTCGCCGCTGCTCCGCTTCCGATCCAGCTCCTTGCTTTTGTGCCTGGGAAAGCAGCGGAAAATGGCCCAAGTGCGTGCACCCCTGCCACCCATGTGGGAGACCCGGATAGAGTTTCTGGCTCCTGGTTTCAGTCTGGACCAGCCCTGGCCAACACTGTGGTCATTTGGGTAGAGAACAAACAGATGGAAGATATCTCTCCCTTTCTCTTCCTCTCCCCTCTCCTCTCTCTTATCACTCTGACTTTCAAATAAATAGAATAAATCTTAAAAAAAAAAAAAAGAAGAAGAAGGGGAAAGGCCGGAACTATGGCACAGCAGGTTAACGCCCTGGCCTGAAGCACCGGTATCCCATATGGGCGCCAGTTTGAGTCCTGGCTGCTCCTCTTCCAATCCAGCTCTCTGCTATGGCCTAGGATAGCAATGGAAGATGGCCCAAGTATTTGGGCCCCTGCACCCATGTGGGAGACCCGGAGGAAGCTCTTGGCTCCTGGCTTCAGATTGGCACAGCTCTGGCCATTGCAGCCATCTGGGGAGTGAACCAGCAGATGGAAGACCTCTCTCTTCCTCTCTTTCTCTCTCTCTCTCTCTCTGCCTTTCCTTCTCTCTCTGTGTAACTCCGACTTTCAAATAAATAAAAAATCTTAAAAAACAACAACAACAAAGAATTGGGACTTCTGGGCAGGCACCTTCTTTTAGCTCCACTGCCCAAGTCATGCTACTCGAAGCTTCTCATTCTAACATCCCCAACGGAGCCCCAGGTTCAGAGTGGGGACTCGAAGTAGACAGGACCCAGGGTGACAGGGCGCTTGAAGACCCAGGGTCCCACACAGCGTGGCTGACCTGTCCCACCCCACACTGGTGACACTGCCCTGCTTCCTCCTCTGCAGAATCCCCTCACCTGGGTGCATCACATTTAAATTCCAGGACACGACCTTAGGATCCCCTGCAGCTGCTGGGTGATGGTGCAGCTCAAGGCCAAATCACAATGCCAAGGACAGCACTGATGACTCTTCCTCTTGGACAAACTGCGCTGGATGCAACTGAATCCCCCACAGGCCTCCAAGGCAGTCCTTCTTGTTCTGTTCCACAAAGAGGAAGTGGCTCAGAAGCAGCAAGCGGCTTCCAGGAGGACCTAGCTGAGTGACCTTGGCCTGACTCGGGGGCAAAGGGGACAGTGGAAAGGTCACCATTCGATGAATGTCGTGAGCAAAGCCCCAGGCGGAGGCACGTGGGATTACAAAGAAGCCACACCCCAGATGCTTCCCCCTGTAGCCGCAGGCCACAGCTGGAGGGGAAAGTCACAGACCAAGGAGTGAGCGAAGGCCTGCGAGCTAGCGGGGATGGGACGGAAAGGGTCGATCGAGGTCTGGGGAATGGTGTGGTGTGCACTTGGGAGGAGCGCACTCAGAGGCAAGAGTGAAGCAGAAAGGGCCGGGTTTTGGTGCAGCGGTTAAGGTGCCACATCCCGTACCTGAGTACCTGGGTTCAAGTCCAGCTTCCTGAGAGGCATCAGGTGACAGCTGAAGTCCTTGGGTCCTGTCACCCACATGGGGGAGCTGGGTAGAGTTCTGGGCTCCTGGGCCGGCGCCGTGGCTCAATAGGCTAATCCTCCGCCTTGCAGCGCCGGCACACAGGGTTCTAGTCCCGGTCGGGGCGCTGGATTCTGTCCTGGTTGCCCCTCTTCCAGGCCAGCTCTCTGCTGTGGCCCAGGAGTGCAGTGGAGGATGGCCCAAGTGCTTGGGCCCTGCACTCGAATGGGAGACCAGGAGAAGTACCTGGCTCCTGGCTTCAGATCAGCGTGATGCGCTGGCCGCGGCGGCCATTGGAGGGTGAACCAAAGGAAAAGGAAGACCTTTCTCTCTGTCTCTCTCTCACTGTCCACTCTGCCTGTCAAAAATTAAAAAAAAAAAAAAAGGAAGAGACCTATCTCTCTCTCTCCCTCTCTCTCTCTCTCTCTCTCTCTCTGCCTCTCCTCTCCTCTCCTCTCCTCTCTCTGTGTAGCTCTGCCTTTCAAATAAATAAATAAATAATAATCTTTAAAAAAAAAAAAAGAGTTCTGGGCTCCTGGCTTCAGCCTGGCCCAGCATTTGGGGGAGAGAACCAGTAGATGGGAGTTCTTTCTCTGTCTCCCTAATTTTAAAGAAATGAAAATAATAATAACAATAATAAAGAATGAGGTAAAGAAGGCAGGAGTGTGTTCAAGGTGGAGGAGAGGAGCACTAAGTTGGAGCCTGTGGCTGGGCGGGGGGACGGAGGCCAGAATCTCCCAACCTTTTTCTTTTTTTTTTTTTTTTTTTTAATTTTGACAGATAGAGCTAGAGAGAGAGAGAGAGAGAGAGACAGAGAGAAAGGTCTTCCTTCCATTGGTTCACCCCACAAATGGCCGCTATGACCGGCACTGCGCCGATCCGAAGCCAGGAGCCAGGTGCTTCCTCCTGGTCTCCCATGTGGGTGCAGGGACCTAAGGACCTGGGCCATCCTCCACTGCCCTCCCGGGCCACAGCAGAGAGCTGGCCTGGAAGAGGGGCAACCAGGACTAGAACCCAGTGCCCATATGGGATGCCAGCGCCATAGACGGAGGATTAACCAAGTGAGCCATGGCGCCGGCCCCAAGCGTCTCCCAACCTTCAGCCATCGCAATGCCTCCCAGACCCCCTCTGTGCCCGAGGACCACTGTGCCTTCCAGGCATTAAAGCGTTTTTAACAGTATCTTCTTATTTGTTTTTATTTGAAAGGCAGAGAGAGAGGGGGAAAAGACGGACAGGAAGATCTTCCATGCACTGGTTCGCTTGCCTCGTGTCTGCAAGAGCTAGGACTAGGCCAGGCTGGAACCAGGAGCCTGGAATCTAATCTGGGTCTCCTCCATGGGTGGCAGGGACCAAAGTACCTGCTGTCTCTCGGGTGCGCGTTAGCAGGAAGCTGGCATCAGAAGAGGAGCTGGGACTCAAACTCAGGTACTTCAGTATGGGATGTGGGTTCCCCAAGTGGCATCTTAGCCCTGTGTTAAACACCTGCCCCACTTAATTCTTTAACCAGCTCATATGCATTCTCTTCACATTTTAGGGCACAGGTGCAAACAGGAGACCAATATTACTTACTGTAAATACGAGGTGATTACAAAACTAAAGTGAAAAGGAACCGTATTCTTAACCTCTAGCCAGGGAGAGATGCTCCAGGGGAGGTTCTGATCTTTCTTCACGGGGCTGGTCTGCGCACAGGTGACAGGGTCCCAAATACTGGCGACAGGTGCCTGGAAGGTCTTCATGGGAAAAAGGAAGCCCCTGGCGGGTGGAGAGCAGAGAAGGCTGCAGGCAGGTCTGCATCTTCGCAGAGTCGCCCGGGCGGGAGTTTGGAGCAGCAGTTGGGATGCCTGCACCCCATATTACAGAGCCGAAGTTCAAGTCCCAGCACGCTCCTGACTCCAGGTTCCTGCGAATGCGCACCCTGATGGCTCCAGTAATTAGGTTCCCGTTACCCATGGGGGAGACCTGGACTATAATCCTGACTCCCTCCCAGCTCCAGCCTGGCCCAGCCCGGCCCAGCCCTGGTTGTTGTGGGCATTTGGGGAGTGAACCAGAAGATGGACGCTCCCTCTCTCTGTCTCTACCTCTGTCTCTGTCTCTATGCCTTTCAAATAAATAAAGCAAACATAGATTTAAAGGGAATGAAATCTCTCTCCTCTGTTCTGTGGAAGACAGAATGGAGGGGTTCCCCCCACCCCCCCCCGTGAGCAGACGACCAAGGACTCACCCGTGCAGGGTCTGCACCAAGACAGCAGCAGCAGACTGGGGGAGGAACCGACTCCCAAGATGCTCGTCCACTCATCATCCGCCAAGCACCCAGCGAGTGCCTACATCGCGGTGAACGTTTGTCCGAGTCTGAGAGGTGGGGAGGGGCGAGACCAGGCAGCGCCTCCCAGGCCGTGAGGGAGAGCTTGGGGTTGATTTTAGGAGCGACGGCAAAACGAGGGAACCCAGCTCGTTGCTGAACAGGGAGGGGGATCCGATGGGCTTCAGCGTCTCCTGCCGGGAGCGAAGGCATCGCTGCAGGACAGGAGCGGAAGGTGATGAGCCCACAGGAGTCTGTGTGGTGTCGCAGCGAGGGCCAGTGGCTCTCTGAGCGGGGGCTGTGCAGCCAGGAGAGTTCTAAGGCAAGTCCCCAAGAGTCAGGCCCAGGTCTAAACACACCTGCCCTCGATTCTTCAGATTTGAGAGATGTAATTAAGGTCCCAAACCAGCTGGCTTTTTTTTTTTTAGAGAGGAGGACTATCCCAAGTGGCAGGAACTAATCAGGTGATCCCTTAAAGGGGATTAGGCTCTTTTTGGCTAATGAAATTACAAGTATGAGAAGGAGGCCATGTGAGGGAGTCTCAGGAGGGCTTTGGAGATGGAGGTGGGCGGCCCCAAGACAAGGAGCAAGGGCAGCTGCTAGAAGCTGAGACCGATCCCCAATAGGCAGCAAAGAAATGGGGGCCTCCATCCTACAACTAGCCGACGACATGAATGAGCTTGGATCCTTTCCTGGAACCTGGGGGTAGGAATACAGCCCAGCCGACGTCTTGATTTCAACTGGAGAAGACCCTGGGCAGAGAACTCAGTCAGACCAGAGCCTGATTCTGGCCCACAGAACCGTGAGATCACACGTGGGTGTCATTGTCAGCGATGGAAAATGAATACAGGTGGTGGTGAGAGGCGATCAGAACATAAGGGCCGCCGAGAGCCTGCCATGGAGCGCCGGGAAAAGTGGGGCTACAGCTACAAAGCCCAGCGCAATATCCACGGATATGTATGCACAGTTATTGCACATCACTTACAATTTAAAAAAAGGATTTTCAAAACCCAGAGTCCAAGCCAGAAGCACCAAAAGGAAGCTTTAAAGTCCAGTGGGGGCAGCAGGCATGGGGCTGAGCAGCTAAGAGGCCCACGACCCATATGGTAGTGCCTGGCTTTGATGCCTGGCTCGATTCCAGCTCCCTCCTAAGCCCGAGCCTGGGGGGTGGCAGGTGACGGCTCAAGTAACTGGGCTCCAGCCACTCACGTGGGAGACTGGATTGCATTCCCAGTTCTCAACCTTCAGCTCTGGCCCTGGCCATGGAGGGCATCTGGGGAATGAATCAGCTGATGGGAGCAATTTCTCTGTTTCTCTGCCTCTAAAATAAATAAATATTTTTTTAAGTCAAACCACTACACACACGCACACAAACACACACACACACACAAAGCAGCAGACCACTGACGCAAACTGTGTGATCTCTCAGATGCACTAGCTGGAATGAAAAAGAGTCAGAATTTATTCTTTTAAAAAAAGGAAGGCAGGCCGGCGCTGCGGCTCACTAGGCTAATTCTCCGCCTTGCGGCGCCGGCACACCGGGTTCTAGTCCCAGTCGGGGCGCTGGATTCTGTCCTGGTTGCCCCTCTTCCAGGCCAGCTCTCTGCTGTGGCCAGGGAGTGCAGTGGAGGATGGCCCAAGTGCTTGGGCCCTGCACTCGAATGGGAGACCAGGAGAAGCACCTGGCTCCTGGCTCCTGCCATCGGATCAGCGCGGTGCGCCGGCCGCAGCGCGCCGGCCACGGCGGCCATTGGAGGGTGAACCAATGGTAAAGGAAGACCTTTCTCTCTCTCTCTCTCTCACTGTCCACTCTGCCTGTCAAAAATAAAAAATAAATAAATAAAAATAATACAAAAAGGAAGGAAAAGAAGAAGCAGAGCGTTATTAGAGCTCGCTTACAAGGGAGTCGGGCAGCAAACAGGTTCCAGGTGAGGGCTTCACTCCGGGCCCAAGAACCACAGCTGCCGGGAAGAGGAAGCAAAGCCAGCCACGCAAATGCAAGGTGGCAGCCCAAAGGGACGGACGTGGGCTCTGTTGCTGCAAGCCAGCTATGCGCAGCATGGCGGTGGCGTGGGGTAAGTGCATGGACGGTCCTCGTTAGAGGAGGGGAAGGGACTTTTCCGGGGCCACACTCAGTATGGCGGAGGCAGCATGACAAAGTCCATGCTGGCATGTCCTGGGCACATTTGCCTGTTTGTCAAACGAGTGAACGAGTGAGCAAGCGAGTGGATGAACGCGTGGCTGAGTTTCCCCAGGGCACTCACGCTGAGCATATGAGGACGTGGTATTTTTAGAGAAGTTGGGGCCATAAAACTTGTTCCATTTCTTCCCCACCCCATGCCATGCCCTGCCCCTCCCCCCGGGGCGCTCAGATTGCTCCCCGGCCTTGGGAAGGGCTGCGTGGGCTTATCTCAGGGCGAGAGTGAAACTGTAAAGGCCTTTATGGCTTTGAGATCACGTCTGGCAGGGGCGGCGATTGTCGCCATAAACCTGAGCTGGACGAGGGCGATGCCCTGGGCCGCGAGGAGCCAGGAGACGGTTGAGTAATGCCGAGGCGGGGGCCGCGGTCAGGGCCTGTCTCAGGCTCACCTTTCACCCTCCTATAAACCCCAAGGGACAGCAGTTACTGCTAAATTTAAAAATTCCATGACACACCCTTGTTCCCATCAGGAAAATCTCTGAAGTCAGGATGTGTCTTTAAGTTGACGGCATTGCACAAAACCCTGCAGGTCTGATCAGGTGACGGCCACAGCCTCCTTGTTTGTGGCTGGCCCACTGCTTTGTGTTTCCTTGCAAACAACTTCAGGACCATTTGCGGGCAGGGCGTGGTTGTTTCCTGAAATCTCCCTTTGTCGTCTTCTGAAAAGAGCAATAAAGGGAGAGAGTATTTAGCTCAGTGGTAAAGTCCTGCTCGGACACCCCTATCCCCTACGCAAGTGCCTGGTGCATTGCATGTCTTGGCTGCACTTGCAATTCCAGAATTGCAGCTCCCTGCCACTGCACACCTCGGGAGGCAGCAGGTGGCAGCCCCAGGTCCTTGGTATACTTGGTAGTGTGTTTTCTCTCCATGTGGTGCATAAGGTGCTAGGGCCTCTTTCGCTGGAAGCATCTTGGGTCAGCCTGTCCCATTTCACAGATGAGAAAACTGAGGCAGCAGAAGCCATGGAGCACATATGATGGAGCTGGGGCTCTGGCAGCAGATCCTGTGCTCTCTCTACATATCCAAGGCTGGGGTAGAGGAAGTTTAGCCCCCAGGCCTTTCCTCCTCAGAGGTCTTGCCCCAGCCAAACAACTCTCTTGTCCCAGGGGGCTCTGGGACCCTGTGGACTGTCCTGTTGTTCAGGACTCAACCAAGGGCGAGTGTACAGGAAGGCTTGTGCCCAGTGAGCTGAGGCCCCGCTGTTTCCCACTGCCCGCATCAGCAATGGCATCCCCGCTGCAGCCAAGGCCTCTCCCGCCGGTGCGTGCTCCTCCTGGGTGTCCGGCACAGCCTCGGCTCTCGTCCACTGGCCTGGGACCGAGACTGACTTCGACCTTATTCGTTGGCTGGGAGACCTGAGACCCAGGAAGGCTGCCTGGCTCTTGGTCGCAGGTGGGACAGAGTCTGGAGTCTGGGGCTCGGAATCAGTGCTCCTTCATGACTCACAGAGGTCCCAGATCTGGAAGCCGGAAGGGCAGGGGCAGCAAGAGGCCCTAAGGTAGGTCAGAGGAAAGACTTCCGGGTCAGAGAGACTACTGAGGCCTGAGCAAGACTTGAGGCCACAGGTTATGGCCTGGGTCTTGTCGCTGGGGCCAGTGTTGTGGTGGAGCAGGTTCGAGTCCCGGCTGCTCCACTTCTGATCCAGCTCCCTGCTAATGTGCCTGGGAAGGCAGCAGAGGGTGACCCAGGTGCTTACGCCCCTGCCACCCATGTGGGAGACCTGGATGGAGTTCCAGACTCCTGGCTTCAGCTCTGCCCAGTTCCGACTGTTGCAGCCATTTGGGGAATGAACCAGTGGGAGGAGGTTCTCCTTTCTCTCTGTCTCTCCCACTCTGTAACTCTGCCTTTCAAATAAATTAATCTTAAAAAAAAAAAAAAAAAGAGGAGTTTGGGATAGCTGCCTTGGGGTGTAGCCACGGCCCTCCACCTCCTGGGTCCTGACTACTTACTCGGTGGTCTCCCTGTGGTCACTCCGTTCCAGCCCCTTGGTCTCCTCCCTGTCCTTGATCCACCAAAGCTGTCTACCCTGATGTTCCCTTGATCTAGAATATTCTTTCCTCTGCTCTCCCCAAGGCCACTTCTTTCTAGCTGTTCAGCTCTCTGCCCAGATGTTGCTTCTTGGAGAGTCCTCCCTGGCGGGGGCCGCTTTCTGGGCTCTGCTGCGGCTACGCCAGGCCTCCGAAAGTAGCCATGAGCAACCGGAAGTGAATGGGCGTGGCTGAGTTCCCACAGAGCTTTCTGCGCTGGAGCAGGCAGCTGGCTGCATTTGGCCATGACTGTAGCTTGCCAGCCACGGCTCTCGCGCGTTGTCCTGTTTGATTTTCTTTATGGTACTTAACAATTTATTTGTTCATCAGTTTATTGTCTTCCTCCCCTCTCTGCTCTCTAGACTGTTAACTCCATTAGCACAGTCCTGCTCAACGCTGCTGGAGTGGGCAGCCTCCAGCACGGCCCCCAGGGGTCCCTGTTCCCCGGTATTCAGCCCCCTGGGGAGGCCCCTCCCAAACTAGACAGGGCTGCTGTGCATCAGGGCTGGGATCGCGTGTGGCAATGGTGGGTGTGGCCTTTGAGGCTGACGCACGGAAGGCGTTGTGACTTCCACCTTGCTGCCCTGGATCCCTTGCTCCAGGGGAGCCAGCAGCCGTGTCATGAGAACACACACATAGTCCAGCGATGAGAACCACACCGACAGGGGCGGAGGCCTCCCGGCACCTGCCAGTCATGGGAACGAGCCTGGAGGTGGATTCCCCGGCCCCAGTCAGAGCTCTCAGGCGATCTTGGTCCCACCCTCGTACTTCCGCTGCAACCTCACGAGCAATGCCCGCCATTCCGAGAGCCTAAGCGCCCGGGGTTCCCAGCTGCTGTGTTTCTAATATCCTCAGAGGCTTTGATTCTGAGGGTTGGGGCTCTGTTTCCCCACGTCCATGATTCTAAAGTTCTGTGATTCTATGATAGTAGCGTCTTGTGATTCACTTACCAACACATATCTGTTCTCGGCAACTCTCCCCTGCCAGGCACAGTGCTGGCAGCTAGGGATCCAGTGAGATCACCCCTGTTTCTGCCCTCCTGTGGCTCGTGAGCCGATGGGCGCAGAGGCAAGCCCTTGGGCACGGTGAGCATTCTCTGCGGATAAGCCCAGGGGCTGAGGTCGGACGTGGGGGGCTGGGAGGGAAGTGAGCAGCAAAAACTTCCCAGGGCAAAGAGGAGGAGAGGGCATTTCACCCAGAGAAGAGGGTGCTGGTGTGGACTGTGTTCCACGAGAGAGGACAGCCAGAGCAAAGGCCCTGGGGTTAGGGAGAGAGAAAGCAAGCAGCCTGTTTGGCGAACTAGGACAAGTGCAGTGAGCTGATATAGAGTTGGTGGGGAAATGAAGTGTCCAGAGATTGTGGCCTGATGACAGAGGACCCAGCAAACCATGTCCAAGAGTTTGAACTTTATCCTGAGGGCAAAGGGGAGCCGTGAAGGGTTTAAGGGGGAAGAGTGACAGAGTCTGCTTGGTGATCTGGAAAGAGCCTCTGCTGCCGCGTGAGGTTTTGGAAGGAGGAGACGAGAGGAGCGGCTGGACCGAGAGCCCAGGGCAGAGAAGGCCGAGCGAGACCTTTCCCCCGTGGTATGGTGCGCACACGGGGGTGGCGAGCTCTACAGGTAACCGGTGAGAGCCCAGGACTCCCGCGGTTCACGAATCCAAGGTCTCTAATTCCGTAATTCATCACAAAATGCTGTTGACGTCACTCTGCGTTTCCCACGCTCGACCTCACTCGTGCCCCCGGCCTGCCCCTCCACACCTCAGTTTTCCTGGTTTGCAGAATGGAGTCATTAACACTTCTCACACAGGACTGGAGTGTGGTCAGCACCTGCACAGAATGGTGGACCTCTGTGGCAGGTGTGTTTGCCACACGGCACTGCCGGGAAAGAGCTGGGTGTTGAAAGCTTAGAGGGAGCAGAGTAGAGCCTGTGGAGTCGGGGCAGGGGCTGGGGGCTGGGGGAGAAGGAGCCCCGTGCTTTTCTGCTCCTGGTGATCTGGGCTGCTCTGGCTTCTGAGATTCTGCCTGGGCATCTGGTGCCCAGATTTGTGCGTTTGCTTCCAGGCACTGGTGAGCTCATGAGGTGGTTGTAGGAGTCCTCACTGCTGTAGCCGGCCAGCTCTCCCACCTCCCTCCTGGTCTTGAACTCTCCTGCGTTCAAGCTACAGACACCAGTTGGGCTCGGGCAGGATCTGGTCTTCCCTGGGCGGGTCCGAGCCAGGTCCAGTCCAGCCAAGTTGATGGAATCCAACCTACTGTCAACACTGTGCGGCTCTAGGCTATACTATAGGGCTTCCCTGTGTAGACAACTGTTCTGTTGGAACCAACAACATCACAGGTTTAGAGACAGAAACCTCACTCATCCACCCCAAGCGACAAGTGCTGTCCTGAACCACTCCCAGGCCTTACCTGCGCTTCTGCACTACAGTCGCTCCCTGCCCTGGCTCAGTTTTAATTCAGTTCAATCCACAAAACATCAATCAAACAGCATATGAAGGATCTTCAAAAAGTTCGTGGAAGAGGGTGTGGCAGGTAAAGCTGCCATGGTGGCACCGGCATCCTATATGGGCGCTGGTTCAAATCCTGGCTACTCTACCGCTAATGCACCTGGGGAGGCAGCAGAGGATGGCCCAGATGCTTGGACCCCTGCACTCGCGTGGGAGACTGGGATGAAGCTCCTGGCTTCAGACCGGCCCAGCACCGGCTGTTGTGGCCACCTGGGGCAGTGAACCAAGGGGTGGAGGATGTATCTCTCTCTTCTTCCATAATTCTGCCTTTCAAATTAATGAATCTTTTTTTTTTTTAATTCACGGAAGAAGAATATTGTGAAACTATGCATGGGGTTCAATTTGCACCAAAATAGGTTTTTTTTGTTGTTGTTTTTGTTTTTTTTTTGTTTGTTTGTTTGGTTTTTTTTTGAGAACCAGAGAGTCAGAGACAGAATTCCCGTCTGCTGGCTTACTCCCTAGATGTCCACAGCAACTGGGGCTGGGGTGGTCCAGGCCAAAGCCAGGAGCCGAAGCCTCAATCCGGGTCTCCCATGTGGGTAGCAGAAACCCAAGTACCTAAACCAGCATCGCCTGCCTCCCAGAGTGCAGATAAGCAGGAAGCTGGAACCGGAGTGGAGCCAGGACCCAAACCCTTGCGTATTTTTTTAAAGATTTATTTATTTATTTGAAAGTCAGAATTACACAGAGAGGAGAGAGGGAGAGGGAGGGAGAAGGAGGGAGAGGAAGAGAGGTCTTCCATCTGCTGGTTCACTCCCCAATTGGCTGCAACGGCCAGAGCTGCACTGATCCAAAGCCAGGAGCCAGGAGCTTCCTCCGGGTCTCCCACATGGGTGCAGGGGCCAGAGGACTTGGGCCATCTGCTTTCCCAGGCCACAGCAGAGAGCTAGATTGGGAGTGGAACAGCCAGGACTTGAACTGGTGCCCATATGGGATGCCGGCGCTTCAGGCCTGGGCATTAACCCGCTGTGCCACAGCGCTGGCCCTGACTCCTTGCATATTAATATGAGATATGGACATCCCGACAGGAGAACTTATCCTAGTATCAATCTCATTTTCTTTTTTAAAGATTTATTTATTTATTTATTTGGAAGTCAGAGCCAGAGAGGGAGAGGGAGAGGGAGAGAGAGAGAGAGAGATATCTTCCATCTGCTGGTTCATTCCCCAAGTGGCCACAACAGCCAGGGCTGAGCCAGGCTGAAACCACAAGCCAGGAGCTTCATCTGGGTCTCCCATGTGGGTGGCAGGGCCCCAAGAACCTGGGCCATCCTCTGCTACGTTCCCAGGCCACTATGAAGGAGCTGGTTGGAAAGCAGAGCAGCCAGGACATGAACCGGCGCCCACCTGGGATGCTGGTGTTGCAGGCAGCGGCTTTATCAGTTAACGCAAAGCACCGGCCCCTGTCAGTTCCATTGTCAATGAACTTTTTGAAGTACCCTCATGACTATGGACAACCCTAGAGCTGGCAGGACCCTTGGAGATCTCCTCAGTGCTTGGAGGAGACCATGTGGGGTCCAAAGGGGTTCACCTGTAGCTACACTGTGTTCAGTGGGGGATTTGGGCTCAGAATCTGAGGCTGGAGCCTCTAACCCACTTCTTCGCACTCAGTGGAGGCGCCACTAATGTCAGCGGAATCAAGGCAAAGCAGGAGTGTAACTGACACATTCACACGCGTCTATTGCTAGCAAGCAGGTGCACTGTCCATTTCTGGAAGGTTGTGAGAGACTGACTGAGACGGCCTCCGGGAAGGAGGGCTGGGCGGCTGCGGTCAGTGTGGGAGGACGCCCTCCTTTCTGTTTTACGCCCTTTTGTACCTTCTGAATGTTTTCTTTCCACCAAGTGCACACAGCACGGAGCCAATCAATCAAACAAACCAGCACAATTCCATAAACAATTCAGCGCCAGGCTCTTTTGCAACTCCGTGCCCTTGTGCAGGCTGTGCCCTCTGGTCAAATACCCTTTCCTGACGCCTTAGTCTGTTTCCTGTGGCAATGACAAAACCCCCAGGCCTGGCTAGTTTATGTAGGTTTATGTAGGTCAGGGTTCTGGAGGCCAGAACGTTCGAGAGCACGGTGCTGGCACGTGGTGAGGGCTTCTTGCTGCATCACACCACGGCGGAGGGAGCTCACTTTGATAACAAGGCCACTCTTCTGACAACCCAGTAATCCGTGAGTCTGAATCCTCTGAATTAACCCAGAGGCCTCACGGCCCAAGCCCAGCTGCGGGTCTTGCTTCTCAACGTTGTGCTGGGGACCAAGTTTCCAACACAGGAAATGTTGGGGACACACCCAGACCACTGCACCTGGGAAAGCCCGACGCACCCCCCGAACCGTGCCCAAGTGTCCTGCCTGCTGGGGCCCATCTCCACCTCCCTGGGTGGCTCATGTCTGCTCGCCCACCACCCGACTGCACCCCACCTGCTCTGTCCCCCTGGAGGCACCCATACCTTCAGACATCTTGTTGTATTTAAACCAAAGAGAGGAGCCCACGGGAGATGAAAGGCAGGAGACAGTGTCTGTGCCAGCACCGCCCGCTCTGTGTTGTCCTCACTGTGGCAGAGGCTGCATTCTTCGCTGGCTCCCGCCTCTCTGATCCTCAGTCTGAGAACGCTGCCCACGTCTCCCACCCCAGGTGAAGGTCCCTTGGCCTTCGCACACTGTGAAACCACTGCTTGCATTTTTGTAAAAGATTTATTTATTTGAAAGTCAAAATTACACAGAGAGGAGAGGCAGAGAGAGAGAGGTCTTCCATCCGATGGTTCACTCCCCAGTTGACTGCAACGGCCAGAGCTGCACCAATCCAAAGCCAGGATCCAGGACCTTCCTCCGGGTCTCCCACGTGGGTGCAGGGGCCCAAGGACCCACTGGCTCCCTCTGTTGAGCCAGTGGTTCTCAGCCAGGAGCCAGCTAGCAATGCCCCGGGGCATTTTCAATTGGCAGATGGCAGAGAGGCTAGTGATGATGCTAAGCCATCCTCCCGCACCCAACAGCCCCCCACCCTCCACTCCACATCCCCACAACTGAGAATTATCCAGCCCCGCTTGTCAACAGTGCTGAGACTGAGAAACCCCAAGCCATGTCTCTGGGATTCCATCCGCACTTTGCCTTGACCCGAGAACTCATGGCTGGAGGTTGCCGACCTCTGCTGCCCTTTCAGCCCCAGGGTGTGGTGTCCTTGTTCACACACCGGCTACTGGGCTCTTCTTAATGGTGAGAGACGAAAAGACCCAGTTTCCCTGTAACCAAAGTTACAAGGAAACCACAGGCGAGCAAGAAATGTGCCGAGTGAATGAACGATGGCCCCGGGGAGAGAGTGGCTGGGCAGACAAGACGGCAGGCGCTCACGGCCCACCCCTGCAGCAGGTGTAACAGGACAACTCACCACCCAAGACTGTTGGGAGGGTAAACGTAATGGAAAGTCCTTAGCGTGTCGGCTAGCACGTGGTTAGCACAGCTGTCTGGAGGAAGTCGGGGAGAACAGGGAGGCTGGAGGCTGGAGGGGTGGACGCTGCCACGCATGTGCACCCTGGGGAGACAGCAGAGGAGGACTCACGTACCTGGGTCCCTGCCACCCATGTGGGAAACCCAGATGGAATTCCTGGCTGGCTTTGGCCTGGCCCAGCCATGGCTGTTGTGGCCATTTGAGGGGTGAAACAGTGGGTGGAAGATTCTCTTTCTCTTATAAATAAAATCAAACAAGGAGCTGTCGCTGGGCATAGTGGGGAAAGCTGCCGCCTACAGTGCCGGCATCCCATATGGGTGCTGGTTCGAGTCCCGGCTGCTCCACTTCTGATCCAGCTCTCTGCTATGGCCTGGGAAAGCAGAAGATGGCCCAAGTCCCCGGGTCCCTGCACCCGTGTGGGAGACCCAGAAGAAGCTCCTGGCTCCAGGCTTCAGATCGGCACAGCTCCTGCCTTTGCGGCCATTTGGGGAGTGAACCATCAGATGGAAGACCTCTCTCTCTCTCTCTCTCTCTCTCTCTCTCTCTCTCTGCCTCCCTATAATTCTGCCTTTCAAATAAATAAATCTTAAAAACAAACAAAGAAGAAAAGATGGAGACTAGGAAAGAACTCTGCCGCTAACGTGGGGCTACTTTGCAGCTCTGCGTCTTAGTTTTCACATCTGTAGAGTGGGGAGAATGTTAGGTGAGCTCGGTGCTGCACACAAGCCATGTCATGGGGGTGTTTGGGGGTTCCACAACATGTGATTGGAATATCACTTTCAAACTCAAATCCGTAATTTAATGAAAGTGAAAGTACCCACGTGCTCAATGACATGAAATGCAACCACCAGGCAGGCCTGGGGCGACCAGCTCGCCTTGTCTTACCTTGCCCAGGAATTTCCCAGTTTTCAGACTGAAAGATCTTTGTCCTGAGCCTCCTCCCACCCTCCACTGCTGCCAGTCTTGGGGACACTGGGACAGTTGGTGCCCCGCGAAAGTTGAATGATCACCAGCCCACAACATTTTCAAAGATTGTAAAGAGCTAGCTGGCGCCATGGCTCAGTAGGCTAATCCTCCGCCTAGCGGCGCCGGCACACCAGGTTCTAGTCCCGGTCGGGGTGCCGGATTCTGTCCCGGTTGCCCCTCTTCCAGGCCAGCTCTCTGCTGTGGCCCAGAGTGCAGTGGAGGATGGCCCAAGTGCTTGGGCCCTGCACCCCATGGGAGACCAGGAGAAGCACCTGGCTCCTGGCTTTGGATCAGCGCGGTGCGCTGGCCGCGGCGGCCATTGGAGGGTGAACCAACGGTAAAGGAAGACCTTTCTCTCTTTCTCTCTGTCTCTCTCTCTCACTGTCCACTCTGCCTGTCAAAAATAAATAAATTAATTAAAAAACTTAAAAAAAAAGATTGTAAAGAGCTGGCATATGCTGAACAATTATTGCATGTTTTGAGGTTCTAATGGATTTACAAGCATTTGCTCCTTTAATCTCTATAAAAGCCCAGCAAGGCAAATTTTGCTGGTATTTTGTTTTACATGGCAGCACAGAGAGGCTCCCTAATTGCCTGAGGTCACACAGCTTCTGAGCTGTAGAACCAGGATTTGATTCCAGGCCATCTGGGTCCAGAGCTCCCATATTTAATCATAATTGCTACTATACATTTGGAACAGTGAATTTTAAAACATCTTTTGAAAAATGACAAGAGAGTAAGGGAAAGATATTTAAAAATATTTTCTGTAATCATAGTGGTGACAATAGAATTTTTGAGCTCTCAGTTACTCACTGTGAAGTTTGACCCAGTGGAGACAGCTTGAATGCTAAGCTGGGCTGCCAGATTGACCCGTTGTGGGGTAGACGTCTCTGTCGAATTAAAGGCAGAGGGAAGGACCAAACTGATTACAGGGCCAGGCAGGCAGCATTGGTGAGCGATGTTAGGGCAACGAGGCGCAGTGGGGATTGTGGCAAAATGGGAATGGGGTGGGCGTGCTGAGAGGGGGCGGTGAGGCCCAGCAAAGTCAGGTCCTCCGGGAGAAAGCAGGCATCGCCTTTAACAGCGGCAAACTCACACACAGCACATCAGAGCAGCAGGTGCAGGAAACGCGACTCAAACCCAAACACAGCTCAACAGAACAGCAGGTGCAAGAAACAGAACTCACTTGTGAGCCAAACCCAGCCTCCACCCCACCCCACCCCCGCCCCCAGGTTCTCTGCCTGCCAGACGAGCCGTTCCTCACTGTCTGAGGCTGTGGCCCGGCCACACGGGGAGCTCCACACCATGAACCTCACAGTGGAAGTCACACACAAAAGTGCTACGGCAACCCTATAACCCCGAGCCCAGGCAGAAGCCAGTGCTGGGGTTTGCAGGCAGGGCGGTGGTTATCCTGGGAGGGGAGGGAGGGAGTGATGGGAAAAGGGGCCGATGGAGAGCAGGGGGGTTGTGAGGGGGGAGACTGGCTGTGCTCTCTTTCTTTTTTCTTTCTCTTTTTTTAGTTTGATTTATTTATTTATTTGAAAGGCAGAGTGACAGAAGGAAAGACTTTCCATCTACTGGTTCACTCCCCAGATGTCCATAACAGCTAGGACAGGCTTTGACCAGATAGAGGCCAGGAGCCTGGAACTCCATCCAGGTCTCCCACGTGGGTGCAGGGGCCCAAGCACTTGGGCCACCTTCTGCTGCCTTCCCGGGTGCAACAGCAGGGAGCTGGACTGGAAGTGGAGCAGCTGGGACACAAGCTGGCGTTCACATGGGATGCTGGCGGTGCAGGTAGTGGCTCAACCCACTGCACAGCGCCGGCCCCTGTGCTCTGTTTCTTTATCTAGGTGCCAGGGACACCGTGCTGTTCTCTTAGTGACAACTCCCTGAGTGCAACACGTGGATTTGTGCATTTCCTAGACATGTGTTTCAAATATCCCCTAACGTTCTTTGAAGCACATATACACAGAAGCCATTATCACTTTTGTAAAAAAGATTTATTTACTTATTTGAAAGAGTTACACAGAGAGAAGGAGAGGCAGAGAGAGAGAGACAGACAGACCGACAGACAGAGAGAGGTCTTCCATCCACTGCTTCACTCCCCAATTGGCCACAACAGCTGGAGCTGTGCTGATCTGAAGTCAGAAGCCAGGAGCTTCTTCCAGGTCTCCCATGTGGATGCAGGGGCCCAAGCACTTGGGCCATCTTCCACTGCTTTCCCAGGCCATAGCAGGGAGCTGGATCAGAAGTGGATCAGCCAGGACTCAAACCAGCGCCCATATGGAATGCTGGCACTGCAGGTGGCAGCTTTGCCTGCTTTGCCACGGCACTGGCCCCCGCCATTACCATTGGAGCTGTTTCTCTGGGTGAAGCAGGGTTGTGTTGGGCACTGGGAGAAGGAGAGGCCACATGCAGGAAGCATGGGATGACCGCTGCACACGTGACAAGGCCGCAGCTACTCTCGGCCGCAGCGCTGTGAACCTGCGATGCTGAACAAAGGCCTCGCTCCCGTAGGCGACTGCCTTATCCCGCAACCTTGGTGTTAACGTTCGCGTCTGCATTGCTCCCTGCTTTCGTGCAGCTCTTAGGCACTCGTTGTAACTTTCTACTTTATAGATGAAGCTTGCACGGAGATAGCGTTCCATGGCTGTGAGAGTACAAGAAACCGAAGGCTGAAGCTGTACATTCTTTTTTTAAAAATTTTTTTTAATTATTATTATTTGAAAGGCAGAGTTACAGAGAGAAGGAGATGAGAGAGAGAGAGATTTCATCCACTGGTTTACTCCTCAAATGGTTGCAACAGCCAGGGCTGAGTCAGGCCAAAACCAGGGGCCAGGAGCTTCGTCCAGGTCTCCCATGTGGGTGGCAGGGGCCCAGGTGTGTTAGCAGGGAGCTAGACTGGAAGCAGAACAGCCGTAACTCAGCCAGGATACAACAGGTGGCAGCTTACCCAGCTGTGCCGCAGGCTCAGAATTCTGTGTGCCAGAGCAGGTGCAAAGGGCAGGACGGAGCTGGGTGGGCACGCCTTCTCTCCAAGGCCTCTCCTTGCCTTGCAACACACGTGTGCTGAGGGCTCCCTTGTGCTGGGGGTCGCACAAATCCAACAACCACAGTGTGGTGACCTCTAGCCAGGCCAGGGTGTGAGGGGTTCCAGGGGCCCCGAGACCCTCTCTGGCCTCAACCTCACCTCCCACACAGCCAAGCTGACCACTCCTCAGCACCTCCACTCGCCCCCAAGCCCACATGTGCATCCTCGCAGCTCTCCCAGCCCCATATGCGTCCATTCTGCAGGGGGTTTCTATACCCAGAGCAGAAGCTGCCACCCCCAGCTCCGCCCTGCCCCGACTTGAAAGTGACACGTAGGTCTTCCAGAGTGACCTCCCATGCTCGCCCCCATCCCTGGGCCCGCACTGGCAGCCACACTGGTGCAGCCTCAGAGCCTTCGCTGGTTCCTCGGCCAGGACTCCCCTCACTCCCCGTCACCAGGGCTGCTTCATGTGGCTCAGCTGTCAGTACAAATGTCACCTACACCCAGGAACCTGGCACACAGGGCCCTCTTGGGAGGAAGGCTGCGAAGCTGGGGACGAGGGAGCTGGCGGGGAGGGGCTTGGGCTGCGGGACACGGTGCACGGCCTGAATTCTGCACCATGGACAGCCTCAAATAAACGATTAATGGCAGCCGAAGTGTCACCTTGGAGAGGCCTTTCCAAAAGGCCGCCGGCCGCCATGACTTCCTCTTGGGACGCAGCAGTCTTCCCTGGCCAGCGAGCGCCCCGGTAACTGCCTTGCTCACTTGGGTTTCTTCCTCTTGACGGTGTGCAGTCTGTCTCTGTGTCAGGAGGACGAGACCAGCTTAGCTTAGCTTCCCCCTGGCACAGAGGAGGTGCTCCCAAAAGACTCAGGGAGCCAACGAGACCAGCCAGGGCTGGACAGTCGCGTTTAGTTCCGGCGGTCTGAGAACCGGAAGAAGGCCGCTGGGCGCAGGGGTGAGGCCGGTGATGAGGCCCATTGCACAGCTGAGGAATCCCCAGCTCAGCGATCCTGGTCCAGTGGGAGGCCGGCGGGAGGCTGAGGTCAGACCCAGGTCCCAGCTGCAGACTCAGCGGGGCCTCCGGCACTGAACAGGAGGGGTCCCTCCCGCCTACGGGACGCGCAGGGGTCAAGTGTTTCTGCGCCAGAGTTAAGTTGGCTTTTAATTCCATTTTCCATGACTTGAGGGCCAGTCCGCCTGCGCTAACTCCCGCGGTGAGCGCTATTATTCCTTCCTCATTCGGGGAAGAAACCGAGGCACAGAGATTGCAAGGGAGGTGCCCAAGGTCACAGGGCCGGGAGCAGCCAAGGCTCCGGGCTCCGCACAGCTCTCCTCCCCGGCCCCTCGCAGCTCGGGGCTGGGGGTACAAACCCCCACCCTCTCTGCAGCGTTGGGCACCCCCCAGGAGAACCCCAGAAAACCCCAAGACCTGGCTCCCCCCTAATCCTAACTAAAAGCAGAATTAGTCTTGCTTGCAAGGCTACTATGAGAAAAAAAAAGATAAAAATAATTAGAGGACTTGTACGTGATAAAAAATAATTATTGGGCTCCTGAAAAACCTCCGAGTAGATAGCGAGGGACGATAGCGGCGATTTATGGCCCTGGAGGCCCAGCCTTTGCTGCGGTGATAGGAGTCGGGGTCACGAGTACAGTCACAGGCAGAAAACTCCCAGCAGCCTCTCGCCCGCACAGCCCGGGCAGCAACCTCAGGGCCTGCAAGAAGGCCAGCGCCCAGCCCAGTGGGTGGCCATGGGTCAGCCGTCTCGTCCAGTCTGGCGTCTCTTGGCACTGCCTTCCCAAACCTGTGAAGGATGAACACTGTACAGTGGCTCCTTCGTGCATTCCCAGGGCTGCGAGAGCAGGCAGGGCCAGGCAGGGCGGGGTGGACAGTGATTCATTCTTCCTGTATCCAGTGCACATTGAGGGCTGCTCTCTGCCAGGGACACCAGGGACTCACCCCAGGTCACAGAGGCTCTGGGCGGGGGGAGCCAGGGCTGCACCCTGTGTCCCCAGATCCAAGGCCATGGTCTCACCACCTCTAAAAAGACTTAGTGGCTTGTCCCTTTGGTGAAAGGTGTTCACAGCTTATTCTTTAAAAATATATATAAATAATTTTTTCTTAATTTGAAAGCCAGTGTTGGCTGGCGCCGCGGCTCACTAGGCTAATCCTCCACCTTGCGGTGCTGGCACACCGGGTTCTAGTCCCGATCGGGGCACCGGATTCTGTCCCGGTTGCCCCTCTTCCAGTCCAGCTCTCTGCTGTGGCCCAGGAGTGCAATGGAGGATGGCCCAAGTCCTTGGGCCCTGCACCCCATGGGAGACCAGGATAATTACCTGGCTCCTAGCTTCATATCAGCACAGTGCGCCGACCGCAGTGGCCATTGGAGGATGAACCAACAGAAAAAAGGAAGACCTTTCTGTCTCTCTCTCACTGTCCACTCTGCCTGTCAAAAAAAAAAAAAAAAAAAAAAAAAAAAAAAAAGGCAGTGTTACAGAGAGAAAGAGAGAGAGGTCCTCCATCTGCTGCTTCACTCTGCAAATAACCACAACAGCCACAATTGGGCTGGTCTGAAGCCAGGAGCCAGGAGCTTCTTCCGGGTCTCTCATATGGGTGCAGGGGCCCAAGGACTTGAGCCATCCTCCACTGCTTTCCCAGGAGCATTAGCGGGGAGCTGGATGGGGAGTGGAGCAGCCAGGACTTGAACTGGTGCCCATATGGTGCCACAGACCATGACTTTACCCACTATGCCACAGTACCAGCCCCGCAGCTAATTCCTAAAGGCATCAAATCCCACCTGAGAACCCTAGCATTTTTTTTTTTTTGACAGGCAGAGTGGACAGTGAGAGAGAGAGAGAGAGAAACAGAGAAAGGTCTTCCTTTACCGTTGGTTCACCCTCCAATGGCCGCCGCAGCCGGCGAGCCGTGGCTGGCGCACCGCGCTGATCCGGAGGCAGGAGCCAGGTGCTTCTCCTGGTCTCCCATGGGGTGCAGGGCCCAAGCACTTGGGCCATCCTCCACTGCACTCCCGGGCCACAGCAGAGGGCTGGCCTGGAAGAGGGGCAACCGGGACAGAATCCGGCGCCCCGAGCAGGACTAGAACCCGGTGTGCCGGCGCCGCAAGGCGGAGGATTAGCCTAGTGAGCCGCGGCGCCGGCCTTTTTTTTTTTTTTTTTTTTTTTTTTGTAAAAACAAATAGAACCTACTTCCCACCAAAGCTCAAATGATACAGAGAAGAAAGTTCACAACACTGACATTTTACTGCCCAGACAAAATTCGACCTAAGCAGAGGTCTCAAAGCCACGTGGTCAAGAACACAGCCCTGGAGACCCTGTGGCCTGGTCCGCATGCCAGCCTGCAGCTGCCTGTGTGGCCACTGCTCGGCCTCAGCCTCCCCGTGCAGCCCTGTGTAGCGGCGGCACCTGCCACACGGGGTGGTGAGGAACGTGTCACTTCTCACGGAGGGCTGAGGACTGCACCCGACATAGGTGTCACCAAAGTAGTGTTCAGTGTGGCCCTCACATGAGACCCCATGCCTGCTTGTGCTTTTAGGACCTCATGTTTGTTTGTTCAACAGTAGACAGAGTCACTCCCCAAATGCCCCAACAGCTGGGGCTGGACCAGGCCAAAGCCAGGAGCAGGGAACTCCCAGGTCTCCCATGTGGGTGACAGGGACGCAGTCTCTGGAGCCATCACCGCTGTCTTCCAGGGTCTGCATTTGCAGGAAGCTAGAAACTGGAGTGGAACTTTAATATGGGGATTTGGGCGTCTTAACTGCCAGGCAGGGGCCTGCTGTGGGACCTGGCATGTTAAGATACATCAGCGAGGTAGCGTCGGCGGCTTCCCACGACCAGAAGCAAGGTCCTGGTTTCACAGCTGAGCAGCTCGCGCATTCCGGAGCCCCCCTCCTCGCTGGTGCACCACCAGAGTGTCCCCGCTGTGTGCTCTGTCCTGCCTCCACCTGCGTGAGAGCTTTCTCAGGTCCCCAGGCCACCCCGTGACCCTGCAGCCCAGAGCGGGAGGAACCGGGGCTCCCAGGCAGCCAAACCTGGGCCTGGAGCCCCCAAGCCTGGACCCGGAGTCAGGGTTTCGTTTCCACGCTGCAGCCACCCTGCTCATCGGGACTGAAAATCAAGCACGGAGGAGTCCAAGGGGGCTTCGGAGCCAGCTGATGCGGCTTTGGATCCTGGCTCTGCCGTGGACTGGCTGCAGCTCCTCGGGCCAGTCCCCTTCCCTACCAGGGGATCAGTTTCCTCATCTGTAAAATAGGGGTGCTGATATCCACCAGGGTGAGGCCACTACCTGGCCAGTGGCTGCCGTGACTGGAGCAATAATGTGTGTGTGGTGGTGGCAGTGGGGTTCCATGCTAAGTGCCTTTTGATGATATTCTATTGACTAACGAGGGACAGGTAAACACCTGGCGGCAAATGAGTGCACTTCATGACGGTCGGGACTTGGCTTCTACTCATTTTGTGACTTCAGGCTCTGAAATAGAGCCTGGCACACAGCAGATGCTCAGAAAAGTGGTGAGGGAGTGACTCAAATCTAGCCAACATCAGTGGCCAACGGGCTGTGCTGCTTATGGGGTATCTGGCTGTGAGCCGGTCTTTTCCTGCCTCTGAACTTCACTCTTCCCCGAGGTATAATGGGTCTGAAGGCGGGCAGCATCTCCCAAGCGCTAACTCTGTTGGCCCAGTGCTAAGTGGTCGCTGTGAGTCTGTAGTCTGTCTTTTAAATCTCATGGCAGCCCCTAGGGTGCTATTATTAGGCCACATAAAAGTGGAATGAAATGAATGTCATGTTGTATGCTGTAACTATTTATCTTTTTTTTTTTTTTTCAATTAAAAAAAAAGTTGAACTGGTCAAGGCACAGGGAGATTCAATTACTGGACCGAGGTCTCACAAACTAGAAAGAGCCGAAGCTAGGATTCCAATGCTCCAGGCTTCTGACACCGGAGTGCACCTGCTTCACTTTTCCCCACGTTGCCTTTCTAAGAGTAACCCACCTTGCCTATCAACAGCAGGAGGAGGAAATGGGTTTTGTATGGAATACTACACAGCAATGAAAAATAGTCATTGACTGATAACAGCAACGTGGGAAAATCTCACAACTATGTTGAAAGAAGCCATTCACAAAAGACTACTACAGTTGCCTGATAAAATACTGGATATCTGGCTCAATTTGAATTTCAGATAGACAATGAATAATTATTTGAGTTTAAGTATGTTCTAGGAGAAATTCAAATTTGCCTGGTATCCTGGAGTTTTATATGCTAAACCTGGCAACTGTGAATGTGACACATGAATGGTTATGTTTATATGAAGTCCAGAAACAAAATAGGCCGCACATTGCTGCAGTAGCTAAGATACTGCCTGGAATACGAATCCCCTATCAGAGTGCCTGGGTCCAAGTTTCACCTTTGATTTTTTTTTTTTTTGAAGATTTATTTATTTATTTGAAAGAGTTACACAGAGAGGGAGGCAGAGCGAGAGAGGTCTTCCATCTGCTGGTTCACTCCCCAGTTGACCGCAACGGCTGGAGCTGTGCTGATCTGAAGCCAGGAGCCCCTTCCAGGTCTCCCATGTGGGTGCAGGGGCCCAAGGACTTGGGCCATCTTTCACTGCTTTTCCAGGCCACATCAGAGAGCTGGATCTGAAGTGGAGCAGCCAGGACTGGAACCAGCGCCCATAAGGGATGCTGGCACTGCAGGTGGCGGCCTCACCCGCTACGCCACAGCACTGGGCCCCATCAAGTCTCACCTTTGTTTCCAGTGCAGCTTCCTGTCATTGCACACCCTGGGGGGCAGCAAGTGATGACTCAAGTTCTTATGTCCCTGCCACCTATGTCGGAGACCTGGGTTTAATTCCAGGCTCCTAGCTTTGGCCTGGCCCAGTCTTAGCTGTTGCAGGCATTTGGGCATTGAACCTGTAGATGGAAGAGCAGCTCACTCGCTCGCTCTCCCTTTCAAACAAACAAGCAAGTAAAATGAATAAGTGGTGAGAGAAGTCAGGCTGGCTGTGGTGTGGGTGGGAGGTGAGTAAAGATGATGGAGAACTTTCGCATCATGATCTCAATGGAAGTTACCTGTGTGCAAACAATTCACCAAGCGGTACACTGGTATTTTTACACTGTATAAAATGCATTAATTATAACCTCATGAAACTATTTTTAAAGACATTGTATTTATTTGAAAGGTAGAATGACAGAGAGAGGGAGAGACAGAGAGATCTTCCATCCGCTGGTTTACTTCCCAAACATCTTCGACAGCCAGGACCAGGCCTGGTGAGATCCAGGAGCCAAGAACTCCATCCAGGTCTCCCAGGCAGGTTGCAAGGACCCAAGCACTCGGGCCATCATCTGCTGCTTCCCAGGTGCATTAGAGGGAGCTGGATCAGAAGCAGAGGCGGGACTCCATCCCAGGCACTCCCATACAGGGTGTGGGCCTCCCAAGCAATGGCTTAACACACTGCATGATACTTGGCCTCATAAAAATATTTTTAAAATTCAAAGGAACAATACATTCTATGTAATGTACATTCTATGTACATTTATGTACAAAATCTTAAGTAGTGATCTCGGATGGGGAAATGAGAAGAAGTTTGTGACTTTCTTAACCCATTTTAGGACTTCATGGTAAGAATTCAATAAATGGTGGCCATTGTTTAATGAGACAGCTGCCGTCATTATCACCTCCTGTTTCTATTGCAAATCGATCAGAGCGCCCTCAAGTGTCTACATTTTGTCATAGCATCTCAGTGACTGGCAGGAACATCTTTAATCCAAGTTTGAAGTTTCTATTGCAAAGGGCGACACTTTTTTTTTTCTTTTGCTCCAGGACCTTATTTAAAAAAAAAAAAAAAAAAGGTACCAAAATCCAGTCAGGTCCCAAGTCCCACTCAAACGTGCCCACAACAAGCCCCTGAGTGGTGTCACAAAGGGGAAAGCAGAAGGTAACACACAGTGTACTTCCTCCGAGTTCCAGTGCCACTGGAACAGGATCTGGCTTCACCGGAAGTCTCCACAGAACATTTGAAACTGACATTGCACGAGGTTCCAAGGGCTTCGCAGTAACTACGGTCCCACCCAGCGTTCCTGACCACTTCCGGTGTGCCAGGCTCCCTACTAAGCGGGAATTCAAAAAGCCCATGGGAAAATGGAGCTAAAAGATAAGCTTATTTAAGTGCAAAAAACTTTGAAATCTGTGCATAGCTTTTTTATAAAACATGTTGTCCATGAACTCTTCAAAGACCCTTTAGATGCATGGATTTGGAAATTTCTTTGCATCCAAATAAATGTTTGTCCATAAACTTTTTGAAGTCACGTTGTGTAGGTCCACTTGTTCCTTTCATCTGTAAAAGGACTGGGAAGTATATATTGTTCCATAGCCTGCTTTCCCCCCTCAGCAGTGCACTCTGGGCATCTTTCCATGTCAATAACTGTATCTGGGTCGGTAAGGACTTGATTCAAAGGCTGAGAAACAAACAGTCCGCAGCCTCCGTGCAGGTGAAGATCAGTAATAGTTAACATTTATTGAGTGCTTTATTACCCGCCAGGCCCCATGCTAATTGTTTAACATGAACTGGCTCTCATTTGATCCTTGAGGCAATCCCGGGTGGCTTCAATTATTATTCAGATGAGGAGCCTGCGAAGGAGCACATCCAAGGTCAGACAGCTGCTGTCTGTGCAGAGCTGGGATTCAAAACCCAGGCGGGTCTGGCGTCTGGTGCTGAGCAGGCAGTCAGGGGCACAGGGCAGGGTCCTCCAAGGGGGGAAAGGATCCCCCAAAGAAGCCTGCAGGCAGGCAGGAGGGTGTGTGGGCCGAGGCCACCTAGCGGGCAGTTTCTCAAAAGCCGCCGTCCCCCATGGAAAGGACAGGAAGGCTTCCTGCAAAGGGTGCCACTTGGACCAGCTCCCCACCTCCGGCCAAGAAGGGAGCCACCTACCAGCCCCTAAGTGGCTTCATGTCAGGCTTACGTGGGTTCAGGTCCTGACTGTGTCACTCTCCAGGGGTTTTGTTTTTGTTTTGTTCATTTTTTTTTTTTTGGAGTTATTTATCATTTATTTGAAGGGGCAGAGTGAGGGATGGAGAGAAAGAGAGATGAAAATCTTCCAGCTGCTGGTTAACTTCCCACATGGCCCTGGGCCAGTCCGAAGCCAAGAGCCAGAACTTCATCTAGGTCTCCTGAATGGGTGCAGGGCCCCAACACTCAGACCGTCTTCCCCTGCTATCGCAGGCGCATTAGCAGGAAGCTGGATTGGAAGCGGAACGGTGCACTGCAATATTGGATGCAGGCATCACCAGCAGTGGCTTAATGCGCCGCACCACAACACAGCCTCTGGTTCTTTGTTTTGTTTTTTTTTAAGCATTATTGAGGGAGCCGGCAAGCCAACCTAGCAGTTAAGCTGCCCACACCCCACACTGGAGTACCTGGGTTCCATTCCTAGCTCTGGCTACTGACTCCAGCTTCCTGCCAACCCAAACCCACGGGAGGCAGTGGTGATGGTTCAGATCATCGGTTCCTGCCATCCAGGTGAGAACATGGGTTGAGTGCCCAGCTCCCCATTTCAGGCTGGTCCAGCTCTGGCCATGCAAGGGTTTGGGCGTAACAGCTTTGCTGAGGTGTAATTGAAGTACATAAACGTTCATATTTAAATTGCATAATTGGATGAGTTTCCATGAAGGCACCTACTCATGGAAGCATCCAAATGATGAATGTCTCCATAAGCCCCTCACCCAATTCTCTCATGCCCTTTTGTATGGCACCTCCCCTCCACCCACCTGCCCGCCTCCAGGCGACTGTGGTCACTACAGATGACCGTCTTCACTGGAGATGGTTTGCACTTCCTGGGATTTTATAGGAATGGGATCGTCGGTGTATACCCTTTTCATCTGACTTCTTTCACTCAGTGTAACCTTTCTGAAATTCATCCATATTGTTGCATGTACCAATAATTGGTTCCTTTTTGTCACCAAATAGCATTGAGGTTCACAGACAGTCCCAACTTACAATTTCTTTTTTTATTAAAGATTTATTTATTTATTTGAAGGAATTACACAGAGAAGGAGAGGCAGAGAGAGAGAAAGAGAGGTATTCCATCCTCTGGTTCACTCCCCAATTGGCCACAATGGCCGGAGCTGAGCCGATCCGAAGCCAGGAGCCAGGAGTTTCTTCTGGGTCTCCCAGGTGGGTGCAGGGGCCCAAGCACTTGGGCCATCTTCCACTGCTTTTCCAGGCCGTAACAGAGAGTTGGATCGGAAGCGGAGCAGCCAGGACTTGAACCATATGGGATGCCAGCACTGCAGGTGGCGGCTTTCCCCGCTACACCACAGCGCCGGCCCCCCAACTTACAATTTCTTAACTTTAGATGGTTGGAAAGCATACACGCACAATCGTTCTATTTTTCACTTTCAGTACGGTACTCAGTAACTACATGGCACGTTCAATATTTTATTATAAAACAGGCTGTGTTGGATGACTTTGCTCAACTAGGGCCTGAGTGTTCTGGACATGTTGAAAGCAGGCTAGGCTGAGCTATGATGTTTGATGATTCAAATGCATCTTCAATTCACGATACTTTGAGCTTCCGGTGGGTCCATCAGTGCGAAACCACGTGGTAAGTTAGGTGGCATCTGTGTTGGCTGCAAGCTGCCCTGGAGTAAGGGAAAGCCTTCTGGGTGAAGTGACTCCTGAGGCTCAGTTCTCAGGAAACGGGGACACAGCCAGGAACGGAGCAGCGAGGGGGATGGGTGTGCTGGCCCCACAAGGGCTCACGAGGACACACGTGCTCATTCCTCTCCGGGAAGTGTCTAAAAATAGAATTCTTGGGAATCAAGTGCTTCCAGAGGCACCCACATTCCTGAGCCAAGTTCTAGAACATTCTGGAACATTCACTTCCCAGACTCATGTTGGAGAAGTCCATCTCGCGGTGACTGGCAGGTTGAACAGACTGTGACGTAATCAAAGTGCACTGTTATTTTTGTCTCCTGATGCCCCTTCTGAATGTGTTCCATGAAGAAATACTTTCCCGACCTCTGGGCGCAAACTCACCCCCATTCTTCCTCTCGGCGAACAGACAGTTCTGTGGCCACTTCCATCCTGACCACATCCCAGTTTAGAAATCAGAACATCAGAGGCCGGCTCTGTGGCTCAATAGGCTAATCCTCCGCCTTGCAGCGCCGGCACACTGGGTTCTAGTCCCAGTCAGGGCGCCGGATTCTGTCCCAGTTGCCCCTCTTCCAGGCCAGCTCTCTGCTGTGGCCCGGGAGTACAGTGGAGGATGGCCCAAGTGCTTGGGCCCTGAACCCCATGGGAGACCAGGAGAAGCACCTGGCTCCTGCCTTCGGATCAGCGCAGTGCGCCAGCCGCAGCGGCCATTAGAGGGTGAACCAACGGCAAAGGAAGACCTTTCTCTCTGTCTCTCTCTCTCTCACTGTCCACTCTGCCTGTCCAAAAAAAAAAAAAAAAAAAAAGAAAGAAAAAAGAAATCAGAACATCGGGTTAAGCTACTGATCAAAACTCCCAGTCCAATTTCGGTTTCAACCTTCTTTGCTCCTTCAATTAAGACCCATGGGGGAGAGGCAGTCATGGGGGGGTTGGGGGGGCGTCCTTTTCTACATCTCCCCTCCCCTCCCCTGCAAGAGGGGAGAGGAAGGGTCTCCCTTCAGCTGTCACCATCCTGGCTGGCTTCCAGCTGTCTTTGCCCAGCAGGCATTTATTGTGGGACACCGTTGTGGTCTCCAGGGAGATGGGCAGGGTCCCTCTCACCCTTGGGGGTGCACCTCTCCTGCTGGGGCTCCCTTGTAACTCCCTTCTTGGCCCATAGAAATCTGGGAGCCGACTCCAGCTTCTTTTTGTGTCACCCGCTTGCCCCTCCAGGGGGAACTATGGGACAGGACCCAAGCTGACCCTATGTGGGCGCACTCATGTGGGTTCTCTGCACACGGCAGGTCCGCGGAGACACACAAGCAGCCTTTAGCAGGAACCGCCCTGAGCGTGGACGGACAGCGCATCCACCCTGCAGCTCCTTCGCCGAGGCAGCAGGCAACCCGTTTCCCAGCCTCCAGATACCCCTGCCCTCACCAGGCCCCAGGACCCCACAGGTAACAAAAGACACGAGTTTTCAGTGACCACAGCCACATTTTAGCAGCTGTAAGCTTTGGACTATGCCTTTGCAAGATGATCACTGGTTGTCAGCACAGAGCCTTCTAGAAACATTGCACCCACCTCCCTGAGCCTCAATTTTCTTGTATCCTTGGTGCAGTGACAATAGGGTTAATGCAGGACTGAGAGATAGAGCGAATTCACATTCACGCTCGGATTCCAGTCGCAGACCTGCAGCTCCGTCTCTGTGCTGCCATTTCCCAGGGGCTTGTGCATCTCTGGGTCTGTTTTCTCCTCTATCAAACGGTTCCCGTGAGAGCCCCCACTCCATAGCATCTCCGTGGGGCTGGTTGAGTAAATGTGTCGTCAGGGCCTAGCACCACGCTGAGAGTTACACATGCAGCCAAGGTGGGCTGGACAGGCTCTGTGGCTGCTGCTGATGGAGCAGGGGAGGTGGGACCCCTCCCTGCCAGGCCCTGTTTTGGAATGCTTCAGCCTGGCTGCAATCCAGGGCCCTGGGAACGGAGAGGACATGCTGTCCCTCCCAGCAGCCATGCCGATCCAGGTTAGGAAATCAGCGTGTGACCGCAGAGCACAGCTGGGCATGGCTTCACCCCAGCCTGCTGGCTGCTGGCTGGCTCTGTTCTAGGTCCTGATCCCAAGGCTTGCGAGCGCAGGGTTGGCACACCAAGAAGCGCGAGTCTCTGGCTCCTCAGGCATGCCGGCTCATGGATCACAAGCTTCACGTGACCCTCGGATTGCGGTCAGGCTGTCTGGGGCTTGGCAAGCGTCAGCCCCGGTCTGCACACTTCTCAAGCCACCCCAGGCTGCAGGCCACTGGTTGGGCAACGCATGACCTCGGGCTGGCAGCCCCGGCAGGTGAGCACTGTCTGAGCGTATAGAACATTTTGTTCTTTCGAATTCCAAGAGCCAGAGGATGAACTTTTCCCAGCCTCAATTCACCCCCCTGCCCACCTCCACCCCACGCCACTTACTTAATTTGTAACTTTGGGCCAGGTCCTTCACCTCGCCGAGCTGCCCGTGTTCCCGATCATCCAGTGCAGATCAACAAGTGCCTCTGCCGGTCGGGGCAGTCGAGAGACTCAGAGAGTGACAGCCTGGCAGACATGGAGCGCGCACGCGTGCGTGTGTGTGTGTGCGTGCAAGTGCCCACGCATGCACTATGGTTTGGATGTGATTCGGTGTGTTCAGGGCAGTTGTGAGACTTGGGGAAGGAGTTATAGCCGTTGCACGCACACTGGCAGGCACTCAGCGTGTGTGTGTGTGTGTGTGTGTGTGTGTGTGTGTGATGGCTTGGATATGGCTTAGCATGTCTCCAAGGTTCATGTGTTGAAGGTGCCAGCATGCTGGAGTAGGAGGTGATGGTGGGACCTAGCGGGAGACCCTGGGGCACTGTCCTCCAGGGAATCAACAGAAGGCATGAACAGATTTCTCATGAGCCCCATGAATCCTTGTACGAGGACTTGTTATCAAGAGCAAACCAGCTCTCCCCACTCTCCGACTCCTGTCCACTGTGCGACCTCTCCTTTTCCCATGGGCTCACACCATGAGGCCTTCCCCAGAGCTGAGCAGAAGGCAGCTCTTGAACCTCCCAAACAGTGAGCTCGGTAAACCCCTTTTCTTTATAATGTGCCTCGGGCACTGTTACAGCAACAGAAAGCAGGCTAATACAGGGGTTATTATCGCGATCAGGGGCAATAGCCACCAAGTAGAAAACAGTGCAGTCTACTCACTGTAGTGACTGAGAACGCAAACACAGGAGGCAGCCAGCCTGGGCTCGCCACCTGTGTGGCCACAGGCAGCTGCTCAACAGGACTCGGATCACCAGGAACAACGCCTGGCACACAGTGATCACCTGATAATCATGAACTATGGTTAATAATAACGATAGTGATGCTGCTGGAACAGCACAGATGGGGGATTTGGATAGTGTTCACATGGAAGTCCTATTTAGTGAGCACCTACTATGTACCTGGTGCTGCTGGAACCACCATGTATGGCCATGTATGTGTACATGAATTCACACACACATGCACCCACTTAGACAGGTACTTCTGTTTTCATTGTTTAAGATTTCTATGTTATAAAAATAAAACAGGTGCAGAATCACACAAATGAAAACTATAACTTAAAAAGCTGTTTCACAGCAAACACCCTTGCAACCACCAACCAGGTCATGAAACGAAGTTTTCCAGCCTCCCCAGGAGTGCCCCTTCCAACCGCCCTGCCACGTGCTACAACCCAACCACAAACCTCCCCCGAGAATAACATCTTTTTTTTTTTTAATATTTGCAATGTATATTTCTTTTTTTCTTTTTTTTCCTTCCCAAAGAAACCTTTTATTTATTTAAAGAATACAAACCATGCATTTCATAAGTACAAATTTAGGAATATAGTGATTCTTCCCACCATACACTGCCCTCCCACCAACACTCCCACCCCTCCTCCTCTTCCCTCTCCCATTCTCCACTAACATCCATTTTCTATTAACTTTATACACAGAAGACAAACACTATACTAAGAGTTAAACAATTTGCACACACACACACACACAATTGTTCAACAGTCAAGACAAGTGCTATTCAAAGTCATTGCATCTTGAAGTTAATTTCACTTTTTTAGAAACTTAATTTTTTTTTTTTTTTTGACAGGCAGAGTGGACAGAGAGAGAGAGAGAGAGAAACAGAGAGAAAGGTCTTTCTTTACCGTTGGTTCACCCTCCAATGGCCGCTGAGGCCGGCGCACCACACTGATCCGAAGGTAGGAGCCAGGTGCTTCTCCTAGTCTCCCATGTGGATGCAGGGCCCAAGAACCACTGCACTCCCGGGCCATAGCAGAGAGCTGGACTAGAAGAGGAATAACCGGACAGAATCCGGCGCCCCGACTGGGACTAGAATCCGGGGTGCCAGCACTGCAGGTGGAGGATTAGCCTAGTGAGTCGCGGTGCCGGCCTAGAAACTTAATTTTAACTTTAAAGAAGCACCCAAGAATGATACATCTTTTGCGAGCACTTAGACATAATTAAACTTTCTTTTTATTTGACAGAGTTGGTGAGAGAGAGAGAGACAGAGAGAAAGGTCTTCCTTCCATTGGTTCACCCCCCAAATGACCTCTACCCCCGGCGCGCTGCGCTGATCCGGAGCCAGGAGCCAGGTGCTTCCTCCTGGTCTCCCATGCGGGTGCAGGGCCCAAGCACTTGGGCCATCCTCCACTGCCTTCCCAGGCCACAGCAGAGAGCTGAACTGGAAGAGGGGCAACTGGGACAGAATCCGGCACCCCAACCGGGACCAGAACCCAGAGTACTGGTTCCACAGGCCAAGGATTAGCCTAGTGAGCCGCGGCACTGGCCCACAAGCTTTTTACTTTAGAGAAAAGTACCTCCTCCTTTGATGGCCACTTCTTTCCACTGGGGTCTCACTCATGTGAGTGAGGTCCTTCATGTAGGACATTTTTTGCCACAGTGTCTTGGCTTTCCCTGCCTGAAATGTTCTCGTGGACTTTTCAGCCAGACCAGAATGCCTTAATGGCTGATTCTGAGGTCAAAGTGCTACTTAAAGCGATTGTTATCCTATGAGTCTGCTGTGTGGACTGCTTCCCATGTTGGAGCATTCACTCCTTTTTAATTCTATCTATTACTATTACCAGATATTTAATTCTATCCATAAGATCACTTTAACACTTAAGGTGGTATTTTTATCAACTAGCTTAAGGGGATTTGGGGTCCCACAGCACATTTTAACTGTATCCTTAGAAGTAGGAATATATGAAGAACAATACAGCTTTACAATTACAAACTTCATACACTTCACAATGACTTTAGGAACGTGGTGATTCTTCCCACTGTGCCTGCCGTCCTACCCATATTCCCACTCCTCTTCCTCTTCCCTCTCTTATTCCCACTGTTATTTTTATTGAGATCTATTTTCAATTTTATTTTTAAAAGATTTATTTATTTGTTTGAAAGTCAGAGTTACACGCAGAGAGAAGGAGAGGGGGAGGGGGAGAGGGAGGGGGAGGGAGAGGTCTTCCATCCTCTGGTTCATTCCCCAAATGGCCAGAACTGCTGGAGCTGTGCTGATCTGAAGCCAGGAGCCAGGAGCTTCCTCTGGTTCTCCCCATGCAGGGGCCCAAGCACTTGGGCCACCTTCCAGTGCTTTCCCAGGCCACAGCAGAGAGCTGGATTGAAAGTGGAGCAGCCAGGACTCGAACCAGTGCCCATATGGGATGCCAGCACTGCAGGTGGTGGCTTTACCCACTATGCTGGCCCCTTCAATTGACGTTATACACATATGTTTAACTCTATGTTAAGTAAAGAGTTCAACAAATAGTATGAAAAAAAAAATGTTCCTCAACAGTCAAGACAAGGGCCGCTCAAGTGATTGCTTCTCAAAGTGTCAATTTCACTTCTATAGATTGCCTTTTAGGTACTCTATTAGCTATCACAGGTCAGGGAGAACATATGGTATTTGTCCCTTTGAGACTGGCTTATTTCACTAAATATGATGTTTTCCAGATTCATCCATTTTGTTGCAAATGGCCAGATTTATTTTTTACTGCTGTATAGTATTCCATGGTGTACAGATCCTATAATTTCTTTAGCCAGTTTTCAGTTGATGGGCATTTGGGTAGATTCCATGTCTTAGCTATTGTGAATTGAGCTGCAATAAACATGGGGGTGCAGATAACACTTTCATATGCTGATTCCATTTCCCTTGGGTAAATTCCCAGGAGTGGATGGCTGGATATATGGGAGGTCTATATTCAGATTTCTGAGGTTTCTCCATACTGTCTTCCACAGTGGCTTTATCAGTTTACATTCCCACCAACAGTGGATTAGAGCACCTTTTCCCCCACATCCTCGCCAGCATTTGTTGTTTGTTGATTTCTGCGTGAAAGCTGTTCTAACTGGGGTGAGTGAGCCTCACTGTGGATTTGATTTGCACTTCCCTGACGGCTAGTGATCCTGAACACTTTTTCATGTGTCTGTCAGCCATTTGGATTTCCTCTTTTGAAAAATGCCTGTTTAAGTCCTTTGCCCATTTCTTAACTGAGTTGTTTGTTTTGTTCTTGTTAAGTTTCTTGATCTCTTTATATATTTATATATTCTGGTTATTAATCCTTTATCAGTTGCATTGTTTGCAAATAATTTCTCCCATTCTGTCGTTTGCCTCTTCACTTTCCTGAGCATTTCTTTTCCCATAGGAAGTTTCTCAATTTGATATAATCCCATTTGTTAATTATGGCTTTGATTTCTTGTGCCTCTGGGATTTTTTCCAAGGATTTTTGCCTGTGCCAATGTCTTGCAAGGTTCAAAAGTAACTTCTAATCTGACTTCCATAGCAGTTACTTCTTTGTATTTCTTTATGGCTCAGTTACCCGAGTATTCATTCCCAGACTTTACAGTTTGGTCTTGCTCATTTTTCAAAGTCTTGGTAAGACTGTTAAGCCTGTTTTCATCTCCGGTTTCCCCCTGTAGCCCAGTCCTTCCTTTGCAGCTTACCTGCTGAAGATTTCAGGCTGCATGACCTGCAGAGCTGACGAACAGCTGGATTTTGCCATTGCATCCGCCCAGCACAGTACGACATGGCCCTCTGACCCTGGCATTGCCTGCAAACTAGCAACTGGATCAGACCCTGGTTCTGGTCTTTCGGCATGATGATAGATAATGCTGGAGATTACTCCTCTTTAGATGTTAGCACCCAGTGTATACAATGACTGGATGCTTTCATTCATTGCTGGTCACAACATGGCAATATTGTATCATTTTTGCTTTCATATACTACCTGTACTAATTTTAATACATTTGTTTTACTCAGTGCTGCAATCCATGTAGGAAAGGTAGGAAAAATACTTGATTATTTTCCTTTTAGGGGCTATTTACCTAGTTTTCCAGAATATATTCTTCCCATGCTGTATTCAGGTGATCAATTTTTTTTAAAAGATTTATTTATTTATTTGAAAGGCAGAATTGCAGAGACAGAGACAGAGACAAAGACAGAGAGAGGGGTCTTCCATCCGCTGGTTCATTTCCCAGATGGCCACAATGGCCAGAGCTGTGCCAATCTGAAGCCAGGAGCCAGGAGCTTCCTCTGGGTTTCCCACGTGGGTGCAGGAGCCCAAGCACTTGGGCCATCTTCTACTGCTTTCCCAGGCCATAGCAGAGCTGGATCGGAAGTGGAGCAGCGGGGACTTGAACTGGCACTCATATGGGATGCTGGCCCTGCAGGCAGCAGCTTTACCCGCTACACCACAGCGCTGGCTCCCCAGTGATGAATTATTGCTTTTGCTCATCATCATCACAACTCAGAAATCCAAACATATCTGTTGAGTTTCATTTTTTTAAAAGATTTATCTATTTGAAAGTCAGAGTTACACAGAGAAGCAGAGGCAGAGAGAGAGAAAGGTCCTCCAACTGCCATCACTCCCTAGATGGCCACAATGGCCAGAGCTGTGCCAATCGGAAGCCAGGAGCTTCTTCTGGGTCTCCCACATTGGGGCAGGGGCCCAAGGACTTGAGCTGTCTTCTACTGCTTTCCCAGGCCATAGCAGAGAGCTGGATCTGAAGTGGAGCAGTGGGGGCTTGAACTGGAACCCATATGGGATGCCAGCACTGCAGGCGGCAGCTTTGCCCGCTATGCCACAGCGCCAGCCCCAAGTTTCAATCATTTGCAGGTATCATTGTTGGAGTTGAAATTGACCCATTCGAAAGTTACTCCTTATTCTAGCTCCCTCCCTTATTCCCAGAACATGACCGTCCACTTTCCTGTTGCTTGCTTTGATGTGACATTTGTTTGTGTGAACATTTAGAAGGAAGCTCCACAGAGCTCTCTGTTATTATTTGCCATATTGTTAATGATGACACTCCCCACTGCAGGGGAGCTGACGTCATGGTGCTTGGGTTACGAAGCCACTTGGGACACCAGTCAGCATCCCATGTCAAGGATCCAGCTCGACTCTCGGCTGCTGCACTTCTGGTCCAGCTCCCTGCTAACGCACCGCAAGAGCATCAGAGAATTCTCCAAGCACCTGGGCCCCTGCTCCCCATGTAGGAGACCCGGATGGGGTTCTAGGATCCTGGCTTCAGCCTGGCCCAGTTCAGGCCACAGAGGCCATTTGGGGAATGAGCCAGCAAACAGAAGCTCGCTCGCTCCCTCCCCTGCTCTCTTGGTCACACTGCCTTTTAATAAACAAATAAATAAAGTCCAATACAAAAAAAAAGAAAAAAGAAAATACCAAAATACCGTGACGCGCTTTGGATCCCTGTCCCCTCCCCGCTTCGATTCAGCCCTACCGTTTCCCTACACTGCTATTTTCCCTACACTGCTCAGTTTTGATTCCTTTGCAGCAGTTCTCCTCAGCATGGGGGCTGCCTAGACGGAGGGCTCGGTGGTCAGCTCGAGAATTCAGAAGTTTATATTCATCAACCTTTGGGGCGGCCTTAAGGCAAGCCCGCTCTGCTCTGCCCCGCCCTGGACTTGGCCCACCCCTCGCTGGTTCCAGCTGGTTCTCAGACAGCTCACCCCGCCCAACACTTCCCCCAGAGCACACGCTGCCCTCCAGGGTTCCCCTCCTAAGCTCTGTCTTCTGTTGCCACTGCACAGAGGCCAGAGGCCGGGCGGCCTGGTAGCTGCTGCTGATTTGTCCTCATTCATTTGTTTTCTTGGACTTCCTGACGATAGCTTGTCACCTACTTTTGCTGCAAATGTGTTTCTGGAATTTCGTTTTGGTTTTTGTTGTTGTTATTTGTTTATCTGAGAGCCAGAGCCGGAGTTCCCACCTGCTGGTCTGTGCCTCAGACGCTCAAAATGGCTGCGGCTGGGCCAAGGCAGAAGCTGGGAGCTCAATGCAGATTTCCCAAGTGGGGTGGCAGGAGCCGAGTCACAGGAACAGCCTCCTCCACCGCTCGCGGTCTGCTTTAGCGGGAAGCTGGAGTCAGGAACGCGAGCTGAGACTGGAACCAGGCACTCTGATGCAGGTCTCAGATATGTTAACCATTAGGCTAAATGCTCACCTCCCCACCCTGCAACCCCTGTCTGTTTTCACGTGGGGAATGAAGGGGATTCAAGTCCACGCCATGGGGCAGGTGTTTGGCTTAGCCATTAAGACCTCACATCCCATAGCAGGTACCTGGACTTGACACCTGGCTCCAACTCCTGATGCCAGCTTCCTGCTAATGCTGACCCTGAGAGGCAGCGATGATGGCTCAGATAATTGAGTCACTGCCCCCCACATCCAAGATCAGACTGAATTCCTGGCTCCTAGGTTTAGCCTCACCCAACCTTGGCTGTCGTGGGTATTTGAAGAATGAGCCAGCATATGGAAGTTTTGTCTGCCTCTCTCTCTCTCTCTCTCTCTCTTCCCCCACCCCATCTCAAAACAAAAAAATCCATGCTGCACATCACTTCCTCTGCCTTCTAGAATCCCCCACCTGCCAGCATATTTCACAGGAAACAGCCCCCCGGGGGAGACCCCTAGTGACAGAGGAGGGAGGCACGTGTACAAGCACCTGCTTTTGTGCATGGCACAGGGAGGACGCCCAGGCTGATGGCTGCTGCCCAGCCTCCCCCCCACCCAGCTTCCGCCCATCACTGTCCCTTCAGGCTCTGTTCCTGACAATAAGTGATGGCAGCCATGCTAAGCGCTCATCACCTCGCCTGGGAAGAAGCGCTCGGTCCCCAGCAGCTGTTAGCACAGAATTTCGTAGTTGACAACCCCAAGGATTACAGCGGTCAACAGGTGCTCCAGTGCACCCCAGCTCGTTAGCGACACAAACAAGATTTAGGCTCAGCTCTGTCTGGTCAGATAGCAGTTCTCGGCCGGGGACAGTGTGCCCCCCAGGGCATATCTGGCAATGTCTGGATATATTTTTGTTTTTCATTGCTGTGAGCGTGGAGTGCTACTGTCATCTAGTGGGTGGAGGCCAGGGATGTCGTTAAATGTTCTCAATGTATAGGACAATATCTCTACTCCCAGCAAAGACTTATCTCAAATGTCAACAACACTGCAGTTGAGAACTATGCTCTATACCCTGGTGCCACCCTCGATAAGCCTTACCTTAGGGTCAGTGCCACTGAGGAGTCCTAGGGCCCTGCGTCACAGACCCTGCTGGTCTCCTCTGGCATGCACCCAGCGTCCTTTCCCTGGAGGTTGGCTGAAGCGAGGAGAGTGGGCTGTTTGGAGTCTTCCAGCCCAAAGCGCAGGGCCAGCTGCCCTCTGGCCACCTGCCTGCTTCAGAATGAGGTGATGCTACCCAATAACCCAGAACTTCACGACATGAGGTTCCAGGACTCTGCACCTGCCATCCCATTGAATCCTCCCAAGGACCCCCCGCCTCAACGAGGGGTCCATTCCCATCGTACACACAAGGTGGGGGGGGGGTGTTCAGAGTTGGCTACTTCTGCGTGTCCAAAGCAGAGAAGAAGACAGAAGTTCAAATCCCGGCTTGACCTCCTAGTAGTTAGGTGACCGTGGGCCTTGCCTTGTCCTCTGAGCCTGTTTCCAGACCTGTGAACACAGGGAGGCAGTGACCTTGGGACCTGGAGTCCCACAGACTCAAGCTCAAGTCTTGAGCTCCCAGTGAGTTTCTCTGTCTGGACTTTGATTTCCTCTTCTGTGACTGGGACAGTCCTAGCTTGTTCACAGGGTGTTGTTGGCTGTATTTCAGAGCCTACCAGCACAGTGCCTGGCAGACACGAGTATATAATGGCTGAAAAGGTGACAATCTTTTATTGTCTTCATTAATTACCTGAAAGCCTTCCAATCTCAAGATAACTCAGTTCTCTAAAATGGAGCCCCGGAGGAACAAGAAATATGGCCCTCCACTGAGGGTCGGGCCAGGACTCCTGGGCCCTCTCTGACCCGCGCCCCAGGCCGGCCCTGTCCCTGAAACCAAGTTGTTCTCCTCCTGCCGGCAGCATCTGGGATTGCAGTCTGGACTCCGCACCTCCGGGAGATCCTGAGTTTGCGCGGAGGGGAGGGGCTTATCCCAGCACCCAAACCCGCGCGATTGGAACAGTTATCCTGAGCTGCCGCTTATTAAACTTACTGCTTACCTGGCAAAGGTGCTTCCTTTTTCTGAGTTCATTCAATTGGCTTTTTGCCGGTAAGATACTCCAGGCTTTGGGAGTTTGAATAATTTGGCCAAGGTCCCCCCAGTTGGTAGCAGGGTCACCAGGTTTTGGTAGGCTGAAGTGTGGCCCTCTTCCATTTCCTCATCCTAATATCTGGAACCTGGGAGTATCCTGGGAGGAACCTGGGTGAAGGTAAGGATGTTGCCATGGTAGGAGGTGGTCCAGGTGGGCACGGTGTAATCACAGGACTCTCTAAGAGGGAAGCTAGCGGCTCAGTCGGCGGAAACCGTGAGAGCAGAGGCAAGAAGCTGAAGTGCTTTGCGGAAGGGCCATGAGCCAAGGACTGCTGGTGGCTTCCACACGCTGAAAAGAGCAAAGAAATGGCTCCTCCTCCGAAATCCTGAGAGACAATGCGACCTAGCCAACACCTTGCTTTCAGATTTCCGACCTGCAGAACCGTAAGAATGCATTCGTGTTGTTCCAAGCCAGTACATGTGTAGTAATTTCTTATAGCAGTCATAGAAAACTAATGCAAAGGTTTATTTACCAAAAACAAACACCAGGATGCCCAGCTACGTTTAAAGTTCTGATAAACAAGTTTTAAAGTGTCAGTGTGGCCCAAATGTTGCAGGAGACGGACTTAAAAAGATGGTTGTTTATATGTCACTGAGGGCTTGCTGTTTCACCCGGCAACCTCAGTGGAGCTGAGAACAGGGGTCAGAACTCAGGCCTCCCGGGCCCCCACCACCCGCCCACACTCTCGCAGGTGGCAGGAACCTCCACGTTCCTGTGGCCCTGTGGGCTACTTTCCGTCTCTCTGGGCCCCGTCTTGTCTCTGCGGCAGGGAAAGGAAGGTGTCTCAGGGCTCAGAATTCTCCTGGATGCCAGAACAGCTCCCCAGGGAGGGGCTTTGTCTTCCTGCCTGGGAGCGGGACCCGGGAGACCTGCGTGAGGGGCAGCCGTGCAGGTGTGTGTGCACCTGCGCGCGCAGGGGTGGCTATGGACGGGGCTGGGACGGTCTCCCAGGCTAACACTGTCCGACCAGAGCTTCCAAAGCAGAGAACGGGCCCAGGCTACAGATGAGGAGCTAGACCAGGGAGGAATGGGGCCTTGTCCAAGGTCGCGCGGCTCTTGACAGGGTGGACTCCGGTTTGGCATCTTGGCCTTCGGGGCAGCTGCCTGGGAGGCACTCCGGCCAGTCGGTCCTGAGGTCTGCGTTTGATTGCCAGTCTCCCTTTCACGAAGGGGGGACACTGCGTAAACACGCAGATTTGGCGGGCTGATGGATGCAACGCGCGCGGTTCACGGTCGCACGTTCACAGGCAACGGCGGCTTCTCCCCTTCCTTCTCTGGGCCTCAGTTTCCCCTTCATAAACAGCTCGCCAAGCGCCTCCCGCTGTTTCTCTCAGCCAGCCCCGGCCCGCAGCGCGCAGTCGCGGGCGCCAGGTGGCGACAGAGGGCCGGCAGCGCAGCGAGGTGCCACACATGCGCACTCCGGGCGCCGACACGCCCCGCACGTCACTTCCGGCGCGAGGGGCCGGGCCGGCCGGGCAGGGAGTGCGGGTCTGTTCTGTGCGCGCTGCCAGCCGAGGCTCCCGCCGCCGATTGACCCGCGCTCCGTCCCGTAGCCGGGCCGGTGAGTGCCCACGAGCCCAGGCGTGTAGCGCGCGGGCCGAGGAGGGGGACCCCTGAGAATGGAGAAAAACCGGAAGTGGGGCCGAGGCACGGGAGACCCCAGGAAATGGGGACACCTGGGGAAGGGGTGACAACCGGAAGCGGGGGTGGTTGAAAGGCTGTCCGCGGGATGTGGGGGCTGCGGGGCTCCAGGGGAGGGGGCGTCCTGACCGGTCGTTGCTGGGGAGCGAGGTGGGCGGCAGGTGATGCCCTACAAGATGCCGGGCCCCAGGTGGGGAAGATTCCCGGCTCCCGCATCAGATGGTGTTGGCCTCCCGTCGGTCCCACGGGGCTGGACGCGCCGAGGCCCCGCAGGGTGGAGGTGGTGAGGCCAGGGTGGGGCTGGATGCGACCTCGCGCTGCCTCACCTGGTGTGCCCCCGGCGCGGCGCGTCGCGCCACCTGCACTCTGCCACTAGTATTTCCTGAACACTGCCCTGTGCCGGGCACTGGGGCCGGCGGTGAACTTGGCAGGCAGGTGCTCTGCCCTCCTGACATCTCCGTGTCAGCGAGATGGGAACAGCACTAGTGTTCTCACCCGAAATGAGAAAGCCGCGTATGCTGCCTAGCAGAGCGCTTGCTAGGCGGTAAAACAGTCCATGTTTTACCTCTCGCTTCATGGTGCCAGGCTGATGGGAGCTTCGAAAGGCCCAGAATGACATTGTTTGCTGCTGTGTCCCCAGCAGCCATGAGCCCGTGCCTGACATGTTTGGTTGGTAATCAGTACCTAGTTTGATCAGAGAATGGGCGATGACAGTGACACAGAGGCGGCTCATGCAGACACTGGTCACAGTGGACTGCCATGTCTAAAAGATAAATGGGAACCCAGAGCTGTGGGAAACTGCAGGGGACCCCCTGGAGCGGTCGGGGAAGGCTTCACAGAGCAAGCGCTGTTGCGGTTGGGTCTTGATGAGAGTGAGTTGTCTGGTTGGGGGCAAACGAGGGGAGGAAATCCGAGGCAGAGGTGACCAAGTGCATGAGGCTCTGGGGGAATTGGGTCGTTGGCTCGTTTAGGCTGGCAGGGGAGAAGTGCGGGATGAGGCCAGAGCAACCTTGGAGGTGAGGGCCGTAGCTCGTGGCCTCTCCCAGGTACACCCTGGCTTGGGATTGCAAGCATGTTTTGGTGATGCGTAGCAGCAGAGCCTATGGTTCTGTCCCTCACCCAGCAGACCTCTGCCAAGCAGTATTTATGGAATGCAGACTGTGGGTCTAAGGCCACGTTAGGTGCTGCGTTTAAGGTGATGAACATAGCAGACACAGATCCTGCCCACAGATTGCCTGCGGTCATGGCGTGGGCGAGTGCGGTGCCAGAGCGCCCCGTGGCTGACTGCGTGGAGCTCACGTCACCTCGCACCTGGATGAACTGGATTAACGAGTGCCGTAGCCTCTAGGTGCGCTCTGCTCCTGTCTTCACCCCCCCACACACTTCCATTCTCAGCACAGCACAGTGATCCTTCTAAAATAGAAATCGGATCATGTCACTTCCCAAAACCCTTCAAAGTCCAGGTTCCTCCCAGCCTGCAAAGCCCTGGCCACTGGACCCCCGGGGGCTGAATTCATCGCTCATGTTGCTCACCGTGCTCATTGGGCTGGGCCACCCTGGCCTCCTCGTGACTCCTGGGAAAGCCAGGTGTGCCCCTGCCCCCAGCTTTGCGCTCGGTCTGCCCCCAGCTGTGCAGGGCTGCTTCCTCGCTTCCAACTCTCCAGCCCCTCTCCCCAGGTACTCGCAGCCCTGTTCTCTGCACCTCGTAGTAGATGACGCTGTGTATTTTGCTTCTAGACTTGTTTCTCCCACTAGGCTCGAAGGCCTAGCCCCAGGGAGAGGCTGGGTAGATTGTAAAGGTCCGCGGTGTGTGTTGAATGCTCAGGACTGCAGGGTGGCTTGGCATGGTCAGGTGAAGAACTGGAGGAAGAGCATGCCGGTTGGGGAAGTAGGCGTGCACAGGGCAGGATGAAACACTTTGAGAAGGAAATGAAGGAAGCTGGGTGGGACTGGAGGTTGAGCACAGGAGTGGAGCAGGCAGAACCGCGGTTTGGAGGCATGGCCCTGTCACTGCGGACACGGCGGACTGGGGAGAACCTGGGGACGTGCAGTCAGGACATCACAGGTGTGTGGGAGGGAGGCCCCGAGACGGTCTCTGCTCTCCTTGTTGAACTCAGAATGTCGTGTCTCGCTTTATCAGTGATAGCCACGGGCACGTGTGTGGCTTTGGAACTCGGCTGTAGTGCTGCTGCCTGATCCTTGGGACACCTCTAGCCCCTGTTTTGTTCTCGTTTTCCTCTCCGTAAGCGTGTTAGAGCAGACACTCGGGTGAGGTTAGACACGCAGGAGCCCTACCAGCGGCAGCACCTGTAGGAGGAAAGGGAGGGGAGCAGACGTCGGAACGAGCTTTGGTCCTGGAGCCTGGGTTGCCTGCTAGGGGAGTCCACGTCTCACTCCCTCACTGGCCGGCAGTGACCTGTGCACAGCGTGCCCATCGGAAGGTGGATCCAGAGGATGCAGCTGGGGCCATTTGTCAGTTACATTTCCCCAGCAGCAGATCTGCCCACTGCGTTTCCATGGTGACCAGTGACTTGAGTACCTGGTAAAAAGTTCAAGCCATATAGTAAAGTCTTTGTCTCACCCTAAATGTCTGTCTGTCCATTCCTGTTTCCTAGAAGTGACCACTGGTAACAGCCTCGTATCTGCTTCCAGAAATGTTCTGTGCATTCACAAACAGAATGAGATCATTTTAAGACATGGGTGATTTTCTGTGCCCCCTTTTGCAGCCTGTTCTTTTTCCTCAACATATAAAGATCTGCCTAATTCCTTGTCATGACTGAAGAGCACTCTATTCACATGGTAATCTTATTTAACCAGTCTCCTGCTATGTCTAGTCTTTTATCCTTGTAATCAGTACTTGTACTGACCACATGGTACATATACAAGTATATGTACCAGAAAGGAGTTGCTGAGCCAAGGGGTAGCTAGGGTGTTTGAGAGGCAGAGAGTTCCCATCTCACTGCCCCAAATGCCCACAGTGGCCCAGGTTGGGCTGGGCTGGGCCGAAGTCAGGATCTAGGAACTCAGTCCAGGCCTACCTAGGCGGCAGGAACTCAGTCATTTGAGGCATCCTCACTGTCTCCCAGGATGTACATTAGAGGGCAGCTGGAAACAAGAGCAAGGACTCCATGTAGGCACTCCATGTGAGCATGTGAGACTCCAACCGCCCACCCTGGGTCTGTGGTTTTTTTTTTTTCTTTTTTAAAATTTTATTTGAAAGCGGGAGAGAGAGATCTTCCATCGGCTGGTTCACTCCCCAAATGGCTGCAATGGCCAGAACTGGGCCAATCCAAAGTCTGGAGCCAAGAGCTTCCGGGTCTCCCTCACAGATGCAGGGGCCCAAGCACTTGGGTGATCTTCTGCTGATTTCCCAGGCCATACGCAGATTGGAAGTGGAGCAGCCAGGATTTGATCTAGTGCCCATACGGGATGCCAGCACTGTCGGCTGTGGCTGTACCTGCGGCTTTACCCGCTAAGCCACAGAGCTGGCCCCAGTATGTGTTTTTTTTTTTTTAAAGATTTATTTATTTGCAAGTCAGAGTTACACACAGAAAGGAGAGGCATAGAGAGAGGTCTTTCATCCACTGTTTGACTCCCCAGTTAGCCACAATGGCTGGAACTGCACTGATCTGAAACCAGGTCTCCAATGTGAGTGCAGGGGCCCAAGGACTTTGGCCATCTTGCATTGCTTTCCCAGGTCATAGCAGAGAGCTGGACCGGAAGTGGCAGCTGGGACTTGAACCAGCGCCCATATGGGATGCCGCACTGCAGGTGGCAGCTTTGCTCACTACGCCACAGGGCCGGCCCTTCCAGATATGTGTTTTTTTTTTTTTAAATAAAGATTTATTTATTTGAAAGAGTTTTACAGAGGAAGGAGAGGCAGAGAGAAAGGTCTTCCATCCCCTGGTTCAATCCCCAATTGTCCTCAATGGCTGGAACTGCGCCGATCCGGAGCCGGGAGCTTCTTCTGGGTTTCCCACGTAGGTGCAGGGGTCCAAGGACTTGGGCCATCTTCTACTGCTTTCCCAGGCCATAGCAGAGCTGGATCGGAAGTGGAGCAGCCAGGTCTTGAACTGGTGCCCACATGGGATGCCAGCGCTTCAGGCCAGGATGTTAACCAGCTGCGCCACAGTGCCGGCCCCAAGGATATGTGGTTTTAACTTTTGATAGGTATTGACAAGTTGCCCTCCAAAGAAGCTGTGTGAGTTTCTCCTCCACCAGCAGCAAGCACATCAGAGTGCCTGTTACTTGCTTGTACCACAGTGAATCTTCGAGTTGTTTTAATGCACCTGTATTGAATGACGAGTCATGTTGAGCGCCTGTCACAGATTTATAAGCAAGGCCGTGGCGATAAAGTGAGGAACATGCTCATCGGCCATCACTGCCTGTGTACCTGCAAGATTTTTTTAAAAAAACTTATTTTGTTTATTTGAAAGGCAGAATGACACAGAGAAAGACAGAGACAGAGGGAGAAACCTCCTCTGTTCATTGGTTCACTCCCCAAATGGCCACAACAGCCATGTCTGGGCCATGCCAAAACCCGGAACCAGGGACTCCATCCTGGTCTCCCACATGGGTGGCGGGGGCCCAGGCACTTGCGCCATCTTCCGCTGCCTTCCCATCACATTTAGAAGGGAGCTGGATCAGAAGTGGAGAAGCCAGGACTCAAACTGGCACTCCGATATGGGATGCCGGTAGCACAAGCGGCAGCTTTACCCCATTGCTCCCCAGCCCTGCCCCTTCGAGAAGATTCTGGGGGGGTTCAGATCCAGTTCAGTCTCCTGGTTGAAAGCTACTGGCCTTTGAGGGAAGTGCTGCTGCCCTGGGGTTTAAGACAAGCAGTAGTGGGCTTTAACAGCTCCTCTGGGCCTTCTCTGTTTGCAGAGACCCTGGTAGCGAATGTCCGGAGGAAGCGACTCTCAGAGAACCAGCCCGTCCGCGGCCTCCCTCTCCGAGAATGAGCTGCCTCCCGGCTACGTGTGCTCTTTGTCCGAAGAGCTGGTCGCCAAAGCCCGGGAAGAGCTGCAGGAGAAGCCGGAGTGGAGGCTGCGGGACGTGCAGGCCCTTCGGGACATGGTGCGCAAGGAGCACCCGACCCTGAGCACCTCTCTGGACGACGCCTTCCTGCTGCGCTTCCTCCGAGCCCGCAAGTTCGATTATGACCGGGCCCTGCAGCTCCTGGTCAGCTACCACAGCTGCCGCAGAAGCTGGCCGGAAGTCTTCAGTAACCTGAGGCCGTCGGCCTTGAAGGATGTCCTGGCTTCCGGCTTCCTCACTGTGCTGCCCCACACCGACCCCCGTGGCTGCCACATCGTCTTAATCCGCCCAGGTATCTTCCCGAGCTCTTGGGGCAGGGGGGCCGTGGGGGTAGAGCTGCTCTGGGTTGTGCCTGTCCGGCACCGTGTCCACTTTTCCTGTTCCCTTTTTTTACCCTTCCTTGTTTTATCAAGGCTCTTGATTGAGGGTGACGAAACCTGCTCAAGGACTTAGTGTAAGGACCTGGACGTGCCTCCCAGAACTTGCTGGGAACATGGCAGCCCTTCCCAGGCCTTAGGACCCAGCGCCGGAGTGCCCCAGGAGCTGAGACGGCTCTTCCCCGTCTCTGCCTTGGCGTCTGCCCCTGCCACACATCTCTGCTCCTCTGCCTATCTTCTTCACGCTTTTTTTCTTTTTAAATTTTTAAAAATTTACTTTCATTTTATTTGAAAAGCAGACAAGTGGAGAGAGATACAGAGATACCTTTCATCTGCTGGTTCACTCCCCAAATGCTGGCAACAGCCAAGACTAGGCCAGGCTGCAACCAGGAGTCAGGATTCCATCTGAGTCTCTCACATGGGTGGCAGGCACCTCACTATTTGCACCGTGACCCGCTGCCGCCCAGGGTATACATTAGTGTGAGTGTGTTAGTGTGAGTGTGTTAGTGTTAGTGTTAGTGTTAGGAAGCTGAATTGGAAGTGGAGCCGGGACTTGAACCGAGGCACTGCAGTGGAGAGGTATCGATGTGGGGTCTTCGCCACTGCGCCGCATGCCTGCCCCTGGCTTTTACACCTCTGTGCAGTAGGGAGTTCTGGCACCCTCGGCCCTCAGGTTCCGCCGGCCACCCAAGGAGTTCCCTCCATGCAAATCCTGGATTTGTAGAGGAGAGCGGCTGAGGACAGGACCCAAGTCTGGGGGCCAGGACCCTCTTGCCCTCCTGTGTGAGTGGGCTGCAGGCTGGGCGCCTATGCCTTGCCTCCTCTACCCTCTCCTTTGCTTAGACCACCGAAAGGACTCACTTTAGATTCAGTTTTGGGTCCTAGCACTAGTGACCAGGACCCCTTTCTTTGGCCTGTAGCCTCTAGCTGGGAGCAGCTGCCCACCAGCTCCCCACAGGGAGCATTCAGAAATGGGACACGGGGCCCGGGGGATGGTGGAACTGAGACTGCAGACCCCTCATCCCGTGCCCTTGAGCACACCGAGGGCAGCATCAGCCTAGGCGTGTTCCCCGCTCTGCCCACAGCCTCAGCATTTTCCATCGGATGGAGCTGAGGAAAAATCTGGAAGTAAGACGGCAGTGTTCGTCCGCGAGCCAGACACCAAGGACGTGCTGGCGGCCCTCCCCTGCTCTGCATGCAAATGGCTCAAAAGAGGGCAGACCCCTGCGGGTGCCTCTCTCGGCCTTGCAGCCACGCATCGCTGTTCCCGTGAGTCGCCCACCAGACCCTCTGAGGAGACGGAACCAGTCTCTCCAGCCCTGACCACATACCAGGCCCCTCCAATGACTTGACCCGCCCAGGCGCTCTCCCACGTTCAAAGGTGTTTAGTCTAAAACAAGCATTGCCATGCACGTCTCAGGAGAACCAGGGACCTAGAAGCCAGCCAGCAGGCGGGGTTTTCTGTTGTTCCTCTGTACTCAGCTCATTAGAGTATTGCAAAACAGTCAGTTGCTTCCACACCGGTTGCACCACTTTGCTTGTGAGGCCACGTTTTCCTCCCAGTTGTCTGGAGCATATCTGGATTCTCCTCACTGACAAACATTTTCTTTTTTAAAGGTTTTATTTATTTCGTTGAGAGGTAGAGTTAAAGAAAGGAGGTCTTCCATCTGCTGGTTCACTCCCCAAATGGCCACAACAGCCAGAGCTGGGCCAGTCCAAAGCCAGGAGCTTCTTCCAGGTCTCCCATGGGGGTGCTGGGGCTCAAGTACTTGGGTCGTCTTCCACTGCTTTCCTAGGCCATAGCAGAGAGCTGGATTGGAATAGGAGCAGCTGGGACTCGAACCAGCTCCATATAGGACACTGGCACTGCAGGCTGAGGCTTAGCCTATTACGCCACGGGGCCGGCCCCACTGACACAGCTTTTAAGGAGGAGGCATCCACAGGTTTTGCTCCCACCTGGGTGTCGGCTTTGCCTTTCTGTAGGCTCTTAGAGCCGTGTGGTGGGAAGGGGCGGCATCCAGCACGTTGAGGCAGAGGGCGATCAGCAGCAGCAGCAAGCGGCAAACCAGGGCTGCCTGGGACAGAGTCTTCATGGGAGTTTCGCACATATTACTCAGTCCCGTCAGGGCCAAACTGGAAGTCTTGTTTTTACTAAGGCAGGGATGCACAGGTCTTGGTGGGATTTTCTTGAGACTAGCAGTCAACACCCAAAAGTTGCCAGTTTCATCTTTTTCCCAAAGAGAAAACAAGGCTCCTTTAGGAAATGGGAGCACCCCCCCGGAAAGGGACACTTGGTGCAAAGCCTCCAGAGCGTTAGGCTCCATCCTTGTGACGCCTCCTGCGGGAGGTGCGGGAGCTGTGACTCAGCTGTGTCGCAAGCGACAGAAAGCCAGCTCAATGGACTGGAACCAAAAAGAGAGCTCGTTTGCCCACAGCACTGGAGCTTGGGCACAGGTGGATTCAGGGGCACCGGAGAGCTGTCCCTGCCTCTGCTGTCCCCAGCCTGGGCTTCACTCTCAGGCCAGCCCTGGCATCACGGGGCCCTTGAGTCTCAAGCCGACAGTCTTGCCACTGTAAGAGAGAAGAGATGTTCTATTTCCAAAGGGCCAAGGCCCCGGAATTGAGCCGCCTTGGCTCTGCGTGACCTGGCTTAGAGTCACAAGAGGATGTGATGCCAAATTGGTTCAGTTCCCTGTACTCACCCCCCCCCCCCCCCCCCGGGAGTCAGGAGTCAAGTCCATTCTTGTCAAACTTGCTGGCTAGAATGGGGAGAAGTGGCTCCCCAGGGAGAACGAGGGTGATGTCCTAAGTAGAAGGGGGACTTCCTGATGGACAAGTGTGCAGTTGTCCCTGCAGGTAAGTGTTACCTCCTGCTCTGCTCAGAGGGAGGTGGTGCCCACAGTGAGGAAGTGACTTGGCCAAGGTCACACATCTAGAACGTTCCATCCCGCTGGTGTGTCTGGATTCACAGCTCATGCTTTGAACCTCATTCCCTGAACTGCATTTCCATTGCAGAGCGTGCTGCTGCTCCTGGAGTTCAGAACAGTAGCCACAGCTTATGGTCCCCATGTGTAACCGAAATAGGAGGAATCTCCCCTTCACTTGGAAACAGTGGTCTCAGGAGGTAAAGCTTTGATCACCGCCTTGTGCATTTCTGTGACGTGCCGTCCCTCTCTCGTCACCCCAGACAGATGGATCCCCAGCAACTATCCGATTACTGAGAACATCCGCGCCATATACTTGACCTTAGAGAAGCTCATTCAGTCTGAAGAAACCCAGGTGAATGGAATTGTGATTCTTGCAGACTACAAAGGAGTGAGCTTATCGAAAGCATCTCATTTTGGCCCTTTTATAGCCAAAAAGGTGATTGGCATCCTCCAGGTATGGCCCCTGTTTGCTGCGTGCCTCTTCTGTGGTTGGTTTGGCTTCCCCGGGCCCTGTCCGTTTACCCCAGGTCTCATGAAAATGACACAAATCCCGCCTCCCACGTGTGCAAGCAGAGTAAGACAAAGTGTTAGGGGAAGGTATCTCCATGTTCTGTTTTATAGCCATTCTCATCAGGGTCTCCAGTCATTTCCAAAAGCCAGGGAGATGCCTTCCCTGTTTTTTTTTTTTTTTTTTTTTTTTTTTTTTTTTTTTGTGCGTTTGTTTTTTGCCTGGAAGGCAGAGGAGGAGGTCTAACAATCAGAAGTGGTGCTTCTGCCCAAGGTGCCGCCTGCCCGCCTGCCTGCAAGGCCCTGGGGACCTGAGCACTGTTGGAATGCTTCACACCTCCTGGTCTGTGTTTCAGGACCCAGGTCCCCGGGAACCAGGAAGCTTCTTACATGGCTGTACCATTTAGGGGTTTGCAGAGCGCTTTTACAGTCACTGTACCCATTCAGTCCTTCAGAGAATCCTCTGAGAGATGCAAGGCGAGAACGTTTTCCTGTGGGATGGACGGAGAACCTGAGGCCTAGAGAAGATGGAGCCCGGCCCCAGTGTGACAGCTGTCATAGTTTTTGATTCCCTATTTGTTCTGACCGCCCTTGTGAACGCGGGGCACCAAGGGTACGGCGGTTCTCACTGAGTTCCACAGGTGTGTCTGCACCCCTGCTGGGCACCAGGTTTACTGTCGAAATGAATCAGTGCCCGTTTGGACTTGTCCATAAACTTGAGTTCTGGCTTTCCTTAGCTCTCAGTCTTCTGATGCTGAACACCATGTAGATTCAAGTGTCAGGGGAGAGTTTGGGTCAGTGTTTCCTAGCCCCTTTCCTGGGAGCTTCACCATAAACATTTCCACATTAAAGGCTGTTGAAAAGGCTGTAGTTAATTCCATTGATATATATTCATTTCTTTAAAAAAAAAAAAAGATTTAGGCCGGCGCCGCGTCTCTCTAGGCTAATCCTCCGCCTTGCGGCGCCGGCACACCGGGTTCTAGTCCCGGTCGAGGCACCGGATTCTGTCCCGGTTGCCTCTCTTCCAGGCCAGCTCTCTGCTGTGGCCAGGGAGTGCAGTGGAGGATGGCCCAAGTGCTTGGGCCCTGCACCCCATGGGAGACCAGGAGAAGCACCTGGCTCCTGCCATCGGATCAGCGCGGTGCGCCAGCCGCAGCGCGCTGACCGTGGCGGCCATTGGAGGGTGAACCAATGGCAAAGGAAGACCTTTCTCTCTGTCTCTCTCTCTCTCACTGTCCACTCTGCCTGTCCAAAAAAAAAAAAAAAGATTTATTCATTTGAAAGAGTTACAGAGAGAGGATTATACAGAGAGAGAGAGAGATCTTCCATACACTAGTTCACTTCCCCAGATGGCTGCAATGGCCAGGGCTGGACCAGGCCGAAGCCAGGAGCCAGGAGCTTCATCTGGGTTCCCACATGTGTGGCATGGGTCCAGATACTTGGGCCATCCTCCATTGCTTTTCCGGGCCATTAGCAGGGAGCTGGAGCAGAAGTGGAGCAGCCAGGACACAAACCAGCGCCCATAGAAGATTCTGGCGTTGCAGGCAGTGGCTTTACCCATTATGCCACAATGGCAGCCCCTTCTTTATTTTTCCTTAAGTTTTTGACAGATGTTGTACGTATTTATGGAGTAACTTGACATTTTGATGTTTATATCCATTGTATCATGTCCAGTCAGGGTAAATATATCTGCTTCAAACACTTCTTTATGGTGAAAACATTCAAAATCCTACTTTCTAGGTTTTGTTTTGTTTTGTTTTGTTTTTAAGATTTTATTTATTTGAGAGGTAGAGTTACAGACAGTGAGAGAGAGACAGAGAGAAAGGTCTTCCTTCTGTTGGTTCACTCCCCAAATGGCCACAACTGCCGGAGCTGCGCCGATCTGAAGCCAGGAGCCAGGTGCTTCTCCTGGTCTCCCATGCGGGTGCAGGGCCCAAGCACCTGGGCCATCCTCCACTGCCCTCCTGGGCCACAGCAGAGAGCTGGCCTGGAAGAGGAGCAAAAGGGACTAGAACCCGGCACGCACATGGGATGCTGGCACCACAGGTGGAGGATTAACTCAGTGCACCACGGCACCGGCCCCTAGGGTTTTTTGTTTGTTTGTTTGTTTGTTTGATAGAAAAATGTACTGTGTTTTCTGTGGTGAGTGCTATGCAGCGGAGCCCAGAGCTGCTGTCGGTCGGTCACTGCCCGTCCATCTCCCTCGCCAGGCTCCGGCAGCCACCCTGAGACTTCTCTCCTCTCGCAGGTTGCCTTTTTCAGGCTCCACCTGTGCACGAGCAGGGTGTGTCTTTTCTGTGCTTGGCTTGTTTCACCGTTTGACCATGTCTCTCCGTCAGACGTCTCCTACCCATTTACCTGCCAGAAACCCCTTTCTGCATTGCCTGCTGACGTCCCGAGGGAGACGCCCTGGGCAACCCTGATGTGGAAGGCCTGATCATGCCAGAGCGGCCCAGAGCCCAAGATCATTTTCCACTTGCTCGCCTGCCTCTCTTCCAAGCCAGCCTTGGGGCCCAGGAGAGCCTCGTTCCCCGAGGGTGTGGGCTGTCTCCGAGGAGAACTGGACCCAACTTACAGTGGAGATCTCGGTGGGGGCGGGAGAATGGCAAGGGGAGAGTTCTCAGGTTCTCCCCAAGCTCTAACCCCTCCCTCCTTCCCCTCAGGATGGTTTCCCCATTCGGATAAAGGCGGTCCACGTAGTGAACGAACCGCGAATATTTAAAGGCATTTTTGCCATCATCAAACCGTTTCTGAAGGAGAAAATAGCAAACAGAGTAAGTACTGAGCAGACTTGAGTTTCTCCCTCTGTACTGTTTTAGCCCTGAGACTGCTCATTTGGAGAGCAGAAGGTTCTAGATAAAAACACGAAGAATTCTTTTTGTGAGGAGAAGACAAAGTGAGTAAGAACGTACTGTTTGCTAGCAAAGAGAGCAGAATTGAGATGTGGGTAAGGGCGTCCCTGCTTTGTAATCACATAGCCTTTTTTTCCTAAGAGGGTGTGGCAAAGAGGAGCAAAAGCTCATCGCTGGGCAGGAAGTTTAAGAACTATGGTAACTCCTCACGACAGCACCCGGGGGCTCCGAGGGCCGTGTGAGCCTTGGGTCTGCCTCGCTCGCCTCCGTTCAGGGTTCCCCTTGCCCAGCGCTGCTGGCTGAGCTGCAGGGGTGCCCTTTCCCCTGCTTCCCAGGCCTGGGAACCTTGCGTCACTGCAAGAACCGGGCCTTGGATTTCATCCTCTTTGTCAAGAGGTAGCAGAGTGAGATCGAGATAGTCCCAAGGTTATAAGTGCTGGAATTTATAATCCAGATTCCCTGAAGATTTGGATTTATCAGCTCGGGGATGGAACCCAGGATCTGTGCTTTTAAAATCTCCCTGGGTAATTGTGATGCACAGCTAGGTCTGTGAATCACGTGGGCTCCTGTTTGTAGCTTTGACCAAAGCCGGCCCGTGGACAGGCATTTGTATCCGTGAATTGTGGCCCATGATGCTGTTCATTTGTCCCTTTGTATGTTCATCCATCCAAAAATACTTTATCAGCTAGTAGGTGCACGATGAACAAGATACCCAAACCCTGCCCCAGGGGTGCTCCCAGTGTAGAGATGGCCGATAGCCCCCAGACGGGGCGGGGGGCAGAGGAGGAGTCGGAGTAACAGGACCAGATTGTGATGGGCCTTGTGGGCCATAGGCCGGCCTCAAGCTCCTCACGTGTGAGCCGGGAGCCATGGCGGTTCTAGGTGGAGGGTGGCGTGATCTGACTGACAGCGAGAGCTGTTTGCGGTGGGGCTCTGGTGGGAAGTCAGGGGGACGTGAGGGCAGCACGGTACCATTCGGGTGGTTGCAAAGTACTTGGATCCTGGATATATTTCACACGTCCAGCCAAGGAAGACGTGCAGTAAAGGGAAAAGAGGATCTAGGATACTGCTGTAAACCTGTGGGGCTGAGAAGTGAGACGGTGGCGCTGCCACCCTGTCGTTCTCCAGACACTGGAGCTCGTCCCGGGACGCAGAGCGCTGCCTTGGGGATTCGTTTAAGCATGCGTATGTTCGTTTGCTTCCCCTCTAGTTCTTCCTGCACGGGTCTGACCTGAACTCTCTCCACACAAACCTCCCAAGGAGCGTTCTCCCCGGGGAGTACGGGGGCACGGCTGGAGAGCTGGACACTGCCGCCTGGAACACGCTGCTGCTGGCCTCGGAGGACGACTTTGTCAGAGAGTTCTGCCAGCCTGTCCCTGCCTGCAACAGCGTCGAGGGTCCGGCGCTGCTGCCCGAGGGGCTGGCTGCCGACGCGCAGTGTGACGACGCCGTGCGAGCTGGGAAGTCCCAGCTGTACGCCTGCTATTAGCCAGCGCCCTGCGAGCGCCGCCGTCTTCCAGTCCTCTCCCTTTGCTCTGGAGACACACGAGGAGAACAGCAGGTGCCAAGGATTCGGTCGCACTCCTTGTACTTAGTGTTGGAACAGCCCGCAGAGCTTTGACAGCCCATCACGGATGAAACTTCGCTTACTTGAGTTTCTCCGTGTAAGACGTGGGACATGTTCCCAGTGATCTCCAGGTGTTTGGAATCTTGGTTTGCAACTCTTAATCTGCAAGCCGTGTCTGGTTCCATGCCTCTCTGAAGCGAGACAGATCAGGGCCTGAGGCACTGTGAGCCCATTTTGCAGGAGAAAACCACCCACCTGGCCAATGTGGTCAGGCCTGCACGATGGCCAGTTGGAAAGCTTTGGCTTTGGGACTTTGTGTCGTCCTCGTGGACCTCAACTGTTGCTCATCAGGAAATGAATTCCAAGGTCCAGGCCCCAGTTGCTGTCACTGGGTTTGGAAGGGACCTTCACCTAATCATGCAAGCTGCAGGACGTAATCAGCACTTCGCCGTGAACTTGGGAAGCCAGAGACTGGCGCTCCTCTGGAGTTCATTGGCTGACCCTAGTAATAGAAACCTGGATTTTCCCAAACCCATAAACGCTTACCCCGGTTCTCAAAAGACTGAGTCAGGGTCCTAGAAGTACATGTTTTTACTCCCCCCTAAAGCACTGGATTCCAAGTCTGTGTAGCTAGATTTCTGGCCCAGGAATCAGACCTGGGCCCCAGTGTGAATGTAACACACGGCCTTCTGTGGGCTCAGCTTTCTTGTGGGTAGAACAAGGCCTGGATGAAAGGTACAGCCAGGGCTCTGGCTGCTGAGGTTCTGGGATTTGGTTTAGCTCCTGAATGTTCAGATTTTGCCTGGAAAGATGACTGTCCAGAGACAAGCGATTGGATCCTGTTTGCCTGTGGATTTCAGGAGGGATTGCCACCATTTGGCCCTGCCTTCAGGGAAAATAGTGTGTGTGTTCCCGGGACCCTGCTGCCTACTACCTTCATAGAGTGCTGGTTCAACTTTAAAAGGATGACTTTCGTGAGGCCGGTGGAGGCCGCCAGGATCTTGCATGGCCTTGTAAGCCTGGCTGCGGTGGGCACACAGTGCTTGAGATTTTAAGTTTTGGTCCCTGGAAGTGAACACAGGGGCAGGTTCTGGCTGGCTCATTTCCGGGGCGCCAGCTCTCCCAGACTCGCGGGAGTTTCTCTCCAGGGTGGAAGGACCCTGCATTTTGGCACTTTAGACCCTCGCTGTCAAGATGCTGGCCTCAGCCCCAGCATCAATTAGGTGGTCCATGAGATGGCTTTCGACCTGTTGCCCTTCCCATTCATTCCATGTGTCCGTGTAGCCAGCGCTACCCGTGTGTGTGTGTACATTCTCTGTGCATCTGTTAGACGAAACGCCGGAGGAGACAGCTGTGGAGAGCAGGGCTCTCAAGTTCAAAGGCCAGCCTGTTGTTAATGAAGCCGTTCATCTTTAGAGCACTTTTACAAAGGTCTGGAGAAGCTGCTGGTGGGAATTAGTTTATTTACCTCATTAATGCCAATTCTAGGGAAAGTTCTTTTCACAGCCACAGATACTAACCCTGGATCCTCTAGGATCTGGGTAGAGCTGCAAATGCCAAAACACACACCTCTGGTTGCCTGTATTTCCCCCCCAACGGGGATGTGACCTGCATGGCTGTAAGGCCCAAGGACGGCAAGGATGGCTGAAGCCGAGGGTCCGGAACCCAACGACCTGGGCCCAGGAAATGGTTAGAAGCTTTCTTAGGGCCCATAGAGGGAGGAGAGGAGAAACAAAAAAACCCCACAGAAACAGTGAGACGGAGAGAAGAATGACTCAGTCAGCTCCACCAGTTCCTGAGGTTTAAGTTCGACCCCACATTCCTGGCCAGTGGCCGGTGGCTCTTGGCCGTGTGACCTCGCATCGTGATGGCCACGCTTTGCAGAACGTCTCAGGCAGACAGCGCGCTGTCCGTTTCCCGGCGGAGAAGCTGTGTCTTGCGGCTTCTGCAGAGGAGTCCGCCAGGTTTGTCAGCCTCGCCGAGCTGCCTGCTTCGCTTTGCCTCCAAAGAGAGCCCTGAGCCGTGGCATCTCGGGAGGCTCGGGCCAAGCTGCAAACCAGGACATCACTGGGTGCCCAAGGAGGCGGCCTCTGCGCGGCCTCACCGGGGCATTTGTGTGGTTGCCCCAGCAGGGCCAGGAGTGCACGGGATTCTTAGTAGTGGGGAGCAAACCGGGCAACGCTGAGAGCTCGGAAGTGTTTTCCTTCAGGCCAAAGCTCCAGCCGATTCGCAAACCTGCAAATTAACTCTCCCCTAAATCCAGGGCAGTACAGCGCTGGGGACGGAGGGAGTGAGGAGACCGAGTTCAGCTCCACCTTGCTCTGTGCTCTGAATGAGTGACTTCACACTCTTGACGCATATACAATAAAGGGCTCTGCACCCTGGGCTCTGCGCCCCCTGTCCTGACACTTCATTGGCTTTACTGCTTCAGGGACACTGCTCCGTTTTTACAGGTGCCTTCCCTCACCCCCCAATTTGGGTTGTTACTTAGGCCATCTAGGTCTGGATGAACTGACACCTAAAGCTTTCAAATCGGTCCACAGGTTCAGGTATCTGGTTGTTTTCCTCCGCCTCTTCCCCCATGTCCCACAGAGCATTCTGGGAAGTTGTGTTTCTTCCTAGAAACCACATCTGCTTCCATGGGGAGGGGAGGGGCTGGGCAGAACCTATGGAAGTGCCCACAAGTGCGACCCTGGCTCCACATCTGGAGCTTCTCGCTCTTGCGAAGATGGCTTTGATACCCTGCACCTTGCTTTCACAAGGGAGCACTTGTTCTAGGGTTATCAGTGCGCAGGTTACGAGACACTGTTCCTGGTCAGGGCGCGAAGAGGTATCGATTGAGCCTCTCCCCATTCTTCTGGGTGGGTGGCAGCTTTAAATGCCACCGAGCCTCACGTCCGTCATGGGCGTTAGTACGTGGTGACATCCTTCTGAGACCCATCTGAAAGTTTTCAGCTGTGAAAGCTGCTTTTATTGGGCGCAAGGTCGGCAGAGCTCACGGTGTGCACGTGGCCTTCCTGGGCCCAGGGGAGGGTGGAGATCGCCCACAGAAGCGTGCTGGCTGCTGGGGAAAGAACAGCTGAGAAAGCCTCTCGGAACGGGGATCTGTTCGTGTTGCAAATCTAAAGGAGGGTCCTTTCGGCTCTCTGGCCTCTGAGAAGCTGCTGGAAGGGCAGGAGATGAACGTGAGCTGGGCAGAGGTCCTCCTAACGGGAGCTGGCTTCGTGGGACGGCACAGCCCCGACTCTGGCAGTGTCGGCGGCCGGTGTGCATTCTCGCAAATGCGCCTGGGCTTCCTGGCATAGCAGGTAGGAACCTGTCCCAAGTGAGATACTTGACCTTCCTCGGTGGCCAGGAACCTCTGAGGGCACTCTCTGACGGGGTGGGAGCCGGGCGAATCCCCTGGCCAGCTGGGGGCACCATTTTCCGCCTCTGGCCTCATTCCTTGCTTCAAACTGAAATTCAGTTTGGTTCTGAGCTTAGGGACGTGTGTGGACTCATCTACTTCAGTGTTTGTTTTGACCAAAGGTTTATTTTTCTAGTGCATTTTCTAAGTCAAAGTGGTGAAAATCTATGTCAATTTTAGTATGCATGACTGGGTCTCAATAAAAACTGCTGTTAAGGTTGAATGTGTGTGGAGTTCTTTGTGACAAGGACAGTGTGTATAGAAGTTCCAAGGTGCATTCCTCCCGGGCCTGGGCAGAGCCTTCCTCCCGGCGAGCCGGGAGGGCCACGGTGGCAGCGTGGCACGTGCCGTACGTGGCAGGCTGCTTCCCCAGGTTGTGTGCAGTAGACTAAGGGAGAATGGACCAGCTACACCCAGTGGTAGGGAAGGAAGAGGAGGGACTCTTTATTACAGAACGAAAAGGCACCAGAAACTGGCTTATGGTCTGGCTTCTTCGAAATTACACGGCAGTGGTCCTTCACCTCGGAAACCCAGAGGTACCTGAACAATTCTCCAGAGTCCAAGCTTGCTTCTAGAGCCACTGGGATGTGGCTTCGATCGACTCCGGTTGTCGCCGGCGTGCGGTTTCTCCACTGGTCCCATCTGTTTCGATAGCAGCACACACTGCCCCAGAGTAGGCCATAAAAGCTAGGTGCCCGTGGCAGGTCCGGCGTGTGGCAGTGAGTCCGGAGAGCCCCTCTGCCACTCACTGTTGCCTCTCAGTGACACAAGAGGTAGGTCCTGGACTTGTGGAACTCAGGCCTGGCCTGCCTGTGGTGTCAGGAAAAGCAGAGCTCACAGCAGTGCGCTTTCTCAGCGCCTACCTCCAGGAGGGCTGCTCGGGCACACCTGCCACGGACGGCAGCACGAGCGTCATGGAACTGCGTGCGAGCCGGGGAGGAGGAAGATCCTCGGGGCGTCACTTTTACGAGGATTTTTATTTTACCAGCAGTTCATGTTCTTACCTGACCTCGTGCCTCGTACGAGAATCCAGCGACAGTGAAATCCTAGCTAGTGCCTTCAGGTGACCAACATTCCTTTTGAGAGAGGGCTGTGTAGGGAGCCAGAGAACTCCCTTACATGCCCCTAAGCAGTCTGTCTTCCTTATGGACCGAGACACAACGAGGCCTGGGTTCGAGGCCTGGGTTCCTGTCTCTGCTTTGCCTCTTACTAAGCAATCATAGGCAAGTCATTTGCCTCTCAAAGCCTCAGTTTGAGCAATGAAGTTGGGAAAGATAAGATAATCACCACCTTCAGGGTGGAGGGGATGGCTGCTCACTGCCTATGACATGCAGTGGTTTATATGGTATCAACAAGGAGGGCTTCAAAAAGTTCATGGAAAATGTGTATCAGAAAAACCTAGGGCCCAGCATTCTGGTGTAGTGGGTTAGGCCACTGCTTGCAATACCAGCATCCCACATCGGAGCGCTGGTTCAAGTCTTGGCTGCTCTGCTTTCGATCCAGCTTCCTGTTAACGTGCTCATGAAAGCAGCAGATGGCCCAAGTGCTTGGGCCCCTGCCAACCACGTGGGAGACCTGGATGGAGTTCCTCATGTGGCCATTTGGGGAGTGAGCCAGCAGATGGAAGATTATAAAGATTTATTTATTTGTTTAAGAGGCAGAGTTACAGAGACAGAGAAGTCTTCCATCTGCTGGTTCACTCCCCAAACAGCCTCAACAGCTGGAGCTGGGCCAATCTGAAGCCAGGAGCCAGAAGCTTCTCTGGGTCTCCTACATAGGTACAGGTGCCCGAGCACTTGGGCCATCTTCCACTGCATTCCCAGGCCATCAGCAGGGAACTGAATTGGAAGTGGAACAGCACTCAAACTGGTGCCCATATGGAATGCCAGTGCCGCAGGCAGAGGCCTAACCTACTGTGCCACAGCGCTGGCCCCAGATCTGATTCTTCCTCTTTCTGCCTTTCAGATAAATATATAATTTTTAAAACCTATGGTTTAAAAAAAAATTTAAACCAAAATAAACATGTCCTCTAATTCCATTTTTATGAATTTTTGTCAGATTACTTGTTCTGGACGTGAGGACAAAGGCATCGTGTGGCTTGAGTTCTTCAGCAGTTATTAGGCCATCACTGATGAGCTGGCTGATTTGGCTGCCTAGGTGCCAGGACAAACAGGCCAGCAGGAATGCAGAAGAGAACAGGTGCCCAAGGAATGAGCACCTGGTATCTGCTGTCAGTTTGCAGAAAGCCAACGCATGACTCACACTGACGCCACTGAATAACCACTCTAGGCAGATGTGTAAAGAAAAACACAATCAAGGACTTGTAATGGAGCTAAAGCTGCCCTGCCTTACATCAGACCCAAGTTCTGGTTTGGCCCAGAATATCAAAAGCTGCACTGAGAACCTAGTCAGTGGCCATTCTTTGGGAGAGCCTGAGTATCAAGAGAAAGTTGTATTTCCTACCCAAGTACTACCTGGCAAGCCCAACCCAGAAAGTAACCTAACCCAGCAGGATCAGGCTTCCCAGCCTTCTCCCAGCTGTTACTAGGTTAAAGTGGCTGAAGAATTCCTAGAGCAAGCGAGCGACCTCTGCGCCAGGCCTCCAGCCACAGTCCCAGGAGATGCACAGGCCTGTCCATCGTGACAAAACACCAGGTGATTCAACGCAAGAGGTGACACCATGGCATTTGATGACTCACAAATTATGCCCTGCTTTGAAGTATGGTCCTGGGCTTGCTCACATGCTGGCATTATTTATGTTTATGCATAATTCAGCACTCGTGTGTATAATTCTCTTGAGTACAGCCAGGAAGACTTATGCTTAGGATATGACCAAGCACAGCACTGACACTGCTCCCCACCACCGACTGTTAAAGAGTATTATTTCAAATTAATATCCAGGTTGTCATGAGAAAAAGTAAAAATTTTATTGGACTTTGTTACACTTATTTTACAGGTTAGTATTGCTTCTGTTTGAATTACATAAGGCGGAAGGAGGGCACTGTAATGTTTTTGAGTCTCAGGACCTTTAAAGCGCTTAACCTGGTTCCTCCTCTTGTAGGCATCTCATTTCCAATGACAAGAGAAGAGTTAACCCTGTCTGCCCCTCCAATCTCTTGCAACCTTATCTTCCTACCTTGACATAAGCCACTGATTCCAACAACCCGTATCAAACCCCGCGTCCATACTACCTTTGCCCCACCCATAAAGCCTGTCCCCTTTATGTTCACCTGTTTAATTCTGTACAAATATCTAAAAAAAAAAAACCCGCCGGATTCTGGCTGAACATCTCTGACCTCTGCATATCATCTTGCCTCAGAGAGATGAGCAGCTACTGTCAGAGTGCTCAGAATGGATCGAGCACTTTGCCCAATAACCTTACTCTCTATGCAACCTTCCATACTAGGCACTGACCCTGGGGTGCGGAGAGGTAGCGTCACTTGCCCGAGGTCAGTAAAGCTTGGTGAGTGCTCAAAAATCAGCCAGCCAGTTTGACAGCAGAAAATGGCAAAGTCGGATGCAAACCCAGTCTGACGCCCAGGTTACTAACCGTTCTACAGGGACCACCTCCCTTCTAACACAGCCTGTTCTTGGTGTTTCCCACGTAAATAAGTGGAACTGCCATCCACTGCCTCCCCCGTACATAATTAACTGCCAGGGTTAAAATTCTAAGGACTAAGTGGCTCTCGGCTGTCAGTTTCTCTCCATCCCCATTTCTGCTTCTCTGTTTCAAATATCGGATCGACCTTGGTATTCTGTAAGTCCATTCTCTTGGTCAGCCAGTGACTGAAGACGCAGTCTGCTCCTGCAGGCTGCCTTCAGTGCAAGGTCCAGACTCTTCGGTGGGGCTCACAAAGGCCTTCGTGGCTCAGCCCCTGCGCACCTCTCCCAGTCTGGCTCCAGGGAACATCGTCCACCCTCTCTCTCCCATCTCTCTCTCGGGCTCCTCCCAACAGCCTTGGCTCCGACGCCGCTTTCTCCAGGGAGCCTGCGGTGCTATCCGCCACTCCCAGGAGCTCTCCTTGGAGTTCTCTGCAGTCCCTAGAGCACAGCTCCACACGGCCAGGCTCCAGCTGCCTGTCGGCTTGTTCTCACTCTGCTCTAGACTCAAGTCCAAGATGGAGGACCCGGGGTGTGCCACGTTTAAAGCTGCAGCCCAAACCTCAAAGCCTGGTGCAGAAGAGACACTCAGGAAATCTTTGGTGAAAAACAATATTTTGTTCCACCTCCTTGTATGCTGCCTCTCGTGAATACATTTTTTTGACAATGCCTTGTCTCTCACCTACCGAAGTGCCTCCCAGAAGGTATTCAGGACAATTTCTGAAACGAGTGCAAGACTTTGCCCCCCAGTCAGACTGGAAGTTCTAGAAGAAACAGGAGCACCCTGGCTAGAAGCTTGACAAACCTGACTGTCCGCATGACCAAGAATGGCTGCCAGCTCCTCACAGCTGCAAAGAAAGGGCCTTAAAAGCTTAATGTCTATTTTAATCAAACACCTTTATAGTGCAAATGTAATAGTCACATGCATTTCACGTTTAACATACTCATAACAAGATCATTACATAGAATTGCAGTGTTTTCCCAAGTGAATCTTCATTTTAATCAAATCTACAAAGCATTTATTGAAATTAAAATATCCAGCAAAGCTACAGACTTGAATCAAGCAGCATCAATGCTGTAGTATTAAAAAAGTAAATAAAAAACTCACAATGTAGAAGCAGTGGCCACATCAGCAACCGTGCTTTTGGGGAAAGACCCAGACCCGATCCTTCCCCCAGAGCTGTGACACTACACCTCTGCAGAGTGCAAGTACTGACCAGAGTGCTTGTCTCCCAGAAGCAAGGCCTCTCACAGAGGAAGACGTCATATCAACACGTTTTGTTGGTTTTTTGTTTGTTTGTTTCTTAAGGATACTGCAATAGAAATATATTAATGATGGCCTCAAATATCCAACATTTTTCTATCTTAAATCTTAAACCAAAGTTGTAGGAACCTATAGATCTTTATAAAGAGCTCTCTTCACAGCACAGCTGTAGTTCACTTTAAATCACAAAAACATTCCTTTTGTGCTATATCCTTATAAATCAACATCATATACATATAACGAACATTTCCAATCCCGCATCACGCATTAGTCAATCTTGCCTTGTGATAGAAACCCGGATTCAGTCAAACTTGCCAAGCGTTCACTAAATATTTTAGTTGAAGCAAACTTAAAAGGGCTGTGAGTTTTCAGCAAAGGAGACCTTTATGAACTCCAGTGGGGTCCACGGCACTCAGGTTCAGCTGAAGTCCCGATTGGTGAGGAAAATGGGAGCCACAAGGGTCCAGACGTAAAGGATGAGGCACACCCAACTGGAGATGATTTTGACCCACACAGCCGGCCAGTTGCTGGTCACATTCTGGAAATTTGCATCGGGGCTAAGAAAATAAGAGTCAGGAAAAGGAGTCTGTTATCAATTTCCTGCACCCTGCCAGCCACAGCCAAGAAATCACCCAGTGCAACCTGCCTGGCACTGCTTCCCAGTGAGGTTCTAGAGGGGCCCTGGGGAAGCTGCTAATTTCAGTTCTTAGAGCAAGGGACTAAGTGCCTCGCAGGTGACTGCCTCCTTCTCGAGAGAATGGAAGACCCTGACTATTCTCTGGGCAAGGGTTTTCAGGAACATCTGCCTATTCTAGTTATTGGTAAACGCCTAGGCCAAAATGGCCCCCCTGGAATTCTCCTTCCTTAGCACACTACTACTTTGACAAGACCATCTCTAAGCACAGAAAATCAGTAAACAGAAGAGGGCTCTGATTGCTGTCTGCCATGATTTTTTTTCCTCTTGGTCAACTCAAGTCCAGTGACTTCCACTACGAAGAATTCCAATTGGGTTTCACATGTAAGAGGAGAAAAAGTCCCAAGTATTTCAGAAAAGAGCACTGGACACAGCTTCAGCATGTGGGTAAGGGAAGGGGTTCAGGACAGTGGACAGGGAGGGATTTGACAGGAGTCCAACAGGACAGGTGTCCATTAGTTTCATCACCGTCGCTCACCTGTACCAGCTGGTCAGGGTCATCATGATGTACAAGGAAGCCAAGCAGAGCATCAAGTGGAAGAAGGAGTAGCTGTACTGCACTCCCTCCTTCTCATTGTCTATAGCCCGCCGAGGCTGTCCATCTTCTTCATCGCCCGCTCCATTGGTAGCTGTATCGCCGAGGATCACGCTGTCACTTCCCGACAGAGTCAGCTTGTTCACTTGGCTATTGGTGGAAGTGCGGATGCTGGAACATGATCCCCAGGAAAACAAATCAGAAAGGGGCAATGAAAACGAACCGCTGCCCCTGGCTTGTCTACATGAAGGGTCCTTCTTTCTTTTTTTAAGCCAGCTTTTTTAAAAGGCTTACTTACTTGAAAGGTAGAACTGAGAGAGGGGGAGAGAAACAGAACTTCGGTAACAGTTCAGGGCTGGGCCAGGACAAATCCAGGAGCCAGCAAATCCATCCTGGTCTCCCAAAAGGGTAGCAGGTACCCAAGTCTTTGGACCATCAGATACATTAGCAGGGAGCTAGCTTGGAAACAGAGCAGCTGGAACTTGAACCAACACTCTGATAGGGGATTAGCCAAAACACTTTTGAAAAAGGACAAATATGGAAGACTCACACATCTGTTTCAAAACTTACTACAGAGGTATAGTCATCAAAACAGTGTGGCACTGGCATAAGGACAGACAGACAAATCGATGAAAACAGAACTGAGCGTCCAGAAACAAATAAGGACGTTATGATCGACTGACTTTTGACAAGGATGCTAGGACAATTCAATGGGGAAAGAACTGTCTGTTACAAATGGTACAGGGGCAATTGGATATCCACATGCAAAAAAACCTGTTGGACTCCTACCTCAAACCACATGAAGAGGTCATCACGTCCATGGACAATGTGCACTATGAAAAAACTACTCAGGGGACTTCAAAAAAATTGCATAAAATAAGCATCTTTGGTTTCTACTTTTCCATGGACTTTTTGAAGTCCTTCTGTACAGTTTTATAGTTAACTGTTACTTATAATGATCAGGAACTACAAATTTTTTAAAAGCATAATTTTCAGGGCTACTAGTCTTGGTCATCTAGGGTCAAGTGAGGATTTTATCCTCCTATAGAAGGAAAAGGAGTCTGTAAGATTAGGAGAAATTACTTGCTGACCTTTATAAAACATTCTCAGCTGGGTCTGAGATAAAGTACTTGCAATTAACTGAGCTAAGTCTTTTTTTTTTTTAATTTCTCACTTCATTTTGAAAGCAAAATCACTTCTTCACGTTATTATTAACTTTCATGAGAACCTTATCCTAAGTACTTTTTAACTTACCTAGAGTATAGAAGGCATAAAACGAAGACTAGCAGCCCCCCAATGTTCTCCAAGTCCAGGAAATGCCCACGCCTTGATGGTGGAGCAGGCGTGGGGGCCACGGTCGTTGAGTTTCCAGGAGCCAGGGTTGGTGCGGCTATGTGTGTGATGATGCTCAGCAGGCTGGGGTTGCAGGAACGATCTGAAAGTGGGACATTCTTCAGCCCTGTCACAGCTTATCTTGCTCCAAGAGGGAGCTGAGGGGCTGCGTACACACCACTCAGGCATCACACGGAACAGAGCAACGAGACACTTAAAAGACCCTGACACTCGGCAGTCAGTAACATACCAGGCACTTCAAAAGTTCATGTTAACATGGAATTAAAAAGTGAAAACTTATAAATTCACAGGTGTTCATAATACATATTCCCACAAACATTCTGAAGACCCTGTGTATCATAACTAGTATATCAAACTTCATAAATGTCAATCTTATTTTACGAGTTTTATAGTTTAAGTGATCAATCTTTTTAGTTCTCTCGTGCCAAGGCTTTAAGCACACGAGCTTCACCCTAGTTTTGCTTTCACATAATTCCTTAAGAAAATAAAAATTGTCATGGGGGAGGATGTGCCACCACAGAATATCCTTTTGAGAAATGATCTACAATAACTACAAAAGTTCTTCAGGAGTTTCAAAAGCCCCGTTAGGTGGACTCAGACTGTCTACAAGACTGCAGCCCTCAGGCTGTCTCTGTGAACTGTGAACAGGCACAGAGAATAAAACGCAAAAGGTAGGTATCAGCAAAGCTACAGTGAACAGCATAGTATACGTTTCAGTAAGTTTCTGTTTATTTTATATTTGCTCCAGCTCTGTTTTCTGTACCCACAAATGGGGTAATTTCCTACTCTTTTCATCCAATGCATCTGGCTCCTGCCATTTCTTTTTTTTTTTTTTTTTTTTTTTTTTTTTTGACAGCCAGAGTGGACAGTGAGAGAGAGAGACAGAGAGAAAGGTCTTCCTTTGCTGTTGGTTCACCCTCCAATGGCCGCTGCGGCCAGCACCACACCAATCCGAAGCCAGGAGCCAGGTGCTTCTCCTGGTCTCCCATGGGGTGCAGGGCCCAAGGACCTGGGCCATCCTCCACTGCACTCCCGGGCCACAGCAGAGAGCTGGCCTGGAAGAGGGGCAACCGGGATAGAATCCGGCGCCCCAACCGGGACTAGAACCCGGTGTGCCGGCACCGCAAGGCGGAGGATTAGCCTATTGAGCCACGGCGCCGGCCTTCCTGCCATTTCTTACCAGGCTCATTGGACATGGCGGACCACGTGAGGTACATGGTGTAGAGGGTAATGATGGAGGACTGCAGGAGGCCGGAGCGAGGCTGGTGTTCCTAGGAGTCAAAGGAGAACAACGCTGCAGGTATTGTGAGGGCTGACTTCCTTCCTGCCTTTTTTTTTTTTTAAAAAAAAAGATTTATTTATTTATTTGAAAGGCAGAGTTACAGAGAGGCAGAGACAGAAAGAGAGGTAGAGACAGAGAGAGACTCTTCCATCAGCTGGTTCACTCCCCAGATGGCTGCAACGGCTGGAGCTGGGCCGATCCAAAGCCAAGAGCCAGGAGCTTCTTCCGGGTCTTCCACGTGGGTGCAGGGGCCCAAGGACTTGGGCCATTTTCTACTGCTTTCCCAGGCCACAGCAGAGAGCTGGATCGGAAGTGGAGCAGCCAGGACTAGAACCAGTGCCCATATGGATGCTGGCACTGCAGGGCTGATTTTCTAAAACTCCGTCTTCCCTGGGACTCCGTGAAGTGTTGGTGACTGAGAACCTTCTGGATCTGCTTGACGCTGACAGAGGACACCTTTCTATCTGAGTTAGCTTGCAAGCAAACCAAAAGGACAAAGCACGTACTACTGATTCTCAAGGCGTTTCATCATCCTGGAAAGTCTCTGACTGACATAAAAGCTCTGATTTTTAGTTCCCTGATATAAAAAAGTATAGCTCAGCTCTGCCACTAACTAGTTAGATAACTTTTTTGAGACTCCAGTTTTCTCCCTTTTAAAAAGATAAGGTAAGGGGCCAACGTTGTGGCACAGCAGGTAAAGTTGCTGCCTGTGACACTGGCATCCCATGTGGGTACTGGTTCGAGTCCCAGCTGCTCCACTTCCAATCCAGCTCCCTGCTAGCGGCCTGGGAAAAACAGCAGAAGATGGCCCAAGTGTTTGGGCCCCTGCCACCCACATGGAGACCCAGAAGAAGCTCCTGGCTTTGGTCTGACCCAGTCCTGGTCACTGTGGTCATCTGGGGAGTGAACCAGCATATGGAAGATCAAACTCTCTCTCTCTCTCTCTCTCTGTAACTCTTTCAAAATAAGTAAATAAATCTTTTTTAAAAAATAAGGATATGTGATATCCGAATGTTCTTTCCTAATTCATTATCTAAAATACCATGAATTTTTACCATATGGCATTTAAGATGAAACTCAGACGCTTTAGTTTTTTTTAAAATAGTAAAACCCTTCTAGTTAAACAGCAAAAACGTTTCTAGTTTAATTCTCTTAACAAATCTCAGCTTATGACACATTAGAATCATTGCCATGATCTAAACACTTCTATAAGAATTAAATTCTCCTGTCACCTAGGGTTTTCTTTTTAATGGTGAGGAAATTAGTCATTTCATTAAAATACAGGCATTACCACTCAGTGGCACATTAGATATTTAGTAAATATAATTATGAAGACTTTAATATGAGAAAGTGGAAAAATTCAAAGACTCATGTACAAGCTTCCCAGGTTAGAAGCTTTGCATGAATTCTTTCACAGAAGAAAGAAGCAGGGGCCAACCATACCTGAATTTTCGGAAGGATTGATATAACCGAAACCACAACACAAAGGATCAGATTAATACTGATGAAGAACTTGTTTTCTGTGCAGTCATCTGGTTTGGTGTAGTACGTGTAGAGCAGCCCCACAGACACGATTGACAGGATGTAAAAAAGGCTTGTAACAGACAGTAAAGCTGGGAAAAGAGAAACCAGGAGCAATGTCACAATTCTATTCACTTACATGGAATTTCTTCTACTCCACATAAAAATGAAGAAGCAGCATTCCACTGTTATGGTGATCAATACAGTATATATTACATAGCAAAATTTCACCCCCAAGATCAAAGTTTCAGGCTGTGTTACAGTGAATCAATGTTAAATTCCCAAATCCACTAAGCAACTGAACTTACTTCCAAGATTACTTTATTTGATTTCACGTATTGAATAGCTAGATATTTGAGCATCATGGCTGTTACTTGCTATGTAATTCATACTTTAAGCTTCTGTTAGAAAAAAGAGATGATTCCTGGTCTTCAAAATGGCCTGGTCCACAGCAAGCTATGTGGCAGGATGGTGTTACGGGAAAACAAAACATGCATTTTTCATGGCAGTTTTCCTCTGCAGCTGCTGGCTACCTAAATTCATTTTCCATCAAAATCAATCAGACTATATCCCTGAGATGGCAAAGTGGCTTATCTGCTACTTTCAAATACCTAAGGAAGTGTTCCTTTCCATTCACATGGAAAATGAATGATTAGCTGTGTAACTCTGAAAATAGAACACATGAAACAGAGCACACAGTACACCAAGACACAGTACAATAATCTGGAGTTCAGTTAACTCATGTTCAGGACAGACTTACTTGAGAAAACTACTTCCTACTTAATGGATTTTGCATGTTTAAAATTAAAATTTTTATAGTAACTTGCTAGCACAGTTCCTAATGTTTTTCTGTCTGAGTATACAAGATTTATAAGTACACTTACTCGAAAGGATGGTCAATCTACAACTCATTATTAAATTCTTGTAAAGTTGTGTAACCCTAAATGAATTATAGAAAACAGAAGTAAATAGGCAAAAAAATAAAAGGTAGAAAGTAAAGGAGGCTGGCGCCGCAGCTTACTAGGCTAATCCTCCGCCTTGTGGCGCCGGCACATCGGGGTCTAGTCCCGGTCGGGGCACCGGATTCTGCCCCGGTTGCCCCTCTTCCAGGCCAGCTCTCTGCTGTGGCCAGGGAGTGCAATGGAGGATGGCCCAAGTGCTTGGGCCCTGCACCCCATGGGAGACCAGGAGAAGCACCTGGCTCCTGCCATCGGATCAGCATGGTGTGCCGGCCGCAGCGCGCTGGCCGCAGCGGCCATTGGAGGGTGAACCAACGGCAAAAGGAAGAACTATCTCGCTGTCTCTCTCTCACTGTCCACTCTGCCTGTCAAAAAAAAAAAAGAAAAAAAATAAAGTAAAGGAGAAGTTTGAGGATTCCCAACTCATAATGATAAATGACAGATACTATTTTTAAAACTCTTTGTTGAAAGAAATAGTCACCATTTTCAATTTAAGTGTCCGAAAATGGGGCAAAGGTTAAATAAATTGTTATACCATGCCTTGGAATAATAAGTAATTGTATGGAATGGAATACCATGCAGATGTTAAATGAATAAGATCATGGAACAATAATCCTCTTTTAATTTAATTACAGAAATGTGTCTGCACACAAATACATAAAGGGGTGGTAATAGTGGCCACATTTAGGAAAGAAAAATGGACTGCAGGTGGGTAGGGATTTGCATTTTTTTATTTATAAATTTCTATCACTGTGTTTATAGTAAATATAGCATTCTTTTTCATATATATTTTAAATAAGCTAAATAAAAATGAAACTGGGCATTTTGATAGTATGTACTAAAAGCATTTAAAACATTCCTACTTTGACCCTTCTGCTTCAGAAATTTAGCCCAAGGAAATAATCAAATGTGTGCTCAAATAAATATTATTAGCTATTTATTACTGGACCATAAACCAAAATATAGTCATGAGTTTCTTCTAAGTGTAAAAAAAAGCCAAACTAAAATATTCAAATTATAATACATTTAAAAATAAACATATTGTACAGATTTTTCAGCAATCCTTGTTTTTCCTTTTGTAGACATATATGCACTTAGAAGACTAGAAGAATAAATATATACCAACTTGTTAAAAGTGAGTAAGAATTATTAGGTGTTGGATTACGGGAGAATTTTTCTTTCTGGCTTTTTTTTTCCAAGTTTTTGACACAGAGTTATCTATTATTTTTATAACGGGAAGGGGCTGGAGGTGAAGGAACTCAGTTTTTAAAATGAAGTGCAGCTGGGTCATTGTCCCTAATGGGTCCTACCCGTGATTCCATAGGCTCTGCGTCCTATTCGCAGTAGGAACCGACCACTGGAGGTGCGGAGCCACACTGAAGGAAGCCGTCAGGACTGCTCACCCCCATCTGATGCAATGTGGGCAGCTGTCCTGTAGGCCCCATCTGAGTTCTGTGTGCATAAAACCAAAACTATGCCACTACCTCCAGGGATGCATCTAACTCAGAAACTGACTCAGCTGGGAAACAGCAGTTTTTAAAAGGCAGCTCCACACTGGAAATGTTTACTGATAAATCAATGGCGATCTCATTGAACACTGTGCTTAAGGCAGCAGGATGGCTCTCGGAGGTGAGTTTAGATACCTACCGGCATACCAGACCCTTGGGTTTCCTTCTTCCGTACGATTTACCCATGATTCATTCCAAGAGTGAGCCATGTCTACCAGGAGCACCAGCTGGATGAGGATGAAGAAAGCGGCTCCTCCCGTGCCAACAATAAACCAGACTACAAATCAAAAGGATAGAGTTATTCTTTCCCATAGAAGCAGCATTTCAGAAATCTAGTGTCCAACATTCTGAACAGATTTCAATTCAAATAAGAGACAGGGAGTAAAGATACTCCATCTCTACCAGTACAGCAAGATTATTACAATTCCAACTCAAAGGCTTCTCTGAGAATGTTCTGTTGGGTTTCAGATCGCCTAAATGATACTGTAAGTCTTTTCCTTTACTTTTAAAGGGGAAAAGAAAAAAACTGCAGTGGAAAGCCTGCTGTCCCTTGCCAACATGTTAAGGAAGCAGGTTAAAACAGGGATGATAGGGCCGGCGCCGCGGCTCACTAGGCTAATCCTCTGCCTTGCGGCACCAGCACACCGGGTTCTAGTCCCGGTCGGGGCGCCGGATTCTGTCCCGGTTGCTCCTCTTCCAGGCCAGCTCTCTGCTGTGGCCAGGGAGTGCAGTGGAGGATGGCCCAAGTGCTTGGGCCCTGCACCCCATGGGAGACCAGGAGAAGCACCTGGCTCCTGCCATCGGATCAGTGCGGTGTGCCGGCTGCGGCGGCCATTGGAGGGTGAACCAATGGCAAAGGAAGACCTTTCTCTCTCTGTCTCTCTCTCTCTCACTGTCCACTCTGCCTGTCAAAAAAAAAAAAAAAAAAAAAAAAAAAAAAAAAAAAAACCAAAGCACAGGGATGATGGAGCATGAGAGCTCCAAGGCCCCCTGCTGACAAGCTCTCTAACTTCATTTTGCCAAGAGAGAAAGTAAACTGTTTTAAAATATTGGCAAAATACATTAAGTCCATCACAACTGTATGGTTCGAGAAAAGTTCAGAAATGGGCTGAATGCCTTCTGGCTTTAATCAGTCACCATCTGAACATTAATACCAAGTCACGTAACTGATGTCATCTTATCGAACTGCCAGCTCTGCCTAACGAGCAATGCAATGTAGCTGAGGCACTCATGCGGGGGGCGTGTTATCCTATAATGAAGCCTGCACGAGGCAGCCATACCTGAGGCGAAATAGCCCCCAGGAATGTAGAAGGATCCAACCATGATGCCAACAATGGCGGCAATTTTGAAGAACCAAAACCTAGTAAAATACAAACATGCATTTACAAATGCTAATTTTCATCCTTACACTGAGAAACATGAACTTCTGAAATATAGAACTAAAGCTTGAACAGCATTTTCAACAGGCTTGTCTGGGCTTATTTCTTCATTCAACACAAGGCTGCTTCATTCACTCAGCATTTCATTGAAGTAATATTAGCACAGGGAATAAGTCATTCACATTCATAATGAGAGAAACACCAAAACTTAAGTCTCCCTACTCTTGGCATGCAGAAGTAGGCATTTCCCGAGTTCCCAGGAGTTCTAACGCATTAGTTGTACAGAGTCACTGACTATTCTCACCAAAGCCTTCCTGTACTACACAGGACATAAGTATCTGGCCCACAATCTATAGCTCATTACTGACAAATCCAGGACCAAAGCTGATTTTCAGGCCAGAATCTGTAATGACTGCCTGTTCTGCAAAGTGGGAAGAATGAGGCTTTGGAGATGCCAGCTCCAGCCCTCTCTGGCTGAGAGGTCTCAGCTGACTTCTTTAACCTCTCTGAAATTCAGTTACTCCATGTGCACAAAGGGAATTGTAAGATGCCTAACGTTTACAAATTCCCTTCAGCCTTCAAACAAGAACTATATGCACTGGGGGAGAGAAGCAGGAAATAACAGAATACCTAAATTAGTGACTCATATATTATCTTTTTTTTTTTTGTATGCTGTTTAACTATATCAGGTACACGTCTATATTTAAACAGAAAGGAAAATATCCATGAGTGTGTATGTATCCGTGTGTGTGTGTGGTGCCTAGCACAGCATCTAACTTATTTGACAGGTATTCAATAAAAATTTAGGTACTTGAAACAAATGTTATTTAAAAAAAAAAAAAAAAAAAAAGAGGGGCTAGCACTGTGGTGCAGAGGGTTAAGCCACTGCCAGTGATGCTGGCATCCTGGCTTCAGCCTGGCCCAGTCCCAGCTGTTGTGGCTATTTGGGGAGTGAACCAGTGGAACCAGTGGACGGAAGATCTCTCTGTCTCTCCTTCTGTAACTCTTCCAAATAAATAAATAAATCTTTAAAAAAGCAGGGGGCTCCTGGAAATGATACTGAAACAATTTCATTTGTATAATACATCAGAAATATATCTGGGCCACTGACTTATATACTCTATACCTTCCATCAGATCAGCAACATTAACTGCTGGAGGCGAGTCACAGCCTAATATAAATTAATAATTCATCTTACGTACCCGTTGTGTACTGCTGCTCTGGGATCTTTACTTGTTTTTACTTTTAACATAAGCAGAAAAAAGGCAAAGAAAAAGATGGCCAAGGCAAAGTTGATCCGATAAACAGCTTTATAACCAACCAGGACATCACAATCTTTATCCGCCTTTATTTCAGTCATCTTTATTTGGAATCCTCCTTCACAGAATCCAGGAATCTAGAAAAAAGTAATTTCAATGTCATTGGAACACCCACATTTAATCAGAGATTTGGGGCAGGCATTGGTTGTAGTGGTTAAGACACCTCTTGGGAGGCCGTCATTCCATACTGAAGTGTCTGGGTTCAAATCCCAGTTCCGCCCCCAATTCCAGCTTCTTGATGATGTGCACGTTGAGAGGCAGCAGGTGAGGGTTCAAGCAGGTGGGTCTCTCTGCTATCCATGTGGGAGATCCCCAGTGAGCTCCTGGCTGCAGCACGTCAGCCACAGCTGCTATGGGCATTTGAGGAGTGAACCACCAGATGGGAGATCTGTCTTGTCTTTCTTTCTCTCCCCATCTCTCTGTCTTTCAAATAAATTTTTAAAAATTTAAAAACTTTATAATCAGACATTCTATTCCATTACAGGAAAGCAGAGTAATAAAACTGACCACTTTAGCAACTGCAAGATTGATGGGTCAGGTTTTCTTCTGTCTTCCACATTCACTGTCTTGTTACCAGACTGTGTAAACACTTGGCATTTAAAAATCAGAAGTGCTCTTCTTTCTCTCTTTGCCGATGAGGTTATCTCCCATATTCCCAAGTTTTCCAGCTACAAACAACTCCTTCCCACAGTGAAGGACTTTTTTTGGTTTAGATGCTTACATCTTTTTTTTTTTTTTTTTTTTTTTTGACAGGCAGAGTGGACAGTGAGAGAGAGACAGAGAGAGAAAGGTCTTCCTTTGCCGCTGGTTCACCCTCCAATGGCCGCCGCTGCAGCCGGCGCACCGCGCTGATCCTGGCAGGAGCCAGGAGCCAGGTGCTTTTCCTGGTCTCCCATGGGGTGCAGGGCCCAAGCACCTGGGCCATCCTCCACTGCACTCCCTGGCCATAGCAGAGAGCTGGCCTGGAAGAGGGGCAACCGGGACAGAATCCGGCGCCCCAACCGGGACTAGAACCCGGTGTGCCGGCGCCGCAAGGTGGAGGATTAGCCTATTGAGCCACGGCGCCGGCTTAGATGCTTACATCTTTAACCTTTAATGCTTTGGGTCCACTCTTCTAAACTGTTTTCTCTTCAGTTGTTAGGCAAAACCCTGAAGATGTGTGTTCTGTACACATTTATTGCTAGAAAAGGACTAATATCTTTATATTTTAGTGTCCAGATGATATCCCAAAAATCATTCAAAAACCCAAAATTACAATGACCTTTATTGAGTATAACGGTATGAATAAGTATTACCAAAATATTGTGAGCGATAATAGAATCACCAGTACAGGAGTCAGAAGGGTTCTGTTACTTCTACTCACCTTCTTCAGCTGGGCTTCCATCCCATCCACCAGCATGATACAGGACACAATCGTGCCCAGGAAGAGGATCAAGGCGTAGATGAGACGAGTCACAGTGGAATTCTTACTGTTGGGACAGCAGCTGCACAGCAGGCACGACGCACCGCTGCAGAGGCACGGGACCTGCGAGAACACGCGGACCACCTGAGCATAAGCTAAGGCAGCCACACTTTGACAGTTTTAACTGAGACAACCGTGGGCTGTGGAGTCAGTATTATTTCTGCTCCTTTACCTCTGCAAGTTACATAATCTAACCCTATTTCTGCAAAGTAGACTAAATAATAGAATTTTCTTTGATCAGACTGTGCTGTTAACTGATCATTCAACACAGTGCCTAACACACAGTAAGAGCCCAATAAACATCATATTCACATACAAAGCATACTTAATGTTAAAGCAATGAGAAAAATAAAAAAACCTACTTCTACTTGCTGTTTACTGAGAATTCTAGTTACCAAAGTTGATCTTATAGCATAAAGCAGCATTACATAGAACCCCTCTTATAAATAATGATGGGAAGAGTGATTTACCTCCATTCTAGGGTAACCTGGGTGTTTCTCAGACGGTTAAACACAGAATCATCATATGATCTAGCTATGCAACTAAGTGTATACCTTACAGCCACCTCAATGAAACAGCTGCTCTAACAGAGCCATATGGATGAATACAAGAATGTCCACCGCCGCATTCTATATAATCTCTGGAAGTAGAGATGACCCACACGTCCATCAGCTGCTAAGCACACAAGGTACAAGTAAAATGCGGCATCTCCACACGATGGGTCATCCAGCTCTATAAAGGAAGCTGCACTTTTACCCTCAAAAACATCACGCTAAGTGAAAGCAGCAACACAGAAGGTCATGTATTAGCCCACTTCTATAAAATACAAACTGAAAAGCCCAGAGACAGAAGCCTAGGGGCTGGGGGGAAAGAGGGGATGGAGAGTGACTGCTCAGGGGGCATGGGGTTTCTCTTTGGGGTGATGAAAATGTTCTGCAATTAGATGTGATGACAGCCAAACACTGAATGGACTAAATGCTGCTGGATTATTCCTGTTAAAATGGTTAATTGTATGAATTTAAAACATAGAACCTGGCTCACTGGTCAGCTACAATCTGTTCATCACCCTGGGGGAGACAGGTGATAATTTCAAACGTTCTTATACAGGGTTAGGGAATTTCTCAAATTCCTTTTTCTTAAAAAAAAAAAAAGATTTATTTATTTGAGAGACAAGGCCGGCGCTGCAGCTCACTTGGCTAATCCTTCGCCTGCAGCGCCAGCACCCCAGGTTCTAGTCCCGGTCGGGGTGCTGGATTCTGTCCCGGTTGCCCCTCTTCCAGGCCAGCTCTCTGCTGTGGCCCGGGAGTGCAGTGGAGGATGGCCCAAGTGCTTGGGTCCCTGCACCCGCATGGGAGACTAGGAGGAAGCACCTGGCTCCTGGCTTCGGATTGGTGTGGCTCCGGCCATAGCGGTCATTTGGGGGGTGAACCAACGGAAGGAAGACCTTTCTCTCTATCTCTCTCCCTCTCAATGTCTAACACTGTCTGTCCAAAAAGAAGGGCAAGAGTTAGAGAGAAAGAGGGGAAGAGAAAGAGCTGTTAGATTCACTGGTTCACTCCCCATGTGGTGACAACAGCCAGGGCGGAGCTGCGACCAGCACTCCTGGGATGCTGGCGTCACAGGTGACAGCTTAACCCACTGGGCCACGACATCGGCCCCCTCAACTGCTTTGACAGGTGAGGTTACCAAGTCACATTACAAGGACAGACTAATTCAGAATCAGCAGAGGCGGAAGTAAACAATGTATGACTAGTTTTAATAATAGGGCCCCAGTGGCTGGCGCCGTGGCTCACTAGGCTAATCCTCCTTGCGGCGCCGGCACACCAGGTTCTAGTCCCAGTCAAGGCACCGGATTCTGTCCCGGTTGCCCCTCTTCCAGGCAGCTCTCTGCTGTGGCCCAGGAGTGCAGTGGAGGATGGCCCAAGTCCTTGGGCCCTGCACTCCATGGGAGACCAGGAGAAGCACCTGGCTCCTGCCATTGGATCAGAGCAGTGCGCCAGCTGCAGCGGCCATTGGAGGGCGAATCAACGGCAAAGGAAGACCTTTCTCTCTGTCTCTCTCTCTCACTGTCCACTCTGCCTGTAAAAAAAAAAAAAAAAAGGGGCCCCAGTAATCTACTCTGTGGCCCCTGGGGTTAATTTTACCTTGATTTTCTATGGTTTGGGGTAGGCTGCTAAGCTTCTTAAAAGCTTAGCTTTCTATCTAGAAAATAAGCATAACACCACCTACCTGAACAGGGTCACTGTATGAAAAATGAGGTGGTATCAGCAATATAAAGCACTAGCATAATGCCTGACATAGAAAGGGCTCCATACATCATAATAGCCGTTATTATTTGCATTTGCAGCAGCAAGGAGAGACTGGCTAGCCAGAAAAGTCTCCAATTCTTAACTAAAATGAGGCAAAGGCCAAATTGGAAGTCTGTATCTGGAAACGGAATTTCAAGTGTTTTACAGCCAAAAACAATGCTTCGGGTTTATTTCATCCACCCACTCACACTCCTAGCTTTCCAGCCACTTTTTCATAGTCATTGCCTACTGTCCATTACCAGTTAAACTGTGTCTCTCCAAAATTCACATTGAGCACTAATTCCCAGTAATTCATACTGTGACTTTATTTGGAAACAGGATCATTGCAGACATGATCAGCCAAGATGAACACTAGTGGCCTAGTGTAGGCTCCTAAGCCAATATGACTAGTGTTTTTCTAAAAAGGGGAACTGGGTCCCAGACTGGCAGCAGAGGGCAAACCCAGGTGATGACAAGGCAGAGACCTACAAGTCAGGGGATGTCAAAGATAGGTAACCAGAAGCCAGGGAGAGGCAGCAACAGATTCTCCCTCAGCACGCCTGGGACGGAACCCAGCCTAGTCTCCAGAACTGAGACAATACATTCCTGCTTAAGACACCCAATCTGTAGCACTTTGTTACAGAGCTCTAACAAACTACTACACCCACTTACTTGTCTCTAACTGTTGTAAATACCTTGAGGAAGAGACCGCCTTTACAGAGTTTTGATTTTGTGTTGTTTTTTTTTTTGTTTTGGTTTGGTTTTTTTTTTTAAGATTTGTTTATTTTTTTGAAAGGAAGAGTTAGAGAGGCAGGGGGAGGGGTAGGGGGAGGGGGAGAGAGAGAGAGAGATCGATCTTACATCCACTGGCCATTCCCCAAACAGCCACAATGTCCAGAGCTGGGGTGATCAGGAGCCAGGAGCTTCCTCTGGGTCTCCCATGCGGGTGCAGGGGCCCAAGGACTTGGGCCATCTTCTACTTCTTTCCCAGGCCATAGCAGAGAGCTGGATCAGAAGAGGAGCAGCTGGGACTTGAACCAGCACCCACTGGGCCACAACACCAGCCCCCTCAATTGTTTTGACAGCGCCAGCCCCTTGTACAGTTTTATCTTTCGTACCTTTTCACAGCTGGTAATCAGTAAATGTCCGTGCAACATGCCTGTTCTATGTTTTACGTCACTTCTCCATTTCAGTAAGAACACCTCCATTCCTCAGTTGCTGGGGCCAGAATCCTGGAGTCATCCTGGATGCCTTCCCCTTTTCCAATCTGCCAGCACATCTTCTATCCTCCAACTGCACGCAGAATCTGACCCCTTTCACAGCATCCTTGGCTCTCATCTCAGTCCAAACCACTGCTGTAACACTCCCCTGGATGAACCGCATTAGCTCCTATCCCACTGCTGTGAACCTCTGAGATCGCACAGGACAATTTTCAGCTGAAGAGATTTGCGATTGAATAGCTGCAGGGGAGAAACATACCTCACTGAGCTGCCACATCAGCCTAAAACCTGGGGCTTCCGGGACAGGAGGGAGCCATAAACCCCCTCCCCAGGTGGGTTTTAAGGCCATCAAAGACAAAAGGCCTCCAACCTGCATAAACAGGCATGATCACAATCTTATCTCCCTTCATTCTCCTAAAAACACAGTTGTTTTCCCTGAAGAAACCTGCTGGTCTTCCCATGGACGCCCACTTCCTCTTCTTGGGCAGGGGAATGCTCCACACTCCAACCGCCCCTCATACTCATCACTGAGCCCTCCTGTCATGTGTGTCTTGCACACTTAAGTGAAGTTTTTCTCTTGTTAACCTTTTATCAGTTTAATTTGCAGGCCCTCAGAAACTGACTCCAAGAGGGTAGACGAAAAAGTTTTCCTTTTCTATACAGCATTACCCTTACTTTTCAACCATCTATTCTCCACAGCAACCACAGAATTAATCTTGCTAAAAAGATCAGGGGTGGGCCTTGGGCCAGCTGTTGACACCCACATCCCCTAAGGCAGTGCCTGGGTTTAATAACCACTCTGTCTCCTGACTGCAACTTCCTGCTAATGCAAACCCTGGGAGGCAGCAGACACAACTCAAGTAACTGTGTCCCTCCAAAACTTATGAGGAGGTGGTGCTGTGGTCTTCTGGGGAGTGAACCCGTGGATGGGAGCTCTAACTCTCAAATAAATAAACAGAAATTGAATAAAAAATGCACTAGCACTAGCACTCCTCTTTCAAACTCTGCAGTGGATTCTCATATTACTTAAATAGTAAAAGCCAAAGTCTTCCAAAACCTGTAAGACCATACAGTAGGTGCCAATGCTATGGTGTAGCGGGTAAAGCCTCCGCCTGCAGTGCCGGCATCCCACATGGGCACTGGTTCGAGTCCCAGCTGCTCCACTCCCGATCCAGAATCAATGGGAAGAACTAGACCCATTTCCCCTATAAACCCTAGTGTGAATACAGTCTGTGCGCTCAGCTCTCAGCTTTCTGCTGAACTGCCCACCTGACCTGCCAGGTGCATTCTCTCATTAAAAAAAATGTGTTTCCTACCTTAGGTCAAGGCCAAAAAAATCAGACTAGCTCTCCTAAATGACAATTGAAGATTAACAATTTTAAAGGGTGGGAAATGCACTCTGTCTCTAAGAAACAGTAGTGGAATGAGCTGAGGCTGAATTCCTGGTTAATCACAAAAGTTGGGAAATCAGGAAACAAGACTTCAAGGAATCATACTTCTCTGAGGCAGGTATAGGAAGAAGATCCACATACTCCCTTTCACAGAGCCTACATTTTCCTTGCCAGTTAATACAGTGATTTAATTCATTTACTCACTCTATACTCACAAGAGCTCTGGAGAGGAGGCATGCTGGGGTATTTACCTTCAGGGATAAATGCGGGAAGTAAGCCCACCCAGGACCACCTACCACAAAGGACTCAGCAAACACAAAGCAGGCAGAGAGAGGCTTTTTCTGATTCCTGGTCAGACACTGAAAGCAGGCACCACCTCGGAAACTCAGCTCTTTGGGGGCAGGTGATGTAGGGGTTGTCACCGCCTGCCATGCGGGTATCCCACATGTTGTGGTTCCCAGCTGCTCCACTCCAGATCCAGTTCCCTGCTGTGGCCTGGGAAAGCACAGATGGCCCAAGCGCCCCTGCCACCCACCTGGGAGACCCACAGGAAGTTCCTGGCGTTGGCCTGGCCCAGGGCTGGCCCTTGTGGCCATCTGGGAAGTGAACCAGCGAATGGAAGACCTCTGTTTCTCCCCCTCTCTCTGTAACTCTGACTTTCAAAATAAATAACTAAATCTTTAAAAAAATAATAATAATTTCAGCTCTTTTTATCCCAGTTCTCCAATGACAGAGCATCATAGTAGGTCCAAGCTAGACCCCGACAGCACCTAGGTGGGATGGGGCAAGAGAGGAGTGGGTGCCCAGACCAGCTGCTGGGCAGACAGGAGAGAACAGAGGACTTACACTCTGCAAATCATCTCATCCCGCGGGAAAGTCAAAGGACATCTCTTAGAATTGATTAGTGCATCCAGTGGCGGGAACAGACCTACTAAAGGTGGTTGGATGGCTCTGGGGTTGATGCCTTTTGAATTGATTGGCCGAAGCCTAGGGTCCCAGCTGCTGGGGTGCACGTGCCGAACTGCAGGGTCTCGGGTAGCTATCAATCACCTTATCTGCACAAGCGGGTGCAGGAGGGGAGGGGGGAGGAGGTTAAGGCCGGGTGAGGCAAGGGTTTCATAGTTTTGGTTCCTTATCTGTACCTGGAGCACACAGTTTTAGCCTTGGGGGGAAAGGAGGTTAAGACCTGTAATTTTAAGCTCAATTCTTCAGTAAGAGAGGAGTGGGTGCCCAGACCAGCTGCTGGGCAGACAGGAGAGAAAAGAGGACCTACACTCTGCTAACAGCAAGGCCGGCACACTTCCAGGAACTGAGACACCAGAGCACTCTGTAACAAGCACCCAGTGGCCGCAGATTACCGAATTACTGAAGGTTACAAAGATAACAAGTGGCGGGGCAGGCACCAGCACCCCACATGGACAGAGGGTCAGTCTTGGCTGCTCCACTTCCGATCCAGCTTCCTGCTATGGCCTGGGAAAGCAGCGGAAGATGGCCCAAGTCCTTGGGCCCCTGCACCACATAGGAGAGCTGGGTGGAGTTCCAGGCTCCTGGCTTCCGCCTGGCTCGGCCTGGCCATTGGGACCATTTGGGGAGTGAACCAGTGGATGGAAGAGCACTCTCCCGCTGGCGCTCTCTCTGCCTCTCTCTGTAACTCTAGACTTTCAAATAAATAAATAAATCTTAAAAAAAAAAAAAAGATAACAAGTGGTGCCGCTAAAAGCAAACTCAGCAGTTGACTTATTTTGGCATCTTTGCGACTCTATCCGAGGGGCTACCGAGGCCTGGTATCACGGCCTTACACTAAGGCTAACCTAAGTCTTTTGTGGAAATGCACCACTGGGTCATTTCTCACACAGAGGGCCCCAAATGTACAGCCCATGGCTTCCCAGCTCCGAATAATAATCCACAGGACCTTTCCCTCGCATCAAAACGGCTCCTCAGCCACACAGCCCGAGCTATGGGGGCAGACGGGAGTCAAGCCAACCAGAACTAAATGACGCCATCTGAAGGGGTGCTAGGAGATGAACGCAGCAGACCCCGCCCCAGGAGCTGTCATTCCTCCGACCCACCCCGGCTCCAGAGGAACCCAGAGTCTGGAAGGTTCGCGGGGGCGGGGCAATCGGAACTGTAAACAATGGCAGCCTGGCTTCCTACGTTTCTCCCCGAACCCGGAAGGAGAGCCGCCTGATCCCGGCCCCTGGGCGTCGCGGCCCGGGGCCCACGCCTCCCGAGACGGTCACAGCAGGGCCCGCCTCAGTCTCCCATCCCCCGGGGCCTGTGGGGCCGAGGATCGCTAGGGTCTAGGTTTGGGGTCTCCATCGCCCTTGTCCTGACACCGCGGGCCCGGCCAGGACACCACTCCGAACTCACCCAGCTGGCGAGGGAGCAGATGCCCAGCACAGCCCCCATGGTGACGCTGCTGTTGGAGGTGACCTGTCCGGAGGCTCCCTGCGCGGTGGTAACTGCCAGCTGAGGCGTCGCCCCAGAAACGCGACCGTTCCCCGGGCCGGAAATACGGCCCACCCCTCCCTGGACGTGGGGCGTACGTCATCGCGCGGCCCCGCCCACCACCCCTTCCGTGGCGGCCGAGAGGGCACCTGTCATTGGTGGAGGAGGGCGTGGGCGGGGCTAAGCCAGCCTCGGGCTGCCGGAGCTGGGAAGGCTGGATTCCTTATCTGTTTTGTGTTCACTGGCAGCTCATTATTTGTAGAGACCTAGAGGGTACGCGGAGGCTCAGATCTGCCCTCACAGAATTTGTGATCTGCTTAAGAGGAGATATAAATGCACCATCCTGTAGCGTGATAAGTACTGTGAGGAAGTATTATGGGGGTAATACCCTCTCAATAAGAGAATAGTTATTGCCTATCGTGTAAGAGGAAAGTGATTTAGCTGGGGAGTAGTCTTGGCAGAATCTCTAAATAATTCACATATAATTTGAGAACTGACGGATGAGTCCTCTAACCAAGGAAAGATGGGCATTGTTTTTCCTAAAATGTGGGATGTACTCCATTTGGGCTAACTGAAAGGACTTTAAGTAACACTGAAAGGTAGCGTGGCGGCGTCCTGTTTCAAACCAGCAGGCCAGTCCTCTGAGGCCGGCATGAGGACTTCTGACAGCTGGTACTTGGGCCATTGGCACCCACGTGGGAGACCCAGACTGAGTCCCAGGCTCCTGGTTTCCACCTGGGTTGCAACCATTTGGGGAGTGACGCAGTGGGTAGAAGATGTGTGTGTGTGTGTGTCCCTCTCCCTCTGTAATTCTGCCTTTCAAATATTTTTTTAAAAAAAGATTCTAAAAATAAATTATCGAAAGACAAAGAGAAAGACATCTCTCTCATCTGAGGTTCACTTCCCAAAGGCTGGCAACAGCCAGGGAAGCCAGGAGCCTGGAACTCAGTCTGGCTCTCCCACATGGGTGGCAGGAACCCAACTACTTGAGCCACCTCCTGATGCCTCCCAGGGTGCAGGTTAGCAGGAGGCTGGAACCAGGAACAAAGTCAGGACGCAAACACAGGCCCTCCAATAAGGGATGCGGGAGTCCCAGGTAGCAGCTTAACCACTGCACCAAATGCCCTCCCTGCTTCCCCCCCCTTTTTTTTTTTTAAGATTTATTTTTTTATTCGAAAGAGTTACACAGAGAGAGGAGAGGCAGAGAGAGAGGTCTTCCATCCAATTGGCCACAGCAGCTGGAGCTGGGCCAATCTGAAGCCAGGAGCCAGGAGCTTCTTCCGGGTCTCCCACATGGGTACAGGGACCCAAGGATTTGGGCCATCTTCTACTGCTTTCCCAGGCTATAGCAGAGAGCTGGATCGGAAGTGGAACAGCCAGGTCTTGAACCAGTGCCCATATGGGATACCAGTGCTTCAGGCCAGGGTGTTAACCCACCGTGCCACAGCACTGGCCCCCCTGCTTCTCTTTTTAACAGAGTGAAGGCTTCATTTTTTGAAACTTTCCAACAGGCAATGGCATCTACAGTTTGGCAGCCTTGTTTTGTTTGGAGGCATGTGTATGTTTGCAGTGATTCTACCAAACAATGCTATTTTTTCATTTAAGTAGTAAAATAAATTTTTAAATAAATTTATGTAAAAGTTGAGAATTTGACGTTAGCACCGTGGTGTACCAGGTTAAGCTGCCGTCTGCAACAGCAGCAGCCCATATGAGCACCAGTTCAAGTCCCATACACTCCACTTCCAAACCAGCTCCCTGCTAATGCTCCTGGGAAAGCAGCAGAAGATAGTCCAAGTACTTGGGCTTCTGCTACCAGCAATGGAGTTCTTGGCTCCTGATTTTGGCCTGGCCCAGCCACAGTAATTGTAGCCATTTGGGGAGTGAACTAGTGGTTGGAAGATCTCTTTCTCTCTGTGACTCTACCTTTAAAAATTGAGTTTGTTTAAAGAAAAAAAATTGAAAAATTTTTACTAACACAGTAGTATAAGTGAAATGAAGACACAACAAAAATGAGGGCGATCTTATACAAATAACTAATGTAGGGAAATACTTACCTGTGAACAGAAGGACCTGCAGAGTCTGGAAGCCTAGATGAGGCTCGGGAAAGCCTTAGGAAGAGACTCTAAACCAATGTTTCCAAAAATGGACAACGGATCAAAGTGAAATGATTTTTTTTCAAGGTCACAGAAAGGGTTTCTGGTGGAAGGAAGAGAATTACTCAAACTTCCTAATTGCTACTCAGCCCTTCTCCCACCTCTCACGCCCACCTCCACCCCTCCCCAAGTCAGATTACTTCAGGATCACTGATTGCTTCTTCCTATCTGGATACAGCCTGACTGGACTGATGGCAGTTCAGACTATGACCAAGCCTGTTGATCAAATTCCACCGGGAACACGCCTGTAGTCAAAAGGAACTGGGTTTATTCACTGTATTTCACATAACGCAGACACTCTGAGGTGCCTTGGCGAGATACTGGGAGGAGCCTATTTTTGGATTTGGGTTTGTGCCGGACAGCTCTAGATAGTCTGAGGAAGTAGCGACCATTTTGGATCGGACACGGTCAAGAAGTGGGACAGTTCTGTGAGCAGGCATCTGAATTGTTCCCAGCAGGTGGAGGATTGAAGCAGGACTGGATTTGTCACTGGAAAAGAAGGTGGCCCCACTCAGGCTAGTCAGAAGAGGAGGAAGCTGAGGCCTATTTGTGGTGCCAGGGTAGCTGTGTTTCTGATTCCAACTACAGAGCTGGCTGGTACTTATTTCCATTCGGTGAACATTGTTTACATTCAGAACGGGGGTCTAGCAGCCAGCTGCACAGGTTTTCATTTGCTCACCTGCAAACATTTCATCCCTGAATACAACATCCCACCCACCTCTTGGTGTTTCTAACTCTAAAAGATTAAATGTGTCTCCCCTTGCAGTCGCCTGCTTTTTGTTACTTTAAATAAAATAACAGAGAGAAGCTTTTTGGGAAAGAAAAGGTTTATTTCAGCTTAAAGCTTAGAGAAAACAGTTCAGGATTGGGCAGCCCAAGGTCTAGCATCTGTGGAGGCGGGTCACAGCAGGTGCAGAGGCACGGCCACATGTGAGTGGAGAAGCAGAGAGAGAAAACCTGGGTCACACTTGAACTCAAAATTATACCCAACCTTCTTTGGAGAACCACCCTCCAAGGGCATACCCCCAGTGACCCAAACACGTCCCACTAGAACCATGTCCCAGACACCATAATTAGGTCACGTCTCCACCCTTGATCCACTAACCATTAAGACATCAGAGTTTAAACATGTTGTATGAGTTTTGGTGACACAAGTCCTGTTATGCCCATAACACCTCTCATTGGCAAAGTGGAGAAGAGCAGATCCTGCGATCGTCCACTGCCACTTCCCACTCGTGCAGGGACCCCTCACAACAGTTCTTCCAAGAAAGGGAACATACTGCCCCCCAAGGCAGCTCCTCATCACGTGCGCATGTTCTTACTCAAAACTTCTCCTCATATAGTATATTTTTTTAATTTTTAAAGTAATGAAGTTTCCTTTTTTATGATTTATTTATTTATTTGAAAGTTAGAGTTACACAGAGAGAAGGAGGGGCAGAGAGAGAGAGAGAGAGAGAGGTCTTCCACCCATGGTTCACTCCCCAGATGGCCGCAACGGCTGGAGCTGTGTCAATCTGAAGCCAGGAGCCAGGAGCTTCTTCCAGGTCTCCCACGCGGGCACAGGTGTCGCTCCCCCTCTTCGTGGAGGAACGACACTAAACCCTGCCTAGGCTTCATATCCGAGTCACGGCACCATTATGTCACTCCCCGTCTTCGTGGAGGAACGACACAGGACCCTGCGCTGTTCTTTCATCTGCTCGGCCCTCCCCGGGTTTGCTGCTGGTTCTTCCCGGGTTGGCTACCGTCCCTTCCACCTCCGTGGAAGGGCGGTTCCCCCTGCCACATTCCCCACTTCCGCGGGGGAGCGGCACACCGCCGGCCGGCTCTCTCGGGGGCTGCACAGGTGTTCCTTCAGCTAGATGTTCCCCTTAGATGTTCCCGGTGCATGCCGTCTCTCTCCTCCTTTATAGTCCTCCTCCGCCAATCCCAACTCGGCTGCCCACACGCCGAGTACGCTGCTCTCCTCCAATCAGGAGCAGGTCCTACAGTTTATTGGTTGAACTGGAGGCAGCTGTGTAGAAGCTGTTTTCTCCTCTCCCAGCGCCATATTGTGGGAGAGCAGATGCATAGAATAAGTCTTAATTCCAGTAACTCAGTCCAGTCCGGGTTGCTCCCCACACACAGGGGCCCAAGGACTTGGGCCATCTTCTACTGCTTTCCCAGGCCATAGCAGAGAGCTGGATTGGAAGTGGAGCTACCGGGTCTCGAATCAGCACCCATATGGGATGCCAGTGCTTCAGGCCAGGGTGTTAACCCACTGAGCCACAGTGCTGGCCCCTCATATAGTATTTGAAAAGGTAATACATGAACTTTGTTTAAACAAAACCGTGAGCATATAGTAATTTGATCAATGCATATTGTATTCAGGTGTCAAAAAAATCACAACGTACCTTCTGTTATGTACAATTATCACATTGATCTAAAAAAAAAATAGGGAGTCAGTGAATAACATCACAGTACCTGGATTCAGTTCTTGGCTCTGGCTCCAGACTCCAGCTAATGCAAACCTTGGGAGGCAGCAGTGAAGGCTCCAGGAATCGGATTCCAATCACCCACATGGGAGACCTGGACTGAGCTCCTCGCAGCTGCCTTTGGTCCTGGCACAGCCCCAGCTGCTGTAAGTATTTAGGGAGTGATCCAGCAGATGAGAGTGCGCTCTCTCTTCCTCTCACATAAATAAACACTTTTTAAAAATTAAAAACAGCATACAGTGAAGATGAAGAAGTGTTCTTCTTGTCCCCCCGCCCCCATCCGTCTCCCAGACGACCTTGCAGAGTGTGTTTGTGCATATGCCAGCATTGTGTGTCTTCTCTATCACTTCTTTTAAACGTGATGGCATCCCAACCACATGGTGTTGCACATTGCTTTTGTATTCAGTTATTCATTCATGCAATAAATATTTACCAAGCTCTATGTGCCAGGCACTGTTGTGAATGATGAGAAAACAGCAGGGAACAAAACAAAGTGCCTGCCGTGGAGGAGCTTATGGTGCAGTGCAAAGAGACAAGCCGTCAACAAGTGCAGAGCTGCCAGACACGGACACCAGCTGGGGGAGGAGTAAACAGTTTAGAGTAGCCAGGGCAGGTCTTCTGGATCGCAGGACATTGGACTAGAGAACAAAGAAGTGAGAGTGCAGGACAAAAAGTTATCTGCAGAAGGAATGGCTGCAATACAGACCAACAAGAGCAAAAGCCCTGAGTTGGAAGCCTGCTTGACTTTGAAAGCTTTTACAAACCCAGCGTGGCAGGAGCATGGACAACAGAGATAACGCGGAGAGGGAGGCTGCAGGCAGTTCACTTAGGAAGCTGTTAACTGGGACAGCGCTGGATGTTATTCGAATTGTGATGGCTTTGAGCAAGGGGAAGGTGTAAAAATAAACAGGAACATCACTATGAAAGCAACACTGAGCTTTCAAAACCAACTTGGGAGGTCCTTCAGGGAGCAGGACCTACGCACTGTGAACTGTGGTCCCCACCTGGAACAACCGGATAATGACACTGTCCGGAGACTCCAGATGCTTGTCACAAGGTGACCGGACCCTGGATGTATGGACAGTTTCCAGTAGGCAAATACATTCTTTATCTTCTGGTCATGCGAGCCCGGTCTTTCTCAAAAAGATTCCCACCAAAGGATTTTTACCACTTAGTGATAAATCAATACTGCTTGACAGGATCAGCTCCTACTTCCCTGACTTCCTCACAACGCTCGTTCCCAGCTATCTGAGTCTGTATCTCCCGACTTGCAATTCCTGAGACCTCTTCCCCTTTACAATTTTACAATTTCTGAGCTTGAGTTGATCAATAAAGGATATGATCCTTTTCACATTTTAAAAGATCATTCTCGGGGCAGCCGCTGTGACTAGTAAGCTAAGCCTCTGCCTGTGACGCCAAGCATCCCATATGGGCGCCGGTTTGTGTCCTGGCTGCTCCTCTTCCGATCCAGCTCTCTGCTTATAGGCTGGGAAAGCAATAGAAGATGGCCCAAGTGCCTGAGCTCCTGCACTCGCGTGGGAGATCTGGAAGAAGCTCCTGGCTTCGGATCAGCGCAGCTCCGGCCGTCGTGGCCGTTTGGGGAGTGAGCAAGGGATGGAAGAAGTTTCTCTCTGCCTCTCCCTCTCTCTGTCTATAACTCTACTTCTCAAAAAAATATAATCTTAAAAATAAATAAATAAAAGATCATTCTGGCTGCTGGTTGGAGTACAGACTGGGCAGGGGTGGGTAGGGCTGGGGACAGAACACTAGCAAAGGCAGGACTGGTTAGGAGACTTGCTACACACCTTGCAGCCAGGTCTGTACAGACTGCATCCACCTCAGGCCCTCTTAGTTCCGGCTACAGTAATCTACCCTGCGGCTGTATCATAATGTACGTACTCAGTTCCCTGCTGGTGGACATTCAGGCTGTTCTCAACCCTTTTCCTTTTACAAACAACTAAGTAGTGCATCTCCTTTGTGCTCAGGTCCCACCTCCTATGCAGGATGATTCCAAGAAGTCTAACTGCTGATCATATATCAAACCACTTCCCAAACTGAAATTAAATTTGGTGATCTAATTCTCGCCCAGAGAAACAGGTTTATTCACTCTCTGCCACATCAGCCTTTCAGAGATTGGGAGGGGGAGGAAACTTTAAATTAAAGGAGACTTTAATGACTCCCAGTCGAACAAGCCACCACCTGAAGCTGTCTCTTCCTCAAACAGTCCCCATCGCGGGCTCTAGAGAGATAAACCGAGGCACGGGCAGCCTCCGAGTCTGCGCTCTCGTCCCGCCATCCCCGCCCCCTCTCCACCCACCTGCCTAAGCGCCGGCCCGCAGACCCAGCCCGCACACCTCACCGCTTAGGACCGCGATTCCCACTTCCGCCCACCCTGCGGCCGCGGAAGCAGACGCCGATCTCCCTTGTCCCATCCGAGCCGCCGTAGCGCTGGCGCCGCGGGAGCTCGGCAGCTCCGGTCGCCAAGGCAACGGCTCCGCGGCTGGCGGCGGGTGCCGGGCGGCCCCGGGGAGGCGCTGCAGGCCGGCGGCCCCGGCGCGGCGAGGTGGCGAGAGGCAGGTGAGCAGGGGCTGAGCGGGCGCAGGGGACGAGGGGCTGGGGTCGCGGGCTGCACCCTCGTCCCCGGGGCCTCGGCCGCGCCGCGGGTGGCGCCCCCGATACCCTTTGACCCCGCCCTACGTTTGGTGGGAGTGCGTTTTGGATCGTTTTACTGTGTGTGTGGACGTTGGCCTCATTCGAAAGTCTCCTAAAAAGAGACGAGAGCGTTCTAACGGGGAGGAGGGTGGTGGTGGTCGTGGAGTCACCCGAAACTGCCGCAAATGTACGTGTGGGTGCGACCCCGCGGGGACCCGAGAGGACCGTCTGCTTCGCGCGCCGCCTTGCGCCCCTGCAGCGAGGGGTTAGCGGCCGCACCTGCTCGGTGCATACTTGAGCCCTTGTAGGTGAGCTCTCAGCACCGGGCGGCTTTTTTTTTTTTCCTCTGCTGCCACGAGGAACTTCGTTGCGCGTTTGTCGTGAGCCAGGGTCCGGGCTGCTGGCCACGGGTAGAAAGTGAGTGAATGAGAAGTGCGTGTCCGCAGGGCCGTGCGGGGGAGACCCTGTGGTCTGCGTGGGGCTCTGGGCGGGCGGGGGACAGTCATGCACAGAGCGGTCACCCGCATTGCCAGATATCCCAACAGAAGGTGCTGGCCGGGGAGAGGTGCCCGGGGTGGCGGTGGCGGTGGCGGGGTATGGCCGCAGCCCCTCGCAGGACGCGCGGGCTTCCTGGGCAGCTGTAGCATTCAAGGCTTTGCTGTAGGGCGGACTCTGCGGGCTGGAAGTGGCCTGGCCGGCCGACGTTTGAGAGTCCAGCAGATGGCCTTCCCGAAAGCGTGCGTGTCGAAGTTTTGAGGAGTTGGGACGTGATCTTGGAGGCAGAGGGAGGTGTGTTGCGTGTGCGTTTGATTTGTATTTGTGGTGTCAGAAAAGACTGGCTTTGTTGTTCTTGATCTCATCGCTCTTCCCATCTGTTTTGCACTTACAAGCGTTCACTTACGGCAGGGATGGGAGACGCACTGCTTTTTTTTTTTTTTGCCAAGGGCCACTTGAGTATAACATTCGCTGGCCACGTTTGGGGGCCACGCTAAATTGTCAGCTTAAGAATCAGCCTGCTGTATATAGATGTATGGGACTTCGAGTCTCTCCTGTGGTTGCCTTGATAGGGCCAGACCAAATGAATTCGTGGGCCGTGTATAGCCTGTGGGCTGGGCATTCCGCTTCCCTGATGGACGGTGATGCCCCTACCACCACCACCACAATTGAGCATCTGCTATGTGCCAGGCCCTGTGATGATGGAGGTAGTGAGGGAAGAGTCCCCAGCCATCGTAGGAAAGAATGCACCCAGCGTGATGACAGTGTGATAGGATTTGTGAAAGAAGGCGCACGGTAAGGCTGACCCCAGCCAGTTTGGGGCTTCAGGCAGGGTCTTGATAAAACTCCAGAGGGAGCAGTATGCGTTAGCTGCTTTTGGTGGGGAGCTGGGGCCGGAGGTGTCACGTGCCAGATGTTCAGACGTGCATTCGCGGAGGTGGAAGCAGCCCACTGCAGCTGGAACTTAAAGATGAACACAGTCAGGCATCCAGACAGGCAGCTTATGAAAAGTCCAGACCGCTCAGGACACTGCACTGGACGGTCTTGGAAGAAGTCACTGAGGCCACACCAGGAAGAGGAGGCCAGAGATCTAGGAGGGAAGCTGGCAGGGCACAGCGGCGAAGGCCAGAGGAGCTCCATTGAGGAGGGTGAGCGTGTCGCTTGGATAAATAATGGTCGGGGCCGCTTGGGACTGCGTTGGACAGATTTCGTGAAATGGTGGGGGCGGAATCTCTAATCCCGGCCGCTTCCGAAGGTTCAGTGTAAATGCCTCAGCCGGCTGAGTTAGGAGTGGGATGTGAGAAAGGTGCCGTGTAGGCAGCTCAGAGAAGTTCGGCTGTGTGTGTGGGGGGGAGGGCTGGAGAGCTATTGGGGAATAGGTGAGGCTGCATTGAAGCGAGAGAGAGATTAAAGATGCTGGCAAAGAGCCAGTAGAGGGGACGGAGAGACACAGGAGAGAGCGTTCCCGAGCAGGCGCGAGTGGAGAAGCTCCCGGATCTGCTGCCTTCTAGATTGCGGAAAGGCGGGATGCAAGGCGGTCGCTGAAAGCAGGCATACCGACGTGAGCTCGGACACCCATCAAGGAGAGATTAAGCCTGTGCTGTCACGTTTCCATTATCGCCAGATAGCAGGCGTCTGTGGAGCTAGTGTGGTGCCAAGCACATTTTGTACACTAATCTCAATGAATAATATGCTATTTATAGCAACCCTGCGAGGTGGGTTCTGCCATGAGTCCCCACTCTGTGGACGAGGAAGCCGACGAAAAAGGCCCATCCTAGATGACAAGATGACAAAGTGTTTGGATCCTGGTCTGCCTAGAGCTCTTTTTTTTTTTTTTTTTTTTTTTTTTTTTTTTTTAAGATTTATTTATTTATTTGAAAGAGTTACAGAGAGAAAGGGAGACACAGAGAGAGAGACAGACAGACAGACAGACACTGAGAGATTTTCCATCCGATGGTTCACTCCCCAGCTGGCTACAAAGCTGGGTCTGGGCCAGGCCAAAGCCAGAAGCCAAGAGCTTCTTCCAGGTCTCTGACACAGGTGGCAGGGGCCCAAGGACTTGGGCATCTTCCACTGTTTTTCACAAGCCATTAGCAGGGAGCTGGATTGGAAGTGGAGCAGCTGGGACAGAAACCAGCGCCCATACGGGATGTGGGAGGCAGCTTTACCCCCATGCCGCAATGATGGCACCGCACTGCCCACCTCCCACCTGCCCCAAGCCAGCTCTCACACTATGTGGCCAGGCTGGGCACATCTATTTTTGTTTCTAAGTATTTATTTTTTTCCCAAGTGTTTTTTTTCTTTCTTTCTTTTTCTTTTTTTTTTTTTTTTTTTTGACAGGCAGAGTGGACACTGAGAGAGAGAGAGACAGAGAGAAAGGTCTTCCTTTGCTGTTGGTTCACCCTCCAATGGCCGCCGCGGCCGGCACGCTGCGGCCGGCGCACCGCACTGATCCGATGGCAGGAGCCAGGTGCTTCTCCTGGTCTCTCATGGGGTGCAGGGCCCAAGCACCTGGGCCATCCTCCACTGCCTTCCCTGGCCACAGCAGAGAGCTGGCCTGGAAGAGGGGCAACCGGGACAGAATCCGGCACCCCAACCGGGACTAGAACCCGGTGTGCTGGCGCCGTAGTTGGAGGATTAGCCTATTAAGCCACGGCGCTGGCCTGGTTTTGTTTTTAAAGTAGTCTCTCATCTGTATGCCATGTTTTTAAAATTTTTTTAATTCATTTTCCTTCTGTTTGAAAAGGAGAGAGAGAGAGAGAGATCAATCTTCCATGTGCTGGTTCACAGTCTAAATGCCTGAAACAGCCAGGGCTGGGCAAGGCAAAAGCCAGAAGCCCAGAACTCACTCTGGGTCCCCCACATGGGCGGCAGGGACCCAGGACTTGAGCCGTCGCTTGCTGCCTGCCTGGGTTCACTTTAGCAGGAAGCTGGATCAGAAGCAGAGGAGCCAGGACTTGAACCAGGCACTCCCGTATCAGACATAAGGGCCCTCAGCAGCAGCTTTGCTTGCTGTGCCCAGCACCTGCCCCTGCTTGTTTCAAGTGTGTACATACGTTTCTGTATGGAAAATGTGTCTAAGTAGTATTTATTTAATATTTTTAAATTGGTAAAGTATGAAAGAACTTCAAAAGTTTGTGGAAAATTGGGACTAAAAGATGTTTTGGTGCAAGCATGTTAATCCTTGCATTTGAAACGTCTTCCAAAAGCTCATGGTAGATGTGTATTATGAAAAAATTATACAAAAAATTTATCATCTCCACTATTTGTAAGTATGCAGTTCTGTAGTCTGCTCACATTGCTATGCAACAGGCTCTGGAACTTTTTCATCTTGAGAGGTTTTGAACTCTGTTTAACAAACAAATTCCCACTTCCCTACCCCTCCAGAGCCTGGCAGCCACCTTCCACTTTCTCTTGCTCAGTATTTTAGACCCCTCGCGAAAGCGGAATTGTGCAGTGTTTGTCTCCTGTGGCTGCTGATGTCACTGAGAACAGTGTCCTCGAGGGTGAATACTATTCCATTTCGTGTTTGTGGCACCTTTTGTGAATCCCTTCATTGTTGACGCATTTGGGTTGCTTCCGTCTTCTGGCCACTGTGAATAACGCTACCGTGAAACCTGAGTGTGCCAGAAAGGCGAGCTCTTTATGTGTGTACTGTGAGATCGTGGGGACATGTTTGTTCCTTTACCCATTGCCTTATTTTTTATGGGCATGGATTTCTTTTCTATGAGTGTGTGAACATACATAGGTTGCATAATCAGAAAAAGCAATCAGAATGTATCTTGTTTAGGGGGCCGGGGAGCGAAGGTGAGAAAAGGCAGTGGCCGCAGGAGTGGAACAGAGGGCAGATCTGAGAGACCTGAGATTCAGAAACAACTGGACTGGCACTCGGGGTAAGGGAGGGAGATGAGGCCTGGAGCAGGGAGGGGCGTCCCCTGGCAGGACTGGGACAGCACTGGAGAGCCCTCTGCATCTTTGCTCAGCAGTGAGTTTTCCCAGGAGGTTGAAAGAAGCCATTGAAAGGAAATAACTTAATCGTATTTGCATATGGAAAGATTATGAAGGTTCCCTCCAACCCGTTCTACAAGCTGAAGCTAGACAGCACCCAGTGCCTCCATGGGTTACTTAGACGTGAACCTCTGCTAATTCCCTTTGGAGATGAAACCCTGTTGCTGAAAGATGCGTATCGACTCTTCTAACGCACCTAGAATATTTTGAGCATGTTAATTTAGATTACAGCAATGCCCATTGTGTTCAGTTTCATCTCAACAAGAGACTCCTGTAAATTTACTTTCTACCTTTAGGAGGGGGAGTGTGAATAATTGGGAAAATAAACAAATATAAACAACACAACCTCAAGGACTTCAATTTATTGAACGGACCTTTGATACTTTCCTTTTGAGAGAAAGGAGCTGATATAAAATACAATGTCACATTAAGGAATTATTACAGAAAAAAATTATTGGACTCTGAATGAATGCAGCCCATCACTTTTTTTTTTTTTTTTTTTTGGGATAGGCGGAGTGGACAGTGAGAGAGACAGAGAAAGGTCTTCTTTTGCTGTTGGTTCACCCTCCAGTGGCTGCTGTGGCCGGCACACCACGCTGATCCGATGGCAGGAGCCAGGTGCTTCTCCTGGTCTCCCACGGGGTGCAGGGCCCAAGCACTTGGGCCATCCTCCACTGCACTCCCGGGCCACAGCAGAGAGCTGGCCTGGAAGAGGGGCAACTGGGACAGAATCCGGTGCCCTGACTGGGACTAGAACCCTGTGTGCCCGCGCCACAGGCGGAGGATTAGCCTATTGAGCCGTGGCGCCGGCCAGCCCATCACCCTTATCTAATCCCTTAAACCTGTAATCTCTCTCTGCTTCCCTAGTGTTACAGAGTGGGAGAGCTAAGGATTGTGCTTTTTAGTTGATAACAGCTAAGTCTCCAAAAGATATAAATCTGTGATCTCATTTCAGTCCTCCCAACAATTTGATGACATAGAGATTTTCAGATTAAGATTATTAAAAATCCGAGCATTCAAGAGACTCCTTCCAGATCCTAAATCTAGTATGTCCTAGAGTTTGAATCCAGGCTTTATTTTATTCTTTTTTTTTTTTTTTTTTTTTTTGACAAGCAGAGTTAGACAGTGAGAGAGAGACAGAGAGAAAGGTCTTCCTTCTGTTGGTTCACCCCCCAAATGGCCGCCACAGCTGGAGCTGCACTGATCTGAAGCCAGGAGCCAGGTACTTCCTCCTGGTCTCCCATGCAGGTGCAGGGGCCCAAGCACTTGGGCTATCCTCCACTGCCCTCCTGGGCCACAGCAGAGAGCTGGACTGGAAGAGGAGCAACCAGGACTAGAACCTGGCGCCCATATGGGATGCCGGCGCCACAGGTGGAGGATTAACCGAATGAGCCATGGTGCCAGCCCCTGATTTTATTATTATACTAGCCTTTTGTTAGATAAAATTATAAACATGCAAAAGTAGGGAAGATTATACAGAAATACGTATATGCTCATTCCCCAGCTTTAAGTTTATCAGCATATGGTCAGTTTTATTTAATCTGTACTCTACTCTCTCCTGCCTTAGATTGTTAATTATTAGTAAGCAAGCCCTAAACATGTCGCCCATAAATACTTCAGTATGTATGCATATTTAAGAGGAAAAGAGTTTGTCTCCTTATTTTCACAGTATCATTATGATTCCTAAGAAGTGAATAGTAGTAATTCCTGAATATTACCTTATATCTATTTGGTATTCACATTCCTTAACAATTTCATAATTTTTAAGAAAGATTTATTTACTTGAAAGTCAGAGTTACACATAGAGAGGAGAGGCAGGGAGAGAGAGAGAGAGAGAGAGGTCTTCCATCTGCTGCTTCGCTCCCCAATTGGCTGCAACAGCCAGAGCTGCGCATATCAGAAGCCAGGAGCTTCTTTGGGGTCTCCCACGCAGGTACAGGGGCCCAAGGACTTGGACCATCTTCCACCATTTTCCTAGGCCATAGCAGAGAGCTGGATCAGAAGTGGAGCTGCTGGGACTCGAACCGGCACTCATATGGGATGCCTGCACTGCAGGTGGTGACTTTACCTGCTATGCCACAACACCAGCCCCCATAATTTTTTTAACAGTTGGTTTGTTTGAATTAGGATTCAAGCAAAACCTCCATATTACATATGATTGGTGATCTCTTGACTCTCTTATTCAATAGAAACTTTTTCTTTTCCACACCTCCCTTGCTATTTATTTGTTGAAAAAAAATTAGGTCATTTGCCCTTACAGCTTTTCACATTGCAGATGTGACAGATTGTATACCTTTAATGTGTTCCTCTGTTCTCTCCTTTTTTAAAACAACTATTTACTTGAAAAGCAAAGCAACACAGAGAGATCTTCCATTTTCTGGTTCATTCCCCAGTAGACCACAGTTGGGCTGGGCAAGGCGGAAGCCTAGAGCCAGGAACTCCATCTGGATCTCTCACATGGGTGGCAGGGTCCCAAGTGTTTGGGCCATCATCTACTGCTTATTTTATTTTATTTTTTAGCCATTATACTTTACGGGTGGTTCTGTACACTTCCTGTTACGTCACGTCAGAGGGCAGTTGGGTCTTGTTACTCTTTGTGTGGTACTGTGATTGATCATTGAGGTCTTCTTAGAACGCTGACCGTGATTCAGCCTTTAGAAACTTCTCTTCAGTCTTTTACAGAATGGCTTTAGCTGCTATTGATGATTATTGCCTAGATCTAGTATTTCATTAAGAGTTAAAAAGTGAATCCAGGTCTTCTGATGCCAAGTCATGTTGAATAACACTGTCATCTAATGGACGGAGTCCTTTACATACTGTTATGTATTCTCCATTCTGGTCAGTGGAGAGAAATCCTTCAGTTAGTAGCTCTTGTCTGTTAAAAAGGAGCCAGAACCTGTAGCTTTGTCCAACACTGGCTACTTTCCTGGGTTGGTCTTGGGTAATTGCAGAAGCACTCAATGAAAGGGTTGCCTGTGTCGATGTTTTTCAAGCTGTTGGGTATTGCACATTAGTAGGTTGAGGAATTATTTGTGGGAGGGGTTCCAGTATTTTTTAAAATAAAAGAACAGCAACAAAAAAATCAGAGTGCACGTGATAGAGTAAAAATAAGCTTTGTTTTTTAAAAATTTTTGTTTTTTTTTGTTATATTTATGTCTGAGACAAGATGTAAAGTATACTTTATACAATATATGAAATAATTTTTTTTAAGATTTTTTTTTTATTTGAGAGGTAGAATTACAGACAGAGGGAGAGAAACAGAGAGAGGCCTTCCATCTGCTGGTTCACTCCCCAGACGTCTGCAATGGACAGAGCTGGGCTGATCCAAAGCCACGCAGCACTTGGGCCATCTTCTACTGCTTTCGCAGGCCATAGCAGAGAGCTGGATTGGAAGAGGAGCAGCCGGGATCGTGAACTGGCGCCCATATGGTATGCAGTGTCCCAGGTGGAGGCTTAGCCCACAACGCCCCAGTGCTAGCCCCTATATGAAATAATTTTATACACAAAGCAGGGTTTTATGGTTTGGTTTTCCATTTGAGGCATGTCAGCATTCAGGGTTTTAGATTTTGGAACGTGTTGGATTTTGCTTTTTCAGATGAGGAATGGTCAACCTGTAACTGGTTGGGAGGGGAAAGATGTTCGGGCTGGGCAGGAATGAGTAGGGGGAGAAGCAGACTCAGCCCTTGGCCGGCTCCTGGGGCGTGGGGCTCCGGTGGAGGGAAAGCAGAGCTCCCGTGCACAGGGCGGTAACCTGAGTGGCCCTAGTACTGCTCCCGTCCTAACCAGGGTGCTTTAGGACGTGAGCAGGTCGGGTATTTAGCGGCGCCAGTGGCAGGAATGAGGGACTAGGGAATACTGGTTTTGGACTGCAGAGCAAGTTAACATTTTAAAGCTGTAGAAGTTAGAGTTTGGAGAGGGTGAGTTGCTCAGAATCAGCCGGTAAGTGAGGAAGCCAAATTTCAAGACTTTACCATATCCTGAAAATATTCTGAGTGTTCTGTTATGAATGAGTCCCTTAATAATTTTTAAAGACTTATTTATTTGAAAGAGTTGCACAGAGAGAGGAGAGGAAGAGGGAGGGAGAACCATCCACTGGTTCACTCCCCAAATGGCTGCAATGGGCGGAACTGGGCCGATCCAAAGCCAGGAGCCAGAAGTTCTTCCGGGTCTCCCACAGGGGTGCAGGGGCCCAAGGACTTGGGCCATCTTCTACTGTTTTCCCAGGCCATAGCAGAGAGCTGGATTGGAAGTGGAGCCACCGGGACTTGAACTGGCGCCCACATGGGATGCCAACACAGCAGGTGGCGGCTTTACCTGCTAAGTCACAGTGCCAGCCTCCATTTTAATTTTTATCAAAGCAATAAAACTTAAAATTCTATGCTCTAACATTCTCTTTTTGGGGATCTCTACTGCCTGGAGAATACCAGTATCATATACATGTATCATTTACGAATGTAACTTATGGGGGTGGGTGATGACCAAATGGTTAAGCTGTCTGTTGGGATGCCCACACCCCATATTGCAGTGCCTGGGTTCAAGCCTCCGCTCTGCTCGTGATTCCAACTTACTGCTGATGCACACCCTGGGAAGCAGCAAGTGATGGCTCACGTGGTTGAATCCCTGCCACCCACATGGGAGCCCGGGGTTGGGTCTACTTCAACCTTGGCTGTCACAGGTATCTGGGGAGTAAACGAGCAAATGGAAGTGCTCTGTCTAGCTATTTCTCACTTTCCAAAAAATAATAAAATTTAAAATATATACAACTTGTAAGTTTTCATAAACAATTTACTATGTTATTTATTTGTACGGAGACAGATTAGATTGGTGGTGTAGTTTTTTAAGTGATTCTGCATGGGCAGTGTACTTTGAGGCTAGAGTGTGTTTTTATTTGGATATTTGTGCCTAAGCATAGCATTCTGCTACTTACTTACTGTATTTTACTACATAAAAGAATAAATACATATTGTTATGTTTAAAATTATTTATTTATTTGAGAGGCAGACAGAGAGATAGGGCACCTAGCCCTCAATTCACTTCCCAGATGGACCAGAGCTGAAGCTGGGAGCCGGGAGTACAATCCATAAGGTGTCCCATATGGGTGGCAGGAATTCAGTTACTTGATCTGCCACTGCTGCCTCCCAGGGTCTGCATTGGCAGGAAGCTGGAACCAGGAGCTGGATTGGGCATCAATCCTGGGCACCCTGATACGGGATGAGGCCGTGGTGACTGCTTGGCTGAACACCCACTCTTGTATTATTTTGTTAGTTTATCTGAAACATAATATCTGCCTCCCTGTGGGATTTTTAAAAAATTATTTGTTTGAAAGGCAGAGCAATTCAGAGAGGAGGGGAGAGACAGAGACAGAGATCTTCCATCTACTGGTTCACTCCCCAGATGGCCTCAGCAGCCTGGATTGGGCCAGGCCAAAGCCAGGAGCCTAGAACTCCTTCCAGGTCTCCCACATGAGTGGCAGGGGCCCAGGTACTTAGGAGGCCATTTTCTGCTGCTTTTCTCAGACACATTAGCAGCTGGATCAGAAGTGGTGCATCCAGGATTCAAACTAGTACTCTGGTGTGGAATGCTGGCGTTGCAAACAGTCCTTTAATCCACTGCCCCTTCCTGTGGTTTTTAAGTTAAAAAATGGAGCTTTATATCTTTTCACTGTTGGTTATTTTCTTATATGTAATCTGTTAAAGCTGCAGGCACCAGGATTGAAGAAAACGGAACTTAACTTTAGATGGTATTTCCAGTGGGGCTAATTAGATGCATAGCTTTCCCATGGCTTCAGGGTCATTTTTCTTTGTTAGCTAATACTTGGAAAGTGCTGGAACTCATAGGAATGCAGAGTTTTTTTTAAAGATTTATTTATTTATTTGAAAGAGAGAGGAAAGGCAGAGAGAGAGAGAGAGAGAGAGAGAGGTCTTCCATCTGATGGTTTACTCCTCAATTGGCTGCAGTGGTCAGAGCTGCACCAATCTGAAGCCAGGAGCTTCTTCCAGGTCTCCCACACAGGTGCAGGAGCCCAAGGACTTGGGCCATTTTCTGTTTTCCCAGGCCATAGCAGAGAGCTGGATTGGAAGTGGAGCAGCCAGGCCTCGAACCGGCGCCCATATAGGATGCTGGTGCTTCAGACCAGGGCATTAATCCGCTGCGCCATAGCGCCGGCCTCAGGAATGCAGAATTTTATAATGGGAAGACCAAGAACCTGGGTTTCAGGTGGACCGGGGTAACCCTGGGCAAGGTCTGGGAGTCTAGGTTCCCTTATCTGTAAAATGTTGCTTGAGGGTCTTTTGAAAGTTACCCATTGTAAAACTTGGCCACTAGAGGGGCCTAATCAATCTGAGTTATCTTCCTTGCTCCTAATCGTGACTCCACAGATTTACCTGCTTCATACTTTTACTTAGCTCCAAAAACATCTAATGCTAATTTTCAATGTCATTTAAACATAACGCCATTCTCTTGTGGCATAAGGTGTAACTTTTAGTGGTTTTTATCTCTGCATGTTACATGTGGTACATATTGAGTGTGGTAGCCATATTTTCTAAACTCCAAATTGGTGCTCATGGTGTGATGAATATAATACACCTAGAGGGTCAAGAGAATATTTTGGAGTGGGTAGTGCAATCTCAAGGAAATTTTTTATGTGTCCCTCAGAAAGCAGTACAAAGTCATGGTTAGGAATAAGGCACTGGAGCCCTTTGGACATGAATTCAAGTCTTGGTCCAGGCCCTTTCTGCTTTCATGTACAGGTACTTAACCTGCGTTTTAGAGTTTAGTGTCTTCATTTTTATAAGAGTTCTAATTTCTTGTGAGAATCATGTGAAATAAAGGGCTCAGTGTAGGCTTGGTGGTAGCAAGTACTAGAGCTATAAGCATTTATTATGAGGCCTTTGGAACATGCATGTTTATTTAGTAACCTATTTTACAAAGGCCTGGGCAAAAAGTTGCTTAAAATAACTCAATATTTGGGAATGTACTATATGATAACTTCTTTATCAGGGTTGGTATGGAAATGACACAGAAATATTTTTGAAGACAGTGTCCAGCTTCGCGTGCCCACTGGGAAGACCTGACTTCTTGCCTTCTCAAGATAGTTGAATAACTCCTAGCACCTACTCATTGCTTCTAGGATGATCACCCTGTAATGTGAATATCTGGGGGCTCATGAAAGTTGCATTTGTCCTACATCAGTACGACAGACTTCAAGGTTAACTGAGTCCACTGTCACAGACTTCTGTTCCTAATTTCTCTTGGTTGTCCCCTTCCCAAAGTATTGGTCTCAGCCTCAGGCTGGCAGCCAGGAGCTGCAGCCATTCTGGGCCCCAGATCCATGTATGGCATCTGGAGAAAGGACAGAAAGATCATCTCTTCCTCTGTTCTCCTAAAAGTGAGACTTCTTCTCCTAAGTCCCAGAAAGCTAACTCTAGAATCTCACTGGCCTGGACTCGGTCGTGTGCCCATTCCTGAACCAGTTCCTGGTTCTGTGCTCTGAGTGGGCAGTCAAGTCCACTGCTGGCGTGGTAGTTTCACGGGGCCACTGAGGAGTCTGAATCTGTCTGTCTCTCTGCTACTCCTTCTTCATCACGTAGCCTGCACTCACAGTCACCGTGTAGTCACAGCTGGCTTCCAGGTGTTCAGCCAAAACAGTCCTTGTGGCAGGAAAACATAGAGAAGGGAATGGCAAAAGATACCCCTTAAAGTTCCTTAAGTCCCAACCAACACATTTAGTTTACATCTCATTGTCCATTGTTACCTGTGAAGGAGGCAGGCAATGTGGTTTCTTAGTTGGACAGGTTGCTGTCCCCGGGCAGAACCGGGTTTCTGTTGCTACAGAAGAGAGGGAGGATGACTATAGGCCCGGCAGCATGCAGTGCCCATCACAGGAGGTTGCCAGCAGTGTCTCCTGCCCTCTCCATTTGGAAGAAACCAGTTTTTATGCAAAAAAACTTCAAAATTTCACGGAAAATAGAATTGAAAGATAAATTTTGCAAAAATAACTTTTTAAAAATCCATGTATATATGAAGGGCCTTCAAGAAGCTTATGGACGTAGACATTTAGCCTAGTGGTTAATAAAATGCTCACGATAGAAACCTGGGCTTCATTCTTTGTCTAGAGGCAGAGAGAGAAAGGTCCCGTCCGCTGGTTCCCCTCCCTGCATAACCACAGTGGCTGTGGTGGGGCTAGGCTGGGCCAGGCTACAGCCTGGAGCTGGGAACTCAATCCAGATTTCCTACCGGTGGCAGAAACCCAATTATTTGAGCCATCACCACTGCCTCCTAGGGATGCTTTAGCAAGAAACTAAAATCATGAACTGGAGCTGGGAATTGAACCCAGGTACTCCAGTGCAGGACTTGGGCATCAGAACCAGTATCTTAATCACCAGATTGCCACCCACTCCTACAAAAAAAATTTAATTTCATGAAAAATGTGTATTATGAAAACACCGTGCATGAATTTCAATTTTTTGCACCAAAATATATTTATCTTTTTACTTTCCACTAACCTGTTGAAGTCCCCTTATATGTTTAATTTCTTCCTATTCATTATTTTTAATAAAAATGGGATCATATCTTACATAGTGTTTCTTAATCCATGTTTCTTATGGAACAGCTCATGAGTATTTTTCATATCAGTTAATATGCAGAAGCATATGAACCAGTCTCTGCAGATGCTGGGTTAATAGATCCTCTCCATTCTCATTATAAGTCTTAGTATGTAATTCTCGTGGCCCGCTGAGCTTTCTCTGCTAGCTTCTAGCCACATATGGCTATTTAAATCAAAATCAAATTGAATGAACAATTCTGTGTCTCAGGCCCAGTAACCAGATATGAGCAGTGGTTGCTGTTAGACGGCCCACATGTGGAACATTTCCGTCACAGCAGAAACTTCTTTTTTTTTTTTTTAATTTTTATTTATTTATTTGAGTTAGAGAGAGACAGAGAGAAAGGTCTTCCTTCTGTTGGTTCACCCCCCAAATGGCCGCTACGCCAATCCGAAGCCAGGAGCCAGGTGCTTCCTCCTGGTCTTCCATGCAGGTACAGGCGCCCAAACGCTTGGGCCATCCTCCACTGCCTTCCCAGGCCACAGCAGAGAGCTGGACTGGAAGAGGAGCAACCGGGACTAGAACCCAGTGCCCATGTGGGATGCCGGCGCTGCAGGCGGAGGATTAGCCAAGTGAGCCACGGTGCCAGCCCCATCACAGCAGAAACTGCTACGGGCACGTGCCGCTTTAGAGCGCCAACACTTCAGCTCTCACCTGGTTGACCTTAGGGCATGGTGGTTAAAGTCACCACCCTGGAACTGGACAGCGTGAGTGTGAGTTCTTATCCTGCATTTACACGTTGTGTGACCTTAGGCAAGCTACTTAACCTCAGCTTGCCTCCGTTTCCTTATTTGTAAAGTGGTGGTCACAGTATAATGTGGATTTTAATACCTGTCATGGTATTGATGATGATGATGAAAAGTCAGCTGGATTTGTTCCCCAGCCTGTTTGAATTTACTTATTGTAATTGCTAAATAAATGTAATTGCTAATGAAATATGAGGGCAAAAATGAAAGAAAGACACTGTTTTTGTGAAAAATAAGTTGAAAGTTTGAAAGGCCTGATAAGGCTTTAAAAAAAAATCTACTCAGGGCCAGCACTTTGGTGCAACTGGTAAAGCCACAGCTTCTAGTACCAGCGTCCCTTATGGGTGCCAGTTCAAGTCTCAGCTGCTCCACTTCCAATCCAGCTCCCTGTTAATGTTCCTGGGAAAGCATTGGAAGATGGCCCAAGTGCTTGAACCCCTGTATCCGTGTGGGAGACCCAAAAGAAACTCCTGGCCCCCATCTTCAGCCATTGTGGCCATTTGGAGAGTGAACCAGCGGATGGAGGACTTTTCTCTCTCCCTCTCTGATTCTGCCTTTCAAATAAATAAATAAATAACTCTTGAAAAAGTTTTAAACCTAATTTCTTTTAAATCATTTTATATATATAGTTATATATGGGGATATACAGTGGGGATTTGTTTGCAAGAAGATGTTTGTAAATGCACAAGATGTTGCATATATATGCATTACTATGCCTCATTTGAAATTAATAACATCACCAAGCTCTGTTGTTGGATGTTTGTTAGTTTTTTGTTTTAACTATTATAAATGGTGCTCTGATGAGCTGCCTTCCAGTTAAATCTTCTCTAATTCATAAGTTTTGATCTAGAGAATTCAGGAGAACTTCCCTCACCAGGAGGCCTGGATTTCAGTCTGGGAACCATTATAATCCCATGGAAGAGGACATGGGTGTTTCATTCTTAATTTTGTTTTTGAATTTAGTTCCTTCTGTGGACCACTCAAAGAATGTTTAATAGATTAAAAAAGTTTGGAGTGTGCCAGGCAGTTCAGTGAAGTGGAATTTGTTCTGATGTGATTTTTTTTTTCCAATTCACATAGCACTTTGTTTGAACTTTTCATATTAGTTCTTGGAAATAGCCCTCCTCCATAATTACTTCTGCATTCATTTTGTGTCTGCTGCTGATCGCTTAGCTTGTTGCAAATGCATCCTGTGCTGGCCCTGTGCGTGGCCTGCCACATGCCGGGTGCTGCACTTCTATCTGTGCAGTGGGCGTATGGATCCGTGTCACTCCCTTCTCTCATTACATAGCCATCTTCAGTAACACTTGCTTTGGATTCACTGTTAGCGGAAGCAAGTCTTCCACCCTCTTCCATAGATCGGAGTCCATGTCAGAGCAGAAATTGTTAAGTGTTTGTAAGGTAATTTCAAACATAAATGGGTGAAATAGCATGAAGAAACTCCTATTACCTATCACTCAGCTTCAACACTTATCTGTATCTTAGAACAAATATTGGGGGGCTGGCACTGCGACTTAGTAGGCTAAGCCTCTGCCTGTGGTGCCGGTATCCATATGGAGTCCCGGCTGCTCTTCTTCCGATCCTGTTCTCTGCTTGTGGCCTGAGAAAGCAGTGGAAGATGGCCCAAGTGCTTAGGCCCTGCACCCATGTGGGAGACCCGGAAGAAGCTCCTGGCTTCAGATCAGCCCAGCTGTAGCTGGTGTGGTCATTTGGGGAGTGAACCAGCAGATGGAAGATCTTTCTCTCTGTCTGTATTTCTCTCTTTAATTCTGCCTCTCAAATAAATAAAACTTAAAAAAAAAAAAGCTGGAAAGACAATAGAAAATATCAGTAAAACTAAGATATTTTTTAAAAAAGAACAAATATTGATCTGAGGTGGATGTGGAGATAACATAGGACTTTGCAGAATCTGTTTTGATTTTGTGGCGAGAGAAGCAGAACAGTACTGTATGGCGGGCAGGGAAGAGAAAGAGGAGGCTGGTGGTTCAAACACAAACCTGCCACCTTTATTCTAGGGGCGAGGGGAGGTTTCATGAGTCACGTTCGAGTGCAAAGAGCAATGCCCAGCTTGTGGTGGGTGCAGCTTATGTGGCTGCTGCTGCCACTGCCGTAACCATCACCACGCACAGCTCGAGGGAACCTGGGTGCTTGCACGGAGACACCAGCCTTCCAGAGCTGCAGTGTCTTCACCTGAGAAATGGGACTAGGAACAGCGTGTCATGCCACAGAAGGAGCGAAATAATGTCTCTGTTCTGATAAGTTACCATGAATCACAATATTCCAGAGACGTTCTGTCTGAAGGGACCATGGGTGTGCAGGCTTTGTGGGAGTCAAGCCAGTTCCTTGTAGGGATTCTGAGCCTGAGACTTGATGACATTCACCCCCAGGGTCAGCCTCGCAGATAAACATTATAGCACAGGGAGCTTCATTTCCATGTACAAAAATGTCTGTTTCTAAAGCATGCAAACAGCCTTCCTTATCCATTTATGTACTGGACCCGAAATACTTACCAGCCAAGTTGATAAAGGGCTAAAAATAGCTTTCCTAAGAAGCCATTTGCTGGAGATTAATGTTGGAAAAACTTTGTAGCAGAATCTGACCATCTTTGAAATACAAGCTCCCTTTATTTGTCTAGATTTTTCTCCTAAAGTTTGTCCAGCTCCTAATTAAAGATAACTCTGCACTCTGCAGATCACTTAGCCACTTGCCCAAACTCAGAATTTCTCTAGAAAATCAGCTTTCTTTTGAATGAAGACTAAGTTTTAAACAGTTTGCCTTAGTCTCAGAACTGCAAAGAATTCTGAATATGCAGAGTATTCATCCAAACCACACATACACATAGCTGTCTGAGACAAGACTTAGGTACTGTGGGAAGAGAAATGGAGTATCCCTGACGGCTAGCGTAGGTTTCCGCAGTGTTTGTTTGGACAGGACAATCAGCTGCCACATCCCTGGCAAGAGAGCTCCATAAACCTGGGGCAGAGAGTCGGTGTCCTGGACTTCCGTTTTCAAGAAGTTTTAAAACTTTAAAATGATCATTTGCCATTTAGGTTTGATTTTTGGTGTTTCACTTAGTAAAAACCTGGCCTCAGCATTTGTAATTTATATCCCCTTGCACATTTACAAACAGCTTCATCCAAACAGACAAAATCCCCACTCTATACCCCCAAATAACAAAAACAAACAAATGCAAGATACAGTTTATCTCAAAGAGCAGTGTCCTAATGCCACCAGCTGACCCCCATGACTTACAAATTCTTAGTTCTCTTTCCCATAGACTGTTCTATTTCAGTGTCTTACTGCACAGTCTCTTTTTTTAATTATTCTGCATGGAATTCCAGTGTATTCCGTTGACTTCTTTCCAGAGGATCCAGCGCAAATCATTTCGAGTGGTCATTGAGCCAATGTTGTTTCACAATTACTCCTAATTTAAACTTCCATTTGAGAAGGTTTACAAGTTAAACTTTTTTTATATATATATAATTACAAGAACCCTTTGCTTTTCTCTGATTTTTTTCTGTGGTGAAAAAGAAGTCAGAACTGGCTCTAAATCTACTTCTTGATCTTTCTTGATAGTAATTTAAAAGTGAAATTTGGAACTCATTTTAACTTATGAAGAAATGGGGGGATTGTATCTAGTGCCCAAGTTGTACCTGTTTTTATGTACTGAAACTTTAGGATCATTATTACTTTATTATAATTTTTACTCATTTAATTTTTTTGAAAGCCACACACACACCCAGAGAGAGAGAGAGAGAGAGAGAGAGAGAGAGAGAGAGGTTTTTCACTTGTTGGTTACTCCCCAAATGCTCACAGCAGCCAGGCTGGGCCAGGCTGAAGCCAGGAGCCTGGAACTCAGTCTGGGTCTCCCACATGGGTGCAGGGACCCAAGCATCATCTTCCGCTTCCAGGGGTGCGCATTAGGAAGGAGCTGGATTTGGAGTGAAGCTGGGACACGGACCAGGCACTCTGCTATGGGATGTGGGTACCCTAAGCAGGCGCTTAATCACTATGCCAAACACCCACCCACCCTGCATCCATTTTGTTCTTTGATTTAAACATATACTAGGAGGAATTTGGAGGCCATCTGAAGGAAAGGACTCTGGTTTAGAATTCTGCCCTGTGATCACATCACATTGCTCCTTCCAGCAGGGAATCCAGGCAGAGTGGGAGGGAGAGGAAGACACGCGGAATGTGGTAGTCACTGGGTATGGGTATGTTCAGGGGGGGCACCATGTGCCCCAGATCACACTGAAGTGTTCCCTGGCCGCTGACGATCACGCGGCACACGCGGCTCGGCATTCTTTGGGCGCCCTCAGATTTATGTGAGCACCAAAGATGCTGTCAAGTGAAGTGTTTTGGGCAAAGCGTTGGGTCAAGTTTTATGTGAGGCAGGGTTAAAAATAAGGGCCAGTCCTTCAGACGCCAATTGCAACAGACTAGATCAGAGAAAGATTTCACCATCATCTTCTGCAAGACAGTGTGAGAATCCTATGAAAATCAATAGCAAAGGAAGATCTAGCCTTTGTCTTTAAGGAGCTTGAAGTCTGTTTAGAAAGGTACCTTCAGGTTGAGAGGCGTGTCCTATGTTACAGGGAGAAGGACCCCAGAAGAGGACAGCCAAGTGACAAGACTCACAAAGCAGCTGGTTCTTGACCAGCATCCTGAAGGAGGAATAGAGTTAGGGAGGAGGAAAGAGAAAAAGGTGTTCAGGTGGGATGGGAGGTTCAGAGGTCAGAGGCCTAAGTCGGATCTGATGGGATAGAGGGAACGGGTCTGCGTGGAAGGCAGTAGTGTGAACACGACTCTTGGTCAGAGTTTCTAAGCTTTCTGCTCGTAGAGATCAGTCTGGGTGGTGCAGGGGTGACTACTTCCAGGGTGTGCTGAGAATAGCCATGATTTCAGCAGTGCCTTCTGTGAGCCAGGCCAGGCTGTAAGCAGCTGCTTCCATCTAGTAATTCATTTAATCCCTGTACCAACTATGTGGGCTTGGCATTACTGTTATTTCCATGTGACAGATGGGGACACTGGGCACAGGGAGGGGAAAGTAACTTTGCTAAGATCGTAGAGCCCAGGACATCTGTTATGACCTCTCCCATGGCAAGGACCAGATGGATTTTCCCCTGCAGCTTTGAGACAGAAAAAACTGAAAGAGTACAATGAACATCTGTGTCAGTTGTTAACGTGTTGCCACATGTGTTTTGTTTCTGCCTGTTTCAACTTGTTGACTGGAAGTGTATTAGGGACATCATAATTCACCCCTGAGTCCAAAAACAGAGCATCTCCATCTTACATGATAGGTGCACTCCTGGAAGACACGTTGCCTCTTAAACCATGCAGACATGCTTTGTTCCGTGTAAAAAGGAGTTAAGTTCTAGGCTCAGGTCTTTGTAAAGAGATTTTTCACTATGTGAATGTCTTGGTTTTTGAAAGCTAAGCAGGATAAGAGACAGTGGTTGTCTCCGTAAGACGGCTTCACAGGTTGCTGGCTCTGTAACTCCTGGTGCCACCTACTAAATGTCCACTTGAATGAGGACAAGCAGTCAAATCCTGTGACACCCAAGAATGCCCCACCAGGGGCTTGCGTTGTGGCTGCCACAGTGCCCACATCCCATATCAGAGTGCTGGTTTTTGAGTTCCAGCTCCCCTTCCAATCCAGCTCCCTGCTAATGTGCCTGAGAAGGCAGCAAAAGATGGCCCAAATCCTTGGGTCCCTGCCACCCACATGGGGAATCTGGATGGAGCTCTGAGCTCCTGGTTTCAGAGGCCATTTGAAGAGTGAACCATCAGATGGATCCAGCATGCACTCAATCTCTCTCTCTCCCTTCCCTTCTCCTCTCCCCATCCCTCCTTGTTCTCTCCCTGCCCCTCCCTTTCCCCTTCAATTAAATAAATCTTAAAAAAAAAAAAAAAACTTCCATCCCCCACACTTCCAGAAAGCCCTCTAGCAAACAGCCTGTGGAGTGTCATTGGCTTCTCCAGTGCCCTAATGAAGGAGCCATAGGTTAGATGGAAAGAAAGTGCACACTTGCAGGACCCTTATTATAGTGATTCAGTGTTGAGGTAATGAAGGTGGTAGAACTTACCACCTATAATGTTCCTTTTATTGGAGAACCACACATGATCTAGATTTACATGCATATATTCATTTATTTAATTATACTCTCCCACACCACCATCACTTTGATCCAGAAATGCTGTATGGCAGGTCTTGATTTGTCTCCCCATATATTTGAAACAGCTAGGAAATAACTATTATTTCCTGTGCTTTCAAGGGACTTGAAGCAGACTTGAGGCCCACACCAGTATTAAGTCTGTCTGTACCGCTTTGTTCCATCCTGTTTTGCAAGGGGTGCTGAAGAATTCATCTGACATAGATCATTCTCGCACTCCGCAGCGCTCTACTTTTCACCATTGCCTGTCAAAGTCTTTTTGTCAGAATTCTCTCCAATGCCACTGCATTCACAAGTCTTCCTTGGAGCCTGCAGCAGGATATAATCTAAATCCCATAGAATATTCCATCTTACGACACCACGGTCTGCCTTAGCTTATGTTTGCTTGTGTGTTTCCCTGTCTTCCACGTATTTCAGCAGTACTTTGCTGGGCAATTCCCATGGGACAGGTCTTGTTCAAGATTTTGGAAATAAATCCCTTCTAGATGGACTCATTTGTTTCTTTGTCAGTAATTTGAATGGCAGGATGAGTGTTGTGGCTCAGTGGGTTAAGCCACTGTGTAAGCCACCTCTCAGATCACAGTGCCAATTTGAGCCCTACTGCTGTGCTTCTGATAAAACTTCCTGATGCTGCACCCTGGGAGGAAGCAGATGATGGCCCAAGTAGTTGGGTCTGTGCCACTCACATGGGAGACCTGGACAGAGCTGACCTAGCCCCAGCCTTGGCTGTTACGTGCATTTGGAGAAGTGAACCAGCAGATGGAAGATTCTCTCTCTCTTTCCCTTTCATTCTCCCTTCCGCCCTCCCTCACCTCCCAGCCCCTTCCCTCTCTGGTCATTCTGCCTTGCAAATAAATAAATATGTATTTTTAAAAATAATTGAAGTGGCCCCTTCCTCCCTCGTAGCCCCTGTGGCACCTGGTGTACTGCCTTGCATGTAGTGATTCATACCAATGGCTGGGTTCAGTTTGGAGTACAGGGAAACAAGTAAGCGTTTCAAGTCACATCTGAGTTCAACTCCAGGCGCTGCCACTCTGCAACCCTGGATAAATCACTAAACCTCCGTCACCGTCAGCTTCCTTATCTATAAAATGTTGGCAATAATATTCATCTTACAGGATTGCTGTAAAGTTTGAAAATAAATTGTATGAAGTGACTGGCACACAGTAGGTCTGCATGAAGTGGTAGGTGTTGTAAGAGAAGCTCGCTCATTCCTTTAGGCCACTTGTGTGAGCAGTGGGAGCATTTAGGATCTTAATTGTCTTAAAGAAACGCTGACTTAGTCTTGGGGCTTCTCCAAGGAGGAGCAGGCTCTGGCAGGTCTGGCCTGCTGCTGCTGAACTGCTCCCTTTCTGGAGTCAAGGATCTGAGACTCCGTGTTGGAGCTACTTATATAATGTATACCACCTGTTGTTTGTGTATTTTTAGCAATGGGAGTCGAGTAATCCTAAGCCTGTCTAAAAGAGCAAACTGTTTACCAGAGCAGAGCTTTCTTCTTAACACTGACTCACACTGACTCATCCTTCTCATTTGCCTTCCCACCACCTCCTAACAACCTTGCAAGGAAGAGGATTTTTAAGGAATTCAATTGACTTACTTTTTAAAAAATGTCAGAGATGGGGCCGGCGCTGTGGCACAGTAGGTTAATGCCCTGGCCTGAAGCACTGGCATCCCATATAGTGCCAGTTCGAGACCCGGCTGCTCCAATTCCAATCCAGCTCTCTGCTATGGCCTGGGAAAGCAGTAGAAGATGGCCCAAGTCTTTGGGCCCCTGCACCCGCGTGGGAGACCTGGAAGAAGCTCCTGGCTCCTAGCTTGGGATTGGCACAGCTCCGGCCATTGAGGCCAATTGGGGAGTGAACCAGCAGATGGAAGACCTCTCTCTCTCTCTCTCTCTCTCTCTGCCTCTCCTCTGTGTAACTCTGACTTTCAAATAAAAGTAAATAAATCTTTTTTTAAAAATGTCAGAGATGGAGACAGCTAGAGATCTTCCATCAGCTGGTTCACTTCCAAATGCCTGCAACAGCCAGGGTTGGGCCAGGCCAAAGTCAGGAGTCTGGAATTTCATCTGAAGTCCCCATGTGGGTGGCAGGGACCAGAATACTTGAGCCATCGCCTGCCGCCTCCAGGATGTGCATCAGTAGGGAGCTGGAATCGGGGGCAGAGCTGAGACTTGAACCCAGGCACTCTGGTGTGGAAGGTAGGTGTCTAGAGTGGCACCTTGCCAGACGCCTTCCCATTGTGTTTCTTTCCTTCCAGTGAGTCTTGAAGTGTTGTGTTCCATCATAGGAAAGGCTGAAGTTTCTGTGGCCTGCGTGACCAGCACCATAGCCAGACATCTACTGTAAAACCTGCTCTAGGCAAACCAGTTCCATTGGCTGAGAGATGAGACAGGTGCCTGAAGTGTACACGTTATGAATAAACACGGGACTGCTGTTGAGACACCAGCATCCCATGAGAACATGGTTCAAGTACTGCTGCTGCTCCACTTCCGATCCAGCTCCCTGCTAATGGGTCTGGGATAGCAGAGGAAGATGGCCCAAGTGTGTATGCCCTACCACCCACATGGGAGACCCAGATGGAGTTCCAGACTCCTGGCTTCCACCTGGCCCAGCCTGGGTTGCTGTTGCCGTCCCGGGAGTGAACCAACATATAGAAGACCTCTCTGTCTCTCCCATCTCTCTGTAACTCTTTTTTAAAAAAGATTTATTTATTTATTTGAAAGTCAGAGTTACACAGAGAGAAGAGAGGCAGAGCGAGAGAGAGAGGTCTTCCATCCGTTGGTTCACTCCCCAATTGGTAGCAACAGCCGGAGCTAAGCCAATCCAAAGCCAGGAGCTTTCACCGGGTCTTCCCATACAGGTGCAGGGGCCCAAGGACTTGGGCCATCTGCTGCTGCTTTCCCAGGCCACAGCAAAGAGCTGGATCGGAAGTGGAGCAGCCAGGACTTTAACTGGCACCCATATGGGATGCTGGCACTGCAGGTGGCTTTACCTGCTACGCCACAGCGCCGGCCCCTGTAACTCTTTCAAATAAATAAAATAAATAACTCTTTCAAGTTAAAAAATGATCTTTAAAAAAACACATGTTGTTCTTTGTATTTTCATCATTTAAGTTCTGTTAAACCTGGAAATTTTCCTCTCCTGAGATAGGAAACCCAAACAGAATTAGAGCCAGAGCTTTGATGCCTTCACAGATGGATTTGAGATGACAGACACAGAATTTAGACAGCATATTATAATCAGCTAAGTGGGGAAGGTTTATAGATGAGAATGACTTGTATATATACTATGTCTTCATTTGACATTGATTAAACGAGTATCCCCTGATCCTCTGAGATATGCCAGGTGCTGGAGTTACAACGAGTAGTAGATGCTCGGTGCCCACTGTCGTGGACCTCACACTCTAGTGCGCCTTTGTATAAATGCTAAGGGGGTACCTGAACATGTGAACATGTGCTTTTGCATGAGGGGGAAGGAAGGAAGGAAGGCTTCCTGGAGGAAGCACCCAAGCTGAGACCAGTGGGATGAGAGGAGGTGGCTAGGAGAAAGGAGTTAGGGCTCAGCCAGCATGACTGAGGAGTTACCAGGCTGTACAAGCCGCGAGTGTGAAGGCATGGGCGTAGCGGTCAGAGCTCGTCTTGGAGGAGCTGAGAGATGTTCCAGTGGCTGACAGGACCGTGTGGGGAAGAGTTTGGCACAAGGTAAATTTTGGAGAAATTTGAGGGGCTACACCAGAGCATTGTAGGTCAGTTGATTCGCTAGCTAGCTAGCTCGGGTAAATCTTACATATTCTAAAATGCTCGTGACAAATACAAGCACCTCATTAAAAGTTAGGACTTTCAACTTGATACTGGGAGCAATTGGATGCCAGTCGATCGCTAGCCAAGAACTGGGGGTGGGAGAGCCACATCAGTGGGACAGGGCAGGAATTGGTAGGTGATAATTTGCTGGTGAGCCTGACTTGAGAACAGGCCAGGATCTTGGGTTTCTTAGGATGTTTTTAGAGGACCAACTCCTAAGTGATTTGTAGCATCCTAAGTGACTCAAAAACCTGGGTTTTCAAGGTCTCCCTGGAAGGACTTCCATGGCGCCTGCATTTTGAATAAAGAATTATCCTCAATGTTTCTAATTAGGAAATCGTTTAATTGCTTTAAAAACAAATGAGGAGACATGAATGTTTTGAGAGATCTAGGTCTATTCTTCACCTCCTTTTTTTCCTTTTTAAAAAACTTGCGTAGAAGGTTAACCCTCGCCTACGGTGTCAGCATCCCATATGGGCACCGGTTGGAGTCCCAGCTGCTTCACTTTTTTTTTTTTTTTTTAGTATTTATTTATTTATTTATTTGAAAGGCAGGGTTAGAGAGAGGCAGAGAGAGAGAGAGAGAGAGAGAGAGAGAGAGAGAGGTCTTCCATTCGCTGATTCACTCCCCAGATGACTGCAACAGCCAGAGCTAAGCCGATCCGAAGCCAGGATCCAGGAGCTTCTTCCAGGTTTCCCACACAAGTGCAGGGACCCAAGGACTTGGGCCATCTTCTGCTGCTATTCCAGGCTAGAGAGAGCTGGATTGGAAGTGGAGCAGCCGGAACTTGAACTGGTTCCCATATGGGATGCCAGCCCTGCAGATGGCAGCTTTACCTGCTATGCCACAGCGCAAGCCCCTGCTTCACTTTTGATCCAGCTCTCTGCTAACAGCCTGGGAAAGCAGAGGAAGATGGCTCATGTTCTTGGGCTCCTGCACCCACATGGGAGACCCGGAAGAAGCTCCAGGCCCCTGGCTTCAGATAGGCCCAGCTCTGGCCACTGCGGCCATTTGGGGAGTGAACCAGCAGATGGAAGACCTCTCTCTGTCTCTCTCCTCCTCTCTATCTGTAACTCTGTGTCTCACATAAATAAATAAATCTTAAAAAAAAAAAAAAAAAAACTTGGGAGTAGTGCTTAAAAATAGTTTACTGCCAAAACACCCCCAAATAGATCTACAGCAAATTTTTAAATTTGTTTCTCCAAAGCTTTCCAGGTCCGTATAGGTTTTGTATAAGTTTATAAATTTTTGTACACATTAGCCTTAATCTAAATCTTTGTAAGTACCCAAACTGCCTTGTCTCTTTCCGTGACTGTTTGGAGATATCATCGTGTTGGTTTTAGGCAAATTAAGGAGCTGTTTAGGCCCACGTGATTTAAGCTCCTCCACAGTTCTTAGTGATGTTTAAGAATTCCTTCTGAAAGGCATCCTGCTCACGCTCTGCAATTGTTTCTTTCTCTTAGTCCTCCCACTCTGTGTGTGTGTGTGTGTGTGTGGTGTGTGGTGTGTGTGTGTCGGCATCCTAGTTGGGAAGTAAGCCAGCAGATGGAAGACCTCCTCTCTCTCTCTGCCTCTCCTTTTCTCTGTGTAACTCTGACTTTCAGATAAATAAATCAATCATTAAAAAAATTCCTATCACCCAATATATTTACTTTACTTTTATATGTTTAGATACACAAATACTATCATATCGTAATTGCCTACAGTTTTTACTACGGTAACATACAGTTTTGTAGCCTGGGAGCAGTAGGTTATGCCAGGTGGCCTTCCTGTGGAATAAGCTGTGTCATCTAGGTTTGTGAATAACTGGTATTCACACAATGATGAAATCACCTGTTACATTTTTTCCAGAACATACCTGTTAAGCAGCACAAAAGAGAAAGCAGGAAAGGCTGTAGAAACAAAACCCAAAACAATAAAGATTACAGAAAAGGAGGCAGTCTAAAAACTGACAAAGCATTCTTCTTTTAAAAAAGATCTATTATTTATTTTATTTGAAAAACAGAGTTAGAGAGGAGGAGAAATGGAAAGAGAGAGACCCTCTGTCCGCTGGTTCACTCCCCAAGTGGGCCAGGCCGAAGCCAGGAGCCCAGGCCTCCTCCAGGTCTTCTGTGGGGAGCAACTCGGACTAGACTAAGTTGCTGGAATTAAGACTTACTCTATGCATCTGCTCTCCCACAATATGGCGCTGAAAGGGAGTAAACAACTTCTACGCTGCTGCCTCTCACCAACTTGACTGATAAGCTGCAGGAGCTGATCCTGCTCCTTATTGGAGGAGAGCAGTGTGCTCGGCGTGTGGGTAGCAGAGTTGGGATTGGTGGAAGAGGACTATAAAGGAGGAGAGAGACAACATGCACCAGGAACATCTGGATAACATCTGAGCAGCCCCCGAGAGAGCCGGCCGGCGGTGTGCCGCTCCCCCGCAGAAGTCGGGAAAGTGGCAGGGGGAGCTGCCCTTCCACGGAGGTGGAGGGATCGGCAGCCAACCCGGGAAGGACCAGCAGCAAACCCGGGAAGGGCCGAGCAGACAAAAGAACAGCGCAGGGTCCTGTGTTGTTCCTCCGCGAATGGGGGAGCGACAGTCTTCCACAAGGGCGCATGCTTGGGCCATCGTCTGCCGCTCTCCCAGGTGCGTTAGCAGGGAGCTGGATTGGAAGTGCAGCAGCACCCGTGTGACCGCAGAGGCGTAACTTGCTACACCGCAGTGCCAGCTCTGAAAACATTCATCCTAAAAAGGCAGCAAAGGGACAGCAAAGTAGTTCTAAGAAAATGAAGGGGAAGACATAATGAGGAACAGAGATTAATGAAGTGGCAAGTAAATACAGAAACATAATACAGACTGTCCATGATGCCAAAAATTGGTTCTTGGAAGAGATTTTAAAATATAACAGTGTGATGAATTTGATCTAGAAAGGGGAATTAGGAAAGGGGGGGCACAGATAATCAATGTCATGAATGAAAAGAGGGGATTGTGTCATCATCAACAAAACAATAGAATATTATAAACAGCCGGCGCTGCGGCTCACTAAGCTAATCCTCCGCCTTGCGGCGCCGGCACACCAGGTTCTAGTCCCGGTCGAGGCGCCGGATTCTGTCCCGGTTGCCCCTCTTCCAGGCCAGCTCTCTGCTGTGGCCAGGGAGTGCAGTGGAGGATGGCCCAAGTGCTTGGGCTCTGCACCCCATTGGAGACCAGGATAAGTACCTGGCTCCTGCCTTTGGATCAGCGCGGTGCACCTGCCGCAGCGCGCTGGCCGCAGTGGCCATTGGAGGGTGAACCAACGGCAAAAGGAAGACCTTTCTCTCTGTCTCTCTCTCTCACTGTCCACTCTGCCTGTCAAGAAAAAAAAAAGATATTATGAACAGTTTTAAGCCAAAATTTTGAAAATTTATGTGAATTGATAAATTTTTTAGTAATATGACTATTAAGAATTAAATTAGCAGTGAAAACCTTCCCCCAGAGAAAACTGTAGGCATAGTTAGCTTTACTAGGAAGCTATACCACGCATTTAAAAGAGAAAGAAGAAATATTACACAAATGCCCCCCTAAGAATAGAAAAAGAAATTAGCAAAACAAAACAGTGTAACAAAGATGATTTGAAGAAGGAAAAATAGGCTTTTACTCATGAATATAAAAAATACTGAACTGTGTATTAGCAAAGCAAAATCCAACATTCATTTAGTATTGAAGGGGAACAAACAAATAAAAATGTTGTGGCTTGAAACAGCCATTTTTAATTTCGGGGAATGTATGGGTCAGAAATTTATGCAGAGGGCGATGGGAGGCTTGTCTCCGTCCCAGTGTCTTCTGAGCCTCAGCTGGGAGGACTCAGGGGCGCGCTAGCCATCAAGGCCCTGGGTTGTTGGTCTTTGTCTTAGCAATTTCTAGAGGCTCTTTATGAATCATGGAAATGGGCTATTTGTTGTTATGAAATGCAGCATTTCCTTGTTTGACATTTGATTTTTCTTTGCTATCATAATTTTTGCCATGCAGAATATTTTTATAGTCAAATTTATTCATATTCTCTTCAATGATTTCTAGGTTTTATATCGTAGGTTGAAAGGCCTTCCCCACTGTGAGATTATAAAATGTGCCATTTTATACTTACATGGGCTCTCATTTTCCTACTTGAATCTGTAGATAGACCAGGAGCTGTTTTTGGAGGAAGGAAATGTCTTGGTCCTGTTTTGGAGTATGGGATTGTGAGGAATTACTCCCTTTACTGCCTTTCTTCTCAAAGGAGTCAAATGAGCACCTGAAGTCAAAGCTCTTCCCACTGCTCTGGGAAAAACAGTTTAAACCTGAGCTTTCACTCAGTATTTCCCAGAACTTTCTGCACTGCAGTGTCACTGACTTCAAGACATATTAAGAATTTTGAAGAGAGACATAATTTTGATCTCACTTTTGTTAAAGTGATTGTTTTCTGGTATCATAAAAAGATACAGCTTCAGGCCGGCGCCGCGGCTCACTAGGCTAATCCTCTACCTTGCGGCGCTGGCACACCAGGTTCTAGTCCTGGTCGGGGCGCCGTGGCTCACTCGTTGCCCCTCTTCCAGGCCAGCTCTCTCCTGTGGCCCGGGAAGGCAGTGGAGGATGGCCCAAGTACTTGGGCCCTGCACCCCATGGGAGACCAGGATAAGTACCTGGCTCCTGCCATCGGATCAGCGCAGTGCGCCTGCTGCAGCGCGCTGGCCGCGGCGGCCATTGGAGGGTGAACCAACGGCAAAAGGAAGACCTTTCTCTCTGTCTTTCTCTCTCACTGTCCACTCTGCCTGTCAAAAAAAAAAAAAAAAAAAAAAAAAAAGGATACAGCTTCATTTTATTTAGAAGCTCTCTTAAATTGTGGCATCGTATGGGTCACGGTGAATTCTAGCCATTGTTTTATGATTATTTTTAGAGGGCCCTCCTTTCTGATTTTTTTAAAACTAATCCCAAATCCATCTCAGACAGTGGTCTTTCTGTAATTTTCCCTCACTATTTATTTGTTAAATTGTAACTAGGCTATGAGCACAGTAAGACCCATACCTTCCTAATCATGGTTTCAATTCCTGCCATTGTCCTGGACATAAATGCATAGCTTCACCTCTCCAACATTTGAGACTTAGTCTAAGATAAGTGAGAGCTGGTGTTGTAGTACAGTGGGTTAGGCTGCAGCTTGGGACGCCCAAATCCCTTATCAGAGTGCCAGTTTGGGTCTTGGCTACTCTGCTTCTGATCCAGCTTCCTGCTAATGCATCCTGGGAGTCGCAGGTGATGGCTCAAGTGCTTGGTCCCTACCACCCATGTGGAGACCAGATAGAGTTTTGGGTTCTTGGCTTCACCCTGACCCAGCCTGGCTGTTGCAGGCATTTGGAGAGTGAAACAGCAGGTGGAAGATTTTTCATTCTCATTCTCATTCTCATTCTCATTCTCATTCTCATTCTCATTCTGATTCTGATTCTCATTCATTCTCTCTCTCTCTCTCTCTCTCTCTCTCTCTCTCTCTGTCACTCTGCCTTTCAAGTATATAAACATAAGCAAATAAACTTTTTTTTTTAGAAGTATAGAAAAGATGGGGCCGGTGCTTGTGGCACAGCAGGTTAAGCTGCTGTCTGTAGTGCTGATATCCTATGTGGGCACCAGTTCGAATCCCAGCTGCTCCACTTCTGATCCAGCACCCTATTAATTTGCCTGGGAAGTCAGCGGGGGATGGCCCAATGCTTGGTCCCTTGCACCCGTGTGGGAGACTCAGATGAACTTCCTGGCCCCTGGATTCGGCCTGGACCAGTCCCTGCCGTTGCAACCATTTGGGGAGTGAACCAGCAGATGGAGGATCTCTCTCTCTCTCTCTTTCTCCCTCTCCCTCTCTCTCATTCTGACTTATAAATAAATAAATCTTTAAAAGTACACAAAAGGGCCAGCGCCGTGGCTCACTAGGCTAATCCTCCGCCTTGCGGCGCCGGCACACCGGGTTCTAGTCCCGGTCGGGGCGCCGGATTCTGTCCCGGTTGCCCCTCTTCCAGGCCAGCTCTCTGCTGTGGCCAGGGAGTGCAGTGGAGGATGGCCCAAATACTTGGGCCCTGCACCCGCATGGGAGACCAGGAGAAGCACCTGGCTCCTGGCTGCGGATCAGTGTGGTGTGCTGGCCGCAGTGGCCATTGGGGGGTTAACCAATGGAAAAGGAAGACTTTTCTCTCTATCTCTCTCTCTCTCACTGTCCACTCTGCCTGTCAAAAATAAAATGTTAAAAAAATTAAAAAGAAAATAAAAGTACACAAAAGATAGATTGTGGGTAAATGATAGTGACTTTGACAGACACTTAAGAAACGATTTTAAAACATTATTTTTGAATTACTTATCTCACCCCTCTACCTAAAGCAGTAGTTTTCATCTGTTTGTGTTTTTTCTATGTCTGTTAATCTGTACTCATTTAAGTACCTTCTGTTTGTGTTAATGGGGTTGTGTATTGGTCAGGATTCTTAGTAGCAAATGACAGAGTCCACTCTAGCTAAGCTAGAAAGATGGCTTGGAGAGTCTCCAGCAAGATGAGAAATCTGGGCTTGGGTGTTACACAGATGGAAACAAAGTAACAAGGGATGGAGTTTGCCTGAGAGATGGCCAACCACACCAAGGGGGACTGTTCTAGAGAGAACATCGCTGCTGCTGTTGCTCACTTCTTCATGGGGTGGTATTAGGTATTGAACATCAGAAACTTTGCTTCAGAACAGTCTAGAACATGGGCTTACAGTTTTCTTTAAACTTCTCTATTGCTTTTAGATGTAGTCAGCCCAGTTTATAATCCATGTGCCTTTATGCTCTGTAGCAACAACCACTGAGTTTAAAATAGTCTTGCCTTCAATTTGTTCTTCATGTCAAGTGATCATAGGTGGTTATTTTAAAAATTTTTTCACCATCTCGGGGATCAGCTATCAGCATTCATTCTGTAATGCAGGGATCATGCTACTGTAGCCCATGGGCCAAATACAGCCCTCCGCCTGTTTTTGTAAATTAAGTTTTATTGGCATACAGCCCTGTTGCCTTGTTTACACATTGTCTTGTTGCTTTTGTATTGCAAGGCACAGTTGAGTAGTTGCAATAGAGAAAAAATGGCCTGCAAAACCTGAAGTGTTTACCAACCTCTGTTCTTTGTCAAAAATCTGTTTATTTGAGAGGCAGAGGCAGAGGGGGTAGTCAGAGAGCAAGCAAACCAGCAGGCTTCCACTTGCTGATTCATTTACCCCAAGCACAATGGCTGGGACTGGGCTAGGCTGAAATTGAGAGCTGGGAATGTAATTTCTGTCTTCCATATGGGTGGCAGGAACTCAGTCACCTGCTGCCTCCCCTGGTCCACACTGGCAAGAACATAGAATCAGAAGCCAAGGCTGGGCACTGAACCCAGGCACTCCCATGTGGAACATGAGTGTCTTAATCAATAGACTAAATGCCTGCCACCCAGTTCTAATGCTAACTGAATTCCCCCTGGATTTTAAATCCAGCAGAGTAGATAGTTCAGTTTCTTTCCAAAAATTTTAACTGCGAGTCACAATAATATGTACAATTTATATTGTGACCCAGTATGTATAATACTCATACATGCACACACCCAATATATATAAATTAAACAACATTAATACTACTTAGTGTTTGCAGTACACTATGAAACAGTCTCTTCTGTTTAGTCTATTTGGTTTCATTTTTAAAAAATACCCTACTAGTCCTAGGGTAGACGGTGGGTGGCACAGTGGGTTAAACTACTTGAAATGCCAGTATCCCATATCCAGTGCCAGTTTAAGTCCTGGCTACCCTGCTTTCAATCCAGCTCCCTGCTGATGAGTCTGGAAAAGCAGCAGAAGATGGCTGAAGTGCTTACGCTTGGGTCCCTGCCACCCATGTGGGAGACCCCAGAGGACTACTGGCTTCTGGCTTTGGCCTGGGGGCCATTTGAGGAGTGAACCAGCAGATGGAAGATTGATTCACTCACCTCCCCATGCTGTGTGTGTGTGTGTGTGTGTGTGTGTGAGTGTGTGGGTGTGTCTGTCTTCCTCCCTCTCTCCCTCTGTTGCTCTGCCTTTCAAATACATATATATATATATATATACACATACATATGTGTGTATATATGTGTAAACACACACACATATTTTAAATATACTAGTCCCAGTCTACTAGACTGATTTCATGAACTGCCAATCAGCCTTAACCCATAGGTACATGAAGAGGCTTGTTCATTCGTGAGTTATCCAAGCTGTGTTCCAGTTCCTTAGAAATCTTACCTGCAGTCACTTCTGGTTCTGACTGCTCAAACTGTCAGTGTTCTCAGGTACTGATGAGGTGTTTCCTACAGCTAGTTTAAGCAGAAAAGCATTTGTTAAGAAAAATTTAGGGGGCTTAGAGAACCTCATGGAGGTCTAGAGAACTGAGCCCAGGTGCTACTGACTGAGAGCCAACCAGCCAGTGGAATACAGGTCAGGGAAGACCATCGACGCTGTGGGACTTTCCTAGAGAAATTCCTATTGAGTCATTGCTCAGCATCTGTGACACTAGGGCCCGGCCACCAGAAACTCCATGAGAACTACACGTCTCTGCCACGGTGCCCGTCCAAAGACCCAGTCCCTCTTCATAGTTTGCTTCCGCCTGGTCATTTGGAACCTTGGCCACATCAGACCCCCAGTTGCTAGGGAGCACAGCGTTTTCCCCAAGCTTAAACAGTACTGGAAGGCAGTCCAGAGGGAGGTGTAAGGGGTGCTGAGTGAGCCAATCTACTCTCTCTGCCATCTGCGTCTCATGTCATAATGACACGACCACTCAGCCTGGGCTAATGAGGACGTGACTCTTGAACTGGCTCCTAAGGGACTGCAGGGGGCTTTTCCTGGTGCGTAAGCCAAGACTCTTCCATGCAGAGGAAGGAATGTGTGCAAGGACATAGACGCATGACCGTCTTGGTGATGGGCTGGGCTGACTAGTGATTATTCCAGAATACTAGGGTCTGGAGTACCTATAACGGAACGATTACAGTGAAACTGTTGGTGGTATTCTAGGTGGCATGGGCTGCCATAGTAAAGGACCACAGACTATGTGGCTTTAACAACTGAAATTCTTTTTCTCAGCGTTCTGGAGGTTAGAAGTCCTAGATCAAACTGTTAATAGGTTTGGTTGCTCCTGGAGCCTCTCTTCTTGGCTTACATTGGCTGCCTTCTTGCTGTGTCTTCTTGGTCTGTGTGCTAACCACAATTTATACATAAACCAGTCATGCTGGATTAGCACCCATTTACATGAGCTCTTATATGACTTAGTGGCCTTGTTAAAGGCCCTGTCTCCACTCAGTCTCATTCTGAGGTGTGGGGACTTTACCATGGGAATTTGGAGGGAATATAACTCAGCCCATGACAGGTGGATCGAGACCAGATTGTGAATATCTTGAATGCTGCAGTGAGGATTTGTTCATTATCTATAGGCAAACTTTTTCAGCAGTGGAGACATACAATAGTGTAAATAAGTATAATAATTCAGTCTATATATTATAGTTAATGTTCTATTAAATTTTTATTTGAGTTTTTTCAGCAAACATAACTACATGAAAACTTTAGGTTTAATGTGATTATTTTGTAAGTGTTCTATCTCTATAATGCTATAATTAATTGTTCCAAAATAATAGAACACTTAAATCAAATTTAACAAATTAAAAACATAATTTGAAATTGTCTAATGTTCTCAAGTTAAGAATTTTAAAAATGTGTATAGCAGGATGGGCATATGGCCTTGCATTAAGATGCCTGCATCCCATATATCTGCATCCCATATTAGAGTGGCTGGATTTGATTTCTGACTTCACTCCCATTTCTGCCTGCCTAAGAGTCAGATCTTGCAAGGCAGTGGATGATGACTCAAGTTGAGTCCCCACTACCCAAAGGGAGACCTGAGTTGATTTGTAGCCCTGGCTGTTGCAATTATTTGGGGAATGAACCAGTGCATAGGAGTCCTGTCTGTCTGTCTGTCTGTCTCTCTCTCTCTCTCCTGTCAAATAAAATAAACAAATAAAAATATTAAATGAATAGTCAAATATAGTTTCAAATTCTGTCAGTTTCATGGTCAGAAATGTCTGTTTTTTTCATAATATATCTTCTTTTTAAAGAAATATTTAGGGGCTGGCACTGTGGCACAGTGGATTAACACCCTGGCCTGCAGTGCCAGCATCCCATATGGCTGCCGGTTCAAGTTCCGGCCACTCCACTTCTGATCCAGCTCTCTGCTATGGCCTAGGAAAGCAGTAGAAGATGGCCCAAGTCCTTGGGCCCCTGCACCCATGTGTGAGACCCGGAAGAGGCTCCTGGTTCCTGGCTTTGGTCAGCATAGTTCCTGCCATTGCGGCCAGTTGGGGAATGAACCATCAGATGGAAGACCTCTCTATTTCTCTCTCTCTCTCTCTCTCCCCTTCTCTCTCCCACTCCCCCTCTCCCTCTCCTCTCTGTGTAACGCTGACTTTGAAATACATAGATAAGTCTTTTAAAAAAGAAAATATTTATGTATTTATTTGAAAGGCAAAGTTACAGAGATCTTCCACATGCTGGGTCACTCCCCAAATGGTTGAAAAGACTGCGGTTGGGCAAGCCAAAGCCCAAAGCCCAAAGCCTGGAACTCCATCTGGGTCTCCTGTGTGAGTGGCAGGAGCCAAGCACTTGGGCCATCCTCTGCTGCTTTCCCAGGCCATTAGTAGGGAGCTGGATCAGAAGTGGGGCAGCCGGGACATGAACCTGCAGCCATTTGAGATGCTAACATTGAAAGCAGTGGCCATAACACCAGCCCTGATTTTCAAAAATTTTTGCATCAGAATAAGTTTATCTTTTAATTACATTTCTCCACAAAGTTTCTGAAGTACTCTTGTATGGTGTCTTTATTAAGATTCGGGACAGTCAGCCCCTTCAGTCAAAAATTCAGCGCTGGAGTCCAAAGAAATCATTGGTTCTGTTTCTGGAATTATTTTAACCTTATTCTTGCCTTTTGTTCTGATAATTGTCCCTCGTAGTCTTCAACTTCGGGTGATGGCGTCTCTGGTTCACAGAAGGTTCTCTTAGAAATCCAGTAAACTCTTTGCCATACGTCTGGATACTCTTGGGATGTAGCGAGAAACTAATGGGTGGTGACAAGTAATTGAGAGACCAGAGTTTTCCTTGTCAGTGGAGTCAGTAAATCACCCAGCTGGTATCTGCAAATACACAGTTTGTAGTTAGATACAAGCACTGTATGGGCCAGGGCCTGGTGTTGTGGTGCAGCCTGCAAAGCTGGCTTCCCATATGGGCACCAGTTTGAATCCTGGCTGCTACCCCTCCTATCCAGCTCCTTGCTTATGTGCCTGGGACAGCAACAGCGCATGGCACGGCCCAAATGCTTGTGCTCCTGCCACCCCACAGGGGAGACCCAGATGGAGCTCCTGCCTCCTGGTTATGACCATTTAGGGAGTGAACCAACGGATAAAAGTTCTCTTTCTCTTTGTCTCTCCCTCTCTCTGTCAATCTGCCTTTCAAATAAAAAAAAATCTTAAATAAAATAAAAAGACCTTATCCCTCTTTCTAGTTAGAAAAATAAAAAAGGATTTTAAAGGCTATAATTCAGGTCTGACTCTCTTCCTCTTTTCTTCTTTGAAAGGCAGTAAGTCCAGTACACACACACATCTTCTGGCTGTTACTCCCTGTCTTACAAGGCTCCTCTACCAGGGGCTGCACCTGATGGAGACGTCCCAGTGTTATCCTGTCTGATTTTCTGTTTTCAAACTCCCCTTTTTAATAACCTTTTTAGTCTGCTTCCTCTGGTTGGTCTAACAGGTGTATCCAGTGTGCTGGTGTTCTCTTTCTAATCTTTGTGCTTAAATTTACATTCCAGTGTATCACCTTTCTTTCTGTTTTTCTTATTGAATCTTTTTTTTTCTTTGAAAGATTTATTTTATTTATTTGAAACAGTTACAGAGAGAGGTAGATACAGAGGGAGAGAGGTCTTCCATCCACTGGTTCACTCCCCAAATGGCTGCAGTGGCTGGAGCTGAGCCCGGAGCCAGGAGCTTCATCTGAATCTCTCACGTGGGTGCAGGGGCCCAAGCACTTGGGCCATCCTCCACTGCCTTCCCAGGTGCATTAGCAGGGAGCAAGATCAGAAGGGGAGCAGCTAGGACTCAAACAGGTGCCCATATTGGATGCGGGCACCACAGGCTAAGGCTTTAACCCACTGCTCCACAGTGCCGGCCCCTATATTGGATCTTTTAATGTAGCTGTAAATATCTGCAGTTTTCTTGTCTCAGCCTGCAGCCTTTGTCCTGCCCAAAGGAGAGGGGAGCGCCCCTTTTCTCTTCTGCACATCTCCTCTCTTAGACACCACTCTGCTTCAGCCTTAGAAGTTTTTCCTGGCTGCGAGTTCCCATCTGTGGGCACAGCAGCGTCGCAGCAGCTCTCTAGTGAATGGTCTGTGCTGTGATTCATGGTGCTGGCACTCATTCAGATCCAAGTGACCTCTAGTTCTTTCACGGACTGGTAGTCTTGTTCTTGATCCTCTCTCTCGTGATATTTGAAATGCACTAGATGTACGGTCCTCATCGAGCTGCCAGGAGCAATGCCGTCCATCCCAGGAAATGGGAAGAAAGCTCCGGGTGTCTCAGTCTCTGTGACCATCTCATCAGAAGTTTCTGCGAAAGGGCTTTCCTGGGTCTGGAGCCCAGAGGCTGCTCGGGGAGCAGAGTCCTGCCTGTACCCTGCACCGTCTCTACCTCACTTCTCTAAAAAACCCGACTTTTCTTGTGTTTTGTTTTCCAGGGACTTTGTGCTCCTCTCTTGATCTTCTTCGCTGTCCTTGGCTTGTCTTGGTCACTTCTGACGCGGCTTGCATCACGGCTGAGGTGCACCAGCAAAGCACAGAGCTCACTGCCTCCCACTTGCAGGTGCAGCTTCAAGGGCTTCCCCCCTGCTTCTCATCGAGGCCTCTGTGTGCTTGGTTTTGTGCTGGGCACTGCAGCTTCTGGGCGAGGCCAGGGCAGTAGAGGGCAGGAGGGCTGTCAGGCAGACGATGTGTTTGATATTCTGATTGTTTCTGTAGTAACTAACTCTTCTATAAATGTCTCTTATGTAAAAGTCAGAGTATGCACATATTTGTAGCATTTAGTATATGTTGTCCAAAAGAACTGAAACATAACAGTATTTTTTCTTTTTGTAGAAATACCATGTTTTTATTATAAAAATAATCTTCATGATATATTATCACCCTGTGCTACCACCCAGAAATATTATTGATTAATAGTTTCTTATGTTTTTTTCTATGCAAAATACTATTTTCCCTTTTGCAATTGTGAGCCCCAAACATGTGTACCTTAACATTTAAATGAGACTTTTTTCATGCCATTAGATATTCTTCTCCAGTGACACTGACTCTGTGATATTGCATCCTAAAGATACACTGTGGTTCATGTAGCCACTTCATGATTGTGTCTTTTAGGGGTTTTCTTAGTGTTTTACTGTTTGAAACAGTGCTGAATTGAACAGCTTTGAGTCAAGTGTTCATACAGACAATCTTAATGATTTCTTTAGGTTAAATTCTTAGGAATGGAAGGACTCAGTCAAAGGGCAGATACTTTATTTTTTTTTAAGATTTATTTTATTTATTTGAAAGAGTTACAGAGAGAGACACAGAGAGAGAGGTCCTCCATCCACTGGTTCACTCCCCAGATGGCCACAGCGGCCGGAGCTGCACCAGTCAGGAGCCAGGAGCTTCCTCTGGGTCTCCCACGCGGGCACAGGGGCCCAAGGACTTGGGCCATCCTCCATTGCTATCCCAGGCCACAGCAGAGAGCTGGATCGGAAGAGCAGCAGCTGGGACTAGAACCGGTGCCCATATGGAATGCCGGCACTTCAGGCCAGGGCTTTAACCTGCTGCATCACAGCGCCGGCCCCTGGGCAGATACTTTAAAAAAAAAACAAAAGATAAACTTTATTTTTAAGCCAGTTTTAGATTCACAGCAAAATTGATGGAAAACTACAGAGCGTGTGCATACCCACCCTGTTCGGGTAACTTTTAGGGACCTCAAGCTGGCCTTCAGGAAGGTTGTGGTGGTCTCTGGTCTCACCTACATTCCGCCTCCCTATCCCCACAACACTGGGTATTATCATTGAAAAGAAATCCTAGCTAAAGCTCACCTAGTCCAGTCTTCAGAAGACTGAATTTTCTCCCTTCTGAAATCCCTATTTATGTTATTCATCCCATTGTTATTGATTGTGGCTGGTGATAGCTGAGTTCTGCCCATCTTTATTTGTTTTCCAACTTAATAAAAATCCTAAAAGTCATACATGTATGAAAAATGAATATTCAGAAAGAACAGAAAGTACAAAGAAACAAGTCTCTCTCTCCACCCGCCCTCCCAAGGCCTTCCCATAAAAGCGACTTGTTTTTCAGTTTACTGGTTTTATATTTGTGATGGTCACCTTCCAGACTCTAAAAAAAATTGCACAAACAGATGTGAATTTTTTTCCCCATTTGTCTTTTTTGACAGTCACTTCAGTAAGCAACTCTGCAGTGTTAGAATTGAGATGTCTCTGGAGCTCTGATACTTGCTTTTCTTGCTGGATTTGTGCTTCTTGTGTGGCCTCAGAAAACCGCTCCTGCTGCCTCTGAAGCTCATCCCTGCATTTGGCGTGATTGCCAGGGTGAGGGTGTTTGAGGGAGGAGGGCTCCAGGCTGCTGAGTTGCATCACATTCGCCGGAAGTGGCAGGCCCACCCCTGTCATTCTGAACCTCTCTACTCCTCTGTGAGAAAGGAAGACATGGCACTCCTCCGCTTCCTCCACCTCCTGTACCTCATAGTTACAGTTTGTTAAAGCAAAAAGATCTGTTTTGTTTTGAGTTTGTTTAATGTAGTCACGGGGGGAAGTCAAAAGTCAACAGGAAGAGCAGGCTGGCTCTTTGACAATGGCATCAGTGTGCTGGCCTCTGTGCTCAGTATTCATGTCAGTCATTTCCACCCGTTGTTTCATGTGCACTTGGTAGGTACTGGCGCCCAAGGAGCAAGTTGAGGGGTGAGGTGCATCTGATCCCGCCGAGTTGTAGCAGTCTGCTGTGTTTTTTACTTCTCTCAGTTGACTGTTTACTCTGTACAGAGATCACATTGCATCCATCTTTATACCTTCAGGATCCTGTGTATCAGGTCCCCCAAAATGTTTGTGCATGAATGAATTTTGCTTCTTATGCCTTGTGTATAAACTCTGGTTATACAATGGCTTGTGATACGCATTGTCAGCAGCAAGCAATGACTGTGTTGCAATTTTCCTAGGGCAGGAGTTCTTGAACTTGGTCTGTAGACCTGTAATGGATCCCAAGATGGCCTTCAGGCACTCCCAAATCCCCTGCAAGTATATTCACCTGAAGATTTTCTGCAGAGAAGGATCTTAGCTTTCATTAGATAATTTTATTAGGTATATGTGAGCTAAAATGAGTAGGAATCACTACACCAATATGAAAAGCTGTTCAGTAGTGTGAAGTAGCCAACTTTTATATATATATATATATATATATATATATATATAAAATGTATCAATTATTCCTTGATCCACTTGACAGATAAAATATACATGACCCAGATGTCTCAGCACTTTAAGATCCAGATCAGATCAGCTTGACCCCTTGTTTCAGACCCTCTGGGAGTCCAAAGTTTCCCCAAGATCCTGTAGAATTTTTAGGAGGGAAAGGGTTATATAAGGGGCTCATGGTTATATAAGGCCCTCTGTGCCTTCTGTTTCAGTCTGTCAGTCCAGAATTGAAATTCATCCTATACTTGGTTTTCTTCAAGAATAAAGAATACACTCACAAAAGACATTTACAAACCTTATCGGTTGGGCATTTGGCCATAAAGTTTCTGGTTGGGGGATACCTACATCCCAAACTGGAGTGCCTGGGTTTGGCTCCACTCCCGATTCCAGCTTCCTGTTAATGCCCCCTTGGAGGCAGCAGATGATAGCCCAACTGCTTGGGCCCCTGTCACCCATGTGGAAGATCTTGGCTTTGTCTCAGCCCAGCCCTGGCCATCGAAGGCATTTGGGGCGTGGGCCAACAGATGTGAGTGAGAAGCTCACTTGCTGTCTCTGTCTTTGTCTCTTTCTCTTTCTCTCCGTCTGCCTTGCAAATAAATAAATATTTTTTAAAAGATTTTTTTTTTATTTACTTGAAAGTTAGAGTTACACAGAGAGACTAGGCAGAGAGAGAGAGAGGTCTTCCATCTGCTGGTTCACTCCCCAATTGGCCACAACAGCCGGAGCTGTGCCAATGAGGAGCCCAGAGCTTCTTCTGTGTCTTCCACTTGGGCATGGGGACCCAAGGACTTGGGCCATCTTCTACTGCTTTCCCAGGCCATAGCAGAGAGCTGGATCGGAAGTGGAACAGCCAGGACTTGAACCGGCGTCCATACAGGATGCTGGCACTGCAGGCGGTGGCCTTACCCACTACACCCCAGCACCAGCCCCAATAAATAATTTTTTAAAAGATTTATTGTATTTATTTGATAGTTATGGAGAGAGGTAGACAGAGATCTTTCATCCACTGGTTCACTCCCTAAATGGCTGCAATAGCCAGAGTTGAGCCGATCTGAAGCCAGGAGCCAGGAGCTTCCTATGGGTCTCCCATGCAGGTACAGGGGCCCAGGGACTTGGGCCATCTTCTGCTTTCCTGGGCCATAGCAGAGAGCTAGGACTTGAACCGGCACCCATATGGGATGCTGGCGCTTCAGGCTGGGGCTTTAACTTGCTGCACTACAGTGCCAGCCCCAAGTAAATAAATTTTAAAAAGGCATTATTGGGCTGGCACCATAGCACGGTGGGTTAATGCTCCGCCTGTGGCGCCGGCATCCCATATGGGTGCCAGTTCGAGTCCTCGCTGTTCCACTTCCAGTCTAGCTCTCTGCTGTGGCCTGGGAAAGCAGCAGAAGATGGGCCAAGTCCTTGGGCCCCTGCACCCATGTGGGAGACCAGGAAGAAGCGCCTGGCTCCTGGCTTCGGATCGACGTAGCTCCAGCTGTTGCGGCCATTTGGTCAGTGAACTTACGGAAGGAAGACTCTCTCTCGCTCTCACTTTCACTCTCTCTCTCTCTCACTCTCACTCTAATATCTGTAACTCTACCTCTCAAGTAAATAAATAAATAAAATATTTTTTAAAAAGGCATTATCAGCTTTGATAGATCACAGATTTATCCCTGGCATCCTAGTTCTTTCTGTGTGGTGCAAAGCTCTTTAGCAACTGCCAGTTTGTGTGTGTGGTGTTTTGCATAGGTCAGCCCAGAGGCGTCAGCTGCTAAAAGTCCATCCATGTGAGGGGAGCCTCTCTTTAGGAGGCAGAGAGGATTATATGAACTTCTTAGCCTTTTTGTTATACATTTTATTTATTTTCACTTTATTTAAAAGGCACAAAGAGCTTTTGCATGTGCTAGTTCAGTCCCTAAATGCCTGCAGCAGCTGAAGCTGGGTCAGGCCAGAGCCAGGGCCCCAGAACTCCGTCCAGGTCTCCTGCAAGAGCACCAGGGACCCAAGTACTGCCCTCCCTGCTGCCTTCCAGAGTACACAGCGCCAGGGTATGTGATCGGAAGTGGAGGAGCCAGACACTTCAGTACAGGATGTGGGCACTCCAAGTGGTGACTTACCACTGCTCCAAACACCTGCCCCTGTGTGTGTGTGTGTGTGTGTGTGTGTGTGTGTATTTAATTTATTTATTTTGAAAGTCATAGTTAGAGAGAAAGAGAAAGACAGAGATATTTTCCATTTGCTGGTTCACTCCCCAGGTGGCTGCAATGGCCAGGGCTGGGCCAGCCTGAAGGCAGAAACTAGGGGCTTCATTTGGGTCTCTCATGTGGGTGGCAGGGGCCCAAACACTTGGGCCATCTTCTGCTGCTTTTCCTAGGCCACTAGCAGGGAGCTGGATCAGAAGTGGAACAGCCAGGACACAAACCAATGCACATATGGGATGCTGGTGTCACAGACAGCGGTTTTACCTGCTATGCCACAGTGCCACCCCAGTGCTATGTTTTTGTTTTTTATTTGATTTGATTAATTTTATTTATTTGAAAGGCAGAGTCACAGAGAGAGAAAGGAAGAGACACCCAGAGAGAGAGAGAGAGAGCCTCCATCTGCTGGTTCACTCTGCAAATGGCCACAACAGCCAGGACTGGGCGAGACGGAAGCCAGGAGCCAGGAGCTTCTGGGTCTCCCAAGTGGGTGTGGGGGCCCAAGCACTTGGGCCATCTGCTGCTGCTTTCCCAGGTGCATTAGCAGGGAGCTGGACTGGAAGTGGAGCAGTGGGGCCTCGAACTGGCACCCACATGGGATGCTGGTGCTCCAGACAGCAGCCTAACCTGTGACACCACACACCAGCCCCCAGCGCTGTGTTTTTATTAAGAAACTCTGTTACTTCACTGTCAGTGTCAGCCCTTGCCGTGGACCCTGTCAGCATGGTGACAGTCTTGTTCATACATAGAACGAAAGAGGAGGAGCCCTCTACTTTGAGATCTACTAACTAGTTTTCATCACTGTCCCATAAATTGAGTTTCCTCCTCTAAATTTCTTTGGTTTTATTAATCTTTTTTAAAAAGGATTTATTTTATTTATTTGAAGGGCAGAGTTACGGAGCCAAAGGGAGAGAGGGATCTTCTATCTGCCACTTCACTCCCCAGATAGCTGCCGCAGTCTGCGCTGGGCCGGATCAAAGCCAGGTGCTGGAACTCTAAGTCTCCTACATGCGTGGCAGAAGTACAAATGCTTGGACCATCTTCCACTGCCTTCCCAGGTGCATTGGCAGGGCTCTGGATTGAAAGTGAAGCACCACTCTTATGGGATGCTGGCATTGCAGGCTGTGGCTTAACCTACAGTGCCACGATGCTGGCCCTCCGTTTTATGTTTAATGAATATAACATTAATGTGCATTTTATAAAAATTAGAACAACATGGAATTAGGCAGTTTAATGACACTCTTTCTTTAAACCCACTGTCCAGGAATAGCCTCTGTGAACAACTTGGTGTCTTGTATGGCCTTTCATAGCTTTGAATGTATGTGGCAACAGCAGCCAAACTGCCTGTGATCCAGGTCATGGGCATTGGCTCATTAAGTCCTCGCAGAGCTGCTTGAGAGGGGGTGGAGGGCTGTTCACCATAAAGTAAGCTCGAGGCTTTTGGCTGACCAGGGACTCGCCTAGGCTTGTTGCTAATATTTGCTATTATAAGCAATGTGCAGTTGCTGAGATGTCTCTAACTGGGTGTTCTTGTCTGATTATCTCTGTGTGATAAATTTCCACAAATAGAATTCCTTGGTGTGCACGTTTGAACTTTTGGTTCATGCTGAGAGGAATGGTTAAAAGCTTGGGCTTTGTAGTCACACGCAGCAGTAGTGTCCAACATGTAGGAAAAATGCGATGCAAGACCAGGGCCTGCTCTGCAGAGCTGGCATTTGAGTGTAGGACAGGGATGTGGGGTAGCAGCGAAATGAATGAGGGAGCAAGAAAAGTAGTGGTCTGTGCAGCTATGGAAAGAAAATGACATGAGAGATGCATCGTTCGGTTGGATGGGTCACGGGAGTGCTGCTGAAACAGGGATACTTGAGCTTCTAGTCTGAGTGACAAGAATGTTCTTACGTCCTTGGAATTCCCAGAAATGGGATCATGGGCTCAAAGATGCATACGTTAAAAATTTTAGTGTAGTATTGACAAAGTGACCTGCAAAGCAGCCGAAAATCATTTACATTCTCTGCACATACAGAAATGCATGAGTCCGTCACGCAGCAGAACTTTTCTCCTGATAGTAAAACGTAGAGCTGCTGAGGGCAGGCACTTTGGCTCAATGGGAAGGACACACCAGGATGCCCACATTCCAAATCGGAGTCCCAGCTTAAGGCCTGCCTCAGCTTCCAGTTCCGGTTGCCTACTAATGCACTAATGCACCAGAAGGGCAACAGAAGATGGCTCAAGAACTTGGGTTCTGCTGCCCATGTGGGAGACCCAGATTGAGTTCCTGGCTCCTGGCTTCAGTCTGGCCCAGCCCTGGCTGTTGCATTAGAGGGGTAAACTAGTGGATGGAAGATATCTCTCCATCTCCGTGTCTGTCTGTCTGTCTCTTGCTCTCTCTCTCTTTCTCTGTTTGCCCTTCAAATAAAATGAAAATGAACAAACAGAAATAAAAGTGGGGTCATCAAAAGTTGTCATAGGGACTTTTCCATTTGTCTTCTAATGGCCTTCATTAGCCAGGGAAAAGATAAGAAAACAAGTCAGCTCCTTTGAGGAATCCGTTCTGTTCCCTCTCCCTGAACAGTCCACCATCACCCATTACCCCCAGAAACCCTTTTCCTCCTGCATGGACCTTTTTCTCTGTGCCCGTTCCTGCCTGCGTTGTGTGATCAGACTGGAAGCCTGCAGCATTTTAGCCAGAGTTCATGTTGGTTAACAACCACTTTTCCATCTTTAGAATTAGGTAATGCCTGGCTCTGGGGAGGTGCCGACCAGCATCGCTATCGCTGTGAAAACAAGGCAGCTTTAGAGGTAGGCTGGTTTTTCCAAACAGCTCGTTGTCAGGGCTGTGACACCTTCTGTGAGTTAAAACCCTGCAGAAGGCTCTGCACATCTTCTTGTTACAGTCAAGCCCTCTCCTGTGTGGGACGCGCTAGGGCAGGGCCATTGGTGAAGACCGCACACTGCGACTGCTGCTGCCCCAGAGCCGGTGGGTACTAAGCCCTGTGTTGCTTGTTTGGCATGTGTGTGCTCGCGTACTGTTTGTGGTCTCTGCCGAGAGCTCTGTGTCGTCCTCTGAGCTGTGCTGGGAGAAGTGTGTTCTGCGCGTTTTCTAGCGGAGGTCAGCAGCATTACGGTGCAGTTACGCTACACAGCTCGTGCAGTACGGCTTTGTCCCTTTATGCAAAAGCTGTGTATTTTTGATAGAGCAGACATGTATTAGAATTTAATTTCTGATTCAAGCCTAAAAGAGAATGCTCCGTACTTCAGACTCATAGACAAATAGATTGAGTCACTTGTTCTTAAATGTGATTTCTCTTTATAATCTTTTTTAAACTTAGCAAATCAAATGAGACATCCCGAGGGCAATGTGTATGAGCAAGGGGCCTGGGGTGGTGTGGGGAGAGAATGTGTTTGGTGAAATTGTCCAGGAGCAAAGCACCGCTCACTTGAAGCCCAGAGATTTGTCATCCAAATATGTGCAGATTGCTGGTGCTATAAATAGTTTGAACTCAAGTAAACAGCCTCTTCCCCCAAGCTGCTGCGTGGCCATTATTCAGACGCCAGCCCAGGCTGGGGCGCAGCATCTCACACCAGGCTCAAGGCACTTGGGCTGCCTCTCTACCTGGGAGACACGAGCTCTCAGAGGGTCCCCCGCTTCGGCTCCCCCTGCCCCAGCCTGTTGTACAGCTTTGTCAACTCGCCTCTGTTCTAGAGCAGCACAGAGCTGAGATTCCTGGCACTATTTAAAGCCCTGGAGCCACATGGCCAACGCGTGAAGACTGAGCAGGCACAGACGTTCGCTTTTCGGGCAGAAGCACGCATAGCTCATCTGTGTCTTTGGAGCCAGGAAGAGTGGTGCTGGTTGTCAGAACTGCGCCGCGCCGCCCGTGCCAGCGCTGATCTGCTGTACGCCAGGCGGGCAGGCTGCTGGCATTCGGGGAGCCCTTTTGAGGACTCACACGAAATGTTGACAGTACAGCAAGTGAGGACATTCCACGGTTTATTACTCTATTTCCTTTGGAAAAAATATGTCTGGTTTTTCTTTTTAAATTCCTGCTTCAGCTGCGTTCACTTACAGTGACTCTTAGGTCAGCTGCCTGTGGGAGGTTCTGAATAACTGGGCATTCTGATGTTGAGGAGGGGACACATGATAAGGTGTGGTAGTGGGAATACTAGATTAAGAGTCAGCCAGCCTGGGACTGGTGTTGCAGCGTAGCAGCAGTTAGGCATTGCCTGTGATGCCAACATTCTATATGGGTGCTGGTTCAAGTCCCAGCTGCTCTGCTTCTAATGCAACTCCCTGCTAATGCATCCAGGAAAGCAGCAGAAGATGGCCCAAGTATTTGGGCCCCTGCACCCACACAGGAGACCCGGAAGAAACTCCAGGCTCCAGGCTTCGGCCTGGCCCAGCCCTGGCTGTTGTGGGCATTTAGGGAGTGAACCAGCAGATAGAAGATCTCTCTTTCTCTGTCTTTGTCTCTCCCTCTCTCTGTGTAACTCTGCCTTTCAAATTAAAATAAATCTTTAAAGAAAAAAGTCAGGAAACCTGGATTCCTGGGCAAATTGCCTGCCTTTTCTTAACTTTAGTTTTTTCGTTTTCCAAGTGAGGGTAGACTGTCTCTCCTGCTGCATGGGGTGGATGAGAAATTTTATGTCAAAGTACTTCTGGATTAGTACTTGGGGACGGGGGAGGACAGGTTGGGTAGGGAAAGGAGTTTGGCATTACAGTCTCGCTGGCCTGGCCTTCGCTGACTTCATGTTTCAGCCTTGGTGTTTTCGTCTGAAAGATGAGGATAGCAGTCCCTTCCGGCCAGGAGTGTTCTGAGAACGTGTACTAGCATAAAGCCTTGACAGACCGACAGCAGTGAAATGGCAGTGATGGTAATTATTATACTTAATGTGGAGGTACTCCCCTCGGGGATTTGGGATTCCAGACCTTCAGAAACATTCAATTCAAAGGTGTTGGGATTAGCTAAGGGCCCTACCAAAAGCTGATTACTAATAATCTGATAATAAACTAATAAACTGATAATAATAGATGACTTTTTAGAATCAAAGTAATACTTGAGCTTGGTTGAAAGAAGAAAAAAAGTCTTGAGTCCAGAAAGGCTCCCACCTCCTTACCTCTTGCCCCGAGGCAGTCGACTTATTTTCTGCATTTACTTCTTTTGCTGGTTCCCTCTAATATCACCTCTATTTTTTTGGAGGGGGGGGAATTTATTTTATTTATTTGAAAGGCAGAGTTGCAGAGGGAGAAGGAGAGACAGAGAGAGAGATCCTCCATCTGCTGGTCCACGCCCCAGATGGCCACATTGGCAGGGGCTGGGCCAGGCTGAAGTCAGGAGCCCAGCTGCGGTCAGGTCTCCCCTGTGCGTTCAGGGACCCAAGCACTTGGGCCATCTCCTGCTGCTTTCCGAGCGCATTAGCAGGGAGCCGGATTGAAGTGCAGCAGCCGGCACTGGAACCAGTCCTTGTATGGGATGCCGGTGTCCAAGGCGGAGGCGTAACCTGCTGTGTCACAGTGCCGGCCCCTCTATTTGTTTTCTGAAATTTTTTTCCCACAATGGCGTCTGCATTAGTTTTGCTTAGTTCTTCTCACAGTCAATATCATTGAAAACTCAAAAGCAGCTCACCCCCTTGCTCATGCTTTTTTATCTTCCGCCCAGTCTTCTTCCCAAGAGCACACACCGCAGGTTCTGGTCACTGTTGAATCCGGTGTTTTTCTCCAGATAGCTAGTTAGTATTCTGGGTAGCCGTCTCTGTTTTCTTAAAAGGATTGTGATGTTTCAAACTTGTGTAAAACTGGAGATTCTGTAATGAGCCCTCACCTGCCGTTACCCAGCTCCCAGATCGGCAGCCTGGGACCAGTCCCGTTTCATCGGCTCCTGTTGCCACTTTCCTCCTGCTACTAGGTAATTCTGGAGTAAGTTCTAGACAGACCGTTCATCAATAACTACTTCTTAAAAAGAGATTTATTTATTTAATTTAAAGGCAGATTTACAGAGTGGGGAGGTGGGTGGGCGAAGAGGTCTTCCATTCGCTGGTTCACTCTCCAAATGGCTGCAACGGCCGGAGCTGGGCCAATCCGAAGCCAGGAGTGAGGAGCTTCTTCTGGGTCTCCCTTGTGGATAGCAGGGGCCCAACAGCTTGAGTCATCTGCTGCTGCTTTGCAGGTGCATAAGCAGGGAGCTGGATCAGAACTGGAGCCTCTGGGACTCGAACCTGTGCCCATCAGTAACTACCTGCTATGCCATAACACTGGCCCTATCAATAACTACTTAATAAGGACTGCCCTTGTTTAGATACAACTGCACTACTCCTATAACCCATGAAATTATTAATAATTAACCCCTCGTTATTAACAAAAATTTCCAATCAATGAAATTTTTTTCTCTAATCAGATCCAAACAAGTACCACACGTTTTTCCTAACTTGTCAGTGGAGGTGTTGCCTGCTGACTTGTCGAATGGCTGTGAGGCTTTCATTCCTTTGTGAGCACACAACCCCCCTCATGCCCCCTTTCCTCCAAGGATCACAGTTTCTAGTAAAAGTTGTATTCAATATTTTACAGTTGTGGGATTATAAATATTATTTAATTCAGAGCCAGTAGCATCCTAATTATTTTTCTTTTCTGTATGACTTTGTTTTTCCCAGACTTCAGTAATAGCCTGGTGTTTGTTTGCTTGGTTTTCCTGGTTCCTCGTTGCTTAGCCTTTCCACACGTCACTGTATGCAGACCTGTCGGGGAGTCTGTCACTTGGGTTTTCCTGGAGCCTTTGTCCTCCTCCTCTAATCAGCCAGGTTCTTTCCAGGCTAGAGGCTCCGCTGAGCCCAGAGCTGCCCTCGTCATCCTGGCATTCCTTTCACCTCTGTCACGGTAGTGCCCTGTTTTCTGACTACTGCTTTTTCCTAACTTTAAACCGTCATTTAGGGGAAACAGATTCTCCAGGAACTTACTGAGAAAATAGTGCATGAGAAATCAATTGTTCCAAGTCCTTGCATAGCTAAAAATACCTTTATCTTGCCCAGTTAAGCATAGAATTCTTGGTTCCAAATAATTTTCCTTTAGGACTTTCCTATTGTCTTCAGTACTGGGGCTAAGAAGTCTGATACCAATCTGATTCTTTTCTTCTGAAACAGGCTGTTGTCCCTCGGGAAGCCTTTTGAATTGTTTTCTTCTGAATTCTGGAAGGTTAGAAGGCAGTCTAGCTACATTCCTACTCAGCACTTTTCAGATTTCTCAGTTCGAATATTCAAATCTCCCGTTAGCTCTTAGAAGATTTCCTTGTTTCTTAGATGTATTTTTTTTCTGAAATTTTTATTTAATCTGATGTTAGACTTCCTAGATTATTGCCTTATAACAAGATCCTTTTTTATCCTATGAATATTTTTCCCTTATATTTTGAAAGATGTCTTATTTTCTAGTCTTTCTACTGGATTGTTAATTTCAGAATTCATATTGTTAATTTCTAAGAGCTTGTTTTGTTTTTTGAAGATAATATAATTTATCAGTTTATTAAGCAAAATAGGATGTTAATTGCATCAGGTTGTATGGCATCAAAGATTTTTTTAGTAAGCTTTTATTTAATAAATATAAATTTCATAGGTACAGCTTTTGGATTGTAGCAGTTCTTCCCCCCATACCCACCCTCCCACACCCACTCCCGTCCCACCTCCTACACCCTCTCCAATCCCATTCTTCATTAAGATTCACTTTTAATTATCTTTATATACAGAAGACCAACTCTATACTAAGTAAAGATTTCAACAGTTTGTACCCACACAGACACTCAAAGTATAAATTACGACTTGAAGACAAGTTTTACAGTTAATTCTCACAGTACCACTAGAGATCCTACATGGGGAACAAGTATACAGTGACTCCCAATGTTGATTTAACAATTGACACTCTTATTTATGACATCAGTAATCACCCGAGGCTCTTGTCATGAGCTGCCAAGGCTATGGAAGCCTTTTGAGTCCACAAACTCCGTCATTATTTAGACAGGGCCATAAGCAAAGTGCAAGTTCTCTCCTCCCTTCAGAGAAAAGTACCTCCTTCTTTGATGGCCCCTTCTTTCCACTGGGGTCTCATTCACAGAGATCTTTCATGTAGGTCATTTTTTGCCACCATTTTGGCTTTCCACACCTAAAATGCTCTTGTGGGCTTTTTAGCCAGATCCAAATGCCTTAAGGGCTGATTCTGAGGCCAGAGTAGGAGCTTGTTTTTTGTTTGTTTGTTTGTTTGTTTGTTTTGACAGGCAGAGTGGACAGTGAGAGAGAGAGAGACAGAGAGAAAGGTCTTCCTTTGCCGTTGGTTCACCCTCCAATGGCTGCTGCAGCCAGCGCACCGCGCTGATCCGATGGCAGGAGCCAGGTGCTTCTCCTGGTCTCCCATGGGGTGCAGGGCCCATGCACTTGGGCCATCCTCCACTGCACTCCTGGGCCACAGCAGAGAGCAGGCCTGGAAGAGGGGCAACCGGGACAGAATCCGGTGCCCCGACTGGGACTAGAACCTGGTGTGCCGGCGCCGCAGGCGGAGGATTAGCCTAGTGAGCCGTGGCGCCGGCACAGAACTTGTTTTTAATCAATTTATTTCTTTATGTTTTATGGACAGATATCTTCAAAATCTCTGAAAACTAAAGAATTTTTTTAAAAAACTTCTTGTGTGAATTTTCTTTTTCTCCGTAGGGTCTGTTTCCTTTTTGTTTTAGTCTTGGCCACGCTGTAGGTTTTCTTCTAATGCCCTGTGATGCTCCTCCTGGCCGTTCACGTTTGGTAATGAAAGACTCCTTCCAGGGGCGAGGCCTTGCTTTCCTGTGGAAGGGCTTGGTTTTCCCACAGGCCTCTCCCTGCCTGGGGAGCTGCTGGAAGCTCCCTGCACCAAGTGGCAGGGTGCACTTTGCTGTGGGGCACATGAACTGGGGCCTCAAATGTCAGAGGAAGCCAGCCAGGGTCACTACCTGTGCTTTCTACAGAGCTTCCAGGCCTCCTGTGCACTCTGGATGTGGGGGCTGAAGCCCCGGCACCGGACCTTCAACGAGGTCAGCAGCGTCGCCCTGCTTCACTGACGGCTCTGAGCCTGAGTGCCTACAACAGTACCTGGCACAGAACAGGAAACCCAGTAGTATTTTCTACACACGCACACGCACATGCACACACACACACACACACACGCACACACACAGTAGCCCAGGCCTGGAGGAAATCAATAGCATGCTTTAAAACAAAAAAGAGCCATGTCTTTTTGTGTCCTTTCTCCTAAGTCCTGTCTCCATATCTGCCCTCTCCAGACCAGGGCTCCCTGGGGCCCCACACAGCCACTTGCGTTGGGGCTTTCTTGTCCCTGTGCTCTGAACTTCAGCTTCCCTATGCCTTCGGGCTTCTGTGAATCTCTCCTGTCCCTCTGTCCCTCGAGAGTTATTTAACATGAACTCCGTTACTCTGTAATGATCCTCTCCAAGAGGGAAAACAGTTTCTGGTTTGGAAGACATGGCTCTTTTTTGTTTTAAAGCATGTTATCGTTTTATTCCAAGCCTGGACTATGTGTGTATGTGGGGGTGGGGGGTGCACACATGCATGTGTGTGTGCGTGTGTGTGTTTAGAAGATACTATTGGGTTTCCTGTTCTGTACCAGGTACTGTTGTAGTCACACAGGATCAGATCCATCAGTAAAGCAGGGAGACATGTTGTTGACCTCATGGAGCTTAAAGTCCAGGAGGGCAACACACAGTTTGTACTGACAGTGATGTGTGTTAAGGATTGTGAAGAAGGGAGAACATGGGACCAGCACAGCAGGGGGAGCTAAGGTGACTCAGAAGGCATCCCTAAAAAGTGACCTTGAATTTGAGATCTGATGACCGAGCAGGAGTTGAACAAAACAAGAAGGAAGAAGAAGACAGTGTTGCAGCCTTCCAGGGTGTGCATTTTTTGGGTGCAGGCTCTCTGGAGTCAGGCCTCCTGGCTCCTGCCAGCTGTCCGTCAGACACACTGCATCAGCGGTTTCTGGAGGCCAGGAAGTAGCCTCAGAACCCTGCACCTGACTGTAAACCACTAGGTGTACTTTGAAGCCAACGTTACGTACATTCAGCAGACGTGGCGGCGGGGGCGGGGCGGGGAGGGTTGGTTCTTCTCCACTCCCTGCCCCTGCGAAGTAACAAAGGTTTCTGACTTCAAAACCATCTTGAGCAGAGCATAAGTGTGGTTCCTCCTGTGGGGCGCTGCACTAGGAGGTTAACTGGTTGTTTCTGGGTAGTGGGATAATGAATGATTTTCCTCCCTGTCCTCCTGTTCTGTGTATTTGCTCTTTTATAACATGCACTCCTTGTAATTGGAAAGAAAACAAAATCTACTCTGATTTATGAATCTCCATGAGTATGCTTCCCAGTTGACAAGAAAAAGCGAGGCCCGGCTGACTGTGGCAGAGTGAGGAAGTGGGGGACATCGCGACGGCAGGGACCTGCCCTTGACGGCTGAGGAGCTGACTGCAGTTCACAGCAGCAGTTTGTGCTGGAAAGCGGGTCATGGTGGCCAGAATCGATTAATTCACACGCTCCATCCAACAGATCCTCTTCAGGTACTAGCTGAACGAATCACTGGGCTCATCTGTGTCTGGACTTTCCCCATGTGTCGAGTGGAGGGAAAATCATGCCTACCGCATCAGGATCGCTGTGGGATTAGAGATGACTTATATAAAGCAGTTAGAACATTACCTGCGAATGGTTCACACTCAGTAGAAGTTTGGGTTTGTTTATGATGTCCTTATTTAAATAAGTGCCTCAATACTTACAAAATGCTGCTAACTTAGACACAGATCTTTTCCTTAAGATCAGATGCTAGCAGAGGCATAAGACCTGCCCAGAACTAAATAGATATCTCAAAGGAGAAAGGGATATGTTTCCTTAGTTTTTTAAATATTTATTTAAATCTGATTGAAAGGCAGAGTGACAGAGAGCAAGAGATCGTCTGTCCATTGGTTCACTCCCCAAATACCCGCAGCAGCCAGGCCAAAGCCAGGAGCCCAGAACTCCATCCAGGTCTCCCAGATGGGGGGCGGGCTGCTTGCTCAGGCACATTACGGGAAGCTGGATCAGAAGAGGAGCAGGCAGCAGTATGGGATGCAATATGGGATGTGGGCACTGCAACCCCTGCCCCAGGGATATGTTTCGTAAGAGAGACACGTGAGGAATAAGGACGTTCAGAGGTAGGGAAGACCTGGTCCGGGTGGGGTGGGGGAGGGGGGACAACAGGGCTGTCTGTGCGCACACACGCAGCCTGCCTCCTGCGCCCTGGCACTGTCACGTTTCCTGTGGGAAAGCCCTTTCAGTTCCGATGCAGCCCGGCCCCAGGCAGCCCTGAGCCTGAGCAGCCTGGGCAGCTTCGCCTGCGTCTTTGTCGCAGCTGGAAGGTGTGAATGGTAACGTGTCCTGTGCCTGACGGCTGTGAGGGTTCTGCAGAGCGGTGTTCGTGACGTGCTTGGCACAGTGCGGGGGCCCAGTCCACAGTGTGTGTCCACTGCTGTCCCTGGTCATCCAGAAGGAGCGTGCCTGTGCTCACGGATCCCGCCACAACTGTGGGGTTGTTCGTCCGTGAGGCCAGCGTTACTGAGTACGTGTCCTGGAGGAAAATGGTGTATGGTACTGTTGTTTTTATGAATGGGCTCGTTACCATTGTTTTTGTTCAAATAATACGATTCAGAGCATCAGGTGTAAAGTGGCCCGGGTCCGTTTCCTGACGCCCACTGCGCAGCTGGAGTAAAGGCGCGGCCACACCTCGGCCCGGCCTGTGGTCCCTGCAGCTTGCCCGCCGGCGCTCAGCGAACATGCTCTTCTCCCTTCTGGAGAGGACAGGGCCTTCTTTGTGTCGTCGTCACATCATCAGGGCAGAGGACGTGAAATTGTCAGGATCAGAAAGTAGTGTCCTGCTGTGAAGACTGGGCAGCGGGGTGTTGTGAGGATTTGTGAATTTACAGCATGTGCCAACTCACACGAGAGCCCCACAGGACCAGCGGAGAGCCAGACCTCTCAGCGGGAGACTGCCGCTCCCTACCCCCACCCCCCACCCCCGGCGGTTCCCAGCTTGATGCTCTTTTTACTCCCTGCATACACCGTCTTGAAAAGCCTTCACCTTGGTAGAGAAGCGCCTGTGCTTGGACCTTCCCTGGGAAGCGTCAGAGTTTCTGAGAACAGATTGAAGTGCTCGTTAAGTCACAAACTGCCGTGGCCTTGCCCCTCCTGGAGGGAGCTGCTTTCTCAGCAGACTCGGCCCTGACTGCCGTCCGCAGCCCAGCAGCGTTGGCGGCTTCAGATCTGCTCCTTTGGGACAGGCAGCGAAGTGGGACTTGCATCAGGCACGCGTGTGTTGCTGGCAAAGAAGGTAGGCACCCACTCCACGCAGTGGCAGACGTGTCTCCACCCTCAGGCTGGGCAGAGTCACGCTTTAGAGAGAGATCTCTGGTACTGGGGGCGGGGTGCTGACCTAGTTAGGGGTTCAGAGACTCCATTTCTAACTCAGGCCCTTTCATTTTGAGCTGTGTGACCCGGGGCAAGTCACTTCTGTGTTTCGTTTTCCTTAATTCTAAGGGTGTTAGGAGAATCAGGTGAGGTTATGTGCAGTTATTAACATCTCTTCAGCACTTCGTATGTGCCACTTTCAGTCCCCTTACCTGTGGTGTTTAAGTCTCACGGTCATAGAAGCAATACTGTGGCCTGTTTTGTAGCTTAAAAACTGAAATTCAGAGAAACTAAGTCACACAGGACACAGATCTTCATCTCCAGCTTGTGAGATGTTCCCCCCCGCATGCCGCATTGCTTCCCACGGGACACACAGGTGGGGAGAGAGGTTTTGTGCGTCTTCACCACCAGGCACTCCACGGAACGATGACGATTATTCCACGCGGGCCCCTAAGGACAGTTCCGTTCTTATGCTTGTCCTTTTCAGTCTGGTAGTGATGCTGCCGCTCTTGGTGTCCCCCGGGACTCCTCCTCTCCCAGAGAAATAGTTCAGCTCCACTGCCCAGGGGCCTAAAGGAGCTGGGCAGAGCCTTGTGTCTTGGGCTGTGGCCTCTCTCCCGCAGGGTTCTGCCCGCCCTCAAGCCTGTAGTTGGGTAGTTTCTAGTAAAAGGCCTTCTAAGGCATTTGTTGATGAGCTCCTCGGGCACTGGGATTTCTGAAGTGGGAAACTGCAAGGCTGTTTTGTTGATGGGGAAGGTGGGGTCCCGAGAGGGAGCTGCCTTGGTGGAGGCCATTCATCCAGCTGGGGATTGACCAGGTCGCGTCCAGTACCCCACGCAGCAGAGCTGTGCCCTTTCCAAGCCTTTCCTGTGGGCCCAAGGACAGGCTCACACGTCATGCCCGGCCTGTGCCTAGGAAACTTATGGAGGAATTTAACTACTTGGAAGTTGCACAGAAAGAAGAGACGGAGGTGGGGTGGCGTGGGGTGGGGTGTCGATCTCCTCTTATATTATTATGTCGTGTGTTCAGCACCAGAGAAATGAGTTAAAGCACAGCTGAGCAAACTAGATGGCCCACAGCCAGCAGTAACAGAGGCACAGGGGTTTACGCTGGGAGCCGGGCTCGGTGAGCAGATAGGAAGCCTTTTGTCACTGGGGCTGCAGGGTAGAAAATTGAAGGAAGGATGTTAGGCAATTGTGACAGGCCTGGGTTGCAGTTACAGCCCCCGGCTCATTGTCCAAGGGAAATGGATCTGCCCCGTGGACGGAGAAGTGGAAACTGAGCAAGTGAGTTGAGTGGTTGACATCATCAGGCCGAGTGTTGGGTTACAACAGATGGGGACTTAGTTGGCCCGAGACGTGGGAAACACCCTCTAAAACCTCGAAGTGCTTTTCATTTAGGAGACACGGGGGAGGGAGAAAGGGCGAGAGAGGATCCTCCCGCAGCCCGGGCAGCCTGCTGATCCTGACTCCTGCTTTCTGACATCTGTCTCCTCCTGGGCTTTGAGGAAAGTGCTCTTGTAAGTAAAAGTTAACTGGCTCCGCGGAGCTCTCTGGAGAGCTCGCTCTCCAGCCTGCTGGTCACACAATGTCTATTTTTATGTTGTAATATATGCGAGCTTGGTCTGGAACAGCCCAGGGCTAGAGCTGGGGCTTCAGGAGTCACAGCTGGGCTTCCTTCAGCTGCTGTTTGACTTTCTTACCAAAGAACTTTGACAGAGCACCCAGAGCCTCAGAGCAGCTCCTTGCCCCAAATAGAGGGCAAGAAAAAAAATCCTGCCTGGGAGGCGGTGCCTGTAAAACCCCCCTTTTTTCTGATTGCAAACATCTTACAGAAAATCTTAAACGTTCTAGGAAGAAGTGTCTCTGAAAGTAGAGATGACTGATAACCTTGCTCGCACGGGTGCAGGGTTGCTGTGCTAAGCTTCTGTTAGAGGTGGGGTTAGGTCTCAGAGTCGCCACAGATGACCCCAGTGCTGTGGTGGCTGGGTGGTGGGGTCTCCGAGACAGAGGGAGGGTTGGAGATCTTTAACTTTGGCTCTGATCTTTTTATTGCTTCCTTTTAAAAAATTGTGCTGTTTATGCCTAGAAAATAAACAGAATACCTAAGCTCCTAGGCATTTGTTTGTTGCTGTTTTCCGGATTTTCAGCTAAGCTACTCTGTGCATAGAGAAAGGGAAGGGCCCTTCCTGGTGGGTCCCCGAGCTGAGGGCTCTCCCAAGGCTGGAGAAGTAGCCTGCGCATGCTGGGACCCACCTCCCCTTAGCAGGTTCATGGTGTTTGAGAAGTGCTAGTTAATGGAGAAAGATTTCTGCTTTAAAAAAGCAAAAGCTACTGTGTATCAGAAGGGCCACCCAAGAAAACTAGGTAACCTTGAGCAAGTGTTTCACCCTCTCTGGATCTGTTTCTTCCTTTGTACCTAAATGGGGAGACAACTTCGATGTTTCCAAATTTAGCTTGATGCGAATTCTGTATTTCTTTCCCCTTGGGGACTCCTGTGGCTTCAGAGATTTCGGTATCTCAGAGTGGCTACAAACTGGTGACTTGTTAAGTTCAGTTTTTGAAAAAGACAAGAAGCAGACGGCATTATTAAGTTACTTGTAAGTTTTAGTGATTTTTTTTTCAGGTTTAGTGTTTCTGAAGAATGAGAAATAGTCTTAGCGGGGTGTGTGTGTGCACGTGTGTGTGTGTACCTGCATGTACCAGCAGGCACACTTGAACAGAGAGGAGAGAATACGACTGAGCACTCGGGCAGTGACAGGCCCTGTGTTCTGTTCTGCCATTTCCATCACACTGGGTGGTCAGCATTCTCACTCCCTAACCTCGCTCACTGCGGGCCCCTGTCCACTACATGCTGCCACATGGTTCTGAGCGCCTTCCTAGTGTTCACCTAAAGTGTACATAATTATTGGTAAAACTTCCATTCCCTGTGTCTCCCCTGACCGGGTGCGCCCTGTGTGTGTGTGTGTCCTGCCCATCACATGGCCCGTGGTCAAGTGGAAAGCCTGGAACACGGGTACACAGGAATACAGGTCACCCAATTTTCACTGCAGGCCCGCCACCTCGCTCCTAGTTTGGCAAGAGATTGGCCTCCCTGCTCGCTTCTTTGAACCCAAGCCTAGCTACACTGCTGCAGGGGAAGGTGACCACAGCCAAGGCACAAAGAACAGCAGAAGTCAGAGCTTGGATTTTGTGTTTCCCAGGTCCCAGGGCTTGACGGTTTAAGGGATGTTTGTCTCTAAGGGCTTCCCAGCCCCCTGCTGTGTGAAACCAGCCACTGGCACGGGCAGTGGGAACCCCGGGCTTCCTCCTGTCTCACTCCAGCCCCCCAGTCTTGAGACTTTGGATAATGAAGGAAGTCATCCCTGTTCCTAAGGTGGTGGTGAGGGGGTGATGTTCTCTAAGGAAGTGGCCTGGACTTTGTGGTCCCTGCTAAGAGGCAAGGAATGGCAATGTGGTGAAATGCCTCATAGCCCCCAGTGCAGACCCTCCTGCAGACCCTCATGGACCCCAGGAGGGCGACTCGTTCCTCATTTGTGCTGAGTCAGTGTGCTTTTGCTGATACACCTCTCCTTAGCCCTCCACGCTGGCAGTGAGCTGAGGGCATGGTGGAGGGTGGAGGTGGTTTCTAGAGAGACCGCTGTGTCCAGAACTCTTACTTGGCTTTTGCATCTTGGAATGTGGGTCATGCAGAGGGCTGGGCACCTTGGATATGCTGACTCCTTTTAATCTTCGCAGAAATGATGTAAGACACAGAGAGGTGACGTCACTGTGCAAGGTCTCAGTGCTAGAGCCGCTGTGACTAAGGAGTGATGGGGGTCCTGTTGCACCGTACCTCCTCCCCACAACACCTCCCTGGACCTCGGTTTCTCCAGCTACCAAATGAGGACGATTGACTAGAGGTGGAAGTCGGAGTCGGATTTTGTTTTTCACTTGCGTGCCCTGAGGTGTGTCTTCCTAGGTGTATTATGCTCTCTAGCCTCTTGCCTGGCCCCTGGCCCCTGAGGGCATTTGGGGTCCAGAGTGTGTCAGTGTAGACACACTGAATCTAGAACTCAGCGAGAGATGAGAGATTAGCGAGGAGAGCAGGTAAGAAGAGCTCTGCCCTCATCACCTCCTGGCTGGGAAATCGCGGGCACAAGTCACACCGCCTCCCAGAGCCACAACTGTCCCCACTTTACAGAGGCACCCGGGGATGAGACGGCATGTGGCCCGTGACGCACCTCCTCGGTACAAACATACGTGCTCAGGTTTAGCTGCTTTACAGTTTCCAGAGAGAGAATGTTAGCCAGGTACACAAGTCGTAGGTGCTCAGTCGAGGGATGGCATTTGTCTGAACAACCTGAAGTCTCTGACCTTATGAGTTTGAAGTCACCTGTGATGGACCCTGGAGCTGCTGTGTCGACTCTTGACCAAGCCTCAGTGCTGCTTCCTGTCATCACCCAGTCGGTGAAACTGAACCTTAAACCAGCCAGCCAGTGCTAAGGTCAAAAGCAGAAATGGGTGCTCCTCCTGGGTCCAGAGGACCCAGCCCAGCCACTTAAGGAAGAAACTGGTAACAGGTGCTGTGTGTGACAAGAAGCTGAGCTCACCCAATGAACCTTGAGGGTTGTCACAAGAGACCAGATGTGATGCCTAAGTGGAGACAGGGGTAGAAAACTTAAAGTTCTTAGGAACAGATTGTTAATCCTGACCTGTGGCTGAGCTCACTGCCTCCTGGAAGCCCATCGGAAATGCTTTATGAAAACTTTGAGGCATGTTCCTTCCAAGAGTATTCCTTGGGAAGTTGTAGTCAACTGCAATGCTGAATTTTTTTTTAAAGAATATTTTTTTGTTTTCTTTTGAGAGGCAGAGACAGAAATTGTCCATCTACTGGTTTACTTCCCACATGTCCACAACAGCTGGGGTTGGGCCAGGCCAAAGCTGAGAGCTTAGAACTCAGTCCAGGCCCCCTGCATGGATGACAGGGGCCTAACTACTTGAGCCAACAAGTGCTGCCTCCCAGGGTCTGCCTTAGGAGAAAGCTGGAATTGGGAGTGGGAGCGAGGACTCAAACCCAGACATTCCAATAAGGAACCCCCAGCATCCTAAGTGGGGGCTTAAATGCTAGGCCACACGCCTACCCCTGAGTGATTCTGCATTGCAGATTAGACTGTATCTGCTCAGCTGGCACTGTGGCGCAGCAGGTTAACACCCTGGCCTGAGGCGCCCACATCCCACATGGGCACTGGTTTGAGCCCTGGCTGCTCCACTTCTGATGCAGCTCTCTGCTGTGGCTTGAGAAAACAGTACAGGATGGCCCAAGTCCTTGGGCGCCTGTACCCGCGTGAGACACCCGGAGGAGGCTCCTGGCTCCTGGCTTCGGATTGGCACAGCTTCGGCCGTTGGGGCCAGATGGGGAGTGAACCAGCGGATGGAAGACCTCTCTCTCTCTCTCTCTCTCTCTCTCTGACTTTCAGATAAATAAATAAATCTTTAAAAAAAATCTGCTCTTGCTGAGGAAGCCTGCATTCTCTAACTTTAAAGGAAGCCTCTTTTTTTTTTTTTTAAGATTTATTTATTTGAAAGTCAAGAGTTACACAGAGCAGAAGCAGAGAAAGAGAGCGGTCTTCCATCTGCTGGTTCGCTCCCCAGTTGACCGCAATGGCTGGAGCTGTGCCAATCCAAAGCCAGGAACAAGGAGCTTCTTCCAGGTCTCCCACAAGGGTGCAGAGGCCCAAGGACTTGGGCCATCTTCTACTGCTTTCCCAGGCCATAGCAGAGCTGGATCAGAAGTGGAGCAGCTGGGAGTCGAACTGGCACCCATATGGGATGCCAGCACTGCGGAAGGCAGCGGCTTTACCCGCTGTGCCACAGCGCTGGTCCCGGAAGCCTCTTTAATCTTGCGAGATATTGCTGGCTTCAACTTGGTGTTCCAGAGCTGGGTAATAGACCCTCAGGACACTAAAGAAATGAAGTATTTCGAGGTCTGTACATTCTTACTGTGTTCCAGAGACCTAGGTCAGTGATTAGGTTCTGTCCTTTATGGGTGCGGTCTGACCAGCTAGTGAACATGTGGAGAGGACCTTGTCCTGCTAAGCACTGGGCTAGATGGACAGGGTGATTAAAGATGCAGGCCCTGGTACTGTTGAATTCTCTGCACAGGGGAGGGTAGGCAAGTGCATGAATCATTGCAGTGGCAAGTGGAGAGTGCTCTCAGAGAAATCCGTGAGCAGGAGTGCTCCAGAGTGCCAGTCAGTGGGGGTCGGCTCGGGCGCTGGCCTTGGTCTTGAGCTGGCTGGTCATTCCCACTCCTCCCACCCCGCCTCTCCCATTCCTGACACTCAAAGCTGGCCGACCTCCGCATGGGGAGCCACTGCGAGCAGCCCCCTGCTGAAGCTCTCTTCCTAGCACCCTCCTGTCGCCCGTGGCCTCAGGACTGAGAAGCGCTCTAACAGAATAGAGATACTGAGAAGGCCTGGAACAGAATCCCAAGGTGCAGTAAGGAAGCAGCATAGGGCTGGGTGATTCTGTCTGAAATCATGGCTGGATTTTCTGTTGGTTTGTTTTTATAACATTTATTGTGGTTTTTCTTGATTATAAAATTAGAACCTGTTCAAGGAAGGAAGGCTAGACAGTACAGAGAAACATACTTAAAATAAGTCCCCACTCAGTGATTTCCCTTCTCTGGTTTTTGGATAAGGGCCTGTCTCCCCATCCCCCACCCACGCACGCCACCGCATTTCCAGTTTAGCTCTAACTTCAGTGTCTCCTGGGCAGAGCCTCACGTTGGTCTGCATCCCATCCGATGCTGGCTTGCCGTGCTGCGGTCTGCTGGGAAGGAGAAGCTCCATCTGGGACTGGTTAGGGGCTGCAGCCTTCATTTCTGTCCACTGTTAAGAACTCTGGGGTGTTAGGCATTTTACAGGGTGCTGTGGGAAACGGTGCTCAGTGTGGTAGGAAAAACAAGACTTGGGTGACCACCAGGTATGATCATGTGCCCCAAGGGAGGTGGGTACAATGCCACAGAAAGCGCAAGAAGGTGGAGGAGCGGTTCCTGAGCCCTCAGTTCACGTCAATCAATTTCTCATGTATTCAGCTGGTATACATTGGGCACCTAATATCTGCCAGGCACTGGGCAAGGTGATAGGTGGATGATGTTAAATACCATAGGCATGACCCTATGGCAAGGACAGATGGTGGTGGTATGAAGTCGGTAAACTGGGTGAGTAAAGAGGAGACTGTGGTGTGGTTGTGGGGCTTCCTTCTTGACATGGTGCTTAGCCTGAGGTGCAGAGCCAATTCTTGTGAGAACCAAGGGAGAGAGGGAGAAGAGGGGTGCTGCGAAGCGGGAAGAATATTGCAGGCAGGGTGAGTTATCTGGGGGAACAGGCTCAAGACAAGAAGGCGTGCAGAGGTTGGAGCAATTCAAAGGCCATTGTTGTGGCTAAAGCACAGAGGGAGAGGGAAGAGAAAGATGGGCGAAGCTTAGGGTTAGGGGAAGGGAAGAGAAGTGGGCAGGGCCCGAGGATACAGGCTTTTGTGATTGGTATTTGCTGTTAGAAAGTGCATCGGAGCCGGCGCCGCGGCTCACTAGGCTAATCCTCCGCCTAGCGGCGCTGGCACACCGGGTTCTAGTCCCGGTCGGGGCGCCGGATTCTGTCCCGGTTGCCCCTCTTCCAGGCCAGCCCTCTGCTGTGGCCAGGGAGTGCAGTGGAGGATGGCCCAGGTGCTTGGGCCCTGCACCCCATGGGAGACCAGGAAAAGCACCTGGCTCCTGGCTCCTGCCATCGGATCAGCGCGGTGTGCCGGCCGCAGCGCGCCGGCCGCGGCGGCCATTGGAGGGTGAACCAACGGCAAAGGAAGACCTTTCTCTCTGTCTCTCTCTCTCACTGTCCACTCTGCCTGTCAAAAAAAAAAAAAAAAAAAAAAAAAAAAAAAAAAAAAAGAAAGTGCATCGGAAGGCAGGAGTGGGAGCAGAACAAAGGTACTGCTGCAAAACGTGCTTTGTAAAACAGGAAGACCTGTAGGAATCAGGAGTATTGGTATTTCAATGAAACCTTTGTTATCAGTAAAGTAGAATTAAAAGCTGGGGCTGGGGACCTGCACTGTGACATAGTAGATAAAGCCACCGCCTACAGTGCCAACATCCTATATGGGTGCTGGTTTGAGACCCAGCTGCTCTACTTCAATCTAGCTCTCTGCTACGGCCTGGGAAAGCAGTAGAAGATGACCCAAGTGCTTAGGCCCCTGCACCCATGTGGGAGACCCAGAAGCGGCTCCTGGCTTTGGATCAGCCCAGCTCTGGCCATAGCGACCATTTGGGGAGTGAACCAATGGATGGAAGATTCTCTCTCTCTCTCTCTCTCTCTCTCTCTCTCTCACCTCTGTAATTCTTCCTTTCAAATAAATATTAAGAAAAAAATAAAGCTAGGGCTGGCATGGTGGCTTAGTGGGTAAAGCTACCACCTGTGACATTGGCATCTCATATGGGTGCTGGTTCATTTCCTGGTTGTTCCACTTCTGATCCAGCTCCCTGTAAATGGCCTGGGCAAAGCAGCAGAGAATGGCCCAAGTGCTTGGGTGCCTGCCACCCATGTGAGACACTGATGGAACTCCTGGCTCCTGGACATTGTGGCCACTTGGGAAGTGAACCAGCAAATGGAAGATCTCTGTCTCTCCCTCTCTGTAACTCTTTCAAATAAATAAATAAATTTTAAAGATTTATTTATTTATTTGAAAGTCAGAGTTACACAGAGAGAGGAGAGGCAGAGAGAGACAGACAGAGAGAGAGAGGTCTTTCATTCGCTGGTTCACTCTCCAATTGGACACAATGGCCAGAGCTGCGCCAATCTGAAGCCAGGAGCCAGAAGCATCTTCCGGGTATCCCATGTGGGTGCAGGGGCCCAAGGACGTGGGCCAACTTCTGCTTTCCCAGGGCATAGCAGAGAACTGGACTGGAAGTGGAGCAGCTGGGTCTCGAACCAGCGTCCATATGGGATGCCAGCGCTTCAGGCCAGGGTGTTAACCTGCTGCACCACAGCACCACCCCCAATAAATATATATTTTAAAAAGTTAAAAGCAGAGACAGATATTTGGCCTAGCAGTTAAGGTGCTAGTTAAGATACCTACACCCATTTCAAAGTTCCCAGGTTCAATACCCATTTTTGGTTCCTGGTTCAAGCTGCTGCCTGCTAACACAGACCCTGGGAGTCATTGGTGATGGCGTGAGTAATTGGGTTCCTGCCACCACATGAGAGACTGGAATTTGGCTCCTGGCTTCAACCCTTGGCTCACCCCAGTCATCATCTGGAGTGAACCAGCAAATGGGAGCTCTCTACCTGTTCCTCTTTCTTTTCTTTTTTTTTTTCTTTTCTTTCCCTCCCTCCCTCCCTCTCTCCCTTCTTTCCTCCCTGCCTCCCATCTTCCCTCCCTCCCTCTCTCTCAGGTACATTTAAAAAACAGCCTTGAAGCATTCCACCAGGGGAGGGTGGAAGGCGCCCTCCTGATTGCTGTGAAGTGGCACATCCAGCAGAGGCGGTGTCCCTTAGAGCCTGTTGGGAATGCTCTCCTGCTTTTCCCCTGTATGTCATCATTGCCTTTCTCCTCCCATTAAGGTGATTCCCAGAACACCTTACTTCACTTGCCTGGACTCCTGGCCCCCTGCGCTAGAGACGCCAGAGCCCCTGCTTTTGGAGACAGGAAGACGCTGCGGCTGGCGGGGCTGTTTCCCAGTCGCTCCCAAGAGAGGAGAGTTGGCTTTGGAGGGAATGAAGGGGTCAGAAAACAGCCCGGAGTCAGCCCCCACACCATCTGAACACTGAGCAGTTTCAAACAAAAGCTATAGGCTTTCTTTTGGACTTGAAAGGGGGAAATTTTTTTTTAAGTAAGGATTTTTTTTCACCTTTTAAAAATAAAAGTCATAAATGCTTAGGAAATAAATTACTTTTTCTCCCATGAGCTTTATTCCCCTTGCTTCCGACTATAGAACAGCATGTTGGAAGGCCTGTTCTATTTTCTTTTAAAGATTTATTTATTTACCTACTCACTTAATTACTTTACTTACAGAGAGAGGCGGGGAGACAAAATGGGGGGAGTGGAGATCAGTCTTCCATCCACTGGCTTACACGCTGGGCCAAACTGAAGCCAGGAGCCAGGACCTCCAGCTTGAACTCCTTTGTGGGTGGCAAGGACCGTCCTCCCCTGCCTTCCCAGGTGCATTAGCAGGAAGCTTGATCAAAAGCAGAGCAGCTGGGACTGGAATCAGCTGCTGCGATGTGGAAAGCCAGTGTCACAAATGGCAGCTTAACCTGCCGCGCCACAATACTCTTCTATTTTAACCCCCCGAAAATTAAGGACAATAATAAATGTATCCTATTGTTCCATATAAAAGTAAATAGGTAGGGATGGGCAGTGTGGCTCAGCAGCTTAAGCCATCTCTTGGGATGTTGGAATGTCTGGATCAAGTCCCACCTGCTTTTTTTTTTTTTTAAGATTTATTAATTTTTTTATTTGAAAGGCAGAGTTAGGAAGAGGCAGAGAGCTCTTCCATCTGCTGGTTCACTCTACAAATAGCCCCAGCAGCTGGGGCTGAGCCAGGTGGAAGCCAGGAGCTTCATCTTGGTCCCCATGTAGGTGGCAAGGGCCTAAGTATTTGGGTCATCTTCCACTGCTTTCCCAGGCCATTATCAGGGAGCCGGATTGGAAGTGGAGCAGCCAGGACTCAAACTGTCACTCATATGGGATGCCAGTGCTGCAGGTGATGGCCTAACCCTCTGTGCCAGAGCACTGGCTTCCTGGTAATGCACTCAGAAGGTAGTGGGTGATGACTCAAGTACTGGGGTCCTCCCCAGCACACATGAGAAACCCAGGATGAATTCCAGGCTCTTGGCTTCAGCTGGGCCCATCCTCTGTTGTTGGAGGCATCTGGGGGCAAACCAGTAGATGGCAGATGTTTTTGTCCCTCTTCCTCTCTCTGTCACTCTGCCTTTCTAAATAAATAAATAATTTTTAAAAGTAGTGCCTGGCATAGGTTACTAGTGTTCTGTCTTTGCTCTCATATGTTTATATTTCTGTGGTATTATTTTTACTTATTGATTTTTCCCTTGAGTAATAAATGTGTGCCTTGTCCCTAAGCCAACAGTTCGAAGCTACGTAGGGAAAGCTGTAACCTCTCTCCTCCCTCCTACTCCCTGTTCCATCCTTATTAGACAGGCTGTGTTATCCGTGTGCTGTCTGTCTGTCCTTCCATACATTTTCAAAGCTGCTATTTAAATGCATGTAGGGTTTAGGGTGTGTGTGACTGTTTTGTCACAAGCGGAATCCTATTTGATCCATTCCCTTGCAGTTTATTTTTCTCACTAGAAGGCACATCATGGGTAGGTATAGACCTAACTTCGTCTTGTAAACAACTTCCGGCCTGTACATTGAGGAGTGCCACCATGTACTCAGCCGTTTCTCTTCTGACAGAAAGCCGAGTTACAGGTGCTAGGTTTGGCCGTGGTCTGTCCCCGGGCAGCAGCCTGGAGTGCTGGGCCCGGGAGTGGATTCACTGTCTTCAGGGTGGGCTGTTGGGGAACAGCTCCTCCCTGCCCTCCACTCACTTTCCTCCCCTTCTGCTCTCCTGTGAGGCCCTCAGCGGAAACTGAGCCGATGCTGGGCCACACTCCTGGACATTCAGGTCCCTGAGCCAGAAGAAACCTTTGATTTATAAATGACTCCATCTGGGTGTTCTGTTACAGTAACAGCAAACGGGCTGACACTGGGGCATTTTTCCCCACTAGAAACATCATTGCGTGAAACATATTTAGATCCATATCCTTTTCTACTAGTACTTTTATTTTTATAGGTCATATTTTCAAAATTAATATTTCCGGGTCAAAGAATATTTGTATTTCACATTTTAATAGATATTATACTACTTTTTTTTTTAAATGCACTTATGTATTTGAAAGGCAGAATAACAAACAGGGAGGGAGGAAGAGAGAGAGAGAGAGAGAGAGAATGAATATCTTCCATCTCTGATTTACTCCCCAAATAGTCACAACAGCCGGGGCCGATGGCAAAGCCAGGAACTCGCACTCCATCCTGGTCTCCCATGTGGCTTGCGTCTTCCACTGCTTTTCCAGGTGCATTATCAGGGAGCTGGATTGGAAGCAGCAGCCGGAACTCCGACCAGTGCTCTGATATGGGATGTTGTTACTGCAGGTGGCTCATTAACCCACTGTGCCGTAATAATGCCGGCTTTACAACGTTATATATACCAGCAATACAGGAGTACTCCCTAAATCTTTACCAGTATCCAGTGTCCTCTCCCTTCTTCAGCTTCCTGCCTCTTTCCATCCCGTCTCCCTCCCTCCCTCCCTCCCTCTCTTGATTTATTTTATCTCTGATCTATTAGGGGAAGATGTTGCCTTCCAGTTGCTTGCGTTGTGTATTCTCACTTCTGGTGAGAGTGAACGTTGCTTCGTGTTACCTATTTCACTGTCCTCATCTGTGAATTACCTCTACCTCTGTTTCTCATGGGTTGTTCACCTTTTTCTCAAGTGGTTTTAGGAGCTCTTTATGTTTTCTGTATTAATGATTTCATATGTGTTGATAATTTTCCTAATGTATCATTTTCTTATTCCTTGTTATATAACACAGAATTTTTCTTGTAAAATGAATGCCTGTTCTTTTTCTCTTCAGAGGGTCAGGATTTCTTCCTTGTTTAGGAATAACGTCTCCACCCCAAAGTTATATAAATCTTTTCCTAAAATGTCCTAATAATACTTTTATTGCCTTAATTAATTTAATCCAGAACCGTGAATCCCTTTGCAATTTATGTTTACATCCAGTAAGAGGTGGTGGTCGTGTATTGTTCTGAGTGTGACAACACCGTTTCCTGAATAAATCTTCATTTCTCTTTTGCATTGAAATCCCTCTTTTTAAAAAAGAAGCTCCTTTATTTACTTATTTCTAGACTTGTTATAGTCCACAGACGTATTTGTTCTCATGTTAACACCTTGTTTCTATAGTACATTTTTAAATCCCCTATTTTTCATCATTTTCTTGATGTTTTCCTGGCTAGTTTCTTGGACATTTATTATTCTGTATAAATTATAATTGTTTCATTCCTCTCCTTCAAAATAAACCAGTTGGTGTTCATATTGAAATTTCATGAAAATTATGTAATGGTTTAGGAAGGATTGACATTTTTTGATAATTAGGCTTTTCTGCACAAAAATATGCTAACTGGTTTGGCACATATGCAGTCTATTTCTACTTTTGTTATTCTTATACTTAAAATTTTAACATAATATCATGGGTATGTTACCTGAAATAAAATGGCATTCCTGTTTTTGTCCTAAAGTGCTCCTGTACATCTGGGTATACTGTCTTACATAAACAGTGCTTCTGTGTTTGTCCTGGATAATTGAGGAAATTCACAGTTTGACTCTACTCCGTCATCCTCAATATCTTTATTATTGAATATTTAATATCATCCAATTTGGTTTCATCTCTGATTAGTTTTATTCAAACAGCGCTGCTTTAAATTTACCAAATGCTTGCAAATTTATTTGCTCACTGTTGATTGTAAATTTTTACTTTCTGTAGTCAGCGTCCTTTCTATTGGAGAGTGAGTCTGAGGTCTGTGATGGTATACTTGCCCAATCTTTGTTTGAAAATGTTTTTTGCCTTCCTCCTGATCTTTTCTCTGGAGATGGAATGTTACATGGTCAGCATGTCATGATTAGGAAAGTTGCACATGCCTCTAAGTTTACAGTCGAAACAGAGATGGTGTACGCGGGGACAGTCTGTCACTCCCTGTATGTATGGTAACAGTCTATCATTTCATTCCCTACAAGCTCATTTAGTCCCAGAGAGAACCTTTGCTTACAATTTATTGTTTGTCATTTTCTACATACAAGGAGTCTTCTAAGCGTTCATGGAAAATGGGTATTATGGAAAAAGTGTATGTAGTTTTCAAATGCTTTTGCACCAAAATAAACATATTTTCCCCCATCCTCCTCTAGCTCTCTTGGAAGAGTTTAAAATTATATTTCTATTTTTTTAAGAAATAAAACACTTTTTAATCAGATTTTCCCATGGACTTTTTAAACTATACTCATATCCTTAAAATTTTTTAAAGTGTAAAGTGTGTACACCTTTAAAAGTGTGTATGTATACAAATGCTGGACTTTCTCTAATCATAAATTCATATGCACACTTCTTGGACCATCTATGCAGTTTTACAGTAATTATCAAATGTGTGCATGTTCCCCTATCAGTACAATGAAGCCTTCCTCATTGTTTGCAGTAGCTGTATAACTTCTTGTACTGATACACTGTAATTCTTGTTCTGTTGACACAGATGTAAAACATTTCCTTTTTCTCTGCTGTTATGCAATGTGCTCACTGATTGTCCTGTTTATGGGAATACGTCTGTAGCATAAATTCCTTAATGTCTCACAGAATGGATTTTGTTGACTTGCCCTCCCAGATCGCTTCAGTTGACAACCCTGGAGTATGTCTGATTTTTTTTTTCTTCTGATTCCTTAGAATTTCCGCACTGATTGATCAACCGTGAAGAATCTGAGGAGATGCAAGCCGGAGAAAGAACTTAAACCAGGTGGGCAGCCACAGCCCTCGTTGCTACCATAGCGCCAGCAATTTTTGCCTAAATATCTGTTTCTTTCTGTCTGAAGGAAGAAGTGAAATAGGTTCCGAATGAAATTAGAGAGGAATTTTGGGCCCCAGGAAGCTAAGGCAGGATGGTTCTTTTCGGACGTTGTGTGACGTCACGCTGCAGCTCCACAGTCCTTGCGTCAGAAGGGGGTCCGGGGGCTCCTGAGCTGCACACTTAGCAGGTGGCGTCACACACAGGAGTTAGTATCCAACTCTGGGTGTGATGCCGGCCTTTCTGCCTCCCGAGTGTTTGTGGTAAAGCTGTTTGCAGAAAGACTTAACTAAGTGGCGGGGCCAGGACTGGAACCCAAGGCTCTGCTGAGACTAGAGTCAGCGCTCACCTTCATCTTGGTCATCCTCACTCCTTACTGCTGCCTCTGACGGGGAGACAAAGACTCAGAAAAAGCCCAGTGTGTTTCCTTTCATCTCACAACCACCTGAGAGTCGGGATTGTCGTCTCTGTCTCACAGGTGAAGAAAGGAAGGGTCAGAGACGTTATTCAGCTGGTGGTGCGGGGCCTGGTCCGGAGCCCACCTGCCTTCTCTGTCGCCGCCTGCCCCCGGCTGCCTCCACTCGGACCTGGCACAGGGTCCTAAGCCTTAGTTTTTCTGTCTGAATCCTAGAGGTCCTGGGGTCTGGGGAGCCCCTCAGCTCCTCGCACTCCCTCCCCTGGCTCCCCTGCCTGAGTTTTCCTGTTCCCTGCTGGCAGAGGGAGGGTCTCACGTGGCAGGAAGCTGCCTTGAGGTTGGAACTCCCCAGCCGTTATCAGCGAGTCTTCTGGGCTTTGCCCTCCAGTAGCTTCTCAAGCCACCAGCTTGCGTCCTGTTCTGACCCGGGCCCCTGGGAATCCCCTGGCTGCAGATGGTCACAGCGGCTGGGACGCGGCAGTCTGTTCCCGGGACTGTTTCTCTGGCCAAAGCTGGGGGTGGGGGTGGGGATGGGGGTGGGGGTGGTGTTGGCAGGCCTCCAGAGGGCTGTGTCCAGCTGCTGTGGGAGCGTCCAGCCCAGCGCCTGTGAGCTCTGTGAATGCTGGGGTCTTGAACCAGGGGCTTCTGGCTAGGCCTTCTGGATTCAAACCCCCACCCCCGTCATCATGTGCGTACGTGAATGCACTTTGCTGAGCCGAGGGCCTGCAAGTTCCTTCTGCTCTCAAATGTCTGTGACCTTTGGAATTTCGGAAGCAGTGGTCTAGAGAGACTGCAGGGTGTGTGGGCCACTGTGTCCCCTTGGCTCCAGCCTCCAAGATGTCAGGAGGCCTCTCTGGGCCCTCGAGGGATCCTGTTTAGGGATAAGTTGCCCAGTACCAAGTGCACCGAACACACATGTTTTCTGGTTTCTGGTCCAGACTCAGGAGAGCTGCCGTGGGCAGCGACACCGACAGCGGGGAGCAGTGTTGAGAGCGCGTGCTCGGTCTGGCTCCCCTCGCAAGAACAGCAGTTGGTGCATTACACACGTTGCCTTTTCTAATCCACACAGTGCCCCAGTGAGCCTGGTCTACAGCTTTACATACGGAGACGCTGAGACACGGAGTGACCCCCTGAGAGCCCACAGCCTATAGTGAGTAGGTGGTGTGTGGCGTGAGTATGTGTGCTTAGCTGCCAAGGCGTCAGTTGAAAGTGAGCTTCAGGGAAGATATGTAGCGCAGACGGCCCTGTGTGTTGTGACCCAGAGACCACTGCTGTGTGGCGTCTGATAGGAAATACTGCATTCGCAGCAGGTACCCCGAGTCAGCAGAGGGTGGTGGCTGAGGCATCAGTGCAGCACGGGAGATCCCCACCCCCCACTGTAATTCAGGTATGTGGGTTTGTTTCTTACGGCTTTATTGAAATAGACTTCACACACCATAAAGTTTCCCCATTCAAAGTGTGGCCTTTCGTATACGTAGTCAGAGCTGTGTGTCCATCACCGCAATCAGTTTGAGAACTGATTTTCTATAGCCACATCCCTCAGCCAGCACCCTCCCACCCCTCCCTCCTCTGTAGCCCTAGGCAATGGCTAATCAACTTTCTACCTCCAGATACTTAGGAGTACTTAAGTATTAGAGTACCAGTACCAGTGTGGGAATCTTGGTGTCTGGAGTCCTTTTCTGGAGTAACTAGACAAATGAAATTTGACTTGAATGTGCTATTTTTTTGTTTGCTTGGTTTTGCTTTTTATTTGAAAGTCAGAGTTACAGAGAGAGAGAGAGAGAGAGAGAGAGAGAGAGAGAAAGTCTTCCATCCACTGGTTCACTCCCCAACTGGCCACAGTGGCTGGAGCTATGCCGATCCAAAGCCAGGAGTCAGGTACTTCCTCCTGGTCTCCCACGCGGGTGTCTGCGCCCAAGCACTTGGACAATCCTCCACTGCCTTCCCAGGCCATAGCAGAGAGCTGGATCAGAAGTGGGGCTGCCAGGTCTCGAACCAGCGCCCATATGGGATGCCATTGCTGCAGGCAGAGGCTTAACCCGCTACACCACAGCACCAGCCCCTTGAATATACTGTTTAAAAGGCTTTATTTGGGGCCAGTGCCGTGGCTCACTTGGCTAATCCTCCACCTGCAGCGCCGGCATCCCATATGGGCGCCGGGTTCTAGTCCCTGTTGCTCCTCTTCCAGTCCAGCTCTCTGCTGTGGCCCAGGAAGGCAGTGGAGGATGGCCCAAGTGCTTGGGTGCCTGCACCTACGTGGGAGACCAGGAGGAAGCACCTGACTCCTGGCTTCGAATCCGCATAGCTCTGGCTGTAGCGGCCATTTCGGGGGTGAACCAATGGAAGGAAGACCTTTCTTTCTGTCTCTCTGTCTAACTCTATCTGTCAAAATAAATAAATTTTTAAAAAGGCTTTATTTGCTACGAAGCTGCAAGCATGGGTCTGATATGCTTAGGTTTGGGGTTTTCATGCCCAGGAGACAGTAATTCCCACCCATCAGCTTCTCCTGTCAAATAGGCCTTTTCAGTGCATGGCTATTAATTATAATGATGATGTGGGAGCCACATTTCTCCTTTGCAGTCAGACCTGGGGCTGCTCTGCACGGAATCGCCTTTCTGTCGTCTGAATCCCTGGTCGACTTCTCTCCTGTCTTGCTGTAGTTGTGGACAGAAAGGGCTCTCGGGAACACACCAACCCATTAGTCCCTCCAGAATGGCAGGCACCCGGAGGACACATAACTGGGTGCTCTCCTGAGCCGTCTCACGTTGCACGTCATACCAGTCACGTGTCTCCCCTGACTCACAGATTCATTCCTCTAGGAAGCATTTAAAAGGCATTCACACTGAGCACTGTGCTGGGTGCTCAGCGAATCACTCCAGGTTCTCAGCGACTGTTATTACAGTGCAGAGTTCATGGCTGTTGGAGCTGAGAAAAGCCGGAGGGCCAGGGAGTTTGGTAACAGAACCGTCCTCTGATAGAGAGGAGACAGGCACAGCATCCATGCTGGGCACTGTTGCGGCACACTAAAGGAGTGGAGCTGCAAGCCCAAGTCCCGAGTCGCCAGCTGATGGAAGGCCCCGGGTGGCGCACAGCACTCAGGCTTCGGTGATGCAGTGCCTTGAAGACGTGCCTTCAGGATCACCGCCGGAGACAGGGTGTACTTAGTACAGACAAGAGCGTGACTGAAGGAGAGAAAGAACGTCCTGTGATTCTCAGTGCCAGAGCACAGCCAGCAGGTGCTGTGGCTGGGCGGGGACGGGATGAACCCCGAGCACTTCCCTCCTGCTGCCGCGGCTCCTTGCAGCTCACCTTTCCCAGGAGCCCCTGCTGCCTCTGTTTCCCCAGCTGAAGGAAGCGCTGTCCTGGAGGCCAGGCTCCCGCGCAGGCACCCTGTGCGTCAGAGCATCTGATGATGCAGGGCTGCTCTGAAGCCTGCGTGAGCCAACGCGGGGATGCAGCCCCCTAAGTGGTAGCCATTCTGATCTTATTTTTAGTGAATTTTAGCTAAAATTGCTATTTTATTTTAAATTGCCAGTGTTATTATTTATTTGGTGAAGAAAAGGGACTCAGTATTTTAATGACTTTTGAGACATCTACATTTGAGAATGTAGATATCCTTAAGTTCTTACTTTGTTGGTTAGTGGATTGGTTGATCGATCAATTCTTTTTTTAAAGATTTATTTATTTACTTGAGAGGCATAGTTGCAGACAGAGAGAGGGAGAGACAGAAAGAAAGGTCTTCCATCCGCTGGTTCACTCCCCCAAATGGCCACCACAGCCTGAGCTGAACTGATCAGAAGCCAGGAGCCAAGAGTTTCTTCTGGGTCCCCAACATGGGTGGCAGGGGACCAAGTACTTGGGCCATCTTCCACTGCTTTCCCAGGCCATCAGCAGGAGCTGGATCAGAAGTGGAGCAGCTGGGACTTGAACCAGCAACCATATGGGATGCCAGCACCAGCCCTTAATCAGTTCACTTATGTTCTTCTGTTTCTTGAGCTGGGGGCCAGCAGTCCTGTGAAGACCGAGTCCCTGGGGGTGGGAGTGGAGGCCTAGAACACCAGGGGTCCTGTGTGGACTGTGTCCGTGTGGCCCAGAAGTGCAGGCGACATTCACAGCTGCTCCAGGAAGGGTGGGCCCTGACTTGGAGGTGTTACTCTTCCAGGTTCCAGGAGGGGCTGTCGTTTAATGAGTATTTACCCACGTGTTGTTTTCTGGAGTCTGGACTCTGCCTCTGCCGTGAAGCGGGAAGAGTGGAAGGAGAACTTGGTTTCTCCTTCAGTTGAGACAGGAGGACCCCAACTCCTGCTGGCATTGCCCATGAGTCCCCAGTGTGTGCTTGGGAGCAGCATGTGCAGAGACCCCCTCTCAGCCTCCCAGGCTTTCACTCACCCCTACACTAGAGAGAAGCCCCTAAAATTAGAACAGAAGGGAGGCACAGCATGTTCATTGGGAAATGCCAGTGAAAATGGTAACATCAAAATCAGTGCCGAGCCAAAGCCTGCCCTTGTCCACCAGCACCCTAGAAAGCTCCCGGCTGCGTTCCGCCCTTGCTCTCCCTGCTCCCCAGCCCTGTGGCCTCCATGATACTCTTGCTGGATACCAGACGTCCCCTGGCCCCCCATCGCTGCCTTCAGGCCCTGCATCAGTGTCCCGTGTGAGCAGCTCCTGCCCTCTCACTAGCCGATCTCACCCTCCTGTCCCGCCTCTGCAGCACTTGTGCAACCTGACACTCACTCTGTTAGTTACTCCACTAGAATGCGAGCTTCCTGGGGGTGGAGCCTTTTAGTTGGCTGCTGAGTCCCAGTGCCTGCTGGACAATAAGAGTAACCAGAAAGGAAGGAGGCCTCAGGGGTGACTTCCTTCAAATTAGTGACCTTGTAGAAGTCACCGCCTCCCGAGCACCCTCTGCCTTGCACAGCCATCAGCTACCAAGGTTTTTAAAGATTTATATGCAAAGCGGTCCCTAAACTTTTTTCTTTCATCCCATGTGTAGGCTGTGGTGGACAGTTACAGAGGCAGACAAGGGCAAGGACCGTCTGCCGAGGGGCATCCACTCCCCGCTCCCCAGCCCGCCAGCCTGCCGCTGGGGGAGGCAGGGGGAACAGTGTGTGAGTGTCCCCAGGGATTCTGGTTTGTGCCCCTCATGCCCCACTGCCACTAATTAACAACAATGAGTGTGGGCGTCCATGTCTGTAATCAGACTGTGAACTTCCCGCAGGGGCAGGAAGGCAGCTGTTTGTATATTTGTGGCATCTTGTCCCAAGCCTGGTACACACTGAGTGATCAGTAAAGCTTTGTTGAGTGAATGAGTATTATAGAGAGAAGATTTACTTCTTTTCATTCTCTACAGTGTATTTTGGCGATGCTTTTCATAGAATTCTGGAGAGAGTGGAGGGGCAGCCCAGAGCTGGCAGTGACGCTACCGTGTGCTGGTTACCACTGCACAGCTCCTCAGCCCAGTGCTCGGTGGTTTCAAGTGGCAATCGTGCCTTCTCTCATGCCTCTGTGGGTCAGGAGTTTGGGGGAAGCTTGGCTGCATAGCTCTGACGTGGAGCTTTGCCACAGTCCAAGGTAGATAGGGCGGCTGCAGGTGGGTGGAGTGGCTGGGCTGGCTACATCGCTCCATGCCGGCTTGAGGCCTCTCCCTGTGGGCATCGCATGGGCTTGTTTGGACTTCCTCGTGGCGTGGCAGCCCCAAATTGCCTATGTGCAGCTCAGAGCTCCAGAGGCAAGTGTCCAGGAGCAAGCCAGCTGACCCCAAGACCAGGCACTGAAGAGGGTTCCCGTTGGACTACACCTGTCGATAGGAGTGCTGTCCAAGAACCGACGGTTTCAAGGCCACCAGAGCCATGTGCAGTTTACCCCTTCGTTCCATCCACATGCAAGGCCCCTGAGGTTGGAGGGCAGAACCTTGCCCAGAGGCACGCAGCCTGGCATTGGTGGCGCTGGAGCTGAGCCCAGCCGCAGGCCTTTGGCAGGCCTGATTGGAAGTGCTCTCACCTCTCTTCCTGGCCCTCCCTTCTCTCTGGGAACCTCTCATAGCAGTGAGCCCTCTCCAGCGTTAGACTGTGCACACCCAGCACGAGGCCCACGGACACCCAGTGTGCCTGACACCCAGTGTGCCTGGCTACTGAGTGGTACTAGCAGGAGGCCCACGGGCACCCAGTGTGCCTGACACTGAGCGGTTACCCAGCAAGACCATTCTAGTTCTTTCCCAAGACCTCTGTGGAAGCACAGGCTCTCGTGGAGTGCAGAGTTTGTGTCCTGCGTGCGGTCTCCAGCTCCGGTGCTACATAACGGAGTCGCACTGCCCTGCCTCAGGATAGGCTATATCCTGTCTGTATCTGTATCCTATATCCTGCTGAATGGGTGAGAGTTTATCGCCCTAAATAATTGTTTTTACTATTGCTGTGAAGTTAGATACCAAAAGATAGAATTTGGGAGCAGGTATCAGAGTCAACCCAGCGTCACTGAAAAGATTCAAAAGATTTTTTTACTTCCAGCTGAAAATCCAAATCAGACTTTTGCTTAAGCACGGGTAAAATGCATCTGGGTACGTGGTTTAGCCAGACTGTGGATTTTCATGAGACTTCTGCTCTCTTGTCTTTCCTTTAGAACTAGTCTGTAATGGGGGTGGGGACAGGGAGAAGGGAGAGCAGAAAGGGAGTAGATGCATGGACACTATTGACCAGACCCTCACTGTGTGCCAGGCTGCTGCTAATCCATGCCCGTGCCTTAGCGTCAGTAGTCCAGGCTCACCCTGCTCCACACTCTTGGATACACGACCTCGGGCAAGCTGAGCCTTGCCGAGCCTCAGCTGCGGCCTCTGTAAAGCAGCCATGACGACACTTCCCATTTTGTAGAGTTACTGGAATGTAAGTTTTCTGTAAAATGCTCAGCACAGTCTGGCATGCAGAAAGGGCTGTAAGCACTGGCTGTGATTCGTCCCCATGACCACCTATTACAGCACTTGTGAGCACTCCTGTTTCCCAGAAGAGGCCTTGACGGTCTGGTGCAGGTGTAGAGGAAAAATAGAGACTGCACAGCCCTGGCTGTGTGTGCCATGTGACAGGATGGTGCCCTGGCCGTGTGTGCCGTGTGACAGGATGGTGCCCTGGCCCTGTGTGTACTGTGTGACAGGATGGTGCCCTGGCCGTGTGTGCCATGTGACAGGATGGTGCCCTGGCTGTGTGTACCATGTGACACGATGGTGCCCTGGCCGTGTGTGCCGTGTGACAGGATGGTGCCCTGGCTGTGTGTACCATGTGACAGGATGGTGCCCTGGCCGTGTGTGCCGTGTGACACGATGGTGCCCTGGCCGTGTGTGCCGTGTGACAGGATGGTGCCCTGGCTGTGTGTACCATGTGACACGATGGTGCCCTGGCTGTGTGTGCCGTGTGACAGGATGGTGCCCTGGCTGTGTGTACCATGTGACAGGATGGTGCCCTGGCCCTGTGTGCCATGTGACAGGATGGTGCCCTGGCCCTGTGTGCCATGTGACAGGATGGTGCCCTGGCTGTGTGTACCATGTGACAGGATGGTGCCCTGGCCGTGTGTGCTGTGTGACACAATGGTGCCCTGGCCATGTGTGCCGTGTGACAGGATGGTGCCCTGGCTGTGTGTGCCGTGTGACAGGATGGTGCCCTGGCTGTGTGTACCGTGTGACAGGATGGTGCCTGGCTGTGTGCCATGTGACAGGATGGTGCCCTGGCTGTGTGTGCCGTGTGACAGGATGGTGCCCTGGCCGTGTGTGCCGTGTGACGGGATGGTGTGTACAGGAGAACTCTGCAGGCTTCCAGCCCTGCTCGGCCCCTGGAGCAGGTTCCAGAGCAGGAGATTTCGCAGAGCCAGGCCAGGAATCCACTGCTGAGGCTCTGTGGAGAGCAGGGTGACGGGGAACGTTGCCCGCAGAGGGGACAGCACCGCAGGCCTTGAGCTCAGGAAGAACCTAGCTCCGCTGAGGCATGGGAGAGGCGACTGTAGCAGAGCAGCTGGGCCAGGGAGAGACTGGGCCGAGAGAAAGTGTCGCAGAGGAAGGCAGGGCCAGGTCAGGGCAAGACTTCAGGGGCGGACACAGGCGTGGTGGCTCCGCTAGATGTGGCATGGAAGGCAGCCACGGTGGATGGAGCAGGGGTCCTGTGACCCAGTTTCCGCATCGAGAGCGTCTCCTGGCTGCTGTGTAGAAGGTGGGCTGGAGGTGAGAGGGGAGCAGGACTGCCGTGAGGGGCTCTGCCTGGGGGCCGGGTGAGACGCACCGGGACCTGGTGGGCGGTGCGTGTGAAGGAGGGACCAGGTGAGACGCACGGGGACCTGGTGGGCGATGCGTGTGGAGGAGGGGCCAGGTGAGACGCACCGGGACCTGGTGGGCGGTGCGTGTGGAGGAGGGGCCGGGTGAGACGCACGGGGACCTGGTGGTCGATGCGTGTGGAGGAGGGGCCAGGTGAGACGCACCGGGACCTGGTGGGCGGTGCGTGTGGAGGAGGGGCCAGGTGAGACGTACCGGGACCTGGTGGGCGATGCGTGTGGAGGAGGTCAGGGCAAATCCAAGTTGTTTTGCCATAGGATGACACTGGTGGTGGATTGTTTGGGGGTGGGGAAGGAGGAGGCTCACAGATGGCTTCAGGTGCCCAGCCTGAGCCTGCACAGCCTATGGGACGGTGGGGCCTCCTCCGAGCAGGGGAAGGCTGGAGGGGAGCTGGCATGGGACGGTTTGCGAGGCTGGTGGGAGAGCCGTGGTAAGCAGGTGGATCACACAGCCAGAGCTCTCCTCGGGGCCTTGGGGCTGTTTGGGGGCCGTCAGCAGGTACTACTTAGGGGAAGGGACGAGAACCTCTGGGGAGCAGGACTCCCCACACTCCCTCCCAAAGCCTGTCTCCTCCGTCTGCACCCAGTGCAGGGGTCAGGGCCCAGGCTGTCTGTCCTGGCGGGAGACAGGCTCCTCTCCAGTGCCCCTGCCCTGGGTGTGCCCCTGCCCTGGGCGTGCCCCGGGCACCGGAGCCTCCACACATGGCTGCAGGCAGCAGCCCTGCCCTCTCCAGGCTCTGGGAGTGTGCTCAGCGTGGAGCCTTGCCTCTTCTGCTCCCCTCGGCACTGCCTGGTTCTTGGGTTCCCGTCACAGAGAGAGGCCGTTGCCCTTTGAGTCTGGGGAGTGCCCGCTCAGTAGGCCCTGGCATTGCCATCGGGTTTCCACAGCCCTTTCTTTGTCCAGGAAGACTTGGAGAGCGTTTGACCCACCCCTGACGAGTCCTGTCTCCTGGGACCAAGTCCCGCTTCTGTGCTCATGTCCTCTGCAAAGCCTGCTTGTTTTTTGTGTGATTTCTGCAAATATTGAATTTTTTAGAAAGAAAAAACAACAGGAAATGACCTTTCTAGTATATTTGGAAAGCAGCTTGTAGTTGTAACGGAATCTGCCTGAGCAATGAAGACTCACAGCCACCGACGGGAACGGCCCGTGGCGCTCTCGGCAGAGCCGGGGCCTCTTCAGTTTACAAAGCTGGGGGCGGGGAGAGCATCACAAACCCCGGGGAGAAGTGGCTTCCTGTGGGGAGACCTGACTGCCCGAGCAGGCACCTGCAGGCGCCACAGCCTCTGACCTGGGGCTGCTCTCTGCCATCCCGGGCATCCAGGCCCCACAAAGGTGCCAAGGCCGCCTGAGAATCAGGGAGAGACAGCTTCACTCTCTAGCACCCCGGGACTCGAGCTGAGATAGGAGATCGTCGATCGCTCTCGGTCTCGCCTTGTCTGCTGGCTCTGCCCGGATCTCCCTTTATTGGCCTTTCTCTGTAGGTTTCAGCCCAAAGTCACCTCCTTAGGACCTTTCCCTAACCATCTGACCTCGGACAGCCCGTCTGCCTGCAGCGAACCCTCTCCTGTTCTTGCCTAGCACATAGCGCCACCTGTGCCGATCCATTCCTTGACTGGCTCAATACTTTTTCTCTCGTATCAGGTCCTAAGTGACTTCTTTAGCATCTAATGTGTGTGCCACGCCTGGCACAATCCTGGGATTTAGAAGGCGCTCAGTGAACAGTGAGTGACCTGCTAGGACTGGAGGAGACTTTGTGGTCATATTTCAACCTTCATGCTGCAGATGGGGGGAGGGAGCTGGGAACCAAGAAGGGACCCTTTGTCGGGTCACACACTGCATGCCGGTGGAGCCGGTCTTGCAGCCACCGTTACGACACAGGCTCTTTCTACCTGAGAATGTAGAGCATCTTCTATTATTTACTCATTCATTAAATATTCATTAAACTTCAACCATGTGCTAGGCCTGTCTACTGTAGCAGTGCACATGAGCCAGGGGCCCGACGCTTGTGGAAGTAGAAGTTTGGGCCTCTGTAGCAAGCAACAACAGCGGAGTTGATTGAAATGTCAAAAGGGAAATTTTACCTTGTCCCCTGCAGAGGGCCGGTGCTAGTGATTTACTGATTGCACGCCTCCCATGCCCCTGTGACTTCCAGACTGTGTGTGCGGCTTCGAGGCGTTGGATCTTCACGACAGCTCCGAGCTGCCCGTGTCACTGCTGGGACTCCTGCACTTAGGCCTTCCACACACCACGCACCCACCCTTAGATGTGTGGTTCTCTCTGGGACTCATGGCCCCGGGCTGGGGGTCGGGGGGAGGAACGTGGTCTGGGAGAAGGAGCTCTGGACCAGGGTTGGGAACCCTGCTTTGAGGAACCATGGCCCAGGTGAGCTCTGGGATCTCCTTCATTGAGATTGTTACAAACTTCTCATGAACTGGAACTGGATCTTGGACTTTTCTGTCTCCAGAACAGTAAGAAGTCCCTGATTTGTACAGATGACCCCGTCTCGGGTGCTGGGTCGTAGTAGCACAAAACGGCCGAGCCGTCTTAACTCACCTCTGCGGAGGGCAGCCTGACAATCCTAGTGCAGTTTTAAAATTCAGGTCCTCAGATGTGGCCGTTCTGCTTTTGTGGAAACAACTCCGAAGTGCTTCAGTGGGGAAGTCATTGAATTGGTGAGACCTCAGGATAGCAAGCGGCCAAAACAAGAATGTTTGGTGCTTTAGGGACTCTGGGTTGTGTCCAGTGTTTGGTATAATTTGTGCGGGGGTGGCTTCAGGGTGATCGGGAAGTGTTTCTAGATTTAAAAGACCACGATGGAAGAAGGATGGCAGGGGATTGGTGGTGCCACAGGATTCGCTGCACTCCTTACTGGCGCCCTGTTCGCATCTGGGAAGCAGTGGCTGATGGCCTCCAGACAGGATTCAGGTGTTGAAGGAGGTGGCTTAACCTGCCATGCTACAGCAGCCCCTTCTTTATGTATCTTTTTGAATTTTTACCTTATTAGAACAAGAGAGAGAGGGACAGAGATCTTCCATCTGCTGGCCCACTCCCCAAATGCACCCTCCCCAGCTGCCAGGGCTGGGCCAGGCAGAGAGTAGGAGCCCAGACCCAACCCTGGTCTTCCGCACGGGTGGCAGGGACTCAAGTACCTTCTGTACCATTTAAGTTTTATAATATTGCAAATATATTCAAAAATGAAGCTAAAAATCAAATGAATACTTTCCCTGCAAAAAATTTAGAAAAAAATCACTCATAATTGATGTGTAATTATATCATTGGAATTGTTTCCCATTTAACAACAGGTATATGTGTCTTTAAAAAATATTCATCCCTAATTTTGATGCCTGAAACTTCACTTGAATATGGCTTTGTCAAACGCGTCCACATTTCTGCATTGCCCATTGGAATGAGATATCGTGTACTGATTTGGTGGAAAACGCAGGGTTCCTGCCCCGCTGAGCCTCCCCACAGAGGCCTGACGCCCGCGGCGGTGGGTCTGAGGACGGCCATTGTCTGCCGTGATTCCCCCTTGTGCTGATTTTAAAGAGCAGAGGGTGAGTGGAGACGAATACAGATGTGGGAGAACAGTGAAGCCGGAGCGCACCTGGGAGAGGAGAAACCCCAGGCTCACCTTCGGGTCCTGCGCCCTGAGCGCTGGCACAGCCAGAGCGTGTTGGCTCCGCTGATGTTTTCCAGGACTGGCCTTTGAGCTTGGCACAGTTCTCTCCCCGTGCCAGGAGTGTCAGCTGCCAGCACTGGGCAGTGTATGAGACCCGACAGAGCAAAGGTGAGGGCAGAGTCCCGGGGAGGCCATTCAGCGGGAAGCCCCGCAGGGTGCCCAGAGGCCTGGCCAACCGGGGCGCGCTCTTCAAAGGCAGGCGGGGGTGGGGGTGGGGTGACAGAAGGACAGAGAAGAACTTAATTCAGTGGGCGCTCAGGGAGCTGGGACTGAGCAGCCCCCTGTGCTGGCTCAGGGGCCAGGGTGAGGCCTTGCAGCGTGGGTGACGAGGTCCAGATGGAAACCCCTGTTGGGATGAGAAGGGAGGGAGCGGTGGCGCTGGTAGGTGGTGCAGCCAGTCAGGGGCAGTGCACCAGGGTGTGGTTGGGAACCTGCCTCTGGAGCTGCCGTGGGACATGAGCGCTTGCACTTCCGGACTTGGCAGCGCGCCTCGTGGCCGTCCTGCCTGCAGTGACTGCGGCGGGCCGTGCCCCTCTTCTGACGCCTCCAGCAGTCTCCCTGCTTTCAGCAGGAGTAGGAACCACCTCTGGAACTCTTTCAGCTGAGCACAGAGCCTGGTTAGGGCAACTGCTCTCGAGGCAGCCACCGTAGGCTGGGTGCGCCATCTTCTGGAGATAGAGGGAATTGCCTTGGGGTTTGGCCCCACCTTTATTTAACAGGTAGGGAAACGGCCCCAGAGGACAGGGTCTTGCCCCAAGGGTCAGTGGCTGAGCTGTTTTTTTGTTTAATTTTTATTTTTGTTTGAAAGGGAACACGAGCTGGCAAGCTATTTCCTGTCCACTGGTTCACTCCCCAAATGGTTGCAGTGGTTGGGGTTTGGCCAAGCCAAAACCAGGAACCAGAAACTCCATCCTGGTCTCCATGTGGGTGGTCCACATCTGCTGCTTTCCCAGGTGTGTTAGTAGGCAGCAGCCAAAACTCAAACCTGCCCTCGGATACGGGATGCCGGCGACACAAGCGGGGCTTAACCTGCCGTGCCCCAAAGCCAGCCCCGGGAGTTGGGGTTTGAGGTCACGTGTACTCATCTTTTCCTCTCTACTCCAGGATACCTCCTTGTCTCCCTGTCTGATCTTTAAATGCCCCTATATTTTTTAATTTTTATTCATTTGAAAGCAAGAGAGAGAGGTCTTGCCATCCACTGGTTTGCTGCCCAGATGCCACGACAGCTGGGGCTGAGCCAGGCCAAAGCCAGGAGCCCAGAATTCCATCTGGGTCTCCCACATGGGTGGCAGGGATCCTAGGACTTGAGCCTCGCTTTGCTGCCTCCCATGCTTGTTAGCAGGAAGCTGAATCAGAGGCAGAGGTAAGAGTTGATCCCAGGCACTCTACTTTGGGGTGCAGGCATCCCAGGCAGTGGCTTGACCTGTGCCGCAACACCCACTGCCCCCAATTCATTCTCGAGGTGTCTCCTCTGAGCTAGGTATTGTGGAGGCCGTGGACCCAGCCTCCATACGGTCAGCCCTTCCCTGTACACGTAGGTGCATACACCCAGCGCTTACCGAGCCCCACCCTGGGTGCTCTGCGGGTACTTCCTGCCCACATCAGTTACCTTCCGAAAGCGTTACACAATAATTGGGCTTATCAAAACCTCAAGCATTACAAAAACAGACATTGAAAGTGAAAGTTCCTGTTACAAAGAACCATGGTTGACAATGTTGACTTGTGGGGCTTTTTCAGATTTTTAAATATTCATTTATTTGGAAGGCAGAAATAGAAGGAGGGAGGGAGGGAGAGAGAGTAAAATCTGTCTTCATCTGCTGGTTCATTCTCCAAATGGCCATAAGGGCTGGAGCGGGGCCGATCCAAAGCTAGGAGCCAGAAGCTTCTTCCAGGTCTCCCAAGTGGATACAAGGCCCAAGGACTTGGACCATCATCCTCTGCTTTCCCAGGCGCATTAGCAGGGAGCTGGATTGGAAAGTGGAGCAGCCAGGACTTGAACCATTGCCCATATGGGATGCCGACACTGCAGGAGGAAGCTTAACCTTCTACACCACAGCACTGGCCCCAGATTTTTTTTCATGTATCTACCTTCTTTCTCCCCCAGAAAGTGAGTTTTATTTGAGGTGCTGTCGGTAGCCTGCATCTTTCAATCAGGTGATCTCAGACGTCTCGCTATACCGACGGAGGCACATCGAGCTCATCTGTTTGAAGCATGCTTCACAGTTCCTAAAATGCCCAGCTCGATGGGTAGTGAGTGGCGTTACTGTTACTGACTGGTCCGGTACACCCCACCCCACTACAGCGGGCACTGGGTATTCCTGGGCCATCTGCCCCGGACGGTGAGCCCTCCTGTGCTCAGACCGTCCCTTCCACTCCCTGATCAGGGGCTGCAGGCAGCCCCTGCCCATGAGGTGACTGTGGTTTAATTGGCTTCAGAAAACCACAGGGGTAGGTGTTCAGCACAGGGGTTAAGATGCTGCTTGGGACGCCCATGTCCCACATTAGAGTGTCTGGGTTGAAATTGTGGATCCACTCCTGATTCCAGCTTCCTGGAATGGGAAGGTCCCCAGGGAGGCAGCAGGTGCTAGCTTAAGTAGCTGGGTCCCTGTCACCCATGTGGGAGACTCAAGGGTTGAGTTCTGACTCCTGACTTCTGTCTGACTCAGCCCTCGCTTCTTCAGGCTTTTGGGGGAACCAGTCAGTGGCTAGAAGAGCGCTCGCTCGCTCTCTCTCTGCCTTTCAAATAAATTTTTTTAAGATTTATTTATTTGAAAGACAGTTACAGAAAGAGGTAGAAAGAGAGGTCTTTTTTGTTTTTTTTTTTTAATTTATTTTTAAGGAATACAAATTTCATAAGTACAACTTTAGGAATATAGTTATTCTTCCCACCCTCTTCCTCCTCCCTCTCCCCTTGCCAGTCCCATTCTCCATTAAGATAGATTTTCAATTAATTTTGTACTCAGAAGACCAACTCTATACTAAATAAACATTTCAACAATTTGCACACACACACACACACACACACACACACATAGACAGACACACAGAAAAAAACTGAGAACTAGTTATACAGTTAACTCTCATATTACAACTCATTGAAAACAGAGATCCTGCATTGGCAGTTAGTGCACAGTGACTCTTGTTAATTTAACAATTGGCACTCTTATGTATGATGTCAGTGACCACCCAAGACTCCTGACATGAGCTGCCCAGGCTATGGAAGCCTTTTGAGTCCACAAACTCTGTCAGTATTTGGACAAGGCCATAAGCAAAGTGGAAGTTCTCTCCTCCCTTTAGAGAAAAGTACATCCCTCTTTGATGGCCCCTTCTTTCTGCTGGGGTCTCACTCACAGAGACCCTTCATATAGAACATTTTTTGCCACAGTGTCTTGGCTTTCCATGCCAGAAATGCTCTCATTGGCTTTCCAGCCAGACCAAGAAGCCTTAAGGGCTGATTCTGAGGTCAGAGTGTTACTTAAAGCGATTGTCATTCTATGAGTCTACTGTGTGGACTGCTTCCCATGTTGGAACATACTCCCTTTTTAATTCTATTATTATTACCAGGCACTTGATCCTATTTATATGATCACTTTTTTTTTATTTGTCAGAGTTATAGACAGAGAGAGAGAGAGAGAGAGAGAGAGAGAGAGAGAGAGACGGAGACAGAGACAGAGAGAAAGGTCTTCCTTCCATTAGTTCACTCCCCAAATGGCCACTATGACCGGCGCTGTGCCTATCCAAAGCCAGGAGCCAGGTGCTTCCTCCTGGTCTCCCATGTGGGTGCAGGGGCCATCCTCTACTGCCTTCCCGGGCCACAGCAGAGAGCTGGACTGGAAGAGGAGCAACCGGGACTAGAACCCAGTGCCCATATGGGATGCCAGCCGCTGCAGGTGGAGGATTAACCAAGTGAGCCACAGCGCCAGCCCTAATAAGATAACTTTAACACTTAATCCTATCTATATGTTCACTTTAACACTTAATATGATCACTTTAACAATTAAGATGGCATTTTTACCACCAAGCTTAATGGGATTTAGAGTCCCATGACAAGTTTTTAAACTATACCCTTATAAGTAAGTCCATAGGAATGTATGCAGAACTATACAGCTTTACAGTTACAAAATTCCTCCTCTCTCTTTTATTTCCACTCTTATTTTTTGCTGAGATCTATTTTCAGTTGACTTTATACACATATTATTAACTCTGTTAAGTAAAAAGTACAACGAATACTATGAAGGAAAAAAAACAAAACAAAACAAAAAACTGTTTCTTGACTTTCAAAACAAGGGCAGCTCAAATCATCCCTTCTCAAAGTGTCAATTTCACTTCTACCGATTTTGTTTTAGGTGCTCTATTAGTTATCACAGATTGGGGAGAATATATAGTATTTGTCTCTTTGGGACTGGTTTATTTCACTAAGTATGATGTTTTTCCAGATTCATCCATTTTGCTGTAAATGACCGGATTGCATTTTTTTTTACTGCTGTGTAGTATTCCATGGTGTACACAATCCATAGTTTCTTTATCCAGTCTTTGGTTGATGGGCATTTAGGTTGATTCCATGTCTTAGCTATTGTGAATTAAGCTGCAGTAAACATGAGGATACAGATAACTCTTTCATATGCTGATTTTACTTCCCTTGGGTAAATTCCCAGGAATGGTATGGCTGGGTCATGTAATAGATCTGTATTCAAATTTTAGAGGTATCTCCTAACTGTCTTCCATAGTGGCTTTACCAGTTTACATTCCCACTAACAGTGGATTAGTGTACCTTTTCCCCCACATCCTCACCAGCATTTGTTATTTGTTGATTTCTGTATGAAAGCTATTCCAACTAGGGTGAAGTGAAACCTCATTGTGGTTTTGATTTGCATTTCCCTGACAGCTAGTCATCCTGAGCATTTTTTCATGTGTCTGCTGGCCATTTGAATATCCTCTTTTGAAAAATTTCTGTTTAAGACCTTTGTCCATCTCTTAACTGGGTTGTTTTGTTGTTTTGGAGTTCCTTGATCTGTTTGTATATTCTGGTTACTAATCCTTTATCAGTTGTATAGTTTGCAAATAATCTCTCCCATTCTGTCAGTTGCCTCTTCACTTTCCTGAGTGTTTGTTTTGCCATATAGAAACTTCTCAATTTGATGTAATCCTGTTTGTTAATTTTGGTTTTGACTGCCTGTGCCTCTGGGGTCTTCTCCAAGAACTCTGCCTTTGCCAGCATCTTACAGGATTTCCCCAATGTTCTCTGATAATTTGATGGTGTCAGGTTGTAGATTTAGATCTTTATCCATGTTGAGTGGATTTTTGCGTAAAGTGTAAGGTAGGGGTCTTGCTTCATACCTCTGCATGTGGAAATCTAGTTTTCCCAGCACCATTTGTTAAAATGACTGTCCTTGCTCCAAGGATTGGTTTTAGCTCCTTGGTCAAATATAAGTTGGTTGTAGATGTTCAGATTAATTTCCAGTGTCTCTATTCTGTTCCATTGGTCTATCCATCTGTTTTTGCAATAGTACCAGGATGTTTTCATAACTTCCTTGTAGTATGTCTTGAAATCTGGTATTGTGATGCCTGCGGCTTTGTTTTTATTGTATAAGATTGCTTTAGCTATTCGAGGTCTCCTGTGCCTCCATATGAATTTCAGCATCATTTTTTCTAGATCTGAGAAGAATGTCCTTGGTATTTTGACTGGTATTACATTGAATCTGTAGATTGCTTTTAGAAGCATGGACATTTTGATGATATTGATTCTTCCAATCCATGAACATGGAAGATTTTTCCATTTTTTGGTATTCTATGTCTTTCTTTAATGTTTTGTAATTCTTATTGTAGAAGTCTTTGACCTCCTTGATTAAATTTATTCCAAGATATTTGATTTTTTTTTTTTTTTTTTTGGTAGCTACTATGAATGGGATTGATCTTAGAAACTCAGTTTTAGGGGCCAGCACTGTGGCACAGTGGGTTAATGCCCTGGCCTCCTGGCCTGAAGCGCCGGCATCCCATATGGGCGCCGGTTCTAGTCCTGGCTGCTCCTCTTCCGATCCAGCTCTCTGGGATAGAAATAGAATATGGCCCAAGTCCTTGGGCCCCTGCACCCGCGTGAGAGACCCGGGAGAAACTCCTGACTCCTGGCTTCGGATTGGCGCAGCTCCAGCCATTGCAGCCATCTGGAGAGTGAACCAACAGATGGAGGACCTCTCTCTCTCTCTCTCTGCCCTTCCTCTCTGTGTAACTCTTTCAAATAAATAAATCTTTAAAAAAGAAACTCAATCTTAACTTTGGTATTGTCTGTGTATACAAAGGCTGTTGATTTTTGTGTATTGATTTTATATCCTGCTACTTTACCAAACTCTTCTATGAGTTCCAGTAGTCTCTTAGTGGAGACTTTTGGATTCCCTATATATACAATCATGTCATCTGCAAATAGGGATAATTTGACTTCCTCCTTCCCAATTTGTATCCCTTTGATTTCTTTTTCTTGCCTAATGGCTCTGGCTAAAACTTCCAGGACTATATTGAATAGCAGTGGTGAGAGTGGGCATTCTTGTCTGGTTCTGGATCTCAATGGGAATGCTTCCAACTTTTCTCCATTCAGTATGACACTGGCCATGGGTTTGTCATTAATTGCATTGATTGTGTTGAGGAATGTTCCTTCAATACCCAATTTGCTTAGTGTTTTCATCATGAAAGGGTATTGTATTTTATCAAATGCTTTCTCTGCATCTGTTGAGATAATCATATGGCTTTTGTTCAGCAGTTTGTTAATGTGATGCTATCACATTGATTGATTTGCAAATGTTGAACCATCCCTGCATACCAAAGATATGTATAAGTAGATTATAAGTAGATAAATCCTACTTGCTGTGGGTGGATGATCTTTCTGATGTGTTGTTGGATTCGATTGGCTAGAATTTTTTTCTTTTTTTAAAAAAAGATTTATTTATTTATTTGAAAGGCAAAGATACAGAGAGGCAGAAGCAGAAACAGAGACAGATATTCCATCCGCTGGTTCACTCCCCAGATGGCCTCATTGGCCAGAACTGGGCCAATCTGAAGCCAGGAGCCAGGAGCTTCTTCTGGGTCTCCCATGTGGGTGCAGGGGCCCAAGCACTTGGGCCATCCTCCACTGTTTTCCCAGGCCATAGCAGAGAGTTGCTGAACTCCTTCACCCACAAGGCTATGGCAGCTTGCAGCAAAGGCTGTTCCAGAAAGAGCATCCACGTCACCCAGTTCTTAGCCAAAGATGGGAGCTCTCTGAAGACAGCCAGACAGGTGGCAGGGTGCCCATACAATCGATCCAAAACCCCAGGGCTTAGGCTCCCTAAGAATTCCTGCAGATTCCTGCATTGTAGATGCACCCGGTTCAGTCCACCCCTAGAAGGGGCACTCTCCATCACCACTCTGTGCCGACCCCCCTCACTCGCCCCGAGTCTCCAGCCGTCGCTTAAACGGAGCCAGTGTCCCGGAGATGGAGGAAAGGATGGTGAGGAAATGAGAGAAAAAGATGGAGAGCAACAAGGGATTTCACAGCAGCCCAGAATGGGGAAAACAGAAGAGAAGGAAAGGAAGAGATTGGCTAGAATTTTATTGAGGATTTTTGCATCTATGAAATTTTTTTGCATCTATGAAATTGGTCTGTAATTCTTTCTCTGTTACATCTTTTTTAGGTTTAGGAATTAAGGTGATGCTGGCTTTGTAGAAAGAATTTGGGAGGATTCCCTACCTTTCAATTGTTTTGAATAACTTCAAAAGAATTGGAGTTAGTTCTTTAAATGTCAGGTAGAATTCAGCAGTGACTACATCCATTCCTGGGCTTTGCTTTGCAGGGAGGCCCTTTATTACTGATTCAGTTTCCATCTTGGTTACAGGTCTGTTTAAGTTTTCTGTGTCTTCATGGTTCAATTTAGGTAGGTTGTATGTGTCCAGGAATCTATTTCTTCTAGGCTTCCCAGTTTGTTGGCATACAGCTCTTTGTAGTAATTCCTGATGACTCTTTTTATTTCTGTGGGGCCTGTTACATTTCCTTTTTTATCTCTAGTTTTATTGATTTGGGTCTTCTCTCTCCTTTTTTTTGGTTAGTTGGCCAATGGTCTGTCAATTTTATTTATTTATTTTTTTTTTCAAAAAACCAGCTCTTCGTTTTGCTGATCTTTTGTATTTTTTCATTCAATTTTGTTTTCTTTAATTTTAATTCTTTTCTCCTACTAGTTTTGAGTTTGGTTTGCTGTTGTTTTTCTAGATCCTTGGGGTGCATTGATAGCTCATTTATTTGCTGCCTTTCTAATTTCTTGATTTAGGCACCAATTGCTATAAAATTTCCTCTTAATACTGCTTTTGCTGTATCCCATAAATTTTGATATGTTGTGTTGTCATCTTTACTTGTTTCCAGGAATTTTTTGATTTCTCTTTTGAGTTCTTCCATGACCCACTGTTCTCTCAGGAGCATGTTGTTCAGTCTCCATGTGTTTGCATATGCTCTGGGGATTCCTGAGTTGCAGATTTCCATCTTCACTCCATTTTGGTCCAAGATGATTTAGATTTTTTGAATTTGCTGAGACTTGCTTTATGGCCTAGCATGTGGTCAATTCTAGAGAAAGTTCCTTGCACTGGTGAGTAGAATGTGTATTCTGCAACTGTAGGATAAAAAGTTCCATAGATATCTGTTAGGTCCATTTGGTCTATAGTGTCGATTAAATCTGCTGTTCCCTTTCTGATTTTCTGTCTGGTTGATGTGTCCATTGCTTAGAGTGTAGTAAAAAAGTCCCCCAATACTATTGTATTGGAGTCTATGTCTCCCTTTAGATCCCTTAACAATTCTTTTAAATAGCCAGGTACCCGGAAATTAGGTGCATATATGTTTATAGTAGTTACATCATCCTGTTGATCCCTTAATCATATATAGTACCCTTCTTTGTCTCTTTTTAACAATTTTTGTGTTAAAGTCTATTTTGTCTGATTTTAGGACAGCTACACCAGCTCTTTTTTTGTTTCTGTTGGCACAGAATATCTTTTTCCATCTTTTCACTTTCAGTGTGTGTGCATCTTTGTTGGTGCAATGTGTTTCTTGTAGGCAGCAAATAGATGGGTTTTGTTTTTTAATCCATTCAGCCAGTCTTTGTCTTTTAACTGGGGAGTTGAGGCCATTTACATTCAAGGTTGACTTTTTTTTTTTTTTTTTTTTTTTGACAGAGTGGACAGTGAGAGAGAGAGACAGAGAGAAAGGTCTTCCTTTTGCCATTGGTTCACTCTTCAATGGCCGCTGTGGCCAGCACACCGCGCTGATCCGATGGCAGGAGCCAGGTACTTATCCTGGTCTCCCATGCGGGTACAGGGCCCAAGCACTTGGGCCATCCTCCACTGCCTTCCCTGGCCACAGCAGAGAGCTGGACTGGAAGAGGGGCAACCGGGACAGAATCCAGTGCCCCAATCAGGACTAGAACCTGGTGTGCCGGTGCTGCAGGCGGAGGATTAGCCAAGTGAGCCGTAGCACCAGCCAAGGTTGACTATTAATAAGTAATGACTTTGCCCTGCCATTTTTTGTTGTTGTTGTTGTTGTTGTACAGGCAGAGTGGACAGTGAGAGAGACAGAGAGAAAGGTCTTCCTTTGCCGTTGGTTCACCCTCCAATGGCCGCCACGGCTGGCACGCTGCAGCCGGCGCACCGCGCCGATCCAAAGGCAGGAGCCAGGTGCTTCTCCTGGTCTCCCATGGGGTGCAGGGCCCAAGCACTTGGGCCATGCTCCACTGCACTCCCTGGCCACAGCAGAGAGCAGGCCTGGAAGAGGAGCAACCAGGACAGAATCCAGGCCCCCGACCGGGACTAGAACCCAGTGTGCTGGTGCTGCAAGGTGGAAGATTAGCCTATTGAGCTGCGGCGCTAGCCTGCCCTGCCATTTTTCCAAAGACATTCCTAATTTATTCTTTGAGCTTCCCTTGATCTTTTACTGAGGGATTTTCTTCCTTTACCTTCTTTCTTATTGATGACCATGGTTCTGTGTTTCTCTGCAACACATCCTTAAGCATCTTTTGCAGGGCTGGATGGGTGGTGACAAATACTGTTATGGAAGGTCATTATTTCACCTTCATTCGTAAGAGCTTCGTAGGGGATAATATTCTGGGGTGACAGTTTTTTTCTCCTAAGACTTGGACTGTATCTCGCTATTCTCTCCTAGCCCGTAGGGTTTCTGATGAGAAGTCCGCTGTGAGTCTAATTGGAGATCTTCTGGAAGTAATCTGGTGTTTCTCTCGTGCACATTTTAGAATCTTCTCTCCATGTTTACTGTGGTGAGTTTGATTACTATGTGTTGTGGGGAAGATCTTTTCTGGTCATGTCTATTAGTTCTTTGTGCTTCCTGTACTTGGATGTCCCTTTCTTTCTCCAAATTAGGGAAGTTTTCTGTTATTATTTCACTAATAAAGCCTTCTAATCCTTCAGGAACTCCTAGAATCCATGTTGGGTTGTTTGATAGTATCCTATAGATTCCCAATAGTGTTTTATAGTTTTCTAATTTCTTGTTTTTGGTTTGACTATATAATTTCCTGTGTTTTGTCTTCTAAGTCCAATATGCTTCACATATTCTTTTGCTAAGGCTTTCCACTGCATTTTTTTTTAATTTGTTTTGTTGAATTCTTCATTTCATTTTGATTTCTCTTTAAGATCTCAAATGCATAGGGGAAATTTTCTTTCATGTCCTGTATGGATTTCAGTAGTTCATGCATTTGCTTCTGGTTATTTCTGTGTAATCTTATCAGTTTTTTGAATTCCATTTCTTGCATTTCTTCCATCTCATCATCTTCACAATCTAGTATTGAACGTGTTGTGTTCTTTTGGGGGAGTCATGTTGTCTTCCTTATTCTTGTTTCTTGAATTGGTGCCTTGTTGTTGTATTTGTGGAGGTGCTTGTCGGCTTTCTTTCTTTTTTCTGCTATGGTGGCTTTTATCTTTGTACTATTCCTCTGTAGTGGAATGTCTGTTTTCAGTGAATAGGTAGAGGCTTGTATTGGGTGTGGCCAGGGAGCTCTGTTCAGTTCTCCAAGGTGAAGGGCATGCCTAAGGTGACATACCCAGGTTTGGCGTGGTAAATATCCTTTTTTTAAATTTTTTTTTTATTTTTTATTTTTTATTTATTTTTTTTTTGACAGGCAGAGTGGACAGTGAGAGAGAGACAGAGAGAAAGGTCTTCCTTTGCCGTTGGTTCACCCTCCAATGGCCGCCGCGGCTGGCGCGCTGCGGCCAGCGCACTGCGCTGATCCGATGGCAGGAGCCAGGAGCCAGGTGCTTATCCTGGTCTCCCATGGGGTGCAGGGCCCAAGCACCTGGGCCATCCTCCACTGCACTCCCTGGCCACAGCAGAGGGCTGGCCTGGAAGAGGGGCAACCGGGACAGAATCCGGCACCCCGACCGGGACTAGAACCCGGTGTGCCGGCGCCGCTAGGTGGAGGATTAGCCTAGTGAGCCGCGGCGCTGGCCTTATTTTTTATTTTTTGACAGGCAGAGTGGACAGTGAGAGAGAGAGACAGAGAGAAAGGTCTTCCTTTGCCGTTGGTTCGCCCTCCAATGGCCGCCGCGGCCGGTGCGCTGCGGCCGGCGCACCGCGCTGATCCGATGGCAGGAGCCAGGAGCCAGGTGCTTTTTCCTGGTCTCCCATGGGGTGCAGGGCCCAAGCACCTGGGCCATCCTCCACTGCACTCCCTGGCCACAGCAGAGAGCTGGCCTGGAAGAGGGGCAACCGGGACAGAATCCGGCGCCCTGACCGGGACTAGAACCCGGTGTGCCGGCGCCGCTAGGCGGAGGATTAGCCTAGTGAGCCGCGGCGCCGGCCCCCTTTTTTTTTTTTTTTTTTTTTTAATCAGAAGGGAAGTTTATTCTGCTCAGCTGAGTGCCTCACCTCAAAGGAGGCCAGTACCTGAGCACTAGCCCCAGTAGGCATATTTGTCCACTCTGGCCTAAGACCACACAAAGTCCTCAGTGTCAGCTCAGATTCCCCAGCAGTGTCCCTCACCAGGTAACCAGGAAGCCCTGAGTGTATGGAGTCTCCCACAGTGACTGCCCAGACTCCCATCCACACTGTGAGTCCTCCCACACAGCCTCAGTTTTTTTCATAGTCTCAGCGCAGAAGCCTCCCACAGTCACAAGCTCCCAGCCCCTGTTACTTCTCCCCACCAGAGTCAGGAGCCTCCACTCAGCTGCTTGCTGGGCCCAGGCACAAGCTGATGCAGCTGTTACGTATGTCCAAAATGGCGCCTGCTCTATGGGCTTGTTACAGGACACCATTGTAAAGTGATCAGGGAGAGAAATGTGTCCCTCCTCTTTTTTTTCTCCTCTAGTTTGGCAGGTACATTATCCCTCCAGGCTCCAAGCCGGGTTCCCTCGAGGCTCCTGCAGCTCTAGCATCAGTGGTTTGGGCTGCTGCAGTTTGGTCTCCCTTTCCAATGCTGGTGCGCAGGCTGTCATCTGCACAGTGTCTCTAATTACTGTAGCATTTCTTCTGCCATTTTCTCCCTAACTCTTCCCTGAGACTGTACTCACTCCACTTTTTTTAAACTATCTTCTCCTGGACTAGAGCAGTAGGCTCCCTCCCTACGCCGCCATCTTGGAACTCCTTGAGAGAGAGGTCTTATATCTGCTTGTTCACTCCTCAAATGGCTGCAGTGGCTGGAGCTGAGCTGATCAGAAGCCAGGAGCCTCCTCCAGGTCTCCCATGTGGATGCAAAGGCCCAAGGACTTGGGCCATCCTCTGCTGCTTTCCCAGGTACATTATCAGGGAGCTGGATTGGAAGTGGAGCAGCCAGGACTTGAACTAGCGCCCATGTGGGATGCTGGTGCTGCAGGCTGGGGCTTTAACCTGCTGTGCCGGCTCCCTTTCAAGTACATTTTTTAAAAGGAAAATCATAATTCTCAATGATCCTAGCATCCCCCTTCAGAGTAGCCTTTCAGTAATATAACAGCTGTGTCCTCTTGTTGGTGAGGCTGCAGATAAATGGACAGACTTGTGTGCTGATGGTGGGAATGAAACTGGAACAGTCAGTTATGGGGCGGGATGGTAATGATCTTCAGTCCCCTGGTTCAATCCCCAGACGGCTGCAACGGCCTGGGCTGGGCCAGGCTGAAGGCAGGGTGTCAGGGGCCCAAGCACCTGGGCCATCCTCTCCTGATTCTCCCAGGCCATCAGCAAGGAGCTGGACCAGAAGTAGAACAGATGAGACACAAACCCACGCCCATATGCGGCAGCTTTACCTGCTGTGCCACGATGCTGGGCCCTGAATTTGATTTTATTTTTTTAATTGAAAGGCAGAGTTAGAAAGATCTTTCATGTGCTGGTTCACTCCCCAAATGTCTACAACAGCTGGAGCCGAGCTGATCCGAAGCCAGGTGCTTCTTTCAGGTCTCCCACATGGGTGCAGAGGCCCAAACACTTGGGCCATCTTCCATTGCTTTCCCTGGCACATTGGCAGGGAGCAGCCTGGATGCAAGCCAGGGTCCGTATGGGATGCCGGCACTGCAGGCAGTGGCTTTATGTGCTATGCCACAGCACCAGCCCCAATTTAAAATTCTTTTAATCCTAGTTCTCATCATTATACCACTGTGCCAACTTGGAAATGTGTCAGAAGTCTAAAAATTGTCTCACCAGGAATTCTACTACTTTGAAGATACTCTAAGGAAATAACCAGGAATCAGTACAAAGATTTTTTTTTTTTTTTTGAGATTTATTTGCAAGTCAGTTACACAGAGAGGAGGAGAGTGGTTTTCCATCTGCTGGTTCTCTCTCCAATTGGCTGTGACTGCCAGAGCTGTGCCAGTCAGGAGCCAGGAGCTTCTTCCAGGTCTCCCACGCGGGTGCAGGGGCTCAAGGGCTTGGGCTATCTTCCACCGCTTTCCTAGGCCACAGCAGAGAGCTAGATCTGAAGTGGAGCAGCCGGGACTTGAACTGGTGCCTGTATGGGATGCTGGCACTGCAGGCGGCGGCTTTACCCTCTACGCCACAGCCCCAGCCTCCAAAGATTTCTTAAGATTCATTTTATATGAAATGTTTGGAAGAGTTAGAGGGAGAGAGCAATCTTCCATATGCTATGCTTTTATCACTCCCCAGATGGCCCCAAGGGCTGAGGCTGGGCTTGGCTAAACACAGGAGCTTCATCCGGGTCTCCCACATGAGTGCAGGGGTCCAAGAATGTGGGCCATCTTCCACTGGTTCAGCAACAGGGAGCTGGATCGGAAGTGGAGCAACCAGGACTCAAACCAGCACCCAGAGGGGATGCCAGCACTGTAGACAGTGGTTTAGTCCACTGTGACACAACACTGCACCAGTGGGTGAGCACAGAGATTTCTACAGAAACCTAGTGCTCTCAGGCAAGCCCATGTTCATTTCTAGGGGGCCGATCAAATCAGTCATTGTTTTCCCAAGTATGCAGATAGACGAATCATGGTGCCCTGTTCCGGAGTAGGGTGTGAAATACAGTGTAGGTGGGGACTTCAGAGAGTCCATGGAAAATAGAAATAAGATCACGCAACTTGAGTGAACTTCGAAGTTTCAACAGCCAGGTCTTCCGTCAACTGGAAGATTAGTAGGGAGTGGGACCCAGGCACTGTGATACGGGATAGAGGCATCCCGAGCAGTGATGGCACCGCCGTGCCAGACGCCATCTTGAAGCCCCATAGTAAGTCTCCATGGGCGTGGTTTTCTCCCCAGGCTGTCAGCCACTGTCGCTGTAGGAACAGCGTCTCTCTCCTCTCTGCTCTTGCCTGCCTATCCACCCCCACCCTCGCAGGAAAGCTCAGGTCTGGCCCAAGAGAGCTGCAGTCCCCAGCCCTGCTCCATTCTGGGACCCTCCTCCGTCACTCCTCTTCGCTGTGGCCCACACTTAACTCCCCACTGCCTGCACACAGTCCTCCACATGGCATCCGGAATCCATCCTGCCTGCTTGCCCCCGCAGGTCACTGGGGGCGGGGCCCCCCTCCACTGGCCATTCCCGTCGCTGTAGTCTTCTTCCCCTCTCTCTGTAACGCCCTTCAGCCTTGGGTCTCGGCTCAGATGGCACCTCTGACCCCAGCCACAGTTGGTCTAGCCCGGGCTCCTCCATCCACCACGCTCTTCCTGCCCTGCCCTCATTCGCTAGGTTTTGCTGCCCCTAGTAGGCCGCAGCTGTGAGCACAGGGCCCGTGGCGCTGGCTAAGAGTGGCCGCGTGTTCTGAGCGATGGTGACAGTGCTGTCTGGGTTTGTTTGTCCTCTGAGTGTGCCAGGGTTTCTGCTCAGGCACCAGAAGATCCCCAACTGCGTCTCGCCTGCGGGGCGCTCTGCGCTCACCTCTGCCCCTGTCCCCGTCCCTGCAGGCCTGCGGAGCGATGCGACAGGCGTGATGGAGGTCGAGTCCTCCTACTCGGACTTCATCTCCTGCGACCGCACGGGCCGCCGGAACGCAGTCCCCGACATCCAGGGCGACTCGGAGGCTGTGAGCGTGAGGAAGCTGGCTGGAGCCATGGGCGAGCTGGCCCTCGAGGGCACAGGTCAGAGGCCACAGGGGCCGCCTGGGGGTGGCTGGAGAGACCGCGGGGCTGCAGGTCGGAGGGCGCCAGGTGTCTCAGCCGAGGAGTCACTTGCTTGACTAGGAGCCCAACAGGTGCTGTGTTCCTGGCCGAGGAAGTGTGTAGGGGGAACGCAGCACCCGCCAGCCTGGAGTCCCCCCAGACACCAGCTACTGCTGCCAGAGGCCCCTGCGCCCTGCACCCCCCAGGCTGTGACTGTCACGTGGCCCCCACCTGCCTGGCAGCTGTCTGGTGTTCTGGGAGGACCTGGACCCTGTTTTCCCCATATAACCCTAGTGCAAAGCCCTGGCTTGAAAGGACTGGGTGGGGACAGGGCATGCCCCTCACCCCCACCTTATATAGGGACAAGCTGCAAGCCACAGGAGCCAGGCGATTTGCCTGTTGCAGGCACAGTAGTCTCCAGCCTCCACCCTCATCTTCCTCCCCTGTGCCCTCTCTCCCTGCTCCCATCAAGCCCTGTACGTTCTGGAAAGGCCCTATTGGTCCTTAACACAGCCGCCCGTGGTTCTCGCTTCGCTCCGCCCCTTCACCCCCGCTACCGCAAGGGGCATGCCACCCCTCCCCCCCAACCTCTAGTGCAGGGTCTGGGTCCCGTGCCCTCGGTGCCTGGTGGTGTTGGGCACATGGGAGAGAGGCCTGGTTGCCAACTGACTGCATGACCAGCAGCCCAGCTGTGCCGCCGGGCACACTGCCATGGTGCTCTCCAGGCGCTGTCCCCACCCTCGGCTCCAGCAAACTCGGTCTTATCTCCTTCCACCCTAGCACTGGCCCCGGGCCCTCAGGAGGTTGACTTGGGACCCGTGGCATGTGGGTCCTCTGGGTCCGTGGCTTTTGCCCGCCAGGGGAGAGTCTGGGCAGGAGTGACAGGCCTCAGCAGAGGGAATGCAGAGTTCCAGGCGCCACCCCAAACATTCCGACCTCACAGCCCTGGGAGCCCCTATCTTAGCTGCCTGGAAGGCTGTGGCTGGTCCTGTGGAAGCCTCGCCAAGCACGCTGTGCAGGGTCCTGCAGGGACCACATGTGCTTCCTTCCTTTGCCTGATGGTGAAACAGGCGAGGCCCCCAGCGGGTGGCAGAAGGAACGGCCCGAGGGCCTGCCCATGGCCGAGGGGCCGGGCTGGTCAGGAGGAAGCCTCGCCCTGGCGAGGTGACCACACACAGGCCCGCGGCTGCGGGGCCGGGCGTTGGGGGGATGTCACCGTCCTCTCTAGCTCAGGAAGCAGAGTGCATGGGCTGAAGGGGCTCACGCAGGGCCCCTCGGAGGGCGTGGTGGAGTTCACTGGGCAGCTTGCAGAGTTCCTGCTTGCTGGGGCGGTACGCTGCATCTGGGTGGACCCTAACCAGAGACTGCTGCTTCCTGGGAGGAGGTGCTAGGTGGGGGAGGGGGGCACTCCCTCCAGTTCACCTCCTGGTCTGCCCAGCCACCTGCTCCCACACGGCCCTGCGCCTGTGAGCACCCATTGGGCACTTGGCATTGGCTGGCTTGCTCTAGGGCTCCCACCCCCAGCCTAAGTGTTACACTACCGACACTGCGTACATTCCCCTGGGAAAACACAGACCAGATTGAGTTCCCTTGGGCCACCACTGCCCAGCCTCATCCCGTCCTGCTCCCTGGGCTTAGCCAATCACCCCCCCACCCCACCCCATGTCTCTGTGCCTAGAGAAACCTGTCCCTCTCTCGCTTTTCCAGCAGGCCAGGGGGAGGCGAGCACCGCAGACAAGGAGGCCAGCAGCCAGCCCGAAAGCAGCGACGGCACCGCTTCAGCTTGAGCCTGACCTTGTCCAAGGAGGCTGGAAGAGAGAACCACTGTCCCTCCCGGAACAGGAGCCCTGGCCGGCAGCCTCCTCTCTGAGCCCCATGCCCCAGGCCAGACTGAACGACCCCTGAGGCCTCTGGGACCCCCCCACACCCCCGGGGACGCCCTCTGGCGGCAGCCCCAGGCTCCGCCTTCCCAGCACCTCCTCACTGAGCCCAGGTACGCTCCACAGACACTGCCGCCCCAGGATGTCACTCAGTGGGTGCCCTGTTCAGGGGCTGGGCCTGCCCCCGCTCCCCCAGATCGCCCTCTTGGGCAGGGACCTCGTCCCGACACCAACCCCCCTCTGGAGCTCCAACCAGGTCAACACCTCCCTTTTTTAAAAAAAACACTTTTAACCTTTTTAAAACCTTTAAACCTTTTTCAGCAGACTGGGTGGGTACTGACCGTGGATTCACTTTTGTAAAGCCTTTTTAAGCTAAACTCCGCTCTCCACGCAGCCCCGAGGCCCCTGGGAGCCTCACAAGCCCTTTTTCAGGGAAAGGATTTTGGCTCAAAACCACATGCATCTGTCTTGACCCCTCTGCCCACATCAGTGATGCTCAGGCCCCAGGAAATAAACGCTGGTGTCCATGTGACCTGCTGAGGCTCCTGTCTCCTTGCAGCAGCCAACCCGGGGGCTGCTCCGGCCGAGCGCGCTGCTGGCTCAGGAACCCCCAAGGGAGGGCTTCCCTCTGAGCCCTGGGGCGTGAGGGGCTCGCCCGGCCTCACAGCCCCCGCCACCCGAGCTCTCCGGGGCCCCGCTCTGCCCAGTCTCACCACCCCCCATGCCAGCCCAGCCACCTGCGATCACAGCACACGTGACACAGCCACCGGCCCCTTTATTGAGTACCAGGTGTCAGCCTGAGTTGCCTTGGGCAGCGCTTCCATCCCCGCCACTGGCAAGAGCCCTGGTCCCCGGCCCAGGACGATCCAAGGAGAGATGCAGCCACGCCGAGGTATGTGTGTACACGAAGCGGGCACTGGCATCGGAGCCTTGGCAGCAGCCCTTGAACTCAGACTTCCTGGAAGGAATGAGGCGGGGTCGCTGCTGAAGACCCCACCCCCAGAGCGGGAGCTCATAGAGGTGCCGTGGCCTCTTCAGGGGTCCTGCCCTGCTTGTCCTGTCAGAGAGGCAAGGATCAGTACGCGTGACAAAGTTCCAAAGCCAGCAAGGAGCCCTGCCACAGCTGGCGAGACTGAGGCTTTGGCAAGGGAGTGCCTTGCCAAGGCCACACAGCAAGGAGACCTGGGCCCACCTGCCCTTGGCTCTGGGCAGCCTTTGGGACCCGCCCCAGCCCAGCCTCTCGGCCACAGAAAATACACACGGCGCGGTCACCAGGGGCTCAGCACTATGGTGGATTCTGCCCAGGGTGGGGGGCGCGTGCCGACGTCGTGCAGGAACGTACCCGCAGAGGCCGGCGGGGGCAGCCCATAGGCTTTGTAGAGCTGGTCAAGAAGCTCCTGCTTCTCGTCTTCGGGAAGGAAGCTGGACTTGGCCGCGTTGATGTTCTGGAAAGGGCGGGGCGTGGGCGGGGCCACGTCACCGCGGGTGAGGGAAGGGACGTGGCTGAGGGCGCACGGCAGTGAGTGCTGGAGCAGCGACCCTGAGGGTCTGTGGTCTGAATGCGGCCCCACAGGACACAGGGATGGGGAGGAAGTGGGACAGCCTTTGAGAGAGCATGGGAGACTCCGGGGCTGGCTCGCCTGCGAGCTGGGAGTGGCCTACAGGGCGTATTGGAGATTTCATGGCTGGACACACCCTCCTGGGCGGGGCGACAGTCTCCATGGCTTCTTTGAGGGTGGAACAGCTGGCCCGAGGTCCAGAGGTCAGCACAGAACACGTGTGGGGAGGCTCCTTGCTTGTGTCAAGGCAGACCTGGGCCCCACTTCTGCGGGTTCCAGGGCCCAGGGGCAAGGCCAACCCAGCTCACACCCACTCACCAGCCTCTGGAACTCCTCCTCAGTAAAGCCCATGTCCCGTTTGGTCATCTGGTAATCTGTGTCCAGGGTGGACTTGAAGATGAGCGGGTCATCCGTGTTGAGTGAGTAGTTCGCCTGGTCCTTCTTGAACCTGGGTGAGGAGCGAGGGGAGAGAGGGCAGAAGCTGTGAGCGTGTGGCACGTCAGCCCTGCCCTCCTCTGATGCCCTTGGCAACCTGGCCGGGCCTGAAAGGTCTGATCTGGTCCAGAGGAGGAAGCAGGTTCCGAGAGCTCAGGTGACTTGTCTAGGCCAGGGAGGTAGCAACTCGAAACTCGGACCCGTCCGGCCAGTCCAGAGCCAGCCAAGAAAGCAAATGCCTTCACGGCCAGCATTCTGGGAGAGGTGGCGGCACCTGCCCCAGCCACTCCTCAGTGCCCCTGGGACCCGACCCGGCCCTGCCAGTACACCGTGGAAACTGCTCGTGGGCTGAGCCCCGGCCGCCTCTTCCCTAGCTCTGGCTTCACTTGGGTCCGGCGCCTGCTCTGACCCAGCGGATTGCTCCCGAGACCCCTGCCCTAGATCTCTGGTCACACCTTCGGCTTTCCTCTGCCTGTCCCGGAAAGGTCACTGTCCAGGATTCTGCCTTTCCTAGGGCCACTGCTTCTCCAACCCCCAGAGCTGTGCAGCCCATGGCAGCCTCGAGCCCCCCTTGTCAGCAGGACGTCAAAGCCCAAGCAGCCAGAGCAGGGCAGGTCTGTCCACAGTCGCCCAAGTTCTTGCTATCATCCTGTGTCAAGGGACAGCAGCTCTGCCCTCCTGAGGCCACCACCAGCGCTCAGTCACGGGACAGAAGACTCCTGGCTCGTTAGATTGTAGGGGGGTGGGCGATACCTAGAGGTGCAGGAGGGAGCACGTGGGGGCAGAAAGGACCATCTTCCTACGCCCAGGAGGCAAAGGTGGGGGACCAGAGTGGCGGGTCGTCTGCTCAGTTGGGGGCTGGGTGACCTCGGTCAGGTCCCAGTACCTCAGAGCTTCGGGTTCCCCGCTCACGAGGACAGCACTGCCTGCTCCCCAGGGAGTCAGAGGGCGCTTATCTAAGACCCAGCACCGCTGGTGCCCCATCCCTGAGTGTGCTTCCCATCCCTGGCTTTCCCGGAACAAAACGGAATGGGCCACAGAGGCCAGACCTCACCGGACCACCGCGTGCTCCGTGTCCGGCGTCCAGGCACCAGTGAGGTAGCTGGACCAGGGGCAGACCTGAAAGAGCAGGTGGGTGGCTGGCACGACAGCCCCAGGCCGCACCGACCCCTTCCCGTGTCCCGGGGCTTGGGCAACCAGCGTCGGGGCCAACCTTGCTTCCTGAACCACCAGGACTTCTGTGCCCTGCAGCCCCCCACCCCTCGGCGCCGCCTGTCTGCCTCTGCCCAGGGAGGGGCAGGGCAGCCAAGGACAGTGCCCGCCCACCCGCTGCTGGTCGCCGCACCTCGAAGTGCATGTTTTGCTGCAGCAGCCTGCTGTAAAGAGCCTCGTCCTCCAGGGTGTGGTAGCCATGGCCCAGCCTCTCTGTCTTGAGGACGTCCACGGCCTGTGGAGAAGCAGGAGGGAGGCAAGCGGGAGGCAGGAGACGGGGGAGGCAGGAAGAAGGGGCCCGCGGCCGGCCAGCTCCTCACCTGCTGCACCACCTCGGGTTTGCCCACCTCCCCGGCATGGACGGTGCGGTGGACACCACTCCTCACGGCCTCCTGCAAGGGGAAGGGCCAGGTGAGGGGCGTTTGGCCGCCTGGGAGCATCCTCCTGGCCCACGAGTCACGCCTTTTCCTTGCCACATCATCACCCGAGGAGCAGCTGTCATTTACTGCGGCTCCACAGGCCAGGCACTGGGCGGAATGGTTTCGACACGTCGTCTAATGTTTCTAACCCTACCTGGGCAGTGAGGGCCCCCTCTTCCGCCCCCCCCCCCCCACACACACACAGTGCATCATGGAGCCGGAGGGACCTTTGCAAGGTCTGTCTGACAGAGGAAGCGGGCGGGCGGGCAGGCCCAGAGACCTCCCCGAGGTCACACAGTATACCAGAGGCCGATACCGGCTGGAACACAGGACCGCGGCCACCATGTGGGGCTTTTCACACCTATTCCAAGCCCCCAGGCCAACCAAGGCACACGTGGGAACTCGGGACCTCGCACTCCCTGGTCCCTGTGACACCTCCCAGCTGTGGGTGGGAGACGAACTCCCACCTCCCCCCAGACCCACCTCGTAGGCCTCCACATGTCCTGGGAAGAGGCTGCTGTCCGTGATGGTCTCGTCCCCTGCCAGGTCGATGGCCACCACGGTCTGCTGCCGGTACTTCTTACACAGCTCCACCACCTCCGGGGACCAGGCTGGGCGAGGCACCCGCCAGGGCTGTCAGCACGCCCTGCCACACGCACCCCTACCCGCGACGCAAGGCACTGCGGCCAGACCACACGTGCCTCAGTTTACCCCTAATGAATGGGAGCGCTGCAGAAGGACGTGGCAAGGCTGTGCTGTCCCGCTGGACGCCCATAGGTACCCTGGGGCAGGGGGCAGTAAGGCCAGGGAGGGCCTGCCCAGTAATGCAAAGCAGGGAAGGTCTCATCGCCTGTCACCGCCTCCTACCCAGTAGAGGTAAGGAGGGAGAAATGACCCAGGCTTTGGCCCAGTCAGGCGGCTTTCTGACATCCTGCCTCAGTTCCCTCATCTGTCAGACGGGAATCGGCAAAGGCAGTCCCGCCTCCCAGGCTGCCACACACGGGATGGCGCGCCCACAGTACCTGCACAGAGCAAGCCCCGGGTGGGCACTGGGACCCGGTCTAGAGAGGGGCCTGACTCACCCAAGGCCGTACTAGGGGGCACCTCACCAGGGAGCTCAAGGCCCACAGAGACCCCTCCCATCCCGGAGGCCAGGATGTGCCTGGCCCACAGGGCCTCGGGCGCCTTTGGTTTTGACCCAGTCTCCTGCTGAGCAAAATGTGTCGCCCAGAAGCTCCGAATCCGAATCTGCCCCGGGGCCCCGGAATCCTGCTGGTGGGCTGACGGGACACAGCAGGGCACAGACGCCGGGGGCCCAGGCCCGGTCGCCGTCCTACTCACTGGGCTGGTGGCGCATGCAGCACAGGATGGACCGGACCTTGACCCCGAAGTCTCGCTCCCCCTCCTGCAGGCCCTGGTTCACCAGCGCCACCACCTCATCCGGAGTGAGGTCCCCTCTGTGAGGGGAGGAGCAAGGCTGGGCCTGAGGACCCTTCCCCCACTCCCTGAGCGCTGACAGAGGAGCCCCCAGCCCCCAGAGCTTGTTTCCAGGCCTCGTGTGACAGCAGCCTGGGCAAGGGCCAAGCCCAAGTCTTGCGGGTCTCCCCAGGGTCTGTCACTCACTCAGCCTGGTTCCAGGGGATTGGCTGCACCTTGGAGTTGGCCAGCAGGTGCGGGCTGTAGCGCACCTCCACGTACACCACCTTCTCCTTGGCCTTCATCTCTACAAACTCGTAGGCGATCCTTTTGATGGCCTCCCGCGAGCCCCTGGGGAGGGAAGAGCGAGCTTGGGGACAGCTCCTTGGTCCCTTGGGAGCTCCAGGAGCAGACGAGGCTGCCTCTAACTGCAGATCCAACCAGCTTCCGGCCCCCAGCCCTGGGCACACACATCCTGCCAGCGGTCCTCACACAGTGCGTGCAGCTCTGGCCTCTCACCCTGGTGGTCTCTCTGACCGCTGTCCCTGGCGCCACGCTTGCCCCTGTAATGCCATTCACACAGCAGCTGGCAGAGGCTCCCTAGATAGTCCATCAAGGCACACTGCTCCACCGCCTGAGCCCCAGCGGCCTCCCACCGCACAGAGGGAAACCCCCACTCCATGGCCTGCAGGAGCCAGCCCCTGGCCAGCATCCCTCAGCGTCCTCCTGGCACTCACCCCAAGACAATCAGCTGCCTTTCCGTCCCAGGACAGCCCAGCTTGTCCCCACATTGGGCCTTTGTGATGGCAGCCCCTGCCCCGAGCCCACGCCCTTCCCCCGTTGGTCCTCCACTGTCCCCTCTATGCAGGTGTGACCCAAGCTAGCCAGTCACCTCTCTGCCACCTGCGTCGGGTCACTGTGAGGACGGGTGAGTCACACCCGACCCTCACCTGGGCCAGCGCCTGGAGCAGCCGCTGCTGGCATCGCAGCTGTGACAACGCGCACTGGCCCAGGGCCTGGCGTGCATCACAGAGAGAAGACCGGACGCTTACGAGAACACGTGAGGGAGGAGCGGCCCTGCCCGCAGAAGTCAGCTGCTGGCACCAGCGAGCTGCTGTAGCGCCAAGAGGATGAGGATGGGCAGGCCCTGCCTGCATCCCTGGCCTCCGCCTGCTGCGGGTGAGCTGTCTCCGAGACACAAGAGTGCTCACCCTGCCTGCAGGTGCCTGGCCGCCCCGCTGGCCCCCGCCGCTGGGGAGCTGTGCGTGCCACACTGGGGTTGCGCCGTCCAGGCACCAGGGGTACAGCAAACAGGTCGATGAGATCCCTGCCCAGAAGCCCACAGGCCAGCAAGAGGCAGGCAGGGCAGGCAAAGAAGTGAAACCACACGAGACGCTTCCACCAAGTCCATGGAGAAAGGACTCGAAAGACGAGGTGACAGTTGGCGCAAAAACACTGGCTCCATGCACAGCCTGTCCTAAGGCAGGAAAGTTTTCCACGCACTTTTTGAAGCAGGTCAGATGGAAGAAGTACCGCAGACCATGGCCAAGGAGAGGCTGCTGCGATTTTGAATATGGGAAGGGAAGGAGTTTGGAGCAGAGAGGAAGCAGGCGAGGCGCGGCCCTGCAAGCAGAGGCCCTGAGCTGGGGGTGCCTGGTGTCCAGGGAGGCGGCAGAGGGGCGTGGCAGCAAGTGCAGGCCCGGAGCCCAAGGCTGGGGTCCTCGGCTTTTACCCTAAGGGAGACACTGCAGAGCTTGGGTTTGGGGACTGACTGAGCAGAGGGACATAGAAGCAGAGATGCGCTTCTGTCCCCAGTTCACTCCGCAAGTGCCCTCAGTGGCCACAGCTCGGGGCCGGAAGCAATCCAGGTCTCCCATGTGCGTGGCAGGAACCCAATTCCTTGAGCATCACTGCTCCCCAGATCGGCCTGAGCAGGAAGCTGGGGTCAGGAACCAGAGCAGGGAATCCAGGCCAAGGGCTGCCATGTGGGACCCAGTCCCGGGCTGGGTTGAAGGGACCGTGGCCAATTCTTTCTGCACGCTCCCATCCCTGCTCTGGGCCTCGACAGTCCCTAGCAGAGGCTTCCCCGACCCAGACAGGAAAACGGTGCCTTGGAGCCTGAGCCTCCCTGTCTCCCCACGCCACAGCCAGGCTCTCCCCGCTCTGCGACACGAAGCCCTGAACCAGGGACAGGAGCCCCACCTGCACCTGCATGGTGCCGTGCGTGCCTTCAGGAAGACAGAACGCACCTGTGCCTGAGTGTCCGCTCCCCAGGGGCCAGGCTGAGGGCAGCAGCTTCCATTAAGAAGCCAGCAGCCTGGGCCACTTCTTCCTCCCCAGGCCTCCTCACACCGGCCCTGCCACGTACCCAGCCAGTGGCCTCTGTCTCACTCAAACACCCTCCTGAGCAGCATCACACTCTCCTCTTCTCTTGAAGCCTGGCCCACCCTTCCTCCTCCAGGCAGTCTTCCCTGACTGCATCCAGCTCCTCTGCTTCTTCCTCCTCCCCCAACCACCTCCCAAACCTCACACCGCCTGAGCTCCCATAGCCCTGACTGCCAGGCCCCAGTTCTTGCCTGCTTTGGGGAACCGGGCCTTGCACCAAGAAGCTGGAGGTGGCATCTGGTGAGAGTCGGCTCGGCCCTGGCCAGCTCCGCGGTCCCCGGCAGGCGCTCACTTCCCTGAGCCTCTACCTCAGCCTCTGCCTAGGAGGACTGTGTGCACCTGGCCCACGGTCGGCAGCCACAGTAGGCGAGTGGGAGTCCATCAGCCGAGCAGCGCTGTGTTCTAGGCCTGAAGGAGATCCTACCCTGAAGCAGTGGGAGCGTGAAAGGTAACACACAAGTCACCACCTGGCTGTCCGGCGGCAACAGCCACTCCACAGCTCCAGGCTGCTCGCTGAGCACAGTGCTGGGTCCCTTCCAAATGCCACCCATGTGCCCACTATACAGATGAGCCAACTGAGGCCTGGAGAGGGCGACTGGGCAGGCATGACAGGTCCTGAAGGTCTGACAGGACAGGATCTGTGATCTTAACGCATATTCTGCTACTTCTCTGTGAGAACGCTTCTAAAGGTTTGCAGGAAATGAAATTAAAAGATTGTCTTTGACACCAAATTTTGAAGTCCATGCAAAGTTCTTTCAGTAACACCCACTTTTCATGAAAGTTTGAAGAGCCTGCTTATAGATTAAGATTTTGGGCATCAAAATATACTTAGCGGGGCCGGCACTATGGCACCAGTATCTCGTATAGACACCAGTCCAGGTCCTGGCTGCTCCTCTTCCGATCCAGCTCTCTGCTGTGGCCTGGGAAAGCAGTAGAAAATGGCCCATGTCCTTGGGCCCCTGCACCCATGTGGGAGACCCGGAAGAAGCTCCTGGCTTCACATTGGCACAGCTCCAGCTGTTGCAGCCAACTGGGGAGTGAACCAGCAATGGAAGACCTCTCTGTCTCTCCTTCTTCCTGTCTGTAACTCTGCCTCTCAAATAAATAAATAAATCCTTTAAAAAATAAACACCTTTTGGGGCTGGCACTGTGGTGTAGCAAGTAAAGCCACTGCCTACAGTGCCAGCATCCCATATGGGTGCTGGTTTGCATCCCGGCTACTCCACTTCCAATCCAGCTCTCTGCTGCAGCCTGGGAAAGCAGTAGAAGATGGCCCAAGTCCTTGGGCCCCTGCACCCATGTGGGAGACCCGGAAGAAGCTCCTGGCTTCAAATCGGTGCAACTCCAGCCATTGCAGCCATTTGGAGAGAACCAATGGATGGAAGACCTCTCTCTCTCCCTCTCTGCCCCTCCTTCTCTCTGTAACTCTGCCTTTCAAATAAATAAGTAAATCTTAAAAATAAGGACTTGCATTTCTTTTAAAAAATATAAACACCTTTAAAATTTTTTTCTTATTTACTTTATTTTGAAAGGAAGAAAGAGTTTCCGTCTGCTGGTTCACTCCCCAAATGCCTGCAACAGCCATGCTGCGTGCACTAGGCCAAAGCCAGGAACTGGAAGCTCCACCCGGGTCTCCCACATGGTGGCAGGGCCCTAACCCAGGGAGCCCGTTGCAGCAGGAAGCTCTAGCAGCGGGAGTGGAGCTGGGACTCGGGCCCAGGCACTCCGAGATCGGTGTCCCAAGCGGTACCTTAACCACTGTGCCAGACACCAGCCTGGAACCTATCTTTTAATTCCGTGTTCCATGAACCTGTTGAATTACCCGCGCAGCGGTCACGGCCACTTCATTGCACATCACACCCTGTTTGCAGAAGGGAAAACCAAGGCCTAAAGGCACTGGAGAGACTTCCTGCGCTGGTGGGCAGCAGAACTGGGACCTCAGAGCACGCACCGCAGACCCTTCAGGCTGGAGTTGGGGGCCATCACGGGGCTTGCGGCGCCCAGGCCCTGAGTGGGGGGCACTCACGCGATGGCAGGCATGTAGTAGTCAAACTTGGCCAGGAAGCCAGGGAGCGAGAGTGGCTGGTCCATGCCGATGACTTTCTGCAGCTCCTCCACCGTGTCGGCCGGCAGCGGGATGCCTCTTTTCCTGGGCACGAAACAGTAGGTGCGCTGTCAGCCAGGGCAGGCTGGAGCAGACCAGGGGCTGCATCTCTCCACCCCGCTCCCTCCCTTGGACAGAGGCAAAAACCAAGGCCCGGGGCATTGGGAAGCAGGACTGGAACTTTGCAGCATTGTCTGTTTCCAAGTCGCCTAAGTCAGCAAACTTCAGGGGAGTAAACACCGGCTGGCGTCTGTGCAACACACTCACATACACAATCTCTCCCTCCCCTCCCCGGGGCGGGGTGGGGGGTGGACAGGGCGAGTGCCAGGGCCAGCCCCCTACTTCCTCCTCAGCCCCAGGAGCAGGCAGAGGCCAGGGTCACCAGGGGCGGACCCCGCAGCATCACAATTCCCGGGGCAGGCTCAGCACCAGGACGTCCTCCTCTGCCCCGGTCTGGCCGGCACATCAGAGCAGCTTGTCCCACAGCGTGCTGGGAGAGGGCAGGACGCAGACTCCCAGGTACCTCTGGTGACTTAGCGTCCAGCTCAGAGCGTTCTGCCCACAGCCCCTGCACAGGCCACGCACGGCACAGCCTGCTGACAACAGCCAGCTCAGAGCCTCTGTCTCCCTGCGAGGGTCTCTGCCTCCCCTCCTGGCTGCAGGGAGCAGGCCTCAGAGTGGCTTCCTCCCTTCTGCACATCCCCTACCCCCTTCCCCTGTGTGTGTGTGCGGGGGGGGGTCACCCTGGGCCTCAGTTTCCCCACTTTTAAGATAAGAAACAGCTAAAGAAATGCAGGGAGAAAAGAGGCGAAGGCACTTGGGAAATAAGCAACACAGGGAACAAAGCAGAACTGGGAACGACCCACCTGAAACAAACCCCTCAAGGAGGCGAGAAGACGCCACGTCCTCACTACAAGGACGTCCCTTTGGAGTGGGGACATTCACGAGTATGGAAAGGCGACAGGCAGGGTGTAAGGAAGGCAGGGGAGAGGGAGGGGTGAGGAGGCCTGCAGAGAGGAGAACAAAGGGAAGAAGGTGAAGACAGGAGCAGCAGTTCAGAGACCAAGAAGCATAAATCGGAAGCTGGGCACTGGCTCATCCGAAAGTCAAGGACAAAAGTTCGAAAGGAGAAGACCTCCGGAGAACCAGACGTGCGAATGAGTGGTATTTCGATCATTTCCCAGCTTCCGTTATTAAAATACGACAACACTTCCCTCCGTCAACACCTGTGCCCCGAGTGCCCTGGTGCGCCTCCTTCTCCACCAGGGAGCCCTGGAGGGACCACAAAGGGCCCCAGGTGCCACTCTGGAGCCCCACGGGGGAGAAGGGGCCCCCACTGCCATCCCAGCACTGAGGCCAGGTGCTCAGCGCCTGCCGGCTCCTGCTTCCGGGCCATCCACTGCTGGCCAGCTCACCCCAAGGCCACCCCCAGGGGCCCCACCTAGCACTGCGCTGTCCAAGAGCCTGCAGGGGAAACGGGCCACCCCCGCTGGGTTCTATGACAATTGCTCTGACTATAGCGCCACACACACAGCAGACTGGGAGGCCAGTGTGAAGGCCTAGGGACCAGTCAGGAGGCCATTGTCACAGTCAGGTGAGGGACATGGTGGCTCAGAGCAGGGCAGAGACGTGAAGGAGATGGCGGCCAGATTCAGATGAGCTTTGGAGAGAAGCTGGGGCCATGTAGGACACTGAGAAAACCTAGGAGCCCTTGGAAAAGGCAGAGTCGCAGGAGCTGGAGCTGAAGACGTGGGCGAGGACAACCAATGGGGGCAGGCCCGACCCAGGGACAGACGGGGGCCTCTGGGTTGGGCCTAGGGCTCCCTGCTCCTTCCCACCCCAGTCACCTCCCACCCATCCCCCAGCACATATAGGCCACTGGTATCTGAGTGCCCCTGCCTGCTGACTCCGGGTCAAACTCCAGCTGCACCTGCCACGCATCCTTCTCCAGGGCCAGCCAGGGTGGCAACTGAGAGCCAGGAAGTCAGCTAATCTGCACCCCCGCTGTCCCCTGCCTCGGCACTCCCACTAATGAGCGCTTGATGACCCCATGACAGGCAGCACTTCGATTAGATGCTATCGGTATCCCACCTGGGTGACCTCATTAGGGGCCCTGGGGCAACCTTGTCATTCAGATCGGCAAAGGACGGGCGAAGATAAGCCAAGAGCCACACGGTTCTAATATTAATAACAGCATCATTAAGTGCTGACTATGCAGCCGCTGATGTGTGCAAGGCCCTGAGCGAAGCGTTTTATGGGCACGGCGGGAACCCGCAGGGTAACAGTCAGGGGCACAGTCTCTGGGCCAACCCTGCCAGCTGCTAACCTCTGCCCTATGCTTGCCAAGCCCGGGACTCCACCTGCCACGTCAGTCTCATCTGTGAGACAGGGCAGTGAGATCACCTGCCCCCCCACGTGCTTACGTTTCCCAGCTGAGCGGAAAGTAAACCAACAGCTACTTCCAAGGGCAGAGCTGGGCGCTGGCACCCCCACCCCACCCACTCTGTCCCCAGGAGCAGGGGCCTGCACGACCAAGGGGCTTCTGGCATAGAGCAGCATGTTCAAGTCGGGGTGCAGGGCTGAACTTCAAGACACAGAGGGAGAGCCCCCTCTGCATACAAGCGAGGCCCCCCTGCTGCACACAAGCTGAACATGGGGCATGCAGGGAAGAACTGGGACTGCATGGTGGGGCGGGAGGTGCCCCTACCTCCCAGGGCGGCTCTGCGGGAAGGCCCTGTTCATACCCTCATACTCTGGAGGCCAAGGTTACAGAAAAACTGATGCATTCAGATTCAAAGCCAGGTCCACAGGGCTCCCCAGCCCTGCTCTTAGGCGCTCCACGAGAGGAGCCCCTGAGAAACTGAGTTCTGGCCAGGGAGAGGTGCCCCTCCCACCATGCCCCCAGCCAGAGCTGGGGAGGCAGGAAGCATGAGGGGGTGTGGGCCCACGGAAGTCACTTGTCCATGACTCCTGGCAGGCCATCACCGTGGTGATCCAGTGACCGTTGCCGGGGGGGGGGGGGGGGGGGGGACACGGCCCCAGGTTCAGCTCCAGGTTCTGCCAAGAATTGCATCCTGTGCTCAGGGCAGCTGCTTTCTCTCCCCGAGCCGTCCCCACAGCAGAAGGGACAGGCACCCCTCCTCCAGGTGAGGAAAGATTCAAGGATGGAGCCCAGGGCATGGCCCCGCACCGGGAGATGCCCCTGCACCTGCCAGTCAGAAACGAGCAGCTGACCCAGCCCCAGGAGCGACCTTTACTCATCCCCCCATACGACAGTGTGCATTGGCCACGCGAGTCTGGGGGACAGGTCACTCAGGCCTGGTCAGCAGGCAGTGGGTCCCCACGTCCCCACAGATCACCCTCTGGCTGGGGACTGGCTTCGTTCCACAGGGATACAGGAGGGAGCAGGGAGGGGCCCTCTGGCAGAGCTGTGGACACTGCCCAAATCCTGGGGAGGACCACGGGCTGGCAGTGGACTTACCTGCCATAGAACAAGATGGTTTCAGGCTTGATGGCTCCATCCAGGTGGACGTGGAGTTCCACCTGCAAGAGGGCAGAGGGAAAAGAGAAGAACACCCATGAGTGCCCGAGCATGTCAGAGTGTCAGAGCATGGACGCTAACGCTCACCACGGCAACCTGCCCACCGTTCCCCATTCGCACCACACACTCTTCACATGGGCCCAGGGGTCGAGCCCTCACCTGTGGGGTCGGCTCAGTGGAGATCTCTACCTCTTTCACAGTAGAGGACACTGGGGCTCAGAGAGGTTAACTGTCTTGTCCAAGGTCAAACAGCAAGCAGGTAACGGAAGCAGGACTCCATCCTAGGGTATGTGTTCCTAACCACAGCTGGGGAGTGGCAGGAAGAGAATTCTAACCCAGGCCCCACCCGAAGCTTGTGTCTCAACCACGAGGCAGCCAGGGGCCTACAAGAACTGCTGAGCCCAGGCCACCACAGACAGCTCCCATACTCAGCCACTTTACTGAACCAAACCCAACTTTTTTCAAAGTTTTTTTTTTTTTTTAAGTTATATGTATTTGAAAGAGAGATGTCTTCTAGCTGCTGGTTCACTCCATAAATGTCCACAACAGCCAGGACTGGGCCAGGCCAAAGCCAGGGACCAGGAACTCCATCTGGGTCTCCCACGTGGGCAGCAGGGACCCGAGTGCCTGAACCATCAACTGCTGCCTCCCCAGGTGGGCAGCGGCAGGAAGTGGAGGGGGGACGCCATCCCAGGTGCTGGACATGGGATGCAGGCGTCCCCTGGCAGCAGCCCAGCCCCTGCGCCACAGAGTCTGCCGACCGCCAGTCTAACTTTCAAAGCATGGGCTGACCACAGACTTTCTGGGCAGGGGGACTCCGAGGGCACTTCCAGCTCCGCCTTCGCCAGCAGGTGCCACGGAAGCACGGCTCGTCTTTCCAGCACGCTAGGGAGGGCACCCGTCCTCGGCCTCCTGTGGTCGCCTGCCCCGTGCTGAGCCGTACCTGGGATGCCTGCACGTCACCAGCTGTCAGAGCAGACAGCCCATCTGACTTGGCTCCCGGCTCTGCCCGTGCAATCTCAGACCAGACACGACCTCTCCAAGTCTCAGTGTCCTCAACTGAAAAACTAGAATTTTTGGCCTCCTTGACCAAAAAGGAATTTTAAGGAATAAAAAAAAAAAAATCAGGGTGGGGTGGGCACCTGGCCCAGCAGTTAAGCCATGGTTGGGACTCCTGCACCCCTCCTCAGAGTGCCTGGGTCTGAGTCGCAGCTCTGCTCCGGATTCCAGCCTCCTGCTCATGCGCACCCTGGGAGGCGGCAGGTGATGGCGCAAGGGTTTGGATCCCTGTCACCTTCGCAGGAGACCCAGATTAAGTTCCGATCTCCCGACTTCAGCCTGGCCCTGCCCCAGTTACTGCAACTATTGTGGGTATTTGGGGAGTAAAACCAGCAGATGGAAGTTCTGTCTTTGTCTCTCAAAAATAAAAATTTAGAAAGAAAATGCAGGTGCACACCTGTGGCCTCAGGAAAGCAGCCGGTAGGAAAAGCCCAACAGGCACTAGAGACAGTGAGAAAAGGGTTGGGCCTTTTGCCTGTTACAGATCATGAACTTTTTGCAGGCCAGAGGGAGAGCCAGAACACCCTGAACTTGGAGACCTAGACGAGGAGTGGCGGCCCCAGCCAGGGAGAGGGCAGCCAGGAGGCTGCTGACCCCAGAGCATCCTCCAGGCGACACAAGCTACTCCCGCAGAGGAAGCCCAGCCCTCCCACCCGCTGCTCTCTCGAGTCCTCCAGCTGCCCAGGGCCAGGGCAGAGCATGCACCCGGGTCTGGGGCCAATGTAGTTTTTGGGTCCCCTGACAGAATGAGTTCAATTCCCACTCCGCTAAAGGTTAATTGGGTTCTCAAAATACACTCAGCATTAGCAACGCTGGCGCCCAGCCCAGGGAACGCCACCCAGCTGGGCGACCTCCGGCAAGTGACCTCACCTCTCTGAGCCTCCAGCTGCTCAGCCTTAACCCCCTCAGGGCTGGAATCCCACAACTGCATTCACTCCCTGGATGACCTCAAGGGAGTCACTCTTTTTCTGTGCCTCAGTATTCTCACCTGTCAATGGGGAGAACAGCATACCTTCCTCCCAAGACCTTGTGGAGGTCCACCACGTCATGTATATGGCGTACTTGGCACACAGATGCTAAACAAGACTTTCCATTTGACCCCAAAAAATTATATATACACACACATATATACACACACATACATATTGGGCACCTGCTGAGTGCTAGGGATGCAGAGCTAAGCAAAAGGAACAAAGTCCATTCCCGTGGCACCTACTGTCGAGCTGGGTGAGAGGTGTCAGCCAATGTTGGATCAGCAGATGTACAGTCTGCCAAAGAGGGTACAAGACAAGAGAATGGAACCCAACCAACAGACCCGCAGGGCTTCCCAGAGAAGGCAGAGCTCAGGCTACAATCTGAAGGAGGAGGAAGACAGCACAACCAGGCAAGGGTGAGGAGGGAGGCAGGTAGAACATTCCAGGAGGCAGAACAGCATGTGCAAAAGCTGAGAGGCAGGAGACAGGGGTGTGGGGGCGGGGAGGAACTGGAGCGTGAGTTCAGAGAAGAGAGGGGGGCCCTGAGCCTGGGGAGGCTACGAGGCAGGACCACCCAGACAAACCTTTGCAGCCTCAAGGAGCCAGACTTGAGCCTGAGCGCACAGAAAAGCCGTTCCAGGGTGTGGAGCAGGTGAGAGAGATGACTCATAGCGAGACAGGTTCGAGGGTGCCGCCGCCATGTGTGAGAGAGAGGACCGTGGCTTGGACCAGGCACAGGAAGTGGGTGAAGGGCAAGCAGGTGGGCAGGAGGTGGTGAGGCTAGCACTTCAGGCTTGGCCCGGGTGGGAGCGGTTCCCACCAGCTGAGACAGCCCCGGGAGAGGGATTAGCGTGGGGTGCGGATGGGGGAGCGAGGTCTCAGTGATGTTGACCAGAAAGACCCAGCAGAAATGGAAGGAGGCAGTGGGATGCCAGCATCAGCAAGCAGGACGTGGAAGGTGACAGCTGTGTGGTCTTGAATGAGTCACCGAGGGAGGAAGCGTCCAGGGAGGGGAGGAAGGGACCAGGGGCGAAGCTGTGCCAGCACCACACTTGGTGGCTCTGACAGAGGTGGCAGGAGCAGCGCCGTGGTACGCAGGAAGCCAGGCCATCAGCGGGCAAGGAACAGCAGCAGTCCACTGGCTGGCGTGGGGGGCTGGGCCGTGAACCCCGAAAGCTCCCTCTAGCCCCTGGAACCTGGGAATATCACTTTCTATGGCAAAGGCCTCCTGTCAAACACCTGGGAGGGAGCACACCTCGGGGGTCCTCCGCGTCACAGGTGTCCTTCTCGGACGGGGACAGACACCCTTGGAGGCAGCGCAGCAGCGATGGCGCCGCGAGCTCCGCAGTGCCCCATGCCGCCAGCAGCTGCGAGAAGCCAGCGACGGACTCCGGCCCGGGCCTCGGGTGGGCTCGCGGCCCTGCTGGCACCTTGGTCTCCTCCAGAACGTGGAGGGAATGGGCGCCTGAAGCCTGAAGCCTCCCCGCGGGTGGTAATGACCACATCACCACAGGAAGCGCACAGAGGGGCCCTGCTGGAGGTCAAGGGCAGCCAAGCAAAACCCCCGCCATCAGTCAAGAACCCAGGCCCAGGGACCTGGGAGGAGTGGATCTGCCAGGGAATGCTGCCCCCACCCCAGCTCTGGGAGTGGTCCAGGCAGGGTATTTTTTAAGCCTGCCTTTTTGTTGTGCACTCAAGGTTGAAAACCCACCCTAGAGGAAGCACCTGGAGGCTACCACAGTGGTGGAGGGGGTGGGAGGCACAGTCCCTTGGGGATAAGCTGCAGGTGAGGGCGGCCCTGCAGGGAGCCTGGTGGAGAGAGGGGTCCACAGGAGGGCCAGCAGGAGGGCCAGGCGTGTGGAGGCTCACAGGGAGGGGCTGGTTGAGAGAGAAGTGTTGCACCAGGTTACTAGGAAGGGAGGGAGGGAGTTTAGAGACAAAACCAGGAGCCCTGAAGAGCAGAAAACCAGGCAGCGGATCATGGAGGCGGTCACTAGGGGCTGTGGCATTCTTATGCGAGCGGTCTGCCTGGCTACTTCGGGCTGAAGCGTTCCAATGCCAAGGCCAGGCCCCTAGAGCCCTCTCTCCCCAGGCAATGCAGCGCAGCGAGGGACCAGCGTGTGAGCAGGGCTCCGGGCCCCTCCACTTAGCAGGGCCAGATGTCACCACAGCTCAGGCCGGCCTCTCGTGCTGGTCCGTGAACAAACACCTTTCGGAGCTCAGTGTGCCCCCGAGGGGTGGGGCGAGAAGCAGACGAAGATACAGGAGGCGGGATGCAGAAGGAGTTTGCGTTAGAGAGCGGGGATGCAGCAGGAGGAGCGGAGGGCGGTTCAAGGCGGGGGAACGGTGCTGGCCAAGTGTTCGCAGCAGGAATCAGCCAGGAACAGAGGATGCGGTTAAGGGCGAGGATGGAGCAGAGAGGAGCAGGGAGATGCAGGCCACGTTTCTCCGGCTTTCCATGGAAGCACAATGCACGGGGAGCTGCCTCAGAATCAACTTTCCCAGCCGTGGTGCGGGTGCAGGCTGGAGGGAAACCAGGACAGAAGGTGGAGGCTGCGGGCGGTGCAGATGGGCAACGAGGACCGAGGGGGAGGCCTCGCCGGGCTCCAGACACAGGGGCTGCCCCGTGCCTGGACAGAGGCGCTCAGAGTGCCCGGCAGGGGACAGCCCCTCCAGGAAGAGCATCTCGGCAGAGTCAGCGTGGCCGCCAGGACCTGCAGCTCTTCGCCCCGGGCCGCTGGGAAAGCTGCCCAGACACGCTTCAGGGGAGGAGCCAAGGCGAGAGCCAACTCCACAGGAGGCCTCCCAGGGGACTTTCCAGGAAGCTGCAGCAGCCATGGAGGAGCTGCTGCACCCCGAGGATTGAGGGGTGTGGGGGGAGGGGGACCCTGCGCTCCTGGCACTGTTGGGGGGTTGGAGGAGGGGAGGGTGGGAAGGGGCTGTCTGAGGCCTCCTGGGGCTAAACCACCCACAAGCAGATGGTGCCTGCTGCTCACCCCCACAAGGCAGGGACCTCGCTCCTCTTACAAGTAAGGAGGCTGCCTTCAGAAGTCTCAGAGAGACCCAGTAGTGTCGGAGTCAAAATTTAAACTCGTGTCCGATTCCTGACCTCCCAACCACTGTGCCTCGCTGCCTCTGCAGTGAATGGGGCAGCGACAGCCACCTGTCCCAAGCGCTCCCTTCATGTTGACTCCAGCCCAGGCACCCTTTAGCCCGTGCTGCACACAGGGGAAGGACTTGCCAGCTAAGCTCACAGAAGTTCACGGACCTGCCCAGGGTTACACAGGATGCGGGCAGCAGAGCCAGGCTGAAACCAATCCTTGTCTCTAAGCTCAAGTCCACCCGGCCTCGTGGCCCTACCTGGCCTCCCTGGAATCTCACATCCCTTCCACCTTGCTTGTCCTGTCCTTGCTCTCAGTGCCTCTGGCTCACGGTGCCTCTGGCTAACGGCTGGCCCAGCAGCATCTGTCAGAAGGGCGGGGATGCTCCCAGAGCCTCCAACACCAACAGGTACTGGCTAAGCCCCCCACCCCCACCCCAGGCACCACAGAGCCACTGAGGGGATGTCCTCTGCCCTCCTTCAAGAGATGCCCGGCAGCCAGGTAAGGCTCCAGCAGGTGCATGCATACCCTGAGGGGTCACCTGAGGACACCCCGAGTCATCTGCTATGTTGCATTCCTGAGCCAGATACTCCAAGATCTCACTCACAGGCACACCTGCAGGGCCCACCTTTCGCATACTCCCCACAGACCCCTCACCCCACCCCACCCCCACCGCCCCCCACTGCCTGGGGCTCCCTTCTGTTTCCCCCCCACACTGACTTTCCATGCTCAGCCACTAGGCACACCTGCAGCCCCCACTGGCAGCTTCCCAAGAGCAGGGACCTTGCCGGGGTCTAGCACAGCACTTGGGACCGCAAAACACACATGTGTGTCCAATGACCAAATGATTGTTTTCTCCTCTCTCTGCTGGGAGGAAGGGGCTGATCTCCCTCCCCGGGCCTGGCAGGAAGCGCAGACTGGGACACAGCATCCAGGATTGCCCAACCAGCCCCAGCTCCTGGGAGCCATGGCCATGACCGGCTTAAGCAGCAAGGGCTCCTTTCACTTCCTAGTGCTGCTCTCGGCAATGCACTGGGTGGCTCCAGGGCGGGGGTCAGTGCTGTGTGCCCCACGAGCTCTCAGCAGGCTCCTACAGCTCCAAGGCTCGAAGTGGACTCCAGCTAGTGCCCAAGTTCAAACTCCTCGCCATGCTCCCTCCTGGTTACCAGAACTATGGAGGCTACCTCCCCACCCCCACACCATCCTAGGGCCTCAGAACGCTAAGCACAGCATGAGCCTGCCTCCCATGCCCACTCAAACCCCACTCCAGGCCTCCCCTGTCCAAGGCCAGCCTTGCAGTCCTACCTCCCCCACCCCAGGCACCCCTCAGGACACCCGGGCAGGTGCACGCGTCCCTCCTGGCCACAGGGCCCCATGCCTGCTTTAGGCTGGAGGAGGACTCCAGATGCCTTCCAGGCCCCCTGTGTGACCACAGACGACTTCCCCTCTGCAGTCCTGGCTTCCTCTTCAGCCAACAAAATGCTCCCAGGCAACCCGATCTCCCTGGGGCCCCACCCCCTCCAACTGCCACACCAGTCAAGATGGGCAAGGCTGCTCTTCCCCAGGGGTGGGAGGGCGGGGCTCTGCTAACAGGTGGCTCTGGTAACTGAAAGGCAGGCACCGAGAAAACCCAGAGCGGTGCATCTGGGGGCTTTGTGTCTGGGAGACAAGAAGTGAGAGGATGCGACCGGGGTCCCAGGGAGGAAACAGCAGAGGGCCTGCTGGGCCTGTCCGGTCAGCCTATCCCTTCCCCCAGGAGCCCAGAACAGCCCATCTTCCAGGAGCAAGCTCAGGCTCAGGCCCTGTCCAACCCGAAGCCCCCAGGGATTCTACCCCAGGCCAGCTGAAGCTCAAGGCCCAGGTGGTCCCAACTCTCTCTGTGTGTGAAAAAGCAGGAGACATTGGCAGAGCAGGTAATAGCATCCGCTGCGACTTCAGGTGGATCTGGGTTCAAATCTAGCTCTGTCGCTTTCCGGCTGTGTGACTTTGTCAGGTTCCTATTCCTGACTCTCTGTTTTCCCATATGTAAATGAAGATAATAACCGCACCATTGTCAGCAGGCTGCTGTGAGCATCGGCTGAGTCGACAGGTGCACAGCAGTTGTAACAGCGGTGTTGCAGAGTCAACGTGCGAATTTAAGAAGGAAAAAGCACACTGGGGATGCACCCCTAGGCCCCTGTGCAGCAGGAAGGGCCGGTTCAGAAACGACACCATCAGGCGCCAGTACGGTGGTGCAGTGGGCTAGGCTGCTGCCTGGGACACCAGCATTCCATAGGGAGTGTGGGTTCAGGTCCACTTCCCAGCCAGCTCCCGGTAATGTGCCTAGAACAAATGATGATCCAAGTGCTTGGGCCCCTGTCACCCATACGGGAGACCTGGATGGGGTTCCTGGCTCCTGGCTCAGGCCTGGCCCAGCCCAGCTTCTGGGGCCATTTGAGGAATGAGCCAGCAGATGGAAAATCTTTCTCTCTGAAAAGCACTCTTTCTGCCTTTCAAGTAAACAAGTTAAATGTGAAAAATAGAGAGAGAGAGAGAAAGAGACGGGAAACAAAAAAACAAGATACTATGCCATCCATCCTGGGCCAACCCCTCGCCAGCCCCCAGCTTCGAGGCTCTGGGATTTGGTGCAGAATTGGGCAAGTCCCTCACCTACCTAGGCTTCAGCTGCTCCACCTGCACCATCAAGCCACACAGAAGATTTTGCGAGTTCTATCACGGGGGCACCCAGCACTCAGAGCCACTCAAAGGACGGCCATTGGTATTCCCATGACAGGCACGGGAGCAGCATTCCCTCCAAGGCAGGAGTGTGCAGCTCGGCCAGCAGGGACATAGACATAGAAGGGCTACCCTCTGCCCTTCTTCCTGCCTCCTCCAGTGCCTAGTAGGTGCTCTGGAAGCATTGTTGGAATGACTCAATCAAGTCCAGGAGGCGCTAGCCCAGGGCCTTGCTGGGGAGGGGGAGGGGTGTGTGTGTGTGTGTGTGTGTGTCAGTGCTAGCTTCTCAGTATCTCCCACCACCCTGCCCCCAGGCCTTCTACATCAGTCTAGACATCAGGGGGCAGAGGATCTGAGCGGACATTTGAATCCGAAGCACTCCTCCCTCCTCTGACTTCTTGTGGCAGGCCGGTGCCTGGGGAAGTCGCCGGAGGCTCCTGTCCTGGGGATGCCTGCGCCTGGCCACTGCTGCCTCCACCCCAAGGCAGCTGCAGAAGTGGCTCAGGAAAGATGGTGAGGGGCACGGGACTGAAGCCAGCCTGCCCCGGGCTCAAACCCCAACTTGGCCACCTCCCGCTTGTGTCATCTTGAGCCTAGTTAACCTCTCTGTGCCTGTTTCTTCATCTATAAAATGGGAGATGACAGCTTCCTCACGGGGTCACTGCAGGGTCAAATGAACTAACGCCGTTGACGCGTTCAGGTCAGTGCCTGGCACAGGGCGGCTGACACCAGAAGCTTCTCCAGCCCCTAAGAGTGGTTCTCTGCCCCACCCACAGGAAGGCAGGAAGCCGGCCCTGGGGTTCACACTGCCTCCCCGCTCGCCACAGGCGACTCCCCACCTCTTCGCCCAAGCATCCCACAAACAGGTGGTACCCATTCCCCAGGTATGGAAGCTGAGGCCCAGAGCAGCCCAGACCTAGCAGCATGAATCAGATGAGAGGATTGGGTGAGGCCAAAACAGGGCAGATAAAAACATTAGTGCCCAGAACTGCAAGTGCTGCAGATGGGAAACCTAGTGTTTATCTCCCTAACCCCATTTCACCCCCAGTCCAGGGGCTTCTCCTACTGCCTGCGGCTCGCACCAGGGAGAGGCTCCACAGTCTGTTTGGGCACAGGGAAGCCAAAACATCAAAAAAGAAGAAAAATAAAAAGCCTTCAAAGCAAAGAGGTGCTAATGAGCATTAAGCAGGGAGTACGCCCCGGGCTGCAGACGAGAGGAGGCAGGGCGTGGGTGGGGGCAAGAGGGCTGGCCAGGGGCAGGAGGGCTGGCCGCAGAGCCAGGCAGCCGGGTTCACACCATCATCTCACACCTGTTTCCCAGAGGGTACGTTGAGGCCGAGGGCAGCTGACGCCTCTTCCCACTGCCATCTCACCCTTTTGGCCATTCACTCTGCCCGGAACACCTGGCCCTTCCCTCCCTGGAGAAAGTCTGGCTCCCAAGCAGGACCCATGAGCCCAGATCCGCGCCCCCCAAGCCCAACACACCGAGCAGCCTCAAGGGGGCTCCCCCATGAGGCCAGTGGCGGGAGCTGGACCCTGAGTGAACCCTACAGGGGCCCAGGCAGCCTTTCTGCCCAGCATGGCGAGAGGCGTGCCGGCTCCCCTCCCTCCCTGTTTGGCATGGCTCATGGCTCTTCCCGCCGGTGCATCCACAAACCAGGACTCCCGGGCGCTCCCAGCAGCCTAACGAATCTAAAATTGCTCCATTCCCGGAGAGCTCCTCACCGGCCCGCCACAACACCAGGTGCCCGCTAGCTTAGCCGTGGGAACCCCTTCCAAGTCCCCTGCGCGGGCTTCCACAGCTTGCTACCGCGGTGCCAGGATACGCAACTGACAGATGGCGAAGCCGACACTCGGAGGAGCCGGGTCAGGGACAGAGCAGCACCCCTGAGCCGGCCTGAGACTTCTGGACCCTCACTGTCCCTCGCTCAGCGGCCCGGAGGCCGGCCAAGGCTTGGGCCGAGCCCAGACAGCGGCTGCAGAAGCCCCGCTCCGCCTCTGGGGTGCGGACCCGCAGGGCTGGCCCCTCCCGAAGCCCCCGGCCGCGCTCACTTTGGGCTTGTCGAAGGCGGGCATCTGGGTCATGGTGCCAAGCGTGCGCCCCGGCGCTGCTCCGTCCACCCGAGGCCGCTGGATCTCGCTGGGTCGGTGGCCGGTCCGCTCGCTCCGGGGCCCTCGGCGGCCGCGGCCCGCCACGCTCCTCTTAACCGGGCCGGGCCCGCCTCCAGCCCCGCCCCCGGCCGAGCCCCGCCCCCGGCCGAGCCCCCGCCCCGCCGACTCGGCCCGGGCAGAGCATTTCCTGGAATCGCCGACCCCGGGACCGCGCGGGCTGGGGCCCCTCGAAAGCTCGCGCCCTGGGACGCCGGGCGGAGCCACCGGTGGGCTCGGGGCGCCCGCCGCCTCTCCGGGCTCGGCCTCTCTCCCGGCGCCTCCAGGCACCTTCCCGCTCCCGCCGCCCTCTGGGCGCCCACGGTGTGCCAGGCCCCAGCCCGCGCGGGGAGCCTCGGAGACTTGTGCGCTAGCTGGGCCCGACGGGCGCTGTAGCAGAATCCACAGCACAAAGTGTGATCGGGGAGCTTTCAGAGGGCTGCAGCCCGGGAGGAGGAACATTCTGAATGAATGGGAGTGAAAGGAGACACCGAAACCCCCTCTTACGCATGGACCCTGGAGACACCTGCCCCGGTGCAGGCAGAGCCCTGTACAGTGCGCACAACAGCGCAGGCCCTAGTAACAAGAACACTGGCAACACACACACGCACGCATACGCAAGGCGCGCGCCATCTACCCAGAGCCTGCAGGCAGAGTGTCAGGTAGAAGTTAGAAATTAGCCTGCGTGTGAGAGAGGAGCCTCGGACAACAACGCACCTGCGAGGGAAGAATGAAGCCGCCTCCAGCAGCCTGGGAAGCTCAAGCTCACCGTGGAAGCAGCCCAGGATTCTGCACTGCAAAGTCCTGCCCATACCCTGGTAACTTCACAGGTGGTCCCAGACTCCCCTCAAAGCAGGCACCCTAGGAGGATCCTCTCTGCCAGGTGGGCTACCCAGCCTGATAGCAATGGGCAATAAAACCTTGGGAGGAATCTCTCCTATTTCACCCCAGCAAACCCTTTGCCTTGGAGAAGGAGCAAGAGAACTATGGGAAGAACTGGACCCCCTCCTCCCTTCTAAGCCCCAATCTTTCCTGAGATGCCTGCCTGGTTGATGATTTCTCTCGGCTCAGCTCTCTCCGTTCTTTGCAGAGATGCCCGCCTGGCCTGTCGGGAGTTTTCTCACCGTTAAACCATGTAACCTTGCTCACCCCACTCTCAATGGCTAGGCACAGTTTCAGTTCCGTCTGGAGAGAGGTCCATCCATTCTGATGGATGCCCGATCCCCTTAAACCTTGCTCCCTTGCTCACCACTGCTATCTCATGTCTGAATTTGTTCTTGCACAAGACAAGATTCTCTTACATTTCCCCTAACAAGGGATGATCACACAGCGGAATATTACTCAGCAGTGAAAGGAACTGAACTTGAGCTTCAGGCCAGAGCAGGTCCACTTCAGGAGCAACACCAAGTGAGAACTACAGTGCAGGAAAGCACATGTGCCACGGGCTCCTGGTAAAATGTCTTAGACACGTGCCCTAGCAGCAGGCATTCAGACTGGGGGAAGAAGATGGGCACAGATGGGACAAGAGTGGGCACGGAGGGGGAGGAGCCAACAGGTGCATTCAGGTGATGGGAAAGGTTCCAGTACTGGGCTGCAATGTGTCTCTGTTCATTCCATTACAAGTATGTGAACAAACTCATCAATAAGAAAGAGGGATGAGCCAGGGGATGTGCTTAGGTTTTGTCTTTGACCTAGAAGCTCTGGGGAATCTGTGGAGGATTTGTTTTGTTTTGTTTTAACTGATTGATTTATTTGAGAGGCAGAGTTAGAGAGGGGGGAGGGGGAGAGGGAGGGAGAGTTTTCTTTCATCTGCTGGTTTACTTCTCAACTGGCTGCAATGACCTGGTCTGGGCCAGGCCAAAGCCAGGAGCTTCTTCTGGGTCTCCCATGTGGGCCCAAGGACTTGGGCCATCCTCTGCTGCTTTCCTGGGTGCATTAGCAGGGTGGATGGAAAGTGGAGCAGCGGGGACTTGAACCATCACCCATATGGGATGCCGGTGTTGCAGACTGCAGGTTAGCCACAGAGCTGGCTTCGGTGGGGAGTTTTAAGTAGAGGCAAGACAGGGTCAGACTTTGATTTGGAAAAAAGTGGGGTCTCCAGCTGCTGAGAGTGTGCTCCAGGAACCACCAGGAGTGGTTAGGACAGACTCGGACCCTGTCCCAGAGCTACTGAGCTGTCCCAGAACCTGCGCCTTCATGGGGTGCCCTGGCAGCTGATGTGCGTGTGGCTGTTTGAGGAGCTGAGCTCCGGCTGTATGGGAAGACAGGGGCCCAAGGGAGGGTGGGAGACCCAGGAGAAGCAACTGATCCAGGAGGACAGTGGTGGTGACAGGAGGAGCTAAAGTCAGCCAGGCTGGAGATGGGGCCTGAGGGACAGAGTGGCTCAAAAAGGCTCCTGGTGACGTTGGTCAGAAGGTCAGAGTGCTTCTGCGCGATCCTCTGCTGGCCGTCTCATCGCTCAGGGTCATGGTCACCGCTGCTGCCTGTGCCCCTGGTGCTCTGCGCAGCCTCCTCTTGAGTCTTGCCAGCCCTCCTGCCTGGGGACACTGCTCCTCCCTCTGACAGAGGGAGACGCTGTGCTCAGGGGCTGTCAGTGGCAACGCTGGAATTTGCATTTGGATCTGACTCTAAAACCTTCACTGGCCATGGGTGACCATGTCCCAGCCTCTATTGTGACATTTACTCCCTCTCCAGTCCCGGCACTTGCAGGCATTTCCAGAAAACACACGTCATTACAAGTCAACGCCGGTCCATTGAGAACCACAGTTCTTTGCTGTTTTTCCCATGCAGGGTGGGGTCTAATTTTCCTCCCCTTGCATTTGTTTGGCTGATAGCACCTGCTGGGAGCAGCATTCCTGGACATCTGAGCTGGAGTGTGCTTCCTTCGGGGCCTCCTGAACCTTCCAGGGACGCCGAGCTGCTGGAGAGCATCCTTAGAGCTCACAGGCAGCCACCAAGTTCAACAGCAGCCGAGCCAGTCGTTCAGCCATCCCCACGAGGACACAAACCATGTTAGCAAAGCCACACTGGGCTCTCCAGACCAGCTGCTGGCCGGAAGCCCGCCTTCAGTCACAGCCAAGGGGAACAGAAGAGTTAGCAGTTGAGCCCACTCCAAATTGTGATAGCTAATAGAAGGGTGCTATTTCAAGCCACTGCGTTTGTGCATAGGTGGATTGTTGTACAACACTAGGTAACAGGAATACTGGCTGCTTACCTGCCCAGCCCTCCAGCGTGATGCCTTAACCTGGCCACAGACACAGGACACAGCTGCCCTGTGTGCTGCCAGGCTTCAGTTTGCCCTGCCACGGGCACCTTCCCTCTCTCACACCAGCTCTGCCCAAAACCACTCTCAGTGCCTGGCACCAGCACACTCTCTTGCCCTCCACGTCTCATTGGTTTGGTCAGTAGGGGGCAGAAGGGAGAGCCCCAGCTGTTTGTTCCTCCCTGAGCCCTCCCCTGCAGTGGGCTGGCTTACCTTGACCAAGGTCAAGGCTCCTGGCAGGCTGTCCTCACCCCACTGTCCCTCCCTCTCCAGGTTCCCCGCTGCCTCGTTCCTGAAGGACAGTGGCGCCTTGGGTTGTTAGCCCCCAAGCACTGCACCACCCCTTGTTGCCTTCCCTAAACTGGACTCTCCGGGCTGGGGCTGGGGTTTCCCTCCAAGCAAAGCCCAAGATAAGCGATTTGAGCACACGTGAAGGGGACTGCAGAAACGAGACAGAGGAGGGCAATGGGGCAGGTCCACACAGGGCACCTGGAGCTCGGTCCCCCCGGGGCACTCGGAGGTGATGGAGAACCTGCAGGAGGCGGGGGGCTGGAGGGGGAGACAAGGTGGCACGCACTCAAGTGTTAGCAATAGGTAGGTATTGCCAGAGTCGATGCTGTGGTCACAGCTACACCTGCACACACTGTTGTAGCTAATTCTGCTATTAAACTCCCCTGGATTACGCAGATAGAGTGCATCACTTGCTCTCGGCTGGGCCCCTTGGCGATCTGTACTGGTCTTGGGCTTCGCCACAGCAGCCCATGGTGGGTGAGGGTCTACAGAGGAAGGGTGGAGGAGGGGTGGAGAGAGACAGCATCCCCCAAATTCCCTATCCATCTTGTCCCTCATGTGTTAAGACACCAGAGATACATGCTCAAACGTGGGTGGGGGAATTCTCACTCTCATAACCTTCCGGGAAAACTCAAGATCAGATTCCAGCCAACCACAGATGAATGACAATAGAGAACTGAGGGATCTTGATCTGAAAGACTCCTGGTCAGGACTGCTATCTCCAGATAAACAAAGAATGGGGTGGGGACATTGGCAACTTAGTGGAACTGTTGCAGTTGAGGAGGCGGAAAGATACATGCTGACACAAATCCGGCTTTCAAGGCATCTGCGCTGGTTAGGGACACCCTGGCTACTGTAGCACAAAGTGTTACAAGCAACTTGCCTCTTGGTGCTTTCGGAGTCCAGCGGAGTCTTCAACATGCAGGTCTCCAGGTTGCCCAGGTGTCCTTCACCCTCATTCCAGCCTCGTTCCAGCCAGTCGGGTGGGGAAGAGAGAATTAAGAGTGTGAGGTTGCGGGGAGGGGGGAAGCCAGGCTCAGAGCGGCACACATCGCCGCAGTCCGCGGTCACGCAGTCCGCGGTCACATCTAGTTGCTAGAGAGCCCGGGAAATGTAGCCCCACAGCACCCAGCACATCTGGAGTGGGAATGAGCGCTCCCTTCCCACAAGACTTCTTATCTTCCTGGTGTCAAAGCGACGCGCCTTTTCCAGCCAGGTAGCTGGATTCTATTTTTTCCTGATCTCCAACCCTATCCCAGGACCAGGTATAGAACAGGAGCTTGGAGGATAATGGGTAATCCGGGTCATTTTTCTCAAACTCCCAGGCCCATGCAAAGCCTCCAGGCCTTTGACAGGTCTTGTTCAGCCCCATTGGAATAAGGATGGACAGGCAACACCCAAGGGCAAGGATTTCTGTCCTAGACAACCCCCACGCATACACATTCGTACAAAACATGAGCCACAACAGCTCCTGTTTATTGAACACCTACTGTTTGATGCCCACCGAGACCTCATCTAGTCCTCCCAGTGACCCTGCGAGCGAGGCACGGTGCTTGGCCCCATCACTGCGAGAGGAGCTGGGGCTGTAAGCAGACACAGCTGACAGGCGAAGCTGGGGTTGGGTGTGAGTATGTAGACCTCAGAGCCTGTGCACTTGACCTCTGCAGCTGTCCAGGAGAAGGCAGGTTAGGCTGGACATCAGCCAGGACTTGGGAAGGAGCCCTGGGTTTGCATCCTGGCTAGGCTCTGGCTGTGTGACTGTGGGCAGTATTGCTCATTAGCCCAGCACAGTTCCCTAGGTCAGCTCTTCACCAGGCCCTGTTTTGTGTGGAAGAAAACCCCTTTCTTCCTGTTCTTCAGTTGCTCAAAGTGCGGCCAGGGAACAAGCCCTGCCAGTCGGAAACAATGTGTCCTCCGTCATCAAGTATTTCCTCGTCCTGGGTGGGAGTGTCTTCCTCTGCGAAGCCCTGAGCAAGGCCTTGGGAAGTCAATGATGCTGAGTCAGACCCTAACACAGCAGGCGTGCAATGCAGATGACCTGCATCTCATCTCGCTGCTCAGCTCTGGGGCTTGGGGAAAATTCTTTGAGCCTTAATTTGCTCATCTATGGAGTGGGGATAATACACATACAGAGAGTTCACAGAAAAGTGAGATTTAAAAGGTAAGTTTACTCTGTTGCAAAATCTTTTGAAATCCATGCCTAGTTTTTTTTTTTCATAATACATGTTTTCCATGGTCCTGTCTCACCTCTAAGGTACACACCTACTTGTCAAGGGCAGTGCCTTCTCTGCACCCAGACAGGACCAGACAGGTTCAGACAGGTGGATATGAGTCCCTGGGATGGCTCATTCCTGAGAAGTCGGTTTGGGCTTTAATGAGTTAAAATTCAAAGTTAAGGTGGCTTTGCTGTGGCCTAGAGGGTAAAGCCCCCACCTGTAGTGCCTGCATCCCATAGGGGCACCAGATTTGAGTCCTGGCTGTTCCACTTCCGATCCAGCTCTCTGCTATGGCCTGGGAAAGCAGTAGAAGGTGGCCCAAGTCCTTGGGCCCCTGCACCCACATGGGAGACCCAGAAGAAGCTTCCAGCTCCAGCTGTTACGACCATTTGGGAAGTGAACTAGCGGATGGAAGACCTCTCTCTCTCCTCTCTCTCTCTCTCTCTCTCTCTCTCTCTCTCTCTGTAAATCTACTTTTCAAATAAATAAACAAATCTTTTTTTAAAAAAAAAAATTCAAAGGTAGGGATGAGAGCCACTCATTTCTAAACGGGGATATCAGAGGAGACCCCCACAACCCTATTTTTTACAATAGGGTTCAATGTCAACACTCCCAGGGGAAGCCTGGCAGAGGCCCACTTGTCCTTGGAAACTTCTTCAGAAGGCACCAGTTGAAGACAAACTCAGCCCCTTGGCAAGTGGATGTGTCAGCATTTTCTCCAGGGGTCCCTGCTGAGTCTTGGGGACCCTGTCACAGGTTGAGACACTGCATTCCATGGACAATAGACCTAGACTCCCCCCAATAGGCCATGGTCCTCACTGGGAGACTGAAAACTGGGGTCCCAAGCACCCCGGTTTCCTGAAAACTTTCCTGGGATGCAGGTGTCTAGTGCTAAAACCACAGCAGTGCCAGGGAAGACTGCGACGGCTGCCACCCTGTGAGAATGGCTGTGACAGCAGACTAACCCCCACCCACCCACCCACACACACACACCCTCCTGGGCCATGCATAGTGATACATGGTTGTTCCCTCCTGCTCATCTCCCCCCCCCCCCCAACACCCAGCCTCGTACTGGCAGGGGGAGGCAGACAGCGAGAGCTTCAGAGTAGGCTCGGGACCACCCCATCTCCAACCGCATGTGCTCTGTGGCTCTGGGCAGGCCATGTCGCCTCCCTCGGCCTCAGATTCCTCATCTACAGAAAGGAAAAAGTAATAACAGCAAGCTGCACCCCAGAGGCTTATTGTAAGGAGTGAGATCACAGATGCCAAGCCCTTAGCAGGGTGCCTGTCACCGAGCCAGCTACCCAGCCAGGCCACAGCCCTGCCATGGAAGCCCTGTGTCTCAGCCCCAGGAACACTTCAGGGGTTAGCAAGATTGGGGCCTTACCAAGCAGGGGCCTGGGTGAACACCCCAGAATGAATTACGTGGACATTTCTGCAGAACATAACGCGTGTGAATACTCAAACACCTGTTCTGGTCAGGTTTTTGCCACTGGATGGGTTTTGGTGCCGAACTTTCATTATTGGCCCTGAAGGTGTGCACTTGACCTGGGCAAGGGTTTGCTGTTATTACTGTGCCACGTGGCTGCTGCTCAGGCGACTCGGAGCTTCTGTGTGCAAGGCCCCTGCGGCCCCCGCAGCTTTCTAGAAGGGCATCCGTTCTGCAGCAGTAGCTCCAAGCGACTGTGAAGGCTGAGGGGGGCCCTTCCCTTTCTCCTCTCCCTCTTTCCAATGTGGTGGCAGTGGCTGGGGGAGGGGTGCGTTGCAAATTCAAGTCCTCAGGGCCTTCCCCAGCCTGATGGGGAGGGGTGAGCAGTGATAAGTGGGCCTCCCTCTGGTCAAGCGTAGGTGGGGTGGGGGCTCCAAGTGGGTGCCCCCGTCTGGCCAGGGGAGATAGTGGAGCCCAAGGAGTCTTCCTGTCTCCTGTAGCAGCCCCAGGACACCCCCAGGCACCTCCATGGCAGAACCGGGGGCCTCCGAGGGAATCCCAAGGGCTGTGTGTCTTCTGAGCAGTGTGGAAACACAGAAGAGAACAGGGAGGAGGAAGGGGAGGAGGAAGAGGAGGAGGAGGAAGAGAAGGAGGAGGAAGAGCCCTCCCTGCAGCCACCATAGCTCCACAGATGGTTTCGAGATTTGATGGGAGGGAGGGAAAACTGGTCCCTGCTTATTGTGAGTGAGAATGATCAGGGCCGTGCAAGGACCTAGCTGAGGATGGGGCTCTGGCCCCTTGGGGTCGGGAGCCTTGTTTCACCTCCTGGGCGTTTCCAAGCCCCTGTGAAGGGTGGGATCGAGAGGGGTCCTGGTTCCCACCTCCTCTGTTGAACTCCTCCACCGCCAGGGTGTCCCTTCCCCCCTCGGCACCCCCTCCACCCCAAAAGACCCTCAGCCGTGAGTGTCTCCCTTTGTCCTCCCTCCCTCCTCAAGCCTGCTCTGCTCACGGGTCAGAAACAGCCCGAGAAAGAGCAGCGGAGTAGCAGTTAGGAGGCCTCAGTCCAAGTTTGAGTTCTGCCCCTGACACGGGTGACCTTGAACTGGCCCCTTGGCCACTCTGTGCCTCAGTTTCCCCTTATATTTGAGAGGGGAAGAGAACTTGAGCAGGAGCTGCAAACCAGATCATCCTGGGAATCGGGCAGATCGCTGTCAGGGATGACGCGAGCTCAACACTGCCAGCCACGGTGTCTGGCCCTGCAGTGAAGATGCCGCTCTGGATGCCCGCCTACCCTATCGGAGTGCCCGGCCTTGAGTCCAGGCTCTGCCCCCGATTCCAGCTCCTGCCAGTGCAGCCGAGAGGCAGCAGGTGATGGCTTAAGTACTTAGGTCCTTGCTGCAGCCATGGAAGCAGCAGACTGAATTTCAGGCTTCCAGCTTCTGCCTGGCCCAGCCCTGGTGTTGCAGGCATTTGAGAAGTAAACTAGTAGATGGGAGACCTCTATCTCTTTGCCTCTGCCTTTCAAATAAATTAATTGGTTAAAAAAATCTAATGCCAGCCAGGCTGAGGGGGACACTGCCACACACTCTGGCTCATGAGCCTGCCCTTGCCAGGGTTCTCAAGTTTTGATACAAGCTGTATTGGTCAGCATAGGCTGCTGTAACAAACAGTCCCAGGGCTCAGGGTTTATTGTCCTGTTTCTGCCATTAATCCAATCTCTTGATTTATTAAGCCACAGCAGATGCCAGCCAGGGAGAAAGGACCTGTCCTGGGCCAAGTGTCTGAGCCCCAAGCAGCAAGGCTGGGTACCAGCTGCGAAAGCTGCCAAAGGTTCTAAAAAAGCCAGAGTGGGATGACGGCTCAGTGGAAATGGGTGAAAGGAGGGCGCACGTTATTGATGCTGAACCTACCTGGGCCCCAGGTAAGGCCTGGGATCACAGGAAGCGGGAGAGCCTCAGACAGGTCAGTCCACGGGAGACGAGACGCAGACTTGGCCTCTGCATTGGTTGGGGCTGCAGGCACCTAGGGGGTGGGGCAGGATGGAGTGGAGTGTTAACATCCATTCAAGAACCTGAAACAATCTTTTGTTCTTTGCAGTTTATAGCTTGTTACTCATTAACTTCCCAGTCTCTCCTCCTCTGCACCCTCTCCAGCCACTTGGAATTAAATCAGGACACCTGAGAGTCTTTAGTCACCACCACCCAGCATGGGCCAGGGGGGGCTCCACGTGGCCATAGAAGAGCCCCTGCTCCTTTGGCTTTGTGGCTTTGCCAGCTCCAGAGGCCTAGGACTCCTCTCCTGGGACCCTGCAACTGGCAGGACCCAGGGAAGGGGCATGGAGCACTGGGAGAGAAGTTTCAGGGGCCGGACAGGAAGGGGTGCATTTTACATGTGCCCACATCCCATTGGCTGGAATGTGGTCCCATGGATCCAGCAAACTGCAAGGGAGGCTGGGAAATAGAGTCCAGCTGTGTGGCAGGAAGCAAAGGGAGGGGTTGATAAAAGCGCACCTATCTCTGCCACAGCTGAGATTTGATGCGACATCTTCTAGCCACTAACTATTGGCAATCAATTCAAATTTTAAAATGGTATGGTGTGGATTTTTTAAAATATTTATTTATTTATTTATTTGAAAGTCAGAGTTACACAGAGAGGAGAGGCAGAGAGAGAGAGAGGTCTTCCATCCGCTGGTTCACTCCCCAAATGGCTGCGATGACCAGAGCTATGCCAATCCGAAGCCAGGAACCAGGAGCTTCTTTGGGTCTCCTACGTAGGTGCAGGGGCCCAAGGACTTGGGCCATCTTCTACTGCTTTCCCAGGCCACAGCAGAGAGCTGGATTGGAAGTGGAGCAGCCGGGTCTCGAACCGGCGCCCATATGGGATGTCGGCGCTTCAGGCCAGGTGTTAACCCACTGCGCCACAGCAATGGCCCTCATGTGTGGATTATAATGCACCTATTGGTGAGTCATCAAGGTCACACTTAACAGTTTGTGACCCCTGCGTTGGATGCCCCCCAAAACTGGCTGGAGGGATTGCTCTAGAGCCCCCAAAACTGGGTCAGCTCACCTGGTACACAGCAAGCCAATCACTACCCCTGCCCCCTGGGTGTGGGGGTGGAAGTAAGTAGGTGCTCATTTTGCAATGCACAGAGCAAGGACTCAGGCAGCTCTCACTCCATTTCTGGACTCCCTCAGGGATTAAGAGCAGTGCATCTTATAGGTCAGAAAGGGGGTTAAGAGGTCGGCATTGTGGCACAGAGGGTTAAGCTGCCACCTGTGGCACTGGCATCCCACGTGAGCCCTGGTTCCAGTCCCAGGTGCTCCACTTCCAATCCAGTTCCCTGCTAATGTGCCTGGGAACACAGTGGAAGATGGCCCAAGCACTTGGGCCCCTGCCACACATATTGGAGACCCAGATGGAGTTCTAGGCTCCTGACTTTGGCCTGGCCCAGCCCTGGCTGTTGCAGCCATTTTGGCGAGCAAACCCACAGATGGAAGATCTCTCTGTGTCTCCCTCTGTCTGTCACGCTGCCTTTCAAATAAATCCAATCTTTTTTTTTTTTTAAGTTTTTTTATTTATCTATTTGACAGAAAGAGTTAGTGAGGGAGAGAGACAGAGAGAAAGGTCTTCCCTCCATTGGTTCACCTTCCAAATGGCCACCACAGCCAGCGCTGCACCGATCCGAAGCCAGGAGCCAGGTGTCTCCTCCCGGTCTCCCACATTGGTGCAGGCACCCAAACATTTGGGCCATCCTCCACTGCCCTCCCAGGCCACAGCAGAGAGCTGGACTGGAAGAGGAGCAACTTGGACCAGAACCTGGCACCCATATGGGATGCCGACGCTGCAGGTGGAGGATTAACCAAGTGAGCCATGGCGCCAACCCCTCAATGTGTTTTTAAAGATTGAATTGAGAATCCAGCTCTCAGCTGTGGCCTGGGAAGGCAGTGGAGGATGGCCCAAGTGTTTGGGTGCCTGCTCCTGCGTGGGAGACTGGGAGGCGGCACCTGGCTCCTGGCTTTGGATCAGCGCAGCGCTGGCTGTGGTGGCCATTTGGAAGGTGAACAAATGGAGGGAAGACCTTTCTCTCTGTCTCTCTCCCTCACTGTCTATAACTCTGTCAAATAAATTTAAAAGAAAAAAAAAAGAAAAAACATTGAGCAGTCCTGGCCGGTCCACAGTGCTCGCGGCCCTGGGTTGGTCAGTGACACAGCTGCTATGCTCTTCTAAAGCCACGGTGGCAGCCAAGTGGGCTCTGCCTGTCTGGCGGGAGCAGGAGGGCTGGTTCTCAGTCGGTGTAACGAGGCTTTGCAGTTCCTGCAACATGTGGAAGCGCACTCTGACGCAGGGTGTCAGCCATGGCCGTGAGCTTGGGGCTCCGAATCTCGCCATCGTGACTCAGTGATCCTGACTGCCACATCACTCCCTTAATTCAGTGAGCTAATCTTTAGTAAGGGGCTGACTTTCAACACCGGCCCCCCCCCCCCCCCCGTGAAGACAAAGGAACAGCAAACTAAGGGAGGGAGTCTGGGTCTGGGGCCTGATAACATTGACAACAATGGCGCCAGGGACCAGGGCTCAGCTACAGCCTCAGCCTCATCGCACCCAAACATTAGAGAATTTACAGGTGGGTGAGGTGGCTGCTCTCAGGTGCTCGCGTGTTCACATAGTCACTCAACAAACATCCACTGCCCTCCTGCTCCATGCCAAGCCCTATGACAAGTGGCAGGGACAGGAGCTGAGCGCCGGCCACAGCCGCATGGTTCCCCAGCAGAGCGCATACTGTTTCTCCCCTGGGGGAGAAGAGCGCCTGTGATTTGAAGACTCAATTTCCCTGTGCACAGTGTTACATTTTAACCGAGGAGAATGACGTCTCGTGTGGTAATTCCAGGCTGAGCCTCAGTCCCCGCGTGCAGGAGGTGGGGTCACGGCAGCCACCTGACGGGGCTGTTGGGAAACAAGGGAAACACAGAAAACCCTGGCTCGCTGGCGAGGCGTGACCGCCCTGGCCTCAGCTGCCCCGTGGGAGCTGGGGCCATCCCACGCATTCTCAGCCAACACCTACTGAGTGTGGCCCTGCCCAGGCCCCCGGGCACTGGGGATGGGCGGGCGGAGAGGAAGGCCTGGCCTCTCAGGAGGAAGTCACAGAGCAGGGCAGCAGGAAGGCACGAGGAGGGAGGGAGCCGTGACCAACACGTCATAACAAACACGCCCATCTTCTCCCGTGGACATCCGGAGGGGCCTGGGATGAGCCCAGGGGTGTGGCTGAGAGTGGGGCTGGCACAGGTACAGCCCTCCTGGGGCGGGGAGGGGAGCCTACAGCTCAGGCCTCCCTTGGCGAGATGAAGCCCCACCTGCTGATGCTGAGCCCTGGCCAGAGCTCTCTTTTTCTCTGCCGAGAGGCATTGAATACTTACGACATCATTTGCGGTCCATACAAGATGGTCAACCTAAAAATTAGCCTGCTACAGATCGCTGGGTTCCGAGGCCCGCCTGCACTCGCCTGGGCAGGCAGCATTAATCCTGCATGGCGCAGGCAACAGCCCATTTACGGACGAGGGCCTGGAGGTCCAGAGAGGCAAAGCGGACTTGCAGGATGTTCCGCAGCCAGCAGAGTTCACCCCCAGGCTCACTCCCCGGCTCCTCCACATGAGCGGACGGCCGGGGGCACCTGCTGCAGGGCTCCGAGCAGCACCTCGGCTTCCCGATGGGTGAGGGATGAGGGGCAGGCCATGGAGAACTCGGGGTGGCTGTTTGGCACGCTGGTTAAGGCACTACTTGGGATGCCCACATCCCATATTGGAGTACCTGGTTCAAGCGCTGGCCCCTCTGCTTCTGACCCAGTTTTCTGCCACTGTGTACCCAGAAGGCACCCTTGATGGGTCAAGTTCTTGGGTCCCTGCCCTCCCCCCAACCCATGGATGACCTGGACAGAGTTCCTGGCTCCTGGGTTCCACCTGACCCATGATGGAAGAGCTTTGTCTCTCCGCCTTTCCAAGAAAATTTAAAAAAAAATTTTTTATATAAAATGAAGTTTTTTGTCTGAGCCTGGGAAGCTGGAGGTTGTTCCTTTGTTTGTTCATTCGCTCTTTGCAGGTTGGTTCCCTGGCCGCCTGCCTCAGCCTCCCCAGCCTACGAGGTCCTGTGATCCGAAGTCTCTGGACGGTACACAAGGATGGAGACATCGTGGCCTCCAGCTTCCAGGGGCCGGTGGGGGGTGTATGGGGGGGGCAGCTGAGTTGTCCTGGAAGAAGTGATGTCTGGGGGAGATGCACGCGTCCAGGAACTGCTGACTGCCTCCACTGGGGGAGGGGGAGGGGAGGCAGGGGCGAGGCTGCACCCTGGAAGTTCCCTGACCTCCTGTGGCAGTCAGAGCTTCAGCCCCAGTCCCCTCATGTGCCAGGCACCTTCCCACGGGTGGGAGGAGGCCGAGCCGTGCACGCTCGGAGTCACGTGCTGGGGTGGGGTGGGATGTGCCAACGAAGGCAGCTCAACTGTGACGGACAAGAGTGCTGCCTCTTGCCTCTCCAACCTCCTGTCTGCCAGGCCTCTTCCTTTCGGTACTGCAGGAGGGGCCATGTGCTGGGGGGGCCAGCTCAGGAGATCTGGATCTGAAAGACACTGTTGCAAAGAAGAGACTGGCAGCAAACTAGCTAACAGGTGGCATTGGTGCAAATATCTTTTTTTAAGGTTTTCTTTATTTGTTTTCTTTAGTTGAAAGCCAGAGATAGAGACAAGAGAGAACAGAGATCTTCATCTGCTGGTTCACTCTCCAAATGCCTCCAACTGGCCAGGCTGAGCCAGGCTAAAACCAGGAGCCCAGGACTTCATCCAGGTCTCTCCTGTGGGTGGCAGGCACCCAACTAGGTGAGCCATCATCTGCTGCCTCCTGGGCGGCATGTGAGCGGGAAGCGGGATTGGAAGCAGAGGAGCCAGGACTCAGCCCAGGAAGTGTATGTGGGAGGCGGGTGTTCCACGGTGCCTTAGCCACGGTAGCAAACCCCTGTGTCCCGCCGAAGCGCCTTTTAAGTGTTCATGGACACACGAAAAGTCCTGAAATCTTACAGCTCCTGTACGACAGAAACTTGATAGAGGTTTATTTCTCCTAAATGTGGCAGCAACCCTAAAGCTTTATGACACCACCAGTAATGAGTGTGATGCTGAAGAGACTTTTCTGAGCCATGAAGAGCAAAAAGTCAGGGTCAACTGTGCTGGAAAAGTGGCTTAGTCAGCGCGTTATTCTCGCTAAAGAAGATGACTTCACAAAAGTAAAAGAACCAAGGGAGGGGCATGCAATTGTTACAGAGACGTTTCACACTAGTGTAACTACCTTCGCAAATTTTAATTTATGTAACTCCTTACCACAGGTGTAACGGAAGTAGTACCTAAATGTTATGTTTATTATGTTATTAGGGAAATTGACATGTTGAATGGCATACTATGTTGTTATTATGTTATGAACGCTTGGTTATGTGGCCAATTAGAGCAGGGATTCTTGGAACCCATATGGAGAGAGACCAAGGCCAAAGACGGGAAGTGACAAGTCATTCCCTCCACTTCCCAGCAGCGCAAGAATCTTCCCCAACAGCTGCACACACCTCCAGGGACAGGGAACTCACCTATTCCCCAAGTCCTACAGCTTCCTGGGTCAAAACACTGGCTGTGGGAAGTCCTGCTAGGTGGCTACCCACTGCTGCCCTTCCTCTTCACCTCCCGATCGCCCAGTGCCCAGTGCTTCTTCCTATCTCATGGGAGCCCCTGCAGACACTTAAGGCAAAGTTCAAGCCTCTTGTTCTTGCCCTGAACGACCTGGCTTTCTTCAAAGATTCCTCTTCCAAAGCCTTTCTCGTCACCATCTCAAAGATTTCCCAGCCACCCAGCCACTGATGGTGATGGCGATGGCAATGGCAATGGTGATGACGGCGGCTAACAAGCAGTAAGTGCTTACTACGCCCAAGGCCCTGTGCTGGGTGCTAAACACACTGCTCTTTACATCAATCCTAGGAAATCAGTGAAAAATTATGAAGCCCAGTTTACAGATGAGGAAACTGAAGTTCAAAGAGATTCAATAATCTGCCTGGGTTACACAGCATGTGGGTAGTAGAATTGGACTCTCTCCCTTGCTTTTCATCACCACACTAAACAGCTGGGAGGAGGGAATTCCAGTTTGCACGTGAGAATAATACCAACTTGACCTGTAATCAGTGTGGTCAACTCATCAGGAAGTTCTGATAGTCCGAATTGTGTGCCCAATAACCAACGTTTCAAAGTGCACCCAGAGGGAGTTGACAGAATCAAGGGGACAAGCAGAAGTCCCAGTAACACTCGCAGGTTTTTTAAAAACAACACACAGTTTTAGTTTTAGGTGTGGCAAACACACATAACATAGGAAGTACCACCCTAACCATTGCTAAGGGTACAGTTCACTCATGTTGGATCCATTCTCATCGTAGGGTAACCGATCCCCAGAACTTCTTCCTCTTGCAAAAATAAACTCTAGGGTGCCTGTCTGGCGCTGTGTTAATACACCACTTGGGGCTGGCGCCGCGGCTCACTAGGCTAATCCTCTGCCTTGCGGCGCCGGCACACCGGGTTCTAGTCCTGCTCGGGGTGCTGAATTCTGTCCCGGTTGCCCCTCTTCCAGGCCAGCTCTCTGCTGTGGCCAGGGAGTGCAGTGGAGGATGGCCCAAGTGCTTGGGCCCTGCACCCCATGGGAGACCAGGAGAAGCACCTGGCTCCTGCCATTGGATCAGCGCGGTGTGCCGGCTGCAGTGGCCACTGGAGGGTGAACCAACGGCAAAAGGAAGACCTTTCTCTCTGTGTCTCTCTCTATCCACTCTGCCTGTCAAAAAAAAAGACACCACTTGGGACTTGGGATGCCTGCCCTGAGTGTCTGGGTTCCAGTCCTGGCTCTGCACCTGATTGATTCCAGCTTCCTGCTAAGGTGCACCCCGGGGGGCAGCAGGTGCGGCTCAAGGAGATGGGTCCATGCCACCCACGTGGGAGTCTGGACTGAGTTCCTGACTCCTAGCGTCAGCCTGGCTCAGTCTGGCTGCTGTGAGCATGTGTGGGAGTGACCCAGTGGACAGGAGATCTGCGTATCTTGTCTATCTCCGTCTCTCTGCCTCATCAAATGACTCCTCATTCGCCCCCAGCAAAGCCCCTGGCAACCACGGCTCTGTCTCTGTGAGCCTCACTGCCCTGGGGGCCCCGGGCGAGCGGAGCTGCGTAGCGTTTGTCTCTTGGTGACTGGCTTATTTCACCTGGCACAGTGCCCGCAGGGTCCACCCATGTTGTGACATGTGTCACAATTTCCTTCTTTTCAGAGGCTGAATACCAGTTCCTGGTATGCCGGGCGTCTGGGTGCTTTCCAACTTCTGGCTACTGTGAACATAACTTTACAAATAACAGCAGCTGGAGATTTTCATACCTCTTCCTCGATCATTGAGCGATTAGTCCAAATAGCAAGTCAGTAAAAACACAATGACCTGCCAGCTGCCCTGTTGCCCTGACTGACATTAATCATCCATTCCGGGGCTGGCGCTATGGCACAACGGGTTAAAGCCCTGGCCTGAACTGCTGGCATCCCACATGGGTGCCGGTTCTGGTCCCGGCTGCTCCTCTTCCAATCCAGGTCTCTGCTGTGGCCTGGGAAGGCAGTGGAAGATGGTCCAAGTCCTTGGGCCCCTGTAGCCACGTGAGAGACCCGGAAGAGGCTCCTAGCTTCTGGCTCCTGGTTCCTGATTGGCGCAGCTCTGGCCGTTGCGGCCAACTGGGGAGTGAACCAGAGGATGGAAGACCTCTCTCTCTGTCTCTACCTCTCTCTGTAACTCTGTCTTTAAAATAAATAAAATAAATCTTTAAAAAAAAATAAATCATTCATTCCATCAAACACCTGCAAACACACATTCTCTCCAAGTTTGAGTGACATCTGTACTGGGCTGGAGCGCATTTCCAAACACTGGAATCCCAGAGTAGGTCCTCTAACCACAGGGCCATGGAATTGGGCATCAATGACAGTATTTAGGAAAAAAAAAAAAAAAAAACCCACATGCCTTGAAATTAAGCTATGTATTTATAAATAATCCATGCATCCAAGAAGAGATGCCTAGGGACAACAGAAAAGATTTCAAACTGTTACTAGAGAAGCAAAGGGTCCTTGTCTTCATGCAAGAAAGAATTCAGGCGTGAGACAGAGAGCAGTAGAAAGCAGCATAGCAAGGTTTATTAGGGTAGGGACGTCCGTAAGAACGGATGGGCACCTCTCCAGACAGGACCTGAGAGAGAGTGCGCAGTTCCCATGTAGGCTGGGGTTTTTAAGCCGATGGGTCTTGCCTTCCTGCCTCTTCTCCTCCTTCTCCCTAACAAAGGACTTGTTGGATGTAAATATGAAAAATTGCTTTCTGAGTTTTTCCCCCGAGTTGTCAGACAGGGGAAGCCTGGCTGGCATCGCCCCGCCTTAGAGGAAGGATGGTTATCGGGTAGAAGGGGCAGGACCCCCTGGAAGGTCAGGATCCGGGCAGGACACTTGAAGTGCAGATACTGGGCTGCACCTGGAGGGTTATCGGGATGACTTCGAGATGCGGATGCTGGACCGCTGTAATGTCAATTCCTTAGGCCTTTGTCACACACACAGAAGCTCATTTCTGACTTCCTACCTAACAAATCCCATTTGCAGGATGGGCCCAAGATAGTCCTCGGAGTGGCTTGAGCTGTAGGTGTTTATTTGGAAAAGCAGAAATGTCCCATCAGGCCTTCCTGGAGACACTCAAATACCCTGCCTGGTAAAGCCGCTGCCTGTGACATCGGCATCCCTTATGGGCAGCAGCTAGAGTCCTCACGGCTCCACTTCCAGTCCAGCTCTCTGCTATGGCCTGGGAAAGCAGTAGAAGGTGGCCTAAGTGATTGGGCCCCTGCACCCACATGGGAAACCTGGCAGAAGCTCCTGGCTCCTGGCTTTAGACTGGCCCAGCTCTGGCTGTTGTGGCCATTTGGGGAGTGAACCAGCAATGGAAGATAACTCTCTCTCTCTGTGTCTCTGCCTCTCTCCGTCTACTCTTTCAATTAAATAAATAAATCTTAAAAACAACAAAACATCCTGCACCCAATCCCATTTGCCTCAGCTAGGGGGAGTGTTTCCAAGGAAGAATCCCAGCTGATTAATTTTACGTACCAGGTAGCGAGACTACGACCCCCAGGAGTGTGGTCGAACACCAGTGTAGACGCTGCTCTAAGCGCTTTGTAGATATGTGGCCACTGGCACCCGCTGACTGTGAAGGAAAGCACTCGCCCTCAGGAGCACCGGCCAGCCCCCTCCCAGGCTGACGCCACACATGCGGAGACTCGGCTTTCCCAGACAACAAGGCATTGCGCTTGGGGCCGGGAAGTGGAGAGCCTGCCAGAGTTTCCAGGCTGCGGGGCTGCCCTCCGGGCTGTAGATTTGCCAACCCCACAAGTGTGTGAGCTGATCCACCGAATAAAACTCTCTCCCATGTACGCACACGAATCCATCTACGCTTGAATATACACGCACACCAGCGTGCACCCTGTGGATCTGCTCTGGGCTCAGTTTCTCTTGAGAATGCTGATCAGGTCTGTCTTGATGAGTCAGCCCCGACGTCTGACCCCTTCCTACCGGCAAGGCCCACCCGCTTGATATTATCAACCAAGCGGAGGCTTGTGTTCCTGGTGGCAGGAGGATGACAGAGGAGTACTGGGGCAAGCTGGTGAGGAGCTTAGTCCCTGCAGGGCAAAATCCAGCCACTCAGTGCAGAGAGAGGGCCCCAAGTGTGGCCTCGCTGACTGTGTGACACTCTCCTTATCTAGATCCTGTTTTCTTATCTGTAAAATGAGAGTTAGACAGATTTTTTAAAAACAAGAACTCCTTTTTTTTTTTCTCTCATTAAAAAAATTTAAACAAAAACAAATGCCTGCCATGGCTGGGAGTGGAGAACTCAGTCCGGGTCTCCCATGTGGGTGGCAGAGACCCAAGTACTTGAACCATCACCTGCTGCCTCCCAGAGTGCACGTGAGCAGGAGGTGGAATCAGAGACAGAGCAGGACTCGAATCCAGGCACTCTGATGTGGGGTGCAGGTGTCCAACCACCATCTTAACTGCCATACCAAATGCCCACCCCAAGATGACATTTTAAAATTCTGCTGTTCTTTCTAATCCGGAACCTACCCGAATGATCAGAATTCTGGATCTTGCCAGATGAGGGACGCAGACCTATTACTCTCCCTCTTCCTCAGTTCTCTCTAGAGGGGTGTGGCAAATGGCCCACTTGTTGGGGTGCAGTGCAGCTGAAACTCAACACGGAGTTGGGAAACGCTGTGGCAGAGGGCGCTGGCTTTGGACGTCGGCCAGACTTGACTATGAGTCCCACACCTACCACTGCGCTTGGTGCCCTTGGCACTCCACTTCACCTGTCTCAGCCCCAGCTTCCTCACCTACTACGGGAAGACATGGACGGCTGGGAGGATTGACTGCAACCCTGGGTGTCCAGTGCCGGTGGATCCTGGGCGCCTGCTGAACACTAGGCCTCCCTTCTCTGAATCCCCTGGCTCTGCTGTTGAAGCCTCAGTTTCCTTTCGAACCCTGCATACTGCTTTAATTTGCTATCAGCAACCTGCCAGACAAATCTACAGAGTGCCTATCTGCTTTTCCCCCGGGGAAACGGGAGTTAAAAGGCCCTGCAGTGCAGCGCAGATGAGGCCGGGACAGGCTGCACTTGCCACTAAGTACTCAGGGCCCAGGGGAAAAGTCAGAAAGGCAGAAGGAGCGCCTTATTTGGAGCCTCTGCATCCACCATGCCCGGAGCTCCTCCTGGGCAGAAAGCAAGTCACGTTTGTGGCCAACAGAGAGACCCATAAGGGGAAAGGTGGCAGCGCTGCCCCAGGAAGGCCAGAGAAGCGGTCACTGCACGCGCCTGGCCCCACAGAGGTCCCGCTCAGCCCCAGCTGCCCCTGCTAATGGGCAGCTGCACCTGCTAGCAGGGATCTCTGGGCAGGCTCTGCCAAGCCTAGCAGGCCCCAGCCTGGGGCAAAGTGGGAAACAGCCTGCCTTTGTGTCTGCTCTGGCCCCGGCTCTCCTTCCTGGCACATCAGGAAGCCGGGTCCCCAGCTCTCCATGCCGCTATAATAACAGCCATTCACATCTGCTCTGCCTGGCATGGTTCACCAGACAGGCTCCTCCCCCTGCCCCATGGGACACTCAGGATGGCCTGGCAGGGAGGGTGGGGAGGGGAGCCAGAGACCAGGCAGATGGCAGCCTCCACTTTATGGGTGAGGCAGCCAGGGCCAGCCAGGGCCAGGTGCTTAGGCTGCCTTCGCTGCCAGCTCTGAGCTCCTAGGGTGGAACACTGGGTCTCCATCGTCTGCTCATTCGGTGCAGGCAGAGAACACAGCAAAAGCCAGGTTCTGAAGGCAGAAATGTGGGCGGACCCCTTAGAAGGCCCGAAAGACGGGGACAGAGGCAGTGGGGAGGTTGCAGGGGAGCCACTGGAGAAGAGACAGGGGCCATGTTGCTAGGTAGGACGTTCAAAAGGAGCCTGAGTGTGTGCTAGGGGCCTAAAGACCAGCACCTACCGCAGGGGGCTCCAGAAGCCCCAGACTTTGCACTTCAAAGTCCTGCTCAGACCCTGATAACCTCCCAGGTGTCACCCCCCCCCCAAGCTCCCAGGAGAATTCTCTCCCCTCCGGACCAAATCTGTCACCTGATAACAATAAAACTTTCTCAGACACACCCTAAGGGAAGCCCCTCTGCTGGGGGGAGGGACAACACATCTGGAGCAGAATTTGCTAATTTTCACCTAAAAAACCCTTCCACCAGGGCTCCCCATCCTTTGGGGAGGGGGTGAAGAGACTCCCTTAAAAACCCGGACTCCAGACAAAGACTGCATTCTGCTCTCTGCTGAGCCACCTGCCCGACCCGCTCAGGTGGATTCTCGCCTCTCCATGCAACCATGTAACCTCCTCTCCCCCAGTCTGAGAGACCGGGTGCTCTCTCTGTCCCTTCCATTCTGACGGATGCCCTGTCCCTAATAAAGCCTTATCACTCTGCTCTCTGTTTCACGCCTGAATTCTTTCTTGCATGAAAACAAGAACCCCATGGCTTCCACGGCTCTTTTCTCTGGTGACAATATCACAAGGCCCTGCAGCCCGTGGGAAGGAGCCTGGCTCCTGTTCCAGTTGCCAGAAAGCCACTGTGGGCAGATGCCGAGAACCCAACAGCCTGCAAGACTGGCCTGGCCTCTTCCTGAGTCCAGTGTCAGAGGCAGACAGGGGAACGGCCAGTCGCAGAGTGGGACCACTGCCCCGACCGACCGGGGACCCACGAGGCTGTGAGAGCACAGCCCAGGGCCTGCCTCAGCCTGTGGTCCCCAGGGGAGGAGACCTGAAGGGCAAAAGCCTGGGGCTTCCGGGACCACAGGAGCTTGAATGTGGGGAGGTTGTAAGAGGAGGGGAGGGGGAGGCAGGCCTGCTGCTCTCACTTATAAACATCCCCGGAAGGATTTTTAAGGCTGTACATGTCACATCGTAGCCAATGCCCCAGGGTTGGACATTTCATTTCCTTCTGGTTTCTCCCTGTTATAAACAACGCCATGATGAACATCTTCACCCGTTACTCTTGAGCGCATGTGTTACTTTGTGATTGGTGATGCTGGTGTTGCCGCCTCCTGGTCATGGGGAGCTGCTTCCCCAACTTGTCCAGTATGGAAACAGAAAAGTGCGAAACAGTACCAGAGGGAAAGCCACTTTATCTTCCAGAACCGGCAAAGGCTGTCCCACAGCTGCCTCATGTGGGGCCTGTGGGGGAGGGTCCCTGCCGCCCCGGCCCTTATCTGTGACATACCAGCCCCTAGAGCACACGGTGGGGGTCGCTTTGGGATTGCTCCCCCACCTCTGAGCCCACAGTGGGGAGGGGAAAGGTCTCTGGGGGGGGGGGGAGGTCTATGGCTGGCTAATATTTCCCACACCCTTACCCCTTACCCCTCCCTTGGATCTGTTCTGAATCGTGCTTTCTCACGTTTTGTGTCCCTGCCCCACCCCCTTCCAGGAGTGGAATTCTGCTGGAATTTGCCCAACACCATTCTTTTTCCCTAACCCTGCCTCAGGGGCCCTCAGTCCCTACTACATTCTACACTGGGAAATCTGGACAGGAAGCAGGGGCTGACTGGCTGCTTTCCAAACACATCCCAGGGCCCTGGGACAGACCTCAGCTCTGTTTCTCCTTGAACAGTTGGGAAGATGCTGGGAGAGGCTTAAGGGAGAGATAAAGAGCTCTGACCTTGAGCTGGCCCTGTCCAGCTGGCCCAGGCCAGATAATGGGCAGGGAAGACAGCAACCCTGGAACCTGGGCCCCACGTGTCCTGCCAACTGTGTTTGTCCAGCCGGCCTGGAGCACCTGCCCTGGGTGCCTGCCAAGGAGGCAACAGGAGCATTCACACTGAGCATGGGGGTGGGGGGGGGGTGTTGGTGCAGCAGGTGAGACACCGTGGAACACCACAGCCCATGCTACAGTGCCTGTTTGAGTCTTGGCTCTGCTTCTGATTCCAGCTTCCTGCTCATGTGCACCCTGGTAGCTGGGTCCCAGCCACCCATGTTGAAGACCAAGACTGAGCTCCAGGACCCTAGCTTTGGCCTGGCCCAGTCCTGGCTATTGCTGAAACTGAACCACAGGATAGAAGACGGGACTCCTCTCTCTCTCTCTTTGCAATTCCAAATAAATGAAAATAGACTTCTTAAAATTTAATTTTAGAAAAAAAATCAAACCTGGACCTGGTTTCCAGTCACAGCTCTGCCACTAAAGAATTGCGTGACCTTGGGCTACTGGAGTCTCAGCGCCCTTGTCTGACAAGTCGGGAAGAACCCACCGCAGTTGCCGTGAACGGCGAGTGAGATGGAGGAGCAGCCGGCTCACCGCCAGCGCTCCCAGTGAACGATGGTGTCACCGTGGGCCTCCATCTTTTAAAAAAAGTTACTTCAACAGTGTGACGGAGATAAAAGGCACGTGTCCTGTGACTCACCCACTCAAGGTGCAGAGTTCGCCAGTTTTAGGGAGCTGCCAACTCAGCTCCCATCTCTGGGATTTGCCCGCTCTGGGCATTTCACATTCACGTATCGTATCCTAGGTGGTCTTCTGTGTCTTTCTCTCTCAGCATACTGTGTCCGAAACTCACTAAAGGGGCCGGCGCCTTGGCATAGCAGGTTAAGTTTTGGCCTGCAGTGCTGGCATCCCATATGGGCACTGGTTCGAGTTCCAGCTGCTCCTCTTCAGATCCAATTCCCTACTATGGCCTGGGAAAGCAGAAGATGGCCCAAGTCCTTGGGCCCCTGTTCCCGCGTGGGAGACCACGGGTGGGGAAATTCCTGGCTCCTGGCTTTGGATTGGCCCAGTCCTGGCCATTGCAGCAGCTGGGGAGTGAACCAGCAGATGGAAGACCTCTCTCTCTCTCTCTCTCCCTCTCTCTCTGTAACTCTGCCTCCCACCCCCCCCCCCAACAAAAAGCACCAGATGGTAGCACTTCTTTCTGCAAAACAATGGCTCCTAGACCTCCTAGCCGGCAGCCATTCATCTGCTGAGGGACCTCCAGCTGTCTCCACCTCTTGGGAGCTATGCTGTCCTGAGCCTTCCTCGTGGACAGCTTTCATTTCTCTTGGGTGAACACTGAGGTCACAGGGTTGCTCAGCATTGACCATTTTTGCAGAATGACCAGACCGCTTCCCAAAGCAGCTGCACCCACTGGACATTTCCAGCCGCAGCTCTGGGAGCTCCCAGCCCCCCAGTCCTTCAACACTTGCACAGTCCCTGCCCCCGCCCCCATGCGGCGCTGCCACGTTGTGGTTTTGGTTTGCATTTCATTGGCAGCTAATTCCCATCTTCTCCCGTGGAATCCAGGAGCAGACAAATCTTGGAATACTCCATTCCCAAGGTGGAAACACTAATGCATGGGGGGAGGGGAGGGAAAGGTTTTTCCCAGGCCTTGGGTCAATCCTGATTTTCTTCTATTATCTCTAATACTTATAAAGAATGGTGATCACACGGAAAATGTCAATGACAAGCGAGTAAAAGCAGGATGAACAAATACTTAGTCATCATAGCTAATACGTGCTTATTAATACATCCAACCGTACTTTTTAAATTATTTTGATCTAATTTTTTTCCTTATTAATTTTATTTATTTGAAAGGTAGAGAGAGAGAGAGAGAAAAAGCGCTCCTTTGGTTCACTCCAGAAATGCCTACAACATTGGGTTGGGCCAAACTGAAGCCAGGAGCCTGGAACTCAGCCGGGGTGTCCCCAACATGAGTGGCAGGGACCCAGGTACTCGAGCCAGCACCTGCTGCCTCCGAAGGTGCTGTGTGACCCTGCACGGTGTGCCATGCTCCATGCAAGCTCAGGAACAAGGCTGGAAAAGGCAGGAACTGTGAAACCCCTGCTGTCGCTCCCCGTGGAGGAACGACACAAGACCCTGCGCTGTTCTTTTGTCTGCTCGGCCCTCCCCGGGTTTGCTGCTGGTTCTTCCCGGGTTGGCTACCGTCCCTTCCACCTCCGTGGAAGGGCGGTTCCCCCTGCCACATTCCCCACTTCCGCGGGGGAGCGGCACACCGCCGGCCGGCTCTCTCGGGGGCTGCACAGGTGTTTCTCAGGTGTTCCCCTTAGATGTTCCTGGTGCATGCCGTCTCTCTCCTCCTTTATAGTCCTCTTCCACCAATCCCAACTCTGCTACCCACACGCCGAGTACGCTGCTCTCCAATCAGGAGTAAGTCCTACAGTTTATTGGTTGAACTGGAGGCAGCTGTGTAGAAGCTGTTTCCCTTCTCAGCACCATATTGTGGGAGAGCAGATGCATAGAATAAGTCTTAATTCCAGTAACTTAGTCTAGTCCAAGTTGCTCCCAGTTGCTCCCCACACCCTGCTGGTGTTGGGAGCGGGGGTTCTGGGTGACAGACCCCCCACCATCCCCCACTTCTGTTTCCTAAACTCTACTCTGGTGCATTTGCGATGACAACTGCGGGCCTACGAAGGAGAGGAGAAATATTTCTTGAGCCAGTGCCTTTCAAGCTCTTATTCTGCGGAGCTTCTACACCACCCCCAGGGAGATTCACGGACAAGAAAAGCAAGGACGGGCAAGGTGGGGGCGGGGTGGGGCGGGGCGGGGGAGTGAAGAGGATGAGAGTCACCCTCCACAGCCCCACCCGGAGGCCCAGCGGTCAGGGGCCGGCTGCCTGGATTCAACGCTGTGGCTGTGCTGGTTTTGTTTTGTTTGTTTGTTTGTTTGTTTGTTTTTTGACAGGCAGAGTGGACAGTGAGAGAGAGAGATAGAGAGAAAGGTCTTCCTTTGCCGTTGGTTCACCCTCCAATGGCCGCCGTGGACGGCGCACTGCAGCCGGTGCACCGCGCTGATCCGATGGCTGTGCTGTTTTTGACGACGCAGCGTGGGAAGGGACAGGCACTGAGTGGGAACAATTTCCTCGGGACCCAGAGCCCTCTGGCCCGGGCCCTGCACCCTGCCACCTCCTTAAACTTCAATTTGCTTATTTGTAAGTTTTGCACAAAACATCCTTTTGATCACTAAACTAGCAGCCGATGAGGACCTACTATGTGCTAGGCGCCTGCGAGGCACAGGGAATACAGTGTCAAGCAGCATCGATGTGGCTGGGCCTGGCCTGGAGCCCACAGAAGTTAGGGGAAGGGTGAAATGAACGCATCTGGCGCACAGTAGGCACTCAAGCAGTGTCGCTGCCTTCCTTCCCTGCCTTGGTAAAGGCCATTTAACTCCAGAGCCTGGAACAGAGCGGGCGCTGAGGCGGGGAGTGCACTGGCATCCCGACCCTGACCCCGACCCCCCACCAGCTTCCTTTCTACTCATCTAAGCTCAGATTGGGGCTGGCCCTGGGAAAGGCACGCAGTAAAACGCTCGAGTGAATGAATTCATTACATTTGTGATCAGCAGGAAAAATCTAGTTACACTGTAGCTGATTGACAGCAGCACAACTCAATCACAGCTGGGCTCTGCTCAACATTTTATAGAAAAGGAAAAAGAAATCTGAGAGGCCGAGGCACTTGCCCAAGGTCACACAGAAAGAAATGCCAAGAGCTGGCTCCAGACCCCGGAGCGCCTTGGCCCACACTGTCCTGAGCAGTGGGACGCAGCCTGGAAAGGACCTGGGCGCCTTGGGCGTGCGGGCCGGGTGCCTTTCCATCTGTGGGAGCTCGGGGTTCAGGGATCCCTTATGGGCCAGCAGCCGCCCACCCCTCCAGGGGCAGCCAGGACACTCACCAAGGCTGGGGAGCCTCTTCCTGCTACCAGAGGGGGAGTCTCAGGTGGAGGGCAGAGCTCCGGATGGCAGGACCGGGGTGTGTGTGCCCTCTGGTGGACAGAGAGCCAAGCTCGGGTTGAAAACGGCGGTTTCCGCTGGCCCGCTGTCACAGGCAGCTCCTCCATGCAGGCCCTCTGCCGCTTCTTAGGGACAGTCGGAGGCTTGGGAAAAAGCTCTCCCCGAGGTCACACAGCCAGTGGTGGCGGCCCTTGGTTGCACAGAGATGCAGATTTCCCACGGGGCTGGGGTGCCTGGGGACCACTCTCCGGCACGACCCTCTGCCCCCAGGCCGTTGGAGGCCCCTGAAGTGCACCCACAGGCCCACTTCCTGCAAAGTAGCTAAACTATAGCGTCCAGGCTGCAGCTGGCCGCCAACTCGGGGTCTCACTCCCCCAGCCCGAGCCTTCACAAAGCAGCTCAAAAACGTATTCACAAGTCAGCCCTGTGCTTCACACACTGTGCTGGGTGAGTGAGTGACAGACAGAGGAGCCAGTGAAGCAGCTTGAAGCTTGAAGGGAGGCGGGAGTTTAGAGAGTGTGTCTCCTGTGGACTCAGGATCCCCTCCACAGACGGACCAAGCTGAGGCCAGCGGTGACCCTGTATGCCAGGACGAGGTGCAGGGCTCCCTGGGCAGGCAGTGAGGCGCGCTGGGAGGCATCAGAGCAGAGGATGGATTTGAGCCAAATAGCAGCTGGGGCTCAGGTGGTCATTGGGGGCCTCCCTGGGGGGACCTCAGGGAGAAGCACGGTTGCTCCTACCTGGGGTGTCCACGGATGCCCAGGAGGGGGGTCTAGAAGCCTCGGTGGGAGTTGAGTGTAGATTTGCTCAGTAGTCTAGGGGGTGCCCAGCCCGCTGTGGGCTGCCCGACGGAGCGTGGGATCAAACCCATGGGAGTCCCAGTGCTGCAGCACACAGATCCACCGGCTCGAAAGCGAGGTGGCCATTTCAAGCAGAGGAAGCTGAGGTCTAGACGCTGGCCCAGCGGTAGCAGGACTCTCCTTTGCTCTCTTGCTCCTCCCTGGTGCTTGCTGAGTGGCGACCCCCTCAGCTGCTAAGCACCCAGCACCTGTTCTGTTCCACACCCCTTGCTAAGCGTCTTCACGTCTCATCACGTGATGGTACCTCCAGCAACTGAGAGTGAGTGGAATGGTTTACAGAAGAGGCAGGGCGGGGATCCCAGGCAGGTGCAGTCGCTCACCCACGACCATGCCCAGCAGGAACTGGTAGCAAAGAGGTTAAACCCAGCCCCCTCCTGCCGGGCAGCCTCACTTGGTCCACCTCCAGGAGGACAAAGTCGGGTTCGCCAGCAGGGGGCGATGTAGCCTCAAAGATAGCCGTGTTCCCGGGCCTCTAGCCCTACGGCTCTCCCAGCTGGCCATGGTCCTGCGGCTGCCAGATTCCCAAACATCTGACCTGCATGCCCAACAGCTTAGTGCCAGCCTCTGGGGGGGGGGGGTCCCAGGCCACAGGGAGGTTTAAAAAAGCCCTCCCTGAGGGGAGCCCACGGGCACAGAAAAGGCAGTGCCGTGGCTTTCAAATGAGTTAAGGTGCTCAGCTTCCCTGCCAATAAGAGAAACATAGGCTAAAGCCACACCAGCTGAGCAGCCCCGGGAGGTGGGCTCGTGGAGCACCCCCTCATACACGGCCGCCCACCAGCAGGATTCAAACTTGATGGAAGCCCGGTGGGAGGTAATCTGGCAAGTTCCATCACAACAAACGATGCACCTGCCTCCAACAGCAATCCCAATCCCTGCCTAAAGCCGTGGGCGGAGCCTGCACCGCTCGAGCTGGAGGCACCGCCAGCCGTGAGGGGTGACTGGGTGCTGGAAGCATAAAATATTTACAGGTTTTTGTTACATGAAAAATGTAAAATAACGCCTCTTTCATATTGGTGATGTTGAAATGGTAACAGTTTGGGTAGAATGGGCCAAATACTTTTTAAAGTTGATTCTACCCATTCCTTTTTACTTTTTTAAACATGGCTGCTGGAAAATTTAAAATCATGGAAATGGCTTGCATGTTTGGCTATGTTTTATTGTTGGTCAAATATACATAGCATAAAATTCATGTTTTCCCATGATTTCTATTTTTCTTATTTAATGTTAGTTGAGAGGCAGAGTGACAGACCAACAGAGATCTTCCATCTGCTGCTTCAGGTACTGAAAGGACCACCACAGCCAGGGTTGGGGGCCAAAGGCAGGAGCCGGGACGCAACGCAGGTCTCCCACGTGGGCGGCAGAGGCCCAGGTGCTTTGGCCATCACTTGCTGCAGCCCAGGGCGCACGTTAGCAGGAAATTGGATCAGAAGCAGATGATCCGGGACTCACACAAGGCATTCTGAGATGGGATGTGGGCGTCCTGAGCCGTGGCTTAACCGCTGCACCGAACACCTGCCCCGCGTCCTGTTCTGCTGTGGTAAAGCGCGCACAGCATAAAATGCACGAGGCACATTCACACTGCTGGACACCATCGCCAGGACGTCTTCCTCTGGCAAAACTCAAACTCTGTGCTCATCAAGAAACCGTTTCCCACCCCAGAGCCCCTGGAAAGCACGGCTCTCCTTTCTGCCGGGATTGACATTCCTTGTCTAGAAGAACGTCTGTGGAATTATCAGTTTCTGCTCTGTGTGCCTGCTTATCTAGGCTAAGGTCAATCCACAGCGTAACACTTTTTTTTTTTTTTAAATTGTATTTGTTTATTTGAGAGGCAGAACTAAGATAGAGGGAGAGACACAGAGAGAGAGGTCTTTCATCTGCTGGTTCACTCCCCACATGGCCGCAATGGTCAGGGCTGTGCTGATCCGAAGTCAGGAGCCTGGAGCTTCTTCTGGGTCTCCCACGTGGGTGCAGGGGCCCAAGGACTTGGGCCGTCTTCTACTGCTTTCCCAGGCCACAGCAGGGAAGTGGATGGGAAGAGGAGCAGCGGGGACATGAACCTGCGCCCATGTGGGTTGCTGCACTGCGGGTGGAGGCTTCACCTGCTGCACCGTAGCGCCACTTCCTTTTTTAAGACTGGAGAACATTCCATTAGGGATGGTGCTTGGCTGAGCAGTCAAGGCCTGGGGTGAGACGCCTGGATCCCTCACCAGAGTGCCCGTGTTCGATTTCTGGTCCTGGAGCCCAGCTGCAGCTTCCTGCCCATGCACTCTAGAGAGCAGCAGGTAATGCGGAAGTGCTTGGGTCTCTACCACCCACATAGAGCCCCTGCACTGGGCTCCCGGCTCCAGCGCAGCCCAGTGCTGGCTGCTGCAGGCCTCTGGGGAGGGAAGCAGTAGATGAAGGTTCCATCTCTCTGCCTCATGAACAATATTTTTAAAATGTCTCACTGTATAATCAAAAAGTTCATGGAAAAAAACTTATTCTGGTGCAAAACAAATTTAAATCCAGGCACTGGGTTTTCCTAGTATACATTTCAATGAACTTAAAAAAAAAAGATTTATTTATTTGAAAGTTAGAAAAGGAGAGGCAGAGAGAGAGGTCTTCCATCCGCTTGTTCACTCCCCAGTTGGCCACAATGGCGGAGCTGCGCCGATCTGAAGCCAGGAGACAAGAGCTTCTTCCGGATCTCCCATATGCGTGCAGGGGCCCAAGCACTTGGGGCGCCTTCTGCTGCTTTCCCAGGCCACAGCAGAGAGCTGGATCAAAAGCGGAGCAGCTGGAACTTGAACTGGCGGGCACTGTAGGCAGTGGCTTTATCCACCACACCACAACGCCGGCCCCTCCATAAACTTTTGCTTCTCCATTCATCCACTGATGAACACTTGGGTTGCTTCCACCTCTTGGCTACTGTGAATACTTGTGTACAAATATCTGTTCAAGTCCATTCACCAACTCTTTTGTGTACATCATCTTATATTTTAGTAGACAGCACTGTACTAGACACACTATTTAAAATACCCTCAATCCAGGAACTACCCAAGTGCACACCAGCAGCAGGATGGACAAGGAGACTGTGGCATATTCACACCCGGGAACGCTGCAGTACAATGGAAGTGAGTGAGCAGCTACATAGAGCAGTGTGGACGAAATTCACAGCTAAAACGCGGAGCCAAAGAAGTCACTCACGCAGCAGTCATGCTGAATGATTCCACTGACACAAGGTCAAAAGGGCAACACTCAGCCAGGATGTTGGAAGCCAGGATGTCGGTGCTCCACCCTCCGGGCCCTGCTTCGGGCGCGTGATCGTTGCGCGGAGATTCACCGCGCCAGACACTGCAGCCGCAGCCAGGTTTTGAAGGCGTGTCGATTTCTGTAGGAAGTTCCCAAAACACGCTTTGATTCCGCAGTCCCACTTTGTGAAATTAAACGACAGATACAACAAAGTGTGTATGAGATCAGCGATTGGAGCTGTTACCGTGCAAAAGACTGGAGACACATCCATCACCTTACACCTCCTGGGATGGCTACCACTGAAAGAAAAGAGGGGATGGGCCAGCGCCGCGGCTCAATAGGCTAATCCTCCGCCTAGCGGCGCCGGCACACCGGGTTCTAGTCCCGGTCGGGGCGCCGGATTCTGTCCCAGTTGCCCCTCTTCCAGGCCAGCCCTCTGCTGTGGCCAGGGAGTGCAGTGGAGGATGGCCCAGGTGCTTGGGCCCTGCACCCCATGGGAGACCAGGAAAAGCACCTGGCTCCTGGCTCCTGCCATCGGATCAGCGCGGTGCGCCGGCCGCAGCGCGCCGGCCGCGGCGGCCATTGGAGGGTGAACCAACGGCAAAGGAAGACCTTTCTCTCTGTCTCTCTCTCTCACTGTCCACTCTGCCTGTCAAAAAAAAAATAAAATAAAAAAATAAAAAAATAAAAAAAAAAAAAGAAAAGAGGGGAGGGCAGGGTTGCGGTGCCACTTGCAACACCGGCTTCCCACAGGAGCGCCAGTTCAAGTCCCAGCTGCTCCACTTCCGATCCAGCTTCCTGCTGATGCACTTGGAAAGCAGCGGAGGATGGCCCAAGTGCTTGGGCCCCTGCACCCACATGGGAGACCCAGATGGAGTTCCAGGTTCCCAGCTTTGTCCTGGCCAATGTGGCTGTTTGGGGAGTGAGCCAGCAGAAGGAAGATCTCTCTCTCTCTCTCTCTCTCTCTCTCTCTCTCTCTCTCTCTCTCTCCTTTTCTCTCTGTAACTCTTTCAAGAAAATAAACCTTAAAAATGAAGTGTGGCAGAGAATATCGAGACAATAGGACCATTGCACACTAAGAGTAGGAGCGTAAACTTGGATAAACAGGTCGCATGGTTGAACACAGTGTGCTGTGGCCACGTGCAGGACCGCTGCTCAGCCTTACGGCAGGGGCCACACTGACACCTGGTGCACCTGGAGGACATGCCACTCAGGGAAGCAGCTGGACGCTGATGGAACAAAGACATCGCCTCAGCCATTCTCGCTCATTGCCCGGAAGATAGGTAAACACTGGATGTACTCCTCGCCCTTGAACCTCAGTTGGGTCTCATACCCTCTTGCCTTCAAACCCCACCCACCATGGCCACCTGAAAGACCAGTTCCAGGAATTCCTCTGCACCTGCTGCCTCCTACCCCACCCCCATCCCTGGCCTGGCCGCTGGGGGGTAGGGGCCTTCTGCCCCATGTTCCATCATCTGCGTGCTGCCAGCTGGTCACCCACCTCCGCGAATTTATTTTCTCTGAATAAATTCGGTCCGGCTGTAAATTCGTACACTGCCTCCTCTCTTCTGCGCCTCTTTTCCTAGCAGACACCAGAGGTCAAAGGCTACAGGGTTGCACTTGGATGAGGTCTGGGGTTGGGGCCCAGTTCCCGGAGACAGGCAGGAGCAGGGTGGCACCAGAGGTGGGAGGGGCAGGAATGGGGACTTAGTGGGAGACGGAAAGAGCCCTGGAGATGACGTGGTGATGGCTGCACGACCGTGTGATTGTGCTTAATGCCACAGAACTGCCCACTTAAACGTGCTCCCCAGGTGGCCTGTATGGGGTGTATATGCAAAGACGGAAGACAGGCCATACACAGAACACTGTGTAAGGGATGCCTCCCAGAGCTGAAACACAGCCAAGTGAGCGACCGGAGATACTGCAGAGGGAAGAAGCGAAATTCCAGTACACGGGGTTGGGGGGAGGGGCTGGGGCTGGGCTTCTGCAGGCGGAGCGGCTGCTTCCCAGGAAGAGGCTGCAGGGGGCGCTCCTGCCTTCCAGATGCTGGGCGGGGACCTGGGTGGGTTTTGCGATCGGATGTGGTTGTGGGAAGCCAGCAGCGGTCCGGGTTGGGTCCTGTCAGGCAGGGCAGAGGAAGCAGAGGGGCGTCAGCAGCAAGAAGTTGGGGTGGGGAGCAGAAAGGAACGGTAAGGGAGCCCCAGGAGGAGCGGTGCCGGCCAAGGCCAAGGGTGAGGGGGACCTGCACGGCGGCCATCTCTGTGGAGCCCCCAGCGGTGTCCCACGACAGAGGGACAGTTGGCAGTCTACCAGGTACAGAGAGCTGGCAGCCAGCCAGGATGGTGGCAGCCAGGGGAGACCCTCCCTCTCTGTCCTGGACTCCTGCAGGGAGGGGAGGGGCAGTAGAGAAAGGGTGGCCCCGCCCCTCCCCTCAACCTGCTGGAACCCAGAGAGCAGAGAAAGTTCAAGCGCACATCAGGCCAGGTTCTGACTTCTGAAGTGACCGCAGGACAGTCTGAGAGAGGGAGGGGGTGGGGGAGAGAGGCTGCACGACTTCCTGGGGCCTGGGCGCAGAGCGAGCGCCGGGTCGTTTCTGCCACGTCCTGTTGACCATAGGGGAGTCCCCAGGCCAACCCTACGTGGTGGAGCGGGGGCAAAGAGGCCAGGAAACAGGAAAGGCTGGGGGCCGGGACCCACCTTCAGAATCGGCTCCCAAAGGCCTAGCCTCACCAGCAGGCGGCTGGAGGCGCAGTCACTGTGTGTCCAGGCAGAAGTGAGTCTAGAGAGCTCGCCGGTCCCAGCCGTCTCTGCAGGTCCCCGAGCTGAGACTCATTTATGTCCAGGCCTGTGGGCTCAGCCCAGCTGGGTGGCCCAAGGGCTTCGGTGATTCCCCAGCTCTGGGCAATGACCCACTTTTGTTCTCGCGATCTCTGTTTACTCATCTGCAAAATGGGTGCAGTAATGATCATAATCTCTCATGGATGCGGTAAAGCACTTTATCAATTCACTGACGTCTCAGACTTTGCAAAGCATTGATGCTGTCCCCATGCTCCGAGGGGTTGCATAATTAGAGGAGGCAAGAATTCTAGACGTGCCCCCAGCTGGTGAGCCTGTGGAGGCCGCGTTAGTGGAGGTGCAGTTGGGGCAGGCGGTGCACGGTGCCTGCTGAGGTGTGAGGCCAGCACGCACGTGGGAGAAACCCCCCGAGGAGCCCAGGCTGGCCAGGCTGAGGGTGACGCACACTTGCGTGCTTGTTTCTTGGCAAGAGGGCTTTGAAAAAGGAAAAATATATCAAGAATGAGAGATTGAAAACAGATTATTGGGAAGAAAAGTATTCCAGGCGCGAGACGACTGTCTGCCCTTCCCCAGCAGTGATGCAAGCCCGGCTGGAGGGCGGGGTCTCTCCCGGGGTGGCCGAGGCTCACCCCGCTCCCGTGTGGGGGCCACATGCTGCCCGACAGCAGGCCCTAGGCCACGCCAAGCACCTCCACGCTCCTCAAAGTCTCCCCTCTAGGTGCGTCCTCTTCTTGTGCCCATTTCCCGGATGAGAAAGCTGACTCCCAGAGGCTCACTGGCTTGCCCGCAGCCCCACTGCCGGTCACAGCTGAGTATGCCTGAATCCATGGTCGCATCCTGGACGTGGGGTGTAGACAGAGCAGGTGGAGGTCGCCCATGGCAAGGAAGGGTGTTAGACGGTGCGGTGGTTGGGTGCCTGCCTCTGCAGTTGGATTTGGGGGCCTCGCCCGTCCTGACTTATACAAACCAGGGTGAACCGAGTCACCGGGCCCGGGCAATGTTCAGCGTGGCCATCTTCCTCTTAAGCGGCGCTGATTTTTAGATGTTGGCAAAATACTCCTAACATAAAATTCCCCCTCCTAGCATTCTGAAATGTATGCATCAGTGACATCAAGGGCGGCCACACGATTGTGCCACTGCCACACCATCCATTCAGGGAACACTTCCCATCTTGCAAAACTCACACTCTCCTCCTGTTCCGCAGTAGCTCCCAGGTCTCCCAGCCCTGCTCCTAGCTATGCAGCCTCTGCCCCCACCAGCTGGACGGTGCTACAGAGCGGCCTCGTGCGTGGAGGCGGGACCGCACACCTCGGGTGTCTTCATGACCGGCTTGTGACACCCAGCGTGCATCCCCGCAATTCACCCAGGTTGTCAGGATTCCCTTCTGTTTCAAGGCTGTGTCATCTTCCTGTGTGGGGACAGACCGCACCGAGCTCATCGGCCCCTGTGTCAGAGGGGCCTCGGGGAGCCCTCCCCTGTTTGGCTACTGGGAATAACACCATGAGCAATACTGCTGGCTGTGCAAATGTCCTGGGCAGCTGCTGGAACAAGGGTGGCCCCAGGCTTGGCCACAGGCCGGCTGTGCAGCCTTGCTCGTGTTGCTTCCCTCTCTGGTCCTCCCTTGCCTCACCTGCACGGCCTGCAGGAGCATGTGGAAGGCCGGTGGGAGCGCTCCCGGCACAGGAAAGCCACCAGGGATTGTCACTGCTGTTACTCACTGGGCCAAGGGCAGTCATTTCCCAAAGGCGTGAGTCACCCCCGGTGGAATTCCAGGCGTCAGGAGGGGCGTTCTGGGCAGCAGCCCGCATTCCACAGAGCCTGAGCCTGAGCCTTTGGGGGAGCTACACCCTCCCTCCTGGGCCACTGGCCGCCGTGCTGTCAGAGTCACGGGGTTCTCGGGGTGGAGCCTCCAGTCTCAGGCTCAGAGCAGGCGGTGCACTTGTCCAGAGCCACACAGCCAGTGGAGCAGTGGGATCAGAGAGAATGGCGTGGTGGTGGGCCACATGTCCCACTGGGCGGGTGGGACTGCGCCCTTCACACAGAGACTGGTCTAAGAGCCTTTGGACTCACAGTCCTCCAGCCGTATTCCACAATCCTGATGACCGCGAGACGGCCAGTGGTCACGGTCACAGCCAGGGCCCCTACCAGCCGAGCCCTGGCCAAGTCGCAGGTGCACAGCGGAGCACCAGCGTTCGGCGCCCCCTCGGCTGGTTTTTAGGAAGGGCGTGCACTTTGGCCAGGGTCAGTCACGCCAGCTGCTCTAACACACGGCTCCACAATGTAAGCGGCTTCTTTCTCACCCCGCGGTGCCGCCAGCCTGCCGTGTGCGGCCACTGCGGCCTGGGACTCCCCGCCACGTTTCCTGGCTCTGCTCTCCCTGTTCTCCGGGTCCTCTCCGACCCACAGGCACAGGGGGACAAGCGCCAGGGTGCTGGGAGGGAAATGGGCATAGGCCAGACCTGAAAGTGCCACAGTCATTTCTGCTCATATCTCATTGGCCAGAACTGTCACACGGCCGTATCTCACTGCAAAGGAGGCTGGGAAGTGTAACCTGGCTGTGTGCCCAGAAAGGAGAGAAGATGGTGGCTGTTGGTGGGCACTGGATCTTCCACAATGTGACCCAATTCTGGCCAATGAGGAAAAAAGGAAAGTTTGCTGAGTGGGGGACCAGTGTGGAGACACTCTGGCCTCCATTATAAAAAGTGTGGGAGAAGTCCCCTTATTCATTTTAAGTGGTGTGATGGTGTGTGTGATGTCTGGAAATTTGGCAACCGTGTTGAGACCATGAGGGATAAAGCCTGAGGGCTAAAACCAATACACAGAAGGTGCTGGAGCCTAAATACAAGTCTCAGGTGACGTCCTTGAGCCTCCAAATGAGCCTGTCCTGGAGCCCCTCGGCCCCCGGATTTCTTGCCCACCGGTCCTTATTGAGGGAATCAGGATCAGTCTGGCCTTCTACTGCCTACAACCTCCTAACTGGCTGGCACTCGGGTTTGAATGCGGCAAAGCCGCTCTGGATGGGGGGATGTTAGGGGAGGCAGGGAGATGGAGGCTGAGACCATTCGAATGCTAAGTGAGCAGCTAGGACCTGCCAGGTCCTTGCTGCGCAGAGCACACACTGGGTAAAACGCTGGCGCCGGATCTCAGCTCCAGCACCTCGCCAGCCAGGCGGCCTGGGCAAGGTCCCTGCACCTCACCGAGCCCAGCTTTCTCCATGACTTTCTCCATGACTGCAGCTGGGGCAGCAATAAATGCTCTCGCTGACGGCCAGAGGATCGACTGCTTGATTTGGGTCAAGCGCTTAGCGCACGATCAGGAAACAAGAGCTTAAAAAGTCCTGAGCAGGGGCCGGCACTGTGGCACAGTGGGCTAAGCCACTGCCTAGGGTGCCGGCATCCCATGTGGGCACCGGTCTGTGTCCTGGCTGCTCCACTTCCAATCCAGCTCTCTGCTGTGGCCTGGAAAAGCAGTGGAAGATGGCCCAAGTGCTTGGGCCCCTGCACCTGTGTGGGAGGCCTGGAAGAAGCTCCTGGCTCCGCATTGACCCAGCTCCGGCTGTTGTAGCCATTTGGGGAGTGAACCAGTGGATGGAATACCTTTCTCTCTGTCTCTCCCCCCTCAAGGTTATGCAGCCCAAGGACGTACACATAATAGGAGCCTGGAATTGAATCCAGGTCTCACTGAACACCTATTATCCCATCAGACGCACCAGCAATCCGGCACGGCAGATGTTATGGGTACCGCTGCTGCTGTGGTTATTCCCATGGGAACATGGAGGGCCCCACTGCTCAGCAAGGTGACAAGGCTTGCCTCTGGGCAGGGTCAAGGGGCAGAACTGGAATCCAGGCCCTTTATCCTTTCCAATACTTTCAAGCCTCCCTCCCGGGGATCCGCAGACGTTGGAGTGGAACTTCAGAGCTGTCCAGGGGCTCCTGAAGTCATTTCCCGCTCCTGGCCACCAGCCCAGCCCAGCTCCAAGGCCACCCCCCACCCGGGACAGTGACGGAGACCTGGAGTGGGGAGCTCCTGAGAACGAGAAAGCCTGACCCACTTTGCAAAGCAGAGCTGTGGAGCGATGTGAGTGGGTCCAGGAGGGCCCAGGCTGCCAGGGGACGCGATGAGCCCCCTCGGCCCGGGAGGGGACGAGCAGAGGCTGGTGGCCACCTTCGAAGAAGGTTCCAGAGGCAGTTCCTGCATGGAAAGTGATCCTGGGTCCTTAGGCCATTCAGGTCTGGAAATCTGTGGCTGCAAGAGTCTCATTCTCTCATATTCTAACCTAAGATTGCTCTACATTAAAAGCCTGGGAGGACCGGCACAGTGGTGTAGGGGCTAAGCTTCTGCCTGTGGCGCCGGCATCCCAAACGGGCACCGGTTCTGATCCCAGCTGCTCCTTTTCTGATCCAGCTCTCTGCTGTGGCCTGGGAAAGCAGTAGAAGATGGCCCAAGTGCTTGGGCCCCTGCACCATGTGGGAGACCCAGAAGAAGCTCCTGGCTTTGGATCAGCTCAGCTCCAGCAGTTGCGGCCATTTGGGAAGTGAACCAGTGGATGGAAGACCTCTCTCTCTGTGTAACTCTACCTCTCAAATAAATAAATAAAATCTTAAAAAAAAATCCTGGGAGCCCCAGGCTGCATGAGCCCCACCCCACACCCCAGCATCTGTGCTGCGTTCAGGCGGGGACACTGCAATGCACCTGCTGACCCAGGGCAGCACATTTTTGGGTTTCATGAGACTCCCTCCCGGAGAGAACATTCCCGAGCTCTCGGGCAGAGTGAATACTGCACGCACGTGAGCAAGGCCCTCTGACCCTGCTGCTGCCTCTAGGGCTGTTCCCTGCCAGTTTCTGCCTCCCCCGGCTTGGTCCACTTAGAGCTCTAACAACAGACCTCGGACTGCAGAAACGCGAGGCTGGACGCCCGGGAGCGAAGTGCTGGAAGATTCCAGGGCTGGCGCAGCCTGCTCCTCATAGGCAGCCCCCACCCTTTTTTTAAGATTTATTTATTTATTTGAAAGCCAGAGTTACACAGAGAGAGAAGAGGCAGAGAGAGAGGGAGAGGTCTTCCATCCAATGGTTCACTCCCCAATTGGCCACAACAGTTGGAGCTGCATCAATCCAAAGCCAGGAGCCAGGAGCTTCTGCCGAGTCTCCCACATGGGTATAGGAGCCCAAGGACTTGGTTTATCTTCTACTACTTTCCCAGGCCATAGCAAAGAGCTGGATAGGAAGTAGAGCAGCTGGGTCTTGAACTGGCGCCCATATTGGATGCCGGCACTGCAGGCCAGGGTGTTAACCTGCTGCGCCACAGCGCCGGCCCCAAACAGGCAGCCCCTTCTATGTGGTTGATGTAAATGAGCTTTTGGCCCCTCTTTTACAAGGCACGGATCCCACTCTCGAGGGCAGAGCCCCTGGGACCTCCTCACCTCCCAAAGACCCCCCCTCCCAATACCATCCTGGGGTGGGGGGAGGAGACACAAATGCATGGTTTCCACTTGAAATCCCGCCCCTGCCTGCAGCCATGGCCAATGAAATGGGAGCAGACGCGAAGGGTAGCTCGCACCTCACGTTGGTTTTAGAGCCAGAGCGGGAGAGACTCTCACTCCTGCCCTCTGCGGCATGTTTGGGCGGCGTTTGCTGCATCAGCCTGGATCCTGGAGTGGGCACCCGTGGCAGGGCCACAGGGACGTGCAGTGCAGGGATGGAGAGACAAGCTGGGGCCCCGGCCTGTCCTGGAGCCTGCCTTACCTTGACCCAAACCCCCTCCCTGTCCCGCCTCCTTCCTCCCAGCGAAGAAAGCTGGGAAGGGACCGGAGCAGAGGCGACGAGTGAGCGAATTTTGGACTTTGCAGGCCCATGGACCATGTGTGTTAGGGGGAGAGGGGGAAACCCAAATGGATCAAGATGGATTTTCTGCCCATGTGTGGGACGGGGCAGAGCATAAGAGCAGATCCAAACCAGGTCACTGAGTTCAAGCTGACAGCTGCACCTGCTGCGTCTAATGCCAAGATCCCAGTCTCCAGAGTCTCAGGCTCCGGGTGATGGCTTTCGCTGGGCAGAAGGCTGGTCTCCCCTCCCTGAAGTCCGCTGTCCCGGGGCCTTCCCTGACTCCCATCTCCCACGAGCTCCCTCCACCTGAGTCTTCTCCACGTTTCATCAAAGTATATGAAAATCTCAAACGTTCAGAAACATCAGTGGGCAGACCACATGCCACGACCAGAGATCTTCAAAAACACTTCACGGAAAACACGTAACATGAAAAAACTATGCCTGGACTTCAGAATTTTTTACACCCCAATAAATGCATCTTTCAGTCCATTTCCATGAACCATTGGAAGTACTCTTGTGCATTTAACAACTGTTACCATCATACCGTATTTGCTTCATCCTTTGGTGCCTTTTTTTTTTTTAGGATTTATTTTATTTACTTGAAAGACAGAGTTACAGAGGGAGGTAGAGAGCTTCTGTCAGGTCTCCCACACAGGTGCAGGGGCCCAAGCACTTGGGCCATCTTCTACTGCTTTCCCAGGCCATAGCAGAGAGCTGGATCAGAAGGAGCAGCCAAGGCTCGAACCAGTGCCCATATGGGATGCTGGTGCTTTAGGCCAGGGCTTTAACCCACTGTGCCACAGCGCTGGCCCCGGTTCCAGTGTTTTCTGAAACGAACAGTATTCGCCACACGGGAGGGTAGGGAGTCGAGTCTGCTTCACTGTATGATTCGCTGCCAGGAAGTCTGTAGTTATTCACTGAGTGGATCTCACCAAGTCCTCGTGGACACCGAGGCAGTAGCTACTATTAGCATTATCGCCATTGTACAGAAGAAGAAACTGAGGCACATGAGATCAGACACAATGGGTCAGACAGGCTGCGTGCAGAGCCATGCATCCCCTGTACCGTGGCTCCCCACTTTACCCACCATCTCTGTCCACCGGGCCCACCTAACACCATCTACAGAGGAGACGGGCGGGAGAGGAAGAGGAACCAGGGGCTGCCCCACCTGGGGTCTCCACACATGGGCTCTTCCCTCCTGCCCTGGGGCGGAGAGAGAATGCCCCCTCCCAGTCAGGGTCAGGTGACCTCTGGGATTTGCGGTGAGAAGAGATTCCCTCTGGGGAATGTGAGGGCTGATCCTGTGTTCCCAGGCTTAACACCCCACCCCCAACACCACCACCGAGCCCAGGAAGCTCCAGTCCCCCCCACCCCAGCAGAGGCCCACTCTCCCAGTGCCCAGGCAGCCAGAGGAGGATGGCTCTAGACAGCTCTCCGATCGTTGGAACTGTGGGATCTGGGTGGGGCCCCCAGCCCCAGGCAGATAGCTCCTCCAGGTCCTGGAACACCAGGCTCTAAAACCAAAAACACCCGTGGCCAGCGTCTTCCTACCCAGCTGCATGACGTTGAACAGGTGCCCACTCTGTAGAAACCTCAGTTTGCACATCTGTCGGATGGGGCTAGTTACCACGTGGGGCTGGTCCTAGGGTGAGGCACACCAGTGGCCCAGCACACAGCATTTAAGGAGGCTTTCCCTCTGGGAGGCTGCACCTGCTTGGGCTTGGGGCAGTGAGCGCCTCCTTGGATTCACACCTGGGCTCTTGGCTGCCTCCCTCACCTGAGCCCAGGCTCCCACAGTTGTGAGAAGGAAGTGAGATACGGAAAATGGAATGAAAATGGGCCAATTTGAAATTGGTGCATAATTTTTCCTAACTTGCCTTTCTCACGAACTTTTTGTACGCATAGGTTTCAAGCATCTTTGCAACAAAATAAAGGTATCTTTTTATTCCATCGTCGGGCGCTTTCTGAAGCCCGGTCATGGAGCCAGCCAGGGACACAGCAGGAGTCCAAACTCGGGCCTTCTGCCTCCAGAATCCATGGCTCCACGCCTCCCGCGTGATGGGGGCGCTTTCCCAGGGGAGTTCAGAAGCAGCCTGGTCCCGCTCCCAGCCCGCACGGCTGTCCCGGGAGGCCCACTGCCCACTGGCCTTCCGTCCTCTTCCCAGGTGGGCCGTGGGGGCAAACGAGGCCCCAGCTGCAGCCTTCGGTGGCTCCTGCCAAGCTGGCACTTGGGGCCTGGGGGTGGGGCAGGGGTCCCAGCCCAGCAGCTGGGCCGACCTCAGGGCCCTAGTTTCCGTAAACACCGCAGCGAGCCAAGCCCACGTGGTCGGGCCGTGGGCCGCTGGCCGAGAGGGGCCGAGGTTTGGCTGACCCTGAGCGGTTTGCTCCAACACGGCCACTTCCACCCCCTCGGCCTGGCTGGGCTTCCAGTAACGCAATGTTTTTTCTGGGGCTCCTAGGGTGGGATGTTGGGCACGGGCCCCTCCTCCCCCTAGGGTGAGTTGGAGTTGGCTCCAGCTTGAACGGGCTGAGCCGGAAGCAGAGGGTGTGGCTGGAGCCTGCCCTGCTGGTCCCTTGTGGGGGCCTGGGGGTAGGGAAACAGCTTCTGCAGACAGAGCCAGGCCCTCAGAGACCGAAGGGAAGCTCTTAGCTACTGTCGCCACCCCTTCCTGCAGAGCGCCGAGGGGCACAGGTGGATGCCACAGGAATATGCCACCTGCCACCATCCCGGAAGCACCCTGGGACAGAGGCCCAGAGAGGTGAGGTGACTGGCCTAAGGTCACACAGCAAGTAAACGACAGGTCCAGCTCTGGGACCGAGTCCCCCCTTTGTCTCTGAAGCAACTCCACGTTGCTGAGTGAATGCGCCACCCAGCCGAGGGAGCTGTCGGGGCTGGACACGCAGCCTCACGGAAGGGAGAGGAGCGGGCTGAGGGCCTGAGCTTTGTCCTCCACCCTGCGGGACCGCTGGAGCCGGGAGAGGAGGAGAGGAGCAAAGGAACTGCCGTGTGACGTGGGCTCGGTCCCTTCCGCCTCCGGGCCTCTGCCCCTCTCTGGAGACCCTGGGACAGGGAGGGCTGGCCGCTGGGGGCATGGGGACTGTTCCAGCCGAGGGCCCCGCCGTCTGCGTCGTCTTGGGCTTCTTTCCAGTGTCGGGGTGTGGTCTGGGGCTTGCTTGTGTTGACAGGGGTCTGTGAGGCTGTGATGAACAGGGCACAGGCGCCCCCGACTTGGGGACTGGCTGGTGACTCACCCCCTTCTCAGAACATCCTGTTGTCCCATGACTGGGAGCCCCCGGGGTGGCTCCAAACCAAGTCCCCCTGACCACCACCACCACCCCCATCCTTAACACACACGGGGAATGGCAACAATTAACTCTGTCCTTGGGCCAAGCCACATGTTCACGTGGGCACTGGTTTTGCTGACCACATGTGACCTCAGAGCTGGAAGAGTCCCAGCAGGCAGAGAGGGCGTCCTGTCCCATCGCAGCTGTGCACCGAGGCCCAGAGAGGCTAGGACAGTTGCCTGAAGTCACACAGCGCAGAGAGCAAGGAGCTGGGGCCTGACGCCCAACTCAGCACTTTGCTAGCTCTCCAGGCAGTCCTGGGACCAGCCCGAGGCCCAGGGTCCTCGGGGCCTCCTCTGGGGCCTCTGCCGCTTCAGCCCACCCTTCATCCACGGGGCTCCTGACAGCTCCTGCCCCTGTGCCACTGCCCGGTCTGTCCTCTCCTGCCCTGTGTTTCGGCTGCCTCCCTGCCTGGGCAGTGCCTACTCCTGTTTCCAGACTCAGCCCAGGTGCTACCTCCTCCACGAAGCTTTCTGAAGCCACCTCCCTTCTCAGCCAGGCTGTGCAGGGGGCCCCTCCTCTTTGGTCCCAGGACCTGGCACTTCTCATTGTGCTACAGTCATCTCTTCCTTTGCCTCCATCTCCCCCTGCTGTCTGTGAGCTCATGGTGGACAGGACCTGTTTTGCTATTCTTTATTTGGCAGTAGGACGTGACCCCTACATTCAGGGTTGTTGAATAAATGCATGAATGGACGGATAAGCGGATCCTGGAAGAACAGATAAATGGGTTGATGGATGGACAGGTGAATGGGTGGGTGGATAAAAGACAAAGGGGGATGGACGTGAGGTGCAGTGGTTAAGATGCTGCTTGGGGGGCGGTGCCATGGCATAGCGGGTAAAGCCGCAGGCTGCAGTGCCAGCATTCCATATGGGCACCTGTTCAAATCCCGGCTGCTCCATTTCTGATCCAGCTCTCTGCTGTGGCCTGGGAAAGCAGTGGAGGATGGCCCAAGTCCTTGGGCCCCTGCACCCGCGTGGGAGACCAGGAGAAGCTCCTGGCTCCTGGCTTCGGACTGGTGCAGCTCGGCCATTGCAGTCATCTAGGGACTGAACCAGCAGATGGAAGTCTCTCCCTCTCCCTCTCCCTCTCTCCCTCTCTCCCTCTCTCCCTCTCTCCCTCTCTCCCTCTCTCCCTCTCTCCCTCTTTCCCTCTCTCCCTCTCTCCCCCTCTCCCCCTCTCTCTCCCTGCCTCTGCCTCTCTGTAACTCTGCCTTTCAAATAAATAAATTTTTTTTAAATAAGATGCCGCTTGGGACTCCCAAACTCCATATCAGGGCACCTGGTTCATGCTCCAGCTCCTCTGCTTCTGACCCAGCGTCCTGCCAATGCACACCATGGAAAGCGGCAGGCGGTGGCTCAAGTTCTTGGGTCCCTGCCCCACATGTGGGAGACTTGGATAGGGTTCTGGGCTCCTGGCTTTGGCCTGGCGCAGCCCTGGCTATTGCGGGCATTTGGGGCATGAACCAGTAGATGGAAGATCTGTGTGTATATATGTGTGTGTGTCTATGCCTTAATATAAAATAAAAATAAACAATAGATGAAAGAATGAATGGACAAACAAGGATGCCTGGATACAAGGGCAGATGGATTAGACAGACACCTACAGGGATGCAGACGGTGAGAGAGAAGTCCCTGGAGACTGGGCATCCTGGCTGAGGGAAGATGGAATGAGACTGTTGTCTACCTCCTCCAAGGAATGTCTGGCCAAGAGCACAACCCCTGCTCCTGATGCCTGGTCCCTCCTGACCAACTGTTTCCAACTCAGTGGGGGCCCCTGAGCTTTGGAAATCAGTCCGACATCGGCGAGCCTAGGAGCAGCGCCCCCAGCCTCCGACGTCCTGGGAATCTGCATTCCTGAGGCTCTCACGCCAGTCCAGAGCTGCTTCTTTCAGGAGCTCTCAAATATCTGGAGTTGGGGCTGGCGCTGTGGCGTAAGGGGTAACACCACCACCAGCAGCGCCAGCATCCCATATGGGTGCCAGTTCACGTCCCAGCTGCTCCACTTCCAATCCAGCTCCCTGCTAATGAGCCTGGGAAAAGCAGCAGAAGATGGCCCAAGTGCCTGGGCCTCTGCCACCCACATGGGAGACCCAGATGAAGCTCCTGGCTCCCGGCTTCCGCCTGGCTCTGTGCTGGCTGTTGCAGCCATGTGAGGAGTGAACCAGCAGATGGAAGAACGATCTCACTCTGTCTCTCCCTCTCTCTCTCTCTGTAACTCTGACTTTCAAAATAAACAAATAAATTTCTTTAAAAAATAAAATATGGAATTCACCCCTTTCCCATTTTACAGATGAGGAGGTTGAGGCCAAGGAACTTGCTCAAGGATGCGCAGCCACAGAGTTGGGATCACAGCTTGAATCCTCCAATTCACTTATTCATGTGTCAACAAATCTGCAGCCAACACCTATCATGCCGGGGTCAGTGCCCTCTCCCTGGCCTGCCCAGCCCTCGTGCCACTTCCGGAGCCCTTCCCATGTGCTGCTGTGACCTCCCCAGCTCTCTAGTGGGCTTATCCTGGGCCTCACTGGCTCTTCGGCACAACCCCCTCGCCTAGCAATGAGGCCATGTCACAGCCCAAGGGCACCATGCACCGTGTGCGAGGCAGTCTCATGCATGTATTGTGAGCTGCATATTCCGCCCTGCGCCCTTGGTGGGGACCATGCCAGTCCCCACACGCTCAACCTTGCCAGCTCGAACCGGGGGCCAAGTGAATGTTAAGCTGTTGAAATCCCACAGCAGCCCCAGGGGGAGCCATCACATGGCACCTGGGATCTTGAGAGCAAGAGCAGATCTTGAATTCCTGCCCAAACCAGGGCAGAGAGGCCAGAGAAAAGCCCCTGGGGGCTGGACACTGGCAGGCCAGTGGAAAAGAAGGCAATTTCTCACTTGCCCCTCCCATCATGGCAGAGGCAGGGGTCGGGGTGGGGCCGTTTGAAGGTGCCAGTCAGCAACAGATGGAGCCTGGAGTTTGCGGACAGCAGCTCAGACCCACGCAAGCCATGACCATTTGCCCGGTGCCTTCCACGGGCCTTCCCTGACACAGGTGACATCGCTGAAGACAGGCAACAAATCAGTGTCCTAAGGGCCAAGATAAGGCTGGGTGCGTGGGGCAGAAAAGTTTCTGGGCACACGTCAGAACATTAGGGGACGGGAGAAGAATGTGGAAGATGAACAGAGCCAAGGGCCGCTTCCAGGAGGCAGCTGACTGAGTAGACCCCTGGGAAGATGGACCGTGGGAAGAGGTGAAAGTGAATGAGTGACATGAAACAGAGCAGAAAGGGGGGCAGCATGGACTTGGAGAACGAAACAGCGTCCTAGGCTCCCATCTGTAAACACCTGGGGGATGCGTAAGTCCCCAGACAGGTGCAAAATGCCACAAGTTGAGCCCAAAAGGAGACGGAGATTTGAACAGGTAACTGAAGATCACAGCACTTGGTGCTCTTTTCGGCAAATTCCAATGAATTTCATGGAGCAGCTCATTCCGATCTTACACGAGTTGCTTTAAAAATAAAAACAGCCCAACCAAGCCTATCCTGTCAGTGTTCCCTTTATCACAACGGCCAGGAGAAAGCAAACAAGCCGGGACGTCCACAGGCCCATTTCCCTCGTGAACACGGAGAGTCACCAAGTGAGATGCTTGCTGATTGCTTTGAGCGAGGTTAGGACAGCGACACGACATCACCGGCAGAAAGGGCTTATCCCAGGGAAACAGAGACACCACGACGTCCCCCCGCGCCGTCCACTGAAGCCCTGGATCAAGAGATCCAGCGAGACAATGGAAAGCTTCTGATCAGAGCCTTATGTGTGTGCGACTTCCACACCTTCTCAGGAAACGACAGCCGGGAGAAGTTCCTTAATCTGATGGGATGTGGGCACCAAAGACCTTGAGAAGATACCCTTAGTGGAGAAACCGCGTATGCACACCTTTGAAGGTCAGGAACGCGACAAAATGCTGGTGATTACTGCTCCGTTCAACCCGCAGTGCTGCGGCTGCGCATTTGGCACAGTGGTTACAGTGCCAGTTCAGACACCCACATCCCACATACAAGTGTCTGGATTCAATTCCACGCTCTGGCTCCCAACTCCAGCTCCTGCTAATGCAGACCCTGGGGGGCAGCAGGTGATGGCTCAGTGGCTGGGACCCTGCCAGCCACGTGGGAGACCTGGATGGAGCCCCTGGCACAGGGCTTTGACCCCTCGCTGGCTGTGGCAGGCATCTGAGGAGTGAACCAGTGGATAGGCACTCTCTCTCTTCCTCTGGATCTCAAATGCACATCTATACTGTATAATAGCATGTGACAATCAACTGAAAAAATACACCTATTTCCTTATTTGAAAAGTGGAGAGAGAGAGAGAGAGAGAGAGAGAAAGCAAGCAAGCTTCCATGTACTGGTTCACTTCCCAAATGACTCCAAGAGCCAGGGCTGGTTGAGCCAGGCTGAAGCCAGGAGCCAGGAACTCCATCCTGGTCTCCCACGTGGGTGGCAGGGCCCACGCACATTAGCAGGGAGCGGGATGGGAAGAACAATCGAGACAAGAGCCCAGACGCCCCGACAAGGGACGCGGGGTCCTAAGAGGGCTTATCCCGCTGTGCACACATCTGCCGCGCACCAGCACTGTGTGAGCTTGGGTTTCCTTTTGGCCAAGCGAAGGGCAGCTGTGCTGGGTGTACTTGGGGCTGAGGCTAAAGCCTCAAGGGTTCCCTGGACACTTGGGTCTCCGCAGTGCCAAGGGACGCAGCCGCAAGTGAGCAGCCAAGGAGCCGCGTCCCTGCTGCAGCCGCCAGTGCCCGGCCTCCGCTGCCCACACCCTCCCATCCTTGGTGACCGAGAGAAATGCACACTCAGGGCCCCAGGAACCTGAGCTACCAGCAGCCTCCTCCAACCCTGCAGCCAGTTGGGTCTCCCGTCGCTCAGCCGAGGGCTTCCCTTCCATCGCAGGGATCAGTGCGTGTCTCTCAGCCTCGTCCGCGTCTCCCAGCCTCTCCTGTCTGCCTCCAGCCTCAGAGAAAGGAGCGGCTGAACACCGTTCCCCAGCAGAGGTGAGAACAGCGGTACCTGGGGGGTGGCCCGTGTAGTTTGAGGAGGGGCATGAGAAGCCTCCTGGAGTGGTCTGCACGCGTGGTCCTGCACGGCAGTCCGGGAATGACCCTCAGGCTGCACACCTAACGCTAGTGCGCGGCCAGCACTTTTTTCTGGATGTGTGGTACCCCTCAATTTAAAATAATATGGTCACAGAGCGCCAGGGCAGCAGCAACAACAAACAACAGACAGGACACTTAGGTTTCGGAGTCACAGGGACCCGCGTGGCACACCACCTCCTATCTGTGTGAGACTTTCAGCAAGTTACCTTACCCCTCTGAACCTCACTTTTCAAAAAAATTGAGGTGTGTATTGTGGCAATTTGGGGGGCCAGTGCTGTGGTGTAGCAGGTAAAGCCTCCGCCTGCAGTGCCAGCATCCCATATGGGTGCCGGTTCGAGACTTGGCTGCTCCACTTCCAATCCAGCTCTCTGCTATGGCCTGGGAAAGCAGCAGAAGATGGCCCAGGTCCTTGGGCCCCTGCACCCACGTGGGAGACCCAGAAGAAGCTCCTGGCTCCTGGCTTCAGATTGGCGCAGCTCCAGCCGTTGTGGCCAACTGGGGAGTGAACCATCAGATAGAGGACCTCTCTCTCTCTCTCTCTCTGCCTCTCCTTTCTCTGTGTAACTCTGACTTTCAAATAAATAACTAAATCTTTAAAAAAAAATGCCAATTTGGATGGAGCTCATGGTTTGGGAGGTCAGGCTGCCCCGGACACCTGCGTCTCCTATCAGAGTAGCTCGTTCAAGTCGTGGCTACTTCCCATTCCCCATCCAGCTTCCTACTAATGTGCACTGGAGGCAATGGATGATGGCCAAAGTACTTGAGTTCCTGCCACACTGGACCCAGATGGAGTTCCTGGCTCTTGACTTGGGCCTGGCCTACCCTTGGCTGTTGTGGGCATTTGGGGAGTGAACCAGCAGGTGCAAGATCTCTTTCTCCCTCCTCTCTCTCTTGTCACTCCAGATTTCCAATAAATAATTTTTTTATAATGCCAATTGTCATAATTAGCACTTAGCATAAGTTCTGGCTCTATTTGGGTGCTCAGTGTAGGACCATTTCCTCCCTCCCTCCCTCCCTTCCTTTCTTCCTTTCTTTCTCTCAAGATTTTTTTATTTATCTATTTGGGAGGTAGAGTTATGACAGAAAGAGGGAAAGACAGAGAGAAATGTCTTCCATCCTCTGGTTTACTCCCAAATGGCCGCAACAGCCAGAGCTGGGCCAATCCTCAGCCAGGAAACAGGAGCTTCTTCCAGGTCTTCCACACACGTGCAGGGGCCCAAGCACTTGGGTCATCTTCCACTGCTTTCCCAGACCACAGCAGGGAGCTAGATCCAAAGAGGAGCAGCTGGGATTCAACCGGTGCCCATATGGGTTGCCGGTGCAGCAGGGGAGGCTTAACATACTATGCCACAGGGCCAGCTCCCTTGATCACTTTCATTGTTGGGCAAACCAGTAGTCTGGCAAGGACCGGGAATGGGGCGTGGTCTTCCTTGGGTGCAGACTAGAAAGGAGGCAGGGAGTGAAATGTATGTGTTTCATTTCATGCTTACGGTTGAAAGTCATTTTGTTGTATGAAGGAGGGGGTTATTGAAAAACCACCCAATTTGGGGGTGGAACACAGGAGGCACGCCTCTGCCTAACGCATCACCACGAAAAACAGCCACAGACCCTCCGGGGCTGCAGGCCTCGCCTGGCTCCTCCTGCCTCAGAGATCAAGTCCCGCACCCACCTTGAGCTGCCTTCCTCTCCCTCGGCACTGCAGCCACAAGGGAACCTCCTCCAGGCTGGGGAATCCCAGCCTGGCCCCTATGTCAAGTCCCTCTTCTTCCTTTCTGGAACTTTCTGCCGTCCAGTTCCGTCACTGTCACTGTTCTGGGTGCTGGTGAGGTGATGGACGGCCAGAGCCTCCCCCACCTGGTTTATCACTTGGCCAGATTCCACAGGCAAAGCCCACATCTTTCTGTGCCCAGACCCGCAGGGGCTGTGACACTGGAGGAGTCCCCACAGTCTGGGTGCTATGGGTTTGTGAGGGTCTTGCCTCCAAACACTGCACCATTCCCCGTGACTCCCAGAACAGGCAGGACTCTCCCTCTGTGCCCACATCCGGGCATTTCTTGGTTCTCTGCAATGGTGCCTCCTCCAAGGGCTTCCCCTCACTGATTGGTTTGAACAACTGTCCTAGGTATTCCCAGGAAGTCCACCAGTTTTCTCCATGTGGTCTCCCCTTCTGGGTCCAATCCCAAGGTCAAGGTTGTATCTCTAGCCCCTGCAGAGGAGGCGTCAGTGTTGACTGAATTAAAGACCTCAAACTCGGTTTGGCCAAGTCATGCAGCAGCGCCCAGTGAGCGCTGGCACACAGTAGGTCCACAGCTCACTGGGGCTCGTCCACCATGGGACACCTTCCAGAGCCCAGGGAGCTGGCCACACCAAGAGCACACAGGCAGCCCAGGGACGTTCTGCTCTGGGTCACACCCACCTCTGGGCAGCTGCCAATCTCCCCGCCAGAAACCACAGACCCAGCTGAGGCTGCCCGGAGTCCAGGCCCGGGGCTCGGGAGGCCTTGGGTCAGCTCGCACAGGGGGTGTTTGCTGGGTGCTTCCGGTATGTGCAGCCATGCCGGGGGTGGGCGGGGGTCTGAGGCCAGGCTGCAGCGGCCATGGTAGCAGCCTGTGCTAAGGCCCTCTTGGGCTGGGAGGAGCTACAGAAGCTCCTGACAGCCTGTCACAGGCCCCTGGGGCTGGCACTGGCTCGGGCTTCATACACACAGGCACGAGCACACACTCACACACACACACACACACAGGCACCCCTTGGGGGCTACACAGTCCCACGTTCAGGTAAGTGAGCCCATCCCTGGGACCATGAGAAAGGGGAGAGGAGCAAATGCCAGCATGAGCATGAGTGTGTGTTGGGGGGGGGGGGAGAGGGAGAGAGAGAATGTGTGCCTGGGAGTGACCTCACAGCCGCCAGAACATAAACACACGCAGGCCCTGCTTCCCAGGCTCACAGCTGGCTGCGGGGACTCACTGACATGAGACGCACATCACAGACGCACCTGCTGGCCTTCTTCCTCTGCCTCCTCCCGCAGGTAAGGGGCCCTGGGCTCGGAGACATGCAGCTGACTTATTCAGTGTGGTGGGAAGGGGGGTGGGAAGCCCCAGCCCAGGACCCCCCGGCAGAACTCCCGCAAGGCCCCGTGTTGGGCACAGTCCAGCCCCTGAGCCCGAGCCAGGCTTCCCTCCCTGGCACCCAGACAGCTGCCTCCAGCCAGCTCAGCTGTGTGACCCCTGGGCAGCCCCTCTTCCTCTCTGAGCCTTAGCGTCTTCCTCAGCTGAATGCGTGGATGCCCACGAAGGCTTTGTAAAGATAGGGAAAAGTCATCGAGAGTGAGTTCTCTAGCCCGGCCCTGGAACGTGACAGATTTCAACAGAGGGTTTAACGACCGTGCCTCCCCCGCCCAGCCCCCTGCTCAGCACGGCGGGCAGCCTCACTAGGACTCAGCCGTGACTCGCCTGCCTGCTCCGAGCCAGCACTGGGCTGGATGCGGGCGTCTCATTGAGTGAGAAAGGCATGAGAGCTGTGGGATTCTAGTGACTCGCAGAGCCTGGCTGGGAGGGACAGGAGCAAAGGGTTAATCCTCGGGTTTGGCCGGGACAGTTATCCAAGGGCTGCGGAATGTCCCCCGGCACACAACAGCCCCGTAAGGCATCATTCGTCCCAGTTCTCGGCCATGCAAGGCTCAGAGACGGTGAGCACCTTGCCTAAAGCCATACAGCAAAGCCACACCACAGTGATAGTGGAGGGGCAGGGTGGAGCACAGGGTAGTCGCGGGTGTGTGCTGGGGCGCTCCAGTCTATGCCTCTCCCATCCCCACAGCCCGAGCCACAGCTGCTTGGTTGCACCTTCCCTCGGCAAACGCTGCGTTCCCAGCCCCGTGGGACCAGCCCCCCGCAAGCCGTGAACTCACAACAGGATCCCCTCGCTCCCACGACCTGGGCATCCATGCAAGGGAAACCTGAGCACTCTGCTGCCTGCCAGTTCTGAGGCTTGTTCTCAGGGGCATGGGGCAGACGTGGTGCCAGGGTGGTGGCATGGGGAGCTGGGGCTCTGTGAGGGGAAGGGATGGACCCAGAGTGATGAGTGACCCACGGCAAGCCATCCTAGACACACAGCAGTGAGCCCAGTGGGACAGCTCCTCCCTGCCCCGGGAGCCAGGCAGCAGCCTGCAAAGGCTCCCAGGGACGTGGTCATCGTGGACATGCAAAGCCCCCACGCTCCTCCGGGAATTCCAAGTCTTCCCAGAAGGCTGTGGGCTGCTGGACTCAGGACTGAGGACAGAGAGACCTGAGCACACGGCCAGTGGTGAGCTCGTTTAATCTCCATCATTACCCAGAGATAGGTGGTCTCCACTGCACCGGACAGGGGAGCAAGTGAGCTCCAGGTTTGCGTGCCGGGCACCTAAGCCACGTGGTCCAGGTCACAGGGCAGTCAGCGGTAGAACTCGGATCTCTCGTCCCTGCCACAGAGCCCTGCCTCCAGTGACCTGACAAGGCTCCAGGTAGACAGAGCAGAAAGTGACAAGCACAGGGCGCCTGGGAAAGATGTGGAGACAGAGGCCAGAGAGGACACATCCTTGCTTGGCTGTGCCAAGACACCCTCCCCGATGGCTCGCTACCATTCTCAAGCAAATAGGTAAACTGAGGCAGTGACTAAGCTCGCACCAGAGCTCCCTAGAGGATGGGGGGCATAGTAATTAAGGATGTGGGTCTTGACTCATGTGAACTTGGATTCTGCTCCTGGTCCCACCTCTTCCTGGCTGTCTACTATACTTCTGTGGGCCTCAGCTCCTCATCTGTAAAGTGGGCACAATGCTGGAGCCCCACGCTGGAGGGCACAAGGAGATAGCACATGAAAGGGCTGGCACACGGTGTGCATGGGGTGCGACCTGTGGCGCCTGTCAGCTGTCATGGTTGATGTCATCCCCAGCTCCTGCTGGGCACCAGGACCTGCCGTGCCAGAGCAAGCCGAGCCGGCCCCATAGAGGGAGCCCTGGGGAGAAGCCAGGTGCACAGAAGGCCCGTGTCCAGGTGGGAGGGGCTGAGCAGCGGTTCTGGTCGGAGGCCCCCACTGCCCACGCACCAAGGGAGCTGGGCCTGTGGTTGGGAAGGGACCCCACGTCCAGCCCATTTCTCCTCGGATCAGCTCGTATGAGTCACCTTGGGGCTTGGTTAGGTGCAGGTTCAGGGCCGATGCTGTGTCTTCAGCAAGTTCCGGGGGTGCTGTGCTGCCTGTCCTGGCTTCCTGGGGAGGGGCGAGGCTCCGCCCCTCCTCTAGAACCTGGAGTTCCAGCAGGGCTGGCTCAGGTAGGGCCCTGGGCCCTAAGCCTGTGCCACCCACCAGCCAGTTTGGGGCGGCCCCTGCTGGTCAGGGTGGGAGCTGCAGGCAACTGAAAGATTTGCAAAGCTGGGGGGCACTCGGGATGGGAGAGGGTGGGGACCAGAGCAAAAGGGTCGTTGCCCACTTTGGGTCACACAGGAGATGGGAAATCATTGGTTTCATTTTCCTAAACTCATTGTCTTCCCTCCTCTAGACAAAACCTGTACCATGCCACCATCCCACCCCCCACGGGCCCAGGGTCCTACAGAAGGGAGATGGGTCCCCAGAGAAGGGGCCGCTGGGAATATCTTGAGTGATGCTACTGCTCGTCCTTACCTTCAAACAGACACGCAGCGGGCCATGGCCCCTGTTTTGTGGCTTGTTTCTTTGTCATGGGCTGGGGGGCGGGGGCCTCCCTGACTTGGGCTTTGCCCATTGCAGGAAGAGTGCCCTCCCACTTGGCATCTTGGGTCCCCGCTGGGGAGGCCAGACTTGGGGCTCTGCAGACCCTGACTCTCAGCAAGCCCCGCCCCCTCTCTGCAGCTCAGTCCCCCCAGGGACACAGCAGGGGGCGGGAGGTAACCAGGCAGAGGCCTTGAAAATCCAGCTGTGCTCCCACAGTCCCTGGGCAGCTGGCTAAGAATAGATTCCAGTGGTTATGCACCTGCATCCCATCCTGGAGAGCCAGGGTTCCAGTCCTGGCTCCCGCTCCTGACTCCAGCTTCCTGCTAATGCAGGCCCCAGGAGGCAGCAGATTATACTTCGAGTGGCGGGGTCCCTGCCACCCATGTGGGAGACCTGGGGACCTGCACTGAGTTCTGGGCTCCTGGCTTTGGTCTGTTCCAGCCCTAGCTGTTGCAGGCATTTGGGGAGTCAACCAGCTCATGAAAGGTTCTCATTCTCTCTCTCTCCCTCTCTCTCTCTCTCTCTCTAAGATTTATTTATTTTACTTGAGAGTCAGAGTTTCACAGAGAGAGGAGAGGCAGAGAGAGGAAGAGAGAGGCCCTCCATCCAATGGTTCACTCCCCAGTTGGCCGCAACGGCCTGAACTCCACCAATCAGAAGCCAGGAGCTTCCTCCAGGTCTCCCAAGCAGGTGCAGGGGCCCAAGGACTTGGCCATCTTCTACTGCTTTCCCAGACCATAGCAGAAAGCTGGATTGGAAGTAGAGAAGCCAGGACTAGAACCAGTGCCCATATAGGATGCCAGCACTTCAGGCCAGGACGTTAACCCACTGTACCACAGCGCCGGGCCCAGATTCTCATTCTCTCTTTCTCTTTCTCTCTCTCTCCCTCCCTCCCTCCTTCAAATAAATAAGTCAATAAAATCTAAAAGGCACAGAGTCCAGGGTCCCACCTCCAGGACATCTGATTTGGTGAGGCCCCAGGGGGTTGCATTTTACCGAGTTTCCTGGCTGACATGACGCCCACCAGGGCTGGAAACACGTGTGCTTTTTTCTAAAGACCAAAACCACCCCTGGCATGTTGGACAAGGTCACGTCTCCCGGGGAACATCCACAGGCTGGAAATTCGTGCCTTGCTCTCGGCCATTTTTATTTGGGGTTTGTTGCTTTTGCCCTTCTGTGAGCTCCAAGGGGGCCAGGGCTGAGCCCTGTGCAATTATCAACCCCGATGACCATCAGTGCTCAACACACCCAATGCCTGCTGCGCGCCAAGCCACGGGCAAAGGGTTTGAGGTGCATCATTTCATGTCCCCCTCAAAAAAGGCCTCTGGGTTAGCTACCAGTATTGTCCCATTTTACAGAGGAGAAAGCTGAGGCTCACCACAACTCTGGCCCAGAGCCCTGACTCGTGACCACAATGCCACACTGCCTCTTGGGGAGTGCCGTGCAGCTGCTGCGGTTTAAGGCCAGGCCTGCGCGACTCTGAGGCCAAGATCTGGACCCGACACTGCCCAGGCTGGCAGAGGGGCGATGCGCTGTGAGGGTCTCTCACTGTCCACCTTGAAAGCCCACAGCTGAGTGAGGTCTCCGTCTCTGCAGGTGTCTACCCAGCTGTGCCCGACACCGTGCGCCTGCCCCTGGCCGCCTCCCAGATGCCCGCCGGGGGTGCCGCTGGTGCCCGATGGCTGTGGCTGCTGCCGGGTATGTGCACGGCGGCTGGGGGAGCCCTGTGACCACCTCCACGTCTGCGACTCCAGCCAGGGCCTGGTTTGCCAGCCCGGGACGGGCCCCGGCGGCCGGGGGGCCACGTGCCTCTGTAAGCAGGTTTGCGGGACCCCCGAGGGTGTGTGCGGGAGGTCGAGGCCACGGGGTCTTGAATCAGGGAGCAGCCCTGCCCTCTCCACCTCCTTTCACCCTCTGCTGCAGTCCACTGCCCCTTCCACCCCAGGCTCACAGCTTCCTAGGCCCATTGCTCGCATGGCCTCCCCCGGCTCCCACCCAAACCCAACCACCAAAGCCAAGCTCGAACACCTCCCCTGAGAAGCCCTCCCAGATTCTTCAAACCAGACGGCATCATCTCCACCTGGGGCCCTCACAACACTTTGGGGGAAAAAATAGTACAGCCCCGTAGTTAGGGCAAAGCATCAGGCACTGTGACCAGTGCTTCCCGCAGCAGCCACGTGGTTCTCCCAAGCCCCCACAGCACCAGCACTTTCAGAGTCATTTCCCGAGTTGGGGAACTGAGACTCAGGGACACAGGTGTCACATGCCACTCTGTCTTCCTGGAAGGCCCCAGGCTGTCGTCTGAATCCTGGGTTTGCTGTTTCTCCATGACCTTGAACATGAGACCCTTCTCACCACCCTTCTCGGCTTTGGCATCCTCTGATGCCTTGGGCAGGGTCTTGCAGCCTTGTCCAGGGACCCTCGGGGCTGTCCTGTCCATGGTGGACTCCCTGAGCCCCGCCCACTGGAAGCCAGCTGCAGCCCTCCCTGTCACCAAGTTGTGACAGCTCTGCCCTCAGACATGGCTGAAGGTTCCCAGGAGCGACAGCACCCCCAGTGGAGGACCACTGCTTTAACCAAGTTGAAAGAGGCGAAAGGTGGTGTTTCTAAATAATCAGCACATAGAGTAATTCAACTCTTTCATCTCTGTGCCTGTTGCCATAAAAATAATGAGAGACTGGGACCCATGAGACATTGGCAATGACATCTATAAAAAGACCTTTGTTAGAAATCACAGCAACACGGACAGCTATCCAGAGCAAATCCTGGGTAGGCGCCTCCTGTCGGGCGAGGGTGGGAAGACACCGGGGCCGTTCGTGGACTCAGGGTCACTGCTGCCCACAGCACAGGGACACAGCAGCGGGGCTGTGGCTGAGCCCGGCCTCGATTGCAGGAGCGCTGGTGGATTCTATCACCACACACTCGCTCCGCACTTCCTGTGTGCCACTCACCAAGGGCTTCGCCAACATCACCCCGTCACCTCCCCACAACCACAGGAGGCAGGTTCCCGTGCCACCTCCCGGGTGCCAACTGCCAAGGGAGGCAGGGAGAGGTTAAGTGATCTGCCCCACCCCCAGCTCGGTCTGGCTGAGCGGGATCTGAACTCAGGGCCTGGCTGCACGTGGGTGTGTGAGTGACAGAGCAGTGGGGATCGCCTGTGCCTTCTCCAAGGGGCTGGTCTCCTTCCATCCCAAGTCGGACTTCGAACACCTGCAGGCCAAGGACTTACTTGGTCCCAGGTCCCTGCTGCACCTTGCAAGCCCTTGTGAGGCAACACGGCAAGTGGTTAATGATTTGAGCTGAATTTAGGGGCTGGGCACTGGTGAGCCCTGCAGATGGGCTGGGTCAAGACCTGGGACTCCAGAGGGCGCGGACTGCCCCAAGCCTCCTGTACCCCGACTTGGTCCACGCCGGCTCTCTATGGGGCAAATCCACAGTCACAGGATGAGTGAGTTGCAGGACGAGGTCCTGGTCCCCCACGTCCCGAGCCAGTCCACGCTCAGAGCATCGCCAGCCTTCCCTGCAGCTGTTCTCGACACCCTTCTCTCTCACCGACCGCACCCTCTCCACTGCCAAATTCTTCACACTATCTCCAGAATCTTCTACACCCCAGCCCCTCCACGGCTGCCCCCCTGGTCTGAGCACCATCATCATTTGCTTGGGTTTTGTGTGGCCTGGACCTGACTCCCTGCTTCAGCCTCTGCTTCCAGACTGTTCACAACACAGCTGTTAGGGCTCCCGTGTGACACGAGTCAGATCCCGTCTCCCCTCTGCCCCGAAGCCTGCTAAGGCTCCCACATTCTCACAGTGGCCCACAGGACTTGCTCCTGCTTCCTCTCTGAGCTCCTCTACCTGCTTGCCTCTGACCCCACTCTCTGCTCCAGCCACACTGACCTCCTTAAAAACTCCTAGCATGTGCCCACCCCAGGACCTTTGCACTGGCTGTTCCCAGTACCAGTGTTGTTTCCCTCCAGATTTCTGCAGGGCCGGGTCCCTCCCCTCCATTCCAACTTTGCTCAGTGAGGCCCTCCTGGTCACTAGGTATAATAACAAGCCCCTCCCCCCAGCTGAGCTCACCGCCTGGCATAACAAATTCCACTGTTTATGGTGGTTAGTCCAGCAGAGTGGAGGCTTCCATGAGGCAGGGTTTCTGTTTTGTTCAGGCCTACACACCAGTGCCCAGAACAGTGCCCGGCCCCCAGCAGGCACTCGGTAAGTATTCGCTGAAGAGTTGTCGAGGGGCCCACAGCAGCAGGAAGCATTTCTTGAGCACACACTGCGTGCAAGTCCATCACACGCAGCTCAGTTTGTCCACGGCACCCAGTGGGTCCTATTGTTCCCATCTCACAGGTGAGAAAATTCATCCCAGCAGTTAGCTTGCCTGCCTGAGGTCACACCATTTGCAAGTAGCTGAAGGTTTAAAAAAAAATGCCCTGTTGCTCTACCACTGCAAGGGATGCCCAGAGGGGAGGCACAGGAGTCACCAGCTCGCATGACAACCGTGCTCTGGCCTGGGAGAGGCCGTGGGGACCCTGTGAGGCATCATCAGGGGAGGCTGCTCCCAAGGGACTCTGTGCTGGAGGGCCAGGGGAGGTGCCAGGAAGCCTTGAGAAAAGGACCACCCATTCTGAACCATCCCTCTGCTTAGGGACCCGCAGGTCCCAGGGCTGTCACCAGGAGGCGGCCTGGGAGACCTGGGCGTTGCTGGGCCACTGATGGGGGTAGTGGTGCAGCAGCTCCTGTGGCCTCACGGGAAAACAGTAGCCACGTGGTCCAGGCGCAAGGGTCAGGGATCTGGAGCTAAAGGGCTAGGACCTGAAAGAGGCCAGGACAGGGAGCCGCCCCTGGTCCCGTGCCCCCAGGGAGCTGCCCCTGGTCCCGTGCCCCCAGGGAGCCGCCCCTGGTCCCATGCCCCCAGGGAGCTGTCCCTGGTCCTGTGTCCCCAGGGAGCCGCCCCGGGCCTGTAACCACCCCCCCAACCCAGGAAGAACACGTACAGCCTACTCCCGCTCACTGATCATCTGCTCTGTATGGGGTTGAGAGCAAAGCCTGTAAGTCCCCTGCCCACTGGGTCCTCCCGCTCCCCTGCGAGGAACCCCGAAGAGCTGGACGGTGGGGACCTAGGGTGCAGGCCCGAGCATGCGTGTCCCAGAACCCTGCATGGGCTGGCGGGGTGGCAGAGCTGTCTGAGGGTGTTCTCGGGAGACCTGGGACAAACTGCTTCCTACTGAGTGCTTTTCCCAGACCTGTCAGTCACCACCCAGGTCTCCAGGGAGCACCTCCCCCCAACATGCACATACACACACAGAGCACACCACACACACCACACACACACCCCCACACCACACACACAGAGCACACCACACACACACCACACCACTCACACGTACACACCACACTCCCCACACACACACCACACCACACACACATGTACACACCACACTCCCCACACACACCCACACCCCCCACACCACACACATACAACCACACATCACACACACATATACACACCACACTCCCCACACACACCACACACACATACACACCACTCCCCACACACACCCACACCCCCCACACCACACACATACAACCACACATCACACACACACACCACACATATCTCACGTACACTCCCCCACATACACACACACAGAGCACACCACACACACATGTACACACCACACTCCCCACACACACCCCCACCACACACATACAACCACATCACACACATACACACCACACTCCCCACACACACCACACACACAGCACACCACACACATATGCACACCACTCCCCACACACACCCACATCCCCCACACCACACACATACAACCACACATCACACACACACACCACACACATATCTCATATATACTCCCCCACATATACACACACAGCACACCACACACACATATACACACACACTCCCCACACATACCCATACCACACACACAACCACACATCACACACACACACCACACACATATCTCACGTACCACATACACTCCCCCACATACACACACACAGCACACCACACATACCACACACACATATACACACCACACTCCCCACACACACCACACCACAAACATACAACCACACATCACACACACACAACACACACATATCTCACATACTACATACACTCCCCCCCACAGCACACCCCACACACACCCACACCACACACACATAACCACACATCACACACACACACACCACACACATATCTCATGTATACTCCCCCACATACACACACACAGCACACCACACACACATATACACACCACACTCCCCACACATACCCACACCCCCCATACCACACACACACAACCACACATCACACACACACCACACACATATCTCACGTACCACATACACTCCCCCCCCACAGCACACCACACACACATACGTACATCACCCCCATACCACACCTGCACACATAACACATACACACACACCACATACACTCCCCCACATACATACACACCACACACACGTACACACATACATACCACATGCACAGCACACTACACATCCACACTACACCATGCACACATACCACACACACATATACAACCACATACACTCCTCCACATACATACCACACACATGCACACATGCATACCACACATCACACACTACACTCCCCCACATACAACCACACACATGTACACACATACATACTACACACAGCACACTACACATCCACATATCACACACCCACACCATGCACACATACCACACACACGCTATACTCCCCCACATACATAAGCACCACACACGTACACACACATACCCACAATATACTCCCCCATACACACCACACACATGTACACACACTACACTCCCCCACATATGCATAACACACATGTATACATACTATACACACACTACACCCCCACACATACACGCACACACACACTATACTCCCCTACATACATATGCAGCACACACATGTACACACACTATACTCCCCCATATGCATACACACCACACACATGTACACACACATACCACACAATATACTCCCCCCACACACTACACACATGTACACATACTACACTCCCCCACATATGCATAACACACATGTATACATACTATACACACACTACACCCCCACACATATATGCACACACACCACACTATACTCCCCCACATACATATGCAGCACACACATGTACACACACTATACTCCCCCCACACATACACACCACACACATGTAAACACACATACTACACACACTACACTCCCCTGAATACGTATGCACCACACATATGTACACACACTTCCCCACATATATACGCACCACCCACATGTAAACACACACTACACTCCCCCACATATGCACCACACACATATATACATACTACACTCCCACACATATACACCACACATGTATGCACACATACTACACACACTATACCACACACACACCATACACATGTACACACACAACACTCCCCCACATACATACACATCACTCACATGTACACACACATCACATATACCACATACACTCCCCCGCATACACACACCACACACATACTCCCCCACATACAAACACACAGCATACCACACACACATATACACATACCAATACATACTCGCATACATGCCATACACATGTACACACACTACACTCCCCCATATACACACACATGTACACATATCACACACTACACTCCCCCCACACATACACACCACACACATGTACACACATGTACACACAATACACTCCCCACATACACACCACACACATTCACACCACACACATACATACATGTACACACACACACGCTCCTTGGCCTGCCCTGCCTGAGCAGCTTGCACGCCCTTCCCCAGGGCGCCTCCCTCGCCCTGTCTTGGAGCCGGGCGCCGGGACATCCGTGCCCCGCTGGCCTCCAGCCTCACTCCTGTCCGGGGGCAGCGTGGCTGGCCCGCGGGAGCGGCACAGTCAACACCTCCGGAACACGAGGAGGCCCAGCTATTGCATCAGTGTCATGCACTGAGCCCCATGCCACGCACGCATTCAGGGGCATCTCCTGGGGGTCTGAGGGCCCCCCCAGGCTCTGGGCTGGCACGAGTGATGGCTAGACGCACACTGTGGCCCCAGCCCCCAAGGAGGTCCTGCCCATCGGGGAAGCGCCAGTCACGCCCGAGGCACGAAGGCTGCAGCTACACGGGTATGCCGAGCTCCGAGCCAGACACCGCTACGCGTTTTCCACGTGAGCCTGGATCTGCTCTCAAACAGCAGAGTAGCGAGGACCTGGCTCTCGGAGGCCTCCTCCACCTGGATTCGTTATCCACGTGATTTCATCCGGTCTGCACCGCCCTGTGAAGTATAGACCACTGCACACATGCCCCATATGCAGATGAGACCAAGGCAAGAGAAAGTGAAACCCTTTGGCTAAAGTTCACAGGGAGCCAAGAGCAGGCCCCGAGCTCAGCCGGGGCCAGTCCTCCCGAAGCTGTGCCAGGATCCAGGACGCCAGCTGTCTCCGTGCTGGGCTGGGCAGCCTGGGAGCGGGGTGGGTGTGGTGCCTCCCGCTGGGCCTGGCTCAGAGGCTGTGCTGGGTCAAGCCAGGCGGGGAGGGGGTCACCAATGGACTCTGGTTTCCCCCTCAGTCGCAGAGGAGGCTGGGAGCTGTGAGGTGAACGGCCGCCTGTACCGGGACGGGGACACCTTCCAACCGCACTGCAGAACCCTCTGTCGCTGTGAGGACGGCGGCTTCACCTGCGTGCCACTGTGCAACGAGGACGTGCGGCTGCCCAGCTGGGACTGCCCCCACCCCATGCGGGTGGAGGTCCCGGGCAAGTGCTGCCCCGAGTGGGTGTGCGACCAGGGAGGGGGGCTGAGGACCCAGCCCCTCCCAGCCCGAGGTGAGTGTGGGACTGGCGGGGACAAGGGTGGGACTGGCTTGGGGGTGGGGGCATGGGCTGCCTGGGGAGGGAGAGAGGTGGGCATCGGGCCAGGAGTTGGGGACGCAGGAGCGGGGAAGCGGCTGTGGCTAAGGACGGAGTTAAGACCCTGGAGTCTCCAAGCCTCAGAAGCTACAAGCAGCAGGCATTTCAATATCGAAAGCCAAAGCCTGAACAACTAGGATGAAAAGCAGGTGGCGGAGTGGGGAGGGGCAGGGAGGGGCAGATACTGAACCAAGTCCTTGCAGTCGCCAGCAGGCGGTCGGCTCCATCCCTGGTCACCCCTGGTCAGAATGCGTAGCGCATCGCCCAGGCTTTGAACCCTGCGAGGCAGACACCTCTGGGATGTGGGCGGGGGGTGGGCAGAGATGCAGAAAAAGCAGCTGCCTCCCAGCACCAGCTCTGCAGCCCTAGACATCTGGCTGTTGTCATACTGCTTTTTAAGATGCATGATTATATGAATGGGGCTTGTTTGAAAAGAAGGGCTCAGCTCCGTGAACGGTGCTGCCGCACGAGGGCAGGAGAGTGTGGTGGGTTGAGAGTACGGAGTCGGCGCCGGCTCTAAACCCGGCTGCAACCCTTCCTCGCTGTGTGAGTCAGGGCAGGCTGCTTCACTTCTGTGACTCAGTTTCTCCAGTGTAAAATGATGAAGTCGTGAGAACTCACAAATCAAGCAGTGCCCAGGGTGCAGAGCTATCTTAGGTGGGGCTGTGACTGTGCCTGGGATGGAACCTGTTACATTTGCCTAATGCAGAAAATGCCCGCGAGGTCCCCTTGGGCATAAAAAGGAGGAGACACTGTATTTCCAATGTGATCACCCCGTATGTGTCCCCAGGTGTGTGCACACGGGTAGACGTGCACACACTGCCAGCTCCTCGGTTCTGCTTCTCACAGATTCAATCCTCTGTAGACTGAAAATATTGAAAGGCACCAGGAGACTTTTTCTTGCCATTGTCCCTAAACAATACAGCGTGTGTGCGATTTAGATAGTTTTACGTTGTCTTTTGGTATCGCAAGGAAGCCAGAGCTGATTGGTTTAAAGTGGATGGGAGGTTGCATGCAGCCACACACAAGCCTCTCCACCTAGAGACGGAGCAGGGTGGATTTGGGAATCTGGGGGGTCGGGGTGGGGTGGGGGGCTGGCTCTGGAGCTGATCCCCGGGGTGCCAAGGGGCAGGGAGGAGGGCTTCCCAGGCAGAGGGATTCTTTTTTGGCAGTGGGGAGGAGGCTGTCCTGTACATCGTGGATTGTCTAGCAGCACTCCCTGGCCTCTATTTCTCCCAACTGCAACAAGAAGAAATGTCGCCACACATGGCCACATGTCCCCCTGGGGGCAAAGCTGCCCCTAAGTGAGAGCCATTGGGTTACCCAGAGAGAAGGGCGGAAAAACATTAGCAAGGGGAAGGTGACGTGGACTTGGGGAAAAGCCAGGCCGTGGGGACTTCGCCGCCTGAGTCCAGGCACGGTTTGGGAATTTTTATCATCCTTAACCACCGGGTCACAGCGCCACTGCACACAGGCGGGCGCCCCCTGCTGGTAAGATGCGCATGTCAGAGGAGCCGTGGGGGGACAGAAGCGAGGCAGCTCGCCGGTACAGACCACCAGCACTCGTGGGTGCTCCCGAGCTCCCGGCACTGCGCCACACACTTCACATCCACTATTCAGTCCCGACAACAGACCCACAGGACATTTACATACGAAACCGAAGCCCAGGGAGCAACTTGACCCAGACGGCGGGCCCGCCGGCAGGTGGTTTGAGTGGCTGGGAAGCACTAACCTCACCGAGCTGACCCCCTTCCTCTTCCCGCAGGACCCCAGTTTTCCGGCCTCGTCGCCCCCCCGGCCCCCAGTGTTCCCTGCCCAGAATGGAGCACGGCCTGGGGCCCCTGCTCCACCACCTGTGGGCTGGGCGTGGCCACCCGGGTGTCCAACCAGAACCGCTTCTGCCGCCTGGAGACCCAGCGCCGCCTGTGCCTGCCTGGGCCCTGCCCACCCGCCTGGGGCCGCAGTCCACGGAGCACTGCCGTCTAGAGCCGGCTGGGAATGGACACGTGGTGCCCACTGTGTCCAGCAGGTGGCTGACAGCAGCAATCCCGCTAGGATCCGCCACGCAGGGCCAGTAGGACAAGGACATTCTCCAGCTGCCTGGTCCTGGTCCCTCTGGACTCGGATGCGGCAGGGGTGCATCCCCAAGGCCCCCTTCCCCTCACTCAGCCCGGGAGACTGGCCAAGGCTCCCCGGGGCTTCTGGTCCGTTCCCAGCCTACAGCCAGCCTTAACGGAACACGCAACTTCCCCTGGGCGGAGGTGGCGCGGCCGTGTTCTTAATGACCAGGCTGCGGGTGGACCAGCGAGCAGGGGCTTGTGGGTCTCCTGCAGCAGCCTGCTTCTCCCCCCGGGGGTTGTGCAAAATCATCCCTGATAGAGAACTACATTTAAACTGCATTGTCCGCCTTAGGCTGTGTGAGAAATCTTCCCCACCAGGGGCAGAATTCGGGGCTGGCTTCTTTCTGAACCCCAGGAGGTAAAACCTTGTGGGAATGAGTGTGACACGAACACCTGCACCTTGGACAGATCAGCCGTCTCCACAGAGGGGAGGCTGCCCCCTGGGGGCCGGGAACAGCCTGAAATAAACCAAGTCAAGTGAGGATTTCTGGTTGCATGTCTCATGCTTTGTTGCCTAAAGAAAAATTTAAAAAAGGAAAAAAAAAAACCGGAAAAATAACCCAACACCTACAACCCTACATCATCCTGCGTGGTCTAGCTGTGTTTGTTGAAAAATAAAAAGCATGTTGCCATGAGGAGCCAGCCAGGAAATTAGGAAACACTCGTGGTGTTTAAACAGGGACTCTGTCTTATTAAATTAATTTTATTGAGGCGTAATTCACACACGTCGGGGGCTCCTGATTGAAGGAGTCTTTGCAAATGGACACACCCTGGAAAGGACTCCTCAGTCAAGGCACAGAGCTTCCCTGACCTCGGAACACGCGCCTCCTATCAAGGCAGCCGCGTCTCTGACTTCTATCACCATAGATGAGCTTTGCTGGTTTCTGAACGCCACATACGTAGAGCCACGTAGAATGAGCGACCACTTTAGGTCAGCGAAATAAAAGAGAAGGAATTTGGCGCTGGTGTTGGCTTAGCTGTTAACATGCCCGTATCTCACATAAGAAGGTCTGGGTTCGAATCCTGCCTCCTTTCCCAGTTCCAGCTTCCTGTTAATGAGCATCGTGGAGGCAGCAGGTGGTGGTTCAAGTACTTGGGTTCCTGCCACCTGTGTGGGAGACCTGGATGGAGTCCTGAGACCCTGGCTTCAGGCTGGCCCAGCCCTGGCGGTTGGGGGCAGTTAGGGAGTGAACCAGTGGATGAGAGAGCTGCTTCTCTTTGGCTTTCAAATAAATAAAAATAAGCAAATACAAATTTTTAAAAGAGGGCATTTAATGGGCGGGGCACTAGTCCCCCAGCTGAGTGGCCGCACAGGCATCTGGGTGACAAGCTGACGGCAGCCCCCTCAGGGAGGGGGAGGGCGCCCCCCCCCCCAGCTGCAGCCACAGCAGGGCCACCTGCAGTCAGAGGTGGGAGAGACCCCCCCACACACGCTGTCACTAAGGCGCCTGCTCCTGGCCCCCAGCCCTTGCCTCAGGCACCCCATCTTCCAGGATCCCAGGCAGAGAGCTGGAGCCACCTGGTGGCCAGAAAACCCCTGCACGGCAGCTGGAACCAGCCCTAGCCCAGGGACAGGAAAGGCTGGGGAAGCCATCTGCTCCGAAGCCCGGTGGCTGCTGGACAGCTCTGGGAACTTGGACTTGGCCACTGAGCTCAACGCCATCAGAATCCTGTATTCCAGAGTCCTTGTTGGAATGCTCTCCGTGACTCTGATCGCAAGAGCAGAGAAGGGAAGGGAAGGCAGGCGAGGCGAGGGGAAGGAAGTGTGCAGACGGTCAGGACCAAAACAGAGCCACTCACACCAAGCCCAGACAGCCAGATGCCAGGGGGTTACGACAGAGGGAGGGGAGCTCACGCACAGGTGCCTGGCCACCAGAACAAGCACCGGAGACTCTGTGGACCCTCTATCTGCACAAAACACACCGCGCCCTCCCCAGCCCGCGCCTCTGCAGGGACGCACACCCAGCTACAGGCGGGCTTGTGGGTGCACAGCCTCCCGGCTGCCTCCACTGCTCCCCCGGCCAGGGCCGCCTCAGGCTCTGCCCAGATGACAGCAGTCGCTTCCTGCTCTCCCCTTGCTCCTAACAAGACTCTGCTGTACATGGCAAGTCAGGTCACGTCTCTCATTTTCACCCCAAGAAAAGCAGAGGCTTCTATCCGCAGCCACCTCTCTGCTGCCCTCACCTCCTACCGACACACAATGCTCCAGCCTCCTTGCTGTTTCGCCAACAAACCAGACATGCTTGACCCCAGGGCCTTTGCACTGGCTGTTCCCTCCATCTGACATCATCTTCCCCCAGGCACCCACATAGCTCATCCCCTTGATCCTATTCCCCTTTGGCTCACAAACTCCATTACCCTGGAACCCACCCTGGCCGCCTCATCCCGTGCCCCCTGTGCCACTCTCAATCTTCTCCTAGAGCCCACAGCACCTTGTCACACACTACATGGCTCATTCAGCTGTTGCCACGTGATTTGCTGCCTCACTCTTAGGTGCTGGGAGTTCTTTCTTCCGCTTTGCTCTGGGATGGATCCCGGGGACCACCAGGATACAACCAAGCCTTGTGATTACTGAGTGACAAAATCATTTGTCTTGCATGGGAGAAAACATATGTAAGCCAGACAGCGATAAAGGGCTAATATGCAAATTATATAAGGAACTTAAACAACTGAACAGCAAGAAAACAATGAATCTGATTTTTTAAAGACCTGGGCAGCTGATGCAGACCCTGAGAGGCAGCAGTGCCAGCTCGGTATCTGGGTTCCCGCCAGCCTATGCGAGACTCGAGTTGCATTCCTGGCTCCCCGCCTTGGTCCAGCGCAGCCATTAGGGGCAGCTGGGGAGTGAGCCAGCAGGTGGGACCTCTCTCTCTCCCTGTGTCTTTCTCTCTGTGGTTTTTAAGGGCAAAAGATGCAGCAGGCATTGAGCACAGCAACTCCAATGCTGCTCGGGACGCCTTCATCCCAAACGGGAGTGCCACGATTCCAGTCCCAGCTCCACGCCCAATTCCAGCTTCCTGCTAATGTGCCCCCAGGAGGCAACAGCTGATGGCTCAAGGTCCCCACCATTCATGTGCGAGACCTGGATTGAGCTCCTGGCTCCTGCTTAGAGCCAGTGTTATGGCAGGCAGATCGGAACTCGGCCATCTGTCTGTCTGTCTGTCTCTGCTTTTTAAATCACTGCTCAAAGCATACATACAAATGACCAGCAGGCTTGTGAAAAAGTGCTGACTCTCACTGGTCATCAGAGAAATGCAAACGAACACCACAAAAAAAAAAAATCAAAGAGCTCCTGTTGCCCAAAAGGCAGAGGTGTGTGAGTGTCAGCAAAGATGTGCAGGAAAGCGAGCCCTGGGCACTGCTGTGCAAGGCAAGGCAGTGCAGCCATCCCGGAAATCAGCCCCGACGTCCAGGTGCACCGTGGACTCGGCACGTGTGGAGATCGCCCCAGAGGCAGAGACATGGGGGATTCTGTCATGTGTGACAACACGGACGGAACACGCGGTCACTCAATGGTGAAACAAGACAGCCACCAAAAGACAGACACGGCACCATGTCACCTCCGCGTGGCACCCGAACCAACCGAACCCACGAGCTCACGGCGCAGGGAGTGGACAGGGCCAGCTTCGGTTGGGCAAGAGGAGTGGGCTGTCGGAGCTCTGTCGCACGGCTTGGTCACCGCGGTTAATGGCGATGCGTTGTGTGCAGTCCTTCGGCAGCAGTAAGAGGATCTGTTTCCTTTCTTTTTTTTTTTTTTTTTTTTTTTTGACAGGCAGAGTGGACAGTGAGAGAGAGAGACAGAGAGAAAGGTCTTCCTTTGCCGTTGGTTCACCCTCCAATGGCCGCCGCGGCCGGCGCGCTATGGCTGGCGCACCGCGCTGATCTGATGGCAGGAGCCAGGTGCTTCTCCTGGTCTCCCATGGGGTGCAGGGCCCAAGCACTTGGGCCATCCTCCACTGCACTCCCGGGCCACAGCAGAGAGCTGGCCTGGAAGAGGGGCAACTGGGACAGAATCTGGCGCCCCGACCGGGACTAGAACCCGGTGTGCCGGCGCCGCAACACGGAGGATTAGCCTAGTGAGCCGCGGCGCCGGCCGAAGGATCCATTTCAAACGCTCTCAAAACCAAAAATAAATGTCTGGGGCGGCAGATTAGTTAAGTAGCTCTATCTAATCATTCCACAGTTCATACACCTAGAATCACACTTTCGTACCCCATAAATACGTACAGTGTGTCAATTTACAATAGAATACACCCATCTTTCCTGCCCGAGAGGCTTACTTAGCGAAGTAAATATGGAGCCGAAAAACTGGGTTGTTTCTTCACAGAATTCCCTGGGGGCCAGGTCTGCGGGCTCAGACTCAGTTCTCAAAGACCAGAAGCATCAGCCAGGGCCAGGGCACCTGACAAAATGAATGTGTCTTGTGCCTATTCCCAGACGTAGAGAAACCTAGAGGAAGGACCCGGACATCTGAGCTGTAACCTGCACCTCGCAGAAAGATCTAAGAGTAAGATGACCTGGGCGCGTGCGAATTCTGGAGGGTGGAAGAGAGGACACAGTGGTGGGTGCTGCCCCCTAGTGGCAGTTCAGCACACAAACAGCCCGGAGGCCGCCGACCCCATTGCCGCCCACCCCGTTTCCCGGATGTAGAAATAGGGTCCCAGCCAAGGGAAGGGACTTGCCCAAGGCCTCAGCGGGAGACCGGGAGAGGGCCAGGCCTACAGTTCTCTGTGTCTTTTCTGAGCGTATTACTTGAGCTGATGCCCGTAAGAACCACCGCCCAGCCCCGTGCAGGGGCTCCATTTGTCCCCAGTCAGCTCCTGCCTCTCATTGGCCACAAGGATCTTTCTCGGGGACACTCACGGCCCTGTCGCTCTGAGTTGCCCTCCGGTGGGGCCCAGACTCTTCCCAGGACGTGGGCAACTGGGGCTCCCTGCTCTGGCCAGCTCCCCACCTCCAGGCCTCTGTCTGGGCCTCATTTTCCCCAACCTGTTCCCATGGGTGACACCAGTTACTTGTCACGAGTCCCATCCCCCGTCTCCCTGGAGCTAGCCCTCCAGGGCCCTGGCCCTGGTCCCTGTCACCTGCAGGGGGCTCCAAGCCTGCCACCCCCACATCCCCCTCCCCTCTTCTCGTAGACCACGCCCACCAGGACCTGCACACCCTGGTCCTTCCCCAGGGCTGCACAGGGCGCAGGCCCCAGCCCACACCCTTCCAGACACTGCAGTACAAAAGCCCGGAGGACTGGCAGCCTCCTGGGAGGCGCCCCTCCCTCTGCCTGGGAAAGGGGAGGCCGACGGCCACCGCATGCCCATGGCCAAAATATGGACTAGGGTCAGAGGTACACTCCTGCTGGCGCCGCGGCTAAACTAATCCTATGCCTACAGTGCCGGCACCCCGGGTTCTAGTCCCGGTTGCTCCTCTTCCAGTCCAGCTCTCTGCTGTGGCCTGGGAAGGCAGTGGAGGATGGCCCAAGTGCTTGGGTCCTGCACCTGCATAGGAGACCAGGAGGAAGCACCTGGCTCCTGGCTTCAGATTTGTGCAGTGCGCCGGCCGTAGCAGCTATTTGGGGGCTGAACCAACGGAAGGAAGACCTTTCTCTCTCCCTCTTTCTCACTGTCTAACTCTGCCTGTCAAAAAACAGAACAAAACCAAAAAAAAGAGGTACACTCCCAGGGCTGGAGTCGCATTCTAGCTTGTTCTAGGGAATGTATCTTGTGCCCCTTCCGCAGGGAGAACTCCGGGCAGGGGCCAATGCTCCGGAGTGGAGAGGCACTGGCAGAGTCCCCGGGAGCCTGTCAAACCCCGACTGCTGGGCCTCCACCGCGCCGATGCACCAGGTCTGGAGCAGAGCTCCAAAGTGTCCATTTCTGCGGGACCACACACCAGAATCCACTATCCTAGGGAATTCTGGGGCCTAGGACAAAGAAGCCCGGGTCCTGGCATGGCCCTGTGGACCACAGCTGCCCTGCCGACCTGTGTGGCTCAGCTTGGGAAAAGACTCTTCCTTCCCTCTGTCACTTCTGCTGGGCGTCTGTCACACTGGCCTAACCTTCCACCCTGACGTAGCTGGGTTTCCGTCACTTGCCACCTGGAGTCCTCATAGTTTCTCTGGTTTTCTCGGCTTTTCCCCTAAACCCCATTTGTTCATCCTGCCTTGGTCCTGGCCAAGACTCTAGAAGGGCTCTGCGTAGGCAGCAAGCCCCAGGAAGGGGCCGAGGAGTGGAGCCGCCCACTCGCCTCCTCTTCTGTGAACACTGAGATGATGAGTCCACCGACTGCCGGGGCCCCCTGAATATCAGGCCCAGCCTTTGAACATAGCATCCACCCGTCTGGAGACAGCCCACACACCCGCCCCCTCGTGGGTGGGCTCCACTTGCGCTGTTTCCCTGGCTGTGGGTGGAGGCAGAGGGGGTGGGGAACACGCGTGGGCTCAGGGTCTGGCTGCTTGTGGGACAGCATCATCTTTTCTTCTAACACGTGTTAGAGGGACCGCTATCCCGCGTGGTCAGCTAGGGACCCGGGCTCATTCTTCCTGTGGCTCTGCCATCCCCTAAACCGAGTTCCTATCCTGCAGAAAACAGACCCTGGGCAACTGTGTGTATGGAATTCAGGGATTCATGAACTTGAAAGGAAAAATACGACCTCTTTATGTACACTAATCTCTGACATGCAACACCACCGTCTGTTATGCACCGGACAATAAATAAAGCCGTAATACTTATGTGCTGCCAATGGCAGTCACATTGGAGCTACTGCGGACATCTCAAGATACTGTATGTGCTGTCACTACGGGGACATCTCGGGAGTTGGACAGCTCTCCTTGTCCCAAAGGTTTCTGAAGAGGCTGAGCTCACACCTTCACAGTTTGTGACTGCACCCTGATACTTTGTTTCCTTTGTAACTTCACTTGTTCTAATTCATCCATTTCAAGTTAATCTCAGAGAAGAAAACCATGTGGCTCATGGTTTCATGAAGAAAAGCAAGGGAGCCGGTCTTAGGGCTTGGAAGTCCTCCCCGGGGTCCTCTTCCTGCATGGTGTGGTCTGAGTGACTCGCGTGTTGTCCCCTCCCTCCCCGGGGATTCGAGGTCTCCCGCGTCTGGATTCAGACTGGGTGGAGAAGCTCACCTGCGTCTCAAGGCCCTGGCTAGCAGTAACCCTCCCGGTGCTGCTCAGATGCCACTGGCTCAGTCCCATGATCGTCCCTGAATGCAAGGGATGCTGGGAAGTGTAGTATCCGGCTGCGCAGGTATCTTGCAGAGACAGCTCCACACTGTGGAGTCTTTGTCAGAGTTACAAGGAAACTCTTTTTTTTTTTTTTTTTTTTTTTACTGGCAGAGTGGACAATGAGAGACAGAGAGAGAGAGAGAGAGAGAGAGAGAGAGAGAAAGGTCTTCCTTTTGCCGTTGGTTCACCCTCCAATGGCCACCGCGGCTGGCGCGCTGCAGCTGGCGCATCACGCTGATCCGATGGCAGGAGCCAAGTGCTTCTCCTGGTCTCCCATGGGGTGCAGGGCCCAAGCGCTTGGGCCATTCTCCACTGCACTCCCAGGCCACAGCAGAGAGCTGGCCTGGAAGAGGGGCAACCGGGACAGAATTCGGCGCCCCGACCGGGACTAGAACCCGGTGTGCCGGTGCCGCAAGGCGGAGGATTAGCCTGTTGAGCCTCGGCGCCGGCCACTCTCTTTACCAATCTGTTTGACCAGCTCAGCCGGCTAACTAGCGCTGTCCATTCTGTCTGAATGCAACACTCCTGCCACCGGCCTGATGATGCTCACGGCGGGGGCAGGTCGGCCTCTCTCTGGCATCCCTGCCGCCTCTGGCTAGCTGTCACCAAATAGCATGCTTGAGACCCTGTGTGCCAGCCGCGTTCCTTATTGTACTGTTATCACTGAATTCGATATACCATACGCTGATGAAATATGGGCACAAAAGGAAGAGGCCTATAAAGACTAGTTGCTTTAAAAAAAAATGTTAAATTTGGTATGGAAGAAACAAGTACAAATAAGATCTGGACAAGGTAACCATTGAGAATGGAGGGGTATTTGCACTCAAACTGCCACATAGGGTCTTCAGTCCCTGCTCCAGCTTTAAAAAAAGAAAACTTGATTTTTTTTGAAAGGGAGAGAGAGAGAGAGAGAGAGAAACAATCCCATCTGCTGGTTCAGTAATCAAATACTTGTAATGGGGGCCGGCGCTGTGGCACAGCGGGTTAACGCTCTGGCCTGAAGCGGCAGCATCCCATGTGGGCACCGGTTCTAATCCCAGCTGCTCCACTTCCAATCCAGCTCTCTGCTATGGCCTGGGAAAGCAGTAGAAGATGGCCCAAGTCCTTGGGCTCCTACACTCACGTGGGAGACTGAAAGAAGCTCCTGGCTCCTGGCTCCGGATCAGTGCAGCTCCGGCCATTGCAGCCAGTTGGGGAGTGAGCCATCAGATGGAAGACAGACAGACCTACCTACCTACCTACCTACCTACCTTCCTTCCTTCCTTCCTTCCTTCCTTCCTTCCTTCCTACCTACCTTCCTTCCTTCCTTCCTTCCTCCCTCCCTCCCTCCCTCCCTTTCTCTCTCCCTTTCTCTCTCTCTCTCTCTCTCTCTCTCTCTCTTTTTCTCTTTCTCTCTCTCTGCCTCTCCTCTGTGTAACTTTAACTTTCAAATAAATAAATAAAAATACTTGTAATGGCCAGGGCTGGACCAGGCAAATGCTGGGAGCCAGGAAAGAATCCAGCTCAGGGCTGCCATGTGGGCGGGAGGAACCGAATTACCTGGGCCTCATCACTGCATTAGCAGGAAGCTGGAGCCAGGAGCCAGAGCTGGGAATGACACCAGGCACTCCAGTGTGGATGTGGGCAGCTCAGCGAGTGTCTTAACTGCTAGGCTCAATGCCTGCTCTCTTGTTCCACTTTCAATAAAGCAGATGTAGAACTAAGAACATAGATTCTGGGGCCAGCTATGACGTAGTGCGTTAAGTCACCACCCGTGTCATCGACATCCCACATGGGTGCCGGTTCAAGTCCTGGCTGCTCCATTTCCAATCTAGCTGCTAAAGCTTCTCTAACTGTCCAACCACTGGTCCCAACGAGCTGGATACGTGAGCCTTGACAGGATTCCTCCTCCTCCCCCATTTTACGGTGACTAGATCGAGGCCCAGGATGACAGCGGGTTGGAGCCAAGGCTCAGCACCAGCCAGCCTTGTTGCAAACTCTGTGCTCTTTCCCCTCTCCACCCAGTCCTGCTTTCCGCTAACAGAGGTGCCCTGCACCTGGGCTGTCCAAAGCAGCAGCCAGAAGCCACAGGCGCTACCCAGCGCTTGCCATGAATGTGTAAATGTAGCTTAATCCGAGTGAGAATGACCGTTACCATAAATGGCCACCTGTGGCGAGCAGCTCCCAGGCTGCACAGCACAGCGCTGCTTGCTTCTCTTGAACGTCTCTGCCTTGGCCGCCTCGAGCCACTGGTGCCTCCTTAAATACAAGCCCCGCTCCTCTTGATGCCAACGTAACTATGGGGACTGGGGAACTGAGGGCCTGGCCTCTAGCTGCAGCAGCTGAGCCAACTGCTTTCTGGGCCAGCACCAGCCCAGCTCCCAGCAGCAGGAAGTGCCGCCATCAACAGCCAGAGTCCAGCAGATGTGCCACCCCGGGGAAGCCCAGCTTTGGACAAACTGCCACAGCCTCCCATGCCCCACCTTCCTCTTCTGCAGAGTGGCCCCGCCGTGAGGAGTAAATGAATGATGCCTCTCGAACCCTCGGAGTGCCCCTCAGTGCAGACCAAAGGAGCAGAGGAGGAACATGGACTTGGCAATGCGGAGGGAAGAGTCGTCCCCCGACCCCGCCCCGTGGGGATGCTGACACTGTAGACCAGGGCTTTAACCCACTGCACCACAGCACTGGCTCCCTTGAAGAGAGTCTTTTAAAAAAGCGTTCCATTAAGAAAATTCTCAATTGCACAAGAAAGTAGTGAGAACGGTTGAATAAGCTCCTGTGCACCGATCAGTCAGATTTTTAAATTATTAGCCGAGTAAAGGCAGTCAGAGCATCATTAATCCAAAGACATCCAAAGGCTGCAGGGACGTTCAGCAGCTTGGACGAAATGGTCACAGAGGCGTGGGAGGACTCCAGCCCCAGCTGGGACCCAACCCTCAGAGACGGGTTCATGTTCAGACAGCTGTTATTCACCCCCAGATGAGATCCTTCTCAGCCCGGAACAGTGGGGCCCCCAAGCGGGGCTTGGCTCAGGTGCTTGTCCGGTGATACTCAAGGTTCCATCTCCCCGTGTCCCCCCAACCCTCTGGTTCGTCTTCCAGTGCTCAGAACATTCTAGGAGGTCCCCGAATCCCACCAAGACCGTTCTTTAAATAAGAAAGAGGCTGCTTTTCATTCCTTGCAATCCAGATCCCTGAATGATAACCAGGCTTCAGAAATACCACTGCTGCCATCTCCAGGGAGCTGGTACCATTCAAACCCTGGTTTGTTCAAACGACCTGCTCTTTCAGGGAAGAGACCAGAGCGACCTTAGCAGGGAAAAGGCTAGCACCCTCCGGCCTTCTGGAAAATTACTGAGCTACATTCTAAGTATAAAAATCAATCCCTTAGGGGTCCAGCAGGCCTGGGGACCCTGCAGGGTGGAGAGGGGAAGAAGAAATGAATTGGGTGGAGAGAGTGCTCACGGTTGCTGGGCGCTGCTCAGGTGGGACGGCTCTGCACACTGTTAGGCAGAGGCAAGGAATTGAAGCTTAGAGATAAGTCACTTCCCAAGGCAGAACCTGGTCTGGCTCAACGAGAAGCCCATGTTCTTTAAAAAAAAATTGTTTAATTTATTTGAAAGGCAGAGAGACAGAGAGATAACTCCTATTTGCTGGTTCACTCGCCAGATGCCTGCAATAGGCATAGTTTGGCCAGGCCAAAGCCAGGAGCGAGAAATTCCGTGCAGGTCTCCCACATAGGTGGCAGGGACCCAAGCTGAGCCATCACCTGATGTTCGCAGGGTGCGCATCAGCAGGTAAGCGGAACAGGGAGTGGAGCTGGGGCCCCAACATGGGGTGTGGGCGTCCCAAGGGCTTCCGTGGCCACAATGCCAGATGCCACCTCTCCAATTTCCTTCTCTACCACGGTGGCCTTAGATGAGTTTTCTCGCTCACTCCCTCCCATTCTGAGCCTCAGTTTCTTCTCGCTGACAAGGTCCTGGCAAGGCCTGCCTGACTCGGGAAGTTTTCCGAAGGGCCAAGGCTCACAAGGGACAAGAAGTTCTTCGAAGGGCGTCTAGGCCCAGCCGGGGACTGGGACTCTCTTTTGTGCTATCCTGAGAGCTGGCAACCCTGGGGCTCCGGAAGACGAAAATCCAAGGCCCCATTGAGGGCTCCCAGGTCTGTCTCCGGCATCGCAGGGCAGAGGAAAATCACCAGGTTCCCAAGGAGGAAGGAGGGGCAGAGGCCGAGGGAGGGGGCGCTGCGGCGGGGGCACCTTGAGGTGTTGCTGTTTTTGGTGACTGCTCAGCTGACGGCTTTGCGAGCTGAGAACACACATCCACAAACTCTAACCTCCTCTGGCTTAAAATAGAACCACTGAACCCAAAATGCCAAGCGCAGGGCAGAGTCACCTGCCTGGCAGGGCCAGACAGTTCCCCCGTGACCCTGACAATTCCCACTCGCTGCAGGCACACTTGAAAGCGCCTCTCAGCTGCGTGTCACAGGATCCTCACAAGGGTGGCAGAACACGCCAGTCCAGGAGCCTTAGCCCCATCTCAGAGACGCGCAAAGTGAGGGCCAGAGAAGCCGCGGGAGGGTGACAAAGCCAGCAGCATCTTCCTGGCGAGGATCAGGGCCTTGGGAGCCAGGTGGCCTGAGTTCAAGGCCTGGCTCGGCCACAGCCTGGCTGTGGGGACCAGCGAGTCAAGTGCCTTCTCTGCCATTCTGTTTCTAGGACAGTAATGGGCAGGCTCTGTGAGTGACAGCAGCTTCAGCCTTGCCCCTGTTCCCAGAAAAAGAATCCTCGGGGTCAGTGCTGTGGTGTAGCGGGTAAAGCCGCCGCCTGCAGTGCCGGCATCCCATACGGATGTTGGTTCGAGTCCTGGCTGCTCCACTTCTGATCCAGCTCTCTGCTATGGCCCAGGAAAGCAGAGGATGGCCCAAATCCTTGGGCCCCTGGACCCACATGGGAGACCTGGAAGGGGCTCCTGGCTTCAGATTGGCGCAGCTCCAGCCCCTGAAGCCATTTGGGGAGCAGGCCAGTGGATGGAAGATCTCTCTCTCTCTCTCTGCCTCTCTATAACTCTGCCTTTCATATCGACAAATAAATCTTAAAAAAAAAAAAAAATCCTCAGGCAGACAGGGAGGAGAAGCATCGAGGGGGCACCTGTGGGGGGGGGGGGGCAGCTGAACGTGGCACTCCATAGCCCTACGCTCCACAGTGCAGTCCTACGAGGGAGGCCTCACTGTTACCCATGTCTCAGATGGGGAAAACCAAGGGAAGCAGAAGCGTTCAGTCCAGTTAGAAAGTGGAGGAGATGGGATTCGAACCCAGGTCTCATGGGCCCATCCATGTTCATGACCAGGCCCTCACTAACTCTGCCCTGAGTGGGCCCTGCCTTCCCCCTAGAACAGGCTGCCGCCCCAGCCCCAGGGTCCCAACAGCCTATCTCGGGCCCTTCTTGGGTGGAGGTCCTTGGTGCCCCACTGCGAGGCTCCAGCCCAGGTTCCTGCTCTTCTGACGGCTGTGCGAAAACCAGAGAAGCAAACTTGCTGACGCCGTTGGTAAAGCAAGCAGAGGCAGCAGCGCCAGCACTCGCCAGCAGTGTCCTGCCTCTGGGCACTGAGCTCTCCTCCTCTCCTTGGGTGAAGAAGGGGCCCTCAGCCCCGTCTCCCAGGGAGCCCATCAGGGTGGGTACAGGCTGGCATCCTTACAGGCCTGCGCACCCACACACGTGTGGTTTCTGGAATCATGCCTAAGGAGTCTAGGCGAGTCCTGCAGGTCAAGAGCTGCTCCCCGGGCCTCTCGTCTCCCGGCCCACGACATCCTCACAAGACGGTTATCAGGTTCCTGCTGCTGCTGTGATAAACCGTCAGAAATGAGCATCATCTTCCACGTCTGTAGCATGGGGCTCTACACAGGTCTCCCTGGGCGAAAAATCAGGGGCTGGCAGGACTCGCTCCCTTCTGGCTGCTTGCCTTTTCCAGACGCCAGAAGTCACCCGCTTTCCCCACCCTGTGTCCCCTTCCCCCACCCTCGGCACCAGCAGCGTTAGGCAGAGTCCGTCTGTTGCTGCCTCCCTCTTCCAATTACAAAGACCCCCCCCCCACACACACACACAATCACATTGGACCCACCCAGAGTGTCCAGGATGACCTCTGGTCCTGAGGTCAGCTAATTAGCAAGCTTCACTCCTGCTGTGACCTTGGTTCCCCTTTGCGATGAAACCCAACAGTCCCAGGGATAGGGCAGGGCAACTTCCAGGAGTACTTTTCTGCCTACCACAGCCTGTTATGAGACAGGGACTTTTTAACCCCATTGGAACTGATGGGGAAACTGAGGCACCTCAGGTTCACGCACAGTAAGCAGCATGGACTGTGAGCCTACCCAGCTGGGGTCCAGAGTCCATGCACATCAATTCCACCTGCCCCGGCTACTCATTTGTCCCCAGCCGTCAGGCACATGCTCTGTGCTGGGTCCAGGTGCTGGGGGACAGAGGGGAGACCAAAATTGGATCCCAGTCTTCAAGGAGGAACCCAGATATGGAATTGGAGAATTACACTACAGTGGGAGGAATGCAAGATGGCAGGAGCCCAGAGGCCTCCAGGAGCCCAGAGGAGGCCAGCTGGGGAGGAGGAGTCGGGAAAGGAGATATGGAAGGAGGCTGAGTGAGGGTGGCTTTGACCAGCTGTGTCTCCCACAGAAAGCTGTTGGGATGATGAAATGCGCTAAGACATGTTAAGTGCTACAGCTGGTGCTGGCCTCGGGCAAGCACGCGATTACTGCGGCTGTTGAATGGGCTGGGGAGAAGGCTGAAGCCAATCAGGGGTTGATGCAAGGAGTGGGAATTTTAGCATGGCCGGAGCAAAACAGTGCCAAGGGCCTGTGGGGGAGAAGCTGGAGCTGCCTTGGCAGAGGGGGCTGGGGGTGGGGGGACATGACGCAAGCCAAGACTGCAGCAGAGAACTGGGAAGGCTGGGAGCCCCATAGCTGAGGTGAGGCTGCCTGCGGCTCTGCCCGCATCTCCTGGCAGACCTGCCCGGGGCTCTGAAAGGGGCATCAGCTGGGTGCTGGGGTCAGGAGTAGACCCCTCAAAGGGTACGAGTCAATAGAAGGACCCCCGGATACCCAGCTGATCAGCCCAAGGACCAGGAGCCACCCTGAGTCCTGTCCTACGCCACCAGCAATTCCTACTGCTCCACCAACCTGGGTTTCCGTAGCTGCAGTGACAGAAGATCCCTGGCTCTCAGCGGCTCAAAACATGGAAGCTCCGAATGGGCGGTCCTGACGGTGGCCACCTGCCATGTGTCATCCAGGCGCCCAAGCTCCTTCCACCTCCTTGGGGCTCTGCCCTTGTACTGAAGACTAGGTCTGGGCAGTGGCCTGCAGGTGTGGAGAGCACACATCCCATTGGCTGCAACTTGGTCACAGGGCCCCTTCCAAGGCCACACTGCCGACTATGCACCCAGCTCGGCCTCCCAAACTATCCCAGGTGCCCTCACTTCTCTCCAGCTCCAGTACCAGGCATGCCCCCAGCCCAGGCCACCCTCGGAGGGCACTGGAAGCACTTTCTCTTTCCACAAGCCCTTTGAAAGAGAGGAGAGGGGAGGGGGGAAGGAAGAAGAGAGGAGAGGGGAGGGGAGGGGAGGGGAGGGGAGTGAGAAAGCAGGAAAGAAATAGATCATTGATGTGTGTGCGGGTCCTTCCATGACTTTCAGGTGTGAAGAATACCCCAAACGAGAGCCTGTGAAGACCCCGTGTGAGGCCGCCTGTCCTGCTCCCCTCCCCACCCCACCCCACCGCCCCTCCGGTTCTCTGGGCTCCTGCCAGCTGGTTTCCCCGCTGTTCCCAGCGGCTGCGCCAAACTTCCCTCGGCTTTCACGCGGCTTCTGGCGCTGGAGTCTCTCTCCCCAGCCCGGTTCCTCGGTGGCTTCCGAGCGGGCGGCGCGTTTTGCTCCGCGAGGCCTGTGGGCGGCCACCCCTCCTGCCGGGGAGATCCCCGTGCGGACCCCGTTTCGTCTGCACCAGAAAGACCTGGCTACAAATGGGCCCGAGGTCCCAGGACCCGTTGGGGTGGGGACAGAATGCCTGGGACCTTCGCTCCGGATGTCGCCGTTAGCTGACCCAGGGCGGGTAAACAAAGGCAGACAGGGGCGAGCCGGCAGCGAGGCAGTGGCTGAGAAGCCCTCCGGGGCTTCCCCGCGCCCCGGCCCCGCCTCTGGGCGCCCTCGCAGCGCCGCGCCCCTCCCTCTCCCGCCGCGCGGGGCCGGGGCTTGCGGGGGCGGAGCGCGCGGGCGGCCGAGGGAGCCCGCGCCGCCGTCGGGGCGTATGGAGCGGATCCGCCGCGGCCCGCAGCCCGGGCGCGGGTCCCCGGACGCCGGCATGAGGACGCAGAGCGTGCGCGCGGCGGCGCTCACTGGGTGCATCCTGTCCTACCTGCTGGTGGGCGCCGCGGTATTCGACGCGCTCGAGTCAGAGGCGGAGAGCGGCCGCCGGCGGCTGCTGGCCCAGAAGCGGGGCGAGTTCCGCAGAAAGTACGGCTTCTCGGCCGAGGACTACCGCGAGCTGGAGCGCCTGGCGCTGCAGGCCGAGCCGCACCGCGCCGGCCGCCAGTGGCAGTTCGCGGGCTCCTTCTACTTCGCCATCACCGTCATCACGACCATCGGTGAGCCGCGCTCAGTCCCACCTCCGCCCCTGCAGAGCTGGGCTGCCCGTCCACGCAGGCAGGGCCGGGCGCAATCAGCAGTGCTCCGCAGACGCCCCGGGGGCAGGGGGCGGGGGGCGGGGGGCGAAGGGGCGGAGGCAGCGGGGCTTCGAGAGCAGGTGGCCGGAGTTGCTTGGCCCTCGCGGTGTGACCCCAGACGCGTTGCTAACCCTCCCTGAGCCACAGGGCGGGACGATCGCCAAGGAGAGAATTCATGGAGGAAGTTGTAGCGCAGGGCCCAACTCAGGGACAAACGACAAAGAGGGACGGACTTTAGTTTCACAGCAGTTATGGGCCCGAGGCTGTCGCGGCCAGCACCGTGCGGCCGGTGCCTGGGGTGTAGCGAGCCTCTGTTAATACCGGGCGAGGAAGACTGATTACCGCGAGCTTGGGGCCTCGCCCTGCGGGAGCCACAGCAACTCCGCGGCCGCGGCTGGCCCGCCAGCTGTCGCCGCGCCTGCTGTCCCGCAGGTACCTGGTGAGCCACAGCTGGGGGAGTCGGGATCCGGACAGAGGCCGGCTCTGCAGGGCTCCCGGCTAGCGCCGGCCCCGCCCCCTGGGCTCCGGACCCAGCGGGAAGCGCTTGCATTGGAGAAAGTTTCTCAGCCAGGCTCTTGCAAGGCCGGGGTGAACCGAGGGTTCTGCGGCCCTGTCCTCCAGGCACCCAGAATGGAGCTCTGCGCTCCAGGCGGCCGTCTTCTCCTGCAGCTGACCCTACCTCTCTGAGCCCTGCTCTCCGCAAAGACCGAACCCACTCGTTCCCACCTCGCCAGGTGGGTGCCAGGGCTGAATGAGATCAAGCTAAAATGACCGGCCCAGTGCCTGAGGCGGAGGAAGCATTGTGCATTAGGTGCCGGTCGCAGCACCCTCCTTCTGTCTGGCACCCTTGCTTCTGGGTTCAGCCCAGGGCTTTCTGTGCTGCCTGGGGTGGGACCCCTTGCACCTCTTCTGCCTTCCCCCGCATTCTCCCAGGCCTCCCGCCTGGGTCAGGTCTCCTTTCCTGGCTGTTCCCCTCTGACACGCATCTGGGGAGCTTTTCCTTTTCGGGCCAGCAGGGGCGCCCCCACCCACTGTGCTCCGGGGGCCGTCGGCTGGAGCTGCAGTCTTGCTGAGAGCCAGCTGCATAGCCCAGGACCTCGGAGAGGCAGCCAGAAGGGAGGATGGTGGTTCATGTCGGAGGACCGGAGCCCGGTTTCCTCATCTGCAACACGGAGCCAATGAGATTATCCCATATAGTCACGGGGCGGGGGGTTGAATAGGATAACCCATGCAGCGTACCTAGCGTATGACAGTCATCACTCTCTGGCAGACCCTGGCATCACAAAGCAGCCCTGGCCAGCTACCAGCCCTTTCACAGCGAACCCTTCCTCCCATACAGCAACTGGCAGCCACGCACCTGTGCCCTGGCCCTGCCATTTCAGTGGGACCAGGAAGCCTGTGGCTTTTTTTGGTTTCTTCCGTGTAGCATTTTATGTCTGGGACCCACTCCTTTCTGTCCCCTCCTCCCAAGTTCCCCATGTTGGAGCGTAGTGCAGGCTGTGCACCCCCCAGGCACCGGGCCGGCCTTGGGGCTGTTTACAATCCGGTTGGTTGTGAATCACCACACAAGGTGTAAGGGCAGGGAGTGGGAACGACTTGGTTGGGACGGGTGCGGGCAGACTGGCGGCCGGGCTCCGGCGTGTTGAGGATGCTGTCGGAGCTCACTGCGGCCCCTCCACTCCCCCGCACAGGCTATGGCCACGCCGCGCCGGGCACGGACTCGGGCAAGGTCTTCTGCATGTTCTATGCGCTGCTGGGCATCCCGCTGACACTTGTCACCTTCCAGAGCCTGGGCGAGTGGCTGAACACACAGGTGCAGCGCGTCCTGCTGGCGGCCAAGCGCTGCCTGGGCCTGCGGCGGGAGCGCGTCACGGCGGAGACCGTGGCGGCGGCAGGGCTGCTAGTGTGCGTCGCCACCCTGGCCCTCGGCGCCGCCGCCTTCGCGCACTTCGAGGGCTGGACCTTCTTCCACGCCTACTACTACTGCTTCATCACCCTCACCACCATCGGCTTCGGAGACTTCGTGGCGCTGCAGAGCGACGAGGCGCTGCAGAGGAAGCTGCCCTACGTGGCTTTCAGCTTCTTCTACATCCTCCTGGGGCTCACAGTCATCGGCGCCTTCCTCAACCTCGTGGTCCTGCGCTTCCTCGCCGCCAGCACCGATCCACCCGAACGTGCCGCTCGCCGCGCGGGCCCGCTCCATCTGGGGGCGCCCGCGAGCCGGCCCCGCTGCCCAGCCCGCGCCCGAGGTTCCCACTGTGTCCACCGGCTAGAGACAGGGGCCCGCGACAACCCGAGCTTCTCGCCCCCCTCGAGTCCTGGGGCCGAGCGCGGCAGCCGGGCAGACAGACCCCGGGCCAGGCGAAAGTCCGTCTGATGGCCTGACCCAGGCTGCGCTCACTCCAGTGCGGAGGGTCTGACTTCAGCCATCAGTGCGCCTCCCATCTGGGGCTTGGAGAGGGGTGACAGGCCGTGGCAGTCCCCTTGCTCCTCTCCAGAGACGCATTACAGTTGCATCATAAGCAAAAGCCGTACCCTACAGTCGCACGGTGGGTGTAGATCCCTTGTAGTCCAAGCTCTAAGAAGGCTGGCCCTGACATCAGCACTTGGGGGGGCGGGCAGCAGAGAGGGTGGCCATTTTGTTCCGTTGTGAGGCGGCCAGTTTTCTGCTGTCCGGCTACTGCACACCTTCCAACAACAGAATCCTTGCTGGGGGAGCACAGGGCAAGAGATGGGTGGAGGGGCACTGTGGTGCGTTCAGCAAGTGGGCCGGTCGTGGCTCTGCACAGACCACTGCCTCTCATCCCCCTGGCCCAACATGAGGGGCAGAACTGGCCCAGGTGTGAGTGACCCCCGCCCCACCCTGGAAAGCTGAAGCTCCTTTGCCCTGGCCATACTGGCTTTGCCATGAGGGCGCCCTGCGGGCACGGATCTCACTGGCGCCACCTGGGTGCTGGGGGATGCGCTCTCTTCTGGTTCCCACCATCACCTGTGTCCTCTGGCCTCAGTTTCCCCATCTGTAAGATGACGGAGTTCATCCAGCACCCTGGGCCTCTCTGGACAGGCCCTTGCGGGCCATCCCAGCAGCACTCAGCCGCCTGGGCAGAACTATTTCCACATGAAGGAAGAGCAAGCCAAGTTAGAAAAGCCAAAAACTTTAATTTTCAACATGAGCTACATGGGCATGAACACAATGCAGTGTGACCCACTCCAGCCCAGGGGTCCCAGAAACCCCCCCTCCCCCAAGGCCTGGGTGGCACCTGCTCCTGGAGCTGGCGAGTGGGGAAGGTGGGGGCTGGAGACGCCCCAGCCTGAGGACCCAGGCTCTTGCCTTCCTGCCCGCCCTCCAGGGGACGGCCGTGGAGTGAAAGGGCTTCAGAGGCGGTGTCCGTGGCCCCAGGTACAAGCCTCCAGTCTGTCCTCCCAGGATGCTGGGTGAGGGTCCGAGCCAGGTGAGCCTGTGGACGGGCACGCTTTCTGTCCACACTCTTGGCAGACACAGGCCCCTCAGAGGCCTGGGGGTCACTACAGGGGGACGGGGCCTGGCACAGCAGTGCTACTCAATAAATAAACGCAGGTGACCTTGCCGATGCAACAGCTGTGCCTCCGAAGGGAGGGGACTCTGTGCTGTGTCTGAGCCCACAATGCCCCAGGAGCTCCTGGCTCATGGGGCTGGATGGGGACTCCCCGGACAAAGGGCACCGCCTGAGCTGCCCGCCTTGTTGCCTCCTGGCGTAGAAGAGCAAGCTCTGGGTGCCGGGGGACCAAGTTCTAGCCCTGGCTCAGCTGCTCGCTCACCTGGGGGCGAGCAGTCCCCCCTCCCAAGACCTCGGATTCCTGCTCTGTAAAATGGGGCAGAAACAGAAACACAGGCCTCCGCCTGCCAGCAGGGTCAAAGGGCACTGCAGGTAAAAGCCCTCCCAGAAGGCCAGGTCTCTCAGATCCACAAGTCTGGGGAGCGATCCCTAAGATGAGAAGTACCACCGCCCCTGCTCCTTCCAGTCCCCGCCGCGGACCGGTGCTTAAAGAAACACACACAAAAAACTCTCCCTGTGGTTGGTGTTGGAGACATTATGGCGGCTGGAGGAGGGGGTGGGGACCCCCATGCAGGCAGTAAGGCCTTAGTCAAATCCAGCACACCCTCAGTCAGCTGGGGCAGGGCCCCTGGAGAGCTTGGTCTCCCTGGCAACCATTCCCCACACCCCCCACGCCCAGAAAAGTAACCTGCCCAGAGATGGAACCAACAGGGCTGGCTGTGCAGCCGGGCTCCCAGGTCGGAAACACTGATCGTGGCGCATGTGTCCTGGGCAGGGGTCTCCTGCTGCAGGGCAGGAGACGCCCTAGGGAGCTCCTAGTTCTGCCCCTTTGGCTCATCTGCTTGGGGGGAGTGGGGTCCTTGGCCAAGTCACTTCTGTTCCCAGGCCTCGGACTCCTAACTTCTCAGATGGGCCATGATGTGTCCTTAGATGGCTCCAAAGAGGGAGGAGGGAGCATGGCGAGTGACCCGCCTCAGCCTGTCCTGGCTCCAGCCCAGCCTCTGCTGGGAGATGGCAGCCCAGGCTGGTGGTGCCAGAGCACGCAGGGACCCCAAGGGGCGGCTCTCCCCTTGCCGAGTCTTGGTCTCCTCCTCTGTAAAATGGGATTGAGTGATGGCTCCCGAGGCCCCTTCCCTCCAGGATAAAAAGAGGATTCTGGAGGACGAACGTGGAGATGGCTCCCCCGAGATGGAAAGAAGCATCACTCTCGGACACCCCGGGCCCCAGAAAGGCCCCAGCCCCATCCTCTCTGCTCCTCTCCAGGTGGTGGCCTTTGGGCCCCAAAGGATCAGACAGCGGCTGGGCTCAAGGGCCCGCAAAGCTAACAATGAAAACAGCCACTGCCCCACCCCAGGCCCCATCCCTTGGTGAGGACACAGTGGCTCCCGCACCCAGTGGTCACAGCCCCTTGGGGGGGGGCACGTGCTCACAACAAGGATATGAAGAAGAAACAGGGCTCCAGCCCCCACCCCACCCCTCCAGGAGGTAGGGGAGATGTCACAGAACAAACAAGAAAGTCACTGAGGGGGCCCTCGGAGGCCGCCCCCAGGGTGTTATTGCTTTAGAGCACATCCTCTCTCTCTCAAAGGCTGTGCAGACTTGGGGGGGGGGGGGGGGGCAAGGCAGCCCTGAGCTCCTCCGCCCCCTGCTGGAACAGCCAAGCTCTGCCTCATCTCTACAAAGAGCCCCCTTGAACAACCACAGCTGACGGCCAGGGAAAGGTGCTCTCCTGGCTCAAAATACTCCAAATGGTGAGTAATAAACAGTGAGAACTCGCGTGGGTGAAACCCAAAGGGGCGAGGGACGGACCCCGGGCCTCTGAAGCAAGTCCATCCACAGCCCTGCCCCCAGCCCAGTCCCGGGAAGCTCCGAAGCCCTCTGGCATAAAAGGCGCTTCTCCACCCACCCTCCCGGCCCAGCACAGGTGGCTCCATGGAGTGCATCCAAGTGGATCCGAACTTGGCAGCACCCCAGGCTCAACCAGGCAGTGGAGAGGAATCACCCGGTGGGACAGGGAACAGGGTGGATCCAAACAGCCCAGTGTCCTCCATGGACAACAGCGCCCTCTTGTGGAGACCAGGCCCCTTGGTAAAGCCCGGGGCAACCCTCAGCAATGCCTCTTAAAGAAAATCAGTACCAAGGGTAATAAATCAGAACATCTGAGTATAATGGGTAGCTCCAGCTACTACCCTACAGGGCAGGGGGCAGGAAGAGAGGGGAGGGGCAGAGGGGCCGGCCTCCAGGGAGCCAGGCTGCCTGCCGGATCCCGGCCCAAGCCAATGCCGAGAAGATGGCCCCCTGGAATGTACTTGGGTCTCCCCTCCACCCCAGCCTGGGACTCTAAAGACTACATATGAGCTAAGAACAGGCCTTGAACACTACCTCTACCCAGCTAACCTGGACTACGCCCTACACAGCAGGGACTAGGTACAGAGGAGAGGAGGCCACTGGGTACCTCCAGGGTGGTCGCAGAAATGTGCTGCTATGAAGAGGGGCCGCCTGCATCCTCCCTCGCATGCAAAAGGGCTCCCGCTGCCCCAGGGAGGGCGGGGCCAGGAAGGCAGCTGTGAGGGCCTCCTGGATAAGGGACCCCCGATTCTAACCGCAGCCCTCCTTGCCCTCTCCCTCCCCTACCACCCACCACCTTTCCTTGAGCCAAGGTTAACTGAGGCCGGGCAGTGGGTTCTGCCCTCAGCACAGGATGGATGGTTTAAAAAGACTAAAATAGATGGGGGGGCTCTATTACCTCCCCAGACCCCCAGCCTGCAGGCAGAGGGGTAGACAAGATGACCTCATCCAACACAGATGGGTTTTCCTAGGTGGGAAACCCTTCCCTTGGCACCACCAGGCCCACTCCCAGCTCTCCCCAGCCTCCCCTTCCAATCCACCCCCGCAGTGCAGACGTGGTGAGCTGCCTGCACCCTGGGTTCTGGAAACTCAGGGCCACTCTGCTTTGCCAGTCTCCACCAGAAGACACACGACACGGTTCTTCCCAGCTTGCTGCGGTTCCATGGAGCAAGGCACCCCTCGGGCCTCTGCCAGGCTCTGGGCGCTTCCTCTTTTCCTTCAGTCCCTGCTGGGCCCCAGTTCCCAGAGCCACTGGAAAAGGGGCAGGCAGGAGGGGACGGACAGACGGACTCGGACAGGCTGCGGCAAAACTCCTTCCACAGGCAGGCAGAGGGAGGCCCGAGCTCCTCTTCACGCGGGGGGCTCTGGGCCCCTGGGAGCTGGCTCCGGATCCTTGCAAAGCTGCCCCATCGCTCTGGGGCAGGAGTAGCTGCCTGAACCCGGTGCCGCAGGAAAGACACTTGCTGGTAATTGGCACCATGGAGATGGCCGGCTGGGTTCTGGACTTGGCTCCGGGCAGCGAGCTTCCAAGGAGGCGAAGAGGGGGCGGGGCTGGACAGGGCTGGGGCAGGAGAGCGTGTGCTTTGCCACCTCAGTCTTTTCCGTCTTCCAACTGCAGCCACGTCCACCAGGTCAAGAACGGGCCAAGTCAAAAGTGCAGCCAATCCCACAGGGAGAGGGAAGGTCTCGGGGGCAGGAGGCAAGTGGGTGAGGAGGGGCCCGGGGCGGGGCAGGTCTCCCTGTCTGCTCCCCCACACGGCGGGAGAGAGCCCCGTCCTCCTCTCTTCAATGTGCCCCTGGGCCTGGGGTCCCAGGTCAGGGCCGGGTCATCTCCAGGCCTTCTTGGGAAGCCCCTCCCCTTCCCCCGGCATTAAGATCGCTCGCCACAGGGCCCCACGGTGCTCTCCAGGGACAACTGAGACGCCTGCCGCAGCAGGGGGCCTGTGGCCGGGTCCACCATGGAGGAGGTGGGAAAGAGCTTGTACCAGCCCACAGCCAGGGTGCTCAAGTCCAGCTCCTCCAGCAGCACGCGGGCCACTCCCATGAACTGCTTCCGCTCCATCCGCCCGTAGTTGCCCCACACGATCACCTGCGGGGCAGGAGACACAGCGGTTGGAATCCTGCCAGTGCCAGTCACAAGCCTGCAGCAAGCAGAGCCCGGCTCAGCCCCAGGCGCAAGGCACCTGAGTGCCGCGGGGTCGTCCTCCTTCAAATCTGACGTCCGTTCCAGCCCCCAGGGCCCTGCTCCTGCGGGCTGAGGTCACCAGCTTCCTGCCTCCGCTCCCAGCCTCTCCGTGTTCCAACCTCCACTTGCCCCATCTCCGGGAGCTGGCCCTAGTCCTCAGCTTCCAGGCACCCCTCCCCCGCCAGCGGACAGGGTCACAAAGAGGCCAGCACAGCAAACACAGGCTGGCTTCTGCCTTCTCCCGTCCTGCCTTCCTCCCTTCTTGGCCAACACCCTCTTGGGGCTGCCCGCGGGAAGGGCTTGTGGCTGCAGGACCTTTGCTGTTTGCTACCCCTGTCCCCCTCTTCGAAGTGGGCTGGCTCACCATCCAGCAGAGCCGAGAGCGCAGCCCTCAGACTCAGACCCACACAGGCGCCACTCTCAGCTCTGCTGCTTGCGTACTCAGATCTGGGACCTCATCTGCAAGTGCAATGATCCCAGCTCAGCTCACCCTGCAGCTGGGGAACTGAGGATGGGACCTGAGGCCCTCCTCGGCACACAGAGCTGGCGTCATTGTTGACTGTGTGTCAGGAACTGTCCATGCTAACAACCCTCAAAAAGTGATCAATCCCATTTCAGATGTTTAGACTGAGGCTCAGAGACTATTTTTTTTTTTGATAGGCAGAGTGGACAGTGAGAGAGAGAGACAGAGAGACAGAGAGAAAGGTCTTCCTTTGCTGTTGGTTCACCCTCCAATGGCCGCCGCGGCCGGCGCGCTGCAGTCGGTGCACCGTGCTGATCCGAAGGCAGGAGCCAGGTGCTTCCTCCTGGTCTCCCATGGGGTGCAGGGCCCAAGCACTTGGGCCATCCTCCACTGCCTTCCCGGGCCACAGCAGAGAGCTGGCCTGGAAGAGGGGCAACCGGGACAGAATCCGGCACCCCGACCGGGACTAGAACCCGGGGTGCCGGCGCCGCTAGGTGGAGGATTAGCCTAGTGAGCCACGGCGCCGGCCTCAGAGACTATTAAACTATTTGCCCTCCAAGCCACCGAGGTAGCTGGGCAGGGGCCCACTTCTGCTGTAGGGATGGCGTCGTGGGCTGAGCACCATTCTCCCCAGACGCAGAGGTGCCAGGCCTAAGCCCCAGCACACGACTGCAGAGCAATGTTTGCAGACAGGGCCTTTAAGGATGTGGTGAAGTTGAAATGAGGCTGAAGGGTGTGATGCGTGTCCCTGTGAGGGGAGGGGACCTGGACGCACACACAAGCAGGGGCGTCACTCAGGGCCAGTCCTTCCCGCCCTGGTTGGTCACAGCACCCAGCAGCAAGGGTCCCACCCCCACCCACTCCACATCCCTTGTACAGATGCACCCCGAGGATTTCCTAGAAGTCTGGGCCAGAACACACAGACTTTTGTCCGTGGGGCCCAGTGTGGTCTCCCGGTTATTTTAAATGATCTCCAAGTGCCTCCAGACGAGTGTGGTCCCTGCAAACATTTGGGCAGTAACAGAGACATCGCCTCCACAGCGGCACAGAGCCCGCCAGGACCGCCCACGTGAGGCAGGTGCCCTGCCACAGGCACTCACTGGGCTCCCGGTGGTGTCCTCCTTCCTATTCTGTCCCCTTTTCCAGAAAACACTGTTGAGACCCACCAAACTCACCCTGGGTGTCACCCATAGGGTGCAAAACTCAGCTCTAGAGGGGACCTGGGCCTCCCAGTTTAGCAAAAGTCCCACCTTCGTGGTACCCTGGGATACCCTGACTGGTGGATGCTAGGACTGAGGTGCAAGCCCCAGGCGTCCAAGGGGCAGCTCTGACAGTAGGCGCAGGGCTGCTGCGGGCACTCAAGCCAACCCTGCCCACCCCTGATGGGCAGCTGCTCCTGGCTTGAGGCTCGAGAGACCAGGGAGCTGGTGCTGTGGCACAGCGGGGAAAGCAGTGGAAGATGGCCCAAGTCCTTGGGCCCATGCACCTGTGTGGGAGACCGGAGTAGGGGCAGCTCTTGGCTCCTGGCTTCAAATCAGCTCAGCTCTGATCATCTGGGGGAGTGAACCAGCAGATAGAAGATCTCCCCCCATAACTCTGCCTTTCAGGTAAATAATCTTAAAAAAAAAAAAAAAAAGCTTGAGCGACCACAAGAGTCCTCCTAATGGCTGGAACCAAACCTTCCCCAGGTCCGCAGGCTGTCATGCCTGTGTCTTCAGTTTCTAGAAGTGGATGACAGTGATGATGATGATGATGATGGTGGTGGTGGTGGTGCTAGTGATGGCTGGCATTGGTACAGAACTTATTACAGAAACAAACCTACAAGAACTTTTCTGGCCCACAGCAGAGCTCTCCGTCATAGCCATGGCATCAGGTATGTCCCATTAATACCCCCACTTCACAGATGGAGAGGCTGACGCTCCAAAAGGTTTTCAAAAGAACACAGTCAGCTACGGCACTCAGGTCAACCACGGCGCTCCATCTCCTCCAGGCGAGGCTCTCCGGGGCCCCTCCCTGCCACTCTGGCACACTCGTGTGCACACATGCACACCCATGTGTGCCAGTGGCTCTCACCTGCAGGACTTTGCCCTGGGGACTCTCAGGGAACAGCAGCACCTGGTTGTACAGGGGGTCCAGCGACTTGCGAGCGACTTTGGTCTTCTTCTTGGCAATGCAGACACCATTCTCGAGCAGGTAGGCCTTGATGTAGGCGGCTGTGGGCAGAGGCCAGCGGCACACAGGTTAGTCTGGCTCCTTAGACGGTGCACAAAGGGTGCCCACCCACTGCTGGGGACTGGAGTGCCTCTAGGGCGCTGGGGAGGAGCAGCAGGGCCAAGTGGGGGTGGCTGGCAGGCAGAGCCAGAGCGGGGTGGTCCTGCCTCTCTTGCTGCTCACTCTCCACTCATCTGTCTCCTCTCGCAGCCCACGACTCGCCCACACCTGCTCTGCCTTCATCATCCACGTGCTGACCCGCTCCCTGCACACTTGCTAAGCATCCACTGTACGCCAAGCACCCTACTAAGCACTGGGGTGTAATGATGGACAGGAAAGACAATCCCAGCCTTCTAAGGGCCTAGTCCAGTGGGGCAGACCAACAAGTTCAATAGAAAAATCTCACCTGGGTCCCCAAGCAAACCTTAACACACTGGAGTTGAGCAGAGGGGGTTCCCCAAAGTTGGACCCAATTTTCTCCCTTCTAGAGCCTGGATGCCCCTTGGGATGTCTTTGCTGACCTCTCCCTGGCCTTCAGTGGGGGAGGGCAGCCCCCTTACCTGGCAGTGTCTTGGAGCCTGGCTTGGCTGTCAGTCCCCTGGCCTGGATGATGTCCACTTCCAGCTGGCCGTTCCGCTCCTGCAAGCCGATCTCCACATCCCCTGGGAGAGCCCCAAGACAGGAGACTGGGAAAGGGCTCAGGAGCTCGGGCAAGGACTCAGCACTCCTCGTGGCTTCAGGACGAGACCCCCGCCCCAGCCCCCACCCCCGCCCCCAGCCCAAAGCCAGACAGAACCAACTCCCTCGCCAAGGCCAAGGGCCCTGCTGGGGCTGCAGAGTGTGCACCAGGCTCCAGGCTCACAGGCAGAGGGGATGAGGGACAGGACTCTAGGGGACGCCCCCACCCCAGCCATCTGCAACAGATCTAGGGGCACTCACCCATGGGCGTGGTGGCCAGGGTCTGGCGGCCCACAAACTGCGCTGGCCCCATGCTGCCCAGGAAGTCACTGAACTGGGCGTCTGATGCTAGGCACACTCCCCCATAGTTGAGGCTGCAAGAAGAAATGAGACAACCGGCGTTCCCGGGGGCCCACGGGTCAGCGGGAGAGGTTGAACAACCTCTGACGCCTCCCTCTGGGTCTCAGGCAGCTTTGCTGGCTGTGACAGCACCTTCAGCCTGAGCACAGGGCAGGCTGGCCACAGCTGGGTGGGATAACGTGGCTGGGTGTCCGGCATGGACCCCCAGGGCTGCCCATAGACTTAACAGGCTTGAGGCATCCTGACTGGCTCCCGGCCCTCCCCCTCCTTTCCTGCTGCTCGTGTTTCCTGGGGTCGCCTGATCGTCTACTTCCACTTCAATCTTTGCGCCAGGGTCTGCTTCTGGAAAAAGTGAAAGCAAGACCAAAGCGCAGCAGGTATGTACACGCAGGCAGCCCCACTTCTGAGTCCATCATTTCAACAATTCTGCGACCGTGTTTCTTGTGTAGAGACAGCATGGGAAAAAAAGTCACCTAGGTGTCTGGGAACTGAAATGTGCACCCCACCCCTGCCTCGTTTTTACAAAACCATAGACATTCTCTCTCACTTTTTTAAAAGATTTATTTATTTGAAAGGCAGAGTTACAGAGAGGGAGAGACAGAGACAGAAATCTCCCACCCACTGATTTACTTCCTAAATGGCTACAACAGCCAGGACTGGGCCAGACCAAAGCCAGGTGCCCGCAACTCCATCTGGGTCCCCCATGTGGGTGGCAGGGCCCGAGCACTTGGGCCATCTTCCACTGCTTTCTCAGGTGAATTAGTAGGGAGCTGGAGAAGAGGTAGAGCAGCTGGGACTCAAACTGGCGCCCATATAGGATGCCAGCATCGCAAGTGGCGGCTTAACCCAAGGTACCACAATGTCAGCCCTACCATAGCCTCTTCTTCTTTTTTTTTTTTTTCAAGATTTATTTATTTATTTGAAAGTTAGAGTTATACAGAGAGAGGAGGAGAGGCAGAGATTAGAGAGAGGTCTTCCATCTGCTGGTTCACTCCCCAGTTGTCTGCAACAGAGCTGCGCCGATCCAAAGCCAGGAGCCCAGGGGCTTCTTCCTGGTTTCCCACGTAGGCAGGAGCCCAAGGACTTGGGCCATCCTCTACTGCTTTCCCAGACCATAGCAGAGAGCTGGATTGGAAGTGGAGCAGCCAGGACTAGAACCAGCACCCATATGGGATGCCGGCACTGCAGGCGGCGGCTTTATCCGCTAGGCCACAGCTCCTGCCCCAACCATAGCCTCTTAATTAACATCACTGAGGCTAAGACTAGACTCCCTGAGAGCTGGTGACATGGCCTTGCCTCTGTACCCTGGGTCTCTTTTTCCACCACGCCCTCTGGCTATCTGGGAGTATCCGGGTTCCTGATGCCAGAGAAATGGCGGGGCTTCCTGGGCTCCAAGGCATGGGGGTAAGCCCTACCCCCCAGGCACTGCAAGGCCTTCCCGAGCTGGAAATGGAAAGTTTCCTCCAACTCGGCATTGTCTGCCCCTGCGATCCTGCTGGGACTGTGAGCAGACAAAGGGGAACTGGCAAGCCTGGTAATTAGCGGTAATTGTTTCTAATATCTGGGCGGCTGCCTGATTTCCCATCCCAGGGTGCCTCGCCAGCTGCCAAGGAACGGGGTTGATGCCCCAGAAACCCTGAAGGAGCTAAGCACAGGCTCCACGGGACAGGAGGAAGGAGGCAAAAGTGGTGGCTGGCCCTGCTGGCCAGAGGTCCCACAGACTCCACCCCGCGGTCTTCACTGGAGCAGGAAGGAAGGTGGAGGCTCCAAAGTCAGTCACACCAGTTCCACACTGCTTGCTGTGTGCCCTTTGACAAGTAGTCACTGTCTCTGAGCTTCCATTAGTGTTCTCAGTGCACACGTGATCACTCAACCCTATAGACGCCAGCCAGGACAATCATTGAGTTGGCCAGTGCCCGCCTGGGCAGTGCAGTGTCAAAGCTCTCTGCTCGTAGGATCTCTTAGCCAAGGAGTATGAAAGAGCTTTCTGGTGGCAGGTGTTCAGCAGATGCCGACTTCCCATATCGGGTGCCTGGGTTCAATTTCAATACCTGGCTCTTGAGGTTTCTGACTACAGCTTCCTGCCAATGCAGACCCTGGGAAGCAACAGTGATGGACCAAGTCATTGGGTTTCTGCCATCCAGGTGGGAGACCCTGGCACTGTAGGCATTTGGGGAGTGAACCAGTAGAAGAGAGCAATCTCTCTGTAAGGAGTGAGAAAGATAGAGATGGAGAGAGAGAGAGAGAGAGAGAGAGAGAGAAAGGAACGAGCTTATTGCTGAATTAAGTACCACATGTATAGGAACTCGACAAATTTTCTCTGGCAAACCCTCTAGTTGGTCTTACACTGGGAAAATAGAAGACAGTGGCTAAGACTGGGCTTTCACGGACCCTGTGTACCTTGGACAGCGGCATCTTCCTCACATATACAACAGGAACAGACAGTAACTGCCTTGCAGAAGTGCTGGAGAGAGGCCATGAGATACCGGTGGCCAGGCGCTCAGCACACAGGGAACAAGTGAACTTCAAAAATTTCGTGCAGAAATGAAACTAAAAGACACTTGTTTCGGAGCAGTTTTGAAATCCATGTCGTTTTCTCATGGCAGGCACCTCCCATGAACTCTTCCAAGAGCTCTGTCTCCTGAATGAGTAACAGGGGACACGCATGGCCTCCGGTGCCCGCAGTGTGCCTGGGAGAGCCTCCTCTCCTCCCCGGGGTTTCCACAGTGGATTTGACTCCAGACCAGTAAGGAGGGGCAGCACCCAAACACCTGAGACCAAGTCTAGGTCCTCTGGAGGGCGACGGGGGCAGGGCTGCAGCAGGCGGCTCTTCCGGGGGACAGGAGCCCCGCTGGCAGAAGCAGAGCCCTGAGACAAGATTACAGTGCGTGCTCTGCCAGCCTTTTATTTTATGTTAATGGCGAAATGAGATTTCCTGCATCTCAGATCCTGTTAGCTTTATTTGTCTTATTAGTAATCTTTGAGCATGGCTGGGCCCCTGGATTCGCTGAGTTCCCAATGGTTCAAGAAGTAACTGGGGGCCAGCGCCACGGCTCACTGGGCTAATCCTCTGCCTGAGGCACCGGCACACCGGGTTCTAGTCCCGGTCGGGGCGCCGGATTCTGTCCCGGTTGCCCCTCTTCCAGGCCAGCTCTCTGCTGTGGCCCGGAAGTGCAGTGGAGGATGGCCCAGGTGCTTGGGCCCTGCACCCCATGGGAGACTAGGAGAAGCACCTGGCTCCTGGCTTCGATCAGCGTGATGCGCCGGCCGCAGCGGCCACTGGAGGGTGAACCAACGGCAAAAAGGAAGACCTCTCTGTCTCTCTCACTGTCTACTCTGCCTGTCAAAAAAAATAAAATAAAAAGAAGTAACTGGGTTATTCAGGGGCTTGCTGCCATTCTCTGTTCCAGGTGGATGGCCAGTCTCAAAGGCATTAGAAATTAAAGGGTCGCACGGGCCGCAGGGTGGCTCTGGGTGATGTGTTTCAGAAAGGTTTAGCAGCTCATGGGCTCTCTGTCCAGCCCATCCATTCACGGCCTGCCCTCGATGTGTCCATCCATCCGTCTACCTTGCCTCGCCTCTCCACTTTGTGCAGCCTACAGTGTAAACAATGGTGCTTTTGGGTGAAATATGCAGCCCTCCAAATGACGGTGTCGTGCATAATTCTGCAACAAAGATCTGAGCTGGGGCTGGCATCGTGCTGCAGCTTGTGACACTCCAGCAGCCCTTATGGGACTGGTTCAAGTCCCAGCTACTCCACTTCCAATCCAGCTCCCTGCCAATGCGCCCAGGAAAGCACCGGGAGATGTCTCAATTGCTTAGGTCCCTGCCACTCATGTGGGAGACTGGGGTGGAATTCCAAGCTCCTGGCTTCAGTGTGGCCCTGCCTAGCCACTGAGGGCATTTGGGGAGTAAACCAGCAGATGGAAGATCCCTCTCTGTCTCTCCTCTTATCCATCCCTCTTACTCTGCCTGCCAAATAAATAAATCTTTCATTTAAAAGTCAGAGCTTATGGAGAAAATGGCATCAAAGTCACATTTTTAGGAAAAAAAAAAAAGAGGCATGTAGTGTAAGTGCTAGCAGTTTTATACACATTGTGGGTTGCTGTGAAGCAGGAAGGGGGAGGGGGAGTTGTGCTGCCAGGTATGGGTGGGCGTGGCTCCCAAGCACATGGGGAACTAAGGGCGCACTCATGAGGCATTGGGTATTTCTATGCAGTGTGGTTTTCTGCGTGTTCCCTGCATTTCTCGTGGGTGAAACCACGCCTGGGCGGCCAAATGCGGACTCATGTTAGTGTTCAAACTGTCCTGCTGGAACAAATTCACGTGTTCAAAACAAGCGGTGCAGCAGAGCCAGGATGCACGGTGTCCCTCGAACCTGACATTTGCAAACCTGGCCCCCTCCGTGAGTGTGGCTCCTGGGCAGGAAGCCTGGGATCCAATTACTCATCAAGAACTTGTCATGAACCAAGCGCTGAGCTATCACGGCTAACGCATCGTGCACCCCCATTGCACAGGACGGGAAGCCAAGGCACAGAACTGCTGAGTATTAATCTGTGGGGATCACTCGGCTAGGAAGGAGCAGCCCTGGAACTGGAACCCCAGCCGCCTGGCTGCAGAGGTCAACTTCTTAACCATTTCATTGTATCGTCTCTGTGTGCTCCCAGGGCAGGGCAGAGCGATCTGTAGTCAGGCAGGCCTGGCTTTGAACCCTGACTGCGCCACTCACTGGTTGTGCACGGAGAACCCTCTGAGCCTCAGTTTCCCTTTAGGAATACGTAACAATGAGATACTCCCCGGGGCTGCTGTATTAAATGAGATAAACCCCTCAGGACAGAGTCTGGCTCAAATGCTCAACAAATACTGCCTATAAAACACAACAAAACAAGCCCCATCTCCTAGCCCCGGGCCAAGTTACTCCCTACATGATTCCGCTCACCAGCAGGGGTGTGGAGGGGAGGGGGCTCTGACCGCCCCCCGACACACACACACACACACACACTGTTGACTGGGGAAACAGCCTTGGCAGGCGGGCGACCCTGACTCTGGGAGGCAGTGGCCCTGCCAAGGACTCACCCACTGCTTCCCTGGGCTGTGGGCACCATGACCCAGACACCCAGGGAGCACAACATCGATGACCCAGAAGCCTCAGAATAACACAGGGCAAAGAGGAGCAGGTGGGTTGCCAGAGAGGATGCTAAGACGCTGGGTGAAGGGGTCTGGGGTGGGGCAGGAAGGAGGGGAATGTGTACCTGCTTCTGCTCATCCCTGTCATTACCCATAAAAACGGGCAGAGCACCCCCTGTGGGCCAGCTGGGCAGGCCCTGAACTCAGCATCTACTGGGACACACAGGCACACGTGGGATGAGTACAGGGCGCTGGGGTGGGGGAGGTCCAGGGGGCTGTGGAAGCCAGCGATCTGGCAGAGGAACAGCACAGGTCTGCCCACGCCCAGGGCAGGCATTGCTAATCAACTTCAGCACCCCTGCCAAGCCTGGACTTGGCTCCAGAATCCTTCTCAACACAGCACTGTAGGGAGCCACTATCAATTAGCTGGAATTGGCATATGAGGTAAAGCTTACGCGCCAGTTCTTAGCAGAGATCTGGAGGAGGAGTGAGTCAGAGGGTAAGGAGGAGGGAGGGGTAGAGAGGGGCTGCCAGGTGGAGGGAGTGATGGGTGCAAAGACCTAGATGTGAGACACAGTGAGGCGGGTCAGGGCACCCGGGGAGGTCAGAGGAAGTGAGTGCTGAGGGACAGACGACGGAGCTCGGATCAGAGCGGAGACTTCTGGGCATCCCAGCGAGGGGACCCTGCACGACAGATGAGTGGCCTCCCTCGGGGCGTGAGGCCGGAGGGAACCAGAGGGATTCAACTGGTAAGTCTTCAAAATGAATATAATTATTTTATTTTTATTTATTTGAAAGGTGGAGGGAGAGAGTGGGGGGAGAAAGAGAGAGACAGAGAGAGAGAGATCAGTCTTCCATACACTAGTTTACGCCCTAAGTGCCCACAACAGCGGGGCAGGGCCAGCCAGGAGCCAGGAACTCCATTCGGGTCTCCCACATGGATACTTGGGCGATCCCCGGCTGCCTCCCAGGGTGCACATTAGTAGGAAGCTGGACTGGAAGCTTAGGCAGAATTCAACCCCAGTCACTCTGATACAGAATGTCCACAGCTTAACCTGTTGTGCCCACAACACCCACCAGATTCAAGAGCGATAATTAAGAACAAAATGGCGGGGCCGGCGCTGTGGCACAGCGGGATAAAGCTCTGGCCTGAAGCGCCGGCATCCCATATGGGCACTGGTTCTAGTCCTGGCTGCTCTTCTTCCAATCCAGCTCTCTGCCATGGCCTGGGAAAGCAGTAGAAGATGGCCCAAGTCCCTGGGCCCCTGTACCCTGTGGGAGACCTGGAAGAAGCTCCTGGTTCCTGTCTTTGGATCAGCACAGCTCTGGCTGTTGTGGCCATCTGGGGAGTGAACCAGCGGGTGGAAGACCTCTCTCTCTCTCTGTGTCTACCTCTCTCTGTAACTAAATAAATAAAATAACATAACATGAGAGAGGAGAACCAACTGGAAGAAGCCCGAGGTTTCTGGTACGCAGACAGTCCATTCCAGCCTGCTCCCCACACACACCACCACCACCGCCGTCATCACCGACCGGATCAGTGCTCGCTGACTTCCACCTGCCAGCATCTGCATCCCTGTGCCTTGGTTTCTCTGGCCCCTAAAGAACTTCTGTGGCCTCCGGAGCTCACTGCACTTCAGAATGAGCCAGACAGTTAGTGGGGAGCAGGCACCAGCCAGGAACCTAAGAGAGCTGAGGTGTAAACACCCAGCTCCCACCTCCTCGGAGGATGACCCTTGGGCTCCTGAGCGCCCGTCAGGATGAAGCTCTGTCTGCCCACACGAATGGCTGGCTTGGTGCTGTACCGGACGCCTCCCCTGCCCTCTCACACACTCCTGTCCTTATGTTCTGGAATCATCTCCCGAGGGAATGGCCTGCGCTCAAAATGGTTCTGGGCAAACCCCAGTTAAGGCGGTCACCAGGGAGCATCTCAGGATTGGGGGTGAGAGTGTGTGTGACCGGGGAGCTCCTGTTTCCAAGTCCTTTCTCAAGGGACTTGAGCGAGATAGGCCTGCTCTGTTGCCATGGCAGCTTGCCTGGATGCCCCTCTATGCTTGACATACAGAAGCCCTTCCCCAGGCTCAGGATAAACAGGACCTACCAAACAGGATGAGGCTGGCAGGGGGAAAAGACAGAGAGACTCTGGGTCCTGGATGGCATCATCTAACCACGAACCATCCCGGAAGTCCGTCTCCAGACATCTTGCTGGATACGACTGACACCAGAAGGAAGGGCAGACTCCAAGCGCCTGGACTTGAATCCCACCTTGGCCACTTACTGGCTGTGTGACCTCGAGCAAATCACTTGCTCTCTCTGGGCTTCTATTTCCTCATCTGTAAAATGGGGAGATGAACACTACCCCCGTCAGGTTTAGAACTAAAGAGCTGATACAGGCAAAAGCTCTTGGCTCAGTGCCTGCACTTAGTGTCCTCCACAGGTGTTAGCTGGTCATTATGACCTCAGTGCACACACACACCATGTGGGGATCTTGTTAAGATGCAAATGGTCTGGGAGAGAGCCCGAGACTGCGATTCTAACAAGCTCTCGAGGTATGCCAAGGCTGCTGGACTGTGGACCATCCTTTGAGGCCAAGTCTTGAAGCCACGGACTGTGGGTATTATGTAACCTGCAGGCATCCTCACTGACACACTGGTCCAACCCACATGCACTCCTTCTGCACCTGGGACCCTGCTGGGTGCGTGGCATCTCCAGTCTTTCACATCTCTCACCGTGCTGCAAGTCGCTTGGTCAGTGCCCTGGAGGGGAAGTTCATGGAGGGCAGGGCCTCCAAGGTGCCCAGCCCAACCACCTGGCACCCTGGAGGTACTCAAGCACACGTACTGGAATGGACATCTATGTGGGGGCACCTCTGTGTCCACTCGCAACGGGGCACAAGCCAGCGAGTCAGTGCCTGGACGGACAGACCCAGCAGCACCAAGGGCTGCAGCCTTGCAGGGGCTGTTCAAGCCGGGCTGGCAGAAGCTCAGGGTAGGGGAGAGGGGGCAACAGGCACACCCCTTCCCATTTCCAAAGTGGCATCGGGATCCAATCAGTGCCCCAAATACCTGCAGAGCAAGGAGGCGGCTGGCCACGGCTCAAGGTCCCTAACACCTATCCTTTCGAGTCCATTCCCTGTCCAGATGCTGGGCTGGTGGCAGCAGCTGGCTGGGCTCCAGCAAGACTCAGCCCTGCTCAGGAAGGTAAGAAGGCCCCTCCACACAACACGGCTAGCCTCAGCATCCTCCAGACCCTGGGCTCCTTCCTCAGTTTGGCTCAAAACACTGGCTGCAAGTCTTTCCAGACTCCGCACCATCACAGCCAGCATTGATTCAGTACTTCCCCGCTAAGCACTTAATAGATACAACTGTATCTGGGTGGCTCACTGTAGCTGTCAGAATGGAATTGATTGCAAGCAACAAAATACCCAACTGACAGTGGCTTGAATCACAACAGACAAGATAATAATAGTCAACGACACTGTCCTGAGAGCCCTTCCATACACAGGATGCCAGAAGGGAAGTTTCAGATATCAGGGGGCTCTGGATTGTGCAGCATCTGCATGTACACAGCGAGGCGACCTGGGGATGGGACCCAAGACTAGACAGGAACTTCATTTACGCTTCATACACAGACACCTCATACACATAGGCTGAGGGTCATTTTACACGGGATTTTCTGTGCGCCTGCACACTCTGCCCTGTCACATGAGGTCAGGTGTGGAATTTTCCACTGGTGGCATCCTAGGGACCCTCAAAAAGCTTCCGATTCTGCTGCCTTTCAGATTTGGATCTGTGGGTGAGGGATGCTCATCCGTTCAGTCCAGGCTCACAGCTGCATGAGTGGTCTCCGTGATCACCAGCCCTGTCTGCGAACGGAAAAACTAGGCCCGGAGCAGGGAAGTAGCTTCCCCAAAGCCACACTAAGAAACACACAAGAGGGGCTGGTGCAGTGGCGCGGCAGCTTAAGCCACTGCCTGCAATGCTGGCATCCCACATGGGCGCTTGTTCAAGTTCCGGCTCCTTTACTTCCGATCCGGTTCCCTGCTGATGCGCCTGGGAAGGCAGCAGAAGATGGTCCAAGTGCTGGGGCCCCTGCCACCCACATGGGAGACCTGGATGGAGCTCCTGGCTCCTGGCTTTGGCCTGGCCCAGCCCTGTCACAGGCATCTGGGGAGTGAATCAGCGAACAGAAAATCTTCTCTCTGCAGTTCTGCCTTTCAAATAAATAAATAAATCTAAAAAGAAAACACTGGCTCCCTTCCTCCTCCTCCTCCTCCTCCCCTCCCTTCCGCCTGTGCTCCTCCTCTTCTCACCCACCGGAAAGTCTCACTAGGAGTCGGGCGGAACCGCAGCATCTGCCAAGCAAGGCCATCCAGGAGGCCGGAGATGCTCAGCTTAGGAGGGGCTGGGGGTGGATGCGGCTTGCAGCCAGCAGGAGCGCCCGGCTGGGAGGCAGGGCCAGAAATGAGGAGAGCAAGGGGAGGGAGCAGGACCCAGGCCCAGCCTGCACAGGCTGGTGGCCGCCCTGGACAAGCCCCTTAGCCAGTGCTGCCCGATGCAACTGTCTGTGATGACGGATGGCTTCTGTTTTCTGTGCCATCCAGGGTGGTCGCCACTAGCCATGAACCTCCAAGCACCTGAAATGTGGCTAGTGTGACAGAGCCACACAGTATGTGACCTTACTCAGTTTTCATCAGTTTCCATTTAAATACTGCATCGGACAGTGTGATACTTAACTTTCCAAGGCTTGGCCTCCACATGCGTGTGACAAGGATCATGACCTCCCACCCACCCCCGCCTCTGAGGATTGCTGGGACCCTGAAGTGATGTGAAGCCGTGGACTATGCCTCGGCTGGGTCAGGACTGCTGGGTCCCACACCAGGCCACGCTGTGTGACTCAGGGCAAGTTCCTTAACTTCTCTGAACAATAAGGAAATTGCTTCAGATCAAAGTTTTGTTTCCAGGGACCCACAGGTGCATTTTAGGGGAATCTGGGCACCGCTGGTGTTAGGAGAAGAGAGTTTGCGTAGCTGTGTGTGTGAGAACGTGTATGCATGATTAGGGTGTGCATGTTTGTGAGTGTTTATTGGGGGAACTTGGACTCACAACTTCCCCTAAATTCTCAAGGGTGTCCATAAAAATGAAAAATGCCTAGTTTAGATGACTGGACAGCTTTCAAACATGAGCTCTACTTGGAGGGGCTCATTCAGCAGCCTGGAGGCAGGGCCCTTAGTCTGCATTTGTCACGAGCTGCCCTGGGCTGTGGCTGCAGCCAGGGAGATGCTGGGAGGAGTCAGGCAGCGCTCAGGTTCTGGGGCTGGAGGGGCAGGCTGTGGCTTCAAAGCTGTGATGTATACGTCTGAGAACTGGCTGGGACCTCGGAAACAAAGCAAGTAAAGCAGAAACCACGAAGACGCTGAGATACCCAGCTGCCTCCCTGCCACGCTTCTCAAGATGGGCACGGTTTAGGGGCCCTGAGCCAACGCCCCTGCCAGCCAGGGCTGCCCCAGGGCTCCTAGGGGTTGGGGCGGTACAGCTCCCCCATCCCTGCACCAAGAAGCCAGCAAGAGCCAGGAGGCTGAGGGGCAGGTGCGGGCCGCATACTCACTTGCCCTCCGAGCCATAGCTGTTCATGCTCTCCTCGATGGACTCGTGGCTGGCCTGGCGCAGCGTCCGGCTGGGCATCTCCACAGCCAGGCCTGTCTCTGTGCTCCTCTGGATGGCCCCCTTCAGCCTCCGGCTGTCCCCTGTGGGGCAAAGAGGCCGAGAGAGATTGAGGAAAGAGACGTGGCAGGGGGACAGAGAGACAAGTCATCGGCTTAGCATTTCCGTGGTAGGCGACGGTCCAGCTTCGGTCCCCTCCTGAGCCCACCCACCTCCCCACCCCAAATTACGGGCTGCACCCTCGGCACCCCTGTCCCCCGGGGCAGTCCTGCCATCCACACCCACCAGATAACCAGCACCATACGCGTTTGGTTAAAGGTGGATTCCTTCACAAGCACTCTTTCTCCACCTGTGACTTCATGCTCCCCTACACCCTCCTCCAAATCATTTCTCCCCCTCTTCGGCCTCTATTCATCAAGCACCCACTACGTGTCAGACTGTCAAAGGCTCTGCGTGGATTTAGACCAGAGCGTCTCAACCTCAGCACAAAGGGCACGTTGGCAGGCACACTCGCTTGCTGGGGGCCATCCGGGGCAGCGCAGTCTCCCAGTGTCCCTGGCTTCCAGCCACTGGACACCGGTAGCACCGCTCAGGGCAGCTGTGGCGGTCAACAACAGCTCCAAGCATTGCTGAATCCCTCCCAGGGGCTTCCATCCTGTGGACGGACGCCATCTTACCCACCCCTGGCCCTGCTGAAACAGCCACCTCTCCTGCCTGTCCGGACCACTCCACCTTACCCGGGCCTTCCTGCCCACTCCTGGCCCTGCTCACCTCCTACCCCTCCACCCTCAGGCCCCGTTTTCCTTGTCATCCCAACACAGCATCCTTTATCATCCCAACACAGCATGCGGTGCTGGCCGGCTTCCTCCATGCCGAAGGCACATCAACTCCATGGGGACACAGATTTTTGTTCACTGTTGAAGTGTCAGCAGCAGACCAGGGGAGCCTCCTTAGATGCTCAGTTAGTAACTGCAATATACGAGTGTCCGCCCCCAGAACAGTCCCAACCCTCCCAGCCACCCAGGAGTGGGTGCCACTGTCCCCCTCACTTAGTGCCAACAAGAGACACAGAGAGGTAAAGGACTTGTCGGCTCACTGCCCATAGCCCGGTGAGCCAAGCTTTGCATATCCCACCCAATGGGACTGCGGGCTCTGTAAAGGGAGGAGTCTTTCCCTTGACCCCACAAAGTCTAGGGTGGCCTGGTATACCTCAGGGACTGCTTCAATGTCACCAAATGACCCAGTGGGGAAAGCAGCCCCACTCAAGCCTCCCACCACCCCCACCCCACTTCTGCCAGGTGTGCTCCAGCAAGAAGACGGGGAGTTGGGTCTGTGTGCCAGGCCTTCCCCTCACTCCCAGGGAGGATAGTGTCACAGTCCTCCCTGACTCGAAGGGTCACACGCACACATGCACTTGCACACGTGTGTGGAGACAGAAACACACACACAGGAATATCCACGCGAAGACACAGTGTGGCAGTACACGTTAGTGTCCCCACTCCTGCACTAGCAGGTCTCATACCTGCCATTCTGTATGTTTCTGCGGGTAACCAGGTGCGTGCATCCAAACGTGTGCCAGACACTCACACAGTCACACCTCTGCAAGAACCAGATGCCCCCCCCCCGACACACAGGAAGGCCCGAGAGAATTGCCATGCGGCATTTGTGTGTGTGGCACCCTGTGTGCCTCTGAACACGTGGGAGAGCGCGCGTGCCCCTGTCGCCACTCCATTCTGCCATTTGTTCCTTCTCGGACTTGCTGCTGCAGCTGCACCCCGCCCCGACGCTATTACTGTGATTTTCTGTGCACAGCAGGGACAGGGACAGAGAAAGACCTGGAAACACACACCTGTTCAGAAACACGGGTTCACTGGCCCAGGAAGCTGTCCCTCCACACATGCGTGTGCACACACAGGTCCAGTCACATGCACAGGGACAAACCCCCCCACAACACGGGGGACACGGAGCCCCGACGTGGGGCAGGCTGCAGACACCTGCCTGGGTTTCTGACCCGCTGCAGCGTCCTGTGTCAGAGCTGTACACCGGCGTCTCCACCCACAGGGCTGACACATTTCTCCCGGAAGAGTGGGGAGCAAAGCATGACAAACAGCTCAGTCCCCAGGGGCTGCGGAGGAGGCTGGAGGGATACACTTCACACCTGTGTGGCATTCTGCACCTCCAGGCCCCCAGGGGCCGTGCAGCGGCCCTGACTCTACACGCAGGTGAGCCTAGCTTCCCGGCTGGACTTCCCAGGTAATGTTTCTCCTGGCTGGGCAACCAGACAGCGGGACCTCGGGCAGGATGGGTGACACCTTCCCACGGAGCTGCTGAAAGGGCGTTTAGCACAGTGCCTGGCACACAGTAGGTGCTAAACAAAAGGAGTGACAGCCACTATAGAGAAAGACCTGATGCTCCCCAAATCTGCCCTCACCAACCGCCTTGCTAATGCCCTCAGGGACACACGCGTCTCCTGACATGCCAGCTTCTCCAACCTGGGGACCAGGACTGTGGCCAACCACACCAACAATGCTCACTGTCTAACCTCGGCCCCTGTGCCCATCCGCTGGTCACCTCTGCTGACTCCTGGTCCCCACAGTAACTGTTCCTTTTTTTTTTTTTTTTTTTTTTGACAGGCAGAGTGGACAGTGAGAGAGAGAGACAGAGAGAAAGGTCTTCCTTTTGCCGTTGGTTCACCCTCCAATGGCCGCCGCGGCCGGCGCGCTGCGGCCGGCGCACCGCGCTGATCCGATGGCAGGAGCCAGGAGCCAGGTGCTTTTCCTGGTCTCCCATGGGGTGCAGGGCCCAAGCACCTGGGCCATCCCCCACTGCACTCCCTGGCCACAGCAGAGGGCTGGCCTGGAAGAGGGGCAACCGGGACAGAATCCGGCGCCCCGACCGGGACTAGAACCCGGTGTGCTGGCGCCGCTAGGCGGAGGATTAGCCTAGTGAGCCGCGGTGCCGGCCTAGTAACTGTTCCAATGCTTCCCACCTCCAACCCCTTAATCCATCCATCCAGGCAGATGACTTTTCTCCTACCTGGTTGAAGAGATAAGTTCTCTTTGCTTTGCTCTGCCTCTGTTCTACACTGCTCCAACCTCAGACCTCCCAATCTGTCCCTTGGCCCCTTCCTCCCTCAGAAGGGAAGGAATCCTGATCCTCCTCCTCCTCCTCCTCCTCCTCCTCCTGGCCCACGCTGACCTCTTCAGTTCTTTCCCCTCCTCTCCCCCAGTTGTCCTCTCCAGGCTTTGCCTGGGCCACCTCTGTCTTCTGCCTCTTTCTACCACTCTAGGGCCACCCTCTGGGGGATGTGCCCAGGAACACCCCTCACTCTCACCTTCTGCCTCTCGTTTCCCACCCCACCCCCAGTCTCCCCTGCAGGCACTTCCTTCATATATCACATGAACCCCAACTCCATCTCAGGGTCTGCTTTGCGGAAGCCTGACCTAGGCTGGCACCCTAAGTAAGTCAAAGGTCAAAAGCCTTCGCACAGGTGGGGTTCCAGTATCTCCAAGGAAACACCATTCCTGCCATGGGACATGGGGGTGCCAGGGCTGTGGTGTGGAGAATGCAGGCACGGAGAAAGGGTCGTCCCTTCCAAGCACAGGGGTGGGGCAGTGAGAGGCCCCTCCAGCAGGGTTCTTGGGACTCCCTTCTAGAGACTTGGGGCTTGAGTCCTTTATTAATAAGGGCAGTGAGACTGCCCTCAAGGCTGGCCACTCTAACTATAATAAATTGAGATGACTTTTTTTTCACTACCTATTCATACTTTCTGCACCCAAAATTCAAACTGTGCAGCTTCTATTTTCTCCTACAGAGCCCCAAGTCCCTTCTCTTTTCACTTGTGCAGAGTATATGTGGGAGTGAGGGAGGCGGGGGCTGGAGGAAGAGGCAGAATGTATGGCCAGCTGGAGCCCTGCCAGAGGCAGCAGTGTCCTGGGGGGACCAAGGCCATTGTGGGCCAAAATGTGTCTGAAGCTGGGGCACAAGAGTGGCACGGTCCCTCCTCTGTGGGCTCATGGTCCCGATGGGAAGGCTGACACAAAACAGATGATCACACTGATTAGTCACAAACGTGTTAAGTGCTTGGAAAAGCAAGTGAAAGATGGAATGACAAAACTCATGTTGGGGCCAGCAGGGAGGGGGACTAACTTAGGCTACTGAGTATTTCATCCTCTGAACTGGCATCACTTCTCACCCCTCCTTCTTGGAGGTCTGTGATCCTGAATTCTGATGGGTCTGCTACCTCTCTGACCTCTGTCTTAGTGCTCCCTGGGCGCGCTCCCTTTCTCTCCCTCTCTCTCCCACCTCCATCCTCCTTCTTGGTGATTTCATTCCCTCACATAGCCTCAGGACGAACCCTATACTCAGGTCCTACACGCAGGTCTATAGCCCTTAATTCTGACCAGAGCAAGACCTGCATATATCCGCATTCTGGACATCACTGCCTGGAAGAGGAGAAGGCTCCTTGAATTCTACACGGTCCCAGGCAAACCCTATCGCCAGCTCCACGTCCCCTGAACAGCTGCTTCTGGTTTTCACTGCAAAATTTCCAGCCACCTGCACTCAACACCTTCTGAGATCTCACTGACTTCTCTCTCTCATTAGATGCCAGGTTTTAGAAACTCTTTTGTCCTTGATATGTCTTAGATCCTACATCTTTTCCCTTCTTGTTTATGGTCACAGCCAACCACCAGAACTACCTCGAGCTTCAGCTATCTTTTTTTTTTTATGATAGATACATTTATTTACTTCTTTGAAAGACTTACACAGAGAAGGAGAGGCGGGAGGGGGGGTGGTCTTCCATCTGCTGGTTCACTCCCTAATTGGCTGCAATGGCTACAGCTGTGCCAGGAGCCAGGCGCTTCTTCTGGGTCTCCCATGCAGGTGCAGGGGCCCAAGGACTTGGGCCATCTTCTACTGCTTTCCCAGGCCATAACAGAGAGCGGGATCGGAAGTGGAGCAGCCGGAACTCAAACCAGCGCCCATATGGGATGCTGGCACTGTAGGCGACGGCTTTACCCGCTACACCACAGCGCTGGCCCTGAGCTTCAGCTCTCTTAACAGCCTCCTAACTGGTCTCTCTCTTTCCAACTCACTTGCCCCGTGAGCCATTAACTGATTAAATTACCACTTCAGCTCAATATATTCCACTTTTACTAACTCATTCTACACAAATAGTCACAAAAGCACACAAAGATATGCAAGAAGGGGTGCTCCACAGTACTGTTTATGCCAATGAAGTGTTGAAATTAACTGTTCATTAACATGGGACCAGTTAACTGAATAGCACATTCCCCACAATGAAACACTGCAGCTGTGGGAGGAGACCCATCTTCCCCACCTCCATCTGCAATGGCATGGAAAGATTCTCTCAACCGACTGTTCAGTTAGAAAAGCATGTTGTTGCAGGGCAGTATGTAAAATGTGATGCCATTTTTGTAGAGCTATACATAGCATACACATAAATATAGCTTTATCTTTATATTTATGCATATGCACAGAAAAATCTGGAAGGATAAGAGCCAAACTGTTAATGGTGAATAACCACAGGGAGAAAGATGGCTAGAGGAGGTATATGGGAGATCATTTTTTGTTACTTTACATCTGATTATAAGCTACAGATGGTGGGATGCACAGAGCTTATGGGTATAGCTCGATGGGTTTTACTAAGCACACTCACCCACCCAGCATGCAGAAACAGCAGTGCAAGGACCCCCAAAGATCTCTTGTAACCTGTCCTCCAGTCGCTGTCTTGCTCACGAGGGTAGCCCTGTGCTATCTGTAATACCAGCTATTCGTTTTGCCTGGTTTTGAGTTGTATGTCAAGAACATGTCTTTCTCTTGTTTTGGCCTGCCTTTTTTTTCTGCTCAACAGTTTGCTGATGACTTGAGATGCCCCACATTGTGAGTAGCTGTGGACTGTTTATTATCAGTGCTACATGGCATCCTACTGTCTGAATATACCACAGTCTAGCCGACCAGAGTACTAATGATGAGCCTTGGAGTTTTCTTCCCTCCAGTTTGAGGCTATCAGAACTAGCTGCTGTGATCATTTCGATGCATGAATTTTGGTCTGTGCCTGACTCTCTCAGAAATACATGTAGGAGCAGAACTGCTGGGTCACAAGGGTAGGCATTGGTTCAGTCTTAGCAGACGCTCCTGAATGGGTTTCCGAGGTAGTTGTACCAATTTACACTTCAACCAGCATACTGCGAAGATTTTATTTCTCTTTGGTATGCTCCCATGTCATCTGAATTTTTTACAGTTACATATATTAATTCTACAATGTGAATGAAAGTGAAGTGTGAATTCATAAATAAGTCACAGCTTCAATCATGCCTTGATCTTACTTAATTTCTGAGAAGGGTTCCCCATTGCCTGCCAACAGAAGTGGAACCTCTGCACCCAGACATCCAGAACTCCCCACCCTCTGACTCCTTCACCCAGCCTGGCCAGGCACCTCAGGGCCCCATATGCCACCCAAGCCACTTCCTCAGCCTGATGCCCTCTCCTGTCCCTCCCTCCCTTCCTCGTCTCCTCTATCAGAACTCTAACCACCCCCAAAGAATTCAGCTTTAAATAAGATGTAGAGTGAACCAGGCACTCTCCACCTCAGCTTCCCCACCCACGTGGCTAACAGCACCAAACTCTTAAGATTGTCCTGCCTATTAAATGTAACAATGAGGCAACATGGTCATGTAATTACATTTATACTCAGGACATCCTAGGTGAGCTGTGGCACATAGCACTCAGTGAAGGTGGCTTTTATTAATGTGAATTTGCCGTTGTGCCAGATGCCATGCCAAGCATTTCATATAGGCACCATCTCACTTAACTGTCATGATAAACCAGGAGACAGCAGTGTTGTGGTGCAGCAATGCCAGTGCCCCGTTTTGTATCTGATCCAGCTTCCTACTATTGCATCTAGGAGACAGTGGATGATGACCCAAGTGCTTAGGGCTCCTGCTACCCATTTGAAAGATTCAAATGTAGTTCCTGGCTCCTGGCTTTGGCTAGCCCAACTCTGGCTACTGCAGGCATTTGGGGAATGAATCAGGGGATGAAAGATCTCTTTCTCTCTACCTTCATCTTTTTTTTATTTTTATTTTTTTACAGGCAGAGTGGACAGTGAGAGAGAGAGACAGAGAGAAAGGTCTTCCTTTGCCATTGGTTCACCCTCCAATGGCCGCCGTGGCCTGCGCACTGCGCTGATCCGATGGCAGGAGCCAGGTACTTCTCCTGGTCTCCCATGGGGTGCAGGGCCCAAGGACTTGGGCCATCCTCCACTGCACTCCCTGGCCACAGCAGAGAGCTGGCCTGGAAGAGGGGCAACCGGGACAGAATCTGGCGCCCCGACCGGGACTAGAACCCAGTGTGCCGGCGCCGCTAGGCGGAGGATTAGCCTATTGAGCCACGGCGCCGGCCACCTTCATCTTAATATCTGCCTTTAAAAAATAATTTTTTTTATAAAAAGGTTAATGGGCCGGCACCGCGGCTCAATAGGCTAATCCTCCGCCTGTGGCGCCAGCACCCCGGGTTCTAACCCGTCGGGGAGCCGGATTCTGTCCCGGTTTCTCCTCTTCCAGTCCAGCTCTCTGCTGTGGCCCGGGAGTGCAGTGGAGGATGGATCAAGTCTTTGTGCCTTGCACCTGCATGGGAGACCAGGAGAAGCACCTGGCTCCTGGCTTTGGATCAGCATGGTGCGCCAGCCGCAGCGCACTGGCCACAGTGGCCACTGCGGGGTGAACCAACGGAAAAAAGGAAGACCTTTCTGTCTGTCTGTCTCTGTCCACTCTGCCTGTTTTTTTTTTTTTTTAAAAAAAAAAGGTTAATGGGGGCCAGGGCCAGTGTTATAATGTGGCAGGTAAAGTTATCACCTGCAGTGCTGGCATCCCATATGGCGCTGTTCAAGTCTCGGCTGCTCCACTTCCAATCCAGCTCTCTGCTATGGCCTGGGAGAGCAGCAGAAGATGGCCCAAGTGCTTGGGCCCCTGCACCCATGTGGGAGACCTTGAGGAAGCTTCTGGTGTTGGATCAGCCCAGCTCCGGCTGTTGCAGTCATTTGGGGAGTGAACCAGCAGATGGAAAGTTGATCTCTCCCTCCCTCCCTCCCTCCCTCTGCCTCTGCCTCTGCCTCTTTGTAATTCTTTCAAATAAATAGAGAAATCCTTTTTTAAAAAGGTAAATTAACTTTCCCAAAACTATACACAGCTATCAGTGGCAGAGCTAAAGTCAAATCCTGGAACGTCTGCCTCCAAAGCCGCTAAGTTAAACCAATCAAAGCTCTATCACAGAATTCAACTGCCATCTTTGCCACTAAGACTTCCCCAATCTGCCACCGTAAGTCCCAGGGGCACCAGCCCATTGCACCATGAAACAGTTCTGTCAACCCAACTGGTGCTTACAGTGCAGCTCCCTCTCATTCACTTCCGTTCAGCACCCAGGACAGCACCCACAGTGCCTGTGCCCACTAGAATGGATGTGATTGAACTGGCTGGAGGATGTGTCCCCTAGGAAAACGCAATTTCTCCCACCAAGGCAACAAGTAAATCTTGGTTGGCTATTTATACCTGAATACAAATGTGTTTAATGTACCTCTCACAAAAGCAAATGTTCACAGGGAGCCGGATAATCAGATGATGACAGTGATAAATTATGAGAGCTGATATCATACATTTAGCATTTACCCTGTCCCAAAAACACTATTATACACATAGTTGAACCCCATCATAACACTGAGAGGTTAATATTATTGTCCCGGCCGGCGCCACAGCTCACTAGGCTAATCCTCCGCCTTGCGGCGCCGGCACACCGGGTTCTAGTCCCGGTCAGGGCACCGGATTCTGTCCCAGTTGCCCCTCTTCCAGGCCAGCTCTCTGCTGTGGCCAGGGAGTGCAGTGGAGAATGGCCCAAGTGCTTGGGCCCTGCACCCCATGGGAGACCAGGAGAAGCTCCTGGCTCCTGCCATTGGATCAGCACGGTGTGCCGGCTGCAGCGCGTCTGCCGCGGCGGCCATTGGAGGGTGAACCAACGGCAAAAGGAAGGCCTTTCTCTCTGTCTCTCACTGTCCACTCTGCCTGTCAAAAAATTTTAAAAAAAAAGTAAAAAAAGTATTATTGTCCCAATGTTACAACAAAGAAAGGCTCAGGGTAGTTTGACAACACGTCCAACATAACACCAGACAAGACAGAGCCAGCTGTGAAATCCAATTCTGTGCAGCCACAGATCCTAGAGGTCCCAGGAGTGTGGTGCTGGGAGGGAGAGGAGGAGGAAAACACATCTCTCACCTTGACATTTGTTGAAGGTGAGTATTATACACAGAGCCTGAAGCTGAGAGACGTAAAGTGACTTGCTCTGGGACCAGTGTCATGGCACAACAAAGTGCCACCATCCCCTATCAGAGCACCCCTTTGAGTCCTGCTATTCTACTTCTGAGCCAGCTCCCTACCAGTGTGCCTGGGAAGGTACTGGATGATGGCCCAGGCACTTGGGCCCCTGATGCCCATGTAGGAAACCAGGATGGAGTTCCTGGCTCCTGGTTTCGGCTAGGCACAACCCTGGCCAGTAGGGCCACTTGGGGAATGAACTGGCAAATGGAAGGTCTCTATCTCTGTGCTTCCCTCTCTCTGCTGCTCTTTCAGATCAATCAATAAATTAATGTTAAAAAAAAAAAACATGACTTGCTGCAGGTATCCCTGTTCTAAAACCCCTAACCATGTCACTGACAGTGACGGATCCCATCTCTCTGCATGGCCCACTCCAACGTCATATCACAGCCTGGGAAACCCCCTCCACACAAGAACTTGGAGTGTCTGAGTTATTCTAAGTCTTTGACAGGAACCCTAAGGCCCCTGGCATTGCTTCCCCTTCCCACAGCAACTGCTACTTCAGACAAATGACCTGGAGGCTGTTGCCTCTTCTCCCTCCGTGCCAACCTCTCACTGACCTAATTATTCCTGGTGACTTCAGTTGTGCATACTTCCCTCACCCAAGTCTTGAAATCCTTCTGAAAACTGGGGCCCGATCATCTGCAGGCACTCAGGAAGTGCCTCAAAGCTCTGATGTCACAGCCTGGCTGTGTCCCCAAGGACAGGTGGAGGAAGCACAAACTTTGATTACTTCCATGAGGGCCCCAACCGCCCCGGTCTTCTCCTTGGGCCCGCAAATCTACCTTCCCTTAAAATCAAAGAAGAGGTGTGGACATTTGGTGCAGGGGTTAAGACGCCACTTGAGATGCCCGCATCCACATCAAAGTGCCCGGGTTCTAGTCCCGGCCTCACTCCCTGTTCCCCACTTCCTGCTAATGTGCATCCTGGGAGGCAGCAGGCAGTGGCCTGAATACTTCGGTTCTTGCCACTTACACAGGAGACCTGGACTGAGTTCCCAGCTCCTGGCTTCAGCTTAGCCCAGCCCTGGCTGTTGCAGGAATTTGGGCAAGTGAACTAGTGAATGGAAGATCTCTTTCTGCCCATCTGTGTCTATCTCTCTGCCTTTCTAATAAATCAAAAACAAAAACTTCAGTTTAAAAAAAATTCAGGCCCCCTGATTAACAGCCTGTTCCTTCTCCCAGCTGATAGGCAGGCACCAATTTTTGCAGAACATCTTCAGGAGACAACGAGAACAACAGCACCCCCGTCTGGGCTGTAAACCCCACCCCAGTCCCATTATTAGTTTTATGGTCTTGAGCGTTTACATAGCCTCTCCATGCCTCAGTTTCCCCCTCTATGCTCACCCTGCAACCTACCTCCATGGCGTCCTTCTTCGCCAGCTCTCCAGGCTGTGCCTATGCAACTTTCTCAACCTCAACCCAGAGCTCATCTCTCTGATTAAACACCTTCAAGGGCATCCACTTCTTGCAGAATAAATTCCTAAGGCCTTGTCATACACTGCCTCCCTCCCCCAGTCCCACTCTGCATTTTCAGCCTTGTTTTCCCCGCTTTACCCTAGTGTGCTCTACATTATATTTACACAGAAGAATTCCAAGCATTCCATGTGGCTAACAAATCCCCACATTTCTTATCTATCATCCTGCCTATGAAAACCTCAGCATCCTCTTCTATTCTGCAGAAAGTTTTTAAAAGCAACTGCTTGGGAGCTGGCACTGTGGCATAGCGGGTAAAGCCGCCGTCTATGGTGCTGGCATCCCATATCAGTGCCAGTTCAAGTCCCGGCTACTCCACTTCTGATCCAGCTCTCTGCTATGGCCTGGGAAAACAGGAGAAGATGGCCCAAGTCCTTGGGCTCCTGAACCAGTGTGGGAGACCTGGAATAAGTTCCTAGCTCCTAGCTTCAGATCAGCCCAGTTCCATTCATTGCAGTCATTCAGGGAGTGAACCAGTGGATGGAAGACTTCTCTCTCTCTCTCTCTCTGCCTCTGCCTCTCTGTAACTCTTTCAAATAAATAAATCTTTTTTAAAAAAAGGTAACTGCTTATAGAATTATACACACAGAAAGTGCACAGTCATATAGTGCACAGCCGCACATGTATAGCTCGATGGGTAGTACAGTGGGCACTCAGCTGTGGACCCAGCATGCAGATCAGGAGACAGAACATTAGCAATGCCCAGGCCCCTTGTGCCCATTTCCAGTCATTTCTCCACCAACAGTAGCATCATCCTGACTTCCGATAGCACAGACTGGTTTGGTCTATTTCATACATTTTAAACTTTATTTTTTTAAAAAATGTGCTTATTTGAGAGACAGAGGAACAGAGTTCCCACACACTAGTTAATTCCCATTTAAATGCCTGTAATGGCTGGGGCTGGGCCAAGGCTGCAGCCAGGAGCTGGAAATGTAACCCAGGTGTTCCACATAGGTGGCAGGAACCCAGTCGTTTGAGCCATCGCCACTGTTCCTCAAGGCCTCACTGGCAGGAGGCTGGAATCATGAGCTAGAGCTGGGAATGAACTGAGGGACTCCACCGTGCTGGCACCTGCCTAATTTCTTAAGGATATTGCTGCCTGCTAATGGATAATCTAATGTGCTAACCTTTGAAGTCCACATCATGCCTTAGTCCATTTAAAAAGCACTTCAAATGCAGATTCAATGGCCCAGCAGTTTCACTCCTAGATATGTACTCAGAAGAACAGTGCACAAATTGTCACCAAAAGACACAGACAAGAATGAGTTTGGCAGAGCTACTTGCAATATTCCCATACTGAAGACTACCCACATGCTCTCAACAGCAGAATGGATGGAAATTACTTTGATATATTCACATAATGTACTATGATAAAGCCATGAGAATGAATGAGCCACAATGAAAGAATCAAGGTAGGTAAACCTTACAAACCTAATGTTGAGTGAAAGAAGCCAGACGCTAAAGAATGTATAGTAGGTGGCTCTATAAAAGTAAGCAGGGAGCAGATGTGGGATATTCAGGGGAGGAGGATGGTGGAAAGACTGTTTCTTTACTGTCTATCTGGCTTACATTTCGATTCCCCAAATGTTACATTTGTTAAGCGGATGTATGGAGAGCAGACAGCCCCAGGACAAGAGAAAAGCAAGGAAAGCCTAGTGCACGGCTGGCAGTCAGCAATGCCAGCTATTATTATTAACCTCTAAAGGGCCAATGGTCAAACATTCATTGACATCGCCTACAATAAACTGTCATTATTTCATAGATTCTACAAGAAGTGCTTTTAAACATTGCTGAAATTAAGAAACAAATGAGAACTCATATCATGTCACAGTTAAATTCTGACAGGTTTTAGCCGTCTTGATGAGACATAAAATAAATCTGTGACTCACAACTGAAGGCCTCTTAAATACTATAAAGTGTACAAGCCACAGCCAGAGGGCTGTGGGAACTGTCCGTGGTGCTGACCAGGCTCAGTGTACTGGCCAGCCTTGGGCAGGAGCAGGGCTCACAAGGAGAGGAGAAATAGGAGGCATCCCCTTCCTGAATTGGCTTTTAAACCACACTTCCATCCTAGGGGTCTTACTGGTGTCTGACACTCCACCCTCTAAGAATCACTATTTCCCACCAAGACCAGAACTTTACTGAGTTCAACTAGAGCCTACGAAAGTGTTTCACAACCACCACTTCATTTAAACCTCACAGCTCCAGTGAAGATAAACATTGTCTACACTTATAGGAGACAAAGCTGAAGCATGGAGGTTAATTAGCCTATCCACAATGCCAAAGCTGTTAACTGGGGATCCTGATCTTGGCTCAACACAGACCAAAGGATAATTTTGTCCCTTTAGGATGCATGATGCTGGGGGGAGGAACAAAGGCCTCAGATTGTTTTCCAGGAGGATTTGAAGGGGAAAGGGGGGAGATCATAGACAAAGATGAAATGGTGGAAGCAAGGGAGACAAAGTGCATATACGGATTTGAGAACTGGAGAGGAAGAGGGAAGACTGGGAAGGACCAACTGAGCAAGGCATGGGACTGTGCTTTGTAACTCTCAGGGTTCTGTGTCATTCCAACTTACCCAATAAAATATACACTTAGTGAGCCCATTTCCAATGCCATGCTTTTCTTGAATTTGAATAAGACACAATCTTTGTCCTTAAGGAGCTACCTTAAGGTAACAGAGAGAAGACAGTACAAGTAAGTAGTTATCATTCATTCAACAAACTCTACTTATTTCTTATTCCCTGCCAGAGCCTGTGCTGGAGACTCACAACACAGATGAATGAAACCCAGACCTTGTGGAAGCTCTCAGTCTACTAGAAGAGGCAGACAAGTAAAAGGGCAATTATAACACAAGATGTCATAATTACAACATAGCAAGGGCACAAATGTACATAGACTATTAAGAGCTGAGGAAGAGGGTAATGAATACAGCACTGAAGACAGAAGCAGGGTCTGGCTTGTAAGAATCGTTTCAATGCTAAATTATACTTGATTGCAAATAAAATCATAAGATTCCATTGCATAAGCAAGTGTCAGCTTCCGGAACAACAGAAGGTTATGTTGACAAACGGAGGATGTGCAGGGAAAAGATGAAACTTTGAAACCAAAATGTGAACTGAGGATGCAAAGTTCTGGATGCAGAGTGAATGCACTCAGCGTAGGGGTAGATGTTACATCAAACAGTGGGGGTAGCCGGGAGAGTCATTTTCTCTGCTCCAGTCAATGGCAGGGAGACTTCCCAGAGAAGGGAGTCACTGGAAGGAAGGTATGAAGTTTCCACACATGGCTGCCTTTCCCCAGGAAGTCATCTCCACCAGGACTGGGGACAAACTGAGTGAGTTCTGGAAGACGCTGAGTTGTGGGCAAAGGGAAGAATCGAGGTCCCCATCTGGCACCGGGAAGCTTCAGTATCCACACAAAATTCAAGACTTCCAGGATTTGCCCCAAGCCCATACTACAAGTCTGATGTCATGCACAAACCAGGTGCTCCATCTACACCAGATTACTCATCATCCACCAAATAGCCCACGTACTTCCGTCTTCTTAAGAGCACAGGCTCTCGAGCCAGAATAGCTGGGGCTGGGCCTCGAAGCATCCCTCTGCTGAGCAAACACAGCAAAGTTAGCGAACCTTTCTAAGCCTCAGTTTCCTCGTGAAATAGAAATAGTAAGAGAAACCACCGTGCAAACCGCTGCAAGAATTAAACTCTTCCCAGCTAAAGCTGTAGCAATCAATGGCCCCCAAACCTCAGTGGCTTACAGGACAAAGGCTTACTTCTTGCTCACATTAAACATCCTTTATGAGTTAGCTGTGTCTACCCCATGAACTCCTCTGAGCCCTGCACGAAGGAGCAAGCCCAGCTTAGGACGTGCTGTTCTTGTGGCAGAGGGGAACAGGAATGACCAGGAGCTTTTCCAGCTGCCGAACTTTGCTCTATTTCAAACTTCTAAAGAATGTACAACAAAAATATGGTCCCTAATAATGAAAAAGGCCAAGACTGCAAGGGAGATGGGGAATCAGTTTGCCCAAGGCCCCACCGCAAGTAAGCGGTGGAGGGACAGGATGCAAAACAAATCTATCCCATCCACACAGAGTGGGACACAAATGTTCATGGCAGAATTAATAATAGTCAAGAAGAGGAAACAACTCAAATGTTATTTGTGGCGGAACGGATGAGCAAGTTGTGGTACCTAAATGCAATGGGATATTATTCTGTTACAAAGAGGAATGAAGTACTGACACGTGCTAAACATATACAAACCTTGACATTATGCCAAGCTAAAAAGCCGGTCAAAAATGACCACGTATTCTATGACTTTTTATGAAACAACCATCACAGACAAATCCAGAGAGACACACAGCAGATGAACGGTTGTCAGGGGCCAAAGTGAGAGGGAATGAGAAGTGACTGCTGATGGGTTTCTTCTGGGGGTAACAAAATGGTCTACAGTTGGTTGTGGTGATGACTGTACCACCCTGAATACACTAAATCCACCGAACTACACAGTTTACACAGAACTATATGGTATGTGAATCTAAGATCTGCCTGTCTATCCGCTATCCATATATCTATCCATCTGTCTGTCCGTTCATCCATCCATCTATCCTTCAGCCACCCATCCATCCAACCACCTGCCCACATTTCCAATGCATCTACTGTTGTCTCCCGGGCCTGGCTCCTTACCCCTATTCTGTGTGGACCCTGAGAGTGCAGTGTGAGGCGCAGGTTTTGGTCAGGGGCAGCAGAGGGCTCCAGCTCAGCAAGAGGCCACCGTGTGAGGTCTGCTGCAAAGGCTGGACAAGCTGTGCAGTCTGGACCCTGGACATGTCACCTTCAGCACACACACATGCACTGGTAGCCCCAGTGAGGCCCATGTATAAAAACAAGCAGTGGGCACACAGGCAGTGGGGATGTAGGGGAGAGGATGAGGCTGGGGGTGACGAAACACCTTCCTCCCAGCTCCACCAGGGCAAACCTGTGTCCCAGGCTCCTTAACCGACATACATCCATCTTCCTTCAGAGCCTACGAGACCAGCTGGGTCCACCTGGCACAGCACTCACCAAAGCAAACTCACCTTGGACGAGAAGTTCTCAGCACCAGGCAGCTTTAAGCAGCACATCCCTTGTGGCTCAGCTCAGCTCATCCACATCCCACGGCTGCTTAAAACCCAGTCCCTCTCTACACTGTTCTGCAGGATGGCAGCTACCCTGTGCCCAGCAAGTCTTCCCGACAAGAGCCTCCCACATACCTGCTGAATGCATGCCGGGTCTCCCACTCCTTGGAGAGGAAACCACCCTTTGTCTCCTGACCATTTAAACACACACGTCCCTTGACTTGCCTTAGCAGAGTCGAGAGCAGCTGGGCCTCATCTGGGTGGGCCTTGGTTTCTTTGCACTCCTGCAAAGGAGGGCACGGACCCTGTCTCTGTAGATTTGTGAGGGTACCTGGCACTCAGCAGGGGGCTTCACACAGAAACCAAGGGCCTAATGAATTCCAACCTTTCTCAAACTTCAACAACCAAGCAGATTCTGTACCCACCCCACCCCACCCCACCTCCCAGGTAGGGCCTGAAATTCTGCCTGTTGATACTGCTGGTGTGGGGTCTACATACTGAGCAGCAAGACTTAAGCCCAGCCCCCTCACTCTCGTCTGATTTCTTTGCCTTTCTTTTTGGTCCTGCAAGCAGTGTCTTGAGTGTTGATGAAAGCTACTCTTTCCTTCCTTAGAGAAGGACCTACTTGCACACACACACCACCATATGTTGCAGAAAAGATGGGAGTCTGCAGTCCACGGGTTGAAAACCATTCTTTTGCACATACAAACCTTAGTTCTGGTGGAAAAGAGGATGTGATGGGGCAGCAAGGGGGGCGGGGGGAGGAGCCTCAGTGAGGAGTCAGGACTCCTGGGTCTGCTCCCAGCTCCATTATCAACTTTCTGTGTGACACCAGACCCAGTTTCTACCCCTCTGAGCTTCAGTTTTCCCACCATGAGGGACTGGACAGATTGGGGATGATAAATAGGTTTTCTCTTTTTCGCCAACTCTGGTAGCTGCTGCCTGAAATACCCTGTGTTGAGAATTCTTAGACTGTGTCTGCACTTGGCAGAAAAGGGTGTCATGATTGATTGGTGATGCCTGCCATGGTCCCCAAAAGGGGGGGGGAGGCTTGATTGATTGGTGATGCCTGCCAAGGTCCCAGGCCTGGGGGGCCATGGGCTTCCTGCCAGATGTCAGCCTATCCCAGAGAGCCCTTCCAGATGTGACATTCGACAGCTCACTTTCAGTCCTGCTGGGTCAGGGAAAGAGAAGTCAGTGTTTGTTCTTAAGGGGACAGGAAGGGGTAATTCTCTGAGCTGCTGCCCAGCAGCCCCCTTTGAGAAGAGGGAGCAGAATCCCTGCTTGGTGGCAGAAAAGGATAGCGTGTCCTTGCACTCCCATCCTTGGCTATTTTTAACTTCAAGGACAGAGGCTCAGGCAGAGGCAGAAGGGTCACCCCACTTCCTGAGAGGGAGGAAGCCACTGCCCTCCCATCATTCCCAAGTTGCTCCATGGTTGGCCAAGGGAGGGGCAAGACAAGCCGCCAAGGCACTGAAGGGTCCCCAGCTCCGAGCGACTCCCCCACCGCTCCATCCCCCCGGCTCTAGGCAGGGCCAGTCGCCCCTCCTTGACACGCAGACCCCTGTGCCAGAGTCTCTTCTGCTGCACCCCGAGATTGTTCATGCACTCACGCGGTCCACGTCCACATGCCAGTCCTTACACTTGGGCTGAGAACGCAGCATCAAGTAAGACAGATGGGGTGGCAGTGGTCCTCGACAGTCACGCCCTTTCAGTCCTGGGTCAATGACAGCACCCGGGATGGTGCAGGACCCTGCAGGATCACTGAGAAGGGTGTGGAAGAGGATGGCGCTGTGGTCATCACGTGTGCCCGAGGGATGGCCTTGTTCATCTTTCTATCCTAGGACCTAAGAGCCAACCTGGCACAGAGCAGTGTTCGGGGAGTATTGTTTTGGTTGAAACTATTACACAGGAGGCATCTTAGGGACTTTGAGAATGCTACAGTAGCCATCTCAGGCTAGGTGAGACTCACTCATTCATTCATCTACGAAGTCTTTTTAAGCACCTTCTGCATGTCCAGGGCTGTTTGAGGCTAATGCACCAGAGCAGGGAGCAAAAGAAAGAAAAGCAGACTGCCCTCCTGGAGCTCCATCCCAGAGAGGCAAATGTCAGCTGAGACAAAGGAGAAGAGATAGAGAGAGTGCCAGAAAGCGACGTGTGGAGGGATGGCATTTCTTTTGTAAACAGGTGGTCAGGGAGGCCTCGCTAGGGTATGTGGGTAAAGACACAAACCATGTAGACAGGTGTCTGGGGAGAGCACTCCCAACACAGGGACCAGCAGCCGCAAGGCCCTGTGGCAGCTGATGTCTTTTATGTTGAATGGACACCAAGGCATGCAGAGAGGCTGGGGCAAAACAGGCAAGAGGGGATGGCACGCGATGAGGGCCCAGACAATGTGCAGGTGGGGGCCGGCAGGCTCTGGGAGCCAGACACTCCCTGCGCCCGAGCCTGGCGTACAGTGGCTGGAAACCATGGTAACAAGGATGACGACGATGATGATAAACACAGCCAGCTCTCACTCGCCCGGGCGCCAGGTGCTATGCTACACAACTAACATGGGCTTGCTTATGTAATCCCCACAGCAAGCTGTGAAACAGCTCCTCTATTATTCCCATTTTACAGATGAGGAGGTCCAAGTTCAAAAGGTCTGTGCAGCTTGGAGGTGGCAGGGCTGGGATAGGACGGCTTCCAGTTCTGGATCCCAGCCAGTCCTGTCCCACACGGACCAGGAGCGCCAGCTTCCTCTCTCCCAGACTTCTTGAGCCTTTTGGACTCTTGAAAATCTGTTAAGTGCCATTTTTCCCCAGGGAAAGATTCTGGTTTTCCCAAGGGAAAACAAAACACGCAGAAGCACAAGGACATAATTTCATGAGGTTCAAGGTTAGAAAATTCAGTCCTGAAAGTAAGCATTTAAGAACACGTGGAGCCGAAACAAGAATTGTCAGAGCTTTCCAGAGAGGTAAGAAGGGAATGTGGCTGTCTGCAGTGGCAGCCACACTGCTACAATTTGCTATGAGCCTCCTGGAAACAGGCACTGGTGGAGTCATAGCTCACTGACACCTCAGTCTAACCCTGGGAGGTCCCTGAGAGCATGCTCCCATTGCAAATGAGGGAACGGAAGCACAGAAGGGTCAAGCGACTGGCCCGAGGACACAGAGCGGGCACGTGGCTGAGCTGGCTCGACCTCAGCTCTAGCTGACCCCAGGCCTCAGTGCGCACTGCAAACAGGTTCTTTTTTCTCTCATCATCCCTTCTTCATCTTCCCTGGAAGGGGAAGAAACTGGATCAAGGTCTCACAGCTCGGGGCATTCAGAGCTGGAGCTGGAGCCGTGCTGCCCAGTAGGGACACCACTTGCCCCATGTGACCACTCACAGTAATCAAACGTCTTAACAGATAAGAATGCAGTCCTCGGCTGCACGAACCACCTCTCAAGAGGTCTCTCCATGCTCCGTGTGCACACCTCCCTCCCTGCAGATGTTCCTATCAGGCAGCACTGATCTAGAACTTGATCTCTTGCCTCCCAACCTAGGGTTTTTCCACTTTCAGGGCTTCTGGATATTAGACTTGTCTGCTAAATGCAGTGACCCACCAAGAAGAGATGCGAATCGGGTGGCTGAGGCTGTGCTAGACAAAGAGCTCAGAGAAACGCATCTAGTGGGGAAGCTTCAGTTGACATCTACACGGGGAAAAAAGACACAGAGCTTGGGATCCACCTTACCAGCATGTGTCGGATACAGGGATTCTCTTTAGGATAACACTTCTCTCTTCCTCGTTAGGGTTTGAGGTTTCTTTACCATGGGACAGGACCTTCCACCCAGCAGAGAGAGACAGCAGGCTGATGGCCACTTCCCCCGGGAGACAGAACAGGGTGCCCAAGCTCCTGCTTACTTTTCCAGGATGGGGAAGAAGCTGAGACCGGGGCGGGGGGGGGGGGTGCGTCTATAGCCACGCGTGGACCCAACAAATCCAGTGGGGCCTGGACTTGGAGAAGCCAAGCTAGGGGCACAGGCAGAGACTCAGGGCAGAGTGAAGGCTGCAGGAGTGGACAGAGTATGGGCTGCACCTGCAGCGGTCAGAGCAGCTCTGAGCACCCAGCCCACAGGATGCCTCAGTGCCTGTAAGGTGTTCCGGGGTGGCATGATCAGACCCTCCTGCAGGAACACCATGCGAGGAGGAAGCGAGGGCCACACAGTTGCCGCTCAATGGCCTGGCACAGAAGGCTGAGGAAGCCCCTTTGCCCTGCACGTAACTGTCTGCGCCTCTCTCCCTCGCTCCCTCCACATAGCGGGTGCTGTAAAAGTCTGCTGGAGGTGGGGAAAGAGACACATGTGAGGTGGAAGACACGCAATTCAACACCCTTCCCAACTCCAACCAGCTGGGCGGGCTCCAGCCTCCCTGACCTCCGTCTTCCTGTCAGCAAAATGTGGGCATCTCTGCTCCCTATTGGACCAGCACCGTAAAGATCTCACAGCACCATTAACGACGACTGTCACCCAGCGAGCACCCCCTCGTCTGCAGTAGGCCTGGGAATGCATTAAACACTCAGCACAAACTGCTCCGATGTTGAATTCCCATGCGAACATCTTACACAGCCGTAACAACAACAGTGAGTGATATGAAGGGGGTGCCTTCCTACTGCGTCGGCCCAGCTCATGGGGTCCTTCCAGGGGTGAGCACTGGCACCATCTCCATGGACAGACAGGACACTGAGCCACGGGGAGCTTTGTCATTTGTTTACGATCAGCTGGCAGCAGAGCACAGAAGCGGGAGGGGCGCTCAGCCCAGGTCTGTCTCACTTCACCACGCGTGCACCTGTTTGTCTCCAAATGCAGTCAGGACTCTGACCACAGTGGTCTGTACCCAGGGGGTCAGCAGGGCCCTCCCTGTGCCGGGCACAGAGAAGCAGGGCCTGCTGCAGTTGTGAGCATCTCCCATCACTACTAAGCCCCCATTGCACCCGGATGACGGCTCCCCAGATGGAAGCCGGAATCGGCACAGCGAGATCCGAGTGTGGCTGAACATTGGAATCACCTGGGAAGCATGAGCAGTAATAGATTTCCTGGTTCCACCGGAGACTTCTAATTGAGGGGGCTGAGGCTCAGTCTGCTGGGGCCAGCATTGTGGCGTACTGGGTAAAGCAGCCACCTGCGATGCCAGCATCCCGTATGTCCCAGCTGCTCCACTTCCAATCCGGCTCCCCATTAATGACCTTGGAAAGCAGTGGAGGATGGCCCAAGTGTTTGAGCCCCAGTACCCACGTGGGAGACCTGGAAGAAACTCCTGGCTTCAGCCTGGCCCAGCCCTAGCTGTTGCAGCCATTTAGGGGAGTGAACCAGCAGCTGGAAGCTCGCTCGCTCGCGCTCTCTCTCTCTCCCTTCCTCTCTCTCCCCCCACCTTCTGTAACTCTGCCTTTCAAATAAATAAAAATAAATCTTTAAAGAAAAGTCTGTGCCGAGCAGGTGGAGAAGCACAGACTAGTACGAGGCTGAGCACCCTCCTCCCAGAGACTGCTGGATTCCAGAGGCCACGGGAGCCACCAAAGCACCCAGGACATGCTCCCCTGCAACACGCAGGCTGCTCGATTTTAGCAGAGGCTTGCTTGGGCCAGCACTGTGCCAGGGGCGACCCCGTGGTCCTGCAGACTCCTCTCAGGCACCTCCTCCCTGGGTTCCTTTCTCCTCCTCCAGGAAGCTCTCCCTGATTCCCAGAGCCTTCTTAGGGCTTTCTCAACAGGTAAGAGCCTCATTTGAAGAATGTCTTCACACCTACCCTCCACCCCAACCTAGGCTAAGGCAGCACCAGTGTCTCCCTGCAGCCTGCGCACCCAGCACCCAGGGCCCGGCCAGGTGTAGGTGCTCACTGCACGCTTGCCCTGCTCCATGAAAGATGGGCAGAGGAAGCAGCGGGGCACTTGAGCTCGGCAGGAAGGAAGTAATCCAGGTCACCAGGTTGGGAGGAGACAGAACCTACAAATCCTCCCCACCACTGCTCAGAGGCGGCCTGGGCTATTTATAGCTCACAAGCCTTCTGCTTCTTGCATTTAAATGCCGGGCCAGGCATGGAAAAAAAAATCCTGGGGAGGTCTGTCGGCTTTAAAATTTATTAACTTATGTTTTCACAAGAACAGGGGCAGCAAAGAGGAGCCGAATGAGCCGTGGCTATGGGGGGGAGCCTCCCCGAGCTGTTCCAAGTCTGGGTGCACACAAACCCCACACAGCTGCAGACCGGATCCCAGAGACCCCAGTGTCCCCGTGGAGGCCAGGCCGGGAAGGTCATTTTAAGGTCATTTTCAAATGGCAGCTTCAGTTTACAAAATAGCATCACAGCAGGGTTCTGCTGTGGTTGAAGCATGTGTTCCCACATGTGCACACATGTGAAGACACATGTGCACACACATGTGCACAGACACACACTCCCTAGGGAAAGAGCCCTGGGATTAAACCATCAACTTCTGGATTACAGAATTGTAGTTTTTAATGTTTCTGTGTGTGTGCTTTCTCTTTATCTTCCTCAAATTTCCACTCTGGGTACATCCAGTACAGACCAAGGGGGGCTGACCCATAGGAACCGGCTCTGCCATTTGTTGGCTCTGTGTGGCCTTGGGGAAGTTCCTGAAGCTTCTCCCCCTCACAGAGGGGATCGCTGGACCCTTCTCAGAGGTCTCCTCTGCTGGTTGTGCCAGGTACCATGCTCGGACTCTTAAATCTTAGCCTAGCATCTGGAACATGGTAAGTGCTCATGACGTGCTCAACCAGTAGCACACTATTTAAAATTTTTATCTGAGAGACAGGAAATGAAAGAGATCGAGAGATCGAGATCCTGTATACTGGTGCACTCCCCAACTGCCTACCACAGCTGGGGTTGGGGCTGGGTGAGGCCAGAGCCCAGAACCAGAAACGCAACACCAGTCTCCCCCTTGGGGGGCTGCAATCCAGTTTCTTGAGCCATCACTGCTGCCTCCCAGGGTCCCCATCAGCAGGTCGCTGGAGTGAGGAGTCAGAGCTGGGCTCCGAACCCAGCACCTGGTGTGGGACGCAAGCCCGTCAGCACCGGCGTCCCAACCACTAGGCTCAACGCCCGCCCCCCTCCAGTGCTTCCGGAAGCTACACTCCTCTCCCACTCGGGGTGTGGAAGGAGCGCTGAGCCACGCCCTCTCAGAGGCCTGCCTCCCAGCTCCACCCACCAGGCGCAGAGCAATGACTCGCTCTGCGCTCAGTCTTCTGGCTTTTTTCTTCTTTTCTTTCTTTCTTATCTTTCTTTTCTTTCTTTCTTTTTTTGACAGGCAGGGTGGACAGAGAGAGAAAGGTCCTCCTTTGCCGTTGGTTCACCCTCCAATAGCCGCCACGGCCGGCGCGCTGCAGCCAGTGCACCGCGCCAATCTGAAGCAAGGAGCCAGGTACTTATCCTGGTCTCCCATGGGGTGCAGGGCCCAAGTACTTGGCCCATCCTCCACTGCCTTCCCGGGCCACAGCAGAGAGCTGGCCTGGAAGAGGGGCAACCGGGACAGATTCCGGCACCCCGATCAGGACTAGAACCCGGTGTGCCGACGCTGCTAGGTGGAGGATTAGCCTAGTGAGCCGCGGCGCCGGCCTGCTCTGGTCTTCAGTAGGCGCTGGTCCTGGCCGAGGCTCCAGGGCCTTTCCCAGCCTACCTGCCCCTCTCCGGGTTCTCCTTCCTCCCTGTACCCACATCCTAAATTTAGTGCCTATTTTTCCACCACAGACATTAATTAAACTCAGGAGTCCCCTGCTGACCACAGGCTCCGCCGTGGCCTGGGGCACGTTGCCTCCCAGCCTGGTAGACAGCAGTCAGCACGGGCCCTATTCTGCTACCCTTCCTTCTGGGACGAGGGCAGCCTGGGTGCTGCATCTCAGCACCTGGCATGCGGCAAATGCCTCCTGACCTCATCAAGAACGCCTTAAAAACGAATAAAACAGTGCAGAGCCTTGGCTAGGCTCGCAGATTCCAGCGCCAGGCAGGTCTGTGTGTGTACTTATTGCTGAAGGCCCTAGGCCAAAGGCGCCCCAGCCTCTCTGAGCCTCAGCTTGTTCCTCCGTGCAATGGGTATGACGACTGTTATACGTTCCTCACAGTCTGACACTGCAACAGCATAATCCAGGTTAGAGGCCCAGAGTACCTGATGCAAACGAAACAAAATAAACAGTAGCTACCGTGAGAGGCTGAATATTTAACATGTAAAATGGCTTAATGGGGCCAGCGTCGCGGCTCACTTGGCTAATCCTCCGCCTGCGGCGCCAGTACCCTGGGTTCTAGTCCCAATTGGGGCACCGGTTCTGTCCCGGTTGCTCTTCTTCCAGTCCAGCTCTCTGCTGTGGCCCGGGAAGGCAGTGGAGGATGGCCCAAGTGCTTGGGCCCGGCACCGGCATGGGAGACCAGGAGGAAGCACCTGGCTCCTGGCTTCAGATCAGATTGGCACAGCGTGCCGGCTGTGGCCACCATTTCGGGGGTGAACCAATGGAAGGAAGACCTTTCTCTCTGTCTCTCTCACTAACTCTACCTGTCAAAAAAAAACAAAAACAAAAACAAAAAAAAACAAAAAAGGCTTAATGGTTATCGCGGGATCCCAGGGTGTCAGCACTCTCCCCTCAGGTCTCGCCCATGGCTCTCTCCACGAACTCACAGCCACGCTGCTGTTGGCACAAAGGTGTCCAGGTGTGGGCAGGCGCTGGGCCAGGCCTTGCAGCCATGGGCACCAGAGAAGGGGCGCTCTTTCTAAAGTCCCCTCCCTTAGGAGGAGCCGACTTTCAACTCTGCCACCAGGCACGGGGGCCATCGAGGCAAAAGGTGTCGCATGCTGCATGGCTGACCAGACCAAGGACATGCACCCATCAGGGGAGGTCCTCTCCCATACCAGGGACCATCAGGGGAGGTCCTCTCTCAGACCAGGGACATGGGCCCATCAGGGGAGGTCCTCTCTCAGACCAGGGACACGGGCCCATCAGGGGAGGTCCTCTCTCAGACCAGGGACACGGGCCTATCAGGGTAGGTCCTCTCCCAGACCAGGGACACAGGCCAATCAGGGGAGGTCCTCTCCCAGACCAGGGACATGTGTCCATCGGGGGAGTTCCTCTCAGACCAGGGACACGGGCTCATCAGGGGAGGCTCAGTGTAGTATGGCTTTCTCACCTCAGAAGGACACAGCACTGCTGCCCCAACACCCCCGCCACTATCATGGGGCCCAAGGCAGGAGTACACGCAGAAGCTGTCCCACTTGGCTAAATACTGAAGTCATGAATCAGGCTATTAAATAAAATATGCCCTATCCTCCTATTCTGACACATATGCCTCCATAATGACCTTGAAGGCCAGGCCACATACAAATTTAGAACCTCTGAGCACCACGGCATGCCATTCTCACCCCACGAACAGTGTCTCTGGGGCCACGCATCTGGGCACTAGTGGTGGACAGAGTCACTCCCAGGAGGGTGAACCCAGAGAAGGGGTCTGGGCACCCCAGGAAGCTGACTCAGGGCCACTAGGACAGGGACCCCAGGGTCCCCAGGGCACAGCCCCCTGCCAGGAGGGATCTGGCTGGACACAGGCTCACAACCCTGGAGCTGGAGCTTTCTGTCCTAGAGTGAGGACAGGAACAAGGCCACGTCCACCACGCACTGAGCACGCCACGAGAAAACTCAAGAGACCCAGACCCAGTGGACTGTTTGGGGCACCATGGCCCGATTTCCACCAAACCCCTTCACAAATCAACAGATCTGCCAGGAGTCGGGGAGGGCGTGGTGGGAGCTTCTCTCCCTTTCCTCGCTGGCAAGGCCCAGAGGTAGAGACTCAGTTCTCTGGACAGCCCAGGGCACCTGTCGGCCCAGTCTCGACTCCAGGCCTCCTCCGGACCCTGCTCCTGGCTCCCAGCCAGGGCGGGACTCGACGATTCTTTAAGCCCCAACCTTAACTAAAGAGTGGTTTTCTTTTATTTTTTTATTTTAATTTTTTTTTAAGATTTAGATATTCACCTCTGGTGAGAAATTATGGGTTTCAAGAGTTCTTGACAAAGAGCTTCATTCCAGGAACGTAAAGCCGGCATTTTAAATTTGGTTCTTATTCACTGCTGGAAAGTATTAGAATGAAGATTACAAATTTAATAATGCAACACAGCCGGAACTGGCCCGGCCTCGTCTCCGGGAGAGGAATTTGTTCCTGCCTTCACACCAGCACTCCCAGCCTCCCAGCGTCACCAGGCCAGCCTGGGGACACGCTCTTGACTTCTGTCCCCCGCACGCTGGCCCACACAGCCCGCCTGACACCAAGCGCGTCACCACCGTGGTTGAGGACTGTCTGCTGGCATGGCCGGATCTGGGGGAGCACCCCTGGGCCTCTTGGCTCCATCTTTCCTGCCTGCAGCCTGAGGGGACTTTGAAGATTTGCAGACCCCAAATCTGAGTCTGCCACAACCCTGCTGAAAACCCAACAGGGACTTCAGCTGTCCTTAAGGGCAAGGAAGGTCCCGTTCTGCCATCTCACCAACTACTCGCTCCTTTCCTTGGGCTTCCAAACACCCACGTCCCCTTCCCACCTCAGGGCCTTTGCACGGCTGCTGACACTAACAAGAGCTAATATTTACTGGGCACTGGCTATGTTCCAGGTACTGTGCTAAGGACTCATGGGTACCCTCTTACCTCTACCCTGTGAGGCAGGCAATAGAGACAAGTGGTTAGGCTTGGACTGCAGCGCCAGACAGCTGGACTGGAATCTTTGCTGTGTGATTGTGGGCAAAACCTTCCCGTGTCAGCTTCCTGGACGACACACTAAGGATGGAGACAGCACCTACCTCCCAGAGCAGCTGGCAGTCTCAGAGGCGAGGGGTCTCATGTAAGTAGTGTTAACGACCCTGGGCCCCTTCCAAGGAGAGACAGGGGCACCGCTGTGTGGCTGTGTGGGAAATGTGGTGGCGGCCACACAACGACCAGCGGGAGTGTGGTCTCCACACCCTGAAATCCTCAGTTTTTACCATGTGTGGATAATAGGAAATTTGGAAAATATTCCCCCATCCAATATACTATGCATAATTCTGTATTCGTAGTTAGTATTTCCATCCGTGGAGGGAAGGGAGCGGCAGCAAGCGCCAATCACACAGGCAGAATCCAGGACTCAACCCTCCGTACCAGTCACGCTCTCCAAGCCTGTGCTGTCTGCCTCGGGGCATCCTGACTCACCCCACCCCCTGCCGCCCCTGTGTTCCTTTGGTCACCTCAGCCTGCCCCGGTCTCAGCTTAGCTGCCTGGCCCCGGCCCCCCAGCCAGCTCTCTTTGCTGTGGCCTCTCCTTGCACCCTGCTCTTGTCCTCCATGGCACACAGAGTAGTGATCAGATTAGTACTTGTTCCTTTGGGGTGTCTGGTGCCCAGCCTTCTCCCCTCCAGACTGGACACTCCGTGAGGGCAAAGACCAGGCCTGAATTAGTTGACAGAAAAGGGCCTGGCCACGAGCAGCCTCTGGCGGAAGAAAGGGAGACAGGGAGAGGGGGCACTTGGAGATTCAGCTCTGCTTCTCCCTAACGGTACCCCTGGGGGGGATGCACACGGGTCACCTTGTGCACCCCTGACCTGCGTGGCAGAGGAAAAGCTGACACAGCCACCCTGAGCAAGCACTGGAGAGGGCAATGCAAAACATCGTGAGAACACCCAGGAGCAACGATCGGCTCCACTCGGGAGCAGACAGGGGTGCTTCTCAGAGGAGGTGGCACTGCAGGCCTGGAGGAGAAGGACGGGGACGAGCGCTCCAGCCCGGAGAACGGCCCAAGGGGAGGCAGCGAGCAGAAACTCACAACCACCAAGCGTGAAGCCGCCTGTCGCCTGGGAAGGCTGGACCGGGAGGCTGGATAATCTGGCGCTTTCCGAAACTTGTTCCTCCTGCCACCTTCTCTCCAGCACACTCTCCCCAGAGCCCCGGACTTCCCTCCCACATCCCCTGCCCTGGGGGAACCTCCTCCTGCCAGCACCTGCATTTCTTTGCCCGTGGTCACCCCCTATGGCAGACGGGAGACAACAGGCACCAACCAACTCTCCCCTCCCAACCCAGCAGCCCTCAACCAACGACTGATGGGAGATGGGGTATCCACACCCCAGCTCCCTCCCTCCAGGGTGGGAAAATGGAGGTGCAAGTCCTGAAGCCGTAACCCTGTCTTGCTGCCTATTCTCATAAATAAAGTTTTATTAGAACTCAGCCTCACCCGTTCATTTACATATCGTCTGTGCCTGCTTTCTCACTACAACTGCGTGATTAAGAAGTTGCAACAGAGACCGTATGGTCTGCAAAGACTAAAATACCGGCTGTCTGGCCCTACACAGATGCCTGCCCAGCTTGTTCGCCACGGTCCCCCGAAAGTCCCCAACGAGACAATGCTCCAGGGTCCGCACGTGGGGCCGCCTGCCTGATGCCCTGCTTCCTGGCTTCTTTCTCTGCCTCACTTTCTCATTCCCCTCCTGGGGTTTCATCTGTCACCTTCGTGACCCACGTGGACCATGGACAATCGCCATTCAACTGTGCTGACTTACAAAAATGGCAGTTTCATGGGGCTCCACCTGATACTTGCCCTTGAGTCCTTGTTTTAGGGTCTGCTTCTGGGGAAATCCAAACTAGGACAGGAGGTGACATCACTGTGCCCATTTTACAGGGGAGCCCCTATTTGACACTATCCCCTGCACAAACATCGCCCCCCTCAGCAAAGGCCGGGAGAGCTTCGATTCTGGAGCCCTTACCCGCCCCTGAGCCACAGCCTTGGCTCGTCCATAACAGGTGCAGTATCATGAAGACATGCGGGTTGCCCACTGCTTTTACAAGCCAGTGAATAAACTAAGGTCCGAACAGAAGAACGACTTGTTCCTAGTCACCAGTGGCAGAAACAGGAGCCAGAATCCAATTTTCTTACGACAAATCCAAGGTTCATCCCACATCAGCTCCCCCCGAGCCCCCAACTCAGGGGGCCTGTTGGGGTTCCCACCCACCTCTCCAGACACTGGACCTCTGCTCACCGTCCTCGGGTGAGATCAAGCAGATGAAAGGGCTCTGTCAGACACAAAGGAGTTTCTGATTGCAGTGTGCAAAGTAGAAAGTCAGAAGAGGCACCCTTCAAAGAGGGACTTGGACGGAAGCCCACACAGCCACTCCAGGTACACATGTATATTCATGGCACACAGCAACCGCACTGCAGAATGCTGGGAAGCCCTTGGGGCTGCAGTCAGGCCTGGGTGGAGGCCGACACCACCCCTCGGCAGCTTTGTGACCGCAGCTTGGCCGAGTCCAGCCCGAGGCTCAGTGTCTCCATCCTGCCTCATGTGGTGGCCATGTCCACCTCGCAGGAAGGTGGTGAGGGTGACCCGCGAGGAGGGCTGGATATTGCTCCTTGTGGAGCTGAGGAGCCCAGACAGGAGATGGCTGGAGCCGGCTGCTGCCTTGGCCAGACCCACCCTCACTGCCTGCCTTTTTCTAAAATTTATTTATTGGCACCAGCGCTGTGGCATAGCGAGTAAAGCCGCTGTCTGCAAGTCCCAGCATTCCATATGGGCACTGGTTTGAGTCCCAGCTGCTCCACCTCCAATCCAGCTCTCTGCTATGGCCTAGGAGAGCAGTAGAAGATGGCCCAAGTCCTTGGGTCCCTGAACCCACGTGGGAGACCGAAAGAAGCTCCTGGCTTTGGATTGGCCCAGCTCCGGCCATTACGGCTATCTGGGGAGTGAACCAGTGGATGGAAGACTTCTTTCTCTTTCTCTCTGTCTCTCTCTCTCTCTCTAACTCTACCTTGCAAATAAATAAATCTTTAAAAAATAAATAAAATTTATTTATTTATTTGAAAGTCAGAGTTACGGGGTTGGCGGGGGAGATCTTCCATCTGCTGGTTTACTCTCCAACAGCTGCAGCAGCCAGAGTTTGGCCAGTCCAAAGCCAGGAGCCTGGAACTCCATCCAGATCTCCCACAAGGATAGGAGGGGCCCAAGAACTTGGGCATCTTCCTCTGCTTTCCCCAGGCAATTAGTAGTGAACTGAATTGGCAGTGGTTCAGCCAGGACACAAACCGGGGCCCATGTGGGATGCCGGCATCACAGGCGGAGGTTTTCACCCACAATGCCATAGCATCAGCCCCACCAGACCCCTTTAACCAAGCAAGTCACCCATCCACAGCCGCTGTGAGTGTCTGCTGGTACCAGCTCCTAGCGGCCCTGTCACTGCTGAACTGCCCTGATACAGGAGCACAGAAGAGGAAGCCATCCACCCCCAAGGGCCCTCCAAGGACAGGCTGAGGCCTGACTGCAGCTGAGAGCCCACAGCTGGCTACTGCTCTTCCTGCCCGTCCCACGCCCGTCATTCTAGCAGGTTTCACCCGAGGGCATGCCACAGGCCACGGCTTGCCCAGATATGTGTCCTAGGCCAAGACCATGGGCATAGGTGGGGGCTTCAAAGTTCATGAAAACTGTGTATTATGAGAAAACCACGCACGGGTCTCAGCATTGTTTAGAACAAGCTCATCTTCTAATTCTGCCTTCCACAAGCATTCTGAAGCACCCTCAGGCAAACTCACCCACCTTCTGCAGTCTTCTCAGGTTGACACAACTGCAGGCCAAATTCTCCCGGGCTGGAGGTACCCGCCTTGTTCCTCTCGGTGCCTGGCTGCCCAGGTGGGGGCCTGCTGCCAGGACTCAGTACGCCCATCAGAAGTAGAGCCAGATGGCCAGGCCTGGGTGGCCCCTAGGGGGGCCCAGGCAGGTGAACAATGTCTCCCATGACATTTGCTGAAGCATTAGCTCGTTTCCATTACAGGCCTGGATCAGGGCCATGTCCTCACACCCATGCCCAGGGTGACTCCAGGTGGCATTTACCAAGGACTGAAGAGCTAGAGATACCAGTGAAGACCTAAAGAGCCTCAGGTGCCAGCAAGGATGGGGCTGGCCACGTGGGACAGCTCAGGGGAAGGGGAAAGGCCCTGAGCTGGGACCCTGGAGGCACCATGAGGGTGTTCCTGGCTTTGACCTGCTGTGAGGTTCTCAGCAAATCAGCATTCTCTCTGGGCCTCAACTTAGAACGGATGACTCAGAGAGACTGCCAGCTTCGAGGTGCTAACACAGTACCAGCTACTGCCTTTTTTTTTTTTTTTTTTTTTTTAAGATTTATTTATTTGAAAGGCAGAGTTACAGAGAGGCAGAGGCAGAGAGAGAGAGAGAGAGAGGTCTTCCATCCACTGGTTCACTCCTCAAATAAACACAACGGCTGGAGCTGGGCCAATCTAAAGCCAGGAACATCTTCTGGGTCTCCCACACGGGTGCAGGGGCCCAAGGACTTGGGCCATCTTCTACTGCTTTCCCAGGCCATAGCAGAGAGCCGGATGGGAAGTGGAGCAGCCGGGACTCAAACTGACACCCGTATGGGATGCCAGCACTGCAGGCGCTGACTTTACCCGCTATGCCACAGCACCGAACACACTTTGTGTACCAGGTTCCCAACAAAGTACTTCCAAGTATTTATTCACTTCCTCTCCCCAATGCCTTTGAGGAAAGAAGGGGCTAGTAGAAGCCCATTTTGCAGATGAGTAAACAAGCTCAGAGAAGTAACAGGTACATGGTCACAAAGGCAAGAAGTGGCAGAGCCAGGATGCATCCCGAGGCCACCTGGATGTGCAGTTTGTAACACGGCCCCACAATGCTGTATGTGCACAGTACAGCTTAAGTTCTTAGGAACCCCCATGGTGCCTGGCACAGGGCCTGGACTGGTGCTAAGCACACGTGCTGAACAGGAATTTGACAACAACAAAAAAAAAAACACTGGTAGCCTAGAGGCCTCTTTGGGTTTGTGGGAGTGGGAGTGGGACTGGGTGGCTGAGGTGGGAGGGAGGCTGACGTTGCCTGGATGTCCTTTCATGCTAGTTGGTTCACTCCCAAATGACCACAAGGGTTGGGGCTGGGCCAGGCTAAACCAGGAGCCTGAAATCCATCCAGGTCTCCCATGTGGGTGCAGGGGTCCAAGTACTTGGGCATCTTCCACTGCTTTCTCAGGTGCATTAGCAGGGAGCTGGATAGGAAGTGGAGCAGCTGGGAGTGGAACTGGCACTCATATGGGATGCCAGTGTCACAAACAGAGGCTTAACCTGCTGCACCACAAGCCCAGCCCTCAGACTATGTTTCTTTATAAGGTTTCCTGCCTCAGGCTGACTAATCCAATATAGAACCTCAAGAATAGCATTGTAGAGGGTTGTGAGAGCTGCAAACAGTGAGTGGACAGAGAGTCAGAGGACGCAGGTCCCCAGACACCTCTTATCAGAGATGTTGTGTGTGTTTAAAATGCTGTAGCAGGGCCGGTGCTGTGGCAGAGAAGGTGGGGCCACCGTCTGCAGTGCCGGCATCCTGTGTGGGTGCCAGTTCAAGTCCCGGCTGCTTCACTTCCGATCCCAGTCTCTGCTGTGGCCTGGGAAAGCGGTGGTGGATGACCTAGGTCTTGGACCTCTGTATCTGCATGGGAGGTCCAGAGGCAGCTCCTGGCTCCTGGCTTCTGGCTTCAGATCAGCCATTTGGGGAGTGAACCAACAGATGGCAGACCTCTTTCTGTAACTCTGCCTTTCAAGTGAATAGATACATCTTTAAAAAATAAAATAAAATGCTGCAGCATCTGCACATAATATATAATCCAAAAAATACTGATTTTTAAAAATTATTCAATGGCCAAATTAACCAAAGATCAGCCAGATGGAAACTTAAGAGGGGGTGAGGAGGATGGAGTCGAGGTGCAGTGGGCTAAGCTGCCCCTCGCAACACTGGCATCCCACACTGGAGCACTGGTTTGAGTCCTGGCTGCTCCACTTCTTGTCTAGCTCGCTAATGCTCCTAAGAAAGCAGTGGAAGAGGCCCAAGTGCTTGGTCTCCTGATACCCACGTGGGAGACCTGGATGGAGTCCTAGACTCCCGGCTTTGGCCTGGCCCAGGTCTGGCTATTGCAGACATTTGGGGAGTGAACCAGCAGACAGATGATCTCTCTCTCCCTCTCTCTCTCTGCCTTCCAAATAAAGAAATTAAAAAAGAAAGAAAGAAAGAAACTCTGGCAGGAAGAAATGTTCTACAGAGGAAAAAATGGCTATTTCGGGGCAGGAGTGGAGCAGGAAGTCCGGGGTGGGGATGCGGGTGCTGGACAGGGATGCCCCCTTCTCTGGGAGACTCTAGTTTTACCTAAACCAGGTCCAGGGGATTCTCCCTCTGCAGGTGGGGAAACTGAGACCCAAAGAGACAGAGAAGCAGCCGTAGGAGACAGGAAGAATCGGTATCCGCAGGGGGTTCTCCGGGCAGACAGTGTCTACCACAAATCCGGCGTGGAGCCACGCACTGCCCACCAGCCCACCCTTCCTCACCCAGAGTGCAAATGACATCATTTGCAGGAGGCCTTTGGACAACCGGGAAGATGCCTGCTTCCGCTTTGCAAGGCCTTCTGTGTGCTGGAAATCCCTCGTCTCAAAGTCTCCCCGTATGGCTGCCTCCTGCTCCACTTTCCACAGTCAGCAGACATGGCGGACAAGGGCACGGGTGCCAAGCCAGGATCCCCGCTTGGTGGTTCTCGGGAGTCCGCCCTCACGGGCAGCGTGTCCCATCAGATTAGGATACGTTCCCTCTGGAAACCACTTTTACACGTCTGTCTTCAGGTTCTAAGGCTGATGGGGCTGGATGGGAATCTGAACACACCTTAAGATCCATTCCCCTGCCCCCAACCCAGGCCAGACCCCAACCTTCCCCAGGAAATCACCAGCAAGCCCCTCAAACATCCAAATAAACAGACTCGGGCCAAGGCCCAAGGCACCTCCCAGCAGCTCGCCCCTTTACACGCCCGATTCCTTTGACTTCTTCCCGTTACAGGCTCGCCCACAAAGGAACTTCCTGATTTCAGTACACAAGCCAATCTCTTCCCAACGCCTGGAAGGGACTGCCTGTTCCCTCCCGGAAGAGGTGCTCAGAATTCCCAGAGCTGCCTAAGTCCAGTATTCAATAAAAGGATATCATGACCTCGGGCGTTACTCAGGTCAACTCATGTAGCATTTATACGTTGACTTCCCAGAGCATTGGGGTCCTGCTCATTGGACAGCTGCAAAGCAGGCAGCAGCCAAGACTCACGGACTAAGAAACCATGTGATGGGGGATGGGGGATGTGATGGGGGATGGCGCGGTCATATTGCCAGTCAAGCTACTGGCAATCCCATATGGACGTCGGTTCCAGTCCTGGTTGCTCCATTTCTGATCCAGCTCACTGCTAATGCACCTGGGAAAGCAGTGGAAGATGGCCCAAGTCCTTGGGCCCCTGGCACTCATGTGAGAGACCCTGATGGAGTTCCTAGCTCCTGGCTTTGGCCTGGCCCAGCCCTTGCCATTGCCACCATTTGGGGAGTGAACCAGCAGATGGAAGCTCTTTCTCTGTGTGTAACTGCCTTTCAAATAAATAAACGCATTTTTTAAAAAAAGCAGCAGCAGCACTCCGTCTCATTTGTCTTCATCCCTGAGGACACCCTAATTCCATCTGTCCAGCTCTGGGCCAAGTGCACATTGTATATCCTGTTATTTGCTCCTCACAATAACCCTTTGAAATATTTACAATAATTATGCCCCCATTTAAAAGATGAGAAAATTGAGCCCCAGAGAGCTGAAGAAACTTGCCCAAGGTCATGCAATTTTCAGGCAGAATGAAAATTCAGGTCTGCAGGAACCCAAAGCCATGTTCTTCCTGTCCCTTGGTGGAAGCCGCCCATGCTTGTGCACAGCTCTGCCAGCCAGGTAAGGTGCATCGAGGGAACAAGGGCAGATGGGGCCCCTGTGCCAATTCCATGACCCCTTCCAGCTACGGAGCGAAAGGAAGCCACATTGTGCACTTACAGGCACAGCCACCTGGACCAAAGAACAAAGAGCCGGGGACTCTGGAGGCTCGAGTGCCCGGCCTCCCCCCAGCTCCACCCAGCTGGGAGTCTTGTCTTTCCTTCTCCGGTCCTCAGTTTCCCCACCAGGCACTCCTCCTTCCATTTGTCTTCAGGGCTGAGACGACCTGGCCCTGCTTACTCCTCTGACTCCACCTCCCCTCGGCCACTTCCCTGAGCTAACTGCTCTGCTTTCTCTTCCCCGAGACCCGAACTCGCACCAACCTCAGGGCCGCTGCACAGCTGTTCCTTCTTCTCCCTGGCTCTTGCCAGTTAGGTGTCAACTCACACATCGCCTCCCCAGGGAGCCTCCCCTGACTACCTCACTTAACACTAGCTCCCCACTTAAGGCAGGCTGAAATTATTTTCTGTCCATGCCTACTTGTTTACTGTCCCTCTCCCCCAGCCCAGCTCACAACTCCATGAAAGCTGAAGCCACATCTGATTCGCTTCCCAGTATATAACCTTGGCATCTAGAGCACTGGTTAGCACGGAGCAGCTAATTCGCTATTCATTGGATAAATACACGCCAGAGAAGAAAACCTGAACTCAGAGGCCAGTTCTGGACCCTTACCATGTGACCTTGGCAAGCCACTTTGCCTCTCTGAGTCTCAGCTTCCCTTCTTGCCCCCTTAAGGGACCGGACGGAAGCGCTGTCCAAGGTCCTTCCGCGACTGCCGGTGCTGGAAAGCCACACCTGGAACCTGCCCAGTTGGTCCAGCCACAGAAGGCAGCTGGCCAGCGGCCCAGCAGCAGCTGCCCTCGCCCTACCTCCACCTGTGTCCCTGCCCAGCCGCGCAGTCATCTCACTCCCCCGCCACAGAAGCTGTTAATGAAGTGCGCACTGCTAAATGCAGTTACAATTACGGGGGCTAAGAATAAGGCGCTGACATCAGCCTCTTCAGTTTCCGAGTGAATCAGAAGGGGAGGGGGGAGGAAGGAGACGGGGGGGGGGGGGGGGGCGGTGCTCTGGAGCTGTCAAGTGGAAATAGCACAGCGTTAAATATAATCCAGCAGTGGCCTACATCGGTCTGGAGAAGCAGGTGATAGCTGGGCCCCCAGGGCCAGGGCAGACAACTGGATTCTTCAAGGAGGCCAGGCAGCCACAGCAGCTGCCTGCCGGCTGAGGGTGGGGGGCTATCCCGGAACTCACGGCCAGGAAGGCGCCCCAACAGGCTGAGGGGGATAGCAGGGGGAATGGATCTTGGTGGAGCACACTGGAATTGGAACAGGCCCCCTGCACCACAGCCCTTGTCACCCCCCACTGTGACAGCACAAGCACAGCTCCCAGGGATGCACAGCCTGCTCCCACCCAGGATTTCAGTTCATGCCCAGAGGCCTCGAGTCACACACTCCAGGGTTGGATTTTCTACCGTGCAATCCCGAGAAAGTCATTAAACTACTCCAAGTCACCTGACTTTCCTCATCAGTGAAATGGGTACATCTGCAATAGTAGCTGCCCCTTCAAGATGCTACAGGATTCCGCAGGAACATGCAAAGCCCTGAGAGTGGCCCAGTGGTCACCTTGTGTTTACAAACCTAAGCTATACTCAGACCAAGGCAATTAGCCCTTTTTGCCAGGTGAGTCTCAGAAGGTTAGGGACTCGCTGGAGGCCACAGGGCCAGAATGGAGTCAAATGCAAGCTGGTTTTCACCTTTCCACCACAGTGAGACAGTGAAACTGACATGGACCCCAGGGTGTGTGCCTGGAGCGGCGGGGGAGGGGGGTCCAGGATTAAAGCGGAAGACATGCCGCACATTTGGGCGCAAAACTCTCCAAAAGTGGTGCCCTTCTGACAATTTTTAAAAGATAGGCCCAGGTGACAGCTGTCAAGGTGGAAGGCAGGCCTGGGGACATGCGAGGAGGTCGGCTGAGGGTGAAGGCTCCACACACTCTGCCCCAGCTCGGCCCACAGGTGGAACTGGCTCTGTGTCTGGGACTGGAGCAGGTGGCGGGGGGAGGGGCAGAGCCGCCTCCTCAAAGGGAAACAAGGTGGATGGACCCCTCCTTCCCCTTTCTCACCAAACAGATCCAGGTGGGCCTCTGGCAGCTGCAAAGCAAGGAAGCCAGAGCCAAGAGCCTAGGAGCTTGGGGCAAGGGAAGGGGCGAGAAGGACCAACATGCTCCTCTCATGGCATCAGAGAGCCCCACGGGTGTGGATATGTCCGAATGGAGGAAGGGGGGAATCCTTAGACTCCTGGCTCTTCTGAGATATTCCTTTAATGATCATTTAAAATAAGGTGGTTTGGCTCTACACTGTCCCTCCCGCCCCCTTAACTTGAACCACAGTAATAACTGATTTGATTCTCTACCGTGCTCTGGTTGTACACATCTAGAAAGTTCTGTCCTGCTCCCAGAGACATAAAGGAGATGCAGCACTTGGTGGTTAAACTGGAGAGGGTGAGGAGAAGGAGGACAGGAAGTGGCCGGGGTGGGGGGAGGGTGAGAATGGGAGCCAAGGATTCAAAGCATCAACCTGGCGCCTCCCTGAGCAGGGCCTCCCCTTCACCCAGCCAGCCCAGCCCCCTTCTCACTCCCACCACCCGGAGAAGGAGGGGGAGGGCAGGACAGTTCCCTCCCCAGGAAAAGCTCAGGTCCTATTTCAAGGACAAAAGTTAGCACTTGGTCTGGGAAAGAAAGCTCCGGCAAATGGAGTAGATTTGGAAGGGGTTGGGAGAGAAGATTCCAGGGCGGTTGTTCCAGGTGCCTGGGGGTGGGGACAGGAACCGGAACTCTGATTCCCCCCCCCCAACAGGATGTGTCTGGCAGGATCCGGAGAGCTCTGAACCCAGAAGTAACTCAGACAACCCCCTCCCAGTTCCCCTGTATCCAAGTGGGGGGTGGTGGTTATGATGCTAGCTTGTCTGTCCCACCCACCTTGCTCCCTACCATCAGATTTAGTCTAGGCGGAAGAAGGCGGTGCCATGAAGGGCTTTCCAGCCCAGAGATGTGGCCCAAACCGCTAGGAAAGGGACCGGTAGCTGGCTGGTGTTGCCATGGCAACTTCCTCCCTGCGCTGGATAGAGCATCCATCCTATGGGCAAATCGGAGCTGACTGCTCCAGCTCCTCCGCCCTTCTCCTGGGCGGGTGGGGGAGAACTGGACGCTGAAACCACTTGGTCAGGCGCAGGAACGCCATCCTCAATTCCAGACCCCAATGCGACACCTCCCTTCGGAACTGCTGGACCCTGGAGACCCTCCAGCCCCTCAGCTCTGCCCCCAGGCACAGTGGCAGAGTTGGGACTGCAGATGTGGCACCAATGAACAGGTCAGGAAGAGCAGGGGAACGGGGACCAGGCAGCACGGATGCTCCCACCCTCATCTGTCATGCAAATTCCTCACCTCCCCAGCCCCATCTTTAAACCACTTCAAGGAAGGAGGGCCCAGTTCCACCTTAGTAACTACAATACAATAAAATTAGTCTATTAAGAGTCAAAAGCTAATATTTTGAGAAAGAATTGGGTTTTTCACCTCCACAAACCCACAGTCATGGTCAGAAACATCTCTTCCTTTGTAATAAGGCAGATAACAGCTAAGGTGTGTAGAGAGCCTACCTCACGCCAGGTGCGATACTAAGCCCCTTGCACAGTTCAAACAGCATAATAATTAAAAACACAGACGCTTAAGTCCCATTGCCCAGCTTAAATCCCATCTCGTCCACCTCCTGGTTGACTGACCTTGAACAAATCCCATGTCTGTCCCTCAATTTCCACACCTGAAAAGCGGATATGAACAGGATATCCATTTTCTAGGGCTGCTCTGAAGAGCAACGTAAGACAGCGCACTGCAAGTGCCCAGGAAGATGTCTAGCAGGAGGCAACTGTTTCTTAAGGGTTGACCTTACGTGGCCTGGGCTCTTATTTTCTTCCTCATACAGATGAAAAAGCTGGGGTCACACCTCTAACTCCTCCCCACCCCAACTCCCCCAACTGCAAACCCAGTAACCATGAGGCTGAGCCACAAAGACACAGACACAAAGATTCTGTCTCCGCCCCCCACCCCCCCATCCCCTCTCTCAAAGGCTGCAGTGTCCCTGGGCAGAGACAAGAGCAACATTGTGAGTTCCGGGGAGAAATGCTAAGGACCTGGGGTGAACAGCATCCTGGGCCTGGGGGCAGCTAGAAAGGGTGGGGAGGGTTGGGCCCCATCCTCTGCCCAGCCCAAGGGCCAAGGTGCCCAAGTCCCAAGCAGGAAGGGGCTCTGCCCCCATGAAGGCTAATGACAATAAGTCTCCTCACATCCTCTCTCCAGGAAGTGGCTGGAGGGTGGCACAGAAGCCCTGAACATGGCTCTGGCTCCATGTAGTTGATGAGAAGGCTCTGACATGAGTTGGAAGCAGCAACAAGGGACCGGTCACCTGTGTGACAGACAGATACTAAGAGGACCAGAGGAGGGGGCGGGGAAGAGGCAGGTGCCCTGAGGCCTGTGTGGCAGCCTCCCTCCACAGCTGTCCCCTCCAGCACCTGAGACTTTCCCAGCCACTCTCAGAAATTAGTTCAACATGGTGCTATTCTGAAAGGATGAAACCAAAAGATTTCTTTTATGAGAAAATTAATGACTTTGAAAAGAACAAGAGAAATTCAACACCAAGACATTTCCTACTTCCAACTTTCACCAGGCGCTCATTAGTCTTCTGGAAATGACTTGACTTTCTCCCTTCCCTTCTCAAACCCCAAGCATCCCTCATGATGAGCAGTGAGCCTGAGAAGCCCAAAGCAAACTCTTGGCTGGCAGGCACTCCTGGAGGCCTCACCTAGGCACATTGAGACCTGGCTTCACTTTTTTTTTTATTATTAAGATTTATTTATTTACTTGAGAGGCAGAGTTACAGACAGAGAGAGGGACAGGCAGAGAGAGAGAAAGGTCTTCCAGCCACTGGTTCACTCCCTAAATGTCTGCAATAGCCCAGGCCATCAGTAGGGAGCTGGATCGGGAAGTGGAACAGCCGGGACTTGAACCGGCGCCCACATGGGATGCAGGCACCGCAGGCAGAAGCTTAACCTACTATGCCTCAATGCCGGCCTCTCTTTCGGCTTTTTAAAACTCTTTCAGAGGGAGGGCTACCGGCTACTGGAAAGAGAACCAGAAACCCGATTTCAGACTCAGCTCTGTGCCTGCCTCCCTGGATGACCTTGGGTTACAAACACACACCACACACTGTGGCTGCAGTCACTCACACTCTCCCAGTCACACACACCCTTACCTTTGGGGGGGGGGGGGCAAAAAGGCTTGGACAAGATGACTTCCAGGTCTCTTCCAAGTGAAATGCAAGAATCTAGAGAAATCCACTGAGAAAAACCATTGGCAGACCCTTGGAAACCTCTCTAATGTTGCGGGAAGCTATCTGCTCCCACTTGAGCCACCTGCAGCCTGCAGTAATGACCAAGGTATCGCACCCATGACATGGAGCATGAGTTTAGACAAAAAACAAACCGTGCCTGCCTCCCATGCTCCTGCCCGCCTGGTCCCTGAGACCCGAGTGGCCTGCTAAACTTCAGGAGCGCTGTCAGATGACAAGTGACAGGTGGGAGCCAGCTCACTTGAGCTGGTGAGGTTTCCTCTCCCTGACCTCCGTGCTAACCTGATTTCCTGTCTCCACTATCCTCCAGTGGAGCCCCCATACCTCCTCACCTTGCCTTGCCCAAAATAATAATACAACCTCCCCACGCTACACGGAGGAGGAGTTAAGCCTCTGAACCTGTCATTTTCTCTGTGAGATGGTGATTCTGTAAAATGGCTCTGCATTCACAATCTTCACCCCCAACTCCAGGTCCAGAGCGGCACGATCAACCGCGGCGGATGAGGCCTTGAGCGGCTCGCACCTGCTTCTCCTTCCCTTCCCCCACAGGCTGGAGCTCCTGACCCCTGGTTGTTAGCGGACCAGGGTGGACCGTGAGAAACCAGCCAGGTGGCAGCCTTTCCTCCCCTCCAGGAGGGAGGTGCTGGGTGCGCCAACTCTGCACATGGCACACCTACCGCCTGCCAACAAACTTCCTTCCTTCACTTGTCTCCAGCTGGAGCGCCACGACATGCGCCTCTGTCGTCCTCTGCTTTACCCTCTAATAGACCTCACATAGCCAGGCTGGCCAGACAAGAGCCCCTGCACGCAGGGATGAGCCCCCTAACACTGCAGGCCAACTTTTGTGGATGGTGCTCACACGCATTTTTAGGGGCGACAGCCCCCACTGTCAGCGGAGCCTTGAAGCCATTTTTCCTCCCTACCACCTCTACTGCTCTCCCTCTTGCCCCCTCCCATCTGTGGCTCCCAGCACACTTTTTAAAGCCAGGCACTGCCGTGCCCATTTCACAGATGAGGAAATCAAGGCTCTAGGCTGGCATGGCTAGCCCAAGGTCACAGCTCCTAAAGACAGAATGAAGGCTGGGACCTGACTCTGACTCCCCATCCAGCACTCTCCATGGAACTCTCCCCACAAGCCCTCTGGCCACCCCACCTGTTGGAGGATTTGCTACCTCCCCCCAAAGATCCTGAACTCTGTGGGTCCCTCCGTCCCATCCCAGAATCCCAACGAGTAGCTTTCTCGCTCTCCGGGCTCTGGCTGAGGTCGCCTGCAGGCCTGGGAGCAGGAGACTGGAGCCGCGGGACCGAGGCAGGGCTCAGCCCACCCAGAAGGGGTTACTCCAGGGACAGGAGCACCTGAGGTCGGGCACACACCGACACCGGCGGGCGGCGGCGGCGGCGCGCAAGTGTGGAGTTGGCGCCGCCCTGCACCTCCCTCCTGTTCGAGAGGAAGGGCCGCCACCTGGCCGGTTTCTCGCTGTCCGCCCCATTCCGCTAACAACCAGGGGTCTGTGGGGGAAGGGGAGGAGAAACAAACGGGGCGCTCAAGGTCGTGGGCCCCCAGGCGAGGGTCTCGGGCAGGGAGCCTCTGGATGCAGCCAAGACAAAGATGGAGAGATAGGGACCGCGCGCCACCTCCAATGGCGGGGGGCGCGTCGGAGCCCCGGAGTGAGGCGGCCAAAACCCCCGGGGCTGAAGAGCCAACGGACAGGACACCCAGGGAGGGTGGCAGGTCGGACCCAGGGATGAGGCAGGGGACATCCAGTAGGGGCAGGTGAGCAGGGAGAACTGGATCCAGGCGACCCAAAGGGCCCACCTGCGGGAAAGGGGTGACTGCAGACGATCGAGGTGTCTCCGGGGAAAGGGTAGAAGGCAGCGTATACTGGAGACTCTGGGGTCCCCAGGATGGGGAAGGAGACCCTGGGGGGCACCTCCCTGAGCGGGGTTGGGGGTGGGGAGAAGAGAGCGGCCACCTCTAAGGGCGCGCCGGGTCGGGGAAGGGGGCCCCCGGGTCTAGACCCCGACACAGCCCCGCGGTCGGGGGCCGGGCCGCGCGCTTACCCGCGTCCTCGTCATCAAAGGAGTTCATGCACGGGAAGTAGATGGCGAGCGCCTCGAAGGAGGCGGACAGGCTGAGGCGGCTCTGCGAGCGCTCCATGCCGGCGCCGGCGCCGGGCGCCTCGGCCGCGGCCGCGGCGGCGGGCGGCTTGGGCAGCTTGGCCGCCCCATTCTTGACGCGGAGTACGGCGCGCGGCGTGGTGGCGGCGGCCCGGGAGCGGGCCGGGGCTCCGCGGCGGGGCTGGCGAGCGCAGCGGGGCCAGCGGGCGGACCGCAGACAGGCCGGGAGCTGGCGGCGCGCGGAGCCCGAGCTGCGCTGTGCTCCCGGCGGCGGCGGCGCGGTGGCGGCGGCGGCGGCGGCGCAGCGCGCTCTGGCCCGCGGCGCCCCCCGCAGGCCGCGAGGGGCGGGCTCGGAGCTGCGCGCCGCAGCCAATCGGCGCCGCCCGGGGGAGGGGGCGCAGCCTGCGGGGCGTGGGAGCCTGGGGCTGGGGGTGGTGGGGGCGGGCGCTGCGTCCACTCCTCGCCGCCCTCCGCAGGGGCCTGTGCGCGGGCCGCGAGGGATCGCGGGGCGAGGCTGTTTGCGCCCGGGTCCTGTGTCCCTCACGCTCAGCCCTCGGACTCGTCACAGATAGATGCAGGAGTCAGTCACCGGTGCGGACAGGCCTCACCCGGAGACAGCCGCTCCGAAGGGACCCACTCAGAGCGAGCGGCACGGGGACCCCTGCAGAGACCCTGGGATAACCGCGCGCGCCCGCACGGACGGGTTCACTTTGCAAGATGCGCTGCGGGCGCCTTCAGACTCAGGCGCAGACGCCGGAAAGATAACCCCACAGACACCTGGACACATTGACCCGAGGACCCACACGGGTGGATACCCGATCGACACCCTCAGACTCGCACACAGACACCTGTGGCACTCGGCCTCCCCACAGGGAGACCCGCAGGCCCCACAAAACCCAAGCAGCAGACAGGCACTGCAGCTCACACACCTGGGACACACGCACTCTCAGACTGGTGCACAGCGACGCCCATCGCCCCTCTCCCTTTGACCACAGAGCACTGATTGTGAAATACGGTGAATCACTGAATCACCCTCAGGCCCCAGCACTGAGCCGCCCAGACCTAGCCACCCCTAGTGATGGGTGTATCCTGATGTACTTACACTCGGACTTGCACTCAGGCACTGGGATGCACCCCCACAGGCACACACACATACACACACCAGGAACCCACAGCCCTCCCGAGACCTACCCACAGCCTCCACACTCAGACCAGCACAGTGGGAAACCCAGGCTCCCCATCCCGGCACCCCCCACAACCAGATGTCTCTCCCTCCCAGCTGCGACCACCCTCTGTTTGAAGCAGCCTGAGGGGACGGTCCAGGCAGCCCCCGCCCTCCCCCCCCCCCCCCCCGCACTATCTTCTACCTCGCTGATGGGTTTACTCATCTGTAGAATGGGGACAGGAACGCTCTGTGTTTGATGGCTGTCTTTGTTTCCTAATGCTGCGTAATAAATAAGCAGCTTAAAAACAAGACCTAGTTACTAGTTCCTGCCCCTGTGACAGGTCAGAAGTCTGGGCAGGGGGTTGGTGCTGTGCTGTAGCGGTTAAAGCCACTGCCTGCAGCTCCGGCATCGGGCGCTGGCTGGAGTCCCAGCTGCTGCACTTCTGCTCTCCCTGCTAATGTGCCTGAGAAAGCAGTAGAAGATGTCCCACGTCCTTGGACCCCGGCACCCATGTGAGAGACCTGGGTGAATCTCCTGGCTCCTGGCTTCAGCCTGGCCCAGCCCTGGCCATTGCAGCCATCTGGGGAGTGAATCCACAGATGGAACACCTCTCTCTCTCTCTCTCTCTCTCTCTGTAACTCTGACTTTCGAATAAATAAATAAATCTTTGTTTTTTAAAAAAATAAAGAACTGCAGTCAGCCCCAGCTTTCCACCTGGGATCTCACAAGACATCAGCCAGACAAGGACTCTCCTCTACAGCCAGTGGGCAAGAATCTGCTTCCAGGTTCATTCAGGTCGCTGGCATTCGAGCTCCTCCCCATTGTAGGAGGAGGTCACTGTTTCTTTGTTGGTCAGGAGTCAATCCCAAGTGCATGTCCTTGCACATGGCCCACTCCTGCCTCAGGGCCACCATCAGAATGACAAACCCTTCTCACCCTTTGAATCTAACTTTCACGCCCGCTTTCCAGCCTAGGAAAACTCTGCCTCTTAAGGGCCCGTGTGAGTAGACCAGGTCGACCCGGATAACCTCCCTTTGACATACAAGGCAGGTAACCCTGTAGTGATGTCTTTGGATACTCACAGGAAGGTTCTCTGCATGGCCTGGATCATGGGGGGTGGGGGGGGGGCGTTCTTCCAGATCTGCCCACAATATAGCAAACACCCACCTTAGGGTCTGGGGCTCCTGGGTGCTTCCTCTTCCCAGGTGCCAGACCTTGACCTCGAACGTGGCCTCATGGTAAAGAACACTCCTCGCTCTGCTCTGGCATCCTCATCTCAGTAAACGGCAGCTTACTTTCTTCCGGTTGCTCAGACCTGAAATCTTAGAGTCATCCCCAACTCCCCTCTCTCACACACCACATTTGGTCCCTCAGCAATTTTCGGCGACTCGACACCTAAAATGTGTCCAGAAACTGACCACAGTTCTGTCCCCATGGCCCCCAACTCAGTTAAGAGCAAGCCCAAGGGGCCGGCGCCGCGGCTCACTAGGCTAATCCTCCGCCTAGCGGCGCCGGCACACCGGGTTCTAGTCCCGGTCGGGGCGCCGGATTCTGTCCCGGTTGCCCCTCTTCCAGGCCAGCCCTCTGCTGTGGCCAGGGAGTGCAGTGGAGGATGGCCCAGGTGCTTGGGCCCTGCACCCCATGGGAGACCAGGAAAAGCACCTGGCTCCTGGCTCCTGCCATTGGATCAGCGCGGTGCGCCGGCCGCAGTGCGCCGGCCGCGGCGGCCATTGGAGGGTGAACCAACGGCAAAGGAAGACCTTTCTCTCTGTCTCTCTCTCTCTCACTGTCCACTCTGCCTGTCAAAAAAAAAAAAAAAAAAAAGAGCAAGCCCAAGGTCTACAAGACTCTAGCTTTGTCTTTGCCACTGCTCTGCCCTCATTGCCAATACTCGGCTCCATTGGACTTGCTGTTCTCTCTCTGCCTGGAACATCCTCCCGCTCCAAAGAGCCGCGGGGCCTGATCTCTCAGATCTCTTCGCAGATGCTGCGGTATCCTCGCTCTCCACCCTGATGCCCTCGTCCCTGTCTGAATCACCTCACAGGTGTGTTGGTTGCAGGGGAGGGGTAGATATACAAGGAGACGTCAACAAGTTTATGGAAAAATGAAATGTAAGTGCTTTGGTACAAAAATGTGAAATCCATGCATCATTTTTTTCCATTAAAAAGTTCATGAATGGGTGAGCATTAGGCACAGCTTGGGGCACCTGCTTCTAATCAGCACCATGTAAGGTGCCACGTGATGGTTCAAGAACTTGAGTCCCTGCCATCCATGGGGGAGATCTGGACTGGGGTCTAGGCTCCTGGCTTCTGTCCAGCCCAGCCCTGCCTGTTGCAGGCGTTTGGAGAGTGAACCAGCTGATGGAATCTCCCTCTCTCTCTCTCTCTCTTTCTCTCTCTCTCTCTGCCTTTAAAACAAAAATGAGGGAGGAGTTCGTGGAAAATGCATACTATCATAAAAAGTAATGCATGGTTTTCAGAATTGTTTTGTACCAAAATACACTTTTTTTAAGATTTATTTATTCATATGAGAGGCAGAGTTAGAGAGCAAGAGAAGGAAAGAGAAAGAGATCTTCTCTCTGTTGGTTCACTAAACCAAATAGCCACAATTGACTGGGGCTGGGCCAGGCCAGACCCATCCTGCAGTTTCCCGCTGGCCACTGGGTTGCACACTCTGGGAGAAACGGCCTCCTCTTAAGAAGCCTGACCACCCGGAGGTGAGCGTGCTGCAGAGGCAACTAAGCGGCCCTGCCAAGCTCCCAGCTAGGGCCAGGGTCGGTCTGAAAGATGTGTGAGTGAGCCCTCTGGGGTGCTAGCCTGGTCCAGCCTCCCAGCAGCCCTGCGGACACCTGCTTGCAACTGCATGAGAGCTGCCTAGCTGTGCCCTTCGCAGATTGCTGACCAACAGAATAAATGATCACACCGCTAAGTTATCGGATACTGTTGATTTTTTTTTTAGGAAAGGAAGTTTTTTAAAAGAAGATTTATTTACTTACTTGAAAGGCAGAGTTACACAGAGAAAGAGGAAGAGACAGGGAGAGGGGTCTTCCATTTGCTGTTCACTCCCCAGGTGGCTACACAGGCTGGAGCTGGGCTAGGCCGAAGCCAGGAGTCAAGAGTTTCTTCCAGGTCCCCCACAAGAGTGCAGGGGCCCAAGCACTTGAGCCATCTTTTGCTAATTTCCCAGGTGCATTAGCAGGGAGCTGGGTCAGAAGTGGAACAGCCAGGACTTCAACCCATGGCCATATGGGATGCCAGCACCACAAGCAGTGGCGTTACCCACTAGGCCACAGTGCCGGCCCCTTGGGATACTGCTTTGTGCCACCACGGACTAGTGACCTTGGACAAATGAAGTAGCTTCTTTGGATGTCAGCTTCTTCCATCATAAAGCAGGGACAACACATGGCAGCGCAGGCATCATCAGCAGGCTAGCCCACAGGTGTGGAGTTCTGAGAACAGTGTCCAGACACAGTGAGTACCCAGCAAGCCTGAGCCACTGCTACTGGAGGACAGGACAGTGTCACCGGGCAGAGGTGGACATCCAAAGCCAGAGATAATCTGAAAGGTCCTCCAGCCCCATCGACTGGGGGACAAAGAAACTGAGGCCCAGAAAGCGCAAGGGCGTGCCTAAAGCACACAGCAGTGGCCAGGTCAGAATCCTGCTCACCTGGTGGGCACACGGGGCCTGGGATGGTGCAGCTGAGCCTGAAGTGCAAAGGAGGAGAAGCAGCTGAGGCCAGCATAGGGGGCCTCCGGCCAGGAGTAAGGGCCTTCCCCATGTGGTTTCTGTTCTCTGGGCTAGCTTAGGCCTAGAACTCCACCAGCTGGTTTGGGCCTGGGCACTGGAACCTTTAATTCCTCCTATAGTTTTCTCATGGGAAATGTGCATGGTCAGCCACGTGCACCTGAGTGTGAGTGATGCCTCCAGAGAACAAGCTCAATAGGGTGCTGCGTGCGACTGCCGACGGGGCTGGGGCTGGGTATGAACTAAGAAGGGAGGGGTGGGGAATCAGACGGATTTCCAGTTCGTTGAGGAGGACGCCGAGGGCCAGGCAGCTCAGTGGGGCAGAGTTGAACAGGCATCGCCTGCCTTGGGTTTTAATGCCTGCTCTTACTTTAGCTGTCTGAACTTGGGTAAGTCCCCCAGGGTTCTCACCCCCAAAGTGACTTTGCAAAGTCATGGTGAAGATTAGATGTACTTGCACATAGTGGGTATTTAATAGAGACCTTCGCTGAATTAAAGTTCTGAATGCCCACAGTGTGCTAGTCATTGATCCCAGCTCCAAGAATCCAGAGTAAATAAAATCTGGTCTCTACAGCTCTGCATGGAGTTTATAGCTTGACGACATTAAGCAAATAATTATATCAATCATTGTTTAATTACAATGTTATCTAATAGTTACATTATAACACTGTTAATAACAGTGTGATAAAATTCATAAATATGTATCCATGTACTTGATAATGCATGTTTGTGTATGTGTGTGCCCCTGCAAGTGGGTAGGTGGGTGGCAACCCCAGCCAGCTTCAAGAACTAAAGGAAGGCTTTGGTGGGGAAGTGATATTAAAGTGAAACAGAGCACCTACTGTGTGCCTGCCGCTGTGGCCCCGAGGCTGTATCAGTAAATCAAACACAGTCTTGTTTGCACTTTGAAATAATCCTGGGGCTGCGGTGGAGGGAGGAGGGGAGTGAATTCAGACTGAAGCCTCTGCCCTTTCTCTTCAGATAAGTCCTAGCCTAACAGAAAGGACGAAGAGCCCTTGGCTGTCTTTCTGCTGCCACAGAGGAGCAGAGGAGGTGGAGGAGGTGGGGACTGCAGCCCCTGGGCCCTGAGGCTGCGCCCTGGACTCTCAGGGGAGCCACACAGACTGAGGAGAGGCTGAGCCTGAGAAAGTTGCACGGCTCACTTGAGCAGGCTTAGGGGACAGCCTGGAAGGGGTGCAGGTGGGGAAGGAAAGGAGGGACAGACACTGTGGAGCTTCTGAGCTTGAAGAGACGACGGCCCGTATGGCTGGAACCCTCTGTCCACGCTCCTCTCAGCTGAGCGGAAGCTCAGAGAGAAGCTGTACGTAGTTCTGTTTGCGGCTTTGCCAGAGACAGGTTGATATTGTCTGTGTTTTGCCTGCTGGGATTAGGGTGTGTGTATGAGAGAGAGACAGGGCTGGGGGGAGAGGTGGAGGAGAGAGAGAGAGAATCTCTCCCTGTGTGTGCATGTCTCTGACTAGGTAGGCATTTCTGCATATCTGTGTCCTTGTCTGTGGCAATGACCTTGTCTCTGAGCACATCCTGGCAAGGTGCGCTCAACGTGTCCAGTCTGGTTTCAAATGTAATACCCATCCTAGTCTTTGATTATACTGGGATGTGTGTGTGTGTGAGTGTGTGTGTGAGAGAGAGAGAGAGAGAGAGAATGAGAGAGAACAGTGCCTGTCCAGTCTGCACAGAACTCTTGTGTCCTGATCCTTCTGTGCTCTGCTAAAGGGGCATGTGCCTGTATCCTCTGTGGTGCTGTGTTCCCTGTGTCGCCTTGTCTCTCAGGGCCTCCGTGTCCGTGTGTAACTGGGTTGTGCTGGCTCTGTGTAGGGATCAGTGTGAGATGTCGGTGCTGCCTGTGTGTGTGTGTGTGTCTGCCTCTCTTCACATCCCACTTGGTGTGACTCTGCCCTTGACTGAGTATTAAATTTTCCTTTTATATTAGTAGCTTGGGAGGGGCTCATATTTTCTCAATTAGTCTCTGGCTTCAAGTAACTAAAACGTAAGTTAGATTTGATGAGGAGAGAGATTTTAAGATCTTTCATAAATATCTTTACTTACCTAACAGTTGATTTATTCATCTATCCATCCATCCATCTTGACTGACTGACATTTTGGTCATTTGTAGGCAAATGACCAAATCTCTTGGTGTCTCAATTTTCTCACTTGTAAAAAGGGGATGGTAAAGGTAGCTACCTCACAGGGCTGTGTGATGGTGTGGGGTTTAAGTGAGAGACTGCATATAAAGCAGTGTGTTGCAAGGTTCATAATAACTTTTATTATCCCATCATTGTGGCCAGGGTGTTTCATACAGTTCTCACCAGCACTTCACGACAGGCCGCCCCTGAGCAGAAGCTAGAGGGGCCCTACCCATACCAGAGGCCATCACATGAGCTTGGATAAGGCCTGTGTCCTCTCCGGACCCCAAGCATGGGCATAAGACTTCACCCTATCTCTTCATGGAGATGCCGGATGCACCTGTGCTTCAGAAAGGGCAAACACCTGTACATAGTTGTGCAGAAACCCAGGGCCACCCCAGGGCCTTGGGATGGCAGGGGCTACCCCTGGCGGTCTAGAGGGTCAGGCAGAGCTGGACAAAGACCATCAGCACTGAAGGGCTCTGTGCACTACCCCCTTCCTAGCATTTCCAGTTTTTGTTCTCCCTCCGGGGAATTCTCAGTACATACCTTCTCACTTCTCCATCTGCGGTATCCCACTATTGCGTGATGAAGGGCCCTATAGTGAAAACAAAAAGAGAAAGGGGAAAAAAAAAACTAGGTAGAAGGTGTGGTCCACAACTTTGGACAAGAGACGGAGAAAGAAGGAAACAATAGGTGGCAAGAGATGGAGACCAGAGATGTGACATGGGACGTGATATCAGAGAGAGAAGACAAAGAGATGGAAACAAAAGCAAGAGGGACAGCCGGAGACAGGCAGTGAGCAGGAAGCATGTTAGGTTTTGCTGCAGATCTGGTTTTTGTTCCACTTGTATCAAGGACTTCCCCTCTTGTTGGGTCACTCTTGACCAACACACACATACCTGTGCACGCATACTCGAACACACACACTCATGCACACACTCACTGATGTGCACACACTCAGATGCTCACACATAGATACCGCTCATGTGAACACACACATGCAAATGCTTTACACACACAGGTGCACGTACACGCAAATGCTCACACACCTGCTCCCAGAGTGGAGGAGATGAGGCCACGGGGAGGGGTGGATTCTGGCCTTCAGGAACTCCCTGTGTGACCTTCGGCAATGCTGTCACACTCCTTGTTTGGCTCAGTTTCCTTCTTTGCAAAGCCATCCCCTAGGCCTCTTCAGTGGTTCCTAGGCTAAATGGGATAATGGATGAAAAAGCATGATAGAAATAACAGAAAAACTTGGGAAAGAACTTTCAGAACTAGACACGCTAGTCTGATAGTTCATAAGGAAAATGAATCACACAAAAATTGCCAGGAAACGTGGGCCTGGAGAATATAGGGGTGAATAATGAGAGCTAATGAGCCCTAACAGATCATATAATGTGAAAAAGCTACAATAAGTGTTTAAAAAGCTAAATAAGAGATGAAGTCCCTTCCCATGTAAAGAGCTCTCACGAAACAATCTATTCACTCTGTCGCTCCCCCTCTTCGTGGAGGAACGACACTGAACCCTGCCTAGGCTTCATATCCGAGTCACGGCACCATTATGTCGCTCCCCGTCTTCATGGGGGAACGACACCAAACCCTGCCTGGGCTTCATATCCGAGTCACGGCACCATTATGTCGCTCCCCCTCTTCGTGGAGGAACGACACAGGACCCTGCGCTGTTCTTTCGTCTGCTCGGCCCTCCCCGGGTTTGCTGCTGGTTCTTCCCGGGTTGGCTACTATCCCTTCCACCTCCGTGGAAGGGCAGTTCCCCCTGGCCACATTCCCCACTTCCGCAGGGGAGCGGCACTCCGCCGGCCGGCTCTCTGGGGGGCTGCACAGGCGTTCCCCTTAGATGTTCCTCGTGCATGCCGTCTCTCTCCTCCTTTATAGTCCTCCTCCGCCAATCCTAACTCGACTGCCCACACGCCGAGTACGCTGCTCTCCAATCAGGAGCAGGTCCTACAGTTTATTGGTTGAACTGGAGGCAGCTGCGTAGAAGCTGTTTTCTCCTCTCCCAGCGCCATATTGTGGGAGAGCAGATGCATAGAATAAGTCTTAATTCCAGTAACTCAGTCCAGTCCGGGTTGCTCCCCACACACTCCTCTATAAGAAATAGAGAAAAGACATCGACTAATAATTCACAGAAAAAGAAACAGCACCGACATATAAATAGCAAAAGGTTATTGAGCATTTCTCACAATTACAGGAATGTCAATTAAAACAAAAATGAGCCATCATTTTCTATGCATCAGTCTAACAAAGCAGAAATTCCTTAAAAATACTTTGAGAAAAGAAAGGGAGAAATAGATACAATCACACATTGTTGGTGGGAGTATATATACTAATTGGTGGAAATTTTGGAGATTAATTTGGTGGTATCTATCAAAATATTTAAATCCAGAAGCCACTGAACTTGGCAATTCACCATTTAACTCAGCTATTCTACTTCTAGGAATTTAATCTACATTCTACATGTATACTTGCACATACATATAGAGATAATCAATACAAAGATGTCTTCATAACATTGTAACAGTACAAGATTGAAAGCCAGCCAAGTGCCCATCAAATATACTACAGCACGTTCATGTAGGGCAAATGAAGGAGAGAATTAAAAGGGAGAGTATGATCCTGCGGGGGAAGCAGGACACACAGCAGACTCATAGAATGGCAAATGCCCAAAACAGCACTCCCACCTCAGAATCAACCCTTGGGACATTCGGATCTGGCTAAAAGGTCCATGAGAGTCTCACAGGCATGGGAAGCCATGACACGGTGGCAAAAAACAATCTAAATGAAAGATCCTGGTGAACAAGACCCCAGCAGAAGGAACAGGCCATCAAGGAGGGAGGCGCCTTTCTCTGAAAGGAGGAAGGAACCTCCACTGTGATACGGCCTTGACTAAACAAGTTCAGAGTAGGTGAACTCAAAGGGCTTCCATAGCCTAGACAGCTCATAGCAAGAGTCTCGGGTGATTGCTGATGTCATAAATAAGAGTGCCAATTGTTAAATCAACAACGGGAGTCACTGGGTACAGGCTCCCCACGTAGGATCTCTGTCCTTAATGTGTTTTACTATGAAACTTAAAAACAACACTACTAGTCGAACAATACACTATACCTTGTGCGGTTGTGTGAGTGCAGCCTGTTGAAATCCTTGCTTAGTATATACTAAGTTGATCTTCTGTATATGAAGGTGATTGAAAATGAAACTCGATGAAGGGGGGGATGGGAGAGGGAGTGGGAGAGGGGAGGGCTGCGGGAGGGAGGGAAGTTGGGGGGGAGCCACAACAATACAAAAGTTGCACTTTGTAAATTCACATTTATTAAATAAAAAAAAGAACTTTTGGGGGGAAAAGCCATTGTAATTCATAAACTGTACTTTGGAAATTTATATTTATTAAATAAAAGTTAAAAAAAGAAAGAATAAAATCCAATGAAATAAAAAACTCGGTTCTTTGAAAAGAAAAAAAAATCCATGTAGGCCAATGCTAAGGTTTTTAATAGATCCATATGCATTGATATTATAATATATATTAGATATTAAAATGGAATACTTAAATATATAACTAAATCGAAAAGCGTTGTTGAGCAGTGCTTATGGTCTAAGCCCATCTGTGTCCAAAATATGTGTGTATTTAAATATATATCTTTGAAAATCCCAGAAATAATATACAAAAGCAATTATTAGTGATTTCATCAGGAAAATTAGACTGAAAAATTTGGGGTGGGAGTCAATGTCTCTTGCTTCATGCCCTTCTCCATGACATGAATTTATTTCATCATGAATATATATTGTTTTGAGTAAAGTAACTTTTTAAAAAGATTTTTATTTATTTTGAGAGGTAGAGTTACAGATAGCGAGAGGGAGAGACAGAGAGAAAGGCCTCCCTTCGATTGGTTCACTCCCCAGATGGCCACAATGGTTGGACCTGTGCTGATCCAAAGCCAGGAGCCAGGAGCTTCTTCCCAGTCTCCCATGCAGGTGCAGGGGCTCAAGCACTTGGGCCATCTTCTACTGCTTTCCCAGGCCATAGCAGAGAACTGGATTGGAAGAGGGACAGCTGAGACTAGAACTGGCACCCATATGGGATGCCTTTGCTGCAGGCAGAGGATTAACCTACTTGCGCCATGGTGCCAGCCCCTTGAGTAAAGTAACTTTAAGCACACTTTTTTTTTTTTTAAACTAAAAAGAGGTCAGTGTCAATGACCAGTGAATATCTAAGGTGCAGATACCTTATTGGGACCAAGTTCCCCACTAATGTCCTGTTATCTGTGACCTCAGAAATTGAGGACTGGGTTCAGACTCATAGTGAGTGGGCAATTGACTCAATGCAGGTAGAATAGACCCACTGGAGACCACCCTCACGGCAGGAACACGCTTCAGCCCAGCCTCCTGGGAGTGGGAAGTAGGTGAGGCCACCACCAATCACCACCTGCCATTCCCCAAACCATCACTTTTCTCCTGAGCCAAGAGCGGCCCCCAGGATCCAGAACCTTTTATTACTGTATCCCTTCTGGGTGTCCCTTGAGGGCACCCAGAAGGAGATAGCCAGGGTCTAGGAGCCTAGAGCAGGATTAAGATATCCTCCATCACTAGTTTGTGGTGTGTGATCCCACGGAAGTCATATTCATTCATTCATATTCTCTCTCTCTCTCTCAGCTTTCCTCTATTAAAATGGGGGATGGGTAAGATGACTGCCAAAGTCTCTCCAAGCTCTAATGTCTTACTGAGTCTAATGAGGTTGGGGTGCACCTGCCCCTTCTGTGAATGACTCCCTAGAGTTTGATATATGTTGGCTCAAATCTGAGCTATGAAAATTACTAGCTGTGATTGGCCAAGTCACTTCATCTCCTTAAACTTTAGTTTCTGTAGAGCAGGAAATAATATGGAGATACTTCAAAAAGTTCATGGAAGCATGGGCATTTATCTCAGGGGTTACGATGTCCAAAGGTCTGATACATGTCCAACTCCACTTTTTTTTTTTTTTTTTTTGACAGGCAGAGTGGACAGTGAGAGAGAGACAGAGAGAGAAAGGTCTTCCTTTGCCGTTGGTTCACCCTCCAATGGCCGCCGCTGCAGCCGGCGCACCGCGCTGATCCGATGGCAGGAGCCAGGAGCCAGGTGCTTTTCCTGGTCTCCCATGGGGTGCAGGGCCCAAGCACCTGGGCCATCCTCCACTGCACTCCCTGGCCATAGCAGAGAGCTGGCCTGGAAGAGGGGCAACCGGGACAGAATCCGGCGCCCCGACCGGGACTGGAACCCTGTGTGCCGGCGCCGCAAGGTGGAGGATTAGCCTATTGAGCCACGGTGCCGGCCCCAACTCCACTTCTGATTTCATCTGGTTTACTCTTCTAACACACACAACAGCCAGAGCTGGACCAGGTCAAAGCCACAAGCCAGGAACTGCATCCAGGGCTCCCATGTGGGTAGCAGTTACCGAAGTACTTGAGCCATCACCTGTTTCTCCTAGGAGCAGGAAGCTGGTATCAGGAGTGAAGTTGAGACTCCAACCCAACCACTCTGTATAAGAAGCAGGTATCTCAAATGATTTTTTTTTTTTTTTTTTTTTGGACAGGCAGAGTTAGACAGTGAGAGAGAGACAGAGAGAAAGGTCTTCCTTCTGTTGGTTGTTGGTTCACCCCTCAAATAGCCGCTACGGCTGGTGCGCTGCACCGATCTGAAGCCAAGAGCCAGGTGCATCCTCCTGGTCTCCTGTCGCTCCCCCTCTTCGTGGAGGAGCAACACAGGACCCTGCGCTGTTCTTTCTGTCTGCTCGGCCCTCCCCGGGTTTGCTGCTGGTTCTTCCCGGGTTGGCTACTATCCCTTCCACCTCCGTGGAAGGGCAGTTCCCCCTGGCCGCATTCCCCACTTCCGCAGGGGAGCGGCACACCGCAGGCCGGCTTTCTTGGGGGCTGCACAGGTGTTCCTTCAGCTAGATGTTCCCCTTAGATGTTCCCGGTGCATGCCGTCTCTCTCCTCCTTTATAGTCCTCCTCCGCCAATCCTAACTCGGCTGCCCACACGCCGAGTACGCTGCTCTCCAATCAGGAGCAAGTCCTACAGTTTATTGGTTGAACTGGAGGCAGCTGTGCGGAAGCTGTTTACTTCTCTCCCAGCGCCATATTGTGGGAGAGCAGATGCATAGAATAAGTCTTAATTCCAGTAACTCAGTCCAGTCCGGGCTGCTCCCCACAGTCTCCTATGCGGGTGCAGGGCCCAAGCACTTGGGCCATCCTCCATCCTCCACTGCCTTCCTGGGCCACAGCAGAGAGCTGGACTGGAAGAGGAACAACCAGGACAGAACCGGCGCCCCAACTGGGACTAGAACCGGGTGACGGCGCCGCAGGCGGAGGATTAGCCTAATGAGCCACCATGGCGCCAGCCTTCAAATGGTCTTAACTACTGCACCAAATGCCTTCTCCAAAAATTTTAATTCTATTTTCTACTAACATTTGAAACACCTTGTATACTTTGTAGGATAGTCGGGAGGTAAAGTGTGTTAAGCATTAGAATTGTACATGGCACATCTCGTAGCTCAGCAAGTACCAGCCACCATCATCATCACTCAGTCTCACTTGGACCTGTCCCCCTCGGAAGCAGCCCTAGTTAAGGACCTCCCCACCCTGACTCCCACCCTGTGCCCAACAGTTCTTCTGCCTCAGGAGGCCATGTGCTTTGACCTAGGAACAAGTCAGCATAAAATCTGGCTTTGCTACTGAATTTATGCAGAATTATGGGTTAATGAGTGACCCCCTCCAAATTATCCGTGAGTATCATAATCAATCAGTAAAGGTCAGACATCTGGGACAGTCAGGAGAGGCTGCTAGATGGGAATGGTTTGTTCAGAGAACTCCTGGAACTCATCTGAGCTTCATTTGTGGTGCCTTTTCTAGGCTCTGAGACTCAGGGAAGGTGAACATAAAGTGAGCTTTTGTGCTAAATGGTGCTACCTGAGTAGGCTCTGATTTCACCTCCACATGGACTTGTCTCCACTAAGCAGCAGCTGACGTTCCTCCGCCTGTCTCCCCCCCAGCATACTCACCCCAGCCTGACACCCGCTCTCTCCTTGCTGTTCACATCCCCTCTTCTACCTGGCTTCAGTGTCTTCTTGGGCCTCAGTTTCCCCTTCTTTACAAAAGAGGGAGTTTTCAAGTTGTTTCCCATGATTTCATTTCATCCATGGAGCAATAATTACTGATCAAAGAAGCACCTGAGACACAGCAGCGGCGAGCGTCCACTCCCTCGGGTTCAGAGTAGAATTGCATAGAATGAGTAGGGAAATGTTCCTCCCCGCAACGTTCTCAGAAACAGCTGCTGTAGGATTTATATTATTTATTTCTTAAGTGTTTGCTAGAATTCAGCATCGCCATTTAGACCTGCTGTTTTCTCCCTGAGAATCTGTAGAATTATGAATTCAGTACATATAGGACTATTTAGACTTTCTATTTCTTTTTGTATCTGTTTTGGTAATGTGTTTGCTTTGAGAACTTTTTCCATTTCATCCAAGTTGTCAGAATTGTTGGCATAAAATTGCCCATAATATTCCCTTAATATCCTCTTAATGCCTCTAGGATCTTTAAAGATGTCCCCCTACACATTCTCGATGTTGATGATTTATGGCTTCTCTCTTTCTCTCTCTCTCCTTGATCAATTATTCATCTTTTCAAAGAACCAGCTTTTGATTTCTATTTTGTTGAAGGTCATTCCCTTCACTGCAGGACAGTGGATCTTGTCCTGAGACTCCAGGGACTGGAGATCTGTCCCCAGAAAAAGAACAGAATCCAGGCCTTGAGGTCCCAGATGCTGTGTTCTAAGGCATGGTGGAAAGAATCTAACTCAACTGTGGGGAGCAACTGAGACTAGACTAAATTACTGGAACTAAGACTAACTCTATGCATCTGATCTCCCACAATATGGTGCTGAGGGAGCAAACAACCTCTACACAGCTGCCTTGCCAATTTGACTGATAAGCTGCAGGAGCTGATCCTGCTCCTGACTGGAGGAGAGCAGCGTGCTCGGCGTGTGGGCAGCAGAGTTGGGATTGGTGGAAGAGGACTATAAAGGAGGAGAGAAACAACATGCACCGGGAAACATCTGAGGAACATCTGAGCAGCCCCTGAGAGAGCCGGCCGGCGGTGTGCCGCTCCTCCGTGGAAGTGGGAAAGCAGCGGGGGTGCCGCCCCTCCACGGAGGCGGGGGTGCCGCCCCTCCACGGAGGCGGGGGCCCCGGGCAGCTAACCCGGGAAGGCATCGTTCCTCCGCGAGTGAGGGAACGGCAGCTAACCCGGGAAGGGCCAGGCAAAAAGAACAGCGCAGGGTCCGGTGTCGTTCCTCCGCGAATGGGGGAGAGACACTCAACCAAGAGGAAGCAGTATAGGAGAAGATTAGAGAAGAGTTTATAAATTGAAAATAATTTGAATGACTGAGTCAAGTTTGTCACTTTTCATAAATTTTTCATTATCCCATGGACATATTTGGTGTCAGTAAACATGCATGGTGGTCCAATATGGGAGGTCTCAAAGCGCCTGTAATTTGATCCTTCCTTTGTTGGCAACTGTTAGACTATATAATTTTAAATTTAAATTTAATTTAAAATATTATCAACTATTCTATGAAGATCATCCATGTATAATACTTCATTGTACCTTTTGTCTAGAATATATTTCTAGAAGAGACAGAGTACAAAGGCTAGGTTCATCGCTATATGTCTTACATATTGACACATACTAAAATCGCTTTCAGTCTTAGTCCAGTCTTAGTCTGTAGAACGCTGAGACTGGAGAGTTTAGAAAGGAAGGTTTATCTGGGCTCACAGCTCTGGAGTCTTCCAAGACTGGGCAGATGCCTCTGGACAGCTTGTGAGAGACGATGGTGAAAAGCGGAAGGGAAGGGGACGTGTGTAGAAGAGAGAGGAAAAGGAAGGAGCTGACCCTCTCCACAGCAGCCTACTCTGTCTGTAATTAACCCGCTCTTCGTGAGGGCAGTGCCCCGTGACTCAGCACCTCTTAAAGGCCTAACCACCTCCCAGGATGCTTGCAACAGCAATTGCATTTCAACATGAGTTTAGGTGGGGAGAAACCATACCCAACCTATAGCACCCTCCCCAGAGGCTCCTTTCCACCAGTGTAGAAGATTTCATGGCAGAATTCAAAAGCATCTGATTCCCCGCACCTTTGAGCTCCCCCTGACTGCTCCTTTTTCCTCTTGTGGCTTTAGTTATCATCTCCATAAAATAGAATAACTACTTAGGGCAGAGACTTCTCAGAGTTCAACAGATGTCTATAACTTTTCCTTACAGATATTGCTAGTCTACATTTCCCAACCTCCCTTGGCACTGTAGGGGCCTATTTGGCTGAAAACTGAATAATGGAACATGAGAGGAAGTGATAGTTCCATCCCAAGCCTCGCCCATCAAACCCTGGTGCTTTTCTGACCTCCCAGGTGAATGGAGAAGACTCTAAGACCCAGAGGAGGGCAGAGCCACAAGATAGAAGTTGACTGTGTGACAATGACTATGCTGCACAAATCGTGTGCATGCACACGGATGCACACACACACACACACACAGACAGACCCAAATTGAACTGTGATGTAAACAAGAGATAAAGCATTGCTATCTTAAGTCATGGTGATTCCAGAGCTTTTTGGGTATTGAACTGAGAGAATAAATGAAGTTGGGCCAAAGGGGCCCTATCTGGACCAGTGGCCATGTGGCACAGAGAAAGCCAGATTTCCCAGAGAAACAAGAGGTGACAAGTCACTCGACGGAGAAGGAGAAAGAAAGTAGAAATACGGAGAGGCCATGGTTGGTGCTGGAGATTTCCAATTTCTCACGAGGTAGTCTGAAATCTACAAGGCAGCTGCCTGCCCAAAGCCATTTTCCTGTCCGCCTGGCTTTATTTGGTTAATTCTGCTCCTCTGCCACCCTCTTCCTGGTGTTAGGCTTATGCAAATGACTCCACATGGACGGGGGCAATGTGAGTGAAGTCTGAGTGGCAGGGCGTTCCTGGGAGGGCTTTTCCCTCACTCCTGAAAGCAGACGCAGAGGGAAACATTCCCTTTTCCCCTGCAAAGAGGAGGGAAGCTAAATGAGAAGAGAGCTGAAATCCTGGATGGCAGAGCAGGTGAAAGAACTCAAATCCTTAGTGATATCAAAGCCACTGAATGAACCAACCCGGAGCTGACCTACTTAGGGGCTTCCTGCAATTGTTAGTATACGCATTATGGCATAGTAGATTTTGCTGGGGGCTTTTGTTTTATACTCTTTTGGTCACGAAAGAGTCCCAGTGGAAACCCCCACCTGACTCTCGCCAGTGACCCCTTTGACATGGCCCTGCACCTGCCACTAAGCCCCCAACCTTGCTTTGTCATTGAAGCCAAACAACGCTGGACTCAGCCCGAGGTTCTCCAAGTCACCTTCCAGTGTAGATTTTAATGGCGGATGTCTCTGTTTCTGATTCAGGAAATAAAGAGGCCTACGGGAAGAAGGACTGTGGTGCAGGTGCTGGACCAGAAGGTAAGGGGGGAGGGGAGTGAGGTTATTGTAACATCTCCCAGCCTTGTGCCTCTCGACCAGGCCAATTCACACCTCACAGAGCCCATGGTCGTCAGTGTTTACTGAGCACCTCGTTTGAGCCAAGCGCTTCTAGATGTTGGAGGCTGCAAGAAAACAATGCTCAGACAAGACAGAAATTTGTGTCCCCATGATGTGAATACTCAAGCAGGGAGACACAGACAATAAAGGAGAGAAATAGTAAAAATGGCAGTATTTCAGACGTGGTAAGTGGGGATGGTGGCGTGGCACAGTGGATCAAGCCACCACTTCCAATGCTGGCATCCCGTATCCGCGTGCCCATCGGAGACCCAGCTGCTCCACTTCTGATCCAGCTCCCTGCTATTGTGCCTGGGAGGACAGTGGAAGATGGTCCAAGTGCTTGGGCCCCTGCACCCATGTGGGAGACCCAGATGGAGCTGCAGGCTCCTGGCTTTGGCCTGGCCCAGCCTGGAGCCCTGGCCATTACAGCCATTTGGGGACAAGCAGCCGACTTGAGGCTGCTGTTCAGCTTCCTGTGCCTGACCTTGGAGGAGCCCTGCAGTGGTCGAGGTTCCCCTGGGTAGAAAGAGCTCGGGGTCCATCCATTCATGGGTGAGAACCTCTTTCTGCCAAGGGCCCTTTGGATATTTATAACATCATTCTCGGGCCGTACAAAATGATCCGCTTAAAAATCACACCGCCATGGATGTAGGGAATTTCGAGTCCCGCCTGCAGTTGCTTTGGCAGGGCCAACCCCTAATGATTTCGCGAGCCTCGTTCCCCAGCTCTGCCAGGAGAATGAGGAGAAACAAGGGCCTGGAGATGCTGGAGTCCAGGCCAGGGCAAGTGTGAAGCCCAGCAGGCTGCCTGCAGGAGGCAGCGCTCCTGCCCTGGGCTAGGGGAGGTACCCAAGACTCTGCACGCTAAAGGGCTCCCTCCTGGCCAGGCCCCAAGCTGCAGAGTCCCTGCGTGTGTCCCCTGGGCCTGGCTTCTGCCCCTCTCCTAGGGCCCCGCCCTGGTGATTCTGTCCCTGGTACTCCCTTCTCAACCTAGTTCTTTCCATTTGACAAATCACCTGGACACTCTGGCCAGTCTGCACACCAAAATAAATTAATTTAATTATAAAAATAATTCTCGCATTTTTAGAACACTTAGGGGAAAAAAGAAAGGTAAGCCCAAAGAAAAAATTGAAAATAACCTTCGTCACACGACCCATAGACGGCCGTCTTTGAGCCTGATGTGTTTTCTTCCTTTTCTCCCATCACGGTGTATCATATAAGCACACTTTTAATGACGTCATAGGGCCACCTTATGGTGAGTGGTTTTGTACTTTTTCCCACTTAGCTTTCTTTATCAACACTTTCCCAAAGCGATCAGTATGCCTCCATGGCCTTATCCCCACCGCTGGATCAGGATTACCTCCAGCTTTTGCTCTCATGTTCAAGTGTGAAGAAACATTCTTACAGTATCCACAATGACTTCACGACTCCCAGGTCAAGAGAATGTGTGTTCTCAAGGCTTCTCGTAACACTGACAAACCCCCCACCCACGCCCTGCCAAGCTTCCCCTCCCCAGCTGCGGGGGAGGGTATTCCTCAGCCCCATTCTCCACGACTAGCTATTTTCTGGGTGATTTCTTTCTCTCTTCTTGTCTGCCGTCAGCAGCCTCATCTTCTCTCCCCCACCATTGCCCATCACCAACAGGCATCCACTCTGAGGAGGTAAGAGTGCGCCCTTAGACCATCTACCCTAAATTCCTTTACTTATGTGTGCAGACCATCTACCCTAAATTCCTTTACTTATGTGTGCAGACCATCTACCCTAAATTCCTTTACTTATGTGTGCATGCACAGACAATCAGCGATGCTGCTTTGAAAAGGCATTTGTGGAACCCCCCCCCCGGAAATGCCACGTCACTACCTATTTTACTTGGTTGCCCCTGTTTTTGAGATCTGGGTTAATGTAGGTGCCTCTCATGTGTTCAGTTTAATTTTTGTCTTCATTCTTGAATTAATTTTCAAACTGATAACTTATAGCTACCACTTTGCTATTATAAACAATGCTATGATGGACATCTACACATCTATGTGTAGTTTCTATGCAGAAGTGAGATTGCTTGGGAGATGAGGTTTGCAGTGCTTTTCAAAGTTTTTTGACTGTGACCCATGATAAGAAATACATTTTAGGGGCTGGTGCTGTGGCATAGTCGGTAAAGCCTCTGCCTGTGGCATTGGCATCCCATATGGGTGCCAGTTTGGGTCGTGGCTGCTCCTCTTCCAATGCAACTCCCTGCTAATGGCCTAGGAAAGCAGTGGAAGATGGCCCAAGTGCTTGAGTCCCTGAACTCAAGTGGGAGACCCAGAGGAAGCTCCTAGCTCCTGGCTCCTGGCTTTGGCCTGGCCCAGCCACAGCCATTGTGGCCATTTGGGGAGTGAACCAGTAGATGGAATCCCTCTCTCTCGCTCTCACTCTCTGGCTCTCTCTTTCTTTCTCTCTGCTTTTCAAATAAATAAAAAAAAATGTTGAGCAACAAATTATTTTTTATTTGTTACAGAGAGAGAGAGAGAGAGAGGGAGGGAGGGAGGGTGGGAGGGAGGGAGAGTCTTCCACCTGCTGCTTCACTCCACAAATGGTCACAACAGCTAGGGCTGGGCCGGGCTGAAGCTGGGAGCCAGGAACTCGACCTGTGTCTCCCATGTGGATGGCAGGGGCCTAAGTACTTGTCATCATGTGCTGCTTTCCCAGGCGCATCAGCAGGGAGCGGGGTTGGAAGCGGAGTAGTCAGGACTTGCAGCAGCGCTCCCATACGCGATGCAGGCATTGCAAGCAGTGGCTTAACCCCTTGCTCCACACCAGCCCCAGCCAAAGATTATTGAAGGCAAAAAGAAACACTGATTTACTAGTTGTCCTGGGTACCTGTATATCCCAGGCTGGCAAGATGTGGGGGGAAACGGTATAGCTAGTGAGGGATCCTGGCCAGAACGGAGCAGAAGCCCTAACCTAAAGGAACCGGGAAACCAGGTCGACTGCCCAGGGGTGAATCTGGGAACACCGACCAAGGCCAGGGCCCTACGTCAGGAACTGAGCCCTGTGCAGATGGAACAGGACTTCTTGCATTGGGCAGCCTAGGTCCCAACAGAAAAAAAAAATGGCGAAAGACCTGACCAGGCAGATTTCGAAAAGCTGAAAAACAAATGGCCGGTCTGAAAAGAGAAAAAGTTGAACCTCCCCAGAAGGCACAGCAACAATAAGGACGTTTAATTTCCTTGTCTAATCCGCAAGGCGTTGGCTCCCTTCTCTCCCCCCTCCCTCCCCCTCCCTCTCTTCTCACCCCCCCCACTTCTCTCCTCCCTCCTCCCCCGCCCTCCTTCCTCCTCCCCCCACTTCTCTCCTCCCTCCTCCCCCTCCCTCCTTCCTCCTCCCCCCACTTCTCTCCTCCCTCCTCCCCCTCCCTCCCTCCTCCTACCTCCCTTTTCTCCTCCCCTCCCTCCTCCTCCCTCCCTTCTCTCCTCCCCCTCCCTCCCCCTACCCCCTTTTTCCCTCCCTCCCCCTCCCCCCTCCCTGCTACCTGCCTTCCCTTCTTTCAGGGTGAACACGCGCCCCCAAACACAGCTGGTAGCATGGCCAGCTGGCTCAGCTCTTCTGGAGGGCAATCTAGCAGACTGTATTTAAAAGCCCTAAACACAAGCACCTTTTTTGGTCCAGCAATCCTACTTCGAGGAATTTTTCCTAAGGAAACAATTAGGAATGAACACGAAGATGAATAACAGCAGCTCGACCTGTGCCAGGTTCACTCCCTACCAGGCGCAATGCTAAGCACTTGATGAGTATCATTTGGCCCTTAGAGCAACATGCAGCACGATGGGTAAGACCTGGTCCATTTCCTGCTAGAGAAACGGAGACTCAAAAAGGTGTTGCAAGGCGCTCAAGTTCAACTCATAAATCCATGCTCTGACCCACTGTGTTACCCTATCCCACTGGAAACTGCCGTGGGAAAAGTACTTTTTAAAAATAGCAATCACTCAAAACTAAGTACAGTGTGTGAGAATTGAAGAAAAATTAAAGCAGGCAGAGCTGTGATACATATGGAGTCTTTAAAAATAAGTTTTGAAAGATCAATGACCTGGGGAAATAGAATATATTAAGTGAAAAAGCATGCAAGATAGTTATAGGCCATTTAACAATTTTTTAAAACCCATCAATGCCATTTTTATGAAATTCAAAACTCAGGAAGACTGGTCCACGGTAACCAAGGCTGGAGGGCGAAGGGATCGCTGCCCAGGGAGCTGTCTGGGTCTCTTTCCTGGGCAGGCAGAAGTGCCAGCCAGTCACACAGCTACATTTCTTTGTGTGCCTTACATAGGCTTATGTAAGCTCTAGCCCACTAGAAACAAGTGTCTAAATGCACGGGAAAAGTCCCGGAGGAAGAGAACAGAAAACGTCAGCAGTGACCACTGCTAAGTGGACGCTTCGTTCCCTTCCTCATGCTATTTCCTGTGCCCCTTATTGGTTTTTACTTTTTTTTTCTTTGTGGGATGAAACATAATGCCGAAGTCGCAGATGGCGTGGGGCAGGAGAACGTGAACGTGGGAGCTGGCGGAAGTTCCATGCGGGGCCCCTACAGGGGACACGGCTGTCCAAGCCTGGTGCGGGCCGTGGCCTCGCGGTTCCGAGGACGGCGACTGTCGCTCCCCCTCTTCATGGAGGAACGACACTAAACCCTGCCTAGGCTTCATATCCGAGTCACGGCACCATTATGTCGCTCCCCGTTTTCGTGGAGGAACGACACAGGACCCTGCGCTGTTCTTTCGTCTGCTCGGCCCTCCCCGGGTTTGCTGCTGGTTCTTCCCGGGTTGGCTACTATCCCTTCCACCTCCGTGGAAGGGCAGTTCCCCCTGGCCGCATTCCCCACTTCCGCAGGGGAGCGGCACACCGCCGGCCGGCTTTCTCGGGGGCTGCACAGGCGTTCCCCTTAGATGTTCCCCTTAGATGTTCCTGGTGCATGCCGTCTCTCTCCTCCTTTATAGTCCTCCTCTGCCAATCCTAACTCGGCTGCCCACACGCCGAGTACACTGCTCTCCAACCAGGAGCAAGTCCTACAGTTTATTGGTTGAACTGGAGGCAGCTGTGCGGAAGCTGTTTACTTCTCTCCCAGCGCCATATTGTGGGAGAGCAGATGCATAGAATAAGTCTTAATTCCAGTAACTCAGTCCAGTCCGGGCTGCTCCCCACAGGCGACCACGCAGCAGAGAGCCTGGCGCTCAGGCCTGCTTGGAAGGCAAAGCAGATTGAGAGACTGGGGGGCCTTAGACTGACCCGGAAGAGAAATTCCTCCCACCTTGAACTCCTGCTGAGCCGGTGCTACCCGGTGCCACCCTGGTCACAGCGACCGCTCAGAGCTCAGCTGCCAGTGGACGCCTTGCGGCCTCCAGGAGCACCCTGACTGTCAAAAGCCCTTCCCAGGGACAATGAGCACCTCTCTCTTTTAAAGGGACAGATTCTTCCTGGGTAGGGGAGCTGGGATCCGACACCTTGGCTCTGTTTAGGGACGCATTCCAGGGTAGTAGAGAATTAGGGAGAGGCAATGCGGGGTGACTGGGGGTGCTTCCTGGGATTCCAACTTCAGCTCACTCATGACACTGAAATCTTGCCAAGAGGTAGATCAAAAGTAAAACTTCAGGTATAAAGATGTTTGGCGGGGCCAGCACTGTGGTGCAGTGGGTTAAGCTGCCTTCTGCAGTGCCAGCATCCCCTGTGGGCACCGGTTCAAGTCTCAGCTGCTCCTCTTCTGATCCAGCTTCCTGCTAAGGTACAGCCTTTCTGGGAATGAACCAATGGATGGAAGATATCTCTCCTCTGTCTCTCCTCTCTCTCTGTCTCTCTTCTCTCTCTCTCTCTCACTCTCACTCTGCCTTTCAAATAAATAATTTTTTTTTTCAAAAAGATGTTTGGTATATGAGATTATAGCAAATATTAAATATGCTTAAATATAAAGTGAGGAAATATAACTGAGAATTAATAGTTCTTTCATCTTCCCTATTAAGAAATACCAGTTTTATTGGAGCCACCAAATGTAAAAAAAAATTTACATTTCCTAGTCTTGGCTGCAGCTTGGAATAATAGATCAGTTGTAACAGGTAATATGTAACAGTTGCATATAACTGTTGTGGCCAATGAGACATAGGAGTTTGTGAAAAACTTTCTTTTCCTGATAATAGTAATTTTCTTCTTCCTGAATAGAATAAGAATAGGATGGCAGGAGTTGCAGCAACTGTTTTGCATGCATGAGGAAAATCCCAGGAGAATTACAGAGAACCCAACCTTGACATCCTTGAGACACTTAACCAGCGACAGCAACTGCCTAATTCTTTGCTACTTAAAATTTATTTAAGTCACTGGCTCCTCAGGCTTTCTATTACTCATGGCTAAAAGAAGTCTTTAACTGATTCGCTCAATAATGTAAAAGTAATAATGTCACTACCACCAAACAGGAAGTTTGGGGAGAAGAGTTGGGAAAGGAGAGGCAGTGCCCGTGTCTCACTGCAGCCCGGCACCATCTACAGCTGAGATTTGTGTTTACAACAATGACCGCTCGATCTCTTCGTGTTTTCCAGAGAGAGGTTTTCTGTTTTTTTAACTTGGAATGGGGCGAGAGGGAGTGAAACAGGATCTTCCATCCAGTGGTTCACTCCCCAACCGTGTGACACGTCACACAGACGCGTCACGTCCCACCGTGTGACGCCTGCTGAGTCACACGGAAGCAGGGAGCTGGGGACTCAATCCAGCTCTCCCATGTGGGGGGCAGGGACCCAAGTAGCCGAGCTGTCATCAACCGCTTCCCAGGGTGCACCTTAGCAGGAAGCTGGAATGAGGAGCAGAGCCAGGACTTGAACCGGGCACTCTGATGTGGGCTGCAGGCGTCCCAAACACCCCCGCTTCCAGAGGTATCTTTAAAGAGCTGATAATTATTTTGGTGGGGAAATTGTGATCTAAGATTTACCAATTCTTTCTCTAAAATATCTGTTCATTAAACCCAAGTGAAATACCCTTCCGAACTAAAAAGGGTATTATAATACAAAACAATTTTATAAAAAAATATTTCTGATTACCTATCTGTATACATATATTGAAAGATGTTTAGGATGACATTCATATTGTTTGAATTATCCTTATTTCAGGATTTTTCTTAGTTTCTGTTTTTAAACTTTTAATTTTCAAATTAGAGTGGATTCCCAGAAGAGCTGCACAGACAGGACAGGAAGTCCATTTGCCCCTCCCCCAACTCCCTTACGCGTCACCATCTGACCTCATCACGGCATATTTACAAAACATAAGAAATTAGCCTGCTGCTTGCCTGACACTCTCGGCTGCCGTCCTTCTACTCCAGGTCCCAAACCAGGACCCCACACCGCATGCAGATGTCCGCTGGCCTCAAGTGGTCTCTGCCCCTCGTCTTCTACAGCCTTGACACCTGGAGAGCAGTGGGCGGACGTTTATCGACCGCCCCTTGTTGTGGGCCTGGCCGACGTTCCCTCGTGATTTGGCTGGGGTGATAGGTTTGGGGGAAGAACATTCCCCCAGAAATGATGTGCTCATCTCGTACGTGAGAGCCCCACCACCTAGCGCTGGCGACGTTGACCTTGATCACTTGACTTTTTAACTTCATCCTTTGTACTTTTCCACGTTGCTTTCGTTCTTTAGAACGAGCATGTGAAAAGGGCGAATCTAGAAGTGCTTCACCGATGGACGAAGACCTCAAAGGTGAGGGTTAAATTTTTTATTGGAAACAGAATTGATGATGTTCAGGGCTTGGCTGGGAGAAGAAAGAGGTGATAAGTATAGCTACAACATCAATGTTTCATTGCCCTGGAGGCTAGCCCGGGTGGCAGGAAAAGATGGAGATGACTTTGAGATTTATGTAACCGCTAGCAGAGCAAAGAATTAGGGCCTCGTGCAGATATTTTTAATATAATCTATTTCCCATTAGCCTCCAGCCCTGGGGCAGAGCGAGGGCTGCCTCACTAGCCGGGTCAGAAATAGCCTAACATTGACTGAGTACCATCGCTGCTCTAGGTGATTCACCTTGGTCATCTGGCTCCACGACTCTGCTGGCCACACGAGCACGATCAGCCTTGCCTTAGGGGGAAACTGAGACCCAGAGCAGTGAAGTGACTTGCCCAGAGCCAGCGGCCAGCCAGCCACCAAATATCCACGAGGTGCTGTGGCCGACGGGCACAGGGCAGCTGCTGCTTAGATTTGGATTTCTGTGCCATCGACCTGCACTGTGGCGCTTCCACAGCACATAACCTGCTTCCCAGGAAGGACTGCATGCAGGTGCAGTGTGCCAGTCACCGGCAAAGATGAGGCCGTTCAGCCGCTGTCCCTCTTTCCACATTCTTTATCATCTCTGCCTCCTCGTGGATTGGGGAGTCGCCTGGTGTGAATCCCCACCACCCTCCAGCTGACTTGGACAGCTACCCTTGCATTCAGGGACGGAGGGGAGGCTGAGGCTTGGAGTGGGTGGGCCAGGCTCCCTGCAGCCCCTTCTTGGCAGGAGGCTGGGATACAGGGAGAAGCAAAGAGAGGGCTGGAGAGAGGAGAGAGGGAGGGAGAGGGAACTGCTTGGTTTTGGATTCCTTCTTCTACTTAGCCTTAAGGCCAGCTCCTCTTTTGTTGCTGCTAGGAGAGGGATTTAAGCTAATGAAGAACCATGTTTCACTGACATTAGTTCAAGTTTGGTTTCTGCAATGTGAAGCCAATGTATCCTGATGAACATGTTCTCCTTCCCCTGGTTAAGGTCACGGTGTCTGCAGTCACTGTGTCTGTGGGCTGCACCTGTCTAGACCCCCAGGGCTGCTTGGGTGATTGCAAACACTGCTCTGGAGTCCGGGAGGCGGGGTGTCCTGAGCTGAGTTGGACTTGTCATCCCAAAATTCATGCAGCTGTCTCAGCTCCAATATCTCCCTGTCAACGCTTCATTGATTAAGGGTGGAGACCTGCTCTAAACGTGGCACCTGAGAGGCGGGGCATGGGGGAGGTCCTTGGGCCATGGGGGCGTGTCCTCAGAGGGAGGCTTCGATGATTTGAGCTCAGGTTCTGCCTAGCTCTGCTCTCTCCACTTCCCGCCTCATGACGCGATCTGCCCCCAGCACCGGCTGTGAACCAGCTTCCCACCAGACGCCGGCCTGCGGGGCCGCCAATCCTGGGACCTCCACCTGTGCGCTGCAATGACCCTTCTCTTCCTAAAGGAGCTCCTCTCAGGTGTTTCAGAGTAGCGAGAAGCTGACTAATACACCGGGCACTGAACCTGGGCTTCACCACGAGCAACGTGGCCTTGGGCAAGATCTCTACCTCCTTGAGCTTGTGCCATCTGGATGTAGGGGGCTGATCACATCACTGGGAGGGGGCTATAAGGATTATATGGGGGGCAGGCATTGTGGTGCTGTGGGTTAGAACACCACTTGGGAGGCCCATAACCCCTAGTGCTGGTCTGAGTCCAGGCTACTCTTCCTCTCATCCAGCTCCCTGCTAATGTGCCTGAGAGGCAGCAGAGGATGGCCCGAGTGCTTGGGCCCCTACACCCATGTGGGAGACCAGGATGGAGTTCCTGGCTCCTGGCTTCAGCCTAGCCCAGCCCTGGCTGTTATGGGCATTTAGGAATAAGCTAACAGGTGGAATATCTGTTCTCTCTCTCTCTCTCTCTCTTTGCTTTTCAAGTAGATGAACATAAGCAAACTTTTTTTAAGGTTCACAGAAAAAAATATTTTTGTAAAAGATTTATTTATTTATTTTGAAAGTCAAGAGCTACAGGGAGATAGAGAGAAAGAGCAAGAGAGAGATCTTCCCTCTGCTAGAAGCATCCCTGGATAGTAGCAGTGGTCAGCACTGGGCCAAACCGAAGCCAGGAGCCAGGAGCTTCATCTGAGTCTCCCACGTGGGTGGCAGGAGCCCAAACTCTTGGGCCATCTTCCACTGATTTTCCTGGGCTGTTAGGATCAGAAACGGAGCAGCTGGGATGCAAACTGGCACCCAGAAAAAATTTTTAAAGAGAACTACACAAGAGATAATGTATGCTAGGAATTTATATATATGTGCAGCCCACATTTAGCTTAGCAGTCAATATATGGTAGCAATAATTATTTGTCAATTTTCCTGGCCAATTGGCTACAACTTACTGATGTCCCAACCCCACAAGACGTCTGTGGGTCTGAGCCACTTTTTCTCATGGGGCCCCATACTTTCTATGCCACTGGAGCCTGTGGGGTAAATCCCCCTGGGGGAGGAGTCCATCTTAGCCTCCCGAGTTTGTAGTCAGAGGATTAGAATTACTTGGCATGTGAGGCCGGCGCCGCGGCTCACTAGGCTAATCCTCCACCTTGCGGCGCCGGCACATGGGGTTCTAGTCCCGGTCGGGGCACCGGATTCTGTCCTGGTTGCCCCTCTTCAGGCCAGCTCTCTGCTGTGGCCAGGGAGTGCAGTGGAGGATGGCCCAAGTCCTTGGGCCCTTCACCCCATGGGAGACCAGGAGAAGCACCTGGCTCCTGCCTTCGGATCAGCGCGGTGCGCCGGCCGCGGCGGCCATTGGAGGGTGAACCAACGGCAAAAGGAAGACCTTTCTCTCTGTCTCTCTCTCACTGTCCACTCTGCCTGTCAAAAAAAAAAAAAAAAATTACTTGGCATGTGCACAATGGTGAGCTGGTAAATATGTAAAAAGTAGGTCTCTGAAGCAAACAGCATTTTCCCACTGGCGGTCTCCACGGTGTAACTATTCCTGTCATGGCTGAGTTCAAGCTGCGAGCGAGGAAGCCCTGGGTGCAGAGTCAGGAACACGGCTCCTGTGAGCAGGAGCTGGCCAGCTGGGGCACCGCCCTCCTGCGCCCCGGGAACTTCTCCGAGAAGGGAACATGGGCAGGGACAGTGTCTACTAGACGTCCCCTACTAGAGCAGGGACAGGGACAATGACCCTGCATCCCAGGACAGGGTCGCTTGGAGCCAAGTCTGAACCGGGTTCATGTCCATATGACTTGTTGAGGGGCCTCTCAGGTGAAAGCTGGGGGTAGAAGGCGAGCAAAGCAGGAGGAAAAGCCAGGCAAGTATGCAGGGTCAGCTGGAAGCCAGCCTCAGCCTGAGCCCACCGAGAGTTCTGGGGCATGGGGTGGTCCCGGCCTGAGCAGAGGAGCGGGAGATGAGTCCATCCCAGCTAGTCGGGGTGCAGGCAGCGTTCAGGGGGAGGCTGGGACTTCCCAGGCACCTCCTGGCAAGGAGATTAAGGAGATTCCATCGGCACAGGGGCACTTGTGGCCTGCGAGCAACTCACGCTGGCAGTAGCTGGGGGTGGGTGTGCTGGCCTGGCAGAGGGCACCTGGGCGGAGCCCCAGCACCACTTACGGCCTAGTGGTGACCATGCTGCTGATGGACTTGACGAGGGGCGTGATGGAGAAGGAGATGCCGAGAGAGGGAAAGGCGGTGCTGCCGCGGCCACCACGGGGCTGGGTTTGACTGTGGTGAACTTGATAAATGTGCAGGCTGTCCCTGGTGGAACTAAAGGTCGTGGGCCCCAAATCCCAGTCTCTTCAAGGTTTGTCCTTTTCTTTAATGCTTCTTACGACTGCAATGGCCCCAAGGAGTAAAAGGACTTAGAGTTTCATCTTGTCAGGACCGGTGGATGAAAACCCGATTGAGTCAAAACACATCCATTCCGCCAGGGAAGTCCCACTGCGCGCATGGCTTTTTGTTTTGTTAACAATGCACTCATTGCCTGTGGCCGCAGTTTGCTCTTTGCTGCTGGATGGCCCGGTTTGCTGCAAAGCTAGGGGCCAGGCTCTTGCCTGGATTCCTTCTCTTCTCCTCTCCTCTCCTCTCCCCAGAGTGAGGCAGGAGTGATGCTCACTTCTGCTCCGAGTACCTGCCACATCGCGTTCTCCACAGCACAGCTCTCTACCTAAGAGGCACTGTGGGGCAACAGTCGTTCAGTGCATACGGATGCAGCGCCAGTGGCCAGACCTGCGCTGGTCTAGGTGCTAGGGATTCAGAGGGGGCAAAAAAGCATGACACTCCTGTCCTCCTGGAGCCGACATTCTAGCAGGTTTAAACGCGTTTTGTTCTCACCACACACGGACAAGGAAACGGACACTTAAAGAGGTCAATTGATCTGACCAAGGACAGATAGTAGAGTGTAGAGCTAAGATTTTAATTAAGGTCAGCTTTATCCTAAAACTTACACCCATGGCCAGTTCTATGTTTAGTCCACAGCGGGTTTTTTAAAATTTTTACCACCATATCCTCTTACCGTTCTTCTGCTACTAGAACTGGCGATTGCTGGCGGGAAGCCACTCTTCTCCCCCATCTGGAAAGACTGCCAGTCATGGCATCCCGCCTCCTGTGAACTTGGAACTGAGCTCGGGACCCACACGGCATCACTCCAAGGCAACCTCCTGGAACCATGGCTTCTTTTGTGTCCAAGTTGGTTTTTGTCTATGATTCTGTAAGTCATCCCATATTATTCCAATAATCTGATTCTCCCCACCCCCAGTTATGTCCACATCTTTTGCATGCAGCCAAATAACCGGGCCCATGCCTAGCCCTGCTTTGCATCTCAAGTCGGTTTAGTCATCTGCTGACCAGGAGTAGAAAGCGTCAGAGGAAGGAGGTCTTGCTGACTTGAACCAGGCTGTGCCAGCATCCCCAGCTTGTAGCCCCGTCTTGAGACCCCAGCTCTGTGCAAGAGCGTCCCCATTCTGTGTGGCGTTGCTAGACAGGCAGAAACAGTGAAGGAGCCTGAACGATATCTGAGCATCGCAGGCTCCCGAGTCTGGCAGGCCAGGGAGAGTGATAACCAAGGGATTCTCGTTCAGAGCTTGGATGGGAGGAAAGGATGGCTCAGCAGGTCCCGAACCACAGCCATGGCTGATCCCTCCTCCCAGGTCTGCTTTTGGGTCACCGTAGACGCTTATTAGGGCCACATGCCATCAGTACAAGACAAAAGAAAGACTGTTCTTAGAGAACTTATAACATTGTATTTATTTCACTTAACAGGCAGTCCAGAGGGAGGCAGCTGAGGCTGGCGCCAAGTCTCAAAGAAATCCCTAAAGACTGAAGCTTTGCCACCCTTAGCAGGAGGCTTTTGTCCTCATAGTCACAAGATAGCTGCCCTTCTTCCAGAAATCTCACCTAATTCCAGGAAGGAATGAAAGCACGGGCAAAGAGAAGGTGGCATGTACCGGCTGAGTTCCTCCTCCTCTTGTATGAGGAAGACAGAGATTCCCAGCATCCCCGTGCAGAGTTCTACTTCTGTTCCGTTATTCAGAGCTGGGTCGCGGATCCTCCTCTAGCTGCAAAGGAGTGGGGAGAAGGGATTTCTAACTGGGCACACTCATCCAAAGGAATGGGACTTTGGATTCTGTTGCTGAGTAAGGAGGGAGGTAGGTGTTGGTTAAACATCTGTAGCGCCTGCAGCGGCAGGTGAGCTAGGGAGGGGTCCTGGGTGAGGCAAGGCTCTGAGAGGCTGAGGCGTGGCTTCTCAGGGGCACAGGGATGGGGCCGTTTCCAGAGTTCGCCCGTGCAAAGCCAGAGGGTGCAGGGATGGTCTGGGGCCCCTGTACAGCTGCTCCCCCTTCCCAGTTATCACATACAAAGAAAATCGAGAGCCACATAAATATGTTAGGATGGCACTGGCCTCATAGGAACACGTGCAAGGTTGAGAGACTCATCACAAGGGATTGAAAAGAGTGAGCATTTGCCGCAGCAGTTAAAATGCACTTGGGATGGCTGTAGGCCATGTCAGAATGCCTGGGTTCGCGTCCGAGCTCCACTTCCTAGTCCACCTCCTGGTTAATGTGTACCCCGCAAGCAGCTGGGGTGGCTCAGATAGGAAGGTTCCCCACCCATGTAGGAGACCTGGCTTGAGTTGCTGGTTCTGGCTTTGGCTTGGCCACCAGCAGGTGGGAGCTCTCTCTCTCTGTATCTCCAGTCTCTCTGTGTCCCCACATTAGAAAGAAAGAGCCCAGGCTTTAAATCCCAGCTTGCCAAATTCCACCTCTGAGGCCAGGATGAGTCACTGGACCTCTGTGGGCCTCTCGGCGTTCCTGATAGAAGACAAAGGAGCCATCTCACACGGGTGGGGCCCCACAAGCCCGTGCACATGCATTGCACATCCTCAGTGTCCAGCAAAGGGGCCTTGTTATTGGCTTCCTTCCTTCATGTTCAAGATGCTGCAGAAGAAGCCCCGAGAGGGCCAGCAAGATGACCTAAGCCGCACAGCACACAGAGGCAGAGCTGGGACCAGCCCTGCTTGCCAAGTTCTGCCCTGAGCTGTGTTCACTGGGACCCACGTGCTCTCAGGTGCTTAGGACACAGAAAGGCAAACAGGAGACGCAGAGACGCCTCAGTGTAGCCCTGTGGGGCAGGCGAGTGGCAGTTATTGTCGTTGTGACTGGATTTACTGAGCTTATTAACTTTGTGCTTGATACGACGTGGTGCGCTCTACCCACTGGTAGGAGCTCGTACGGACTGAGTGCGTGTTAGCGTCCTGTGGCTGCTGTAACAAAACACCACCAACTCAGTGCTTCAAACAGCACCAGTGTGTTCTCTCATGGTCCTGGAGGCCAAGGGGGCAGCAGGGCTGTGCTCCTGGGGGCTCCAGGAGAGAATCCGTTGCCTTATACAGTTTCCAGAGGCTCCACGCAGTCCTTGAGCCATGGCCTCTTGTTTTGTTCTCAAAGCCAGCAGCATAGCAGCTCTCTCTCTCTTCCCCCACCCTCCCTCTCCCATCTCGTTCTGCTCCTCCATCTCTGCACTCATTGTGAATCCCATTCTCGTCCTCCAGTGCTCCCTGCCCCAATAATGACCTTGTAATGCTATTGAGCCATCGGGATTATTTCCTCGTCTCACTTTGGTCAAGTCTCTTTTGCCACACAAAGCAACACAAGCTCTAGGTGTTGGTGTGTGGACCTCTTTGGGGGTGGAATTTCATCTCCCACCAGCATCTACGCACCTGGCATTGCTGCTCAGGCCAGCTACACTCCAGGGTTTGCACGGAGAATCCCTGCCTTGTCACATATGCAAATGGACAAGGCCTGAATGACCTAAGTCTCCCTTTCCTTACCTGGATGGTAAAGATAATGACTTGCTCCCATCCCACTACTGATATGGAAGACAGTTACAATGTATTGATCAGCAACAGGAGAAAGAGCTTTGAAATGTATCATTTGATCCTGTTTTGTTTAAAATTATGTACCTATCTATCTTACATGTGTTTCTATGTCTGTTTATGTGCCTGGGCATACAGCACTGTCTAGGATGATGCTTGCCAAATAGGGAGCAGGCTTGGGGGTGATTTTTGCTACTCTCTTTGCACTTACTGTTTTTTTTTTCCCCCAAACAGAATCTCAAGGCAATTACCTCTACTTCCCATGCCTTTCAGCCTGGGGTCTGTCTTTCTTTCTTTCTTTCTTCTTCTTCTTTTTTTTTTTTTTTTTATTTGACATGCAGAGTTAGAAAGACAGAGAGAAAGGTCTTCCTTCCATTGGTTCACCCCCCTAATGGCTGCCACGGCTGGTGTGCTGCGACAATCCAAAGCCAGGAGCCAGGTGCTTCCTCCTGGTCTCCCATGCGGGTGCAGGGCCCAAGCGCCTGGGCCATCCTCCACTGCCTCCCCGGGCCACAACAGAGACCTGGGCTGGAAGAGGAGCAACTGGGACTAGAACCCGGCGCCCATATGGGATGCCGGAGGATTAGCCAAGTGAGCCATGGTGCCGGCCCCCAACACTTACAGTTTTTACAAGAGAAAGCTGGAGTTTTTGGTCGAGGGCAGACTGATGGAGCACCCCTATACATCTCTCCTCCCTTCACATGTCCCACTGAAATAACAAAGGAAGCACTGGAAAAGTCTAATGAAAGCTATGAAGTAATAGCTACCTTTTAGAATTGTGACATTTCAGATGTGGCACACGGGGTTGGTGATGAGTATCTGCATTCCTCATGCACGTGGAGCCCTGACAAGCACTTTGTTCCAGACACCAGCCCCCTGGACACCTCTTTGCACTCTGCGGGAGCCTAAAGGCACCTTCCCAGCACCACATCTGCAAATGATAAGATCCATGTATAGGGTTAGAAAAGAAACTGCTTACAGACGGCCCCCAACTTAGGAGTTTTAGGCTTAGAGTGGTGTGAAGATGATAGGCATTTGATAGAAACTATCCTTCAAAATTTGAATTTTGATCTTTTGCTGGCTAGCACTAGGCGGCCCAGTCCTCCCTCCCTTCCTCCCTCTCTCTCTTTTATTTATTTATTTATTTGAGAGGTAGAGTTACAGACAGTGAGAGGGAGAGACAGAGAGAAAGGTCTTCCGTCTGAAGGTTCACTCCCCAAAGGGCCGCAACAACTGGAGCTGCACTGATCCGAAGCCAGGATCCAGTGCTTCTTCCTGGTCTCCCCACATGGGTGCAGGAGCCCAAGGATTTGGGCCATCTTCTACTGCTTTCCCAGGCCATAGCAGAGAGCTGGATTGGAAGAGGAGCAACTGGGACTAGAACCGGTGCCCATTGGGATGCCAGCGCCGCAGGTGGAGGATTAACCTGCGTCATGGCGCCGGCCCCCCAGTCCTCTCGAGAAGCTGATCAGTGGCAGGGGCAGAGCTCCCAGTCTGCCCCACGGTCAGGAGGCAAGGAACTGACACTGTGGGGCTGGCATCATGGCACAGCTGTTAAGCTGTCACGTCAGCGGCATCCCATATTGGAGCACAGGTTAAGTCCTGGCTGCTCTGCTTCTGATGTATTCCCTGCTAATGCTCCTGGGGAGGCAGTAGATGATGGCCCAAGTACTTGGGCCCCTGCCAACCACATACGAGACCCAGATGGAGTTCCAGGCTCCTGGCTTCAGCTTGGACCAGCCCTGGCTGTTGTAGCCATTTGGAGAGTGAACCAGTGGATGGAAGATCACTCTCCCCTCCCCTTCTGTTTTCTCAATGACCTTGTCTTTCACAAACAAATATTTATTTATTTTATTTATTTTTTTTTTATTTTTGACAGGCAGAGTGGACAGTGAGAGAGAGAGACAGAGAGAGAAAGGTCTTCCTTTTGCCGTTGGTTCACCCTCCAATGGCCGCCGCTGCAGCCGGCGCACCGCGCTGATCCGATGGCAGGAGCCAGGATCCAGGTGCTTTTCCTGGTCTCCCATGGGGTGCAGGGCCCAAGCACCTGGGCCATCCTCCACTGCACTCCCTGGCCATAGCAGAGAGCTGGCCTGGAAGAGGGGCAACCGGGACAGAATCCGGCGCCCCGACCGGGACTAGAACCCGGTGTGCCGGCGCCGCAAGGTGGAGGATTAGCCTATTGAGCCACGGCGCCGGCCACAAACAAATATTTAAAAAAGAACTGATACTCTCAGCATGCTGTACTGCTTGCTAGTCAAGGATACTTGACAGGTGTAATTTCTGATTTGTAACATTTCCAGTTAACAATGGGTTTATCGGGGTGTGACTCCATCATAAGTTGAGAAGCATCTACATATCGAAATATTTTAAAACAAATATTTTAAAAACAAAATATTTTAAAAACAAATCTGTCACAGACGAGCACACGTGCTTCAATATTATAATTAGCAGCCTGCCTAATAACAGCCATCATTTCAAAGTCATGATGAGCATAAATGGAATTTCTAAATAACTTCAGCGCAGCAATGTGATGAAGTCCCGGAAACTGCTGATATCACTGTGGTCTACTGCTTCGGCGCACAACTGTAGGAAATGCTGAATTCAAGCTGAACTAGGGAAAAGAAAGACCACTTTTTCATCCAATTTCACGGACCTCCTATTTAATAGAATAGATGTTTCCAGGGATCTTTGCCCCAGTTTCTTTATCTGTTTGGTGCCTTTCTTATCTGTGATTTTATCTGTGGTCCTTTCTTATCGTGATCCTTGGCTCATATTGAAAGACAGGATTAGACTGAAGCTTGTTGGGAGCTATGTGCCCATGAGGAGGGCTAGTTAACCGTGAGCTTTCATGTGACCAGACGTGAGGGAGCCTCAATGTCGAAGTCTTCAGGTCTTTCCTTCTGAGCTGGTCAAATTCTCCAGAAAAAGAGTCCTCTAGCATTTTTAAAGAAGAGAATACTCCTCCCTTACAGAGTATAGTCCTGCACAGTCTAACTTTGTAAGTTTCACGATCTGCCCGGGGCCAGCATCCTGGAGTCCGGGTTGGGAAGGAAGTGTGTGAGCGAGAGGTAGGCAGAGCAGCTCACTCTTCCTCATGCAAACTTTGACCCCACCCCTCTGCTTTCAGTACAATGCCCTGACTTCTACTGTGCTTCGTATCTCCCAATCCCTACACCCTTCTTCTTACTTTGGGCATCTGTATTCAATATGGTAACCTCTGGCCATGTGTGGTTATTTAATGAAAATCAATTTCTCCAGTTGCGCTAGTCATGTTTCAAGACTCAACAGCCACAGATAGGTAGCAGCTGGCTACGTGTTAGACAGTAGATGACATTCCCATCACTGCAGAAGCTCTACTGAAAGTGCTGCTCTAGAGCAGGCGTTGGCAGATTTGGGGGGTAAAGGACCAGATAGTAAACACTGTTGGCTTTTCACTCCGTATGTTCTCCACTGCTTCTATTCGACTGTGTCACTGTAGCATGAAAGCCACCCCGGACAATATGTGGAACACATGGCTGTGTTCCAATAAACTTTATGAGTACTGAAGTCCGAATCTTGTATCATCTTCACGTGTCATCAAACACCTACTTTTGTTTGTTTTTCCAACCATCTAAGAAGGTTAAACTATTCTTAGCTTCCAGGTTGGATATAAACAGGCACCGGGCTAGATTGGGTTTGGGGATCATAGCTTGCTGACCTGTGTCCTAATAAACTGGCTCTTGGAAGAACTTCCTGCACTGCTGTAGTAGGTTCAGAGAGGACGCGGAGGCTGAGGCCTGCATCTCAGAGTCGAGTGATGTGGTCATGCCCATCTTCTCCCTGCACTTCAGGGGCCATGAACACAGCCCCGTCTCTTCTTCACTCTTCATCTAGTGCCAGCACCAAGCTCGACATGTACCAGGCTCTTTGTCAGTAGTGTTAAATGATAAAACGCTCACCAAGCCACCTCTGTGTATAATTCGACTTTTCCCTTAGCTCTGCCTTCAAGAAAGAATATGCAAGGGGTGCCAGTGAGAAGATTCCAGAATGCTTGCCAATCGTACTTCTTGTGGTCAAGGAATCCACTGACATTGCAATTTTCCACCCCAGTCCCATGAGCTTAGTATGTAATTCCACCTCTGAATGAAGGCATCAACTCCTAAAATTCTGTCTAGAATCAAACAAATCTTGGTTATAGAAGCGTAAGCCACAGCTGAATTTGATCAGAAGACATGTAAGGAGAGGGGATATAATCTGAGGAGGATGTGGGCACTTGGGGAACTTTAAATGTTGTTCTGAGATTGCCCTCTCGGCAGGAGATTATGCAGAATGACAACATTTGCTGTGACTGAGAGGACACAGCACAAGGGCATTGCTGGGAATTCGCAGGATGGGTCAACAGCTAGAGGTCAGGCTAGAACTGTACATGCCTCCAAAGAGCGGCTACCTTTGGGGATTATTTATGGGGGGCACAAGGGAGAATTTTGGGGTGCTGGGACTGTTCTATGTCTTGATCTGGTGAGGATCTCATAGGAATACTCATGGGTGCTAATTCATTCAGCTGTGTCCATAAGAAAAAGTGCTGTAAGCTATTCCTTAGGTCTTTTTTAAAGAAGCTAATCATTTAAAATTGCAAATCAGATCATAATGAGATATCATCTCACACTCCTTAGGATGGCTTCTATAAAAAAAAAAAATAGAGGCCGGTGCCGCAGCTCAATAGGCTAATCCTCCGCCTGCGGTGCCAGCACACCGGGTTCTAGTCCCGGTCAGGGCACCGGATTCTGTCCCGGTTGCTCCTCTTCCAGTCCAGCTCTCTGCTGTGGCCCAGGAGGGCAGTGGAGGATGGCCCAAGTGCTTGGACCCTGCACCTGCATGAGATACCAGGAGAAGCACCTGGCTCCTGCCTTTGGATCAGTGCAGTGCACAGCGCGCCTGCCACAGCAGCCATTGTGGGGTGAACCAACGGAAAAGGAAGACCTTTCTCTCTGTATCTCTCTCTCACTGTCCACTTTGGCTGTCCAAAAAAAATCACAAGATTTGTACAAGATGTGAAGACACTGGAAGACTTGGGCGTGATTGTTGGGAGTGAATTCATGTAGCCACTATAGGAAACAGAATGGAGTTTCCTCAAATAATTAAGAACAGAATTACCCTATAATACAGGATCCTACTTCTAGATATATACTCAAAGGAATTGAAGGCAGAGTTTCAAAGAGATATTTGCATATCCATGTTCATAGCAGCATTTATTCACAATAGGCAAAGGCTGGAGCAATCCAAGTGGCCACTGAAGGACGAAAGAAGAGCGCAAGTGTGAGAAGCACGTGCGATGGGATACTGGTCCACCTTAAAAAGGAAGGCAGTTCTGACAGATGCTAGAACAGGAATGACCCTAAATAAAAGAAGCCAGTCACCAAGAGAAATGTCATGATTCCACCTACATGAAGTACTCAGAATAATCCAATTTATAGGCAGAAAGTAGGATGGCTGTTGCCAGAGGCTTAGGGAAGCCAGAATGGAGAGATATTATTTAATGGTTTAGAGTTTTGGTTTTGCAAGATGAAAAGGGGTCTTTGAGTGGATGGTGATGTTGGTAGCACAGCAATCTGAATGTACTTAGTACCACCAACTGTGCACCAAAAAATAGTGAAGATGGTAAATTTTATGTTGTGTATATTTTACCATAATTTCTTAACAAAAAATGTGTAATTCTTTTCTGTTTATTACAGTTATTGGTTCTTTCCCTGTGTTGAAGAATATTTTATGAGAAGACACTTGGCTTTCTGAGAGATAACCATGGGACTACACAGATTGTAAATATAGCCTTCAATCGACAAGACTCATAACAGTTTAACTAGTTGGGTTATAAAACATGTTTGTTAAAGGACATTTTATTTGATCACTTAAGTCATAAAAGGACTGAGTAGTTTTGTGGGATTGTTTTTGCCCAATAAAGGATGGGGAGAGTGTGTTTCTGAGTACACAGCTGTGCTGGGCCTCAGGGCATTCGGTACTGGTGATAACGGCTGTCTTTGGAGACCTGATCCCAGTGCAGCTGCAAGCTTTGCTCCTCCCACACCTTCAAGGCTGAGGGCTGGGCTGGAACTAGTGCACTGAGTTAAGGAAATCCAACCCAAGCCCTGCCTTGCAGGACAGGCAGGCATCCTCAGGCCACACCCCTCCCCCAGGGAACTTCTGTATCTACAGTAGATGGTACTTCTTCTACAGAAGAGAACACGCCTATCTCCAATCAAGCACTTACATGGCAGTGGCTGTATACCACTCACTGTTCTCGGTACTTTCTAAAAAAGATTTATGTATTTGAAAGAAGCAGTGACAGAGAGGGAGAGATAGAAAGAGAGAAATCTTACATCTGCTGGTTTACTCCTCGAATGCCCAAAACAGCCAGGGCTTGGCCAGGTCAAAGCCAGGAGCCAGGAATTCCATCTGGGTCATCCACGTGGGTGACAAGGACCCAAGTACGTGGGCCATCATCTGCTGCCTCCCAGGATGCACTAGCAGGAAACTGGGCTGGAAGCAGAGTAGCCAGGACTCAAACAGGCCCTCTCACATGAGATGCTGGTATCCCACGTTGGGCTTCCCCACAATGTTGTGACACCTACCCTTCTTGGGGCCTTTTTAATGATCCCCTTGATGAGGACTCACCCTTATGAACTAACCAGTCCCCAAGGGCCTCACCCCCAATACCATCGCACCAGGGCTCCGATCTCAATGTGTGAACTAGGGACTGGGAGGACACCCACTTTCAGGCCATAGCACTGTGCTTCATGTTTAAGAAGGTATTCACCAGGAAATCAAAGTCATTCACAGCGTTGCCTCGAGGGAGTGGGACTGGAGTTGGGAGATGAGGGTGAGGGCTTGCTTCTCACGGTGAGCACTCCTGTGCTGTTTCATAGGCTGCCATATATATGAACCACTTGGATGAGAATGTTTAACATTTTGCTACCAATAACAAAGGTCAGACATACAACTTGGCCACATCAGGGAAGTTGCCACTACATCGTTTCCCTGGGCTCCAGCTCCCTTTCCTACAAAGCAGGGTGACTGCATCTGCTTGTTAGACCTTTCTGAGGACTGGACAAAATCAGCTATGGTGGCAGAGCACCTGCTGCATGGCACGTGCTGACTGGCGGGACAAGACCCACACCGGTGCCAGGTCCACTCAGGACCACCCAACCTTCCCGCTTGGCCACTGTTGAACGTGGGTGGCCCACTCTCCTCCATGGCAACACCAGGAATCTATCCACAAGACCAAGACTGGAACAGGCTGCTGACTTCCAGCCCAGGGCCCTGCTGGCCACCCCTGCGATCTCTGAATCATCAAGTGCATTTGGCTCTGGACACAGAGCAGAGAGCGATTTGGGAAGAACGGACACATCCCCTCCTGTGCAAATCTTTGTGCGGCAAGTCCGAGGTGTTCAGACAAAGGTCAACAGTCCTGGATTTCCTTCCATCCCCTGGGGGCAAAAGGACCTGAGTGAGGGCACAGAATGAGCAAGAGGAGGAGCCTGGCTGCCTCATGACCCGCGCAAGGGCTTTGCTGTTGTTGTTGGGGGGAAGGGGGCGGAGGTTCAGAAACAGCCTCTGGCTTTCTATCAAAAACAGCAGAAATGTTAATCAGGAAAATTCCAAAGTTGTTGAACAGCCTGATGATGTGGGCAATGCCACTCTGCAGGCCCTGGCCCCTCTGCAGCCTGCATGGCCTCTGCCAGCCCGCTAGGTCCCTGATCCCTGTGACCCTCTCCTAGGGCCGAGTCCTCTCTAACAGACTTCTCTTCAAAGACCCCCTGGCTCCTCTTCTGTCCACCACACGTCTTCCTGTCTCTGCGCTTATCAAGCTATGTTGAAGCTGCTCCTACGTCCAGCTGCCTCTCCCAGGGGACTTGAGACTACACCCTGGACCCTCAGGCTCAGGTCTGGCAATCAGACAGAATTATGCTTTTTTTGGCCTGTACCATTTGAGCCACATGGTGTTTTTAACATTTTTTGCATTCATTGCCAAAAACTAACAACCAAGAGGTTTTTTAAAAAGACTTATTTTATTTACTTGAAAGGCAGAGTGACAGAGAGAGGGAGAGACAGAAATCTTCCACCCGCTGGTCCACTCCCCAAAAGGCTGCAATGGCTGGGGCTGAGCCCCGCTGAAGCCAGGCGCCTGGAACTCCATCCAGGTCTCCAATGTGGGCAGCAGCAACCCAAGCCCCTGGGCCATCCTCCACTGCCTTCCCCAGGGCACCAGCAGGGAGCTGGATCAGGTTCTCTGGCTACCACAATTCTAACATATATTAATTCCTTTAATTCTTTTTTTAAACATTTATTTCTCATTTATTTGAAAGTCAGAGTTACAGAGAGACAGAGGCAGGGAGAAAGAGAGAGAGGTCTTCCATCCACTGGTTTACTCCCCAGATGGCAACGGCCAGAGCTGCACTGATCCAAAGCCAGGTGCCAGGAACACCTTCCGGCTCTCCCACACAGCTGCAGGGGCCCAAGCACTTGGGCCATCTTTCACTGCTTTCCCAGGACTTATCAGAGAGCTGGATCGGAAGTGGAGCAGCCAAAACTTGAACCGGTGCCTGTATGGGATACCGGTGTAGAGGAAATATGGCCACAACCAGAGACAGAGACAGAGAAGCAGACCCCTCCTCCCAACACAGACCTGGAAAAGTGGTTGCTCGCAGTTAACTAGAGCAGCAGCTGCCCGCTGTTCCCTTGTCTGGGGAGGGAAGACACCCTAAGCTCTGCTTCTGTAACCTCCAGTCATACATCTGTCCTAGAAATCTGCCCCTGGTATCTCTTTTACAAACATACCGGGCCCACCGACCATTGGAAGTGTGGTCCTAAGTCACGTAGCACGTAGGCTGCCATTTAAACCCCCCCCCCCCCAATGCTGTGACAGTTAAGGCACGATGCTGATGAATCTATAAATATTGTAAGAAACTGGGGATTGTTGCTCAGTGCTCAGGAGATGACTCCAGCTGGGCCCACTAGTGTAATCAACTGCTTGATCCTCCACTGTCTCTGGTGCCTGTTTGAAAAAATGGAGTCTTCCCACCTTAGATTTCTATAACACTGGTACTTCAGGCAGTGGCTATACCTACTATGCCATAGCGCTGGCCCCATAAACACCCCTTTTAATATGGCTTTTAAGTTGTTTATTGGGGCCAGAGTTTGTGGCATGGCAGGTAAAGCTGCTGCCTATGATGCTGGCATCTCAAATGGCCACTGGTTCGAGTCCCGGCTACTCCACTTCTGACCCAGCTCTCTGCTAATGTGCCTGGAAAAACACTGGAGGAAGCCCAAGAGATTGGGCCCCTACATCCACGTGGGAGACCAAGAAGCAGCTCCTGGCTCCTAGCTTTGGACTGGCCCAGTTCCTGCCATTGTGGCCATTTGTGGAGTGAACAGTGGATATAAGATCTCTCTCTTGGTCCCCCCCCCCCATAACTCTGCTTTTCAAGTAAATAAAAATAAACACTTTTAAAGATTATTTATTTTATTTTAAAGGTAGAGATAGACAGATAAAGATCTCCCACCTGCTGATGCATTCCCTAAATGCCTAGGCTGGGCCCGGTCAGCCAGGTGTCTGGAACTCCGCCTGGATGGCGGGGGCCCACTACTGCAGCCGTCACCTGCTGCCTCCCAGGGTGCACATGAGCAGGAACCTGGAATGAAGAGTGGAGCCAGGACTCAGCCCAGACAGTCTGCTAAGGGCTACAGGTGTCCCAGGTGGGGTGTGAACTGCCGGGCGTAATTCCCTCTCACCTCCTCCTCTCCTTCCCCATCCCTCCTCAGTTATCCCTGGAACTCACTGTGCACCTGGCTGATGATGACCCATGGTAACAATGAAGCTGTGTATTTGGAGACTTTTCTCCAAGTCATAAACACACACATCCCCTTGTAGGAATCCTGCTGTCAGAGGGAGCAATGTTCATTCTGAAGGGCACGATGGTGGCATTTGAGCACTGGGAGTGGTGACGGAGAGCTCTCACCACGGAGGGAGCCCTTCCTGGCACCTCTACAGCTGTGTCACAGAGCTGACCTTCAGCTAAGATCCTTGCCCACAGCTCGGGGGAGGGGGTGAGGGGGGGTGAGGAGGGTGAGGGTGTGTCTCCTCCACAGCCACAGACTTCAGCTGGGCCCTGGGCTCCTGGCTTCCAGGTTTGCTTGCTGGTCCATGTGCTGTGCTCAAGGCCCTGCAAAGTCACTTCTGCCAGAGCTCTGAATCCAGCCAGCCACCTCCGCCCAGGGGACCTTCAACACCTCCGTCTGTTCCCCTTATGGCTTTTATCTTTTTCCCCTTGCTCCGCAATGTTAGCCAGCCCAGAGTCCAGTTGCTATGTCTCTGGATTAAGGACTGGGTGGTCTCAGCTGCTTCTACAGGAGGATCATTTTCCTCCAGACCCAGTGGCCCTCAAATTAAGCACCTTCCCATTCAAATTAAAGCAACCTCCTTGGGGCTGGCACTATGGCTTAGTGGGTAAAGCCACTGCCTGCAGTGCCGGCATCCCATATGGGCGCTGGTTCGAGTCCCGGCTGCTCCACTTCCAATCCAGCTCCCTGCTAATAACCCTGGGAAAGCAGTAGAAGATGGCCCATGTGCTTGGGCCCCTGTACCCATGTGGGAGACCCAGAAGAAACTCCTGGCTTTGGATTGGCCCAGCTCTGGCTGCTGTGGCCATTTGGGGAGTGAACCAGTGGATGGAAGACCTCTCTCTCTCTCTCTCTCTATCTCTCTCTATCTCTCTCTCCCCCTCCCTCCCTCTGCTCTGCCTCTGCCTCTCTGTAACTCTGCCTTCCAAATAAATAAATCTTAAAAATAAAATAAAATAAAATAAAAGCAACCTCCTTCAAGAGCATGAGCTGGCGCCAGCCTAGACCAGAAGGCGAGCAGGGGCTGGAACTGCTCTGGTTCAGCTCTCACCAGTCCAGCTCTCTGGCCAGACCTAGGATTTTCTTTATTGCCTTTTGTGTTTCTTAGCCAGAGGGATGTTTTAGAAGGGATTTGAAGCTGCCCTTTGGCTGCAGTAAGGACTCGGTAGGCAACTGCTGAGGAAGGGGTGAAAGGACCAGTGATGGGAGAGTCGGCATTGGGCAAATGGGTGAGGAAGGTGAACCAAACAAGATGCGCGAGAACCTGAAGCGCAATCTGTGACTGTTGACATAGCTACCGAGCAGCATAGGACTGCAGCCTTATCCACCGGCGCCACCTGCTGGCAACAAGCGACCAACACCGGCCCATTGCTGCTTCAGCCGGACAGGAAGCTACCTTAGCTGGAAATGCAGGCAAGAAGAAAGGGGCTGGCAATGTGGTGCAGCAGGTTAAGCGGCTGCTGCTTGAGAGGCCAGCATCCCATCAGGGCGCTGGTTCAAGTTCTGGCTGCTCTGCTTCTGATCCAGCTTTCTGTTAACGTGCCTGGAAAGCAGTGGAATCCCCTTACCTAGTGCTAGGGGACCTGCCACCCATGCGGGAGACCAGATCTTCTATCCAAGCTCCCGGGTTCCTGTCCTGACTGCTCCAGATTCCAGCTTTCTGCTAACGCGCACCACGGGAGGCCGCAGATCACGGCTCAAGTAGCTGAGTCGCTGCCTCCTCTCTGGAGACGTGGGTTGAGTTCTGAGCTCCTGGCTCTGGCCTGGGCCAGCCCTGACTGCTGCAGGCATTTGGGGAATGAACCAGTGGATGAAGGAGCTCTGTCTTTCTCCTCTCAAACAGATAATATGACTTTTTTAAAAAAATTATTTTTAATAAAACACTACTACTAACCCATTAGCTCCTATTTTGAACACCTATTTTGAACATTCCTAGTATGTAAATCTGAGCTGAATGCTTTGTATGTGTGAGGGTACTGCAAAAATTAATAGAAAAATAGAATTAAAAGTTATTTTGTTGCAAAAGATTTTGAAATCCATGCATAGTTTTTCAGAATATGCGGGTGTCAGGCAGACTCTTCTTGTACATGGATTTCAAAACATTTTTATATGAAAATAAACTTATCTTTAATTCTATTTTCCCTGAACCTTCTCAGGCACCCTTGCATTATTTCTCCTCATCCTCACAGTAACTGCGAGGGGCAGACACTATGACTGTTGCATCACTGGATACTGAAAACAGAGACTGGCAGTATCTGAGGTTGCATACCTAGTCAGTGTTTGGAGCGAGGCTCAAACCCAGTTCTGTTTGACTTCAGAGCCTGTTGTGGGCTGGGTTTCCCAGGAATCAAACTCCCGAGATGGGGACTTGCATGCAGGAAGTTCATTGCCAAGTTCTGTCAATCATATCTGTGAAAGAGAAAAGTCGAACTACAGTGCAGCTCCAACAGAGGCCTCAACTGATGCCATGGAGCTAGAATGGCAAAGAACCTGGCCTTGAGATCCCCGATCAAACAGTCATTGGAGACAGAGTACAGAGTGTGAACTTGGGTCATTGAGCTGAGAATAAATGACTGCTATTTAATGCCACTAAAATTTAGGGTGGCCAGGGGCTGGCATTATGGCACAGTGGGCTAAGCTACCATCTATGACACTGGCATCTCATATGAGTACCAGCTCAAGTCCTGACTGCTCCGTGCCCCATTTAGCTCCTTGCTGATGGGCCTGGGAAAGTGGGGGAGATGGCCCAAGTGCCTGGGCCCCTGCCACTCATGTTGGAGACCTGGATGGAGTTCCTGGCTTCCACCTGGCTCAGCCTGGACGTGTAGCAGCCATTGGGAGACGGATGGAAGATCGCGCTCGCGCGCACTCTCTCTCTCTCTGTAATTCTGCTTTTCAAATAAAATAAAAATCTTAATTTTCACTATGTATGATTCTTCCCTTAAGAAGGGTCTTTAGAACTTATTCTCCTTCTACGTTTATAGAGAAAAAATGGACCAAGCATTTTTCTTAGTATCTGGGGCAGACTAAGCAGCCTTAATAAATATTTCCGTTTCTTCCACAAAGCAACAAAAAATGTCAGAGTCCCTAAACCATCAAGAAACAGGGATATAACACCTACACAGCCCCAGAGACGTGACATTCAAATGTCCACAGCATATGGCCATGAAGGTACTGGTCAAGGAAGAGCACCCTTGAAGGAGAACCAGACGTCATGGAAATCAGAGGGCAAGAACCTTCCTCCTATGAAGTCAGATGAACTCAACTGCCAGAGAAGGGTATCTGTCCAGTCCTGGACTTTGAATGACATGTATAGATCATCTATGTTGTAGCTAAGCACATGGCGCTCCCAGAATAAACGCCAGACTTATAGTCACGTACAGCCATGTAACTGAATTCTGTCCAATAAATAATCACATGCAGATTCTAGAACCTTCCCTAAGAGACAGCAGAGCTGCATCCAGGACTTCCACCTTTTCCCAGGGGTCCCCTCCCATGTGGGTGGCAGAGACCCCAGTATTCGAGCTACTATACCCTGCCTCCTCGGATGTGTGTTAGCAGGAAGCAACACCGTCTTAATGACTGCACAAATGCCTGCCCCTTGTTTTGGTTTATAAAACTATCTTGGTAAGGCAAAAGAGACAAAATCCAGCAAGGAAGGGCTGAATCCACATTCTGAAAATACTTTAAGAATCGAAGGGGCTTAAACAACAGGAGTTTATTCGCTTACAGTTCTGAAGGCTGGAAGTGCGAGAGCAGGGTGCCAGGACGGTCAGTTCTGATGAGGGCTCTCCTCCCGGCTTGTGTGTCCTCACATGGTGGGGAGAGAGATCAGCAGCATGCAACACAAATCTTCAAACCCATGCAAGGCAAGCAGTCACCACTGAACTCATGATAGAATTGAACTATTTAGACAAATATACAATAATCAAGTTATAAAAGACACGGAACAAAATCTACCACTTAAAACAGCAACAAAAATGCTAAAATACCCAGGGACTAATCTATGAAAAATGTGCCAGACCTTTATAAAGAAAGTTGTAACTCTACTGTGAGACAAATAGAGGTATATATCACCTTCCTGGATGGGAAAGACACAATACCCAAAAGGAATCAATTCTCCTAAAAAAAAAAAAAAAAAAAAAAAAAAAAAGAAAGAAAAGAAAGAAAGAAATTCTCCTAATGCAGACACATAAATTCAATGGAAGTCCAATAAAATGCCACAAGAATTGTTCAAAGGAGTTGATCAGCTGATTCTAAAATTCACAAAGGGAGGCGTTCAGCCTGGTGATTAAGACACTGGTTAGGATGCCTGCCGCTAAGACCAGCAGGTCAAGCTGCCACCTGCGAAGCTGGAATCCCATATGAGTGCTGGTCTGAGTTCTGGCTGCTCTGCTTCCAGTGCGGCTCCCTGCTAATGCACCTGTGAAGGCAATGAAGATGGCTCAAATGCTTGGGAATTAAAATTAAAATTCACATGGAAGAATAGTTATGCAAGTATAAAAAAGGATACTATTGAAAAAAATAGAGGAACAACTTGCCTTACCAGATATTAAAGCACGGAGTAGATTTTCAGTAATTAAAACAGAATAGTGGGGCCAGCACTGTGGCGCAGAGGGTTAACGCCCTGGCCTGAAGCACCGGCATCCCATATGGGTGCTGTTTCGAGACCTGGCTGCTCCACTTCCAATCTAGGTCTTTGCTATGGCCTGGGAAAGCAGTAGAAGATGTCCCAAGTCCTTGGGCCCTTGTACCCGCATGGGAGACCGGAAGAAGTTCCTGGCTCCTGGCTTCAGATCAGCACAGCTCCTGCCATTGTGGCCAATTGGGGAGTGAACCATTAGATGGAAGACCTCTCTCTCTCTCTCTCTCTCTCTCCCTCCCTCCCTCCCTCCCTCCCTCCCTTCCCCCACCCCCTTTCCTCTCTCTGTGTAATTCTGAATTTCAAATAAATAAATAAATCTTTAAAAAAAGAAAGAAACAGAATAGCTCTGGCACTAGAATTTACAAACCAATCAGTGAGAAAAGAATCCAGCAATGAATTTATAAAGATACACTGAAATGTTATTTCAAATAATGGGGAAATGATTAATTATTCCAGAAATGCTCCTGTGACAACTGGATATCCATTTGGGAAAACAAGCTAATTTGCTCATACCCCATACCATTTTCAAATATAAATCCCAGGTGGATGAAAGAACTAACTATAAAAGTCATAAAACTATCAGAAAAAAAAAAAAAAACAAGCAGGATACACTGATCATGTGGAGTGGAAAGCTTTCCTTAAACAAGACATAAGACAAAAGCCATCCAGGCAAAGACTGATTAAATTATTGCCTCAACACTTCAAGAGCCTTTTGGCAAAGCAAAGACAAGTGACACACTGTGGGGTAAGATTTACAAAAGATTTCTATCCAGTTCATCAAGAGAGAGTCAACTCAGAAAACAGGGAGGCGACATCTAGGTAGGGGAGAGGAGATACAAAGTGCATAGAAGTACATGGAAAGATGTGCAGCTCCGCTAGCCATTAGGGTCGTGCAAACTGGAAAGACAGTCAAGTACAACGTCAAACAGTTCAGTCCTTCCTTGTGCTGGGTGGGGGAGGGTGGCTGGGTGGCTGCTATTTGCTCCTTCAGGTTTGTTCTCTGCGCTTTCCCGCCTCCTCTGCACTCCGGGAGGCAGACAGGACAGGGTCCTTCCGTCGTCTGGTTGGGGTCAGCCCAGTAGGAGACACAGGGAAGAGGCTCAAGGCATTTACTCCCTCTTTTCCCTCCCTGCAAGGCTGACTTCACGCGTCCTCCTGCCCGGACCCGTGACTTCTCCTCCAGATTCTAACAGTGCTCTGCCCTTGCGCAGTATTGGCAGGGTTCCTCTGGAGAGCTTCTCTCCAGCTATTCCACTTCTCCGTACCCACCCCAGAGAATCGGCTGCACATAAGCACAAAGGGCAAGTATGAGGATATTTGCTACACCCTTGTCTGCAATAATACCAAACTGGAAATGACTTAAATGTCTTCAACTAGAGAAAGAGCTAAATAAATGATAGTACTTCCCATTTTACGGCATGCTCTGCCATGGCTGAAAACTCAAATGGATTTATTTGTATAATGTGGGAAGACCTCTAAGGCACATTTTTTTGCATGAAGAAAGCAAGATTCAGAGCCATAATAAATTATGCAGAAGTGATATCTCTTTCTATAGCTTTACGTATTCCATAGAAGTATGGGAAACTTCACGGCCGCTCCCTGTGGAGGCACAATACCCCACCTCCACCCCTCTGAAGTCACACGCGGCTATACGACTTGCTTTGCCCAGGCGAGTGTGAGACAGAGAGACGTGGGAGACCCCCCAACAGAGGCTTTGAGAGGCTCCACTGTTCTTTTCCCTCTGCCCTGAGATCAGTACATCCCAGCTGCCCTTTCAAGCTGTGTCCTGACATCACGGAAGCTGCCCTAGGACAAAAACATGAGATGATCAAGCCAGACGCTTTTGTGACTGTGAGACGCTGGGGTTCTGAGGATGTTTGTCACTGCAGCAGAACCTGACCTGCCATGACTAACTGGTGCACGCTGTTCGGCAACGGCAGTTACTCCCGTGGAGGGGAAGCGGCGCTGGGGGTTGGTGATCACCTTTTATCCTTAATATTTTCATTTTCTTACACTGAAAATATATTCCTACATCACTATGTAGTAAAAATACATTATTTAAAATGAATACAGCAGGTGCCTTCTTATTTAAAATTAAATGCTAAAAAATATCATTCTCAAAATACGCACACAAACACCCAATAAATTAATGGTTCTCTTTGCCCAGGTGGCACTCCAAAGGAGGAGACTGGAGGCGGAGAGCTCTGTGAACTTTACGAAGCAAGAGGAGGTACTGGCGCATGACAGTGTCTTGCCACTTTCTCTGCAGGTAGAAATCGGCAGAGCCTAGCCACACTGTGAAACTTATTTCTGGTTCAGCTATCATGAAATGGAAATGCAGATTCGGAATCTCTTCCTTCCCCCACACTGATGATGCCGACCTTTCCAAGGACCTTAGTTCTGTGAGAATCAAGGTGATTGTATGACCAGGACTGAATTCAGCGAGTCTAGAATTCTGATCTCCTGGACACAGCCTGCCCTTCTCAGGTGAGGTTAGCAAGAGCTGTAGGAGCTCTGTTTTGTTTGTTTTTCTTTTTCCCTCAGTTATTTGTCCTCGTGGAGAGGTGAACTGGTCCTCATCACAGGGACGCAGGAGCTCTGCTTCTAACCACAGCCACAGATCTCTCTGAGTCAGGGGCTCAGCCCTTTTCCCACTAAAATGAAAAGCCAACATTGGATGGGCTGAACATCAACGATCTCACGTGAACTGACATGTCATGGATTACCGTGCAACTTTAACTTCTCGTTCACCCCAAACATCAACCCTCTTATCTTTGTTATTTAGTTAGTTAGTTAGTTGTAAGGTACAGAGAGTGAGGGCTCCTACGTTTACTGGTTCACTCCTCCAAATGCCTGCAACAGCCAGGGCTAGGCCAGGCCACATCAAAGCCAGGAGCCCAGAACTTGGTCGAGGTCTCCCAGGTGGGTGGCAGGGATCCAAGTCCTCAAGCCTTTACCTGCTGTCTCTCAGAGTGTGCATTAGCAGGAAGCTGGGTTGGATGCAGAATCAGGACTCAAACCCAGTGACTCTGATATGGGCTGTGGGCATCCCAAGCAACAGCTTAATCACTGTGCCAAATGCCCACCCATGAACAAAACTCAAAGTGCCAGATTTTTTCTCTATAAAGTACAAGCAGCATGGGAAAGGCTGTAAGAACCAGAATTGGCTCAGCAGTTAAGACAGCACTTGGGGCACCTGCATCCCATATTGGAATGCCACAATTCAAGCCCCACTTCCACCTCTCATTCCAACTTCCTGCTAATGTATATTCTGGAAGGCAGCAGATGATGGCTCAAGTACCTGGGTGCCTGCCATCCATGTGGGAGACCTGGACTAAGTTCTGCCCTTGGTTTCAGCCTGCCCCAGCCTAGGCTGTTGCCGCCATTTGGGGACTGAACCAGCAAGTAGGAGACCTCTCCCTCTCTCTGTATAGCTGCCTCTACATTTCAAATAAATAATAAATAAATTTTTTAAAAAATAATGAAAGAAACAGAGTTCAGGCTACAGCTCTAGTAGCTTGGAGGTGGATTCAGCTCCAGGAATTCCAGAAAGCAATGTGGCCCAGCTGACACCTTGGTTTAAGCCTCGTGAGATTCTAAGCAAAGGATCCCAGTTGACTCACTCTGTACTCAGTCTTTCCATTTTTTCAATTTTTAATTTACTTTCTATTTATCTGAAGGGGGGATGGAGGGATGGGGGAGGGAGGGAGGGAAGGAGGGAAGGAGGGAGGGAGGAAGAAAGAGAGAAAGAGAGAGAGAGAGAGAGAGAGAGAGAGAGAGAATATCAATATCCCATTATTTGTTTCATTCCCCCAAATGCCTGCAATAGCCAGGGCTAGGTCAGGCTGAAGCCAGGAGAACATGGAACTCAATCTAAGACTTTTTTTAAAAAGATTTATTTATTTATTCAAAAGTCAGAATTATACAGAGAGAAAAGGAGAGGCAGAGAGAGAGCGAGAGAGATGTCTTCCATCTGTTGGTTCACTTCCCAGCCAGCCCCAGTGGCCAGAGCTGCTCTGATCTGAAGCCAAAAGTCAGGAGGTTCCTCCAGGTCCTCTACATGGGTGCAGGGACCCAAGGACTTGGGCCATCTTCCACTGCTTTCCCAGGCCATAACAGAGAGCTAGATTGGAAGTGGAGGACCCGAGACTCGAACCAGCACCTATATGGGATGCCAGCACTGCAGGCGGCAGCTTTACCCACTATGCCACAGCACTGGCCCCAATCCAGGACTCTTGTAGGTGGCAGGGATACATCACCAGCTGCCTCCCAGAGCATGCATTAATGGGAAGCTGGAACTGGAAGCAGAGACAGGACTCAAACCCAGGCACTCTGATGTGGGATACAAGCATTCCAAGCAGTGTCTTAATCACTAGGCCAACTGCCTGCCCCATGTACTTATTTTTCTTACCTACAGAACTATAAGGTCATAAATGGTCTAAGCCACCCAATTTTCAGTAACTTGTTGTTACAGTAACAATAATAAACTAATACAGTATAGGGTAATTGGTAGTGAGAATATAGGAAACTGAAGGAAGCAACAAAAATTTCATTAATCCTAGGAAACATAAAAGATGCCCAGTAAAGGAAAAAGCCACCATGGAATACATGGTGACAAAGTATACACACATTAAATATTGATCCCACCATTTCTCCAGTAACCAGGAAGGACACTGGTGTTGAGGATAACAGCCACCACGGCAAGCAGTGCGTTGGCAAAGCCTCAGATGCGGGCCCCTCTGGCCAGACGTCTGTGGGTTCACTGTGTTGGAGTCTTTGCCAAATCCTTGAGTGCTGCAGCTGCCTAGAAGTCTGCTGTGGCTGAACCAAGAAAGAAAGCATCTGCAGATTCTCGCAGAAATTATGATTCCACGGAAGATTTTGAGGAGTGCAAAGTGATGTAGTATGTCAAGAATTTCTTTGGTTTGAATTCTCTAGAAGTTTGTCACTGATCTATGTCCCTGAACTATGAAACATCAAATATGTGGACTAAGGAATAGTTTCTTTGTTAAATAAATAAATACTCTGGACCGTAAGTCTTTGATCATTAAAAACAATATTGATCCCACTAAAATTATAATCATTTTGAAAGGATGCATGTGGGAGGGGACAGAAAGCAGAAAGTGGGTATTTCCCCCAGGGGATTTGGAGGAGATGCTGTGTGGGTGCTTTGGAAAGAGATTTGGTCTTTCTTTCCCTTGTATGCTACTCAATAGGTATTCTCAAAAGTAAGAAAACAGGGACTGGCGCTGTGGTGTAGCGGGTAAAGCCACCACCTGCAGTGCCAGCATCCCATATGGGCGCCGGTTTGAGTCCTGGCTGCTCTACTTCCAATCCAGCTCTCTGCTATGGCCTGGGAAAGCAAGTCTTTGGGCCCCTGCACCTGTGTGGGAGTCCTGGCAGAAGCTCCTGGCTCCTGGCTTCAGATGGGTGCAGTCATCTGGGGAGTGAACCAGTGGATGGAAGACCTCTCTCTCTGCCTCTCTGTAATTCTGCCTTTCAAATAGATAAATAAATCTTTTTAAAAAAACAGTAAGAGAAGCAGAGAATTGCAAATTAAGCTTGTAATTCTGTGATAATTAGGAGGTGGTTGCTCAAACTAGGATATGGGGAGGGACTTCAAACACACATACAACTAGCCTTATGGAACTATCTTCCTCTACCAACCATGGGCTGATTTAGCCTTGATAAGAATGAAATCTATTTTAAAAGCAATTTATAGTGCTGGGGAACAAGTAATGTGTAAACAATTGGAGAAAATAATGTGGGATATGCGTGTAAAAGGTGAATCTTGGGAGAGAGAAACTTCCTAGTCCATAGGAGGAAGTCAATAAAAACTTCTTCAAAACTGAGAAGGACCTTTTTCAAAAAGTAGTTGTTTAGTCATGTTATTTAGAAATATGGAAGCAAACAGCAGAAGTAACAGCTAAATGAACTGAAAATAATGGTCCCTAGGGAGAAGTTTTCAAACGGATGACAGGATAGAGGATGCCTTTTTCCCATATTAAAAACAAAGTTGCCTGGCTTCCAAAACCATGTATGTGTGTTATCTTGATAAAAACAAGAATTTACTATATTTCATTATTCTAAGATGTCCTTGATTTTAGAAGATGTTACTTTAAAAGATGTTGTCCTAAAGATGTGGGTTGGAGAGAGGATGCTCCCACTCAAACCATGGCTTGCCATTAATGGTAAAAACACATTATGATTTCAGAGATGTTATGAGCATATGCACATCTGGGAATCTTTGAAATATGGTGATTTGTGTATTCAAAAGGCAGATTGAGAAGAGAGAGAAAGAGAGAAAGCACTTCCGTCTTCTGGGTCACTGCTCGGATGTCTGAAGTGGCCAGGACTGGGCTGGGCTGAAGCCAGGAGTCAGGAACTGCATCCAGGTTTCCCAAGTGGGTGGCAGGGTCATTGTCACTTACTGCCTCTCAGGATCTGCATTGCCAAGGAGGTGTTACTGGGAGCCGGAACTGGGATCAGAACATGGGACAGCGGCATCTCAACTCTTCTGCCAACCACCTGCCCCAATAATTTGTTAAAAGTAATAATTATTATTGATTCCAAGTAATCACCTGGCCTGCTGTACATAACGACAATAACTTCTGAGCCAGCTTGGCCTCACGGGCTTGGGGCTTGTTGTTGGCAAAAGCAGCAGGCTGCGTCGGTCCTTCAGCTGGAGCCTGACTTGCAGTGAGCCCCATTCAGACTTCCCCTGAAATTCCCAAGACATCACAGATCGTCGTCCTCACCGGCTGCAGGGACAGCGCTGGAATCTTGGGGATGATACTTACAGCTAGCAGTTTTCTAGAAGGGCAGACGTTTCCTTCCTAGATTTCATTCATTTGGTAAGTAAGCACTAAAAGCATCTCTACTTTCAAGGGACTTCCAGCCCAGCGGTGAGTCAAGCATCTATTGAGTGAAAACCCGGTGGTTAGCTTCCTAAACCTGTTGGCACTGGCTTTTTATTCTGCCGTAGACTGATGGACATCTCACTGCAGGGTGACTTCCAGCTTCTGCTCTTACATCTGAACAGCTTGGAAGTCATCACTTCATCCTCAGGACAGGAAAAAAATCTGGGCAATCTGGAAAATCATCAACTCTTCCTGGATTCTTTATAGAGTTGAGCTCACTGGGGAAGCTGCAGCCTTGAAAATGAGAGACAGGAGAATACATACACCTGATCACAGCTTACCGGGGCCAAGCGGCTGGGGACAGAATTCGCAGGAACTCTCTCACGGTGCCGCCGTCCCCAGGGAGGCAGAGCCCAGGTGCAGAGCGCCAGCCACAATCAGCAGTTCTGGAGGGTGGATGGGGACCACCCTGAGAGTTTAATTCCAGGGCCAGTTCTCGGGGAAGGGAACAGCTCGCACTTTCGTGAGTTTTACCTCCAGGAGTCCCACTTAGTGTCCCACTTCGGACAAGAGGAGGGGAAAAGGAACCCTTTGGAAATAAGCCCAGAGCACGCTGTGCTCTGTTCTCTAAGGAAGCTACATTACCAGAACCTTATCTGAGATAGGGGAGGGACAACTGGACAATTACAGCCTCCGTTAACTTCCCTGTCTCACATAGGGAAGGAAAAAATAGGCTATGAAATTCTTTCGAAGATTACAACTCAAGGACTCTGGCCCACTTAGAAAACAAACAAAAAATGGAGATTAAATCATGAAGCTATAGAAGACTTGCCCACACCAACCTTCATCATGACACCAACAGGGCTCCAGTTTCAAAGTAGTGATTTGGGGTGGGCATTCGGTGCCATGGTTAAGTTGCTGCTAGGGGCAACTTTATCCCGTATCTCAGTGCCTGGTTCAAGTCCTGACTCCTTTGCTTCTGATCCACTTTCTGCTAATGTACACCCAGGAGGCAGCAAATGATAGAGTGGTTAGGTCCCTAACACCCACATGGGAGACCCAGATGGAGTTCTGGGCCCCTGGCTATGCCTGGCCCAGCCTGGCTGAGGCAGCCATTTGAGAAGTGAACCAGCAGATGGAAGATCTATCTGTCTGTCTGTCTGTCTCTCTCTCTCTCTCTCTCTCTGTTACTCTCTCTATATATAACCCTGACTTTCAAATAAATAACTATTTTAAAAACAGAAGAAAAAGAAGAAATTGAAATAACAATTACTAAACTTTCAAGAAAGAAAATGAGACATCAAGATGATTTCACTTGTGACTTCACTTTGCAGTGAGTGATACCGATTAGCACAGTCTCGACCAGAAGGCAGAGGCAGAGCGAATGCTTTCAAGAGGCCAGCGTTATCCTATAACCAAAACCACACGCAGACATTACAAGAATGAAAACTACCGACCAGCTCCTCTCATGAATATAAATGTAAAAACTCTCAACATATTATTCCCAAATCAAATCCAACAATGTGTAAAATGCATTATAGATCATAACCAAGTGGGATTTATGCCATACTAAACTGGCTCAACATTTGAAAATCAATTAATGTGACAGGGTAAAGAAAAAAAAAATCATGTGATCAAGTCAACAAATGCAGAAAAAGAATGACAAAATCCAACACTGATTTATTTTAAAAATCCTCAGAAAACTAGAAATGTGGGACAGTGCATGTGTGCCAGTTCAAGTCCTGGCTGTTCCACTTCCAATCCAGCTCCCTCTAATGGCCTGAGAAGGCAGCAGATGATGATCCAAGTGCTTGGGCTCCTGCACCCACGTAGGAGATCCAGAGGAAGCTCTGGCTCCTGACTTCTGATCAGCCCAGCTCCGGCCATTGTGGCTATGTGGGAAGTGAAAAAGCAGATGGATGGGAGATCTCTCTCTCTAAATATATATACATATTTCTGCCCTTCAAATAAATCAACCTTTAATATTGTTCCTCTATTTAAAAAAAAGAAAAACTAGGAATGGACAGAGAATTTCCTAAACTTGATAGAGTATCTACAAAAACCCTACAACAAGTACCATACTTAATAGTGAGAAACGAGGACAAGGCAAGGATGTCCCCTCTCACCACTCCTATTTAACATCTTTTAACATCTTATTGTAAGTCCTAGCTAGTGTAATAAGAAAAGAAAGGAACAGGTAGATTGAGAAGGAAGAAGTAAAACCCCCTTTGCCCATAGAAGATATCATTGTGTATATAAAAAAATCCAAAGAACTGCCAAAACCCCCTGGAACTAATAAGTGATTAAGGCAAGGTTGCAAGATGCTTGGTTAATATACAATCAATTACTTTCCTATTTGCCAGCAATAAACATGTTGAATCTGAAGTTTAAAACACAATACCATTTGTATTAGCACATAAATAGGTATAAATCTAACAAAATATGCACAGGATCTATGTGAGGAAAGCTACAAAACTAACGAAAGAAGTTAAAGAAAATCTAAATAAATGGAGAGATTGTCCATGGTGTGGGTAGAAAGACTCATATTGTTACCAGTTCTTCCCAATTTGATCTATAAGTTTACCACTATCCCAATAAAGATCCCAACAAGTTATTTTGTGGATGCGGACAAACTGATTCTAAAATTTTAGGGAAAATCAGGGGCTGGCACTGTGGTGCAGTGGGTTATGAAATGTAGCATTCCATATCAGAGTGCAGGTTTGATTCCCAGCTGTTCCACTTCCAATCCAGATCCTGGCTAATTTACCTGAGCAGGCAGTAGAAGATGACCTAAGCACCTGGGCCCCTGCCACCTGTGTGGGAGACCCAGATCAAATTCCAGGCTCCTGGGTTTAGCCTAGCCTAGCCTGGCTGTTGTGGTCATTTGGGGAGTGAGCCAGGGTACAGATCTCTCTTTCTGTGTCTCCCCCGATGTCACTCTGCCTTTCAGATAAATAAAATAAATCTTAGAATAAAATAAAATACACTCAATAAAGTCTTTGAAAATACACCAAACAGGGGTTGGCACTGTGGTGCAGCGGCTTAAAGCCCCAGCCTACAGAGCTGGCATCCCATGTGGGTGTGGTTCAAGTTCGGGCTGCTCCACTTCTGATCCAGCTCTTTGCTATGACCTGAGAAAGCAGTGGAGGATAGCCCAAGTGCTTGGGCCCCTGTACCCACATGGCAGACCCAGAAGAAGCTCCTGGCTCACTCCTGGTTTCAGATCAGCTCAGCTCAGGCCATTGCAGCCATTTAGGGAGTGAACCAGTGGATGGAAGACCTCTCTCTCTCTCTCTCTCTCTCTGGCTCTACCTCTCTCTGTAACTTTGTCTTTCAAATAAATAAAATAAATCTTTAAAAATAAATAAAATTTTTTTTTAAAATACACTAAATAAAAAGCTTTAAAAAATACCCACAGACATTTCTTCTCTTACAATTCTGGAGGTTAGATGTCTGGATTCAGTATGTCAGCTGCAACTCTGGAGAGAATCCTGGTTTCTGGTGGTGGCTGTGGATCCCTGGTGGTCACTGGTTTATGGCTTCATCACCCTGGTCTCTGCCTCTGCTGTCATGTGGCATTCTCCATGTGTCTCTGTCAGCACGTGCCATTTTCTTCTGTGGGGATACCTATCATGTTAGAATAGGGCCCACTCCAGTAGCCTCAGCTTAACTTGATCACGTCTGCAAAGACTTTGTCCAAATAAAGTCACATTCACAGACATATAAGGAATAAGATTTCAATCTATCTTTTTGGAAGACATAGTTGATTCTTAGGAATAAATTAACAAGCTAGTACATTCATACAATAAGATATTACTCAGTGAGAGACACAAAGAAACTTCAAATCATATTGCTTAGTGAAAGAATTCCGCAGGAAAAGGCTACATACTATGTGATCCAACTCTAATGACATTCTGGAAAAGGCAAAATTACAGAGTGCAAAAGGTCAGTGGCTAGGGCCAGCGCTGTGGCGCAGCGGATTAAAGCCCTGGCCTGAAGCGCCGGCATCCCATATGGGCACCGGTTCTAGTCCCAGCTGCTCCACTTCCAATCCAGCTCACTGCTATGGCCTGGGAAAGCAGAAGATGGCCCAAGTTCTTGGGCCCCTGCACCCACGTGGGAAACCCGGAAGAAGCTCATGGCTCCTGGCTTTGGATCGATGCAGCTCCAGCCATTGCAGCCATCTGGGGAGTGAACTAGCAGGTGGAAGACCTCTCTCTCTGTAACTCTGTCATTCAAATAAATAAAATAAATCTTAAAAAAAAAAAAAAGGCCAGCAGCTGCCAAAGGTTTGGGGGTAAGCTAGGAAGTTCCTGGAAGACCAGGAGATTTTTTTTTTTTTTTGACAGGCAGAGTTAGACAGTGGGAGAGAGAGAAAGGGAGATTCTTTTTTTTTTTTTTAAAGATTTATTTATTTATTTGAAAGTCAGAGTTACACAGAGAGAGGAGAGGCAGAGAGAGAAAGTCTTCCATCCGATGGTTCACTCCCAGATGGCAACGGCCAGAGCTGCGCTGATCCAAAGCCAGGAGCCAGAAGCTGCTTCCAGGTCTCCCACGCAGGTGCAGAGTCTCAAGGACTTGGGCCATCCTCTACTGCTTTCCCAGGCCATAGCAGAGAGCTGGATCAAAAGTGGAGCAGCTGGGACTTGCTTCAGACCAGGGCATTAATTCACTGCGCCACAGCGCCAGCCCCCAGGACCAGGGGATTAGTAGGGTAGCAAACTCTTCTGTATACTTTAATGACAGCTACATCACATTGTGCATTGTCAAAACCCACAGAACTGTGTACAATACAAAACATGAACTCTACTGTAAATGGACTTTAAACATAATGTATTAATATTGGTATATCTATTCTAGCAAATACACTACACTAATACAATATCCTAATGATAAGGGAATCCTTATCCGAATGATAAGGGAAACTGTGAGCCTGGGTGTTTGTGGGGGGTGGTTGGTGTTGGGGGGAGAGGGAAATATTAAAATTCTCTGGTCAATTTTTCTGCAAACTTAATACTCTAAAAAGCCTATTAATTTTAGAAAATGCATTGCAGAATCGAAAGCTCAAGCATCATCTCTCCCAGGAAGTCTTGCCTGCTCTTCTGCCACACCCCCAAGATGGGTTAGGGGCCCTTCTCCCAAGCTTGAACAGGACCCTGCGCACATATGGTTGCGTATTCCACATCCTGTTTTATACCTCTTTGTATGACTGCCAGTTAATAGCCATAGCTCACTGACCTCTGTTCTAGAATGCAGAGGTGGCAAAAGGAGCTAGCTATGCAATCCGTTAGCAGGCACCCAGGGATGCCTGACAAAGGGCACTTCTGTGCTGCCGATGATGTAACCTGTGGTGGAATCACTATGAACCCTCTGACTCAGTAGGCTGTGTTCCGGGTGGGAGCATAAGACACAGTCACGTCACGTTACAGCTTACTGCTCCTGAGCAGTCTCTGGATCACTGGCCTTTGGTGTGCAAAGATCCCCACAGGCAAGTTTTTGCACTGGCAACTCTCTCTGGGATTCAACCCAGCGGTTCTGATTCAAGTCCACGCTGCTTACATTCTATACCAGGTTCCCAACTTCGTCAAAGTTAAAAGCCGGTAAGTGGTTCAGGCCGTGTGGGATAACCCAGGCGTTGCAGGCACAAAGGCCTATGCAGCGGTTACTGTAACTGAGGAAGGCACATTTGGGTGGCAGACTCAGATTTGCAGGGCACCCTGGCACTTTGGGAAGTCCGTGCCCAGTCTAGAGTAAGGCAGCCACTCCCCGGCTTCGGCCAAGTGTTGCCAGAGAAGGCAGCGATGGCCGGAAATCTCTGCTTTCGAAAACACTGCCAACTCAAACTGTTTAGAAATAGTCCCGCTGGGGGGTAAGGAGTCATCCAACGGGGTTAGGGTATTTACGATGGGTTATGTATGGGTAAGGGGAGCTTCTGGAAAACCTTGATTGTAACACTCAAGGAACTTACTATTGATAGTTTTCAAGGTCTGAGTGATCAGCAAAGGATTTAAGTAGGGACAGAACATGATTAGAATGGCATTAAACATTTTTTAAAAATATACTTGAGAAAGAGCACTCGCATTTACTGGTTCACTCCCCAAATGGCCAGACCAGCCCAGGCAGAAGCCAGGAATAGGAACTCAAACCATGTCTCCCAGGCGAATGGCAGGGATCCAACTGCTGGAGCCATCACCTGCCGTCTCCCAGGGTGGGACTTAGCAAGAAGCTGGAATCTGGGTGCCCCCCACCGTAACTGCTACACCTGCATTTTTAGATCAGTAGGCAGCTGATAGAGGCGGGGCTGGGCATGGTGTGGCGAATTAGATCTCTATCATTAACTAAATAAGGGTAAGGGAGAGATGACAGCAACGCGACCCAGGTACTTTTTTCTTCTGCCGCCAGACTCCCAGGGGAGCAGGGCCCCCTCTCTCCTGTGTATTGCTGTCTCTCCAGCACTAAGCGGAAAACCCGCTCCGCATCTGTCAGCATGAACAGGTGAGAGGCCAGAGAGGGTGAGGGGCCACGCGGCCCCGTGCGCCTCCCTGCAGCTTCCTCAATGAAGAAACCATGTGCACAGGTTTTTTTCAGAAGACCTTCACGTGGCCTCTTCAGGCTATGAGGGCAGGAGATAGTCCCTTAAGTACAGAAAGGCGGATAAACCGAAAACGGGGGGACGAGCAATTTCTGTCTTCCGAGGTCCAGTTATTCGCACAGCACGCAGCCAAAGGGTGTGTGCGCTGGGGCTCCGACCCCCGGGAGGACTACTTCCGGGGTGGCGTGGGAACCTGCACCCTGGGAATCGCTGTGCCTGGCCCTGCCCAGGCTCCAACCTAAGCAGCGCGGGCGCTCCCCCACCCGAGTCCTCCCTGTTCCCACACATCCCATCTCTGGACCTCCACCCCCATCTCCGCCCTCTCTCCTCCCGCCTCCTCTTCCCGTCCCCCCGCCCCACTTCCTTCCCCTTCGGCCGCCTCCTCCCTGCTACCTCTCCCGGCCCTGCGCCCGCCCCGGTCCGCTGCGGCCCTGCACTGGGCTCTTCTTCCTCCTCCCTGCCGTCAGCGCCCCTCTCGGGCGGCCAGGGCAACCCCGTGCCTCACTTGCCCAATGAGAAGACGGCGCAGGGAGGGGCGGGGCTTGAGCCAAGCGGAAGCGGTGGCCGGAGCGGAAGTGGAGCTGCAGCCACCGCCGCCGCCGATTCCGGAGCCTGGTTAGCTGCTGCCGCTGCCGCCCCTGCAGCCGCCGTCGCCGCTGCCTGAGGAGCAGGCTTGGGAAGGAAGCGGTCGCCGCTCTCGGAGCTTCGCTCGGAAGCCTCTTTGCCCCCTGCAGCCCTCCCACGGTGAGTGCGGCGCGGGCCCGCCCGGGGCCCCCAGGGGCCCACGCTCCAGGTCCCCCTCAGCCCGCGGCTGCGATGTCGGCCCTGCGGGTGAGCCCCCGGGGGTGGCGGTGCGCGGCTGCCGCGGCCCTGGCTGCCGGCTGCGGCGCGGGCCCGACCTCGCCGCGGCCCCTCCCTGTTTCCGGGGCCGGGCCCTTCGCCTGCAGAAGCCCGGGCCTCCCGCGCCGCCGGCGGCCCTGCCAGGCGGGCAGGGTGCGGCTCGGTACTGCGGGTCGGGGACGGCTGAGCCTTGGCCCCGGCCCCTCCCTCCTGGCTGGGCTTTTATCCCCGGCGCGACCCCTCCCTGCGCCTCGGTCGGCGAGAACTACCCTTTTCAGCCCTGTCACTGCGGCTCTGGGGCTTTCCGGCTTCCAAAAATTAAAATTTAAGCAAACGCAGGCGAGTTCTTGCGCCCCGGTGCCCCTGCTTGGCTACCCCTGGATGAGTAAGGGGTTTAACCTTGGGAGACAGCAGGGGGGAAACCCCCACCCACTTTGCAGCAAAGCCATTTCATCATCCTCCGCTGGGTACGGAGCCCGGCAGGACCCGAGATTCCCTGGGAAGATCAGGTCGGAGGTTTGAAGCAAGAAAATGCATTTGTTGGGACCGATGTCTGAGTCAGGCCGGATCTCCAGGGGAAAAAAGCCACCAGCTGGTGTTGGGAATATTTTCCCAGGGCATGCGCCGTCATTTAACGCCCGAGTGTTTCGTGTCCTCGGCCCAGATTCCCCCTGACTGTGTGTGAGAGCACGTTTTTCAGTCCCGAATTTCCCTGGTAGCCGGGGGAAGGGATGAGAACGCTCGACTCCTTTTCTATAGAAGCTGAGTCCATTTTTGCCTATTGCAAATGGAGAACTCGCATGTAATGGAGTTTTCAAAGGTGGCAGCATTGGCTAAGACAGTTTGCCAACCTTTCTGTAAAAATACATGGCGTCTTGTCCTTGCCTTTGCTGCAGTTCTCTTTGGTAAAGGCTGGATGGCATCAGGCTCTGATTTTCCTTGCCCTGTGTGGGAGCTGGAATTTGGCAAGATGATGTTGCGAACATAGAAAATCGGCTGGCTACAGGAGCCACGAGGGAGAAATGGAGCGCTGGGAAGCTGAAGGTTCCTTGCACTGATTACTTTGTCTGAATGGTCCACATGGAGGCACACACCATATACAGTGATGTAGAAATGGACACGTGGCCACTGAGATTTCTGCATCTTCCTGTTGGAATTTTGTATGTATAGAAATATTGCTCGGTAGTGAATTTCTTCATTGCTTCCAGTGCACGCCATTTCTTTCTCAGGGATATTTTAGATATCTGAGCCCTCATTTTTTCTGACCCATGTCTCTAACAGCACATAGTATGGAGAGTATAAAAACTGGTCAGTTTTGTCAGGTCCAAGTTGGAATTTTAAGCTTGGCCTTCAAAATGGGTGGCTGCAAATCCAGTAGCAATGGCTGGATTATTTTCCCATCTGCCTTCAATGAGATAAGTCAGTCACCCATCTTACAGATGAAGTCTGTATGAGAAAGGTGATTTGGCCTAGCCCACACACTTAGCTTCACACTGAATATCCTTATTCATCAGTAGCAAATATTTATGGACCGTAAGCCCCTGGAGTATGGCTCCTACCCTGTAATTTTGTGTACATTTCCCATGATGCAGTGCTTGTGTTATGGTGAAGCCATTTTAGAATTGGATCTCCCTGGATCAGGGAGGCAGCCTTTCTGAAACCAGGCTGAGCAGATTCCCATGGTGCTAGTTCCTAGGCAGCGTCTCCGGAGATCTGAGCCACTGCGAAATGTGCATCTTGCCCATTTGGCTGTAGGTGCAGAAACCAAAGGAGTATTGAAATTGGAACCAGGTAAATGCACTTCAGATGTAGGCGGTAATATTTTTTAGTATGATTTGCAGCATTTTAGTTAATCTCTAGTGTGGTCATGAAGCTTTTTTACAAACTGTAAATTGTTAAATGAAAGCTTTTGCTTTTTTTTTTATGACAATTTGCTTTTCTCCAGTTACATTTGAGACCCAGCCCTGCTTTGTGCACATACTGCTTTCAAAAAATGGTGTTGTTACCAATTTTTATTTTGCACATAGAAAATCTAGTCTGTCATTTTCTCATCTGTACAGTGCAAGTGGTGATGCAGCCTTTGATGTATTGTGACAACTCAGTAATTAAAATGAGCATCTGGGATACAGAAGGTGATTAACCACATGCGTGAATGTGCACATGTGCAGATCAGGCGTAGCGTATATTGTATGACATAAACAGGAATGTAGACTACACCTGTTTGATTTATTTATCACCGATGAAGTAGCATCAAACAGTAATAATAATAAATAATAATTACAGTATTTGCTGTGTGCCACAATTTGTTCTAAGCATTTTATATTAGTCTTAATAACAACTAGTGAGAGGTAAATACTGTTAGCCTCATTTTACAGATGAGGAAACTGAGGCACAGAGAAGAATAATTTTCCCAAGACCCCTTCCATGTACAGCTCAAGGTAAGTTCTAGAGTCAGGAAGGAATTGGAGCCAGGTGATCTGGCACTAACAAAGAGTAGGTGTCTACTTGTAGAGCAACACATGCCGATCATTTATTTAAACACCATTTAGCCTTTAATTTCTCTTTACATGTATTCTATATCCTTGAATTTGAATTGTAGCTATTTTTGACAGTAGATCCGTAATGTACTTTATGGGGGGGGGTGCCCATTCTGACCTGTGGGAATGAAGCCGCAGGTGTGCATCATGAAGCACGCCTGGGAGGAATCCAGTTTTTCTAGGGCGAAAGCTCCTGGGTTACTTTGTGGGACACAGACCTAGATTCTTCATCAAAACGAATTTGATCATGACCATCATTAGTTTTTATTTATCATGTATTTTTCTGTAGATTTTGAGATTTAACATAGTTTGTTGGAGTTGAAGGAATATATATGTAAAGGAAAAATTTTAAATTACAGTGTCACGTTATGCTACCTGCTCCTTCAGTGGCACCAAACTAAGCAGTTTTTCTTTAAATAAGAATGCTTTAGGGGCTGGTGCTGTGGCAGAGTGGGTTAACACCCTGGCCTGAAGTACCGGCATCCCATATGGGCCCGGTTCCTGTCCAGCTCTCTGCTATGGCCTGGGAAACAGTAGAAGATGGCCCAAGTGCTTGGGCCCCTGTACCCACGTGGGAGACCTGGAAGAAGCTGCTGGCTCCTGGCTTCGGATCGGCAGAGCTCCGGCCGTTGCAACCATCTGGGGAGTGAACCATCGGATGGGAGACCTCTCTCTCTCTCTCTCTGTGCCTCTCCTGTCTCTGTGTAACTCTGACTTTCAAATAAATAAATAAATCTTTAAAAAAAAAAAAAAAGAATGCCTTAGAGAGTAAATAAAAATTTCTTTGTAAAGAGAGTTTTAAGTTCCTTGGTTCCTACATTTTTTTAGGGGAGGTGATGGTTCATCCTAGTAGGGGGCAAGAAAAGCAACTTAAGCTTTTTTTTTTTTTTTTTTAATTTAGATATTTATTTGAAAGGCAGAGTGAGAGAGAAGGAGAGGCAGAGAGCTCTTCCATCTGCAGGTTCACTCCCTAAGTGGCCGCAACAGGCAGTGCTGGGCCAGCCAGAACCAGGAACTTCATCCTGATCAGTCTACATGGGTGGAGATCTTCCACTGCTTTCGCATGCCATTAGAGGAGCTGGATTGGAAGTGGAGGAGCTGGGACTCAAACTGGCTTGCCTGCCTTGCAGGCAGTGGCTTAACTTGCTCCTCCACAGCACTGGCCCCACAACTTACACTTTAGAGCGATCTTGCTCTGTGTGAATATGGTCCTCATAGTCACCTGAGTGTCATGGTGAGACACAGTTGGAGCTGCGTTCGGAAGCGATAATTCTAAGGGGAATACTTAGGGAGGAAAAATAGAGTACTTTGTATTTTTGTGATGTATGTTACAGCTTTTCCTACTATAAGATCAAGTAGTGGCATCTTAAGTGTTTCTGATAGTTGTGAGATGCAAATGAGAGATGGTCTCACCAGGATGGGTCATTCCCAGCAGATTTTGGAGCAGTTGGCTCTTTTAGGAATTCTGGCCAATGCTTTATTATGTACAGTTTTCATATACTGTTTATTTGGTTTGTTTTCCTTAAGAGACCCAATAAGTAGAGTTATTTCTGAGTGGCCTTGACAAGGATAAAAAGATTGAAAGCTAACATGAAGTAGTTAGGAAACTTCTCTGTAGTGCCGGTCTTCAAAAAGCTGGAGATTCTGTCTTAAGCAAGCATTGGGAATCAGTCTTTTTTTAAAAAAGATTTATTTATTCATTATTTGAAAAGCAGAGTTACCGAGAGACAAGAGGCGGGGTGGTGGTGGAGGGTCTTCCATCTGCTTATTCACTCCACAAATGGCCACAATGGTTGGAGTTGTGCCGATCTGAATCCAGGAACTTCTTCTGGGTCTCCCATGCAGGTGCAAGGGCCCAAGGAGTTAGGCCATCTTCCACTGCTTTCCCAGGCCATAGCAGAGTGCTGGATCAGAAGTGGAGCAGTGCCCATGTGGGATGCCGGCAGTGCAGGCAGAGGCTTTACCCGTTATGCCACAGCACCAGCTCCTGTAATTGATTTTTAGTAGATAGTGCTGCATTAAAGGAGTGTTGATTTTTAAATTATGACTGGTTTAGATCCCAGTTCTACTATTTATAGCTGTGTAACCCTGAGCAGGTTACTATTTGTAAAAGGGTACAGTGTTAGCTGCTTCATCAGATACTGAGGATTAAATGAGTTGATGTAAATCCTTAAGTGCCTTGCACATTTAGGTAGACCATAAGTTATTTGTTATTTACTAAATCAGCTGGTGTTTTGTATTGCTTAACCAGTTGTGTGTGTTTTTTTGTTGTTTTGTTTTGTTTTTTTGACAGGCAGAGTGGACAGTGAGAGAGAGAGACAGAGAGAAAGGTCTTCCTTTGCCGTTGGTTCACCCTCCAATGGCTGCCGTGGCCAGTGCGCTGCGGCCGGCGTACCGCACTGATCCGATGGCAGGGGCCAGGTACTTGTCCTGGTCTCCCATGGGGTGCAGGGCCCAAGGACTTGGGCCATCCTCCACTGCACTCCCTGGCCACAGCAGAGAGCTGGCCTGGAAGAGAGGCAACCAGGACAGAATCCGGTGCCCCGACCGGGACTAGAACCCGGTGTGCCGGCGCCGCAAGGCGGAGGATTAGCCTAGTGAGCCGCGGCGCCGGCAACCAGTTGTGCTTTTGAATGAAGGAGATGGACAGGAGGTATTCTGAGGGCTTATTTAAATTCACTTTGAATATATAAGTTCAAAGATTAGTGGCTGGAAAATATTAGTCAAAAAACTTAGTGTTGTCTCCTGATAAGAACTGAAGCAATTCTTTTCATAAGGCAGGCTCAGATAGACTGTACATTTATCAGAGGTGGTCTGCCTGCTTTGTCCACATTGAAAAGTACAGCTTGTTCACCTTAAGAAAAATGCATCAATTGATTGGATGGTCTTAAATGTATTGTGTCAGACATAGTGCTGAGTTGGGTGTCCAAAGATAGAAGTCTTGGTTCCTACCTTAAGCTCACAATCCAGTGTGGGAGAAGATATTTGCAAGTAAACCATGATAAGTGCTATTCTAGAAATAGGCACAGGTAAATTAAAATGTACTTGTCTTAGAAGAGTCATTGAGGAAAGCTGCTGCCAGTGATGTCGCTGTGGCCATCTTGTGCCCCAGCTGCTCCACTTTCAGTCAGGCTCCCTGCTAATGGCCTGTGAAAGCGACAAAAGACGGCCCAAGTACTTGGGCCCTGGCCACTCATTTGGGAGACCCTGGCTTGAGTCTTGCCCAGGCCCCACCGTTGCAGCAGGTGGAGGATCTGTCTCTTGCTCTCTCTGTTATTCTTTCAAGTAAAAAAATAAATCTTTCAAAAAAAAAAAAGGGGGGGGGGCAGCCTAGATTTAAAAGAAACGAGGTAAGTAGTAAGTGCCCCTTCTCTGGCTGGCTGTTAACTTTTTGAGTGGAGTATACTGACTGCCATTTATTTAAGCACTTAACAAGTGCAGGGACTGGGCTGTATGTTTTTGCATCATGAGCATATTTACTCCTTTATAGAACTCTGAGGGCTGGTGCTGTGGCATAGCGGGTAAAGCCACCATCTGCAGTGCCGGCACCCCATTTGGGCGCCAGTTGGAGTCCTGGCTGTTCCACTGCAATCCAGCTCTCTGCTGTGGCCTAGGAAGGCAGAAGATGGCCCAAGTCCTTGGGCCCCTGCACCCATGTTGGAAACCCGGAAGAAGCTCCTGTCTCCTGGCTTCAGATCTGCCCAGCGCCAACCATTGTGGCCATTTGGGGAGTGAACCAGCCAATGGAAGACCTTTCTTTCTCTCTCTCTCTCTCTGCTTCTCTGTAACTCTGCCTTTCAAAAAATTAAATAAATATTTAAAAAAATAAAACTTTTAAGCAGTGTGTGGTTCAGACAAATAGACTTTGTTGTGTTCGTGGGCCCAAATATTTAAACCTATTCATGAGGTCAATCAATTGGGCTGTCTCTGTGGATCAGTGTTAAGATACTGTCTTTTCTCATTGATCGTTTGAAGCCAAGAGATCAATTTACTGTTTTATCTGCCATTGATTCACATTCTGTGATCTTGGGCATGTCACTTAATGCCTTCATTGTTTTAAGTTTAATCTTAGCTAATTGGATATAATTGGATATAATTGGATAATTGGATATAATTATTAATGATAACAACTGATGTTGTTGATGAAAGGGTAAGGATTTTTTTCTTTTAACTTTTAAGCTTTTTATTCAGTGAGAGAAATGTATAGGAGAGTAAGGGCCCTGTCTAAGAAAGGGAAATCTGGATTCATACTGAGCACCAGGAGCAGCCACATGAAGGAGCATGCAAGCCAGAAAGCATGGGGCAGGTGGTCCAAAGGCAGGGGCAGCAAGTGGATCTAGGGCAAAGGAAAGAAAGGGCTGGGCCCACGGTTTTCCAGGCCTTTAATCCACTTCTAAAGGGGTGTGGCTAATTAGTCTGGTTGGCAGGTAGGCACACAGATGTGGTCAGACAGGGGTGTGGTGAAGATGTGGTCTTCTAGCTCACAAACCTGATCGATTTTACCCTGTATGCCTGCCTACAACACTGGCCCCTCAGAGCCTCCGTTCTCTTAATTAAGTGATGTTGAAGGGCGTCGAGTCATCACATCTTCTATAGCTGCTTCCTGATTCTGAGGGGCGTAGTGCAGGCCCTGCTTGTCTGGGTCTGAAAGTCTGCTATCTTAACTAACAAATTCCCTTTGTGAGCTGGAGCGGTCTTGGTCACCGCCAATGTCTGTGTCCCCTGTATAGTCAGTTATTCCCAGAAGTTGAGTTCTGAAACATATAAGTTTGTTAATCAGCATAAGCAAAATCAGAATAAAACAGATTGCAAGTTATGTGCCCCTTAAGATGGAAAAGAATGGTAAAGATTTTCTAAAACAGGTGCGGTTTTCTTCCACAATTGACTGTTGACTGGACGTACTGCTAGTGACTGGGTCTCAGATATACTGTATCATTTTCTGACAAAAAACCTGCAAATGTTTGAATGGAATTAAATTTAATACAGGACTCTATTGTGTGTAGAATGGCACAAACATTTTTAGAGTGGGTGTTTTTCAATTAGTAGTTTTCTTTGAGAGCTAGGCGTACTTAACTTTCTGGATGACACCCACTGGCCACCTGCTCCCAAAGACTTTCTCAGTCCCCCTGCAGCTTGGCATGTTTTTCCTTCAGCAGTCGCTCCAGAGCCGTCACTTGTACTTTATGGTGCTGCGGATGCTCTGTATGGAATGATACAAATGTGAAATTCAGAAATTATCCCGTTGAAATGGGAGCCTCTCTCCAGATTGATAATTCTTCTCATTTCTTTATCTACTTTGACCTTTGATTTCTGTTTCATCAAAGCGTACATGACTTTATTCAAATATCTGTCCTGTCACCCATAAAATGAGTCAGGACCTCGCTACTTTTAAATTAAATCTCTTCCCTCTGATTCTAGCAGGTTGCTTTCCCAAGAAGCAGCATTGTAATCCATGAATCCATGCCTGCGAAGAGCATACGCTAGCAGTTTTTTTCATTTTACAGCTATTTGAGCACACATTGGATTATATACATTATCGTTTTGAGAAGTAACTTTTTAGGTTTTTAAGATTTTTATTTATTTGAAAGAGAGAGAGGTAGAGACAGAGAGGTCCTCCATCTACTGGTTCACTCCCCAGATGGTCGCAATGACCAGAGCTGAGCCGATCCGAAGCCAGGAGCTTTTTCTGGGTCTCCCACGCGGGTGCAGGGGCCCAAGGACTTGAGCCATCTTCCACTGCTTTCCCAGGCCATAGCAGAGAGCGGGATCAGAAGAGGAGCAGCCAGGATTCAAACTGGTGCCCGTATAGGGTGCCAGTGCTTCAAGCCAGGGCTTTTACTCGCCGTGCTATGGCACTGGTCCCGTGACTTTTTTTTTTTTTTTTAAAGATTTATTTATTGACTAGAAAGGCAGAGAGAGAGAGAGGAAACAGATGCAGAAAATTGAAATATGAAACAGTAAAAAATCACAATTTCCCCTAAATAAATCCAGATTTGTTCTATGTGGGGCTTCTCTCACATGCCACTGTATGTTTTATATGGAACTTGAGTTTTTCCTGACATGTGATGGACAGTGACACCCTTATTTTAACTTTCTAACAAATTATTAGACTCAGCTAAAACTTATTACTTCAGAATTGTGTTCTTTTCCTTGAAAATAAAGCATCTGAAAGCACTGCTAAAGGCTGCAGCTGTCACTTTCGACTTTGCTTGCTTTGCCGTGACCTTTTGTAGAGAGAGCTTAGCGGTAGACAGTCATTTTCTTGTCTTTATCCTTGGATATTTGCTTTGGCCACTGGAAAATGACTTTTCAGTATTTTGACCCTGACTAGAAAATGTCCCTTAGGCAGAGAAGTGAGTTGGAAGGGCTAGGTTGGTTCGTAGAAAGTGATTTTAGCTTTATCATCCGATTTAAGGTTTCATTTTTCTGAAAGAAGTCTTATTTTGTGAACACCTTTAGAATTACTTTTCATAGCTTTCTGTTTATCTGCACCAATGGCTTTTCTCAGGAAAAAAAAAATGAGTGGATGTTTGACACAGCTTGTAAGATGGTGCTTGGGACAACTGCATCATGTTGGAATGCCTAGGTTCCATTCCTGGCTCCTCCGCTTCTGATCCAGCTTCCTGCTAATGCACACCTGGGAGGCAACAGATGATGGTTGAGGTAGTTAAAGATTGGGTTAAAGGCTCCTGGCTTTGGCCTGGCCCCACCCTGTTACAGGTATTTGCATAGTGGACCTGGGAATGGAAGATGCATGTCATATTCACACTCTTCCTCTTCTCCCTTTCTGATTTAAAAAAAAAAAGAAGAAGAAAGAAAGAAAATAAGGTTTTATTAGAAAAGAAACAAGCCACTTTCTTTAATTTTTTTATTTTTTTATTTTATTTATTTATTTCTTTATTTTGCCGGGTAGAGTTAGACAGTGAGAGAGAGACAGAGCGAAAGGTCTTCCTTCCATTGGTTCACCCCCCACTGGCCACTATGGCCGGCACGCTGCGCCGATCCGAAGCCAGGAGCCAGGTGCTTCTTCCTGATCTCCCATTCGGGTGCAGGGCCCAAGGACTTGGGCCATCCTCCACTGCCTTCCCAGGCCACAGCAGAGAGCTAGACTGGAAGAGGAGCAACCGGGACAGAATCCGGCGCCCCGACCGGTTCTAGAACCCAGGGTGCCGGTGCCGCAGGCAGAGGATTAGCCTAGTGAGCCGCAGCGCAGGCCAAAGCAAACCATTTTTCATATTAAAAATACAAATTTTTTAAAGATTTTTATTTTTATTTATTTTACAGGTAGAGTTACTGAAACAGAAAGATCTTCCGTTGGTTCACTCCCCCAATGGCCAGAGCTGCGCCAATCAGGAGCCAGGTGCTTTCTTCCTGGTCTCCCATGCAGGTGCAGGGGTCCAAGCACTTGGACCATCCTCTACTGCTATCCCAGGCCATAGCAGAGAGTTGGATTGGAAGAGGAGCAACCGGGACTAGAATCAGCACCCATATGGGATGTCGGCTCCACAGCCAGAGGATTAACCCAGTGTGCCACGGCACTGGCCCCAAAAATACAAAATATTTTGGCTTCTTGGTACTTAACACAGGCTATGTTCGCACAATGACTATAGAAAGAGGAGGCCTACCTGTATGTACTTTAGCCCAGGCCCTTTGCCTCATTTGTGCATGAATGGGAAGACATGGGGAAAATACCAGAAAATGGTAATTCATGCTTGAAGAACATTCAAAATGAGGATTGTAACTGGAGAGCACCACTGTTAGCCTTGGTGTTAACTTTTCTGTTGATATTTCTATGTTCTCCAGGGGGTAATTTATCACAATGAAATACTATTGTGCAGGGCCGGCGCCGCGGCTCACTAGGCTAATCCTCCGCCTTGCGGCACCGGTACACCGGGTTCTAGTCCCGGTCGGGGCACCGGATTCTGTCCCGATTGCCCCTCTTCCAGGCCAGCTCTCTGTTGTGGCCAGGGAGTGCAGTGGAGGATGGCCCAGGTGCTTGGGCCCTGCACCCCATGGAAGACCAGGAAAAGCACCTGGCTCCTGGCTCCTGCTGTCGGATCAGCGCGGTGCGCCGGCCGCAGCGCGCTGGCCGCGGCGGCCATTGGAGGGTGAACCAACGGCAAAGGAAGACCTTTCTCTCTGTCTCTCTCTCACTGTCCACTCTGCCTGTCAAAAAATAAATAAATAAATAGAAATACTATTGTGCAGCTTCTTTCCTCCATTCCCCATAGCTCTTAAGTAAATTCTTTCATGGCCCTAAATCCCTTCTTTTGAGGGCCATGCAATCTTGTACCATATATCTCTCTTCTAACCATTTCCCCATTGTTGGATATTGAAGTTGTTTCCAGTTTTTCACTAAGCTGTTGGCAGTAAATGCTTCCTGCTCTCCGAAGTGCTGCATCCAGTGACTTAGAACAGATTGACACCCGTCATCACCATACGGGTGTGCTGAAGAACTCCTGTTCTTGAGCATGGCTGTCTTTTCCTGAAATGGTCTCATCACAGGATATTCTTAGCCTACTGCAGAGTTAGACCTCCTGTGGCTTTCCGTGAGTTTGCCTGCCTGCCTGCCTTCATTCCATCTTCTTTGATTTTGTTTGCTTATTTGAAAGACAGAGTTAAATCATCCATATGCTGATTTCACTTCCTAGATGACTGCAACAGCTAGGGCTGGGTCAAGCTGAAACCAGGAATCTAGAACTCTGTCCCGGTCTCCCAGATGGGTAGCAGGTGCCCAGACACTTGAACAATCTTCTGCTGCCCTCCCAGGCACATTAACAGGGAGCTGAATGGAAACTGAAGCAGCCAGAACTAGAACAAGTGCTTAGCATGTGTTGCAGGCATCATATTATGGCTTAACCCACTGTACCACAATGCTGGCCTCTGCCTGCTCTGTTTCTTGACTCTGCTGGGTTGGTGCCAGACCTGATGATCAGACTGTAGCCTTTTCGGAAGCAAATGTAGGCTCTCTTTCCAGTGTTTTTCTTGGTAGGCCCTGGATTACACAAAGTCTGAGAAGAAAGGTGTGCTGTGACGATAGACCATCACTACTTAAAGTTTCTAGAAAATTCAGTTAGGAACTAGCTAAGGAAATCAGTTACAATTAACGGGTGTCCATTTTGAGTTCATTGAGGGGTGGAATCTTATCTAGGGATATTAGCATTGTAACATACTCACTTTCTATAAGTTTAATACACCTTTTTTTGCTTTTTCTTTTCACTGGATTGAGTATTTTAAAAAACCAAGCCCACATTTTGTGGGCTAATGTGGTAACGTTATTTGAGAAGAATAATAGTGCCTCAAATTTGGCTTTGAATAGTGCATTTTTAAAGATTTTCCACATACACTATTCTTTAATTCTTGCCCCTCCTAGCCACAGCGACTCTTCCAGGGTAGAGCCTGATTGGAAGATGGCATTTAACGAGCTCTCACAGGTACACGCTGGCACATTGTGCTCTGTTGCCTTGCTGCTACACTCCGGATAGGTAGTCTGTGTTCTTTGTGCTGTCCCAGAAATTGTTGAAAAGCTTATAGTTATTTGAGTGTGATTCTTGTGTTTGTCATGGTTTGAAGCATTAAACGTGAAACAGATGTACAGTTTTCCTTTTAGGACACACATGTGAAACTAGTAACTGGTACAGTTCTTATCATCTGTACCATACAATGGCATAACAAAGCCATGGACATTGTGATGGGCTACAGGTATATTTGGAGTCATAGGCAAGGTAGATCAGTGTTGTCTGGAACAGCCAGAAAAGGCTTTCTAGGCCTAAATGGACAGACAGGATTTGTGTAGGGAGGAAGTAAAGTATATAAGAGAACATTCTAGATGAAATAGTTTCAGGCAGGTTTGAGTATGGCATTTATAAAACATGTGCTATCCAATTTGAGAGAAAGTCACCTGTTGCAAAATAGGAGATTAGAAAGCCTGATGGTTGTGTATGGGGGGGGGGGCATCCAGTGCTGGATTTGAGTCCTGCCTCAACTCCAGCTTCATGCTAGTGTGCATGCTGGGAGGCAGCAGGTCATGGCTTGGGTACTTGAGTCCCTGCCACCCATGTGGGAGACCTGGATCGAGTTCTAGGCTTCTGGCTTTGGCCTGGCCCAGCTCTGGTTGTTAAAGACACTTGGGGAGTGAACCTGTGGATGCAAGATCTTTCACTGCTCGTCTGTCACTCTGCCTTTGAAATAAAATGAAAAAAAAAAAAAAAAAAAGCCTGTCAGGTAAGGAGGAGCTAAGTTATAGAAGAACTCTGAAAGCCAGGTAGAGTTGAGATTTGGTAGGGCAGCCAGAAGAATGTTGAAATTACCAATAAGGGTGAAGGCACGACAGATGAAGTAGTTTTGAAGTACCGTGCAGAAATATGAGCAATGAGGTTCAAATGTGATGGGTGTTTACAAGGAATAGGTACTTCCAATTACTTGAGGAAAAAGCTCAGTTTGTGGTTTTATTATTTCATGTCAGAATCTGTTATTCATTCAGCAGATAACTTGTTCATGCCAGTTACAGGCAGGATGTTGTGGGAGGTGTGTCCCAGTATTTCATAAGCTCCCAAAGGGGCTTATGGTGGAGAAAGTGACTTGGTCTATATATAGATAGATAGATAGATTGATTGATAATTTTAGTACTGAAGAAATGAGATGTCAAGGTAAGACGAAATGCCTTGTAAGAATATTTTAATCTTAGAGCAGCACTGTCCGGTAGAAATAGAATGCAAATGCAAACCACATATAATTAAAATTTTTCTGGTAGCTACATTTTTAAAAAAAATCATTTATTATTTATTTATTTGAAAGTCAGAGAGGCAGAAGCAGACAGAGAGGGCTTCACTCCCCAGGTGGTCGCAACTGCCAGAGCTGTGCTTATCTGAAGCCAGGAGCTTCTTTGGGGTCTCCCATGCAGGTGCAGGGGCCCAAGGACTTTGGCCATTTTCTGCTGCTTTCCCAGGCCATAGCAGAGAGCTGGATCAGAAGTGGAGCAGCTGGGTCCCAAACTGGCACCCATAGGGGATGCCAGCACTGCAGGCAGCAGCTTTACCCACTACACCACAGCACCGGCCCCTAAAATATGGTTTCAGTGAGTAGCACTAGTCACATTTCAAGTGGATGGCCACATGAGGCTGGTAACTTGTCACGTTACATGGCTCAACCTCAGTGGCTTAGGAAAAACGGAGGGGATGGTACATGAGCCATGCTCTGAGGAGTCTGTGTGCAAGGTAAATGGGAAAGACCATTCCAGAGAGAGGAGAGGTTTAATGAACATAGGCAGAAAAGCACATACGCGTTGTGGGAAAAGTCTGATAGTTGGCAAACTTTCATGATAGGAGAAAATCTTACCCTACTATCTGGCAGCGGGAAATTTTTAAAATTTTAAGCAGAAAGTGACTTAGTAGATTAATCTGATGGCAAAGACCTGCAGGTGGCTAGAGATAACAAGAGGCTGAAAGTAGTGGAAGTAGGGAAAGATTACCGGTAGGAGATTTATTATAGATGTAGAAATGGGAACAATTTGATTTCTCCCTTGTCTGCTGCCTTCTCTAGACTGCTGGGTGTTGTGTAACCCATTTCCTGTTGAAATTGGTTTAGTTCTTCAAAATCCATGTTACATAAATCAGAACTTACATAAGCAGTAGGCATCAGGACCTTTAGCTGTGGATTTTGTTCACTGTAAGTTGTGTGTGTAATTAAAAATTTTTGGAACAGATAAATGAACACATTTTTAAAGAATGGGTTCCATCTTAGAGTATTGATGGTTTTCAGTCTCCAAGACTTCTTACAGTGATCCCAAGGAAGCTTGACATAATTGCTCTCAAACCAAAAAGGCCATGTTTTGTTTTGGGGATTAGGATGTAGACATTTGAGGGGGGGTCCCAAGAAGTCAGTATGTGTTGGAATATCAGTTAACTGTTAATGAGAGGACTGGTGGAGTGGATACTTAGTTTGGGAGCCTAGTTGAAGTTTAGTCATTCAAAGTTGACTTTTCTGCTGTGTTTGGCATTTTACGTACAGTGAAGTAGGGTTATTTAATGATGGAAATACTGTCTTGATCTCAAAAGACTTTACAATCAAGAAGGGTGGACATACTGAGAGAATATATAACTTCAAGATAATATGGCTTGTAACAAACAGCCCCGGGATCTCAGTGGCTTAACCTAGCGAAAGTTTGGAGTTCGCTCTGCATGTCCAGCACAGTCATGTAAGAGGTACTCACTGATTTGAACACATAAAGGATTTGATAAAATGATAGACATTGGAATTTGTGTCTTTCAGAAAAAGTTGTAAATACCTGTTGTAATCCAGGTGAATTCAGTTGTTGTTTGAAAGAAGTTCTATTGCTGGTTATAGTATATACCTCTCGCAATTTGTACCACATACAAATCAGTGCCTGATATTTGCATATAATGCTTTTAAAAATGCTTTCATATGAATTAGTCATTTGTTCCTCATAGCAGCCCCTCTGAGAAGGAGTGGTGTTCTTACTTCCCAGTAAAGAAATGAAAGCTCTCCAGTTAAATGATGTGCCAGGGTCTTACCGCTTGTAAGTAGCAGCACTAGTACTGGATAGAGCCAACTCTGCCTGACTTTAGTTTATACTCTTCCTCTGCATTGTGTCCTTACAACAAAGTTAGCAGACAGCAGAGGAGATGATAATAATGGTTTCCATTTTTCAGGTACCTGCTGCTTGATGGACAGTGCCAATAGGTCATTTAAAATCCTGTCTTTTGCTTCGAAATTATTTTCCCCTATACTATGGGAAAAAGAGATTTGGTCAAAAAGGACAATGAAGAGAAGACTTCGAGTGTTGGACTGAGATCACAAACTATGCCGATGTTGTGGCATAGTGGGTAAAGCTGCCGCCTGGGATGCCAGCATACTATATAGGCGCTGGCTTGAGACCAGGCAGCTCCACTTCTGATCCAGCTCCCTGCTAATGCACCAGAGGATGGCCCAAGTGAGAGACCCAGAAGAAGCTCCGGACTCCTGGCTTCTGCCTGGCTCAGCTCTGGCAGCTGTAGTCATTTTGGGGAGTGAACCAGCAGATGGAAATCTCTCTGTGTGTCTTTCCCTCTTTCCCTGTAATTCTGCCTTTCAGATAAATAAGTAGATAAATCTTTAATTAAAAAATACTGAAAAAGAGTAAAGGACATCTATTTAGCATATGCTTTTTTTTTTTTTTTTTTTTTGACAGGCAGAGTGGACAGTGAGAGAGAGAGAAAGGTCCTCCTCTTGCCGTTGGTTCACCCACCAATGGCTGCCGCGGCCAGTGCGCTGCGGCCGGCACACCGCGCTGATCCGAAGGCAGGAGCCAGGTGCTTCTCCTGGTCTCCCATGGGGTACAGGGCCCAAGCACTTGGGCCATCCTCCACTGCACTCCCTGGCCACAGCAGAGAGCTGGCCTGGAAGAGGGGCAACCGGGACAGAATCCGGCACCCCGACCGGGACTAGAACCCGGTGTGCCGGCTCCGCAAGGAGGAGGATTAGCCTAGTGAGCTGTGGCGCCGGCCTAGCATATGCTTTTAAAGAAATAGTTACTAAGCAGTGTCTACGTTGGAAAGGCAGACTATAATAGTGGATTTTTTTTTTTTTTTTTTTTTCTGAGTGGACAGTGAGAGAGAGAGAAAGGTCTTCCTTTTCCATTGGTTCACCCCCCAGTGGCCTCTGTGGCCGGTGCACCACGCCGATCCGAACCAGGAGTCAGGTGCTTCTCCTGGTCTCCCATGCGGGTGCAGGGCCCAAGCACTCCCGGACCACAGTAGAGAGCTGGACTGGAAGAGGGGCAACCGGGACAGAATCTGGCGCTCCAACTGGGACTAGAATCCGGGGTGCCGGTGCCACAGGCGGAGGATTAGCCTAGTGAGCTGCGGCGCCGGCCAGTAGTGGATCTTAAACCTAATAGGCTTGAGTTTGAGTTGCCTCTCTACTGTCTTCTGCTTAGAATGTTCCTTGGGACATAACCCTCACCTTCTCTCTGTTTCTTCACCTGTGAAAAGGGGAAGAGAGTTGCTGTGAACATACCTACCCTGTAGGGCTTGGGGAAGAGTACGTGACTCAAGTAAGGAAAAAGCCAGAGGGATCAGTATTGGTGGTGGTATTTGGCACTGGGAGTTTCACAGTTAGGTGTGGGTTGGAAGACGATTCACACGTTCATTTCCTGGTCTCTTCCAAAGCCTGACACTTGCTTTCTCTTTGTTTTTCTCATTCTAGGGAATGACCATGGACAAAAGTGAGCTGGTACAGAAAGCCAAACTGGCTGAGCAGGCCGAGCGCTATGATGATATGGCTGCAGCCATGAAGGCCGTCACGGAACAAGGGCACGAGCTCTCCAATGAAGAGAGAAACCTGCTCTCTGTGGCCTATAAGAACGTGGTAGGCGCCCGCCGTTCTTCCTGGCGTGTCATCTCCAGCATTGAACAGAAAACAGAGAGGAATGAGAAGAAGCAGCAGATGGGCAAAGAGTACCGTGAGAAGATAGAGGCAGAGCTGCAGGACATCTGCAATGATGTTCTGGTAAGTGGCAGTGCTTCCGCTCCGACAGCAGTTTCTGAAGAGCATTGACTAGTGTCCAGATGCAGGCTCTCGGCTGCTGAGGGAGGTGTCTGAATGCACTGGAAAGCTGCGCGTCATTCGCAACTAGTTTTTCAGCGTATGATGTGATCTTTCTCACCTTTCGCTTGATCAGAGGTTGCTGATCACTTCCGGGGTATTTTCCTCTCCTACCCAAAAGAGCTGTGAAAAAGGAACATTTAATCAACACCACACCATCTTGTCTCCCACATAGACAGCTGCAGTCCTACATAGGCCATCCTGTGTGTTAGTCTCAGTGGTGATGTCATCTGTAGTTGGGCAGGCAGGATCAAAAAGCTGAGCTGCCCTTCCGTCCCTCTCCAGTCCAGCCCTCACAATATAAAGGCCTGTCTTTGTCTGAAAGGCGCACCCGTCAAGTTTGGCATGCCTTCTAAAACCAGATCAAAGGTGGACTGGACTGTTGTCACTGATGCTTGATGCAAGCCCTTGCTTGGTGTCACCGATGTCCTCTGGCCACAGTGTGGGGTTGGAGGGAAGGGTGTATATCCTGGAGCAAATCATGGTCTTTTGGTCTTTGCCTCACACCTGGAGCTACCGGGACCTTTTTTCCCCTTCAGGTGAAATCAGGTAAAAATGTACAGTGAAGGCTGCTTTGAAGGGGAAAAGGATCCATTCACATTTGTTATCTGGCTTTCCCCTGCTGACTGCCTCCAAATTACTGGCCGTGACACCTTTCTTTTGAAAACTAGGGCAGTTTCTTGGCCAGCAGGCAGTACTCTTCATCCCCAGCCCATGAGGAGTTTAACCCCATCTGCCTGAATATTTACACTGCTGCTCTCCCGTGTCCTCTCACTTTGACTTAGCTTTGCATTCAGCTGCTTCTCCTACTAGACTCACGGTGTAAGTGTCAGGGCTAAATTTGTTGCCTGTTGGTAATTTGGGGCTTTGTTAATGGTGCACTAATTCCTGAATGTTAGGTACATCTGGTATTCAGATGAAGTATGGCATGCATTCCAAAGGCAAGAAAGTTCCATAATTCCTGAAATGTAGACCAGCTTTTAAGAGCACCTGAAGGAATGTGAAGAAGAGCATGGTACTTACTGCCTCTTAACCAGTTTTTCAGGATGCCACATTCTAAAACAACTCTTCGAAAATATTGCTCTGTATACGAAGCTTGGACTCCTTCAGAACTACTTTTGTTGTAAGCATAAATGTTTAAAGGAATTTATTGTTGGTAATAGTATTAGCTACGCTCTGAGTGCTTACTACGTGCCAGGCGACGTTTGCTCACTTGGCCTCAGAACTGGCCTGGAAGGTGGTGCTTGTGATCCCTTGTGATCCCTTGTGATCCCTTGTGATCCCTTGTGGCATCGCCCAGCAGAACTGAGGCTCGAGGTGATGAGGTCAGACAGACAGACAGCAGCCACCCAGGTCGGATTGACTGTAAACCTCTTTCAGTTTTGCTCTGTTGTCACCTTTTCCTCCCTGAATGGAAAGGTTTTGTTTTCTGGTTTCTTTTCCTCATTATGGAAATATTACAAGCTTATATTATTAAAGGGGAGGTAAAAGAATATAAATCACAAAGTTTTTTTTTTTTTTAAATCATTCTAATTCTATCATCAAGAGAAGCATTATTAGCATAATCCTTCCAGGCTTTCCCCATGTTTGTGTGCATGTACACATATATTAACATTAAAACAGGATTCTTCCCATATTTATAATCATATTTCTTTTGAGAGCCTTTCCATGATTTCAGTGTAGTTTTGCATCACCAGTTTTAAGGCCTCCATAACATCCAGTGTCTGACTGAACTTTAACCCCTTTTGGATGGCCAAAGTGGTTTTTAACAGAATACAGGCATCTGCTTTTAGAACCTGGGCTAAACACTGTTTAGTAACTTGGATGAAAAATGGGTTTTTTAAAATCTTCAAAAAAAAATTCCTTAGAAGTGGCAGTTTGTATCTTGAATCTCAAATACAGTTTTAACATCTTTTAAATACTTCTAAATTCTTAACAGTGTGAATGGTTTTTCCAGGAGCTGTTGGACAAATACCTTATTCCCAATGCTACACAACCAGAAAGTAAGGTGTTCTACTTGAAAATGAAAGGAGATTATTTTAGGTATCTTTCTGAGGTGGCATCTGGAGACAATAAGCAAAGTGAGTAACATTTTTAAAAACAAACATCTTCCTTTGTAATGATTTTAACAGTTTTTGTTGTGTATGCTCTCAGTAGATAACATCTCCATACTCTAAAGAATTTAAAGACCACAGCATTGTGGTGAATGGGGTTATGGAAGCTGATAAATCAGAATGTGTTTTAGACACAAATAGCCTGTGGAGTTCATTGAAAGTCTGGTAACTTTCAAGAGATATATATCTTGAGTATTTGGCAATGGTACTGCCTTGCCTATCCAAGGTTTTAGTAACTTAACAGTTGACCAGTCTGAAATATTACATGGAAAATTCCAAAAATAAACAATTCTGAGTAGTAGGACTAAATCCTGTGTTACACGAATCATCCTTTGATCCAGCCTGTTGACACCTTACAAGCTGCTGCCTGCTAGTCACTTAGTAGTTATCTTGGTTACCAGAAGGATGATGCAGTGTCTTAGGACTTGTGTTCAGATAACTTATGTTTTATCAATAGTGGCTCCAAAGTACAGACTTACAGTGTATTATAATTATTTCATCATTATTTTCATGATCTCTTAGAGTGACTAATTAGTAAATTAAGGTTTATCATAGGTATGTATGTATATATAGGAAAAAACTGAGTGTTATGTTTATATAGTTTAATTATGTCTGCAAAATCAGGCATTCACTGAAGGTCTTGGAACAGATTCTGCCATGAATAAGGGAAGTGCTACTATGTGACAAGTGTATTAGAGTCTCATTTATTATTCATGTAACCTTACGAGTCTTTTTTTTTTTTTTTTAAGATTTATTTATTTATTTGAAAGGCAGAGTTAGAGAGAGAGAGGTGTTCCAGAGCAGCTGGGACTTGAACCTGCACCCATATGGGATACTGGCACTATAGATGGTGGCTTTACCCGCTATGCCACAGCATCAGCCCCACCTTTTGAATTTAGATGAAAGTCTACCTATTTTTCTGATAAGGAAACCAAGGTTCACAGAGGTTTTGTTGGGGATATGTTGGTAGAGAGGTAGAGAGCTCCCATTTGCTGGTTCACTTACCAAAGGCCCTCAGTGGCTGGGGCTGGGCCAGGGTAGAAGCCAGGAACTAGGAACTCAATCCAGGTTTACCCACATGTGTAGCAGAAACCTGATTATTTGAGCTGTCATCACTGCCTCCCAGAGTCTGCATTAGAGGGAAGCAGAGTTAGGAGCCAGAGCTGAAAAATCAAACCCAGACGCTCTGATGGGAGACGTGAGCATTTTAACTGCTAGGCTAAACACCTGCCCCTCACAGAGGTTTTTACTTGCGCTCGGCTACTTAATTAGTAAGAGTTGAGAATTGAAGTTTGGGTCTGTTGGCTATAAAGCATAGGACCTTCTACCCAGGGCATGTTGTTGTCCATATTCTGTTTTATTAAATGTTAGTCTGGGGCCGGCACTGTCGCATAGTGGGTGAAGCCACCGCCTGCAGTGCCAGTGTCCCATAGGGACGCCCGTTCAAGTCCCAGCTCTCTACTTACCATCCATCTCCCTGCTGATGCACTGGGAAAGCAACCAAGGATGACCCATGTGCTTGGGCCCCTACCTCCCACATGGGAGACCCAGAGGAGGCTCCTGGCTTCAGCCTTCGCCATATTTGGGGAGTTAACCAGCAGAGGGAAGATCTCTCTGCTTTTCAAATAAATAAAGTAAATCTTTTTTAAAAAAAAAAAAGTTGTGTCTTGGTTTTTTAATTCCTTTGGTAGACCTTTCTATAATTGTCTTTGTGTCCTCCCACCCATTTAATATAGTACTTGGTTTGTAAGTAAATATTTGACAAATGTATAATTAAATGGTGGAGATAGTGACAACTTAAGTGATTGATCATTTGCTGTGACCTGCTTTGACAGATTCAGTGTCAACCTATGAAAGAACTCAGCTTTTAATATTTTTTCATCTTTCTTACAGCCACTGTATCGAACTCCCAGCAGGCTTACCAGGAAGCATTTGAAATAAGTAAGAAAGAAATGCAGCCCACACACCCAATTCGGCTTGGCCTGGCGCTCAACTTCTCCGTCTTTTACTACGAGATTCTAAACTCCCCTGAAAAGGCTTGCAGCCTGGCAAAAACGGTAAGACAGACCCGCTGTGGTTGCAGGTCCTGATAAACTTTGCTTTTGATGTCTTCTTTTTATTCCTGAACATACTCACTGTCTTGGACTTTTTAAAGGTTTTCTGGGAGTGAGATTATTTCTTTCATGAGACAAATATAGACCTTTTCCTTTTTAAATTGTTTTCCTCAATAACTCCTCCTGATTTTTGTTTTGTTTCACTTGTTTTTTGCATTTTGTTGGGAGAGGGAGTTGTAGAAAATTCCAGGTGAAGATAGTTTCTTGTTTCTCGTCACGTTTTGGCCTGGATTGCGTGTTGTCATCCTTGTATGGAGATGGGAGGCTGTGGCTGTGTAAGTGGAACAAGTCACACCACATGTGCTTCGTGTACTGAATTACCTCCTCTCTTCAGTCTTTTCTACATATTGTTGTTGTCTTTCAATATGCACACTATGAAATGAATTCTCAGAGTTGTATCCGTTAAATCAGATTTAGTGATAAAAGTTTCACTCGTCTTCCTTTAATCTTTGTATCCAGACCTTTTGAGTATTAGTTAAAGCAAGAATGAAAAAAAAAAGTACTAGAAATGTCTTTGGTAATTAAAGAATTGTGAATTTGCCTATAGTAAATGTGCTAGGGCTACTAGTAATACTGCTTACTTAGAGGGTACAACAGTTCTTACTGTGAATATTTGTCATTGTTCATTACTGCTTTGTAAATGTACGTTGTATGTTTGCTGAAGCAACCAGCAAACAAGGGAATAATAGCCCAGGTTGCCCTGAAGTTCTGTACAAGAAAAGAAATTATAGTCACTTAATAGTGCAAAAGAAATGGGTTAAACCAGCTCCAGAGAATTCTTGGATTCTTTACTAACAGCTCTTTGTTTTAGGCATTTGATGAAGCAATTGCTGAATTGGATACACTGAATGAAGAATCTTACAAAGACAGCACCCTGATCATGCAGTTGCTTAGAGACAATCTCACCGTGAGTGCTACTTCTGGAGGGCTTTCAGTCTGTTTCCTTTCCATCTACTTAATAATTCTCTGTTCTCCAAGATTCAAGAGGGATCTTATCTTGTTAAATGTAGTTAATTTTTTTTTTTTTTTTTTTTTTTTTTTTTGACAGGCAGAGTGGACAGTGAGAGAGAGAGACAAAGAGAAAGGTCTTCCTTTGCCGTTGGTTCACCCTCCAATGGCCGCCGCGGCCGGCGCACTGCAGCCGGCGCACCACGGCCGGCGCACCGCGCTGATCCGATGGCAGGAGCCAGGAGCCAGGTGCTTCTCCTGGTCTCCCATGGGGTGCAGGGCCCAAGCACTTGGGCCATCCTCCACTGCACTCCCTGGCCACAGCAGAGAGCTGGCCTGGAAGAGGGGCAACCGGGACAGAATCCGGCACCCCGACCGGGACTAGAACCCGGTGTGCCGGCACCGCTAGGCGGAGGATTAGCCTAGTGAGCCGCGGCGCCGGCCTGTAGTTAAATTTTTTTAAAGATTTATTTATTTGAAAGCTAAAGTTACAGAGAGGGAGAGGCAGACAGAGATCTTCCATCCGCTGGTTCACACCCAGATAGCTGCAGTGGCCAGGGCTGGGCCAGGCAGAAGCCAGGAGCTCGTCTGAGTCTCATGTGCAAGGACCCCAGCACTCGGGCCGTCTTCGGCTGCTTTCCCAGGCGCATGCTGGAACGGAGCTGGATCAGAATCGGAGCAGCCAGGAGTCTTTTAACAGGCGCCCATATAGGATGCTGGCATTGCAGTCGGTAGTGTAACTTGCTGAGCCACAGCGCCAGCCCCTACTTGAGTTTTGACCTTTGCAATCGTCACTGCAGTAATACAGGAAGAATTTTAAATAATTCCGTGAGATAAGATTACATTGACTGGGCCACCTCCCTGAGTAAGTGTTCATAGCCCTACTTTGATTATTGTGCTTTTTTTTTTTTTCTTGCAGCTGTGGACGTCGGAAAACCAGGGAGATGAAGGAGATGCTGGGGAGGGAGAGAACTAATGTCTGCCGTGCTTTGTGATCTGTTCGGTGTCACTCTGTGCCCTCCACATACATCCCTTTGTGCGATAAAAAGAATCGTACGTTGACTTTCAATTTTCACAGCCTCAGCCTAGCAAAAATGGTCTATGGGATAAACAGCTGGTATTTGTATCTAAATCTAGATTGGTCACATAAATGCCACGGCATTCTGAAGTTTTGATTTTGATTAACATTGACAGGATTACTGTGTGTTTAATTTTTAAAAACTGAACACTGTGATTATGGGGTTTTGTAATTTAGCAGAACTCTTACTGGTTAAAAAAAAAAGACCTGAATTATGTGTAACTTTTGGAAAGTTTAATCTGATATCAAAATAGTCACTGAAGTACAAATCCATTGTAAAGTTGTACAGAAAGTTATAGAAACTATATTGTGATGCTGGGACTTGGAGCGAGACACCACCATTTGGCGTTCAAATTCAGTGGTAATTCACAGTAATTCTGCCTGGTCAGGGTTTAAGGACACGTAACTGGTTTGGGCTCAAAAGTTCATGACCACAAATGTCTATGGTGTCATCCTCTGAGGAAACTCAAAACCTGAAATTAAAATTCTTTGAGGCAGATAACTGGGTTATGACACTGCACAAGGTCCAGTGCTCACACAGCGCTGACTGAACCCCATTTCCTTCAGCAATATGTTACCCACTTGCCACTTGAGAACGATGCAATCTGTTTTCCTTGTAACCACTTAGCTAAAGGAGAAAAAAAAAAAAAGCCGTGTGTCTTATGGATGGCCTTCCCGTGTCCTGGATAACACCTGTAGGAACGGCGTTCTGGAGAGACTGCCTTTCACTTGAAGAATACTCAGTCCTTGGGTTCTTCCTAGCTCGGGGCTTTTACATTTGGAAACCTAAACATTCTTCCCCCTGTCCTTCCCAACTGCTGACCATGGGTTTCTCTTCCCCCTTTAGTTTCTGTCCTCCTTCTTCCTTCTGTTCTTTCCTAGTTCTTTTTCTCTTGTTCACTTTGTCATACTAAATAGGCAGAGGGTGAGAGATGTTGGTGAGCACCTTGGTGAGCAGGCCTTGCTTCCGAGGGCTCCCGGCACCCTGGCTCTGTCTTCCTCCAGTTCCCAGCATGACCATTGTTCTCCAGTCACGTCAAGATGAGAATCCAAAGGAGTATTTTTAAATGTCCATGACTCCCCTGCATTGCAGCCAGCCCTGATAATGCTTGTTAGGACAGGTCACCAGATCCGCCAGGTGTGCTCCTTCTCCTGCGCAGTCCCCAGACGTGTTGACGCAGAGACCCGTGGTGCAGGGAAGCGCATGGACACCGCAGTGAGAATGGAGAAGCCAGGCCCTGCACTCCCGCAGTCCCGCCCTCCACCTCTTGACATTCCACGTAGCTCTCGAGTCCTGTTCGTCCATCTGCTGACATGAGAAAAGAAACATTCATGCACTGATTTAAAACAAACCAAAAAAAAAAAATCCCTTCTTTCTAGCTGAACAAAAATGTGCAGTTCATTCTTGGCGCTTGAAAGTGCGGTAGTGAATGCGGAGCCAAGCCTGTCTGTGTAGCTGGTAGCTCTTTCTTGCTTTGTTTTTCCTCACCAGTATTCTGCCTGATGTTTGCTTCTGTGATGGTTACATTGCCTAGCAAGCACACCTGTGGTTGTGAAAATAGTATAGCAAAAAAAGAAAATCCCCGGTTATTGATGTACTAGGTTTGTGTTTGTCTTTTAAACAGCTCTAGTTTCACCTTACACGGAATAATCAGGAAAAGTGTACAAATTCAAAGTGGAATAAAAAATTTTATCAGTTGGTTGCTTGCCTGTGGATTGATGTGTCACCACTGCTTCCTTCACACCAGACCTAGCCAGCTACTCCGGTTAGGGCTAATATTTGGCTTTCTCTTTTCTTTAAAGACTGGATGTTCTATTTCATCAGGAGAAAAATGACTGTTAATTACACAGCCTCTTTCAGCCCATTGCTTGATGCTTTCTCTCCTTCCACAACAAACCATCAAGGTGTTCGGTCACCTTTTATGGCTCGTAAGATTCAGTGTGGGAAGTTAATTATTTTATAATCGTATCTGAGGTGGAGAGTTCTCCTGTCCACTTGTTGACTCCCTAACTACCTGGAACAGCCAGGGCTAGGCCAGGTAGAAGCTAAGAGCCTGGAACACAATCCGAATCTCCCATGTGAGTGGCAGGGACCCTCACCTACTGGCTCCAGGGTGCACATTAACAGGAAGTTGGAATGGGAGATGGAACTGGGACCCAAACTTAGGCACTCCCATAACAGGTATCCCAGCTGCTGGCTAACCAGCCAGGCCGAACTCCTGTCCTTTCCCTTTTCAAGACAGAACAGTCAGCTACAGCCAAGCCTTGTGATTCCATCAGCCTTGGCCATGTCCATGCATGGACCTGCGCTGTTGGTAGCCGGCAGTGGTTTCCCCATGGGACTTGCCCCCCCTCTGAAAACAGCCACTCCCCTCCCCCAAGGAGAGAAATCAACATAGAGGGGATTTTTTAAGACATGTATTTGAAAGTTAGGGGGATACAGAGTGAGTTTCCATTTGCTTGTTCAATCTCCAAGTGGCTGCATCAGCCAGGGCTGGGCCAGGCCAGAGCTTCTTCCGGATCTCCCTCGTGGGTGGCAGGGACCTAAGCATTTAGGCCATCCCCTTCTGCTTGGCTGGATTGAAGAGGGGTGGTCAGGACTCAACCGGCTTCCCAGGCAGGGTCTCATGGGCTTCCTCGAGGGGTGTTCAAAGCTCATTTCTAAAACTGGTTGGTGCGTCCTTGCCCTTGTGAGGCTGGAGAGCCAGACCAAGTCTTCCCGTCAAAGGCACACCCAGGCAAAGGTCAGCTGGAGCCTGCCGGCTCTGTTGGGGCAGGGAAGCCAGTTTCCATGGGAAGCAAGGGCTTGGGATTGTTATAAAGTGGCCTGCGTCCCAAACCGATTGAGGCTGTACGCTCCGACTGAGCCTCGTTGCTCCGTCGGAGGCTACCCGCTTTGCCTTGCTCTGCTGTTCCACACCGGCTGGGACCCGGGTCGCTTGGTGGCCCAGGTGGAATGGCTTAGTCCACAATAAGGTGGATGCGGTCCCGACAGTGCAAGAGCCAGTGTCGTGGCGGCCCTTCGTGGCCTCCCGTTCTCCCGCGGAGCCCTCAGCAAGGCCGGGTCGGTCCTCCGAGCGCACGGGTGGGACTGGGTCAGGCGGTGCTGAGGACGACTCCCGGGGGGCAGCGTGTCTGTGAGCTCCTGTGCAATCCTTGGCAAGAGACGCTGTCCGTCTTTGTAGAGACGGACGACGGGGCCTTGGCGGAACGGTCCCTGCGGAGATGAGAGCAGCCGCGGGGAGCGCCGAGCCGGGCTGCCGGCGGCGGGGTCGCGGTTGTCCCACCTGCGGCTTCTGATCGCTGAGGGCGCCCAGGTGAGCCGCGCGCCGCGGTTGCTGCGCAGGCCCCGGGCGGTAAAGGGAAGGCGCGGGCGGGCGCTCGCGAGCGGAGGGACCGGCGTCCGCGCCGCCGCTTGCCAGGCTCCCGCCCCGGAGAGCGCGGGGCCGCCCGCTGGATCCGCTCCTCGTTGTCCCCGCAGCCCCGGCCCCTGCCCACCATGAACGCCGGCGGCTCGGGTTACCCACTCGCCTCGCTCTACGTGGGCGACCTGCACCCCGATGTGACTGAGGCCATGCTCTACGACACCTTCTCGCCCGCCGGCCCCATCCTGTCCATCCGCGTGTGCCGCGACGTGGCCACCCGGCGCTCGCTGGGCTATGCCTACATCAACTTCCAGCAGCCGGCAGACGGTGAGCCCGCCCGGGGGGGGGGGGGTGCCTCCAGCGCGGCCACCGGCCACTTGCAGCCAGGGAAACAGGCCCAGAGAGATCCAGGGCGTTGGAGCCCCGAGGCAGGAACTGGCCGTTACCGTGTGGTTTGCTGGTATTTTGCTCCACTTTACCAAGGGGGCAGATTAAGGCCGAGAGAAAACAGCAAAGGGCTTTGGGATCAGGCACACCACGGACAGAAACCCAGCAGCTGTGTGACTTTGAGCCAGTTGCTCAGCCCCTCTGGGCCTCAGTTGCCTTCTGGAAGGGGGCAGGGGAGGGTCTTCCGTGCTTTCTAGAGCAGCGTGAGGCTGAGAGATTCCCAGCACCTGGGGAAGAGGCTCCGGGCGCAGCTGGTGAGCCGGGCAGGTGTGAGGTCTGCGGCCGCAAAGCTGCGCCCCCAGTGTCCAAGGCGCGGGCTGGCTCTGAGTGGTCGCGTGAGGGATGGGCTTGGCACACGCGCGTGTCTGGGCGTTTCTGAGAAGAGTAGAGACAGTAAAAATGAAAAGCCCCGGATTCGGGATGTTAGCCGTGCAGCTCTTCACCCGTGAAATGGGCCTACGGCTTATCCTCCCAAAGCCGGGGGGAAGCTGGGGACTCTTACGTGACCACCTAAGAGGAATACCCGTGGCTGCCCTGGTCGGAAACCACCCAAGACGGTCTGTCCCAGCCAAGTTCAAGCGAGGGAGTCCTTGCCCCAGGTGTTCTGGGTGGGAGGGGAAGGTCCCCTGTGTGTGAGGCCCAGCTAGATTCCCGGGCGCCCCCCTCCCCGTCTTTCCCCAGGCCCTGCCCTTTTTGCGACTTCATGGGGCGGGGGGAGGCTTTGGCTGTGGCTGTGGCTGCTCAGGCGAGAGGGGGACCCAGGCTCCCGGACACTGGCTGCACGCTGCTCCCCACAGCCCTGCTCTGCCCTGGAACTCAGCAGGGGACACGGCACAGCATGTTAGCTGGGGGAGGGGCTGGACCAAGGCAGTGGCAGGAGGGTGGGCACCAGGCAGGTGCCGCGTACAAGCAAGGCACCTTGTGGACTTTACTGAGTTTTGAGTTTGCCCAACAAGCCGGAGGTAGGTGTGGGGACGCCGGTGGTATCATCATCATCCCCACTTTATAGCTGAGGCTCAGGTGACGGGCGCTTCCCTCCCAGCCAGACTGCTCGGCGTGGAATCTCACCCGGCTGTTCGGCACCTCCGGGCTTCAGTGTCTCTGCCTGCTGCCACCTCATGGGGGGCAGTCCCCTTTACGCTCTGGTCTGCCCAGCGTGCACCTGGCTCTGCCACTGACCTTTCACTTTTCTTAAGATTGGTTTATTTGAAAAGCAGAGTTGCAGAGAGATAGGGAGAGACGGAAAGACCTTCCATTCGCTGGTTCATGCCCCAAATGGCTGCAATGGCCAGGGCTGGGCCAGACGCAAGCCAGCAGCCTGGGACATTCCCCAGGTGCATTAGCAGGGAGCTGGATTAGAGTGGAGCAGCCAGGACACAAACGGGTGCTCATATGGGATGCCAGCATGGCAGGGAGAGGCTTCAACCTGTTTATCACGCTGGCCCCAACCTTTCACTGTTTTGCCCCAACCTTTCACCATTTTGAGCCTCAATTTTCCCATCTGTACAATGGGGCTACCATGAGGTGTGGGGTGATACCCTAACTGGAAGGTGGGAGGAGCATCACACACATTGGTCTCAGGTTATCCCTCCTGAGCCTTCAGGCCTCTCTCAGGTGCAATTCTGACAATGACCTCTTTTGTTCTGGCTCTCCGTGAGGCCCCTTGAGCATTCAGGGTGAGGAAATCCCCTAAACTTGCGCCGCTCTCTCATCCCCTGGTGCAGCGGAGCGCGCCCTGGACACCATGAACTTTGAGGTGATCAAGGGCCAGCCCATCCGCATCATGTGGTCCCAGCGAGACCCGGGGCTGCGCAAGTCAGGCGTGGGCAACGTCTTCATCAAGAACCTGGAGGACTCCATCGACAACAAGGCTCTGTATGACACCTTCTCCACCTTCGGGAACATCCTCTCCTGCAAGGTGGGCGTGGCTCTCGGGGCGGGTGGGGGACCCCGATGCCCAGCTGCGCTGCACTTTGCAGGCCACCGGGCCCTCCGAGTGCTCGGGCAGCTGTCCTCTCTCTCGCTTGTATCTCGCTAGAACCTTCCGAGCGTCCCTGGGTAGCTGTCCACTCCCGCTGTGTAACCACCCCTACACTTGGGAGCTGTCAACAAGAGCCCCTTGGCCAGCACAGAGCACCCGGGCAGTTCTGCTCTTCCCTGGGCTCTCTTCTGTGCCTGTGGAGAGCTCCCAGGGCCCAGGAGAGCATAGCCAGCCGGCGACCGGAACGTCTCTGCTTTCCTCTGTGGCCTGTGGTCCTCCGGCTGGCTGGCCCAGGCCGTTCTCCGGGCACTGGCTGCATCTCAGGGAGCAGAGTGGATGCTCACAGACCCGGCCCAGCACTGCTTCCTCTGCGTTCCATTGGCCAAAGCAAGACCAGCCATGTTCTGAGTGACAGGGCAGTAGGCATTATAGGGCTGTCTTTGTTTTGTTTTGTTTTTAAACTTTTTTTTTTTTTTTATTGAAAGGCGGAGTTAGAGAGAAAGAGATCTTCCATCCATTCCATCCACTAGTTCACTCCTCAGATGGCTGCAATTTCTGGATCTGGGCCGATCTGAAGCCAGGGTCCAGGAACTTCTTCCAGGTCTCCCATGTGGGTCCAATCACTTAGTCCATCTTCTTTCCCAGACGCTTTTTTTTTTTTTTTTAAGATTTATTTATTTTAAAGGGAGAGTTATAGAGAGTCAGAGATCTTCCATCTGCTGGTTCACTCCCCAAATGGCCACAACGGCCAGAGCTGGACCAATCCAAAGCCAGGAGCCAGCAGCTTCTTCTGGGTCTCCCAATGGGTGCAGGGGCCCAAGGACTTGAGCCATCTTCTGCTTTACCAGGCCACAGCAGAGAGCTGGATCAGAAGTGGAGCAGCGGGGGCTAGAACCGGTACCCATATGGGATGCCAGCAGTGCAGGCGGTGGCTTTACCCGCTACGCCACAGGGCTGGCCCCTGTATTGTTCAAGATTGCTTTATACTAGGATGTAAGTTCCAGGAAAGGAGGATCTTGTGTGTAGTCGCCATTGAACAGTGGTCCCTAGCATAAGGGTGTTGAACAAGTGAGCTGTTACCATTGGAGAAGGCTCTGCTCACGTCTCTGGGCGCACGGGGAGGTTGAGGGCCAGGGTCAGTGTGTCCTGTCCAGAGGGCTCAGACTGCAGTGCACCGACCCTGGATTTGGGGAGGGTAGCAGGTCAGTTACCCTGCAGCCTTTGCAGCGGCCGCCGTCTGGGGAGAATGGGAGGAGTCATGGTGGCCGCTGGGTCAGGGCTCTGTGCTGCTCTGTGCCGGGCAGCCCTCAAGTTCTCATCCGGGCCACACAGCTCCCTGTGAATGAGGGGCTGGCCCAGTGCTTGGAGGGAAAGACCGAGGCTCGAGGAGGCGCAGTAAGGAGCTAAGGGTCCTCCATGATGGAGACGGCGCTTTCCTGCCTCGGACCATCAGTGGAGGAAAGAGTCTTAAGTTTGAGATAAGTTCTTGTAATAACAGCAGGTGTATCAAACGCTACTTAAAGGGTGCTGTTTTATACGTTACCCAACCAAATAGAGTTCTCCACCTGAGTCCCTTAAGACATCAATAGGAGAATCCCCAAGCTGCATTTGACAACGGAGGGTCTCAGAGCGGGTTGGAGTCCCTTGTCCACAGTGGTGTGTTACAAGGGGGTGGCAGGCTCATGGCAGGGCCAGAATTTTTTTTTTTTTTTTCTTTTTAATTCATCATCTTTAGACTTAAGGAGCTCACAGGGAGAGAGGGCTGAGGCAGGCTAGGGTTCCTTGGCTCCTGTGCCTGGAGGCAGGCTCAGCCCCAGAAAACACAAAGGGAAACATAGTGGTGTGTGTGTGTGTGTGTGTGCAGTTAGCAGATCTGGTCTTGAACTTGAAGGGTGGGAAAGTGATGATCCTTGGGAACAGGAGCAGCAGGAAGAAGGCTGTGGCTGAGAGAGGCCTGGAGGCCCAGCGGGGCAGCCCGGCCCGGGGCTCACGGTTGGGAGGGAAGGGAAGCTGGGAAAAGGCCGTTGAGAGCCAGGGCCTGAGGCGGCAGACTTGACGGCTCAGAAGAAGCTGACTTCCCCGGGAGCAGTTAAGTCTCGATCCCTTCTCCAGGCTGCGAGTCTCCTCTTGGCCACTGGGGGTTGAGGACGGGGGTCTGCATGTCTCGGGTGAGTCTCTGCAGGCCCAGCGAGACCCTGTGTGGGCCTGGTCGGAAACAAGGCATCCCGGAGCTCTCGGGCTGCTTGGAGGTGGTGATGCTTGTGGGAAGAGCCAGCAGTTGGGCTCTGAGGGGGGAGGCAGAGTGACCCAGAGCCAGGGGCTCGGCAGACGCTTCTGTAGCACAATCGGAAGAACACTAGACTCGAGTCAGCCCAGGTGGCGCCAAGCCCCGCCCAGCCACTTAGCAGCACCCGCAGCTGGTCAGACCTTGGACTTCCGGGCCAAACAGCCTGGGTTCAAATCCTGCCTCTTTCACTTCCTGGCTGTGTGACTTTGGGCCAGTCGCTGTCTCTCTCCAGGCCTAGAGCTTACCTCCTAGGGTTGTATGTGTAACAACAAGAGATACAGCCCAGAAAAGGCTGCTGGCACACTGTTAAGCTCCTAAGTGATAAGTGGTAACTAACAGATTGCTTCTGCTTGCCGGTGGACCTTGGACAAGTCATTTCTTCCCATTTTCCCTCAGTGGCTCAGAGGTTAAGAATTTCCTGGAAGAGTTCCACTGGCAGATATAGGCATGTATGCCCTTCGCAGGTACTCGGGGACCCAGTTAATGTAGTTACATCTGAGTGGAGATGCTGTGTGCAGGGTTTGAGGGCGGCAGCAGGGTTTGCTGTGCAGGGCCCCCTGAAAGGCTCCGAATGCTGAGTTGTGAGTGGTAGAAGCCACTAGAGGTTAAATGAAAGGAGTTGGTCAGACTTTGAGAAAGAGCGCCCCAGTGGTTGGGGTGAGCTTGGGAGGCTGGGGTGCTCATCTGGGCAGAAAATGCCACTTGGCTGAGTTGGGGCGGAGCCATGGTCGCTTGAAATGAGGGTTGGGGTCTTAGTGCAAGTTCGACACGAGGGATGGCAACCCTGTGAACCAGAAAGGCTTGTCCTGTCCTCAAGCTGTGTCCTTGTAACTCGAGTTGGGAGGGTCGTAGGAATAGGATGTTTGTGCCTTGCAAAGAACAGACAGTTTGTTGTGAAGTAATTGGTAGTGTTTAACCAAGGTGGCAGGGAAGAAAGTGAGAAAGCAGGTGCCATCCCTTTCAGTCCTGGTCCCCTAAAGCAGTCATGAATGGGCTCCTGTGTCTGTTTTAAGTTTTCCCCTGTGTTGGGGGCGGGCATTTAGCACAGTGGTTGAGACGCCGCTGGGGACAGCCTCGTCCCATATCCGAGTGCTTGGGTTTGAGTCCAGCTTCCTGCTAATGCTCACCCAGGAGGCACCAGGTGAAGGCTCAAGTAGTTGGATCCCAGCTATCACATGGGAGACCCAGATAGAGTTCCTGGCTCCTGGCTTTGGCCTGTCCCAGCCCTGGCCACGGTGGCCATCTGGGGGAGTGATCCAGCAGATGGAAGATCTCGCTCGCTCGCTCGCTCTCTCTCTCTCTCTCTTTCTTTCTCTCCTCTGCCACTCTGCTGGTCTGTGGCATAGGTGAAAACTGTGTCCATTAAGTGGACACTCCCACCCCACCCCCAGTCCCACTTAATCTGCATTGCGCAAACGGATTGAGCTCATGTCTAAAACAGGGTGCTGTGTGATGTCGGGTTGTCTCCTGCATTGTCGCCTCTACCACTCTTTCCTGTCTGAACCCTCTCCCGGCCACCTCCCTGCCCTTCTCCCTGCGGCCAGGTGGTGTGCGACGAGCACGGCTCCCGGGGCTTCGGCTTCGTGCACTTTGAGACCCACGAGGCTGCGCAGCAGGCCATCCGCACCATGAACGGGATGCTGCTCAATGACCGCAAAGTGTGAGTGGGCGGCCCGGGACGGTCAGGGCCGCGGGGCGGGGGGAGGCGCCGCACCACCCCACCCCGTCTGGCGGGCCCTGGGCACCGGGCAGCCCTTCCTCCTCCAGGTGTGGCCACGGCCTCGGCGCCTCATCTCTCGGGAACTCTCCCGTGTGACCATGGAGCTGTTGGAGGAGCGTTCTGGGTAGAAAAAGCAGTGATGCTTTGAGATTGTAGAGGGAACAGCTAAGGCCAAATTATAACTGGACCAAATGATTTTTAGCTGTTCTTGTTTTCTCGGTATGGCTGTTACTTTTTTTCTTGAACCCTTTATCCCCCCCTCTGTTTTGTGGGATTTGGAAGCAGAAAGAAAAATAGGCATTTGCTTAGCCTACCATCTTCATATGGTTAGGTTCCATATCATCCCCACTTCACAGATGGGAACGTTGAGGTGCAGATGCTGATCTCTCTGGGAGCGTCTGCTCCTGGTGGTTCCCATCCCGAGCTTTGATTCTGCCCATCTCCAGCCGCGTGGTCAGTGCTGTGGGGTGAAGGTGGCTTGGAGCTGGGAGAGGTGCAGAGAGTCAGCTTGTCCAGGGTGTCTCAGCAGCGTCCTGTCCACCTGTCTGACCAGATCGCGGTGCCCTTGGCTAGTGGCACTTCACTCAGGATTGGCCTTGCCGCTCAGCTGTCTTCAGTTCCGGATGCCTGCTACGACCTGATGGAGCTGAATGTGCTGTGGGTGCCATCAGAATTTCTTAGGCTTGACTTGGGCTTAATCAGGGATACTTTCCTGGATGTGTTTTCATGGATTTGGAAAGTTTTTTTTTTTGTTTTTGTTTTTTTTTAAGATTTATTTATTTATTTGAAAGGCAGAATTACAGAGAGGAGAGGCAGAGAGAGAGAGAGGCAGAGAGAGAGAGGTCTTCCATCTGCTGGTTCACTCCCCAAATGGCTACAACGGCCAGAGCTGTGCTGATCCGGAGCCAGGAGCCAGGAGCTTCTTCCAGATCTCCCACGCAGGTGCAGGAGCCCAGGGATTTGGGCCATCTTCTACAGCTTTCCCAGGCCATAGCAGAGAGCTGGATCGGAAGTGCAGCAGCTGTGACTTGAACCGGCACCCAAATGGGATGCCGGCACTGCGGATGGCAGCTTTATGTCACTCTGCCAGCCCCGGGAAAGTGTGTGTGTGTGTGTGTGTGTTTTAAGATTTATTTATTTATTTGAAAGAGTTACACAGAGGAGGAGAGGCAGAGAGAGAGAGAGAGAGAGCGAGAGAGAGAGAGAGTGCGCGAGAGGGCAAGAGAGGGCTTCCATCTACTCGTTCACTCCACAGTTGGCTGCAATTGGCTGGAGCTGTGCCAATCTGAAACCAGGAGCCAGGAGCTTCCTCCGGGTCTTCCACGCAAGTGCAGGGCCCCAAGGAGTTGGGCTGTCTTCTGCTTTCCCAGGCCACAGCAGAGAGCTAGATTGGAAGTAGAGCGGACAGGATATGAACAGGCACCCATTTGGGATGCCAGCACTGCAGGCAGCGGCTTTACCCACTGTGCCACAATGCTGGCCCCAGGAAAGTAATTTTTAAAATAAATATTGCTGTGACTCTACACCCCCTTAGTGACACTGGTAGTGACTGTGTTGGATCACTTCTGCTTTTCCAGTGCACCCTAGGTTTGCCAAAGGAGTAAGCTCTGTGTCCTGAGTTTGATCCCCTATTAGAGGAATCAACATTGGGGGCCAGCGCCATGGCTCACTTGGTTAATCCTCTGCCTGTGGTGCCGGCATCCCATATGGGCGCCGGGTTCTAGTCCTGGTTGCTCCTCTTCCAGTCCAGGTCTCTGCTGTGGCCCAGGAGTGCAGTGGAGGATGGCCCAAGTGCTTGGGCCCTGCACCCGCATGGGAGACCAGGAGGAAGCACCTGGCTCCTGGCTTCAGATCAGCGTAGCTCTGACTGTGGTGGCCATTTTGGGGGTGAACCAGCAGAAGGAAGACCTTTCTCCTGTCTCTCTCTCTCTCTCTCTCTCTCTCTCTCTCTCTCTCTCTCTCTCACTATCTAACTCTGTCAAATAAATTTAAAAAAAGAAAAAAGAAGAAGAAGAATCAACACAGAGGCTCAGGGAGGTTGAGTAACAGGTCACACCAGCTACGGCAGAGCCCTTGTCTCTCTGACTTTCTGCCTGCACGCTCAGCTGCCTGGTGGACAGTCTTAGTTCTGCATGGGTTTGTCCCAGGAATGAAGTCTTGTCCCCACTCTTGCTGGGGACAAGCTTGGAACAAGGCATCTTGGCTGTTGGAGGTAGTGGACATTGGGTGGCTGCCGGGCCTCCTCGCGAGGGGCGTGGAAGCTGGTGAAAGGGCCCCAGTGGCCCAAGGGGTCTAGGGTTGCTGGGTGGGCCAGGGGTGGGCCGGGGTGGCCGGTGGCTGGCAGCTGCCTACCCTGCTGTTGCATCCGCAGCTTCGTCGGCCACTTCAAGTCCCGCCGGGAGCGGGAGGCGGAGCTGGGGGCACGGGCCCTGGAGTTCACCAACATCTACGTGAAGAACCTCCGGGCAGACGTGGATGAGCGGTGCCTGCAGGACCTCTTCTCCCAGTTTGGTGGGTGTGTTCCCCGAGGGAGGAGGGGCCCACTCTGTCTCCTCTTCTGCTCTCAGGTCTGGCAGGGAGGAGGGGCCCTCCCGGGGCTTCCTGAGGGCTTGTGCAAGGGGAGGCCCCCCCCCTCCGTGGGGCTACCCAGCCTCCCCCTTGAGCCAGCTTGGTGCTTCCCAGGAAAGATGCTGAGTGTGAAGGTGATGAGGGACAGCAGCGGCCACTCCCGGGGCTTTGGCTTCGTCAACTTTGAGAAGCACGAGGAAGCGCAGAAGGTAGGAGCCTCCCCGTTGCTCTGTTCCAGGGATCCAGGCCCAGGAAGGAGGCGATCAGGAGTAGGGGGCTCCAGCTGCCCGCAGAGGGGGAGGAAAGTCCCTCTCCGGCCTGGGCCGATGCGGGTGGAGAGTCCCTGGTGCGGGCTTGTGGTGCAGAGGCCAGAGCTTGTCCCCTGCCCACTTCTCATTAACACAGTGTCGGATCGCAAGTGCTGAGTCAGCATGCTCGCGGCTCTGACTTCTGCTGCGTTGTGTAGATAAAGTCAATGACAAACCCACGCGGAGGGGATCGGAGAGAAGTCGCAGGAGACGCAGGGTTCTGTGCGTCTGCCTTGGGGTCCGGCAGGCCGAGGCCAGTCAAGACAGCAGTGTTGGTCATGAGCGGAGCCCTCGCGGTTACCAGCTTGGATTCTCCTGTTCTGGGAATTCCAACGTGAAGTGAAGCGTGCGGATTATGCTGCTGGGCCATTTTGAAAGAATTATGCTTGCTGCTTGGTTCATGTGGACGTACACATAGAAGCCTCTATGCCTTAACAGATTACAAAATAATAACATTTCTCTAGCAGTTGTAGGTCCAAAGCAACACTAGGTGGAAGGCACAGTTTCTTTTTTAAAAGATTTATATATTGGCCAGCGCTGCGGCTCACTAGGCTAATCCTCCGCCTTGCGGCGCCGGCACACTGGGTTCTAGTCCCGGTTGGGGCGCCGGATTCTGTCCCGGTTGCCCCTCTTCCAGGCCAGCTCTCTGCTGTGGCCTGGGAGTGCAGTGGAGGATGGCCCAAGTGCTTGGGCCCTGCACCCCATGGGAGACCAGGAAAAGCACCTGGCTCCTGCCATCGGATCAGCATGGTGCACCGGCCGCAGTGCTTTCTCTCTCTCTCTCTCTCACTGTCCACTCTGCCTGTCAAAAAAAAAAAAAAAGATTTATATATTTATTTGAAAGAGTTATACAGAGAGAGGAGGAGAGGCAGAGAGAGAGAGAGAGAGAGAGAGAGAGAGAGAGAGGGAGAGGTGTCTTCCATCTGCTGGTTCACTCCCCAATGGCCACAACGGCCAGAGCTGCACTGCTCCTAAGCCAGGAGCCAGGAGTTTCTTCCAGGTCTCCCACGCGGGTACAGGAGCCCAAGGACTTGGGCCATCTTCCACTGCTTTCTCAGGCCACAGCAGAGAGCTGGATTGGAAGTGGAATAGCCAGGACTTGAACCAGCACCCCTGTGGCACTGCAGGCGGTGGCTTTATCCACTATGCCATAGCACTGGCCCCAAGGCACAGTTTCCCACCTGCCCCCACGTGTGCCCAGCCTCCCCGCTGTCATTACCATGGCCCCTCCCCGAGGGGCGTGCTTGTGCCAGTGGGTGAACTTACATGGACAGGTCATTGTCACACAGTGTGTCAATCACTCCTGGGCTCGCACCTGGTGTCGCCTGTTCTATAGGTTTGGACGAATGTAGGCACTGCTTTGGCATTGCCCTCCGAAGCCTCGGTGCTCTGCCTGCTCGTCCTCCCCATCCCCACCTCTGAGCTTTGGACCAGCCTGTAGTTATGCCCGTCCCAGACTGTCGCAGTTGGAGTCCTGCAGTGTGTAGCCTTCTCAGGTTGGCTGCTTTCACTTAATAATGTGCATTTTAAGTGGGGAATGTTTAAGCTGTGAATATACAAAACTTGGTGAGTTTCAATTTTGTTTTTCTCTTTTAAACTCTAAATTCGTGGTGTTACGTTACTTAGAACACTTTTTTTTTTTTTTAAGATTTATTTATTTATTTGAGAGAGAGAGTTGAGAGGGAGAGACAGAGACAGAGAGAGAGAGGTCTTCCATCCGCTGGCTCACTCCCCAAATGGCTACAACGGCCAGAGCTGCGCTGATCCAAAGCCAGGAGTCAGGAGCTTCTTCCAGGTCTCCCACATGAGTGCAGGGGCCCAAGGACTTGGGCCATCTTCTGCTGCTTTCCCAGCCCACAGCAGAGAGCTGGATCAGAAGTGGAGCAGCCGGGACTCAAACTGCTGCCCATATGGGATGCCAGAGTCCCACCGCGCCAGCCCCCAGTTTCATTTTTAAGATCAAGCCCTCAAATCTTTTCTCTGCATTCAGAACTTCCTCTGAAATGGTCAGGGTTTCAGTGGAGGCCTTTCTCTGGCGGCAGGTATTCGCAGCCTGCAAAGCTGCCTGATGTGCAGGGGGCCTCCCCGGCCCAGAAGATGGGGCTGGAGGCCAGGGCGGCAGCTGGAGCATACCTGGGTGGTTTCCAACACGCTGCCCTGCTGCCCCCCAGGCTGTGGACCACATGAACGGGAAGGAGGTGAGCGGGCGGCTGCTGTACGTGGGCCGCGCCCAGAAGCGGGCGGAGCGGCAGAATGAGCTGAAGCGCAAGTTCGAGCAGGTGAAGCAGGACCGGCTGCACCGCTACCAGGTGAGGCCAGGCCTTGGGGGTGGGGCCCCCCTGAAAGCGCCTGTGCCTGGCTCAGGGTGGGAGTCAGATGAGCACTGGGTGGTCTCCACTGCCTGGCCTGTGCCGGTGGGGAAACTGGATGCAACCCAAGTGCCCAGCCATGGCGGCGGGGGGGGGGTGTTGTTGACCTTGTGGTTGGAATAATCCTATGGTTGGGACAAGTTAGCATCCCTAGTCCCTGTCCACTCAGTACCAGCTGCATCCCCTAGTCACGGACGGTCACACATCCCACACGTTCTCAATGCCCCTAGAGGAAACCCTGCTGTGGGCTGAGAATAGTTAGGCCACATCCGTTACATCCAAATGTTGGAATGTGGTGTGGCCATTCAAATTGAGTTAGTGAACTTAATTAGTATGATAGTGTGGTGCCACTTAATCTTTTTTGGGATGGGAACCCCATCTAAAATTTTTTTTAAAGATTTATTTATTTGAAAGGCAAAGTTACAGAGAAGCAGAGAGAGAGAGAGAGAAATCTTCCATCTGCCTGTTCACTCCCCAAATGGCTGCAAAGGCCAGAGCTGGGCTAGGCCAAAGCCTGGAGCTTGGAGCTTCTTCTGGGTCTCCCACATGGGTACAGGGGCTCAAATACTTGGACCATCTCCTGCTGCTTTCCCAGATGCATTAGCAGGGAGCTGGATCAGAAATGGAGTAGCTGGCACCCATATGGGATGCTGGCACTGCAGGCAGCTGCTTTACCCACTACACCACAGCACTGGCCCCCTATCTAAAGTTTTTAGTAAGAGTTCTAGATCCCCTATTGATAGGTGTGTGTACCCTATATGATATGTGTATACGTGTACACACACACACACACACACACTCGGGTTTTCAATGAGGGGCTGGGGGACATTTGGCCATGCGTGGAATTTTCTGTTGTCACATGTTGGGGCTAGGGTGCTCCTGGCCTCAGTTGGCAAATACCCTACATTGCACAAGCAGTCTCCCCTAGCCCCCCAAAGAGCCCCCAAATCATGTAATCATGTTTGTTTGCTTTTTTTTGTTGTTGTTGTTGTTTTTTCATTTAGAATTTGCTCAGCACTGGTGCTGAGGCTGGGAAGCACTGGGGTGCACACACACACACAGGCTCTGTTGTGCACAGACATTTTCTAGGGTTTCTGGAAGCACGGAAGCAAAAGTCTCACCCTGCAACCTGAGAGCAAGCTGGCAAGTGGTACAGCCGTGCAGTCCCAGTTCTGTTGTCGCTCCCACTCATGTGTGCTTGGGAGGGCTGAGACGAGAAAGGCGTGGTTGTGAAGCGCCCTTTGCTGGGAGAGGAGCACTGGCCCCCATCTCAGCTGGCCCCCTCAGTCCCGTCTGCCCTTTGAGGCCTGGATGGCCTGGGACAATCGACTGGACCTGTTTGTGCTTCAAGTGGAGTCATTTGCGAAATAGGGACAAGAGTGACCTTCTCCTAGGCTTGTTGTAAGGATTAAAAATTAAAATGCGTAAAAGCGCTTAGAGAAGCACCTGGCACTGAGCAGGGTAAGACGCCGGGCTCCACAGCAGGCAGGCAGCGCCATGGCTGCTCGTCTTACACCCCGGGCCTGGTCCACATCCCGGCCTGTGAGCGGCTCTGCCGGCTGCTTCGCTGTGTCGGGTTCTCACCGAGTTCTGTGCTTCAGTCTGCTGTAGTCCCATCTATGAGCCATGAACTTCGGGGAGGCTGGGCAGAGGCTGGGACCCGCTCAGGTGGCTGAGAGCCACCAGGAGACTCCGGGGTGGTGGGTGCTGCCACTTCGGGGAGGTGAGCAGGTGTGCAGAGCGGTTGAGGCATGTGGGTGCTACAGGAGGCTGGACTGGCAGTGTTTCCAGTGCCCCCTGCGCCCTTGTTGGGCCCCTGACCTCCCCAAGGCAGTCTGGGGCGTGGAGGAGGCAAGAGGCAATGTAGTGACATCCCCTCCTTCCAGGGCGTGAACCTGTATGTGAAGAACCTGGATGACTCTATCGATGATGAGAAACTGAGGAAAGAGTTCTCTCCCTACGGAGTGATCACCAGTGCAAAGGTGAGGGCCACGGGCACCTCCAGGGGGTAGCCTGCCTTCTCGTCCTCTCGCCACCACCTGTGCCCCCCAACTTCGTCTCCAGCGGCTCCCAGGGAGCTGCTGCTGGGACTCCCTTTCAGGGCCCGGTCTGGCCCTGTGGGCGCTTGCAGTCCATCTGCAACCTGGGCTGGGCTGGAGGGGAGGAGGGTGGACCTGTGGTCCCAGGCATCCATCTGGACTTCCTGGGGCTCACTTTAACCTTGGTTACTGAGTGCCTGCTGTATGCCAGATTCCAGAAATGCATGTCTCAGTATTTCTGTTGACTTTGGTTGTCTGCTCTTTGCCAGGAACATAACCCTTCTGGGTCTGTTTTCCCAGCTGGAAAACAAGAGGGTTGGGCTGCATTGTTTGTCGGTCCTTCTTCCCCACGTGTTGAGCACCAACCCTGTTAGGCACCGAGATGTGACAGCTGGCCCCCAGCAGGTGTCGCAGAGCCTTGTGTGGATGAGGGCATTGAGCTTGCCGGACGGTTCTTAACTATCAAAGTTCAGGGTGCATCTGTGGGGGAGGGGCCTGGGCATGTTTCTAACGCAGGGCTCCCCGGGTGATTAAGATGACCCAGTGCCCATCCATTCACTGTGTTTCGAAGTTCTATGGGAAGCCTAGCGAGCTGTGCTCCGTGCCTCTGGTGTCTCATAGTCTAGAGAGCAAGTCAGAAGCATCAGTAACTCAAAGTTGGGGGCAGTACTGGGGGCAGAACTTGAGGAACCAGGAGGGTGGACTTCCTGGAAGAAGTGGTGGCAGCCAGCCTCCTCCGCCAGGGCTCTGAGACAGTAGACAGCCACAGGTGGGAGTGAGGACGCTGTCGGAGAGATTGGTGTGGGTGAGGGGCTGAGGCCCCCGTGCAGGATGTGATGGTTGAGGTCTTAGGAAGTGATCTAGAAGCTCTTTTGCCGTATGCAAAACATTCTGCAGGAAGCCCAGTGTTCCCGGGGCCGGGGGGGTGGGGGGGGTGGGCAGGCGCTAATGGTTTTTGGGCAAGGACCTTTTGAAAAACAGGACAGGAAGCCAGGGGACATGCAAATTAAGATCTCTACACTTGAGTAAGGACAGGAAGTGGCTGGTGCCTGGTGCCCAGCAGGTGCATGGGTGCTTGGTGTAGGCCAGGGCCTGAAAGCTGGTGTCTTAACCTCCATCCAACCGAGATCTAAATCCCAACCCTGCTGTCACCTTGCTGTAGGATGCGAGGTAAGTGACAGCCTCACACCCCATGCTGTGTTTACCTACCTGTAAAATGGGAGCATATGATATATTTTTGTTGCCCATATTCCTAACAGGAGGAAATGCTAATGGAAAATACAAGTGTCACTTTTTCCCACCCAAGTTCAACCAACCCCCAGCCTCCCTGAGGGGTCTGTGGGTAGCAGAGTGCTGTGGGGACATCCCTGAATCGGAAAAGTTTAAAAATAGCCCTAATCCTTACTGAGGTCTCGATCCTTGGCAAAGTCTAGAACCTTCAGTGCAGAGTGGATCTGATCCACTATTAGTGGAAAGAAAGGCGCAATGCAAATAAAGCGTAGAGTTCCGTTAATAGCACCGTGGTTAAAGGAGCCAAGATGATGTGGTAGCCTTGATCCACGCGTCACGTTCACCGCCAGCAGGGGAGGCTGGGACACAGAGAGACCACGCTTTGTACCGTTTTTGGAAGCCTCCTCTAAGTCTGCAGTTAGTGCCCAGTAATCAAGGTTGTTTTAAGGAAAAGGCTAAAAAGCTCTTCCCAACCTAAAGAACTTGGCTCAGAGCCTTGCACGGTGCCGAGGCTGAGCCGACGGTGTGCTGGGTGGGGGCTCTTGGTTTCCTTTCCTCGTGTATGTGTGTGTGGATCTGGCATGCAGTAGGCCTCAGCAAGCGCGGGGTCCCCGGCACGCTGGCCCTGGGGGAGGAGGGGAGCGCAGCCCCAGGGCGCCTCCTTCCCCGCCCCCAGCAACCCTTGTCTTGTCTTGCTTTTAGGTGATGACAGAGGGTGGCCACAGCAAGGGGTTTGGCTTTGTGTGTTTTTCCTCTCCAGAGGAGGCGACAAAGGCCGTGACGGAGATGAACGGGCGCATCGTGGGCACCAAGCCACTGTATGTGGCGCTGGCGCAGCGCAAGGAGGAGCGGAAGGCCATCCTGACCAACCAGTACATGCAGCGCCTCTCCACCGTGCGGGCCCTGGGCAGCCCCTTCCTGGGCTCCTTTCAGCAGCCCTCGCGCTACTTCCTGCCCGCTGTGCCCCAGGTGATGGCCTGCTCATGGCCCCGGCCACCCCCTCCCTGATGGCCAGGTAGAGCAGCAATCACAGGCTGAAAACGCACCAGGCAGGTTGTTTCTGGCACTTGCCTTAGTTTCCCCATCTGTAAAAGGGGGCGAGAGGTTTGCTGTCTAGCAGCCTTTCCCACATTTGTCGGTGCTGTGCTGACAAGACCCTGTGGCCAAATAAGTTTGGGAATTGCTGCATTGAGCCAAGGAAGCCTACATTTCTTTACCCATTAGCCCACCCTAAAGTGCCAACAGCTGTTAGGACTCTCTGACATGGGCACAGAGTGTATGGCTTTTCCCCGGCTCAGATAGTGGGGTTTTTGGTACCATTTTTGGTACCATCGTCCACGCCTGTTAATGTTCTCGGCACCATGGTTTGTGTTAGACCCTCGTGGGACGTACCGGAAGTGGAAAGATAAAAGCCACCACAGGCTATCAGATGGGGAACGGGCCCTCTCCTATTAGCAGTGGCTTAGGCTGGCGTGAGTTGGAGCAAGACTGTCACCGTTTCCCCAGGCATGTGGGCTAGCTCTGCTAAGGAGGGAAGGGCCTCATCAGAGAGCTTGTCCTGTAGGGGTCAGCGCCAGTGGCCATCCTGAGATGGGAGGGGAGGCTCCTGCCCCGTCTCCTCCCCTGATGACGCCGTTTCTCACCTCCCAGCTGCACAGCCCTTCATCCTAGGTCCCGTTCTCCCCTGCAGCCTCCAGCGCAGGCGGCGTATGCTGGCTCTGGCGCCGTGGCACCCATCCAGCCTGCCCCCAGGTGGTCGGCCCAGCCTCCACAACCTTCGTGTGAGTGCTCAGCCCCCTCCGCCTGGGGGTGTGGGCCGGGGGGTTAAGCCTGGTTCTGCCACTTCCCAGGGTGGGTCACTTCGCCTCTGTGGGCCCGTTTCCTCTCCAGCACGTGGGCCTGAGTGAGGTGTGCATAAAGCACCAGGCACAGCGGCAAGCCTGTGAAAGGTGTGCTGCATGGCCATTATCAAGTTCTCCCCCAAAGACGTCTGTTTGACGGCTCTGAAACTTCTTGCACAGCTGAGGAAGAGAGGCTCCTGGCTGTGTTGTTGATGAACAGCCCTTCCCAATGAGAGTCAAGTTCACTCACTGGAGTGGACGATCGGGGTGGGCACACATCTTGGGGTTATGGGCTGACACTAGTGGGCTTTGCCATGGTGAACTTCCACACTCCTCTGGGTGAATTCACGCCACTCCCAGCTGTGCCCTTTTCGATGCCCATCCCAGATGGCCTTGGAGCCTTCAGGGCCCATGGTCATGGTGCCACTCTGACTCTGCCCTCCAACCTTTTTCTTCCATGTTTTCTGTGTCACAAGTCACCTGTCCTCCAGCTGCCTCCACCGTGCGGCCACCAGGTGTGCCTCGGCGCCCCCGGGACCACATCAGCAGTGCCAGGCAGGCCTCCACCCAGGTGGCACGGCCGGTGCCTCCCACCCAAAGAGTGGGTGAGTGTGGGCAGGGCCATGAGGAAGGGGGGTGTGGGATGTTGGGACAAAGGCATGGTGCTATGGTTGTCACTGGGGTGAGAGTTGGGACTGGTTTCCATGGTGACCTTGCTGGACACCCTTTTAGTCATCCAGGCTGATATGTGTAGCAGAGTAGTTAGCATGGGCTCACCTGGAATCTAAAGTCGGGATGGAAACAGTGGCCCTGCGTTGTTGTGGGGATTAACCAGGGCCTGCATGCGTGTAGTAGGGACTGCAGCAGCTGGGAATGTATGAGGCTATCGACTTGGACTGAAGGCAAACACTTCTGTTGTTTCACTCAGTGGATCTTCCACATCCACTGTGTGCTGGCCCCATGCTTGGCACTGGGACATCTGGGTGAACGAGCCAGGCTCAGTCCCTGACATTAGGTTATTGCTGGGCCCTGACACCGCCGCTTTCTTTCTTTTCTTTTCTTTTCTTTTTTTTTTTAAAGATTTATTTATTTGAAAGTCAGAATTAGAGAAAATCTTCAATCCGCTGGTTCACTCCCCAGGTGGCTGCAACAGGCAGAGCTGGGCCAGGCCAAAACCAAGAGCTAGGAGCTTTATCCAGGTCTCCCATGTGGGTGCAGGGCCCAAGCACCTGGGCCATCTGCTGCTGCTTTCCCAGGCTATTAGCAGGGAGCTGGATGGGAAGTGGAGCAGCTGGGACTTGGACAGGCACCCACGTGGGATGCCGGTGCTGCAGACTTTATCTGCTACGCCACAGTGCTGGCCCCTGCTTTCTTTTTATTGTAGTCAATTAACATAAAACTTCAGGTTGTAGCATGTCAGTCTCCTTCCCCTTCCATGCTGAATGATATCCCGTCATCTGGATATCCCACGTGGTGCTACCTGTCCATCCGAGGATGGGGTTCCTGGGTTGCGTCCACTCCCTGGCTGTTGTGAGTAGCGGTACTGGATACAGATCTTTTTGAGACCCTGCTTTTGATTCTTTTTGGTCTATACCCAGAAGTGCAATTTTTGGATCATATGGTCATTTTATTTTTAATTTTTTTGAGTTTTTTTTTTTTTCCTATACTGGCTACACCACCTGCTATTCCCACCAAGAGTGTACCAAGTCTCCCATTTCTCCACCTCCTTGTCAATGCTTGTTTTTGGTTTTGGTTTTGTTTGTTTTCAGTTGGTTTTGAGAGTAGCCATTCCAAGCTTGCCTGTCTTTTGCAGCCAACATTGGTACCCAGACCACAGGACCCAGCGGGACGGGATGCCCTATCGCAGGCCGGCCTCTCCTGCCGTACCGATGCCCTTCAGGGGGCCACCACAGCCAGCCTATGGTAAGGCTGACCCCACGGGCTGTGGAGGCTGGGCTCCGGCAGTCCTGGCTCACAACCTTGGCTACAGTGTTAGCCCTATGGGTCTTGGTTTTCTCTTGTGAACTTTCATTTATTAAGGTCTGCAGCTTCTAAGAGGCTAGTGGAGGGGGAGAGGGCCAGGGTCACAGACAGAGTGAGACAGAGAGAAAGGTCTTCCTTTCGTTGCTTCACTCCCCAGATGGCTGCAATGGCCGGAGCTGCGCTGATCTGAAGCCAGGAGCCAGGAACTTCTTCCTGATGCGGGTGCAGGGGCCCAAGTGCTTGGGCCGTCCTCTACTGCTTTCCCAGGCCATAGCAGAGAGCTGGATTGCAAGAGGGGCAGCCAGGACTAGAACCTTCACCCATATGGGATGCCAGCGCTGCAGGTGGAGGATTAACCTACTGTGCCACAACGCCAGCCCCAGGGTCGCATTCTGTGTACTAATTAATTATGATTTACTTTGCCTGGGTTATTGCCAACATGAACTTAAATTTCTGTAGTATCTGTGCTGAGCAGCCAGGAAAGGAATTCCAGGAATATGCTCAGTATTAAAGGGCATGATGGGTCTTCAAAACAGAACTGAAAATATCTACAATTCAATGTGAGGCTCTGGATTTATTTCCCTCTCAGGGTCAGCCTTGTGCTATCTTGTCTAAAAGTGCAGTGGGTCTAGATCACACTATTTCTTGCAAAAGGAGAGTAGTCTTTTAAGCAGTAAACATGCTTTAAAAGTTACCAAGATGTTGGCCGGCGCGGCGGCTCACTAGGCTAATCCTCCGCCTTGCGGCGCCGGCACCCCGGGTTCTAGTCCCAGTTGGGGCACTCAATTCTGTCCCGGTTGCCCCTCTTCCAAGCCAGCCCTCTGCTGTGGCCTGGGAGTGCAGTGGAGGATGGCCCAAGTCTTTGGGCCCTGCACCTGCATGGGAGACCACGAAAAGCACCTGGCTCCTGGCTTCGGATCAGTGCAATGCGCCGGCCGCAGCGCGCCGGCCGCGGTGGCCATTGGAGGGTGAACCAACAGCAAAGGAAGACCTTTCTCTCTCTCTCTCTCTCTCACTGTCCACTCTGCCTGTCAAAAAATAAAAAAATAAAGTTACCAAGATGTGAGAGGCACAGACGTGTGCTGGGGATGTGTCCGTCAAGTTTGACTTGGCCAACGGTGCTTGGGGGGGGGGGCACCAAGTGATTGAAGGGGTGACGTGTAGCTTTTGCTTGGTGAAGTTCGTCAGGGGAACGTCATGGCAGCGCAGCAAACGTCCGAGAGAGCATCACTTTGTCTTCTGGTCCACTGTACCCTTGTTCGGGACTCCGCCCCACCTCAGTGTCCAGAACTGGGCCCTGCTTCCCTTTTGCAAAACCTTCCTAGAGGCCTGGTGCCCACCTGGCACAGTGTTCGAGGCCTTCCTTGCCTCTGTTAGCTAAGGGCTGCGTCCCGGCCCCGTGTGCAGCTCCAGGAGCCCGCTGTGCACGTCCCCGGCCAGGAGCCCCTGACTGCGTCCATGCTGGCTGCGGCGCCCCTGCACGAGCAGAAGCAGATGATTGGTGAGTACCTGGTCCTGAGCTCTGGAACAGAGAGGGCTGGGAGCGTGGGCTGGGTCCAGCTTCGTTGCTGACCAGCCTGCTGGTTGACCTTGCCTAAGCCACCTCTCCTATCTAGGTTAGGTTGCTTCCAGCTCTGCTAATCTGTGACTTAGGTGGGAGACACGCGGATGTGGGAGATCAGGGGCCAGGGCAGGAGTAAGGGCTGGGAAACAGCCTGTTCCCCACACCTCTCCTCAGCAGAGGCAGCTCTTGCAAATGTCCCTGGCCGCCCAGTGTCCACTGCAGGGAGGTGGGAGATGTCCGTGTGTTGGGAAAACATGTTCTTCCCCACAGACTCTGAATTCCTTGTGTGGTTCTTCTCCATCACTGCTGTCCAGGGCAGGCCCTGCAAAACGATGCCCCTAATTGTTGAATGAATGAGCAAACTTGTTCCTGGTTGGCTGCTTCTTTACTTCACAAGCAAGATCTCGAGACCCTTCCCTGAAGGCCCCCGTGGCCAGCACCCTGTCACTTTGTTGGCTGACCTTGGGTTTGCACCCTGTCCCCAGACGCATCCCAAATGTACTTCGTGGAGGCAGAAGGGCTTTGTTAGCAGTGTCCTGTAAACGCTGCCACTTCCCACAAGGGAAGACCCCTTCTGCCCCCGACTTGGGGCAGTCCATCCTGGCTGGGCCCTCCACTCACTGCCAAGGTGGGCTGACCACCGATAAAGCAAGGCCGTCGCTAGAAACACCTGGTGGTGGCAGGTGGATTTATCCCCCGCCCCAGTCTCGTTCCGTCAGGTACTTCCATACGTATGCTTCCAGCTCTTTCTCACATAACACACAAAAGCAGTTTGTAAACAGTGACCAACTTGGTTTCGGCCCCTATGCTGCAGATTGCCTCACACTTGACAGGTCTGACTCTTCAAACGGCCCTCTAAGGCAGGGTCCGCTACGCTCACCTTCCTGTTGGGAAAAGAGGCTTGGAGCCAGTTAAGGTTAAGGGACACAGCCCGCGAGGAGCAGTTCTGGAACAAGAACTCGGCTGTCCTCACTGCCGTGCCCCGTGTCGCCGGCCCTGGGGTGCTGGTGTTCCGAGCCAGGCGTGTTTGCACAGAAACCACCAGAGGTTGTTCCCCGCAGGGGAGCGTCTCTACCCCCTCATCCACAACGTCCACAAGCAGCTGGCTGCCAAGATCACGGGCATGCTGCTGGAGATTGACAACTCGGAGCTGCTGCTCATGCTGGAGTCTCCGGAGTCCCTCCACGCCAAGGTAGGTGGAGCCCGGGGGCTCTCCTGGAGCAGCCAGTAGGCAGCTGCTGCACACTGCCAGTCATCTTGCCAATACTTGGATGAACCTCAGTGCGGGAGAGGGGCTTTAAGGGTTGGCGGCTGCAGCCCCTCCACCGCCTACAGGGCTGCGTAGCTCTCAGGCGAGCCGTGTCTGCCTCGGTGTCGGGGTGAAGGCTTTGTGGCTGCCCCACAGTGCAGCCCTGTTTTGAGGAGGAGGATCCTTGCCTCTCACGTGCTGAGTCAGGGGGAGGTCAAGGCCCTTCAGGCCCCTGTGCGAAGCCCCTCCCCTTGTGTCCCACAGATAGAAGAGGCGGTGGCAGTGTTGCAGGCCCACCAGGCCGCGGAGCAGCCCAAGGTGTTCACGCACTGAAGCCAGGTGGGTGGGAGGGTGACGGAGCAGCGGAGCCCGGGAGCGGCTCTGCAGACCTGGGCAGGGCCTTTCCCACGCCACTGAGAACCCTGCCGTGCCTCAGCTCTCCCTGAGGCCCTTCCAGGGTGGAGCCTCCAAGAAGGTATGGGAATCGGGAGAGGATCAACTGTGCAGTTGGCACAGGTGTGGACGACCACAGTGTAGAGAGGAGGTGCTCTCTGGCCAGCTGCCTGGCTGGGATTCCTTTGGGTTCTGCCTGCCTGAAGGCCTGGGCTACTCGATCTTCTTGGGAGACCAGGTGACTGCCATGCTTTAAAAACGTGTATTCTTTTTCCCTTTCATCCCTAGAAAATGGAATCTTCATTCTCAGGGCTGCCAAGAGAACAGTGGTTCCTGCTCTCAGCTCAGAGGCCCTGTGAACTGTAACTTATTTCCCAGTTGGTCTGTTTCTGTGCCTGAGTGCTGGCTGTGGAATGAAGGCTGGGCACCCAGCCAGCCTATTCTCTTGCTTTGTGCATTAAAAGTGATGCAGAAATCTGTCTTGCCTCTGAGGGAGGTGGGGGCAGAGCAAGGGTAGACTTGACTGTTAGGTCTTTGGCTGGAGGAATCGGATCCCGACAGGTGCCAGAGTACTCGGAGGTTGAGTATCCCAGAACAGAACTGTCGGGAACTAAGCTGGGCCTCCTGTAGCAGCCCCAAGCTCGGAAGGACCAGCCCATCACCAGCCCGGCGGGGTTTAAGTGGCTTTCATCATGCCGTGGACTGAGAAGGATGGTCTACAGGAACAGGTACCCACATCTGATGTGCCTGGTGCTTTTGGACCCCTGACCTGAGCGCCCCGTAGGGCGGGCCAACACCGAGGCGCCAGGCTGGAGGACCGCGTAGAAACTCCTGTAGAAACACGTCCCAGGTCAAGCTATTCTTCCCATACAGGAAATGAGGGGGGTCTCAGGTTCCCGGCAGGGGTGTCAGCGCCTCAGTCTTCATGCACCACACATGCTACTTCAAGCCTCCCACCTGCTGTCATCCAGCCCTGCCCGCTTCTAAGCCGTCCCTGTGGGTTCACCCTCTTCCCTCTAAATGCTGCACGCTGGGTTTCTGCAGGCTTGATGCCAGCCCTCTCCTCTCCTCACTGCCTTTCTTCCTCCTTGGTATCTAACTCAAAACCCCTCAGTGTACGAAGTCTAGGATGACCCTCAATTTTCTAGGAGCTCCTGGGTCCCAGACCTTCCATCCCGCTGTCTACCTGCCACTGGCTCTTGGTTATCTCAGTTAACATTTCAAATTCATGTCTAAAGCCAAGCTCATGACTTCCGTACCCCCACCCCCAATACCCAGGCACTCAGTAAACAGCCTCTCTGGCTCTGTTGAGGCTTCCCTACACCTACCTGACGCCAGTGGGACTCCTGCAGTGCCTCCCTGGTTTGGCTGCATCTCTGCTGGCCTGTCCCCAACCTGCCCTTCACTGTGCAACCTGAGGCTTTTCCCGAAATCCCAATCTGAAGTCTCATCCTTGTATAAATCCTTCAGCAGCTTACTATGGGCACAGACAAAACTCTGTGGCCTGTGCAACCCTTATGATCTGCCCCCCACACGGAAGCCTGTCGAAGACCCTGTCTTCCTCATGTAATGACCTTTAACCTTTTGGAGAGGCGGGGCAATCCAATCACTGCCATTAAGACAATCCCCTCAATAGCTGGGTGTCCCTTTCCTAACATTAACCCACAGGAGGCAGAGACTTTAATCCTCCAAGTCTCTCTGGAAATGACCGACTGGAGCTAAGTTTCAAAGATGACAATGAGGGGGATGAGGAATCTGACACACGCCACTTCTCTAGGGATCTCCACAGTACAAGGGAAAGCAAGGCTTCTTCAGGGGTCCTGGCCTGGCCTGTTCTCACCAGGAAATCCAGACGCTTGCCTTTTGGAGTTTGAGAAGACAATGCAAGTCGCCTGTGACTGGCAGTCACCACTAAGCCTGCCTCAGATCAGGCAGTCGTTGGCGGTGCAGTGCCGCTGGCCGTGCCCACGGGGTGTGTCCGACTCCGAAATCCCCGTCGGCCGCAGGGCTGGGGTTGCCCGGGTGGCGCAGACTCGCCCTTCAGAAAGGCCAGCAGCGCTGCACGGAGCAGCTCACTGCGGTCGAGCTGGCTTGTGACAGGGAGCCAAGGGACAAAGCCCTCTGCACTGTGCAGTCACAAAACTTGTGCTTTGTGAGGGGAAAGGAACTTAACTAGGACAGGGCCCGGGTGGGGCGGGGGTGGTAGCCGCTATTTCTGGCCAGATCCCATAGCACTCTCCAGCCTCCCCAGACCATGTCTTGTGAACCTGATGGCCCTTCTCTGCACCTGCTCACCTTGTCCTCCTGACAGGGCCTTTGCCCTCTATCCTTTGTCTACACTGCCTCTCACCTTACTCGGTTCAGGCTTTACTTCCTCAGGGGCCCTCTGCTGCACTGCATCTCTGCAGGAGGCAGTTAAGACACTGGGGGACAACTCCTTCATGACTCTCCAGCCACCTGCACTGTACATTTGTGTGACTCATGACCTGCTCGCTCTGAGAGGATGGACTGTATTCATCTATCCATTTTTGTTTCCTGAGCACTACACATAGGCCTGGCCCGTGCAGGTTATTTCAGTAAACTGGTCCAAGACTGGATGAATGCCCAGGAGCTCCGCAAAGTTCCAGGTGCAAAGCTGTAAAGGCCTGGATGAAGGAGCACAGCCGCTGTTATGTAGAAGGAAGCCTTTTAATGCAGTAGCTAAACACACAGCTCAACAGAACCAGAGTCAGTTCAAATGAACTTCAACATATCACAAAGAATGAAGAAGCCTGGAGGGGCCACTGTTGCAAGAAGGCAAGTCCCTGCGCGGAATGGAAGAACACTGACCGTGAGGCAGTGACTAGTGGTCACTGCTAAGTCCCCATCCCACCTCCAGGAGAAGCGGCCACAGCCACTGGGCTCTTGCCGCCACGTGGGTACCTCCATGCAGAAGGTAGCAGAGTCCAGCACTCTGCCTCCCCAGCAGAGGGCCTGGACAAAAGGCACTGGGGCTCAGACACATGACTGTGCCAAGGGCAGAGTGGGGACGGCAGCTGCCCCATGGGGAGGCTGCAGCCTTGGAGAACCAGCTCGACAGACTGCTATGGGCGAAGGTGGGCCCAGGGTTCTTTAGGATCCCCCCGACCCCTGCCCAGAAGCTCCGTTTGTTCAGGTTCACTGCAACGGACATGGGGTCTGGTGAAGTTACAAGGAATCTGGAACATGCTTGGGGCAGGGACAAAGCCGTGTGCCTTGTTGATGAGGCTCTTTGTGTGTAATGTGTCAGATTTCAGAATCACAGCTGATGGGGCCAGAACCTCAGCTTCCCGCTTCAGCTCTCATGGGGACCTTCTGGCAAAACAAGGTCTGGGTGTGACTACTCTGAGGTTCATTTGAACAAGCAAAGGCTCTTCCGGGGCAGGAGGCCACGGTCTGGGGGCCAAGGAGGGAGCGTCAGAGCTCACTCTGGGCATGCTGGGTTTCAAGAGGGGGTGCAGAAGAGGAGGCTCCTGGCTGCTCTGGGGGAGTCGGGAAGGAGCTTCCTGTCGCCTCTTGGGGTTTTCAGTTCAGGTTCTGGTTAACTTCCTGCCGCAACTTCTGTGCAGGGACGTTCCTGGGCTCAATTTGCAGGAGGCAGCTGATGTCTGCAAAGCTGGATTTATAGTCCTAATCGGAAAGAAAAGCGTGTGGGGGAGGGGTCCTGGCTGCGGTGGGACAAGCTGGGACTGGGACAGACAGCGGAATGCTGCAAATCCCAGCCTGTCCCAAGCTGCCCCAGGGCCTCGGGATGAGCAGGAATGTGGCCGACACCACCTCGCTTGACCGATGTGCCACCACTGGCACCCATCTCTGGCCACACTAGTGCCTTCCGACTGGGACCTTCATACCTTGAGAGCCTTGTACGCTTGAGCCCGCCTGTAGAACGCCTTCACATTCTTCCCGTCCAGCTTGAGGGCTTCTGTGCAATCCTTCACAGCTTCCTTGTACTGCTTCAGGACCAGATGGCAGAGCGCTCTGCCGGGACAGACCGTTTCAGAGGTTTCAGTCGCTTAGTAAGGGCTGGACGGAGTCTGACAAGTGATCTCTGATTCACTGAGTACCCACTCTGCTGGCTACTTCTAACTTCTTCATCCTCACAACAATCCTAGCCTCTTCTCACAGATGGAAAATGATGGATTGGGGGTGCAAGAACTTGCCCAAGGTAGCATCACCTGGGATTCAAATGGGGCAGTATGTGTGACTCTAGACTGTAACCTCAGTTGGCTCTACCATTCTGTCCACTCTCCCATACTGTGTGAGCTCTTTCAAGCAAAGAAAAGGCTCCCTAAGATCTTCCTTTCACATATTCAAAATGATCTCTTTGAAAACATAAATGGGGGCCAGTGCTGTGGTGTAGTGGGTAAAGCCACCACCTGCAGTGCTGGCATCCCATATGGGCACCGGTTTGAGTCCAGGCTGCTCCACTTCTGATCCAGCTCTCTGCTATGGCCTGGGAAAGCAGTAGAAGATGGCCCAAGTCCTTAGGCCCCTGCACCCACGTGGGAGACCTGGAAGAAACTCCTGGCTTCGGATCAGCCCAGCTCCGGCTGTTGTAGCCACTGGGGAATGAACAGAGGATGAATTCTCTAACTCCGCCTTTCAAATAAAAAAAAAAATTAAAAAAAAAAAAGTTCCCACTTTATATATGTAAAGACACATAAATACTGGCTTCTAATGAGTGAAATGCAAGCTGACATGTTGGGGCTGAAATAAAAAGATGACTGATTTACTGTGAAAGGCATGAAAAACAGGTGGATCAACATGGCTGAATATAAATTATAGATTTTAGACGGCAGGTACATGGGTGTTCCATGTACAATTCTTTCAACCCTCCAGTATTTTAGAAATTTTCATGATAAAATGTTGGGGAAGAAACAATCATGGACTTCCACACAATTCAATATTCTGCATCTGTGTGTCTTTGCCATTCAGTCTGGTCACTAACGACAGTGTTAGGTTTCTTGAAGCTCATTACCCAAGCCCATCATCCTTTGAATGGGTGCAGGGTATTCACTTAGCTGGACGCACCATGGCTTTAATCTTAGGAAGTTAAATTTATCCAACTTTTCCTTTAACGACTTCTGTGTGACTTCCCCAATGGAAGGTAAATAACCTATGTGTTCTTCTAGAACTTAATGGCTTCACATTTTACATCTGATGCACTTGCAACGTGTTAAAATAAGCAGTGATGTGCGGTTCAGACACCAGACAATCCAACACCATTTGCTGGATAATCCCTCCTTTCCAAATACTTTGACTTTGCAGTCTTTTATGCTGCTGTCATTTTTTCAGATGAACTTTGGGATGGATATTACTAATTAAACACCTGTTCTAGTACTTGTGATCACATGGAATCATAGCTTAGAAACCCCGCATAGCAAGTTCTTTGGCACTCTGCCCAAAGATAGGTGGGAAGATCTCACTCCTTGAATCAGGCAGTTCTGTGACTACTCTCACCAGTAGAGTGCGATTGCCAAGGCTAGGGCATACAGACTTTGTAGCTTTGGCCTTGGGCTGTGGGAACATTCACTCTTGGATGGAGCCTTCAGCTGCCATTCAGGGGCCACCATGCCATGAGGAAACTTGGGCCAGCATGTGTGAAAAGGCTGCCAGGAGAGGCACCAGCTTGCTCTAGCCCTTCCTCCTGCCCATGCCCCAGCCATCTGCTCATCCTGGCCCAGATGCCAGACGTGCAGTAAAGAGGCCTTCAGATGACTGTGGCACGGGCCACCATCTTGATGACCCTGAATGAGTGACCCCAAGTGAAAACTGCCCTTGGCTCACAAATTACAACCAAAGTGAAACGGTTGTAAGCCATTTAAGTTTTTGAATAGTCCTTGATATAAATTTTGAATATAGAATTCTATAGAAACTAAAGTTTTCTCCCAATGGGCTCTGGCAATTTACAGATTTAGCTGTTTCCAAGAAGCAGAGGAATGATAGTACTTAATATGCATTATGCACTAATTAGTGGCTTCAGAATGTAAGAGTTGTGATTAATATGATTTATAGGACTTCCAAGGATTACATGAAAGATGATAGACCGCCACCATGAACACTTGGCTTCTGGTCCTCGGGAGACAGCACGCGCGAGTGCAAAGGAACACAAGCTCTGCAGTCATAAAGAACTAGCTGAAATCCTAGCAGCGCTACGTCTTAGTTCTCTAACTCTGTGTCCATTAATTCATCTTTCTGAGCCTGTGTAGCTCAGATGAAGCTATGACCTAACTTGAAGAACTGTTCTGAGCACTAAACGAGACTGGTGGGAAGGCCATTCCAGGCCTGGCAAGTGGCGGGTACGCTGTGCTGTTTCACCTGCACAGACAGAACCTAGGACAGACAAGGGCTAGGCAGCTGTACAAAGACGCACACGTATGAGGCAGAATGTTACAACTACATCTAGGATGTGGTATTTCACTAAGATGACCCTAAGGGTTATCTAGAACACCAAACTTTGGGGCTAGAGGAGCCAGGATGCTCTGATGAAGAATGAGGAAAAAGTCTACGGCCATACCACCCTGAACGCGCCCGATCTCGTCTGATCTCGGAAGCTAAGCAGGGTCGGGCCTGGTTAGTCCTTGGATGGGAGAAGAATGAGGAAAAGACCAGTTCTGCAAGGTATCATAGAGCAAAAGAGTTAAAAATGGTGTGATACACACACATCTCTTTAAAGAACATTTAAGGAAAACAAAACACTGTCCTGCATGAGGAAAAAATCCAGGAGAATGGGTCTGTCCAGCAGCATAAGCTAAGTAAGGCCAAAAAAAGCCCAGAGGAATCAGAAGACAATGCCACACAACCATGGAGCAAATGGGGCTGCAGGCTCCTTTTTCAAGTTAACCAAGGAACCCCTGGTCCAGTGAGGCAGCAAAGCACCGGCACCAAATCCAAGCTTTAAAACCAAAATCTGGGGCTGGTGTTTGGCACAGTGGTTAACAAACCTATTGGGGTCCCCACATCCTATAGTGGAGGGCCTGGACTCAAGGTCCAGCTCCTGATTCGTTTTCTGCTATGCACACCCTGGAAGGCAGCAAGTGATGGCTGCTACCCAAGTGGGAGGCCTGTAGTTCCAGCTCTGGGCTTCAGCTTGGCCCAGACCTACCTGTAGTGGGCCTCTGGGGGAGTGAACCAGAGGATAGGAGATCTATGTCTGTTTTTGTGTCTCTCTGCCTTTTAAATAAAGACTAATTTTTTAAAGATTTATTTTATTTATCTGAAAGAGTTATAGAGACAGGGAGAGACAGAGAGAGAGGTCTTCCATCTGCCAGTTCACTCCCCAGATGGCTGCAATGGCTGGAGCTGAGCTGGAGCTTCCTTTGGGTCTCCCACATGGGTGCAGGGGCCCAAGGACTTGGGCCGTCTCCCACTGCTTTCCCAGTCCATGGCAGGGAGCTGGACCCGAAAATGGAGCAGCTCAGGCTTGAACTGGTGCCCATACGGGATGCCGGTGCTGCAGGCTGGGGCTTGAATCCGCTATGCCACAATGCTAGCCCCAAAGATTAATTTTTAAAATATCAAAACAAAAATTCTCTTTTCAACTCATTTGGCAGCAATACCTCACCTGAACTGACATGGGCTGCTTAGTTTCTTTATGCCACCTCAGGTCAAGATGGAATTTCTATGTTTCACTGCAAGAATATTAATAATCGATTTTAGCAAGCTGCCCCAGACCCTGCTGTGGTGTTGTATAATTCAGTAAGTACATGGACCATATTATCTTACTAAAATCAGACACATTTTATAAGACTTTTGAATAGGAACAGTGAACCTACATCAGCTCCAAGATTTCTAAACCTGACAGTATGTTGATTTGGGAGGAAAAACAGGCACAGAACACATTTTAATGCATGCATCAGATACGGTTTCTTGCAGACTGAAGGACCTCCCTAGAGCCAAGTTCAGTTCTGGCTCCACCATTTACTGGCTGGATGGTACACAGCCTCCTCCAGGCCAACAAATCTAACCTCGGGGCAGGAAACAGTTACTCCACACCCTCGGGTCTGAACTAGCACTCTCCAAGACAGGCCAAAATTTCCAACAGTATAGTCTTGGTGAAGCCACGGGGTGGGAAGCAGGGGGACTGTGGAGACACCAAGAAACTTGTGTTAAGGTTGTGTTTGCTCGACAGGCACACTGCTTTTACTTACACTGTGTGCTTATTTGGGGTGGTTAATGAAAATTTTGGGGAGAGGGGCTACCAAAGCCCAGGCTACCCTTCGACATCCCTCGGATTCTACCCTTTAAGAGAGCAAAGGCACTGGCAGCACTGAGCTCACATCACTGGCAGGGCCAAGGCCACAGTGATCAGAACAGGCGAATGCATGTCTTGAGCTGTAACATGCTGACTCAGTGCGAGGGATGAGGAGCCCAGGCAGTCCCTGAGCAGACTCTGGAACAAAACATCCAGTGTCCTGAAGTCCCCAGGGCAGCAGCTGTGCAGAAGATACCTGTTGCTGTATGTGGTGGATTCCAGGTTACTAAACAAGAGGCTTTCACTGTACTTCTCAATAGCTTTCTTATGGTTGCCCTTCTTTACAAGCTCATTGCCTTCTTCCTTCAGAACTCTGGCTCTCTCCATATCCCCAGCAGAAGGCACTAGACACAAATTCAGAAGAGGAAAAACCATGGAGCAGGTACCCAACCGAGATGAAGCAGGTCTCTAGCATCAAAGCTGCCTGCACACCTCTTTCCCCCAGAGACTTGCTACACTGCTGCCATCACCCCTTCTGACCCATGACCTCCCCCGGTTAAGGGCTTCTGGAAAATGAAAGGTTTTCATTCAGAAGAGGCTGGGGACTCCTGACAGTATAAACATTTACACATACACATAACAACATATACCTGAGAAAAAGCAACCCTGGTCCTGGTCTTGGCGTTCCTACTTGGTAAAATTTTTGAACCTCAATTTCCTGATCAATACAATGGGGCGACACCTATTTCACACCAGGCTATTGTTAGAGGAAGGACAGAATACACAATAAACTTAAAACAGGAGAATAAGCACTCCTTAGCAAAGAAGCATCAGGCGAAGGCCTTTGCCTCTGGGCTTTCAGGTAACGGCCAAAGAAGCTACTCTTCAGCCCTGTCTGGGTGTGGGCCTGCCAGTGTGCCCCCTCACCTAACGTGTGCAGCTCAGCTCCAGCCTTCAAGGAGGGAGGAGAGAGAACAAGGTGAAATCCAAGCTGCTTGACCTGCTGTCCAGGCTCTTCACTGCCTGGTTCCAATGAACTGTTCCAGCCTTGGCTGGAATTAATTTTTAAAAGCTACCTTTATAAAATCCTGAGTGTTAATGACAATGGTAAGGCTGTAAGTATACAAGGAGCAGCTGAGCTCACTGCCAGCTTAAGAAACAACAGCCCTGGGGTCCTCTGAAGTTCTGTGCACGCCCCGCCCCCAGCAGGAGCGGGTCTTCAAAATGTTCATGGAAAAGGCATACTATGGATGTAGTGTGGACCTCAAAACTGTTCCGCACCAAAATAAACTTACCTTTAGTTCCATGAACTTTCTCAAGACCCCTCTTCCCGGAGAAAACAGAGAACTACTTGCCCTGATTCTGTGCTTTCACTTGCTTTCAAAAAACAGCTTAACTATATATGACAGTACCCATAAACCACTTGTTTACTTTGCTTGAGAGTTTCACACAGAAGACTAACTCTGTATTCTTTTATGACTCGCTCCCCCCTCCCCGAGTCGTACTCCGGAGAGCCCTCTGCTTTGACTGTAGCTGTGTAGTCCATTCCTTTCCACTGCTGCAGTATCACAGCTCATGTGCCCATCACGCTCCGGTCTGTGGCCAGCGGTGCTTCCCAGCAGCTACAACGCAGGCACCGCTCCAGCCTCCCTGGGCTCGGCTGCACAGCACCCAGGGCAGCCACTCATTCCCGCTCTCCACAGCACCCACCTTCCCCACTGCCCTCCACTGTCTCTGCCAAGAGGTCTCCACCCTTCCCGCCTCCCACCTGGGGACCTCATCCTCAAGGTGCAGCTCGAGCCCTCCTATCTGCCGCTGCCTCTTCTGTTAGTCTTTCCGTGACTCCCAAGCACAGTGAAGTCACCTTCTATTTTGAATTTCCCAAACACTAACGCACCTGTTCCTCCTCTCTGTATTATAAAATGTTCTGATTACATCTCTCAGTCCTTCATTAAACTGAGATATTTCTGAGGGCAAGACTGCCCTTATCCTCTGTGTGTTATACCACTGAGCACAGGGCCTGGAACCCACGCCTCAGTGACTCCAAAAGAGTAAGAAAAGTGGCACAGTAGGTTAAGCCTCTGCAGCGCCAGCATCCCATGTGGGTGCTGGTTCGAGTCTTGGCTGCTCCACTTCCAATTTACCTCCCTGCTAATGGCCTGGAAAAGCAGTGGAGGATGGCCCAAGTGCTTGGGCCTCTGCACCCACGTGGGAGACCTAGAAGAGGCTCCTGGCTCCCGGCTCTGGATCAGCTCAGCTCTGGCCATTGCGGCCATTTGAGGAGTGAACCAGCGGATGGAAGACCTCTCTTTCTCTTTCTGTAACTCTGCCTCTCAAATAAATAAATAAATCTTTAAAAACAAATTAAAAACAAAGAGTGAGGTAAGTGGTAGGTGCACTGAAGCTGCCTAGTTCTTTAGCACCCCAAATGCTCATTGTGGGAGACAGCAGCAAACACCAGAATGAATGCTGCCTTTGGCTACACAAGTGTCCTCCTGGGAAGCAGGGTAACGCCCGCCTTCCTCTAACATCTCAAGGTCACTCACACATAGCAGAGCTCCACCCTCACTTCCCGAGCTGGCCTGCCGGGAACCTCCAAGCTTCCTCATGAGGCTCTGCCTGACAAACAGTCCCAACACGAGTTAGGTGGGCAGTCTCCTATCTATGGCTGCCCAGCCTTGATGGCCCTTCTCTTGTTCAGCCTTCTCCAGGGATTCACACAGCACATGTGTCCCAGAGGAAGCAGTACCCTGTAGCTATGGAGGTGGGCAGATGGCTCAGGACTGAGCTAATCATAGTCTGATCGCCTGGTCTTAGTGTCAGGGAACGGCCTATTGCCACACAACAGAAACGATGGAGAAGAAATGTGAGGCAGGGATTTGAGGGGAAAAGTTCTCTTTTTTTCCTAGCAAGCTACCAGACAGAAAGACTTTTTTTCCTCTGGCTCTGAAGCATGGTGTGGAGTTGTGAGCTATGTTACTACCAGGGACGCCTGCCTGAAGACAGCTGACACTCAACAAAGAGGGGAGAGAAGTCCAGAGACAGGAGTCAGGATGACACAGGAGCACACCTTGCCTGAATTCCTTCCCCACTTTTCAGTTACACAAGCCAATGAACTCCCTTCACTACTTTCCCCACATTAAGTTCTCTGTTAGTGCAACCAAAACCGTCCCAAATGCTGCCAGAGGAAACAGGAGCTGACACCACCCAGCCCCTGCCCTGGAGCTATGCAGGCCTTGTGTCATTTAATCCTATAGCTGTGAGTCAGGGTCATCACCACCCTCCCGTACGCTGAGATAATCTACAAGGCTAAGTAAGACTCAGCTAAACAAGGTCAGTTTTTACAGGAACGACTCTGGAGTGGCTAAGGGGGACTGCAAGACCCCTGAAAGGGAGTCACCACTTACCTCTGTTCTTCACAGTTGTGTTTTCTTTGGATCTGCTTTTAGCTGTCTCTCTGGTGTTCTCTGAAGGCAAGGAATTCCATCTCTTCTGAGCTGAAACAGGTACCAAAGGGATAGAGGGCAGCTTCAGGCGCCACTCGGGCCCGAGTGAGTCCATGAGAGCTCTGGTCATTCTGGAAAGGCAGGGAGCATTGTGAGGTTTCTGGCTGGGTCAGGAGGACCCCCCTCCTCCCACACCCCCAAGGGAGGTGGCAGGCCCTTTCTGAAGAAGCCATGCTACTACTTTCCCTTGGTGTGAATCATCTCTTGGTACTCCAAACACAATGTAGCAATGTTGGAACCAGAGTCTGCCCCCAGAAACAGTTTCTCAGATTGGTCACCACACTCCTTCCCTTGAGCCTGGTCACAATGCATTAACTTTCAAGTGATGTGTTGCTTGTTAAGGGAGCTTAAACGCTGTCTTCCAAAATGACACATACCCCAAGAAAGGTCATGTTTTGTTTCAATTTTCTCAATAAATCTACTATAAAGTCAGGCCAGCACCTGACATCTGATTACTGCTCAGTTTTGTTTTTTTTTTTTTTTTTAATACAAATCTTCTCATGTCATTCTCTTATTTATTTATTTGAAAGGTAGAGTAACAGACTCAGAGGCAGAGATAGGTCTTCCATCCCCTGGTTTACTCCCCAAAAGGCTACAACAGCTGGAGCTGGGCTGATCTGAAGCTAGGAGCCCAGAGCCTCTTCTAGGTCTCCCACATGGGTGCTGGGGCCCAAGGGCTTGGGCCATCTTCCGCTGCTTTCCCAGACCATAGAGAGCTGGTTCGGAACCAGTGCCCATTTGGGATGCCAGCACTGCAGGCGGTAGCCTTACCAGCTATGCCACAGTGCCAGGCCCCATCATTCTCAGCTCTTAAAACCCTTTAGTGGTTCTCATTTCCCTGGGCCACCAGAGACTTTGAGACCTGGTCCGCTTCCTCCTGCATTCCTGCCACATTCCCTCCTGATTCTGATGTTCGAGGTTTTACGGAGGCTTCTTCCTCTCCCTGGAACGATCTTTTCCCCCTTCCCATTCTCACCTATTCTAGGCCCAGCCAACTCCTACTTACTCTTTAGATCTCAGCTTCAAAGGCTGCTCAGTGGCCATGTCCACTTTGTTAACTCATCTGTAGCCCTAAGCACAGTACATGGCACTAAGACTCAATAGAGGGGCCGGTTCTGTGGCATGGTGGGTTCAAGTCCCAGCCTGCAGCGCTGGCATTCCATATGGGTTCAGCTGCTCCACTTCTGATCCAGCCTCCTGCTGATGCACCTGGGAAAGCAGCAGATGGCAGCCAAGTGCTTGGGCCCCTGCACCCACATGGGAGATCTGGAGGAAGCTCCTGGTTCCTGGCTTTGGCCTGGCCCAGCCCCGGTCATTGTGGCCATTTGGGGAATGAACGGATAGTCCAGTGGATGGAAGAGCTCTCTGTGTCTCTCTGCCTCTGCTTCTGTAACACTGCCTTTCAAATAAGTAAAAACAAATTTTTTTTTTTAAAGAAAGATCCAATAGCATCAATTGTGTCCTTTCCTGCTCCCTCTACCACGTTCCTATGATACAAGCATGAAAACCCCACAGACCGGTAGCATTACAAAGTCATGGTCTCCACCTAGGCTGCCAAAGCTGTTTTCCTGGATGGCCTGATTTCAGACCTCTGTTCTCCTCAAACGTGTCCCTCAACCCAGCTCCTTTTCACAACTACTTTTCTCATTCCCCAGACACAAACCTGCCTGCGTGGGGCACCCCGAGTTTCCTTCTTCTGTCTCCTCGCCAGTCCTTTCCCCTGGGCTCTGCATCCGTCTCTTGCCTCCCTCAGGGACCACACCCAGGCAGCAACTCTCCCCCTACATCTGCATCCTTTTTCTCTACTGAGTCTGTCAACATTCAAGTCTCTGCACACTTTCCTCACTTAAGATCCTCCTGGACAGCCCTCTGCCACCCCAGCTACGCTCCCCTGGCTTCCTTCACAGCCAGACTCAACCTCACCGCCTTCCGGCCTCTGAGCCCCTGAAGCGCTTCCATCAGGACCACCAGTGACGCCGCTGCTCAACCCCGTCTACCCGCTCCTGGGAACAGCCGACACTGAGAACGTCTCTATCCTTGAAGCACCCCTCCCTGGGGACACTGAAAGCCCCAGACTTCCTCCCACCTCTCCAGCTGCCGCTCCTCTTAAGCCTCTCAAATGCTGGACTTTCTTAGAATTCCATCCTCTTTCCCCACACTCTTCCTGCGCTTTTATTCCCCCCACAGCCTCAATCCACCTTTATGCTGATGACCCTCCAGCCTGTAATCTGACCTGTAATTTTTTTCTGCTCTGAACTGTTTCGTGCATGTTATCGCTTTTTATGTGTTGTATGTATGACACATCACCCATTGTACGTCCTCTTCTATTGCTCTCCTCCCCTCCCCTTCCCACAGCTCGCAGACATCCTTGCGGTGCCCCTGTTCACCCTCTGCCCTCTCTCCTGGACTGGCTGCGTGCCCCTTCCTCCCGTGTCCCCTTCAGCATGGCAGCCAGTGAGCTCTTCTCTAACACACATCTTGCTCCACGGCTAAGGACCTTGTCATGGCATCACCCTGGCTCAGGTTTACGTCCAAGCCCCTGCAGCCAGCCCCTGCTGACCTGGCCCCACTGAGCCACGCCAGGCTGAGGTCCCTGCCTGCAGCTCCGACTTCAGGATTTGCTCCCAGCTGCACACACTGCACATCTCCTTGATGGCCTCCACCCCAGACCTCAGTCTCAGCTCACCTCCTCTGAAAAGCCCTCTCCGGCTTCCTGTCTTCCTCCCAGCTCGTCAGGTGTCTCCCAGGCACTCCTAGAGTCCCTGTGTGGCCTCCGACCACAGCACTCATCACACTGTACTGTCTTGCCTACCACGGACTGGTGTTCTCCCTGAGACCAACTCCCTGAGGGCGGGGAGAGGGACATCTCAGTCAGCAGCCCAGGACCCAGCACAAGGTCTGGCACATCACCAGCCATAAACAGCAGAGAAAAGCTGCTGACGAACAAGCCAGAGACGAGGCACTAAATACTAAATACATGATGTCCTACTAAGGGTCTATCAGTCTGACATTTGGCTTTCCAGTAGCCCTCATAAAGAAGAGAAGCATCATCAGACAAATGAGGGTATCACAAGGCAAAAGCAACTGCAACAGTCCAGTGTGAATGAATCTGCACATCTAGACAAGAATCAACCTCAATTCTGACTCATTAAACGAACCCACTAAATGCAACAGATTCTCCTTCTACACTTTCCCCTCATGTTTATCTGGAATAGTCTGTGTGTAGCCAAAGGGATTTCCTCCCTCCCTGCCCCAGAAGATGCCCACAGTCAGTCAAGGCAGACAGGACTGCCAAGAGCCCACCTGCAGGGAACCAGGCTCACCTGTTGACGCCTTCCACGGCGGACATCACGTTCTCATCAATCTGCAGCACAGTCTTGTAGTCGACGTAGGCCAGGGAGTACTTCTCCAGGGCCTCGTAGGCAGAGGCTCGCCGCAGCAGGGGCTTAATGCCGAAAGGAACCAAGGCCAGTGCTCTAGAACGGAAGGCAAACACGTCTGCCGGCTGCTGAGCCGCCAGGGCTCCCCCGCAATTTCGCCCAGGCAGGGTCACCTGCAACCCGCAGGTAATTTCTGGCTGAGTCAGCTAAAAATACCAAACCTCGGAACAGGGACTGTTTTCAACCTAAGACTAAAGTAGAGAGGAAAGGAGGGCAGAGAACCACTGACACTCTGAAATTTGTGCGCGTGTATGTCAACTTCTAGAATTTTAAATTCCCCCTAAATCATGACAAGTGCCTGTCGGCCACAGTGGTGGCCCAGACTGTGGAGTGGGACCTGCTACTGACCCTGTGACCCTAGGCAGAGCACTTCAGTCTGGCCTGGGAAGGGTCTTCCCTACAGAGCACCCATAGCACTCTCAGAAGGGAGCCTGCACAGGGCCTGGTACAAATCAGTGTCACCCAGGCTCCAGCGCATGCTCAGCCTCCTCCCATCCCGTGAGTCACCAGGGCAGAACAAGGCTGTGCGAAAGGATTTCCGATCTCAGGAAAAAGGCAGGACTAGACTGGCCTAAAAAGGACGAGGTTTCCTGTATAATTCTGACTTTCAGTGCCTGCCACAGCAGATCCCTGATGGATCCTGGCTTCTTTGGAGACAATCTGTTAGCCTCTAGCCTTCCTTCTTTCCCCATCTCCCTCCCTCACGCGCATGTATCCCATACAAATCCCCGGGAGTCACTGGTCTGCTAGTCCACCCCACCCCAGGTCCCTGTCCCACAAAGACGCCAAGGCCCACCCGTAACTGCCCACCTCCCTGCCTTTCAGCCGTGCAGCCCGGACTCCAGAAACACAAGTCAGGAGCACAGGGCCACGCAGAGCCTCCCGTTCCCGGTGACCTGCAGCCCCAAACGACACTTCCTAGTGTGCTCCACACGTACGACTGGTGAGACCCTTCCAAAGAAACAAGCCGGATAGATCCAGCCTCCCTTGCTGAGACCCCGGGCCCCCAGAGCTCCCCGGCTACTTACGACGTGCAGTCTTTGATGCAGTCTGAGCAGTTCCCATCCTTCAGGTGGCACGCCGCTCGGTTGGAGTACAGAACACTCTCCTCCTCAGGGTCTGAAGAGCCTGCCCAGGGCCGGGCAGAAAGGACAAGAGCTCATCAGGCCGGGAAATGGACACCTCGGGACCCGCGATGCATTTCACGCCCGGAGCTCTATGGGCTAAGGGACTGTAACCTGACCAAGCTCACTGGTCCGATGGGCCGCTGCTGCCACGGGGAACCGACCACTGCTCACTCACTGACTTCTGCGCTACACTCAGTACCAGGCAAAAGATGAGCACGGAACAGCTGGCTCCTGCCTCAAAGAAATCCATGCTGTAACTGCTTGTGTGATGGTGAACATGTGTCTGTGTGTGTGAATTTTATCACAAAAAGCATGGAAACCTGGTAAAGACACGAACTCACACACTCGATAAAAGGACTGACCACGGGCGGTGCTGACCTGACAGGCTCATTCAGCCTGGTCAAGCCAGAAAGGACTTCGCCCGACCGGCGATCATGAACTGGGTCTGATGGACTACGGAGAAGTGCACCAGGGCGAGATCCAGGATATCCAGTGGGGAGGGGAACGATCAGACCCTCTTCCAAAGCAGAGCTCCCCCTCAGGAATCACAGAGGCTCAAATCCATCAAGTAGCCACGAGTGTTTTTTTTTTTTTAAAGGTAATTTGCAAGCACTTCATACCTGGCACCTTAGGGCCCATCCTCCTGCAACCTGCTTTTTCCCCTATGTGTCATGTTCCCAGGCAGATATCTGATATTGTTTGTTCAATACCAATAATAACCTGATTACCAGGTTTTCTTATTTTACCAGGCCCTGCGACAGAAAGTACAGAGATACGTAAAAATACATCCTTGCCCTTAAGGACCAAGCATAGTATTCAAAACCTGCCACCTGAGCAGGCGTTTGGCGTGGCAGTTAAGCCACCGCTTGGGAAGCCTGCACGCCAGACTGGAATGCCAAGTTCGAGTCCTGGCCACTCTGCTTGTGATGCAGCTTCCTCTCAGTGTGCGCTCCGGGAGGCAGCAGGTAAATGCCCAAGTAGCTGAGTCCCTGCCACCCACGTGGGAGATCCCAGCCCTGGCTGTCGCAGGTATTCGGGGAGTGAACCAACAGTTGAAAGATGTTCCTCTTTCTCTGCCGTTAAAATAAAACAATTTTAAAACAACCCTGTAATTGGTCTCATGTCCAGAGCACTGTGGCTAAGAAACAGCAGCTGGGGGTGGGGTGGGGTAGAAAGGGCATCAGAACTAACAGCTCAGCCTATGGTCCTGCGTAGGTCACTCAACCCCCCCAACAGTGAGTGTTCGCCTACTGTGAGGGCATCGCTCCCCAGCCTTACTGGAAGGGTGTCAGGTCCCTGTGTTCCTCTTAAGACTAAGGAAACAGGCCGGCACCGCAGCCACTAGGCTAATCCTCTGCCTGCGGTGCTGGCACACAGGGTTCTAGTCCCGGTCGGGGTGCAGGATTCTGCCCGGTCGCTCCTCTTCCAGGCCAGCTCTCTGCTGTGGCCCGGGAGTGCAGTGGAGGATGGCCCAAGTGCTTGGGCCCGGCACCCGCATGGGGAGACCAGGAGAAGCACCTGGCTCCTGGCTTCCGATCAGTGCGGTGCAACGGCCGCAGAGTCCATGGGGGGTGGGGGGGGTGAACCAACGGAAAAAGAAGACCTTTCTCTTTGTCTCTTTCTCACTGTCCACTCTGCCTGTCAAAAAAAAAAAAAAAAAAAAAAAAGACTAAGAAAACTGATCAGAGAAACCAAGTTACCTAGTAAACCAGTACCAGGACAATAACCAAACTCCGCTAAAACCAGACACCAGGCCAGCTCTTATGGAGGCCCAGAATGAAGTCAGACAAGAGCACCAGCTTTTCCAGGCCAAACGGAAACGGCAGACACGCTAACAGCTCAGACGCCTCAGCAACTTCAAGTGCGCTGACATGAGCTTTATTTCAAAGGCAGAGTCAGAGAGAGAGAAGTCCTCCATCTGCTGGTTCACTCCCCAGACGGCCACAGTGCCTGGAGACGGGGTGAGGAGCTTCTTCCGGGCCTCCCACGTGGGTACAGGGGCCCAAGCACCTGGGCCATCTTCCACTGCTTTCCCAGGTGCATTAGCAGGGAGCCGGCAGTGGCCGCGACGCCCCAACATCGCCCCTACTTCTCTCTTTAAAATCCTCCAGTCGCAGGGATAAAATCCAAACTCCTTCCCGGTGCTTAAAACACCCTCACAATAAGGTTCTGCCCACACAACTCAGCCCGCGTCCTCGCGATCCCTCCCAGGCTTTGACTGCTGGCAGGCGCCCTGCGCGTTCCGTCGGGGGGCTTCCCTAACCGCAGGTCCCTGCACCCCGAATGCTGAGCGCCCCCACCCTCGCGCCCCCACCCCGCTCCCTAGCCGGCCTTCGGCCCTGTCTGAAGGGGCTCCCGGTCGGCTCCATCACCAGTCCTCCCCCCAGCCGCCGCACACGAGTTTAAGAGTTTGGGGTCCACACCGACCCAGCCCCCACAAAACTCGAACGCGCGGTCCTGGAGGGAGAGCACCCCCGCCCCGCCCCCGGTCTCGCTACACGGTCGGCGCCCACCAGTAACCGAAAAGCGAGCAGCCGCGGGGCAGGGGGCTGGCAAGGGTCGACAGGGCGGTTAGAGGGCGGGCGCACAGAAAGGGCCGAGGAAGTTTCTCGTAGGCAGCCGCGCGGAGGAGGGCGGCGCGGCGCTCGGCCGCTGGGAAGGCAGCCCGGGAGGGCAGGGAGAGGGTGGGCGGCGGCGGGGCGGGGGTTGGGGAGACTTGGGGGAGAGGTCGAACCTCGAGCCTGCAGCGCCCGCAGCGCGCGGCCGTAGAGCGCGGAGGCCTCGGCGTACTGGCCGTTGCGGAAGCACTGGTTGCCGGCGGCGCGGAGCCCCTCCACGGAGTCGGGGGGTTTGGGGGCCATCCCCGGCCGGCGAGTCGGGGGAGCCCGGCTGCCCGCTCCGGTCCTGAGGAACAGCTTCCGGGCGGAAGCTCGCGCGGCAAGCAGTTCAGCCCGCGGGGGCGGCGCCTGCGCGAACGGGAGGCGCCTGCGCGAACGGGAGGCGCGGCGCGCCCTGCCCTCTGCGCGTGCGCAGCTTGCACCTGCGCGCCTCGGGCGCCCTGGCGAGCTGGAGTTGTGTTGGGCCCGGCAGGTGTCGCCGAGCGCGGGAGGCTTTGTCCTGCCCTCAGGGAGGCCCGACCGCGATCCACGCGGGCCCAAAGGACCCACTCATTTCATGATGCGATTTCCCGTTAGGAAAACAAAACAGGTTAAAGCAGTAGAAAGTGCCTACCTGACGGCTATATTAAGGAAGGGAGCGAGGGAAGCCAGTAATTGCGCTGAGACTAGCGATTTAGGGAATGCTGATGTGGCAAGGACAAAGGCCCTGGGGCCAGAAAGCATCTGGGACCTGGTGCGCTGTTCACACTGATTTAATAAGCAGGGTGAAACGAACAGTTGAACAGTTTGGATATTTGTACTAAAACATAACAAACGTCTAAACATCATATTACTGAACAGGAAGTTGTTCCGATACATGCAGTTTAATACTGTTTCCAACAAGTTTCAAATAGGCGGTAGACTGTCCAGCAAATTGAACGCTTGATGCAGTAAACGGATGCGCAGAAAGGCCAATGGGTGAAGATCTTTCACAGAGGGTGACACGTGTTTTATTTCCAGCCTCACCTGACCTCACTCTATGTCCCCCACAATACTCGATTAAAAAAAAGAAACAGCTGCTGGTTGCTACCTGCACATAGAAGCTCTTTCTCTCGCCTCCTACCCTCCCTCTGCTGGTGGGAATTCCTTTCCACACTCCTGGAATTCCTTTCCAAACACTCTTCTCTGGCCTCATCCTCAATCAACTTAAAATGTTCTACTCAAACATCATCTCTGAGAGCCTTTTCGCCTCCACGTTCCTCCCAGCTCCCGAGATCTATCCTTAATTTAGCATTTATCAGTGCGTGGTGGTCAGGATGTGGGTTCTCTTTATCACCCTAAGCTCTAATAGGTTCTAGCACCCAGCATCAGGTTTGTTGTTAACAAAGCACTGGTCTCTTTGTCCAGGGACTTACAGTTACAATTACCTGTACAAACCTTTAACTCCACCAGACTGTAAGCTTTCCAGGATTGGGTGGCTGTTCCACTGACTCCCCCCGGCCAACACAGACCCCACACAGAAGGAGGCACGAGGTACTGCGGTAGGTAGTGAAACCAGCACACCTCTTTGTGAGACACTCAACGGCCCCCATCTTACTTCCAGAAGCCTGAATTCTGCCTGAGATTTTTCCAGGCTTGGGAGATGAATCAGGATCGTGTGAAGCAAAACAAAAAATTGTCATTCTCTTTTGCCAGTGATTGGTTAAAGCATGAGCATGTGACACTCATCTTGGCAACCAGATAGAAGGGAGGCTGCTGGGTGCCATGGGAAAGGTTTTCGTCCCTAGAAGAAAGAGGTACAGGACCAAATTGTCTTTTTTGTTCTTATTCTGCTTTGCGTGGTGCTGGATTAAGGATGTAATACCTGGAGGTGTAGTAGCCATTTTGCAACTTTAGGGCAATGAATACAAGTATGAAAAGCCAGCCTACTGAGTAGGATGGGAGAGGAAAGATGAAATTGACACTGCTGAGTTACTGAATCAACTCCAACTGCTGACTTCTAGACTTAAGTACCTAGACTTAAGGTCTTCTATCTGCTGGTTCACTCCCCTCATGGCTGAGCCAGTCCAGTCAGGAGCCTGGCACTCCATCTGCATCTGGAATGTGGGTGCAGGGCCCAAGCACTCAGGCCATCATCTGCTGCCTTTCCAGGAGCATTAGTAAGGAGCTGGGTCAAAGTCGAGTAGCCAGGACTCAAACCTGCCCGCAGAGCAGGAGGCAGCTTAACCCGCTGTACCACAATGGCAGTCCTGCTGGTATTTATTTTCAAAAGTGGGCATCAATCAGAGATGTCCTTCATGAAGGAAAATTCCAGTGGGCAGCGGGGCTGGAGAATAAAAAACCGAGAGTGCAGGGAGAAGAGAAGTGCTGGGGATTGCAGAAGTCAGGAGCGACCCCCCGAGGAGGAGGAACCCGTGATGGCTGCCTGAGCTTTGAAGAAACTCTTCTCGATCTTTTTTTCCCCAGGTTCCCACTGCCATTTGTATGCATTTCTAATAGAGCAGAGTGCCAAATAGAACATGGATTTTGTGGGGTCAGTCCTGGGTTCTTCCTAGCTGTGTCTATGTGAGTCTCAGCTTCCTTATCTGTGAACTGGGGATAATTCTTACTCATACTTCAGATGGCTGTGTTGAGGACTAAGTGGAAGTCTAGGATTGTGTCTGGCACAGGGTAGCTTCTCAGTAAATGTCTTCCTCTTAGGTCAGGGGAACGCTGCCCTATCCCCTGCCGGGAGCACACGGGGTGCCGTGCTTGGGTGGCCCTGAAAGCTAGTTGTTCAGGTGTGGTGTAGGTGCTGTATTCTGGGATAAGCAGGACAATCACAGAGGTTGCTCTGTGTCTAAGTTCTCTGCTGGACCTGCCATTTTCCTAACACTTATTGAAGGGGTAGCTTGCACAATCGTGAGAGTGGGAACTGGAGCTCCGAGTGGAGACAGCAGTCTCCAGGTCCAGCGAGAAATGAGCTTGGCTGCCCAGTTTGGTGTGCAGCCTCTGGAGTCAAATCCATGTGGATTTAAATCCTCAAACTTGTACAACTGTATGACACCGAGGGAAACTATTTCACCTCTCAGCTCTTATGAAATAGGAATAGTATTATTTATAGGACTGTTAGTACTAAATGAGTTACTACTTAGTAACACTGACAGTGTAGTAAGCACTGTCAAATAAGGATATAAATATAATGCTGGTGATAACCTTTCAGGCTTCGTATGCAGATTAAATGAGGTAATAGATCAAGTCAGCCAAGTGTCTATAAAAGCCATTTTGGGGGCTACCGTTGTAGCACAGCGGGTAAAGCTGAGGCCTGCAACAGCCAGCATCCCATATGGGAGCCAGCCAGTTCGCGTCCCCGCTGCTCCACTTCTGACCCAGTTCCCCTACAATGGCCTGGGTAAAGCAGCAGAAGATGGCCCAAGTGTTTGGACCCCTGGCACTCCCGTATTAGACCTGGAAGAAGCTCCTGGCTTTGGCCTAACCCAGCCCTGGCAGTTGCAGCCGTCTAGGGAGGGACCCAACAGACGGAAGGTCTCTTCCTCTAACTCTGACTTTCAAATGAATAAACCTTAAAATCATTCTACTAATTCCCACGATATTTAAAAAATAAACAGTAGCCATTTTCATGTCTGCAGACCCAAAGGTGAGGCTGTTTAGAAAAAGGGTGGAGCAACCTGTGGGTTGGCGCTCTGTCACAGCCAAGGAGAGGATGTGCAGGGGACCATCTGGGACCCGATACGATCAGTACAAAGACGTCCAGGCGCCACCGCAGCGGCATAGGCTCCGACAAATCGTTCAGAACTGGGCTTACGAATCAACAGTTCTAATCAAGTCCGCGCCTCGCCGGCAGCCTCAGTATCTCGGGCAAGAGATGCGGGGGCAATCCGAGGCCGAGGTGGCTTCCCGAGTACCCAGCGTCGCGCACAGCTTGCAGCCACACAGCACACACCGCCAGGAGGAGCCTCCGCAGCTTCGCGGTTCCGGGTTCGCGCCCCGTCGCGACACGTGACTCACGTCCAGCACCACGTGACCCCCACAGCGTCCCCAGCGCCGCCCCCGCGCTCTCGAGCCGCGCGCTGCTTCCGGTAGGGGCGGAAAGCGGAAGTGTGGGAGGGTCTGCGGGGCGGGCCTGGAGAGGTCCCGGGGAGGATGGAGTAGTGCGCGGGGCTGGGCGGCTGCCGGCAGCGCCATGGAGACGGTGCAGCTGAGGAACCCGCCGCGCCGGTGAGGGGCCAGGGGCCAGGCGGGGGGGCATGGCGACCGAGTGAGGAAAAGGCGGGAACTGGCTGAGGGGAGACCCCTGTGTGGGCGGGAAAGGACCAGCGGGCGAGGTGACCCGGCTGATGGGGCACCTGCTGGGGTGGGAGGGGGACGTCTGGCGGGGGGGGGGGTCCGACTCAGGGAGCGCCCACTGGAGCGGGTAAACGGGGGCTGGCCGGGGAGGGGGGAGCACTCGCTGTGCGGGACTTTGCCGAGGAACGCGGCGCAAGTTAGGGGGAGCCCCGGCTGAGGCCAGGGACCACTCGGGACAGCTGTCCTAGACGGGGCTCGCGGGGGTGACGGGGAATGCCCGCCTGGGAGCAGGAGGGCCTCCGAGGGGTCTGGCTGAAAGGCTCGATCGAGAGGGAGCAGGGAGGAAGCCCGGGCCCTGAGTCCCGCCGGAGGGGCGCAGTCCGGGGGCGAGCCATTGGGCGGAAAGCTTTGCGAGTGTGGCCGGGGAGGGGTCGTGGCGGCAGCGCCTGGGGGCTCCCGGTGGTGCCCTCGCCCTGGCGGGATGCTAGCCAAAGTGCCCTCTTAGTTTTTTTCCCGCATCCTTTGAAGCCCTTCGAAATCCAGCGTTAGCATGTCGGTAAGGAAGTAAGAGGATATTTTCCAGGGTGGGCAGACTGAGAGCCAGAGGAGTTGAGACGCATGTGTGTTCGCTGTTTTTGCTCTGAGTCACTGGAAGCTTCTGTGGTTTTACCTGGGATGGCTTTAGGTCAAGAGCGGGGAGGTGGCTGGCGCTGGGTGCACGTGTAGGGCTGATTTCCCTTGTGGATACCCGGGTCTTAGGCCGTCCCGCCCCATCTGGCGAGAAGCGGGGGGCAGAGACCCAGAGTCTGCTTCTCTGGGGTGCCCGTGGCGCTCGCTTGTTTCACCGAGACATCTGACTTCCTGTAGCAGAATGAGCGCTAAAGTAGGAAGTGCTCCGTGTGTGAGAGTGTGGGGCAACCGAGAGGTGAAGAAGGGAAGGGACGGACAGCCCGGGCAGCGCCCTTGGGGGCCCGCATCTAGAAGGCAAGTAGGCGGCTCGGAGGGGCTGGTGATCCCCTGAGTGTCCTATGCTGAGATTGTAATAGCAGTGCCTAGTATTGCGCCCAGCGCTCAGGGGGTGCCCGGCGCCGTTTTAAGTGCTTTCCGTTTGATTCTGATCATTTTTGAACATGAAAATGGTAATTTCATGTGGTTCAGTTTCTTAGTGACAGGTTGGATCTTCACAGTCCCATGAGGCAGGTTTTCCTACATGCCTGTTTTACAGATAATACAACGGAGGCATAGAGATGCTGGTGATTTGCCCGAGGCCCCTTATCGTAAGAGGCAGAGCTGGGATCCTGGTATCCAGGCGGTTTGGTCCAAAGTCTGCTGTTAAAGTGCCTCACTGGAAGCACCCCTGTGTCACAGGTCCTTGTGTGTGTTAACAGGTGCTCACTCCAGCACCATAGTGAGCCACTTACAAATGTGCACTACTTACGCTCCTTTCTGAAATACATTCGTTCCTTCTCCTTGGATTCCTTCTCTGAGACCTTTGTTTAATTGAAAAGAGGATTAGGGATCTTGAGTTTTGCTTCTCCCTGTGCCTTTGATTATATAATCTTCGGGCAGAGGAGTAAATCTTTTTGCTTTTTGACATGCTTATTCTCTCTCTCTCTCTCTGTTTTTTTTTTTTTTTTTTTTTTTTTTTTTTTTTTTTTTTTGACAGGCAGAGTGGACAGTGAGAGAGAGAGACAGAGAGAAAGGTCTTCTTTTGCCCTTGGTTCACCTTCCAATGGCTGCCGTGGCCGGCGCATCACGCCGATCCGAAGCCAGGAGCCAGGTGCTTCTCCTGGTCTCCCATGGGTGCAGGGCCCAAGCACTTGGGCCATCCTCCACTGCACTCCCTGGCCACAGCAGAGAGCTGGCCTGGAAAAGGGGCAACCGGGACAGAATCCGACGCCCCGACCGGGACTAGAACTTGGTGTGCTGGTGCCGCAAGGTGGAGGATTAGCCTGTTGAGCCTCGCGCCGGCCAACATGCTTATTCTTGTACCTTTTGGATTTAAAAAATGTACTAAAAGTGCAAGAAGAGAGCATTGCAGGACTGAGTTCTTGAATGACTGTGTCTCCTGCTCATGACTTGGACTTCCTAATTTGCAGCAGGTTAATAGATTTTTGTTTAGTTTTTTAGGACTGCCTTTTATGAGGTATCATGGACGAGCTGTTTTAAGCAGCAGAAAGTTATTTTCTCATAGTTCTGGAGGCTAGAACTCAGAAGTCAAGGTTTTGGCAAGATGGTTTCTTTTTTTTTTTTTTTAAATTAATTTATTTTATTTGAAAGAGTTACAGGGAGAGAGAGAGAGATATCTTGATCAGTTGTCTATCTGCTGGTTCACTCCCCAGATGGCTGCAACAGCCAGGGTAAGACCAGGTTGAAGCCAGGAGCCAGGAGCTCAATCCAGGTCTCCCACATGGGTGTTCGGGGCCCATATACTTGTATCACCCTCTGCTGCTTTTCCCTGGCCATTAGCAGGGAGCTGAATCGGAAGTGGAATAGCAGGGACGTGGACCAGAGCCCACATGGGATGCTGGTGTCACAGGTGGCCTTAGTGCCAGCCTTGGGTGGTTTCTTTTGAGGTCTCTGTCTTTGACTTGCAGATGACTGTCTCCTCCCTGTGTCTTCACGTGGTCTTCCCTCTGCTGCTGTGATCTGGTCTTGTCTTACAAGGAAACGGATTATACAAGGATACTTCAGACATCTTGTGGGAAGAACTGCTTGGGGCTCAATGTTTTTGCACCACAGTAGACTTATCTTTTAGTTTCATTATTCATGAATTTGTTGAAGTACCCTCATGTTGGATTAGGGCCTGCCCATTTAACCTCATTTAACCATAATGGTATCTTTAAAAGCCCTTTCTCTATACATAGTCACATTCTGAAGTACTGGGAGTTAGGACTTAAAACATGATTTGGGATGTAGGGGAACACAGTTTCAGTTTTGTTAATTTTATTTCATCAATTTGTCTTTATTTCTTTTATAACCCATATCAGATTCTGTGTGGAAGGAAGGATGGACATACATAAATAAATTGAATCTTAGGGCAGTTGCGAGGTGGAAGAAGGGATTTGAGAATTAACCACGCCTGAGTGACTACTTGATAAATGCCATCATATAAGTGTCTTTACAGAGATTCGGATGGCGTGTGTTTCTAACAACCTGGATACAGGAAATATACTTTGTGTTCATGAGTTTGACATTTCTGTGTGGCTAAGTGGATGATGATAGATTTGTATCTTACCTAGGCACTGATGATTTGTAAAAAGTGTATTGCCATTAGGTAATGGTGTGGGGGAAGGTGTAGTGTGCATTCCTGGGATGCTGGCTGTCGTCATGGCCATCTGAGTTGGGAGAGAAGCATCTCTCAGGTCTGGTCTGTGAATGCTGTATTGGCCAGGCCTGTTCAATTAAGAACAAGCCCTGAAACTGCATAGGATGTTGGGAAGTCGCATCTGAGAGAGCAGCAGCAGCAAGTCAGTTTGTTTTGGTAACAGTGGTTGTTCTGTGAAGACTCATGTTATACAATGTCATTAAGAGTCATTTCTCAAAAGATTTTCCATAAAAATTTTATTTGCTGATAATTCAGGTGTACTGGATTACAAAATGAAATTCTGTTTGATTTTGCTAACTCACAGAGGTTGATGATAAAGATTTTGATTACCATCATTACATTCGTTAATCCCCAGTAAGTATTCTTTGACTGCCTCTTGGTTGTCAGTCACCAGAGATGGAAGGTTCTCTTAAGTTTACATTGTTTTAAATAACTCCAGATCAAAACCAAACAAAAACCCGTTTAGATTGTTCCAAAGAAGCATCCGAGCAGGCATATGAAGTTCGTCAAAGTTATCGGAGGCCTGCAGCCGGCTCTCATGGCAGTAGCAGTTTCCTTTGTCGTGCTGTGGTCTCTAGAGTAGCTGAAGCAGTGAGTTTTGCTTTCTGTAAACCACAAAGAGTAAATGCTTAAAAGAAACACATTTGATCTTCCTTTATATAAGCTGTTTATAAAACTTTATTTATGCTTGAGAAATGAGGTATCCTCCATTGTTTACACAGTTAAAATGTAGGGCTTTACCAAAAAAGAAAAAAACAAAACAAAACAAAAAACCCCTGGCATATGAGATGCCCTTTCTGACTTCTGATTTCGCAGAAATTTCAGTTCTGAAGTTTAAGAAGTTTCATTTCAATCTTTTTTGTTTTGAATCTGGGAGTTTTTATGATGTCACTGGAATTTAATTTTTAGGACCTTTTGATTTTCAAAGGTCAATGTGGTCATTTTATCCAGTTAATATTCATGTTAAGTTGGTTACTGATTTTGAACAGTTCTGTTCTCTAGCATACAGTCTTTGATATTTGTGAAGTTAGGTAGATTTTCCTTTTGAGATCAGTGTTTTTTGGTAGCTACAGTTGATGTGGTCAAAGGCTTTTTTTTTCTGATTTCTCTGTTTTCTTTAGGAAAGTACATATTTGTGTGTGTTTTTAAATTCAAGTCTTATAAGAATTAGTATTGTCTAAATAGTTTAAACCTTTTTCTATGCCAAGAAATCTCCAGTGTGACTACTTCCATATTTCACCATTTCCTGACCTTTCTTTTCTTTGTTGTCCTTTGTAGTTTCAGGAAGTCATTGTGTAGCTGTTACACACACACACACACACACACACACTCCTTAGCAAAGCACTTCAAGCCTGTTAATAATTTCAAGAGTTTTAACAAATGTTAATTTATAACATCTGATGTTACAGTTGTCTGGCATAGTCAGAAAAATCTGACCTATCTGGAAGTTGCAAACAGCCATGCACCTTTGATTTTTGGGATAAGTCAAGGTTCATATCTGCTCTTGGGAGAGTCTTTGTGAGATTGAAATTCCCAATTGCCTAGTTATGTTTCATGTTTGATCAAGTCTAAACATATACTTTCTACTTGCTGTTTTGATGATACCTATAGAATTTGTATTTTGACGGAATTACCCAAACTTTGCTAATAGGAAACAAAGATGATCTGTTTTCTTTGACCACCAGTCTTAATTCATAGTTAACTTTACACTAAATATGTTTTCTGAAGAGAATAGTTGTTTTAATTCATGGAATCCCAATATTCAAGTGGATTTTAAAGAATATAGCTTGGGTCAGCATTGTGACATAATGGGTTAAGCTGCTCTGCAATGCTGGCATCTCATGTGGGCATCCGTTTAAGTCCCAGCTGCTCTACTTCCAGTCCAGCTCTCTGCTAATGTGCCTGGGAAAGCAGCAGAAGGTGACCCAAGGGCTTGGACCCCTGAACCCACGTGAGAGACCTCGATGAAGCTCCTGGCTTCAGCCTAGTCCAGCCCTGGCCATTGCAGCCATTTGAGGAGTGAACCAGCAGATGGATGACCTCTGTCTCTCTCTCACTCTTACTCTGCCCTTCAAATAAATAAAGAAATAAATCTTTGAAAAAGAATATAGCTAATGCTTGAAACCATTCTGCAGCATTTCAGCCACATGACAAATTTTTGGTTTTAATTTTTCCAACAATGGGGAACTAAGGACCTCTTAAGGCAACCTAAAGCATTGTAGGACAACTTTTATTGTTAGAAAATTCTTATATGTGTTGGAGTAAAATCTGGCTCTTGGCAGCTCTCCACCTTCTGGTCCTGATTTTGCTTATCGTGGTAACCCAGAACAAGTGGAATCCCTCCACAGAGCAGTCCTTCAGAGTCCCCTAGAAATTTCTTAGTTTGCTTTTGCTTTTATTTACTAGTGAGACTTTGTAGAGAAATTCCTAGACTACTAATTGCAAAATAAAGTATTTTCTGTTCTAGTTCCTAGCAAGTAAAGTGTATCTTGTGTTTATATTTTCTTTATTCACAGGCAGTTGAAAAAGTTGGATGAAGACAGTTTAACCAAACAACCAGAAGAAGTATTTGATGTCTTGGAGAAACTTGGAGAAGGGTGAGTGTAGAGAAAACGGAGATAGACCAGTGGATCCCAGTGTTTTTCCTATCCCAGGCCAGGGGAATATGAACCTTTGTCATGTCAATGATCCTTGTTACCGTGGCTCCAGGCAGGGTAGGAGGTACTGTACTTCTTGAAATGCCCTTTCCCCTTTACCCCAGTCACTGTTGTGGTCAGATCTAGTGATTCCCAGTCTATAATGCCAAGGACATCTGTTTTCTTTCTTGTAGATTTTATAGTTTGTATGATTTTAATTGTTTAATAGCATTTATTAGAGTATAATTCATTCAAAAAGTTTTTCTAATCAGATGTACTTTTATTTGCTGCTCATAGCTTTTAATAAAAATATTAATTTATTTATTTGAAAGGCAGAGTTTTACAGAGAAAGAAGCAGAGACAGAAAAGAGAAAGAAAGAGAGACTCTTAACCCCCCAAATGGCCACAATAGCCAGAGCTGGGCCAGTCTGAAGCCAGGAGCCAGGAGCTTCTTCTGGGTTTCCCTTGGAGATGGCAGGAGTCCAAGGACTTCAGCCATCTTCCACTATTTTCCTAGGCATATTAGCTGGATTGGAGTGGAGTAGCTAGGACTTGAACCAGCACTCATATGGGATTCTGGCATCTCAGTTGTGGCTTTACGTGCTATGCCACAATGCTTGTCCCTGCTTATAGCTTCTGACCAATGTGCAGTAACTAGTTTCAATAAAAAAATAGAATTTAGCATTTTAGTTATTGTAGCTTTGTGAAATGCAGGAAATAAATTAAGGAATGTAATTACCTTTTCAGCTTATTAGGAGATCTGGAATTCCAGGCTTAGAACCAGTGGACTTTCTGAAATATAGACATATGAATGAATTTATCAAATACTGTGGAAATAATATTTAATAATAGATAGTTGTCATCTTTGACTTTAATGTTACAATAAGGGTTACATGATAATTTTTTGCATTTTTACATATCATTTTAATTTATTAAATCCTGTGTATTTATTTTTTCTTATTTAATAACCAGGACACTAAAACAGTAGGGACCCCCTTTCTTAAGATTTTATTGTTAATTTTTGAATACTAGATTCATATTATTCAATAAGTCAAAAAGCATAAAAGTGCCTACAATTAAAAAAAAACTGACCCCTGCATTTCTGTCTTAGCTCCCTGGAAGCAACCAGTGTTGTAGTTTTTTGTGTATTTTTCAGAGAGAGAGTTTATACATATGTAAAGAATCATGTGTGTGTACCTCTGTGTGTGTGTGTGTGTACCTCTGTGTGTGTGTGTGTGTGTGTGTGTGTGTGTGTATTCTTAATCCCTTGGGAGTATGTCTGGTTCAAGAGAATATCTGACATACTCGTGTTAACTTTTAAAAATACACTTTTAATGTTTGTATGTTCTTTAAAATCAGTTCTTAATGTGTTACTTGGTTATTTTAGTTTTGGTGTTATTTGTGCTTAGTACAGATCTACAGTTATGTTAAACCCAATCCTGGAATACGTGTAATAGTTTGTCATTGAAAAGCCTTAGTTAATAATCTTCTTGTAAGTTGAAAAAAAATGCTCTTTGAAATCAAGCAAGAAATCAAGCAGAGAGGGCAAGAGAGAGATGACACCAGCTGTGCTGCCAGGCCAAGTCCAAGATGAATCTGAAGACTGCAGTTGACTGACATCATTAAAGGTATGGAGAAGTGACGGTTCCACTACATCTCTTGCCTGCCATTTTCAGTCTTAGCCTGACATCTTTTTCCTTGAGGCAATGAGCCCCTTAACCTTAGAGCAGTTGTAAGTTATATACTTGTGATAAGCTAAAGACTGGTAGACTAGATAATTTTTTTATGAAAGTACATTCATTTTTAATGAAATTCATTTCATTTTAATGAAAGTATATTACAGTAATAAGAATATACATTCTGCAGTCATACAGACTTGAATTAAATCCTTGCTGTACTCTTATTAGTTATAATGAACAAGTAAACTTGAGCAAATTGATTCATATTTTGAAGCCTCAGATTCTCACCCATAAAGTGGGGATACAAATAGTGTCTACTTCATTGAATTGCTGTAAGAATTTCTTGGAATAATAGAAATAAAGTACTAAAGACCATGCTTGTGACATAGTGTTCATTAAGTTCCAACTGTTATTATTTTAAGTATATCAAATGGAGTGTTTTCAGATCTCATGTTAAATCAGTTCTAAATCTTAAGTCTTAAAATATAATTAGGTTTTCTTAAGGTGACTGGAGTGATTGGGTTTGGGAAATATCAAAAGATACCAATAGAAAATATATGAGGATTATAATGTAAGAAAAAACTAAGCTAATTATTATTATTATTTTTTTAATTGTGTTTTAGATCTCTGGATGTCTTCAAGGAACTCAGAGATTTCCCTGTGACATCACCAGGAAGAAAACAGTAACAGCCTCAGGCCTTTTTTCTCTTGCTATCACCGTATTGCTCTTTTAAATGATAGCACAGAGCTTGGATTTTTGTCACCTTTACAGAACAAACCTGAGCAAGCATCATGTAACTAGAAGTATCCTGAAGATCGTAACTGCACCTCCTTGTCAAACACAACTGCTATGCCATCCTTAAGTTGATATGGAGAATGAATGGCTTGTGCACTCTCACTGACCTACGTCTTGAAATGTACTCTGGCTAAAGAACTTTTCTGGAGATATGTTCGTTCTGGGTTTTGAGGAATTGTGTGTATCTGTGGTGGAGTAAGCCAAAACTCTAAACCCAGATGAATGCAGAGCACTTGGAAAATGTTTGGCACTGGAGCCTACCACCTTTTTCTTTATATTATATATGTACCTTTTTTCTTTTTTTAAAGATTTATTTATTAATTTGAAAGAGTTACACAAAGAGAGAAGGAGAGGCAGAGAGAGAGAGGTCTTCTATCCGCTGGTTCACTCCCCAGACGGCTGCAACGGCTGGAGCTGCGCCGATCCGAAGCCAGAAGCCAGAAGCTTCTTCTGGGTCTCCCACAAGGCTGCAGGGGCCCAAGGACTTGGGCCATCTTCTGCTGCTCTTCCAGACCATAGCAGAGAGCTGGATCATGAGTGGAGCAGCCGGGACTAGAACTGGCACCCATATGGGATGCTGGCACTACAGGCAGTGGCTTTACCCAGTACGCCATAGCGGCGGCCCCATAAGTACCTTTTACACATTGACATATTTCAGTTTTTGGCATAGGATGCTTGCCCGTAATTTCGTTTCCTTCCTTCCTTCCCTCCTTCCCTCCTTCCTTCCCTCCTTCCTTCCCTCCTTCCTTCCCTCCTTCCTTCCTTCCTTCCTTCCTTCCTTCCTTCCTTCCTTCCTTCCTTCCTTCCTTCCTTTATTTTATTTTATTTTATTTTATTTTATTTTATTTTATTTTATTTTATTTTATTTTATTTGAAAGACAGAGTTACAGAGAGAGGCAGAGAAAGAGAAAGAGGTCCTATGGTTTCATAGCTAACGAGTGATGATATTAAGACTTGCACTAGATTAGTTTGGCCTCAAATACTGTATTATTTCCATTAGCCTACATTGATTCTGCATTGATCCTTGCCTTGTATGGCTCGTGTAAAACACCTACTTCATCAAATTTATTTTTTGCCAGTTAAAATTCACTGAATCATTTAGTTTTTGTTCTAGAGAATCAGGTCTAAAGGTACTTATTTATAAAAGAGCTTGAAGAAGAGCTGAATGAATTCTTTTATCTCCTCCACAAATCATCATAAATGCAAGATGTAGAATCATGAGTCTTAGTTGTTCATATGAACTATTGGTGTTTTCTTTGCTATCAAGATAGCATAGGAGAGGTATGAAGACTATTTTGGTCAAGATTTCTGGGTGATCCCAGGCAGAGATCTCTCCATTCTCATAATTATACTGAAAATTAATTGTTTTAAATGTAAGGATTCAAAGCCCACTGTGGATAGGGAAAGAAAAGGTTGTATAATAATGAGAGGAAGGAAAAGCATGCCCTATACTTACTAGGAGATTGCACTGGACTTCCTGCATGAAGTTGTGGGCTGAGACCAGCCTCCTCATCTGTAAACTCATGCTAAAGTAAGTTTGCCGATTACACTAGAAAGTGCTATTTGCTTGTGAAGAAAAAGCAAAGATACAGATCTGACAATAGAAACTGGGCCTGTACTGTATTCAGGTATAGTATCTTGAAGGGCAACCCCATCCCCACAGTTCCCATATTTCTATTGTAAGACCTGTTTAAAGTTGTACGGCCCAGATGAGTGGGCTGAAGAAACCAGAAACCACCTGCCAGTATTGTATAGAAGAAAATCATTCAAGATGAAATAAAATCATACAGAGATATCCGCTGTCAAGAGATAATCAGCAGATCTAACAGATAGGAATGCACAACTAAAGAAATAGAAATAATGGAACAATCTGTCAAGACTTTGAATATACTTGTAATAACATCCTTGAATGATTACAAGATTATTAACATGAACAGTTAATCCAGTACAAAATTAAAGATTGAGAATCTTGACAATGAAAACTATAATAATTGAAGTTTTAAATGTCTAATAATTGGGGAAGCAGTGAGCTAGTTACCTGAAAAGATTTTGTTAATTGAAGGAAATGAGACTGATCACAAAAGGCGCCTATCATAGCATGCAGAACAGAGGGTTACAATGTTGGAAACCCTGAAGACAACATGAAGGTGCCATATAGGTTTAGTAGGAATTCTAGGAGCTATGGAAAGGGATAAAGAGGTGAAATAGTTGAAGAAATAGTGATGAGAACTTTCCATTCTTGAAGAAAGACACAAATCTTCAGGTTGAAGACCTTATAAAGTGCCAAATAAATCAACTCAGCATAAGATTGTAGGATATTAAGAATCAAGAGGAAATCTTTAAAGCTTTGGAGGGATATTACCTATGAAAAATGACGATCAATGAACGCAGACTTCTCAGCAAAGTGTATTCTGGAAGACTGCAGAGAAAGTGCTCAGGGCAAACTATTGGTAAAGAATTCTATATGGCAAAAGTGTCTTTCCAGAGTGAAGGTGTAAATAAATAGGTTGACAAACATGGGATCTGGTTCATCAAGAATGCCTTTGGTTGGGATAACCCAGCTGACAGTGGCTAATCAAAAAGCATTTAATAACTAAGTAACCTGGGAGTAAGGGATTCCAGGAGTAGTTAATTGACGTGATAAAGGTTGGCATCTGGACAGTTCTCAGGAGTTCAAGATAGCTGTTATTAGTTTTAAGGACCACCCCTCACATGACAGTAGCCAACGCAAGAAGAGAATTGGCAGGTGGCAGGTCTTGTCTCAGCAGGGAAGATCTTTCTTAGAAACCCTTTGGCAAAATTCTCAAAATTCATTGGCCAGAACTCACAGAATGGAAAAAAATTCCTGTGCTGGCTTGGATTAACATGATTTATCCATTACAGCGAAGAACATTGCCACGCTAACAGATCAGGATTGTTTTAGCAAAGAAGGAATAGTGATTAGGTCTTCCACACATCATCAGCAGTCGCTTTTCTCTGTCAAAGAAGTATTTGGTGCCATATTTAAGCGACAGTACACTAGTTTTGCAAATGTAAGGGATTCCAATGGAATGGAAGGTTTTTTTGTTTGTTTTAATGTGTTCTGTTTAGACTTTTTTTTAAAAATTTGTTCCTTTTGCTCTTCTGGAAACGGAGAGGGGGAGAGGTGTTTTTTTTTTTTTTTTTTTTTTTTTTTTTTAGATTTATTTATTTGAAAGAGTTACTTGCACAGAGAAAGGAGAGGCAGAGAGAGAGAGAGGTCTTCCATCCACTGGTTCAATCCCCATTTGGCTGCAATGGCCAGAGCTGAGCTGATCCAAAGCCAGGAGCCAGGAGCTTCTTCTGGATCTCCCACGCGGGTGCAGGGGCCTGAGGACTTGGCCCATCTTCTACTTTCTCAGGCCAAAGCAGAGAGCTGGACCGTAAGTGGAGCAACAGAGACTCGCACCAGTCCTTGGGCCCCTGTACCCACGTGGGAGACCTGGAAAAAGCTCCTGGCTCCTGGCTTCAGACCGGCTCAGCTCTGGCTTTTGGGGTCAGTTAGGGAGTGAACATCAGATGGAAAACTCTGTCTGCCTTTCCTCTCTCTGTGTAACTGTGACTTTCAAATAAATAACTAAAATCTTTAAATAAAAAGTTTTGTTACTTTAATAATCAAGCAATTTTTTTTTTAGTTTTTTATTTTTTTTTATTTTTGACAGGCAGAGTTAGTGAGAGAGAGAGAGACAGAGAGAAAGGTCTTCCTTCCATTGGTTCACCCCCAAAATGGCTGCTATGGCCGGCGTGCTGCACTGATCCGAGACCAGGAGCCAGGTGCTTCCTCCTGGTCTCCCATGCGGGTGCAGGGCCCAAGCACTTGGGCCATCCTCCACTGCCTCCCGGGCCACAGCAGAGAGCTGGCCTGGAAGAGGAGCAACCGGGACAGAATCTGGCCCCCCAACTGGGACTAGAACCCAGGGTGCCAGCGCCGTAGGTGGAGGATTAGCCAAGTAAGCCATGGCACCAGCCCAGCAATTTTTTAAAGATTAATTTATTTGAAAGAATTATAGAGGGGAGAGGGAGAGAACACATATTTTCCATCCACTGGTTCACTGCCTAAATGGCCACAATGGCCAGGATTGAGCCAAGCTAAAGCCAAGATAATGGAACTCCATCTGGTCTCCCATGTGAGTAACAGGATTCCAAATATTTGGGCCATTTTCTGCTGCTTTCCCAAAAGAGTATACTTGGTATTATTGCACTGACAGCCTGGATTCCAGTGAAAATGTAATCTGGGTAGGTGATGATAGTGTCTGATTTGATGAGCATAGCTGTCTTATAGTTTGTATTTGTCATTTTACTTATGAACAATTTGAGGCACAAAAAGTTAATAATGTGTTTGTACATGATAGATAATGGAGTCACAATAGGACTCAAAACCTATTTAGATTTTACATATAATGTTATTTATTTATTTGAAAGGCAGAGATAGAGAGAGAGAAGGAGAGAGAGAGAGATCTTCCATTCACTAGTTCACTCCCCAAATGGCTGCAAAAGCTAGGGCTGGGCCATGCCGAAATCTGGAGCCTGGATCTTCTGGGTCTCCCACGTGGGTGCAGGGGCCCAAGGATTTGGGCCATCTTCCTCTGCTTTTCCCAGGCACATCAGCAGGGAGCTGAATTGGAAGTGGAGCAACTGGGACTTGAACCAACATTCATATAGGGGATGCCACACTGCAGGCAGAGGCTTCACCTATGCTGCGGCGCCGACCCCATCTGATGTTTTTATAACCCCCAAATAAAGTGGATAACTGCAATTATTTATTATTTTGATAATAAGCTCTTAAGGAAAGGTGGAACAGAGATAAAATAATTTGTATATGCCCTGTTCACCTCATACAAAAACAGTTTTCATAATTTCTTAAGCATTATTACAAATAAAAAGAAGAAAGACAAGAATGAATGAAGATACTAAAATGAATACAAGAAAACAAAGACCTCTACTTCTATGTGGTACCTCAGTGTAGATGTGAACACACCAGTGTGCTCAGATCTGTGGGTTCAAATCCTGGACTGACCACTTCTCACTTATGTAACCTTGGGCAAATCATGTAACCTCTCTATAAAATAGGAACCTTCTTCATCTTTTTTTTTTTTTTTTTTTCCTTTTTTGGGTAAGGATGAACTGAGATGATGCAGTTTCTTTTTCTTTTTTATAAGATTTATTTATTTTACTTGAAAGAGTTACAGAGAGGCAGAGGCAGAGAGAAGAGAGAGAAGTCTTCTTTCCACTGGTTCACTCCCTAGATGGCTGCAATGGCCGGAGCTCACAGATCCAAAGCCAGAAGCCAGGTGCTTCTTCTGGGTCTCCTGTGTGGGTGCAGGGGCCCAAGCACTTGGGCCATCTTCTACTTCTTTCCCAGGCCACAGCAGAGAGCTGAATCAGAAGTGGAGCAGCCAGGACTTGAACCCGCGACCATATGGGATTCTGACACTGCAGGTGGCGAAACCCGCCATGCCACAGCATCAGCCCAAGATGATGCAGTTTCTAGCAGACACCTGGCACTTAACTGTAATTATTATTTCACAAGTCATTAGCTAAAGTTTAGACGTGAAGTATTTAACACTCCATTTTGTGGTATTTCTCTTGGCAGTTTTTTTCCTCTGAAGTACTTTAGCTATCTCAGTTTTACAAGTGTAGCTAAGTGTGTGTATCTCAGGCATTTAGGGATAAAATTAGGGCTTTGAGTTGCTTGTGTTTTACTACTTTTTATCTCTTGGCTTCTTCTGCTTTTATAAATATTCTCCTTCCTTCGACTGTAGGTCCTATGGCAGCGTGTATAAAGCTATTCATAAAGAGACCGGACAGATTGTGGCTATTAAACAAGTTCCTGTAGAATCAGATCTTCAGGAGATAATCAAAGAAATCTCCATAATGCAGCAATGTGACAGGTAAAGGCAATGGGTTCCTTTGGAAAGAACATGGCTTTGACTTTGCCGTGATTTAGAGCTTGACACCTAGAGACTCATTTACTTAGATATTTTGCAAAAGAGAGACCTCAGTGAAATCAGAATGTATATTCCTTTCAGAAAAATAGGATGAAAAAGTTTGTATGTTTTTGCAGCTAAAGAATTAAAGCTGCTATTTCTGCATAGTCCCTCCCTGCCCCCTTCCCACCCACCCCCACGCCCTCACAGATACCAGGAAGAGGGGCAGAATGTGCCGCTTTTTTTTCTTCTTCCTTGATTATGATCTCTGTTACTTCCTATTGAGAAAACATTTCTGTGGGCAGCTAAGAAATAATTCAAACACTTTTTAGCTCTAGAAATCTTAAAATATCAAATACGCCTATGAAAAGAGAACACTTATTTATCTATTACTATTCTTTCACAAGAAAACAAATGATCCAATCTAAGAATAGTTAAGTATTTTATTTTTGAGGAACTAAGATTCGTCAGATGCTGTAAGCAGGAAGTCAGGCCAAAAGGCAACCACAGAAAAGCGTGTGGTTTGCTCTGAAATTCCGTGACAACATGGGTTGGTCGCTGTAATGGAGCAGGCTTCCCTAGCACTGTTTAGATTTGAGAGAAACAGAGTTGGGCAGTGCCAGCTATAGGCAGTTGGAAGGGGGAAGTAAGAAAGTCTTGAACTGGGAGCAGTATTCGTTCTTCAGACGCCTTTTTGGTCAGCAGATCTTCTTAATGCCTCCGGTGTGTAAAACTTCACCATCATGACAAGTGGAGTGACCCCTCAGGGAGCTTGTCCAGGAGTCCTTAAGGCTCCCAGGTTTGATCTGAATGTGGCCGTTTCTCTTCTCCCTGCCTGCCCTTCTGTTTGGCTGTTTATGTGGTTGCTGCCTATTAGATAACACCCCTGTTTTTCTTGAATGGATTAACAAGGTTGGAGCAGCAATTTTCCTTGTATTCCTTTATAAGAAACATTGTAGCTCTTTGTAGTTGGCCAGCTGGGACTGAGACTATACAGGAGCTGTGTTCCAAACTGGGTGTAGAAATTTCTCTCTAAAGAAAAAAGGTTTTGAAGAGTCTGTTTTATGCTAGGCACTCTGAGGAATACCAAGAAATACAGGGTTGAGTCCATGTGCTTGGGAGTTTATGGAATATTTGGATGGGGCAGGCAAATACTTGCACATAAAATCTGGTCAGCAGTAGAACCTGGTAGAACATATCCTCACAGTAATACATGGGCATTGATTGCCTCATAGAGGCAGTAAATTTTGTAGGAATCTAGGGGAGGGAAAGCACATGTGATCTGTACCTTAGGAGATTTTTTTCCTCATTTCTTCATTAGTACTCATTGTGATTTTGTTTTTGTTTTGTTTTATTGGCTGTCCTTATCATTGGCATGCTTCCCAAGGATGAAGGGCATTTGTAATTTTTTTTTTAAAGATTTAATTATTTATTTGAAAGGCAGAGTTACAGAGAGGCAGAGGAAGAGAGAGGTCTTCCATCCAGTGGTTCACACCCCGAACGGCCACAACATCCGGAGTTGTGTTGATCTGAAACCAGGAGTCTAGAGCTTCTTCCAGGTCTCCTATGCAGGTGCAGGGGCCCAAACACTTGGGCGATCTGCTGCTGCTTTCCCAGGTCATAACAGAGAGCTGGATCAGAAGTGGAGCAGCTGGGACTCGAACTGGTGTGCAAATAGGATGCTGGCACTGCAGGGGCAGCTTTAACTGCTACGCGACAGTGCTGGCCCCAGGCATTTGTAATTCTGAGAATTAATGAAACCAAGTTGGTTTTAGGACCTTCGGTTATTAGTAACTCTGTTTGACCCTGATAATCCTGCCAGATACAGCTGATGACTCTCAGAGGGCAGATTATTTTAATGGTGTGTTTGACTTTTCTATGAAATTTCTTGTTTAATATTTGTTCTCAAGCTTGAGACCTAAGATTCCAGATTTGAACCTGGATATTTTTTCTGTAGATTGTAGTGTGCTTTTTCTTACTACAAAATTTGTATGACTTCTTAGAAAAATGAAAATTAAAAGAAAGTTACCTTTTGAAAAATCATTGTTAAATACTGTTTGATATATACTTCTGTATCTTATTTTGGAGTTCTACTAACTATTTTGCAGCCTGCTTTTTTTTTTAAACATATAGAATATTTTCTCATTTTCAAATATTCCTCTGTATCATTTTTCATGGACTCATGATCTTTCATATATGGGTACAGCATTATTTCTTAAGCTCCCTAATGGAAGATTTTTCTTTAGATATACTCTAAATTTTCATTTTTTAAAAAGATTTATTTATTTATTTGAGGCAGAATTACAGACAGTGAGAGGAAGAGACTTCCTTTTGCTGGTGTACTCCCCATATGGCCACAGTTGCCAGAGCTGGACCGATTCGAAGGCAGGAGTTTCTTCCAGGTGTCCTCCATGGGTGCAGGGGCCCAAGCACTTGGGCCATCTTCCATTGCTTTCCCAGGCCATAAGTAGAGAGCTGGATTGGAAGAGGAACAGCTGAGGCACGAACCAGCATCCATATGGGATGCTGGTGCTGCAGGCGGAGGCTTAGCTGGCCCCAAATTTTCATTTTTATTAACAGTACTATGGAGATAACTCTTTCTGAAAATTTTTACTTTTTTGAGGATAAATTGGAGATTTAAATGCTGGTTAAAGCATCTCCCCATTGTTTGTACTTTTGTCTTATATTAGTCTCCAGAAAAGTGATAATAATTTACATTTATCAGGAGGTTGCCCATGCTCAACTATAAAACTGATCTTTTGAGATGAAATAATTTTAACATATTTAGTAATATGATTACTGGAGATGTTTGAAGGCTATTTCACTAATTTACATTGTCTTTGTCTCCAGCCCTCATGTAGTCAAATATTATGGAAGTTATTTTAAGAACACAGACTTATGGATCGTTATGGAGTACTGTGGAGCTGGCTCTGTATCTGATATCATTCGATTACGAAATAAAACGGTAAGTTTACCTGGTAGAAGCTGCAGCTGAGCAAGTCTCTTTCACCATTTTTTTGCTTTAGCCTTTTATTTGTGTGTATTTTCTTGCTACTGTATCTAGACAAATAACTGTCAAATTTCTTATTTTCTATTGTTGTTTCTTCCTCATTACTCTCTCATGTCTTCTAAAGGTAGCAGTTTTACACCAGATCAATCCAGTGGTTTTTAGCATACTTTTCTTACTGGGAAAAAAAAAAACTATGAAATATTAGTTAGGGCGTGAATTTTAAATACTTTAGTTTGGATTTCTTCATCCACCTACCATGTTCACAAGTTAACTGCCTCTGCTTCCTGTTAATCAGAGAGTAATCCCATTATGAAAGACTATTTACCTTACTGTGTAATAAGTAATATTATTTGCTGGAATAAGACCTAGAAGTCATAATTTCTAATTCCAGTTCAATTGCTTAAGCTGTTTATTTATTCAGTAAATATTTCTAGAACACTGCTATAGGTCTTAGAGATCCAGTAGCAAAACAGATGACAACATTGCTCTTACAGTAGTGTACTTTCCACTAGGCCAACAGAAAACAAATTAATGTTAACTAGAAAAGAAATAGCAGGTAGTGGTAAAAACCGTGAAGAAAATGATTAATGTATAAGATGAAGAGGTAGTGAAATGGTAGAGAGTGCTTGGTGGGCTACTTTTTTTGTTTTTTTTTTTAATATTTATTTATTTATTTGAAGGAATTACACAGAGAGAGATGGAGAGGAAGAGATCTTCCATCCACTGGTTTACTCTCCAGATGGCCACAATGGCCAGAGCTGGGACAGCCAGGAGTTTCTTCTGGGTCTCTAATGTAGGTGCAGAGGCCCATGCATTTAGGTCATTTTCTGCTGCTTTCCCAGGTGCATTAGCATTTCCTAGGAAGCTGGATTGGAAGTGGAGCAGCTGGACTTGAACTGGCACCCATATTGGATGCTGGCATTGCAGGCAGCAGCTTTACCTGCTATGCTACAATACCGGCCCCTCATTATGGTTAGTATTTGCATTTCTTTGATGGCTAGTGATCCTGAGCATTTTTTCATGTGTTTGTTGGTCATTTGTATTTTTTTTTTAAGATTGATTTATTTATTTGAAAGACAGAGTTACAGAGAGGCAGAGGAGGGGGGGGGGGTCTTCCATCCGCTGGTTCACTTCCCAGATGGCTGCAACAGCCAGAGCTGTGCCAATCCCAAGCCAGGAGCTAGGAACTTTCTTCTGGGTCTCCTACATGGGTGCAGGACCCCAGGAATTGGGCGATCTTCTGTTGCTTTCCCAGGCCATAGCAGAGAGCTGAATCGGAAGTGGAGTAGCCAGGACTCGAGTTGGCAGCCACAAGGAGTGCCAGCACTGCAGGTGGTGGCTTTACCCGCTGTGCCACAGCACCAGCCCCTGACCCTTTGTATTTCATCCTAGAAAAATGCCTGTTCGGGAACAATGCTGTGACACAGTGGGTTAAAGCCCCAGCTTGCCATGCTGGAATCCCATATGGTCACCAGTTCAGGTCCTAGCTGCTCTACTTCTGATCCAGTTTCCTGCTAACGCACCTGGGAAAGCAGTGGAAGATGGCCCAGGTGCTTGGGCTCCTGCATCCACATGGGAGACCTGGATGAAGCTGCTGGCTCCTGGCTTTGGATTAGTCAGCTCTAGCCATTGTGGCCATCTGGGTGGTGAACCAGCAGATAAGGACCTCTCTCTCTCTCTCTCTCTCTCTCTCTCTCTCTCTCTGTCTCTACCTCTCTTTGTAACTTTGTCTTTCAAACAAATAAAATAGATCTTTAAAAAAAGAAAAAAAGAAATATGCCTGTTCAAGTCCTTTGCCCATTTCTTAACTAGGTTGTTTTGTTGTTGAGTTTCTTGAGCTCCTTATATATTCTGGATTTTAATCCTTTAGCAAATGCATAGTTTGCAAATATTTTCTCCCACTGTGTTGGTTGCTGCTTCACTTTGTCAAGTGATTCTTTTGCTGTGCAGAAGCTTCTTAGCTCGAAGTCATCCTGTTTGGTTATTCCTCTGTGAAATAAAGACCTTCCAAGACAAACAGAATTGAAATAATTTGTCAGCACTCAGTGATACTTACAAATGATACTTAAAGATATACCACAAACAGAAACAGAGAAAAATAATCAGCATCATGAAAGACTGTAAAGGCACAAAACCTCTTAATAATAGCAAAGAGGAGATCCAAAACAAACAAAAGGAATATTTACAGAAAAATGGCATAACCCAGTCATTACTTATCAATAATAATCTTGAATATAAATGAGCTAAACTCTCCAATTAAAAGATACAGACTGGCTGAATGTATTAAAAAACAAAATCAATCTATATGCTGCCTACAAGAAACACCCTTATCAACAAAGATACACACAGATTGAAAGCAAAAGACTTGAAATTGATACTCCATGTAAATGAAGTAAAAAATGAGCCAGAGTAGCTATCATCCCATCAGACAAAATAGACTTTAAGACAAAAACTGGGGGCCAGCACTGTGGCATAGCAGGTAAAGCCACTGCCTGCAGTGTCAGCATCCCATATGATACTGGTTCAAGTCCTGGCTAATCCACTTCTGATCCAGCTCTATGCTATGGCCTGGGAAAGCAGTACAAGATGGCCCAAGTCCTTGTGCTCCTGCATCTATGTGGCTGAATGTAATAAATGGGGTAGAAAATAAAGTTGGAGAGGTAGCTTGGAGCTAGGTCACTTAAGGCCTTGGTGATAACGGTCTTTTATTTGAGCAATTTAGGAAGCCGTTGGTAGGTTTTGAGCAGATCTGGTTTCTGTTTTAAAAGAGTAAGTACGGTCTATGGCCATACTACCCTGAACACGCCCGATCTTGTCTGATCTTGGAAGCTAAGCAGGGTCGGGCCTGGTTAGTAGTTGGATGGGAAGAGTAAGCATTGTTGTCATGTGGAAAAGATAGAGGGTCAAAAGCAGAAACAGTGGAACCAGTTAAGAGATTATTAGGAGGGGCCGGCATTGTGGCATAGTGGGTAAGCCACAACCTGCAGCACTGGCATCCCTTATGGGCACTGTGTTGCTTCACTTCCAATCCAGCTCCTTGCTAATTTCTCCTGGGAAGGCAGTGGAGGACAGTTTAAGTTCTTGGCCCCCTGTACTCACGTGGGAGGCTCAGAAAAAGTGCCTGGCCTCTTTGTTTCATGCTGCCCAGTGCTGACTATAGCAGCCATTTGGGGAGTGAAACAGCAGATAGAAGACCTCTCTCTCTCTCTCTCTTTCTGTAACCCTACCTTTCAAATAAATAAAAAAAATCTTAAAAAAAAAAAAAAACTGACTTTGGGGAAAAAGATTTTTAGGATAGGTCAGGCAGGACTTGATGGTGACTTGGGCTGGGATGATTACAGAGCAAATATTTGGAAGACAGAGCAGAGACAAGGATGACCTCAAGTTTTGGCCTGAGCACCTGAAAGAACGAAATTGCTTTTTGCTGAGTGAAGGACTGGGAAAGGGTAGAGGAGGCTGAGTGAGTAGGAGGGACAGGTGGTGGGTGGTGGAAATGAATTTGATCTTAACCTCTTAAGCTTGTGATGCTTTTAGGAGTGCCGTTGGAGATGAACTGTAGGCAGATGCATGAATCTAGTGTTTGGGGAGAAGATCTGGTATGGAAGTATAATTTTGAGGGTGGTCAATGTGTTGAAGATATTGTTATTTGCAGTTGAATAAAGTCTTAGGTCTGTATTCAAATAAAGGAATTTGATTCTAGTTTTTTTTTCCTTTCTCAGTGTGTTGATGTAAACTGATAGAATATGAACTTCTCATTTTTGTTTTTCCAGTTAACAGAAGATGAAATAGCTACAGTATTACAATCAACTCTTAAAGGATTGGAATACCTTCATTTTATGAGAAAAATACACCGAGACATCAAGGCAGGAAATATTTTGCTAAATACAGAGGGACATGCAAAACTCGCGGATTTTGGTGTAGCAGGTCAACTTACAGTAAGTAAAAATGTTTCTTGTATTGATACCTTTGTCCTAAGAAGCGATTTTTGAACTTATTTTTAAAATATAATACCTGACTTGTATTGTATTAGCAAAAAATTGTAGACTCTACCAAGGTGACCAAAGAGTAGGTTATTTCTGGTGCTTTCCTGGAGTTCAAGTCACATGGTTTAACTTTGTTTAATTTTTATAAAAATAAACTAAATAGGCAGGCAGGCATTTGGCACAGTGGTTAAGATGCTGTTTGGGTTGCCCACATGATGTATCAGACTACCTGTGTTTGAATCCCAGCTTCCCATTCTAGCTTCCTGCTAATGCACACCCTGGGAGGCAGCACATGATGGCTCGAGTGCTTGGGTTCCTGCCACCCACATGGGAGACCCAGATTAAGGTTTGGGGCCCTGGCTTTGGCCTGGTCCAGTCGTGGCTGTTGTGAGCCCTTGGAGAATGAACCAGTTCATAGAAGATCTCTTCTCTGTATCTGTCTCTTTTTTTCTTTCTGCCTTGCAAATAAAATTGAAGAAAAAAAAAGTGAAACAAGAAATGATAGACTGTAAGTTTAAATAAGGAGGAAAAGTTAAATCCAAATTGCTTTCCTTGTAAGAGATACAACATCATCTCATTTTACTTCTGATAGTATTCCACAGTTACTATGCTGGGAACCCTCTCCTCATTTGGATCCAGGGTTTGACTTTTGATTCTCCCTCCTGCCTTGATAGTGCAATGAAAAAAAAAAAAAAACCCACAAAACTATGTTTTTTAAAGCAGGAAGTTTCAAATTATGTGCTTTTATAAAATACATTGGTATATTTGTAAGTATTTGAAGAAAAATAGATGCAATTCTGGACAAGTATGCACTAAAATTTGCAACAAATTGATGATATTCTTTGAAACACAAAATTTAAAAATTTTGGTGATGTCCAGTTTCTTTTCTTTCGTTGCCTGTGCTTCTGGCGTCATCTAATAAATCATTAGCAAATGCAAAGTCATGATTTTCGTGGTGCGAGATAGGCTCCAGTTTCATTCTTTTGCATATTGATATCCAGTTATCTCAATAAAATTGTTAAAAATTATTTGTTGAACTGTGTTGGCAGTCTTGTTGAAAACCCACTGGCCATAATGTATGCATTTATTTTTGGATTTGGATTTCTAATTCTACTCCATTCTATGAGAGGTCTTTTTAAAAGTTCATGGAAAATTGATATTTTGAAAAAAACTCACAGTACTGGTGCTGTGGCATCGTGAATGAAGCAGCCATTGGTGCCAGCATCCTATTTGGGCACCAGTTTGAGTCTTGGCAGCTCCACTTCTGATCCAGCTCCTTGCTAATGGCCTGGGAATACAGTGGAGGCTGGCCCAAGTGCTTGGGCCCCTACACCCACATGGGAGACCTGGATGAAACTCCTAGCTCCTGGCTTCGGTCTGGCCCAGCTCTGACCATTGGGCCATCTAGGGAGTGAACCAGCAGATGGAAGATGTCTCTCTCTCTGCCTCTGCCTTTTCCTCTCTATAACTCTGCCCTTCAGATAAATAATCTTAAAAAAAAAAAAAAACTACACATAAATTTCAGAATTTTTGTACCAAAATAAACTTACCATTTAATTCCATTTTTAGCAAAGATTTATTTGTTTATTTGAAAGGCAGAGTTGCAGAGAGAGAGGAGAAATAGAGAGAGCTTCCATTGCTGGTTCATTCCCCAGATGGCTGCAACAGCTAGGGCTTGGCCAGGACAAAGTCAGGAGTCTGGAACTCTCTCTGGGTCTCCCACCTAGGAGGCAGGGGCCCAAGCACTTCGGCAGCCATCTTCTACTGCTTTCCCAGGAGAAATTAGCAAGGAGCTGGATTAGAAGTGGAGCAGCCAGAACTTGAACGAGTGCTCTTAAGGGATGTTGGTGTCGCAGGCAGTGGCCTAACCCTCTGTGCCACAATGCTGGTCCCTTAATTCCATTTTTAAGAAATCTAAAGTACCCTCATATATCTTTCCTTTTTCAGTACCACATTGTCTTGTTTTTGTAGCTTTTTAGTAAGTTTTGAAATTGATTATGCGTGAGTCCTCCGATTTTTTTTTCTTTTCTTTGAAGATTGTTTTGGATATTCTTGATCTCTTGTATTTCAATATGAATTTTAGAATCAGTTTGTCAGTTTCTGTGGAAAAAACCATTGAGATTTTGATGGATTGCATTGAATCTTAATTCAGTTTGAAAATAGTGCCTTCTTAACAATGTTAAATAGGCCAAGATATCTTGTTATGTATATCTTTAATTTCTTTAAACAGTGTTATCTGCAATGTACAAGTCTTGCACTTGGTTAATTCATCTCTATATGCTTTACTATTTTCATGTTATTTTAAATGGAATTACTTTCTTTGCTTTCAGATTGTTCATTGTTAGTATATAGGATACACTTGCTTTTTGTCTATTACCTTGTGTCCTGCTGAACTTGTTTATTGGTTTATTGTTTATTGGTTCTCTTAAAAATTTACAGCAAATGTGTTATTTTGCTGCAGAATAGACTGAGTTTTTGCTGTTGTTGTTGACTACAATAAAATGAGACTATGCTATAGAATGATCTGACTGGCTCGTTTTGTTGGGAAATCGCCAGTGTGGCTAAGTTTAGGCTTCTCTCTTATATCTTGTCTAGTGGTTATAGGCCTTGTTGGCAGCCTTCTGAGAAGTGTTGGTAGAAATTTCAGCTTTTAGCATATAATTGCCAACCTACCATTTTGATTCACAGTGCTACCCATACTTTGTTCTGTCTGGAAATCTCAGTTTCACTCTCCAGAGAATACACCTCCAGTCTAATGCCCGGATGAGGCAGGGGATGCCTCAGCTGATTGGTGTTGAAAGGAGGCTGTGGGACTCTAGCTGCCTCCTTATGGTTTTTCAGTCCAGTTTTTCTGAAATAATCTACTTTTACCCCTCTTCTGGGTGTCTGATGCTACCAGTTTCTGAGCCTTTTGAATGAGTTGGTGTTAAAGTCAGGTTGTTTCCCATTTTCCCACTCCCTGATTCAGAATTCCATTTTACGTCTGTTCAGAGAATCAAACTTGGCTGCTTGCTTTCTAGCTAACAAAGTTTTGTAATGCATTTTTTTTAAAAAAAGATTTATTTATTTATTTGAAAGGCAGAGCTACAGAGAGGCAGAAGCAGAGAATCTTCCCATCCACTGGTTCACGCCTCAGATGGCTGCAATGGGCCATTTCTGGGCCAATCCAAAGCCAGGAGCCAGGAGCTTCTTCTGGGTCTCCCACGTAGTTGGGCCATCTTCTACTACTTTTCCAGGTCATAGCAGAGAGCCGGATCAGTAGAGCAGCTGGGTTTCAAACCGGTGCCCATATAGGATGCTGGCACTGCAGGTGGTGGCTTTACCCACTGTGCCACAGTGCTGGCCCGCTGGCCCCATAATGTATGTTTTAATCCCCTCTTATTTTTGTTCTTGTGGCTGTAGTCTTTGAAATAATTTTTTTGTTTGTTTGTTTGAAAACACACCTGCGAATTTCAGTTTCAGAGTGAAGGAACAACTAAGCCATAAACTCTCATGTTAATTTTTCACATAGAACTGATAACGTGAGATTGATGTAAAAGTATTACCTGATGTTTGCTCCTGACTGGCTTAACCTGACTCACCGACATTTCAGCAGCACATGAGTGATGCTGCTAGAAAGTCCGTTGGCATCTTTAGTTCTGTTTAGAAATCCTTGTCTTCCCAAAGCACAGGAACTGTACCTGCTCCTTCAGTGGGCCTGCCAGTCTGGGGAAGTGTGTAAGCAGTTATTTACCGTAATGTGTGCTGTTGCCACGTATTATTCTGTAAGCCACAAACTAAAGCCTTTTATGTATCGTTTTTAATTTTTCAGTTTTTACATTTTTTTCCTGATTGCACATGTAATACATGATTGTAAGTCGTCAGAATGTTACTGATGTATATAGAATCAAGGTAAAAGCACTTAGTGATTCTGTCTTCTAGATAAAACTGTTTAGTATGTATTACTACAGAGTGGTTTTTTTTTTTTTTTGAAGATTTATTTATTTATTTGAAAGAGTTACAGAGAGGCAGAGAGATAGAGAGAGGTCTTCCATCGGCTGATTCACTCCCCAGATGGCCGCAAAGGCTGGAGCTGAGCTGTCCCAAAGCCAGGAGCCTGGAGCTTCTTCCAGGTCTCCCAGGCAGACGCAGGGGCTCAAGAACTTAAGCCATCCTCCACTGCTTTCCTAGCTGTTAGCAGAGAGCTAGATTGGAAATGGAATGGCTGGGACTTGAACCAGTGACCGTATGGGATGCCGGCACTGTAGGTGGCTGCTCTACTGCTATGCCACAGTGCCGGCCCCTACAGAGTGTTTTTGTTATAACAATATGGCTTATTATTGGTGGTGATTTTATTATTGCCATGATCATTGTTATGATCTTTTTGTTTTATAAAAGCAGGGCTGTATGAGGGGGCTACAAAGAGTTTGTGGAAAAATCAAAATACAAGCTTAGGGCTGGGCATTTGACAGCCTAGCAGTTAAAACGCTGGCATTCCATATTGGAGCGCCTGAGTTCATTGCCCAGCTGTTTCTGACTCCAGCGTCCTGCTAATGCAAACCCTGGGAGGCAGCAGTGATGGCTCAAGTGATTGGGTTTCTGCCACTCAGCGGGGAGACCTGGATTATGTTTCTGGCTTCTAGCTCTGGCCCCAGCTGTTGCAGGTATTTGGGGAGCAGACCAGCAAATGGCAGCTCTCGCTTGCTATTTGCATCTCAAATAAAAAGTAAATAATATTTTAAGAAAGGTAAGTTTATTTTGGTGCAAAAAATTTTGAAATCCATGCATATTTTTCATAATAAACATTTTCCATGAACTTTTTGAGGCTCCCTCATATATAATTTTGTGTATAATTTTTGCTTCATAATATATAGCTTATGCATTTTTTTAATATCTATTTATTTGAAAGGCAGAGTTACACAGAGAATGAGAGGCAGAGAGAGAGTCTTCCATCCGCTGGTTCATTCTCCAATTGGCCGCAATGGTCAGAGCTGCGCCGATCCAAAGCCAGGAGCCAGGAGTTTCTTCCAGGTCTTCCACATGGCTGCAGGGGCCCAAGGAGTTGGGCCATCTTCTACTGCTTTCCCAGGCCATAGCAGAGAGCTGGATCAGAAGTGGAGCAGCCAGAACTCGAACTGGTGTCCATATGGGATGGCAGTACTACAGGCAGCAGCTTTACCCACTATGCCACAATGCCGGCCCCATAGCTTATGCATTTTTTTCCATGCTGGAAAAAGGTGTATATCTTCTTCCCTTTTTTTTTTTTTAGTAAAAAAAGATTTATTTATTGGCTGGCACTGCGGCTCACTAGGCTAATCCTCTGTCTGCGGCGCCGGCACCCCGGGTTCTAGTCCTGGTTGGGGCTCCGGTTCTGTCCCAGTTGCTCCTCTTCCAGGCCAGCTCTCTACTGTGGCCCGGGAGTGCAGTGGAGGATGGCCCAGGTCCTTGGGCCCTGCACCTGCATGGGAGACCAGGAGGAAGCACCTGACTCCTGGCTTCGGATTGGCGCAGTGCGCCGGCCACAACTCGCCGCTGTAGTGGCCACTTGGGGGGTGAGCCCACGGAAAAAGGAAGACCTTTCTCTCTGTTTCTCTCTCACTGTCTAACTCTGCCTGTCAAAAGAAAATTTATTTATTTACACACAGAGAGAAAGAAAGGCAGAGAGAGAGAGGTCTTCCATCCACTGGGTCACTCCTCAATTGGCTGCAACAGCCAGAGCTGCGCCATTCTGAAGCCAGGAGCCAGGAGCTTCCTCCTGGTCTTCCCACGTGGGTGCAGGGGCCCAAAGATTTGGGTCATCTTCTACTGCTTTCCCAGGCCATAGTAGAGAGCTGGATTGGAAGTGGAGCAGCCAGGACTCGAACTGGCACCATATGGGATGCTAGCACGGCAGGGGGTGGCGTTACCCACTACGCCACAGCTCCAGCCCCTCTTCTTCCTTTTAATATAGTATTTTTTTTTTTTTGATAGGCAGAGTGGATAGTGAGAGAGAGAGAGAGAGAAAGGTCTTCCTTTTTTGCCGTTGGTTCACCCTCTAATGGCCGCCTTGGCTGGCGTGCTGTGACTGGCACATTGCGCTGATCCGAAGCCAGGAGCCAGGTGCTTCCCCTGGTCTCCCATGCGGGTGCAGGGCCCAAAGACTTGGGCCATCCTCCACTGCATTCCCGGGCCATAGCAGAGAGCTGGCCTGGAAGAGGGGCAACCGGGACAGAATCCGGCACCCCGACCGGGACTAGAACCCTGTGTGCCGGCGCCGCAAGGCGGAGGATTAGTCAATTGAGCCGCGGCGCCGGCCTTAATATAGTATTTCAATGTCTAGATATTTATTATATTTAACTTAGCCCATTTTGTTGGTGATTTGAGTTGTTTCCTTTTTTTACCCTCTCTACTCTAATTATAAACATTTCTGTAATCATTGTACATATGTCTTCAGGCACTTGTACATGAGATAAAGTTTTGTTTTCTTTAAAGATTTTATCTATTTATTTGAGAGGTAGAGTTACAAACAGAGGTAGAGACAGAGAGAAAGGTCTTCCATCTGCTGGTTCACTCCCCAAATGACTGCAATGGTCAGGGTTGGGCCATGTTGAGCCAGGAGCCAGGAGCTTCTTCCAGGTCTCCCACGTGAATGCAGGGGCCCAAGTGCTTGGGCCGTCCTCTACTGCTTTCCCAGGCTATAACAGAGAGCTGGATTGGAAGAGGAGCAGCCAGGACTAGAACCGGCGCCCATATGGGATGTTGGCCCTTAAGATAAGGTTTTAAAAATAGATTTGGATCAAAGGGTGTAGACATTGAAACATTTAATCAGTATCGTAATTTGCCTGCTAAAAAGTTGTACCATTTATATGTCAATAACATTGAATTTCAGTGCTTGATTTTCTGTGCTGTCAGCTTTATTATTAAAATGTTTTTGTCAATCTTTATTTTTCAATAATTGACCTCTGTATGTTTTTTGGTCATTTGAATTTCTTTTGTGATTTACTTCATCATAGCTTGACTGTTTTTTGTTTTTTCTCTCTATATATAATGCATTTTTAATTATTGGAAGAGTCTTTTTAAGTATTTTTAATGTATAGTGTTGATCTCTCCTCTTTTTGTTTTAGGATACCATGGCCAAGCGTAATACAGTAATAGGAACACCATTTTGGATGGCTCCAGAGGTGATTCAGGAAATTGGGTACAACTGTGTGGCAGACATCTGGTCTCTGGGAATAACTGCCATAGAAATGGCTGAAGGAAAGCCACCATATGCTGATATCCATCCCATGAGGGTAAGGAAATGGACAGAAAGCCAGGGGAGTCGTTAGCTGTTGGTCATCATTGGAACATTAGTTCAGTGGCTTACTTTGTTAGGTTTTAGATAATAAATGAATTAATTATGGATCATTGAGAAGTCTTCCTGTGGGAAATACACTTGCACTGACTGGTTTTGTCACTTGGTGTGATCCAGCCCTCTCCACTCCAGAGATTGTGTGCTCCTCGTCCTTCCAGAGGACATAGGCAGCAAGTATGACTTGGGCAGCATTTACATATAATTGTTTTTTGTTTTAAAGGTATATTTACTTATTTTAAAGGCCAAGTTAGAGAGAGAGGGAGAGACATAAAGAAAGATCTTCCATCTGCTGGTTCACTTTCTAAATGGCTGCAATGGCTGGGACTGGGCTGATCTGAAGCCAGGAGCCAGGAGCTTCCTCCAGGTGTTCCTAAGGGGTGCAGGGGCCCAAGCGCTTGGGCCATCTTCCACTGCTTTCTCAGGCCATTAGTGTGGGGAGCAACTGGGAGCAACTCGGACTAGACTAAGTTACTGGAATTAAGACTTATTCTATGCATCTGCTCTCCTACAATATGGCGCTGGGAGAGGAGGAAACAGCTTCTACACAGCTGCCTCTCACCAACTTGACAAGCTGCAGGACCTGCTCCTGATTGGAGGAGAGCAGCGTACTCGGCGTGTGGGTAGCAGAGTTGGGATTGGTGGAAGAGGACTATAAAGGAGGAGAGAGACAACATGCACCAGGAACATCTGAGCGAACACCTGTGCAGCCCCCGAGAGAGCCGGCCGGCGGTGTGCCGCTCCCCCGCGGAAGTGGGGAAAAGTGGCAGGGGGAACCGCCCTTCCACGGAGGTGGAAGGGACGGTAGCCAACCCGGGAAGAACCAGCAGCAAACCCGGGGAAGGCCGAGCAGACAAAAGAACAGCGCAGGGTCCTGTGTCGTTCCTCCACGAAGACGGGGAGCGACATAATGGTGCCGTGACTCGGATATGAAGCCTAGGCAGGGTTTAGTGTCGTTCCTCCACGAAGAGGGGGAGCGACATAATGGTGCCGTGACTCGGATATGAAGCCTAGGCAGGGTTTAGTGTCGTTCCTCCATGAAGAGGGGGAGCAACAATTAGCAGGAAGCTGGGTCGGTAGTGGAACAGCTGGAACTCAAACCGGTGTCCTTAAGTCCTTATGCGAGCACTGTAGGTGGTGGCTTAACTTGCCACACTACAGCACTGCTCCCCTTACATATAGTTTAGTAGTTAGGCACCCACATTTTAACCTGAGACATTAGCTGGAACTGATTAGTGCTTGTCTCTTTTATACACAGGATGTGTGCTTTCTACTTTATCAGTCTCTGATTCCCTGTTGTACCAAGTATGATTTACCTCTTATGACAGTGTTTTGTCTAATGCTTCTTTTGAACTTTAACTCCTAGCCTGGTTTATTTATGTTTTTTTTCCTGCCAGGCCCCTTCTGGCATTTGGGTTTGTGAAGTTCTGCTTTATGGATTCCCAGCCTCTTCATCTGGAGGCTCTGGACTCTCTGACCTCTGTCTCCCTCTGGAGTATGAAGGTCCTCTAGACTGCATCTCCACTGAAACTCTTTCAGTGTTGACACCAGAGGGAGCTTACCCACCCTCAGGGCCTCTCGTCACAGCACTGCTATCAGACCCAGCTGGGGGATCCTACAGCCCTGTCTGTACCTCCCCACTCCAGCTCTGGATTAGTTCTCCTAATAAAAGACATAACCTAAAGTTAAATTTTCTCCCTCACTTTTTGCAAAGGATTGTTTTTTAAACATTTATTTATTATTTGAAAGGCATAGTGACAAAGGGAAAGGCAGGGAGAGGGGTGGTAGGGGAGACTGATCGATTGATCTTCCACCTTCTTGATCACTACCCAAGTGGCCGCAACAGGGCAAGGCTAGGCCAAAGCCAGGAGCCAGGAACTCCATCCTTGTCTCCAAGTGATTGGGTTCCTGCCACCCAGGTGGGAGACCTAGATTATGTTCGTTGGCCAGAGCCCAAGTACTTGGTCCATCTTCTGTTGCCTCCCCAGGCACATTATCAGGAAGCTGAATCAGACATGGAATAGCTGGGACTCAAACTGGCATTCCAATATGGGATGCTGACTCTGCAAGCCCCACTGGGCCACAATGACAACCTCACAAAGAGTTACATCTTTTAAAAACTGTCTCTTTTAGTAGAAATTCAATAAACAGTATTAAAAAAAAAAAAAGATTTATTTATTTATTTGAAAGAGTGACAGAGAGAGGGAAAGACAGATCTATCCACTGGTTTGCTTCCCAAATGGCCATAACAGGCAGGGCTGGACCATGACAAAGCCAGAAGCCAGGAACTCCATCAAGGTCTCCCACATGAGTGGCAGGGACTCAGGTACTTGGGCCATCATCCACCATTTTCCCAGGTGCCTTAGCAGGGAACTGGATCAGAAGCAGGGCAGCCAGGACTCGAATGGCATGCTAATATGGAATGCTGGCTTTGCAAGCAGTGGCTTAACACGCTGTGCCACAGTGTCATACGGTGTCAACTCAAATTGTCTTTTTTTTTTTTTTTTTTTTAAGATTATCTGGGAGAGTATGGGGTCTAACACTTGTTCATACATCATTTTTCCTTGGGAATTCCTGGGTGACCTTTTCTTTTCCTAAAGATTTATTTATTTATTTGAAATTCAGTTACTGAGAAGAGGGAAAGACACACAGAGATTTTCCATCTACTGGTTCACTCTCCAAGTGGCTGAAACAGCCTGGGTAGAACCAAGCTGAAGCCAGGAACTTCATTGGGTCTCCCTCATGGGTGACTGGGGCCCAGGTATTTGAGCTGTCTTCCACTGCTTTTCCCAGGCCATTAACAGGGAACTGGATTGGTAGTGGAGCAGTGGGGACTTGAACCAGTGCCTGTATGGGATGCCAGCATTGGAAGCAGCTACTCCACAACACTGGCCCTGTCTTATTTTTTAAAATAGTACAGTTTAACTGCAGTGTGGTGGGACAGCTTTGTGTGTCAGCAGTCTCAGAATGTTGATTTGGCTTGCGAGGGGATTAATGGACTCCTACGTGATTTGTAGACTTCCAGTTGATGATGTCTTTTGCCCTGGCTGATATCCAGGGTGGTAACTTTGAAGGAGGAGGCACACTGTGGGATGAGATTATCTGCAGGATGTGGATGCTCTTCGCTTTTGTCTGCACGTTGAAGGCAGTGTATTGTGGCTTTCAAAAAGAGGAAGCTTGTTCAATATTGTAAAGTTTTGGAGGCAAGACTATATGAGAGAGGATAAAAAGGGGGAGAGAGATCTATCAGGTTCTCTAATTAATGTGCTTCCTGCTCTGAGATGCTCAGCCTGTTGTGGGGATTTGGATGGGTTTTCCAGTGGATTAGACAAATGAATATTGAATATATTACTGGTTCTATTTTTATTGGAGCATCACTTTCGTTTTACCAGATCTCTTTTTCCTTAACCAGGCAATCTTCATGATTCCTACAAACCCTCCGCCCACATTCCGCAAACCAGAGCTGTGGTCAGATAACTTTACGGACTTCGTGAAGCAGTGTCTTGTAAAGAGCCCTGAGCAGAGGGCCACAGCCACTCAGCTCCTACAGGTATGCTCACCGCGGGTGCTGCCCCTCTCCATGTCACTCACATGCTGAGCCATGCGCAAGGCGAGTGAAGAGGAAGTAGACATTCCCTGCCTCTGGGGAGGTTTGAGTGTTTGAGTAGAAAAGACATGAGAGGCCGGCGCCGCGGCTCACTAGGCTAACCCTCCACCTAGCGGCGCCGGCACACCAGGTTCTAGTCCCGGTCGGGGCACCAGATTCTTTCCTGGTTGCCCCTCTTCCAGGCCAGCTCTCTGCTCTGGCCCAGGAGTGCAGTGGAGGATGGCCCAAGTGCTTGGGCCCTGCGCCCCATGGGAGACCAGGAGAAGCACCTGGCTCCTGCCTTCGGATCAGCATTTGGTGCCGGCTGCAGCGCGCCAGCCGTGGCGGCCATTGGAGGGTGAACCAACGGCAAAAGGAAGACCTTTCTCTCTGTCTCTCTCTCTCTCTCTCTCTCTCACTATCCACTCTGCCTGTAAAAAAAAAAAAAAAAAAAAAAAAGGACATGAGAACGTTGTTAACTAGTTGGAAAGACAATGCAGGAAAATACAGGGCTGCATAGGATCAGAAAAAGAATTGACACCTGAGTGAGCACACCTACAGGTGCTGGCTGCTCTGCAGGTGTCAGAGCATCTAACCATCACAGGAGCACTTTGAGGGGCAGGTATTGTTTCCGTTTAGTTGGTGAGAGAGTGGAGGCCAGGAGAGGTAAACTCACTTGGAGTCACTCGTATGGTAAAGAGCAGAACCGACAGTAGAACCTGACTCTTTGATGCCAAGGCAGGAATGCCATCCAGTCTACCTGACACAGAATTGGGATCAGTGCTGTTTTAGCTCAGGATAGGAGGCCACTTTTTTTTTTTTTTTTTTTTTTGACAGGCAGAGTGGACAGTGAGAGAGAGAGACAGAGAGAAAGGTCTTCCTTTGCCGTTGGTTCACCCTCCAATGGCCGCCGCGGCCGGCGCGCTGCGGACGGCGCACCGCGCTGAACCGATGGCAGGAGCCAGGTGCTTTTCCTGGTCTCCCATGGGGTGCAGGGCCCAAGCACCTGGGCCATCCTCCACTGCACTCCCTGGCCACAGCAGAGGGCTGGCCTGGAAGAGGGGCAACCGGGACAGACTCCGGCGCCCCGACCGGGACTAGAACCCGGTGTGCCGGCGCCGCTAGGCGGAGGATTAGCCTAGTGAGCCGCGGCGCCGGCTGGATAGGAGGCCACTTTGAGCTGGAGACACCAAGAGTGCTTTCCTGGAGGAGGCAGTTTCTGTGCCTGGGCCTTAAAAGATGCATGGGAGAGGCAGGCAGTGTGCTTAGGGTTAGAAACTTGGACTATGAAGTTAGACTGTCCAAGTTTGATCATGGCTCCCTACTAACTTTGTTTCCTTGTGCAAGTAACTTAACCTCTTCATATTTTGTCTATAAAAGGAAACAAAATACCTGCCTCAGATGTTGTGAAGATGAAGTGATAGAACGTGTGTAACTTAAACAGTTCTTTACATGCACTGACAGTAATACAGTGTGAACTTGATACATATCTGCTCTTCTTGGATTAGCCAAATGGTTTTCAAACATTTCAGATCCAGTGAACCCTTTGTATAAGCCATATATATGTATATATTATAATGTATAATTAATATATATATATAATGTATGTTATAGTGCTCCTTACTTTTCTGGAATGAAACTCAAAGATAATAAAATCTACTTATGCTCATTATTAAAAAGGAATATTGTCTGTGATATAATGGGAGAGAATTCTAAATATATATATCAATACATTTTTTTTTTTTTTGACAGGCAGAGTGGACAGTGAGAGACAGAGACAGAGAGAAAGGTCTTCCTTTGCCATTGGTTCACCCTCCAATGGCCACTGCGGCCAGCGCGCTGCGGCCGGTGCACTGCGCTGATCCGATGGCAGGAGCCAGGTACTTCTCCTGGTCTCCCATGGGGTGCAGGGCCCAAGCACTTGGTCCATCCTCCACTGCACTCCCTGGCCACAGCAGAGAGCTGGCCTGGAAGAGGGGCAACCGGGACAGAATCCGGCGCCCCGACCGGGACTAGAACCCGGTGTGCCGGCGCCACAAGGCGGAGGATTAGCCTGTTGAGCCGCAGTGCTGGCCAATACACATATTTTTAATTTTAGTAAAATCAAATGTATCAATATTTTTCTTTATGGTTGTGTATTTTTTTTAAAGATTTTATTTATTTATTTGAGAGATAGAGTTACAGATAGTAAGAAGGAGACAGAGAGGAGGGTCTTCCTTCCGTTGGTTTACTCCCCAGATGGCCACAACGGCCGGAGCTGCACCAATCCAAAGCCAGGAGCCAGGAGCTTCTTTCCAGTCCCCCATGCAGGTGCAGGAGCCCAAGCACTTGGGACATCTGCTGCTGCTTTCCTGGGCCGTAGCAGAGACCTGGATTGGAAGAGGAGCAACCAGGAGTAGAACCGGCGCCCATATGGGATGCCGGCGCTGCAGACGGAGGATTAACCTGTGCCATGGCGCTGGTCCCTATATAGATAGATAGATCGATCGATCGATTGATCAATATATATTGTATCAATGTAGAAATGCCCTGGCGTGGCTCAATTTGCAGACATAATGAAATAGATCTGCATACCTAGCATCATGATTGTGTATGCTCTGTTACAAAGTGAATGCGGTTTAGCTGTTGTCTGAATCATAAAGAAAAAGATTGGATCCAACCAATATTATCAAGTGCCAGGTACTGTTTTGATACTGTTGCCGTATAAATCATCTCCATTATTTTCCACTCTGTCTTTAAGCACCCGTTTGTCAGGAATGCTAAAGGAGTGTCAATGTTGCGGGACTTAATTAACGAAGCCATGGATGTGAAACTGAAACGCCAGGAATCCCAGCAGCGGGAAGTGGACCAAGACGATGAAGATAACTCAGTGAGTGGCCAGGCATTGCTGTGGGCCTCAGCCATTAATGCTTGCTGCTTCATGTTTGCCAGTCCACATAAGATGAGCAGCTGACGTTGGATCAGCCCACAGCTGAGACTCCTTCTGCATGATTGTCCTACTGGGCCAAAGCTTGTTAGAAGGCTGCTGAACCCCTGCCTATTCTAACAATGCTTCTGAAAGCATTTTAAAATTTTTCTTGTTTGCCTCCGTATCTTTTGTTCAACTTCGACTTTTTATTTTGGAGAGAGAATGTCCAAGCCAGAGACTTGGTTTTTCCAAGCCCTATAGGGAAATCGGGGTTTCATATTTAACAAGTAGCTTTGAAACTTACATAGTTCCTCACAATCTTCAGATTCCAAAAGTGCTCACATCAGCTTCTTAGATCTGTGTTGCAAAACTGTGGCAGAAGGGGAGAGGAAGAGGGTCCTCATGAGTTAGATATATTTACTGCTGTCACAAGGGTGAATGTTTGATCTTTTTTTTGATTAAATAGTAACTTGAAAAAGTGTCAAAGTCAGGAATATTTGCACCAAGGTAAGTAATAATAATTCAGAAAACTCAGTCTTTTGGTCAGATTAGCTCCAGTTTAAGAATTTGTCCTTTTACAGGAGGAGGATGAAATGGATTCTGGCACGATGGTTCGCGCGGCGGGTGACGAGATGGGCACTGTGCGTGTGGCCAGCACCATGAGTGATGGAGCCAGTACCATGATTGAGCATGAAGACACCTTGCCCTCACAGCTGGGCACCATGGTGATCAATGCAGAGGATGAGGAAGAGGAAGGGACTATGAAAAGTAAGGCTCTGGTTAAATACACAGCTTCTCGGAGAACAGCTTCTCACAGTCCACGCAGGCTCAGTCTTGCTCCCCTTCTTTTGAGGGGTGTGGGGGTGGGAAGTTTGGGGAGGGGAAAGGCTGGCACGTGGGGTCTGAGGCAAGAAAGCATCCGCAATGAGGTGGGACGGCCTTTGAACCTGGACAGCCATTCCCTCACTGAATGTTGTCCTGTGTTCCTTGATCTGCAGAAGTGATGCATGATTCATCTCAAAATGTAGAGAAATTCTGAGCTGTTTACCGTATATGTCTTAGTCCATTTCCATGGTGGCCCCAGGTTTGCCAGTACTCAGTTGAAGATGATGACTGTTCATGTTTAGAAGTTCTGTGAAGTCCGTTCTAGCTTAATCCCACCTCTGTTGCTTTTTGAATCTAGCCAGTCCTTTTTGGCTGGGACTGAGGCCTTGCGCCTTGTGTTCAGCTCCCACCTCCGGGTGCCCTGCTTGCCTCTGTTCTTCAGCTCTTGGCCTTCCCCTTGTTCTGTGCATTACTGACCAGCTTGCAGAGGAACAGAATTTTGGAGTGAGAGATGAGTTGTGTAGATAATTTTAGCTTTGCACAGGTTTAAGGTACTAAGTCTCCATGGTCGTGTTCTCTTTTTTTTTCCTCCTTCCTTTATTAAAATTTGAAGGCCTTATCCCTAAACTAAGGATCAACACACTGTAGGCTGTGGGCCAAGTCTGGCCTGCTGCCTGCTTTTGGTAATAGAATTTTGTTGGGACACAGGCATGGCCATCCATTTTCATGTTTGTCTGTGGTCGCTTCTGTGATAGAGAGGCTGAGTTGAATAGTTGTGACAGAGACCCCATGACCCTCGAGGCCTAAAATATTTGCTCTCTGGCTCTTTTTTTTTTTTTTTTTTTAAAGATTTATTTTATTTATTTGAAAGAGTTACAGAGAGAGGTAGAGACAGAGAGAGAGGTCTTCCATCTGCTGGCTCACTCCCCAGATGGCTGCAATGGCTGGAGCTGCGCCGATCCAAAGCCAGGAGCCAGGAGCCTCTTCTGGGTCTCCCATGTGAGTGCAGGGGTCCAAGGACTGAAGCCATCTTCTGCTGCTTTCCCAGGCCACAGCAGAGAGCCGGATTGGAAGAGGAGCAGCTGGGACTAGAACCGGGGCCCATATGGGATGCTGGCACTGCAGGCCAGGGCTTTAACCTGCTGTACTGCAGCAACGGCCCCTCTGGTGTCCTTTCTAATTTTCACCATTCAGGTCATGATCAGTATATCTATAATTTTTTTAAGATTTATTTTATTCATTTGAAAGACAGAGTTACAGAGAGAGGTAGAGCCCCAGAGAGAGAGAGAGAGGTCTTCCATCTGCTGGTTTACTTTCCAGTTGGCTGCAACGGCCGGAGCTGCACCGATTCAAAGCCAGGACCAGGAGCTTCTTCCAGGTCTCCACATCGGTACAGGGGCCCAAGGAGTTTGGCCATCTTCTACTGCCTTCCCAGACTGCAGCAGAGAGCTGGATCAGAAAAGAAGCAGCCGAGACTCAAACCAGTGCCCATATGGGATGCTGGCACTGCAGGGCTGGGGCTTTAACCTGCAGCGCCACAGTGCCAGCCAGTATATTTATAATTAACCCTTTGTTTTCAGAAGGAAAAGGTTTCCTTTTTTCTTTTTTGGGGCCCAAGCTCTTCATCTGTATTTGGTTTCCGGTTCAAATATAGAGGCTGGTACTATGGAATAGTGGGCTAAGCTTCCACCTGTGGCACTGGCTTCCCATATGAATACCAGTCATTTTCTGGCTGCTCCTCTTCTGATCCAGCTCTCTCTGCTATGGCCTGGGAAAGTAGTGGAAGATGGCCCAAGTCCTTGGGCCCCTGCATCCGTGTGGGAGACCCAGAAGAAGCTCCTGGCTTCTGGCTTTGGACCTGCTCAGCTCCGGCCATTGCAGCCATTGGGGTGTGAATTAGCAGATGGAAGACCTCTCTCTCTCTCTCTCTCTCTCTCTCTCTCTCTCTGTAACTCTACCTTTCAAATAAATATTTTTTTTTTAAGTTTACATATGGTGAAGGAATGGTAATGATGCTGGTGGATGCATAAATTGGCATTTTTCCTGTAATACAGACTATATCAAGACTTTAAAAGTTAAAATCTCTGACCCAGTAAATTCTACTCTCTAGGAATCTAGTCTATGAAAATCACTGAAGATGCAGACAGGTTATGTTCAAGGGTATTTCCAGAGTACAAGAGGGTAAGCTGCTGCTTAGGGTGTGTGCCCCTGCTGGAGTGCCCGTTTGAGTCCTGGCTCCTCTGCCTCTGATTCAGCTTCCTGTTACGCATCCTGGGAGGCAGTGGAAGACAGTTCAAATGGTTGCGTCCCTGACACCCGTCTAGGAGGCCCACATGGAATTCTAGGTTCTTGCTTTGGCCTGGCCCAGTCCTGGCTCTGTGGGCATTTGGGAAGTGAACCAAGGTATGGAAGATATTTCCATCTCTGTCTCTGTCTCTCTGTATTTCTTCCTTTTAAGTAAAATAAATAAATGTATTTAAAAAAAAAACTATAAATTGACCACCCACATACACTTTAAAAAAGTCCTAAACTTTTTTTTAAAGAATTCTTCCATATGTGCTACTTAAAATTATTGAAAAATCTGGATTAATTTAATTATTCAGTAGCAGATAATTGATCAAATGAATGTTTGACCCTCCATAAGAATGAGTGCCAGACCATACAAAATTGTTAATAATCCTGTTTTTAAGAAATATTTAATGATTTGAGGAAATGCTTTTTTATTGAGTGAAAAAATAAGGAAACAAAATTATAGCTTGACTCCATTTTTTTTAAAAGATTTATTTATTTATTTGAAAGAGTTAAGAAAGAGGAGAGGCAAAGAGAGAGAGAGAGAGATCTTCCATCTGATGGTTCACTCCCCAGATGGCCACAACTGCCGAAGCTGTGCCAATCTGAAGCCAGGAGCCAGGAGCTTCTTCCAGGTCTCCCATGTGGGTGCAGGGGCCCAAGGACCTGGGCCATCTTCTACTGCTTTCCCGGGCCATAGCAGAGAGCTGGACAGGAAATGGAGCAGCCGGGTCTTGAACCGGCGCCCATATGGGATGCCGGTGCTTCAGGACAGGGTGTTAACCCACTGCGCCACAGCGCTGGCCCCTTGACTCCAGTTTTTTAAATGTAAAAAGATAATATTTGTAGAAAAAACTGAGAAAAAGAAAAAGATTAAACTAAATATTAAAGGTGCTAATTATTTGTAATAGGATTATAGATAAAATCTTTATATTGAGATAACTCTAGACTTAGAGATGAACTATTGAGTTTCCGTGTGCCCTTCCCAAGTGTTAACCTCTCACATAACCATAGTGCTGTTACCAAAGTGAGAAATCAATACTGTATAATATGATTAACTATAGACTTCGTCTGGGCTTCACCAATTTCCCACTAATGTCTTTTCCCCATTCTAGAATCTTACTTGGGTTACCATGTTGCATTTTAGTTGTTACATCTCCTTAGTCCCTTCCAATTTGTAGCTACTTCAGGTACCCTGTCTTTTATTGCTTTGCTATGTTCTCTTATTTTCTCATAATTAGTTTAAAGCCATTGAGTTTATTTCATGACAATATTGTTTTATTTCTAGAAGTTTTCTTGTCATTCTTTTATAATGGCCTATTTTTATTTGATAAACTTTTGTACTTTTATTTCTTGGAACATTTTTCTATATTTGTAAACTATCTTTTAGATCAGCCGTTATCTTGACTTCCTGGGGTCTGAGTTTTGCTGCTTGTTGTTTCTTTGTCTCTCATGTAGTTAGATTTCTTCTTATGCTTTGTAATTTTTGTTTATAAGCTTATCTTCAGTGGGAATCATCTTCTTTGGAGATCCCTTGGGATGTGTAGAAGTCCCAGGACCCTGAAAGTCATTGCTTTCCGGAGCAGTCTTTAGATTATTTCCCAGTTCTGTATACTTCTGGTACAGCTAAGGAGGTTATATGTCTAGAAGCTGAGTTTTTACATCATCTCCTTAAGCTTGTGGGTAGATTTTTTTTTCCTGGCTCCTTTCTTTGTACAGGGAATTGATTTCTGGCTCCCCTTTCTTTATAGATATGTCTTAGCTTCTGCCAAACTGGATTCCTATCCCACATCAGTCTTAAAACTAAAGTTCTTCCGAGTTGGGATTTCCCAGGAATCATTCAGCTCACTGCTAGGGGGCTCCTTTTCCTGCTTTTCTCTTCTGGGTTTTGGTGCTATGGTGATTTTCTGTTTGTTTTGTCTTGCCTGTTTTGTGGATTGAATTTCTTTGTGTTTAGAACATAAGGGGGCCGGCGCTGTGGCTCAATAGGCTAATCCTCCACCTTGCGGCGCTGGCACACCAGGTTCTAGTCCCGGTCGGGGCGCCGGATTCTGTCCCGGTTGCCCCTCTTCCAGGCCAGCCCTCTGCTATGGCCCAGGAAGGCAGTGGAGGATGGCCCAAGTGCTTGGGCCCTGCACCCGCATGGGAGACCAGGAGAAGCACCTGGCTCCTGCCATCGGATTGGCGCGGTGCACCAGCCACAGCGCGGCGGCCATTGGAGGGTGAACCAACGGCAAAGGAAGCCCTTTCTCTCTGTCTCTCTCTCTCTCTCTCACTGTCCACTCTGCCTGTCCAAAAAAAAAAAAAAAAAAAAAAAAAAAACATAAGGGAAGATCTGTAGCAGTTCAGCTCTTTCTTAATGTCTAAAGAGATGTTTCTGTGCTTTATCTGTATGGGAACAACTGCAGTAAGGTTGTGACTTGTTCATGGCTGGAAGTGGTAGAGCTGGGAATTGAAAACACTCCAGCGTCTGTGCTGAACTTCTGAATTGTTTTGATTGCCTACCAGTATCGATAGGCATTATAGTCATAATGTAAAACTCATCGAAATTAATAAGTCTGGTGCTGTCTTCAGCTGAGATTACAGGGATATCTTGTTTTCTGTTTGTTTAAAACATTTACATGTGATTTATGTGGTATACTTTGTATGGTAGATGTTATTGTTAATAGTAATTATTAAAAATTAGGCATTTAATACTTACCAGACACTGTGCTTAATTCTTCATAAGCATTTCACATATTGTAATCATTACAACCATGCTGTCCAGATAGATATAATAACTTCCTGTATGGTAGCAGTTGAAATTGAATTGCATAGAGATTAAGTAACTTCATCATGGTACATAATGAGTAATAGAAGAGACCAGATTTGAACTCAGATCTGTTTGATTTCAGATCTTAGACTCTCAGTGATTGTATTATATTACTCCCAACAGAGTCCCATTTATCACGTTGTTAGAGACTGGGACTAAGATTTAGGCTACAGGTTGTATTTGGTGACACTTGGCCTGTAGTACCTCTCCTTGTTGGTTGTTTCAATAACTAGCTGCTCTGGATGTCCCTGGGATTTCCAGAAAGAAAAGGCACATGGTTTTCAGAGGGGACGTGCCTCTGGAAGGCTAGTAATTTTGCTGCATTTGAGGGAATATGTTCTGACTGTGTAAATCGGAATCTGCAGTAAGGCTTCAGATTTATCTTGTAGAGGTTGGGGGGTGGGATTTGATTGCTTTATTAATAATCTCAGGATCACCTATACGAGTCATAGAGGCAAACCGTGGCCCACCTACTTTGAAAACAGTTTTCTGGATAAAATACCACATTTTGGAAGCCTTCTTCTATTTATGTTTTTGTTTGTTGTTTCTTTTTTGAATAAGAGCTCTGGAAGAACCTTGTTTGCTCCCAAGATCTGAAGGACATGTTGCTTTGGCATGCATGACAAGTGACATTTCTGTCAGTGTTAGAATCATTGCACTTTCTCTGGGCCAGCAGAGGGAGCTCTGTGCATGGTTTTGAATTGAAATTGTGCTCCTGTTTGAGTTCACAGATCCCTTTTCTGTAGTAGGCTTTATTCTAAATCAAGACTATTTATTTGTTATAATGTCTTTTACATAACTACAGCCAACACCAGGGCAATGTCTTTAACAGGTGTGAGGAACCTGTCCTCTGCCAAGGGCCATTTGGATATTTATAACATCACTCGTGGGCCATGCAGAATTATCAGCTTAAAAATTAGCCTGTAGACTTCTTGAATTTTCAGCCCCACCTGCAGTTGCTTTGGCAGGGTCAGATCAAATGACTTTACAGGCCTTATGTGGCCCATGGGCCAGACATTCCTCACCTCTGATGGGTACCTCATACTTGGCAAAGTTTAAATAAGGCTGAATTTAACCCAAATATCTCACAATAGTGACTTTTCCTCTCCCCTCCCACATTTTTTTAAAAGATTTATTTTATTTATTTGAAAGAGTTACATAGAGTGGTAGAGCGAGAGCGAGAGCGAGAGAGAGAGAGAGAGAGAGAGATATCTTCCATCCTCTGGTTCACTCCCCAAATGGCCACAGCGGTCAGAGATGAGCTAATCCAAAGCCAGAAGCTAAGAGCGTCTTCCCAGGTCTCCCATGTGGGTACAGGGGCCCAAGAACTTGGGCCATCTTCTATTGCTTTCCCAGGTCATAGCAGAGAGTTGGCTAGGAAGTGGAGCAGCAGGGACTCACACCAGCACCCATATGGGATGCCAGCACTGCAGGCGGCGGCTTTAACCCATTGCGCCGCAGCGCCAGTCCCCTCCCCTCCCACATTTCTTAGAGTTGCTGTTCTCTTTCTGCAGCACACATGTGGGGTTGAAACTGTCATCATCTTTAATGGCCCTGACCAAGTAATTGAATAAATAAAAAATACCTAATAATTCTTAAACTTGGGATAAAGTTGTTTTATGTATCAAAATATTATTAATGACATTTTATAAATTTTGTTGCTTGGTCTCTTCATTTTTCTTTTTTTTTTTTTAAAGATTTATTTATTTTTTACTTGAGAGTCAGAGTTACACAGAGAGAGGAGAGGCAGAGAGAGAGAGAGAGAAAGAAAGCAAGAGAGAGAGGTCTTCCATCCGCTGGTTCACTCCCCAATTGGCCGCAACAGCTGGAACTGTGCTGATCTGGAGCCAGGAGCTGCTTCTGGATCTCCCACGCAGGCGCAGGGGCCCAAGGACTTCGGCCATCTTCTGCTATCCCAGGCCATAGTGGAGAGCTGGATCGGAAGTGGAGCAGCTGAGACTAGAACTGGCACCCTTATGGGATGCCGGTGCTTCAGGCCAGGGTATTAACCCGCTGCGCCACAGCGCTGGCCCCCATTTTTCTTTTTTTAATATCTATTTACCCTTTGAAAGTTGGAGTCACAGAGAGGGAGAGGCAGATTAGGTGGCAGAGAGAGAGAAGGCTTCCACCCACTGGTTCAATCCCCAAATGACCACAATGGCCAGGGCTGGGCCAGACTGAAACCAGTAGCAAGGAGCTTCATCTGGGTCTCTCATATGTGTGTAGGGGCCTAAGCACTTGGGCCATCTGCTGCTGCTTTCCTAGGTGCATTAGCAGGGAGCTGGATCTGAAGTGGAATAGCTGGGACTCCAACTGGTACCCACACAGGATGTTGGCACTACAAGTGGTGGCTTAACCTACTGTGCCTCAAGTCTCTACCCTCACTTTTTTTTTTTTTTATAACATTTTATTTATTTTAAAGATTTATTTATTTATTTGAAAGGCAGAGCCACTTTGGCCCAACTCCACAAATGGCCACTATGGCCAGAGCTATGCTGGTCCAGAGTCCAGAGCCAGGAGCTTCTTCTGGGTCTTCCACACAAGTGTAGGGACTGAAACACTTGGGCCATCCTCAACTGCTTTCCCAGGCCATAGCAGAGAGCTGGATTGGAAGTGGAGCAGCCGGGTCTCAAACTGGTGCCCATATGGGATGCCAGCACTGCAGGCAGAAGCCTCACCCGCTACACCACAGCGCTGGCCTTAAGATTTTATTTATTTGTTTGAGAGATAGAGTTACAGTGAGAGGGAAAGACAGAGAGAGAGGTCTTCCATCTGCTGGTTCACTCCCCAAATGGCTTCAGTGGCCAGAGCTGTGCCAATCCGAAGCCAGGAGACAGGAGCTTCTTCCAGGTCTCCCACACCAGTGCAGGGGCCCAAGTGTCTAGGCCATCTTCTACTGCTTTACTGGCAGCCATATGGGATGCCGGCGCTGTAGGCAAAGCATTAACCTCCCGAGCCACAGCGCCAGCCCCTCAAATCTCTTCAGTTTTAATCTTAAGTATTTCCATATTGACCACACAGAAGTCTAATGCTTTCTCCTTTCCCTCCTATCTTTTAGGTACTGCTTCACAGTATTTTTTTCAGAGTTTTGATAGAGTTATGTGCATTGTAAATTTTTTCTCCCAGTTTGTGCATTGTACTTTTAAGTTTGCAGACTCTTCTGGGACAGCAGCTTTGATTTTCATGAAGCCAAAAATGTGTTTACATTTTCTTTATATAACCTTTTTGTGTCCCTTTAAAGAAATTCTATACTGCTCAGATGTCTTAAAAATAGTATCCTATATTTTTTCCTAGGAGATGTAAAGTTTTATTATTTACATTTAGAATTTTCTTTAATATATTAGGAGTCTGTCTGTTTACACTGTGAGCTCTACATTTGCTTTATTTTTTCTAACTGAAAGACTTGCCTCCTCCCTCCTTTCAGATCTCTGATCCTGTCACCTTCCCAGTCTTCCTTTGACATCTAAAGGAAATAGATTCTCCATCCCTTTCTTATTTTTCTTTTCAACACAGATTACGACTTGAAACATATCACTGTTCTCTCTACAAATTTTAATTGCGTTGAGTACATAGATAGCTTAGGCAGAATTTCCATCTTTATAATTGTTCTTGTTTATGAACATGTTTATGTCCTATATCCATAGATAACTTTATAATTTTATCCACAAGAATGCTTTAGATTTTTATAATTAATTTTCAGTTACTTTATAATTTTTATTGCTATTTCAAATGCCATGCTTAAAAATTTTTAATATTTTTGTTTTTGTAGATGACTTGTTGATTTTTAATGGATTATTTTATTCATTATAGTAAGTTTTCTGGAGGTGACTTTTTAATTTTATTTATTTATTTATTTATTTTTTTTTTATTTTTATTTTTTTGACAGGCAGAGTGGACAGTGAGAGAGAGAGACAGAGAGAAAGGTCTTCCTTTGCCGTTGGTTCACCCTCCAATGGCCGCCGCGGCCGGCGCGCTGCGGCCGGCGCACCGCGCTGATCCGATGGCAGGAGCCAGGAACCAGGTGCTTTTCCTGGTCTCCCATGGGGTGCAGGGCCCAAGCACCTGGGCCATCCTCCACTGCACTCCCTGGCCACAGCAGAGGGCTGGCCTGGAAGAGGGGCAACCGGGACAGAATCCGGCGCCCCAACCGGGACTAGAACCCGGTGTGCCGGCGCCGCTAGGCGGAGGATTAGCCTAGTGAGCCGCGGCGCCGGCCAACTTTTTAATTTTAAAAAGTACATATTTATTTTATTCATTTGAAAAGGAGAGAGAGAGAGAGAGATCGTCCATCTGCTGTTTCATTTCCCAAATGCCTGCAGTAGCAGGGCTGGGCCTTGCCAGGACCTCAGGTCAGATTTCCTGTGTAGGTGGCAGAGACCTAAGGACTTGAGCCAACACCTGCTATCTCCCGGAGCAGAACCTAGAGTAAACCCAGGCACTCAGACAATGGAGGCAGGTGTCCCAACGTGTATGTTGACTGCTGTGCAATTGCTTATTCTCTACTTTTTTTTAAATGAAGACAGTCTTAATATCTGTGAATTGTGACCTTCATTTTTCCTTTTGATCCTTATGTATTTTTTCTTACTGAGACCTCCAAAGGAGTTGGATATTAGAGGTGGGTGGGCCATTCATATCATGTTCCTCATCTTAAAGAAACTTCTTCTGTTACTTTAACATTGAATTTGATATTGGTAGGTACTCTTTATTAAGTTAAAGAAATTCTATTTTACGAGATTAAGAGTTTTAAGAGATTTGTTTTTAATCAAAATCGGTGTTAATTTTTTTTTAGTTGAACACTTACCTATCTAATTTTCTTGATTACTAATGTATTTCGTTAACATTGTAGCATTTCCTCTAAGTTCTGTTTTAGCACCAATCTTACAAATTTTCCTGTGTGGTGAGTAGTAAATATTTTCTCCCAGCTTGTGGTGTTTGTGTTTTTCACAGGTTTCTTTTTTAACCCATGAGTTATCCAGAAGTGCTTTTTAGAAACCAAATGTATGATTTTTAAAAACTGCTTATTTTTAATTTTCAATTTCAGGGAATTGTGGTTGAAGAATGTGGTCTGTGTGTCATTTCTTTGGTATTTTTGAGGCATTTGTGGCCCACCATGTTATTAATTTTTGTTAAGTACTCTTTGTGTGCCTTGGGAAGAATGTATGTTTTTGAATTGGTGCAGCATTCCATATGTGTTCTGTAGGTTGGCTTTGCTGATTTTCTTTAAATTGTCTTCTTCACCAGTTTTTGATATTTGATCTTTTGGTTTCTGTTGGCAGAATGTTAAAATTGTCACTTTATGGTGGTAGATTTGTTTAGTTTTGTTAATTCTTATGTGTGTAAGAATGGTTTTTGTTTCACTTTATTTTTATATTTTGAGCTTCATTGTCTGGTACCTATAGATTCAAAATAGTTAACTTGTTTTGGGAATTCTTCCTTTTGTGTTATTTGGCCTTCACAGGATCCCTTAGATATAGTTACATTAGGTGTCAGATTCCTACAAGACAGGACGAGGAAATGGAAGCTTAGAGAAAAGTTCAGCATCTTGTCCAAGGTCACGCTGGATCTCAGGCATGTTTTGACTTACAGTCTTCACTGCCCTTGTGGTACAAGCAATACTGTAAAAAGCCTATGTAATTTTTTTGGTGTCTACTTTAAGGATCTTGAAATACCTTTCTAGTAAAACTTAATACTCTGTAATGTTGTTTGTATTGTATATTATCTAGACTCTCAAATGTGATGTTCAACAGATAAAAGGGAACATTTGGGGCACCTAGGTGAAGGTTATCTGGGAAGTCTTTCTTACATGGCAGCTTTCTGAAGTTTTTTTTTTTTTTAAGATTTTTTTATTTTTATTTATTGACAGGTAGAGTTATAGAGAGAGAGAGAAAACGCGGCTTGGGGCGGGGGGGTGTCTTCTTTCCATTGGTTCACTCCCCAAATGGCCGCTACAGCCAGCGCTGTGCTGATCCGAAGCCAGGAGCCAGGTGCTTCCTCCTGGTCTCCCATGCGGGTGCAGGGCCCAAGCACTTGGGCCATCCTCCACTGCACTCCCGGGTCACAGCAGAGAGCTGGACTGGAGGAGAAGCAACTGGGACTAGAACCCGGCACCCATATGGGATGCCGGCGCTGCAGGCGGAGGATTAACGTAGTACGCCGCGGTGCCAGCCCCAGCTTTCTGAAGTTTTAAATTATGTCGGCATAGAACATTAAACAATTTTTAGTCCATGGTTTTCAGTTTTTAGAAATAAATCTTAAGAGGCTAATCTTGTTAAATAATTCATAAATTGAAAGAGTCACTTAAGTGTTTCCCAGTTGCACAGTAGCTGGTTTCATTGATTTGAGGCATTATTTCTGTCATTAATATCACTACGAATATGTGCTTCGGAAAATCAAGCATATCTTAGAAGTTTAGAAAAATGCTGATTATTATTATTAAAATACACCATCCAAAGTAAAATATTTGTGCTGAGTATCACTAGCAGTTCTGTGAAGATGATGAGAATCTGTACATATTTTCTGTATGTTCTATGTCACATTATGTTTTTTTGTGTGTGTTGCAATATGCAGAAAACAATTTTTCTATTATCCATTCTCAAACAGACATCTTGTTAAAAAAGTTTTAGGGGCCTGCGCTGTGGGGTAGAAGGTGAAGCCTCCACCTGCAGTGTCAGCATTCCATTTGTGTGCTGGTTTGAGTCCAGGGTGCTCCATTTCAGATCCAGCTCCCTGCTAATGCACCTGAGAGGGCAGCAGAGGGTGGCCCAGGTGCTTGGGTTCTTGTACCCATATGGAAGACCTGGAAGCAGCTCCTAGCTCCTGACTTCCACCTGGCCTAGCCCCAGCTGTTGTTGCCATTTGGGGAGTGAACTAATGGATGGAGGATCTCTCTCTCTCTCTCTCTTTCTCTTTCTCTGCCTTTCAAATAAATAAATCTTGAAAAATTTTAAGTTTATTTTCATTGTATTTGAAAGGCAGAGAGACAGGAGAGATATTTCATCTGCTGGTTTATTCCCCAAATGCCTTCAACAAACTAGAGTTGGACCAGACCAAAGAAAGGAGTCTGGAACTCAATTCTGGTTTCCCATGTGCGTGGCAATGACCCACCTGCTTGGTCTATCTCTGCTGCCTCTCAGAATACACATTAATGGGAAGATGGAGTTAGAAGCATAGTTAGGACTCGAACCCAGGCACTCTGATGGGATGTGGGTATCCCAAGCAGTCTCTTAATTGCTATGCCAAACCTCGGCCCCTGAACATCTTGTTATTTTATTTTATTTTTAAAAAAGATTATTTGTTGATTTGAAAGGCAGAGTGACAAAGAGAGCTTTTCCATCTGCTGGTTTACTTCCCTTATGGTTGCAACAGCTAGGGCTGGTCCAGGTTGAAGCCAGGAATGTGGAACTCCATCCAGGTCTCCCACATGATGGCAGGGGCCTAAGTACTTGGGCCATCCTCTGCTGCTTAGCCAGGCACATTAACAGGGAGCTGGATCAGAAGCGGAGCAGTGGGGACTTGAATTGGCGTGCTGGTACGGGGTGTGGGCATTGTAAGTGACAGTTTAATCCAGTGTACCACAGTGCTGACCCCCAAAGATCTTTGTTAAACAAGAGAATTTCGGGGCCAGTGATGTGGTGTAATGTGTTAAACCACTCACTGCCTGTGAAGCCGGCGTCACATACAGGTTTTTTGTTCTATTTTTAAAACAAAACTTTAAAAATAAATTATACATTTAAAAACAAAAGAATGTAAAGTTTATTTTAGAGCTAGAAATAACCAGAAAATTTTTGAAGCACTTGAGATACTAGAGCACTTGAAAAGGTTGTAAAAAATGGAAATAAAAGATGTTTATTTTGATGCAAAAAACTTCTGAAAGGCAGATGTTTGGTGTAATAGTTAAGATGCTGCTTGGAACAGCTGCATCCCATGTTGGAATGCCTTGGTTTCGGTCCTGTTTGCTTTTGATTGAATTTCCTGTTGCTGTGTACCTTAGGAGGCAGCAGGTGATCGATCAAGTATTTGGGTCCCTATTACCCATATAGGAGACCTAGATTGAGTTTCTGGCTATTGTTGTCATTTGGAGAATGAATCAGCAAATGGGAGACCTCTGTCTGTGTCTTTTACAAAAAAATAAAATACGTTTTAAATAGATTTTTGAAATCTATGCATACTTTTTTTTTTTTTTTTTTTTTTTTTTTTGGGACAGGCAGAGTGGATAGAGAGAGAGACAGAGAGAAAGGTCTTCCTTTTGCCTTTGGTTCACCTTCCAATGGCCACCACGGCTGGTGCGCTGGGGCCGGCGCACCGCGCTGATCTGAAGGCAAGAGCCAGGTGCTTCTCCTGGTCTCCCATGCGGGTGCAGGGCCCAAGCACATGGGCCATCCTCCACTGCCTTCCCAGGCCACAGCAGAGAGCTGGCCTGGAAGAGGGGCAACTGGGAAAGAATCTGGCGCCCCAACCGGGACTAGAACCCGGTGTGCTGGCGCCGCTAGGTGGAGGATTAGCCTATTGAGCCGTGGTGCCGGCCGTATACTTTCTTATAATGTGCATTTTGTATGAACTTTTTGAAGACTTCTCTTATGCATGGATTTCAGAATTTCTTAAACCAAAATAAACTTTAATGCTGTTTTCATGAACTTTTGAAATATTCTTGTATCTTGATTTGCACAAATTTATCAGTTTAAATGCTTATAGCATGTATGAGGAAATGACAGGCCAAAGAATGGCCACTTGCATCTACTACAAACTTGATGTATGTGGTTCTCCCATCAGGACTCACTGTCTGTAGTTCTTGTTCTCATTGCATTCCCAAGAGATGCAGGCAACTGGTCCCCCGCCTCATCTCCAGGCTTACTAAGACAGTGAGAGGCAGAACTTGACAACTAATTAGGAGATTGTTTCCCCTGACTCAAGCTTTTGAAAGTAGACTGAATTATGGGGAGTGAGTAGTTGATTTCTATTTATTTATTTTTTAATAATTTATTTATTTATTTGATTTTTTTTTTATTTTTTTTTTTATTTTTTTATTTTTTTTGACAGGCAGAGTGGACAGAGAGAGAGAGAGAGAGAGAGACAGAGAGAAAGGTCTTCCTTTTGCCGTTGGTTCACCCTCCAATGGCCGCCGCGGCCGGCACGCTGCGGCCGGCGCACCGTGCTGATCCGATGGCAGGAGCCAGGAACCAGGTGCTTCTCCTGGTCTCCCATGGGGTGCAGGGCCCAAGCACCTGGGCCATCCTCCACTGCACTCCCTGGCCACAGCAGAGGGCTGGCCTGGAAGAGGGGCAACCGGGACAGAATCCGGCACCCCGACCGGGACTAGAACCCGGTGTGCCGGCGCCGCTAGGCGGAGGATTAGCCTAGTGAGCCGCGGCGCCGGCCTTATTTATTTATTTGAGATATAGAGCTAAAGACAGAGAGGTCTTCCAGCCTCAGGTTCACTCCTTAAGTGACTGCAATGGTTGGAGCTGTGCCGATCGATGTAAAGCCAGGAGACGGGAGCTTCCTCCAGGACTCCCATGTGGGTGCAGGGCCCAAGCACTTGGGCCATCTTCCTTCCAGAGATCCAGCAGAGAGCTAAATTGGAAGAGGAGCAGCCAGGACATCAACCGGCACCCAAATGGCATGCCGGCACCACAGGCAGAGGCTTAGCCTACTGTGCCGCAGCACCGGACCCTGATTTCTATTTCTATTTTAAAAGTGCACTTAGGCATTAAAATCCTTTTTTTTTTTTTTTTTTTTTTTAGTTTTTTATTTATTTGACAGAGTTATAGACAGTGAGAGAGACAGAGAGAAAGGTCTTCCTTCTGTTGGTTCACTCCCTAAATGGCCGCCACGGCCGATGCTGCGCTGATCCAAAGCCAGGAGCCAGGTGCTTCCTTCTGGTCTCCCATGTGGGTGCAGGGGCCCCAGCACTTGGGCCATCCTCCACTGCCCTCCTGGGCCACAGCAGAGAGCTGGACTGGAAGAGGAGCCCATATGGGATGCCGGCACCACAGGCAGAGGATTAACCAAGTGAGCCACAGCGCCGGCCCCAGGCATTAAAATTCTAATTTTCCCTTCTAGAGCAATGGCCACATTAATCTCTTTGAAGTAGAGTTTCCAAAGCCTAATGATACAGTAAGTTAAAGCAAGTCAGAAACATGTTTTGGATAACTTTCTGTGTTAGTATTATATAGTAAAAACCTGTATTTATAGTTCCCAGAAAGTCCTGAGAGTCATGAAGGCACCCATTGTTCCTGAGTTTCCTTAGTTAAAGCCAAAGGCCAGCTCCTGTTGAAATGATTCTCTTTCAACAGTGTCCATCAGAAACTCATTTTAGAGCTACGTGAGATCAGGATTCTTGACTCACAGCCGGTTTTCTTTCCACTTGCCGTTGTTTGAAGGGGATTCTTAATAACATGGCCTCTCTTGTGTCTTATCTGTCTTGTTTTCTCTGATGCAGATTGTAGCATTTGCAAGTATGATAATTAGGGCATAAAGTATTGCAAGTATTTTAACACTTTTTTTTTAAACCACAATAGTCTTACTTACTGTACAAATTTTTATCCTTTTAGGATTTTTAAAAGTATCACAAAGTATTAAGTGTCCATATATGAAGATATTTTGAAAGTGTGGAAATGGAATTAAAAGATAGGTTTATTTTGGTGAATTGAAATCTACAGGGTTTTTTTTTTTTTTTTTTTTTTTTTTTTTTTTTTTTTTTGAAAGAGTTAGAGTGAGAGTGAGAGTGAGAGAGAGAGAGAGGTGTCTTCCATCCACTAGTTCACTCCCCAGATGGCCACAATGGCCGGAGCTGCGCCGATCTGAAGCCAGGAGCCTGAAGCCTCCTCTGGGTCTCCCATGTGTATGCAGGGGCCCAAGGATTTGGGCTATCTTCTACTGCTTTCCTAGGCCAGCAGAGAGCTGAATTGGAAGTGGAGCAGCTGGGACTGGAACTGGTAGCTATATGGGATGCGGGCACTGCAGGCGGTGGCTTTACCCTCTATGCCACAGTGCTGGCTCCTGTAGTATTTTCAAAATGCATGTTTTCCATTATCTTTTTGAAGACCCCTCTTATGTGTGAATTTCAATTTCTTTTTGCACCAAAATAAATTTTTAGATTCTTTTCTCCTGGACTTTTTGAAGTACCCTCATGTGCATGCCATTCAGTCAGCACCATATGAGAATTTCATTAGTGCGTTCATACATATCAAAGCTAAATCTTCAGATATTTAGTTTTGTTGGAATAGTATTTCTAAGTCAAGGCTAGAGAGGGAAGAAGGAGTAGTAGAATAAGCATTGATTTTGGAATCAGTCTTTGGCTTTAAACTTGGCTCAGGGGTTAGTAGACTGAGTCATGTTTGGCGGGTTATTTCCTGTTTTGAACCTCAGTTTCCTAGCATAAAAGTTCCTATTTTATAGTTTTGTCAGGATGATGCGAGATAATTTTATGTATTTATGAAGGGCAGAGAGACAAAGAGAAAGAGAGATCCCCCAAGTCCACTGGATGATGCCCAAATGCTGGCAGCAACTAGAGCTGTTTATTTATGAAAGGCAGAGAAAGGGAGACAGAGTGTGGTAATATTACACATAGAAATGCTCAAGAATGGTATATATCATAATCAGTGTATTATGAGCCTCTTAATGTATGGAGTGACTTTTTTGTTGGACCTGCCATTACTTCAGCTAGGGCTGCTTTTCTTTATCCTGATTCCTTTTCCGTTGATAGTTGTGCTCTTGGTTTTTATTCTCGACATCATTGCTGTGTTTTGTAGATGTCACCTCAACTCTGTTGGAACACTGTCATGAAAATGGTGTAGCCAAAGGAAGGTCACTTGTTATTTCATAATGTTTTGTGAATGTACTGAGAAGAGAGAGGGTGTGTGTGTGTGTGCACATTTGTGTGTTTTAAATTCCTTGCCAATAAGATGTTAAATAGCTCAAAATACAAGATGACATATCTTAAAGAAGGGAGGATTTGGGATCCCATGAGCCTTCTTTTGTAACGTTTTAGCTTCTTATCTTAATACTGTGGAGTTTATTACCAACTGGATTTCTTTCCTTCCCTGAAAGATAATCTCTGTGGTTCACTGTGCATTTTATCAGAAGCTCCCTCCTGGGAGCAGACATCTTGATGCTTAGACTTTCCTCCGTTTCACAAATAATTCAAGGTTGTCCTGCCAGAGTGGAGACTAAACCCTAATTGTTTATGCAGTTTTTCTTATTGTGTCCAGATGTTGAGCCCATTTTTATCTTTGGAAACCATTAACATTCTTGATTCTTTTGGGATGAGCCAAAAAGCACAGACTCTTGTGCCTGAGAATTTATTCAGAACACTCTGCCAGACCACATGCTATGATAGGAAAGTTCCAGATCGCAGTGTGACTCGGCTGAAGGACTCGAGGCTTGTATTTTTGGGAATATAAGCTATTCCAGTATAGTTATATTGGTAGAAGGAGAGCCAAGAATACCCAGGAAAGGATAGTAGCCAGTAGTAATGAAGAACAAAGGAAGGTGAATCCCCAAGATACACTTTGGCCCTTATGCCCACCAGACAGCTAAATCAGTTTTGGTCAGTTAGTGGAATCTGTTTCCCTGTTGTTTGAAGCTGTTCCAACATGTTTACTGTTCAGCTAGAAAGTTATAATACAGCTTTTTTTTTTTTTTTAAGATTTATTTATTTATTTTAAAGGCAGAGTTAGAGGGAGAGAGAAGTCTTCCATCTGCTAGTTTACTCCCCAGATGGCCACAGTGGTTGGAGCTGCACTGATCTGAAGCCAGGAGCCTGGAGCTTCTTCTGGGTCTCCTACGCAGGTGCAGGGGCCCAAGGACTTGGGCCAACTTGTGCTTTCCCAGGCCATAGCAGAGAGCTGGATCGGAAGTGGAGCAGCTGGGACTTGAACCAGCACCCATATGGGATGCCAGCACTGTAGGCTGCGGCTTTACCCACTATGCCACTCTTTGGAATTTGGGTTTATATCTCTTTGAATAGATTGATTACAGCTCACCAGAGTTAAAACAACTGGAGCAAAATTGCCCAGTAAACAAGTCAATTCAAATAGAGGCAGTTAACAAAACTGCTTAACTGGAAGAATTAATCTGGGCTCTAGGACATCTTTAACTCATGATTCCAGCACTTTTTTTTTTTTTCCACTTTTTAGTGGTTTCAAAAAATAGTCCAAGGAGCATTGTTGGGTCGCACACAGCAACTTGGATAATAACTTATGTAGGTAAATAAATTAATACTTGCAAAGCACTTAGGTACCCAGTAACAAAAATAAAACCAAGAACCTCACACACACACATCATAAATGTTAGATTGAAAAAAAAAAAACCTATGTTAAATAAAAAGTGCATATTATTCCAAGCCAGAAGAAAATATTTGAGAGATTACTGGAGTTTGTTTTCTTAGGAACATTCATAAAAAAAATGTATGAAACTAAGAAGAAAATGCAGGCTTTGCCTAGGCTTTGGATAGAATTAATTAGTGTTAGGTAGAAAAGAGTTACTGTAGGAATTAAGGAAAGAATAGTTGGGCCACTGTGGTTTGTTTAGGAACTCTGAAAAATAAAGGTTTCAAATGGTGGGTTAAAAAAGTTTAAGGATCATTCCAAAGGAAAGGTAGGTGTTAGTCTTTGGTCCAGCTCCTTTCCTTCCCATTGGGACTACCCTGGCATTGTGTTATACTTCACATGAATTCAGAAACAAGAACAAATATTAGAGGAAAGTGGTCTTGCTGCTTTTTTAAAAAATTGAGTTATTGGTATGTAATTCACTTCCCATACAAGTCACTCATTTAAAATATACTATTCAGTGGTTTTCAGTGTATTCACAGGCTTAGGCCACCATCACCACAATATAACTTTAAAAATTTTATGTTTTGAGATGTAATTCATATAAAATATGACATGTAAAATGTGCAGTAGAGTGGCTTTTTAGTGTATTAACGAGGTACTGAAGATCATAATTGCTGTTGGATTCCAGACATTTTCTTTGCTTGCAAAGAAACCCTAATCCTGTTAGCATTCACTTCCCATTCTCTCCTCATCTCCAGGCAAGCATTAATCTACTTTCTGTCTCTGGATTTGCCTATTCTGGACATTTTATGTAAATACAATATTTGGCTCTTTGTGTCTGGCTTCTTCCATTTTGCATAATGGTTTCAGGGTTCAGCCATGTGTAGCATGTATCAGTATTTTATTTCTTTTTATTGCTGAATAATATTCCACTGTGTGGATTTACTGAATTTTATCTGTTCTTCAGTTGGTAGGCATTTGGGATGTTGTGTCCTTCTGATTTCACACATCAAAAGAATAAATAATTAATTTAGTAAAAATTAATTAATTTGGCCAGTGCCGTGGCTCACTTGGCTAATCCTCTGCCTGTGGCGCCGGCACCCCGGGTTCTAGTCCCAGTTGGGGCGCCAGGTACTAGTCCCAGTTGCTCCTCTTTCAGTCCAGCTCTCTGCTGTGGCCCGGGAAGTGCTTGGGTCCCTGCACCTGCATGGGAGAACGGGAGGAAGTACCCGGCTCCTGGCTTCGGATAGGCACAGCGCTGACCGTAGCGGCCATTAGGGGAGTGAACCAACGGAAGGAAGACCTTTCTCTCTGTCTCTCTCTCACTGTCTATAACTCTGTCTCTGTCTCTCTCTTTCACTGTCTAACTCTGCCTGGCCAAAAAAAAAAAAAAAAATCAATTTATTTGAAAAGCAGAGTTACAGAGAGGCAGAGAGAGAGAGAGAGAGGTCTTCCATCCACTGGTTCATTTCCCAGATGGCTGTAATGGCCAGAGCTGCGCTGATCCAAAGCCAGGAGCCAGGAGCTTCCTCTGGGTCTTCCATGTGGGTGCAGGGGCCCAAGGAGTTGGGCCCTCTTCCACTGCTTTTCCAAGCCACAACAGAGAGCTGGATCAGAAGTGGAGCAACCTGGACTTGAACTGGCACCCATATGGGATGCTGGCATTGTAGGTGGTGGCTTTACCCACTACGCCACAGTGCTGGCCCTACATTTTTTTTTTTAAGAAAAATAAATAGAAGATAAATTGCTTATGAATTAACTTCTTTGTCTACAGCCTTAGCTTGGTACATTCTGTTTAAAAAGAAAAATAAGCTAGTCACAGTATAGGAGTTCATGTTTTCCTCAGTCAGAAGAATTAGAAAAAGATGTGGTTATTTTCAAGGCTTGGTTTCTCTCTGCTCAGTCCAGTTTCCTTATGGCTTCAGGTTTCTTGTATTATCATTCAACTGAATGCTTCATTTCCTGGGATATATCTGAAAAATACTTTAGCTCAAGTTGAAACAAAAGCCCACCGGCAAGCTGAAGCCCCTGGGGACAGCATGGCCTTTAATCAGCAGGACTGATTCTCTTGTACTTTTCAGCACTAAAAGGCTCTTGTCCAGCATACTTGGTCATTAGCTGAGGGCGCTGAAAGAAAAGTTCAAAGATAAGGTTACTGGGAAAATTCCATTCCCTCCTTTCTGCACTCAGATAAATGGCATTTCTAACTTGTTGAGAATCTTCATTTTGCTTTGAGAGGATTTACGATGTGAAAGGCAGTCCACCAGATGTAAAACCTGACAGTTGCCATTCACATCCTTTCCCTGTTGCTTATTAAGTATGAAATCTTAGGCAGATTTCTCAACTCTGAAGTTCTAAAAGTGGGAACAGTAATGTGTCTCCAAGGATTCTCTGAGGGTTCAGTGAAGTAATGCATTTTCTGATACTTGGTAGGTGCCTGATAAATGCAAGTCTCCCCTCCCCTCCTCTGGTTTGGTGGACATGAATTTTGGATGAAAAGATCTTGGGAAAGCAACTAGTTGAAATCCTGAAATTTAGAAGGTATTCACTGAATATTAGTTGAATTTGAACCTGAGTTCCAAAGACTGAAACTTTCTGTAGATACAGGGTAGGTGTGTGAGTGAGAGAGAAAAAAACACCCTTACAAATAAAATGAAAACAAATAAAAGTTAAAGAAATCCAAAGAGTCAGAGATGATCCTGCTACTAAAATATTTGTTGCATCCTAACTGTCAGTTTGGTCTGATCTCTTACTTTATGTCCATGTCCTTCTAGTTTGTGGCATATTTTAGATTACAGCCCACAAGTGTTATAATCTCTCTAGAGAATTTTTTTTTTAAAGATTTTTATGTATTTGGAAAGCAGAGTTAGAGAGAGACAGAGGCAGAGTGAGAGCAAGAACAAGGGAGAGAGAGAGAAAAAATCTTCCATCCTCTGGTTCACTCCCCAGATGGATGCAATGGCCAGAGCTGTGCTGATCTGAAGCCAGGAGCCAGGAACTTCTTGCAGGTCTCCCACGTGGGTGCAGGGGTCCAAGGCCTTGGGCCATCTCCTACTGCTTTCCTAGGCTATGGCAGAGATCTGGATCGGAAGTGGAGCAGCCAGGATTCAAACCGGGTAGCAGGGACTCAACTACTTGAGCCATCACCTGCTGTTCCCACAGCAGTGCACATCAACAGGAAGCCAGAATTGGAAGTGGAAGTGAGGACTTGAACCCAGACTCTTCATGGGATGTGGGCATTCTAAGCAGTGTCTTAACTAGGTCAAATGTCTACACTTAGATAGGTTTTTAAGTCATGTCAAGTGAAATTACTCATTTTGCTATTGTTACTAGTAACTAGTAGCTGCTGGTTTTTGCTTTCATATGGTGACTGTTGCTGTGTAACTTATTCTACTGCCTGGGACGGCTCCAGGTCCAACCTAACCCCCCTGTACCAGTCTGCCCCAACTACCCAGCCTGCAGGTTCTTCTAGGAACAAAAATTAGTTATGATCAGTTCTGTTCATCTAATACTGACCCAGTTCTAAAAGTAAAAAAATTTGTTTAAGAGAAGCAAATTGAAGCATCTAAAGTCCTACTACCAGAAACAAACACTGTTAGCATTTTGGAATATTTTCTTCCACTACTTTTCTTTTTTGCGCATTTGATTTTACAGAATTGATATCATCCTGTATATGTAATACTATGTCCTATTTTTCTCCTTTATTGTAGACCATTTATATGTAATTTTAAAATTATGTAATAGTTTGCACAGTGGATGAATTGTTATTTGCTTATATTGAGAAATATTTTGTGCATTTGTGCATTTTTCTGTAGTTTCATTCAATTCTTGAGGGAGTCCTTATGTAACAGAAAGACCCCACTGCTCAGAGACTGTAGCCCATCTGGAGACACATCTATTTATTAAACCTATCCAAAATATAAACATTTTCCTCTTCACCTTTTGTTTTTCTTGGTTTTCAGGAAGGGATGAGACCATGCAGCCTGTAAAACCATCTTTCCTTGAATACTTTGAACAAAAAGAAAAGGAAAACCAGGTCAACAGCTTTGGCAAGAGTGTACCTGCTCCACTGAAAAATTCTTCTGATTGGAAAGTACCACTGGATGGAGACTATGAGTTTGTAAGTCGTGTTGGGAGTTCATGGTTGTGTCTTCCTGAGGGGAAGTTACTTGAAATGCCACACATCCAGTTCATGGAAAGTGCCTGTGGTTTTCTTGTGTATTTGAGTCTCATAAGTGCCCTGGTGGCAGCTCCCAGGCTAAGGATCTCATGAGTTCGAGATGATAGCATATTGATTGATTTTTAAGAAAGCTTTTATTTAATAAATACAAATTTCATAGGTACAGCTTTAGGAATATAGCAGTTCTTCCCCCCCCCCCCATATCCACCCTCCCAACCTTACTCCCGTCCCACCTCCTACTCCCTCTCTCATCCCATTCTTCATTAAGATTCATTTTTAATTATCTTTATATACAGAAAACCAACTGTATACTAAGTAATGATTTTAACAGTTTGCACCCACACAGGTACACAAAGTATAAAGTACTGTTTGAAGACTAGTTTTACCATTAATTGTCATAGTACAACTCATTAAGGACAGAGATCTTACATGGGGAGTAAGTGCACAGTGACTCCTGTTGTTGATTTAACAATTGACACTCTTATTTATGATTTATGACATCAGTGATCACCTGAGACTCTTGTCATGAGCTGCCAAGGCTATGGAAGCCTTTTGAGTCCACAAATTCTGCCAGTATTTAGACAGGGCCATAAGCAAAGTGGAAGTTCTCTCCTCCCTTCAGAGAAAAGTACCTCTTTCTTTGATGGCCCGTTCTTTCCACTGGGATCTCATGCACAGAGATCCTTCATGTACATCATTTTTTGCCAGTGTCTTGGCTTTCCATGCCTGAAATGCTCTCATGGGCTTTTTAGCCAGATCCGAATGCCTTAAGGGCTGATTTTGAGGTTAGAGTGCTGTTTAGGGCGTTTGTCATTCTACGAGTCTGCTGTGTGTCCTGCTTCCCATGTTGGGTCATTCTCTCCTTTTTAATTCTATCTATTGTTATTAGCAGACACTTGGTCTTATTTACGTGATCCCTTTGACACTGATTTCTATCTACATGATCAGTTATACACTTAAAATGATCACTTTAACTAGTAAGATGTCATTAGTACCACCTAGCTTAATGGGATTTGGAGTCCATGGCAAGTTTTTAGCTTTACCCTTAGGAGTAAATCCATGGGAACATGTGCTGAACTGTATAACTCCTCCCTCTCTTATTCTCACATTTATTTTTACTGGGATCAATTTTCAATTGCATTTAAATACCTATGAATAATTCTGTATTAAGTAAAGAGTTCAACCAATGGTATTAAGAGAAAAAGAAAATAGTTAAAAAAATAAAATAATAAACTGTTTCTCGACAATCAAGACAAGGGCTTATCAAGTCATCCCTTCTCATAGTGTCAATTTCACTTCTACAGGTTTCCTTTTAGGTGCTCAGTTAGTTGTAACAGATCAGGGAAAACATGATATTTGTCCCTTTAGGACTGGCTTATTTCACTAAGTATGATGTTTTCCAGCTTCATCCATTCTGTTGCAAATGACCAGATTTCCTTTTTTTTCCTGCTATGTAGTATTCCATAAGTACATATTCCATAATTTCTTTATCCCAATTTTTTGTTGATGGGCATTTAGATTGATTATTGATGTTTGAGTCATTTTGGAGTCCCTGATTAGTGACATGTTTCTTGCTCTTAAAATCCTTTATTCACTTTCTTTTTTACTTTTTGTCGATTTTGAAATCGTTCATGGTAAAAGGACTGTTTATTCATCAGTTGAAGATGTAACTTTGTTTATTTGAGATTGTTATTTCATATTTAAGAATTAAATTTGAAGGCAGTTGATATTGTTTTTAGAGTCTTTGTTGTTTCGCTAATCATTCTAATTTTAAGCTCTCTGAGAAGATTATTCTGAATTTTTTTAGAGGATGAATATTAAATTATTCCAAAGTTTCTTAAGAAAACCTGGGTATGTTTTTTTCTTTCTTTGCTGTGGAACATTCTCCCTCAACCACAGGCACTTATTAATGTTCATGGGGATTTAATGAGAGGAAATAAAAAATTTGGAGAAAAAGCAAGCTAAGGAGCTTATGTTCCTTTTTTTGAATATTTTTAGAAAAGATTTTTCATTTTAGGAATTTTCAGTTTTTACATTCCTAATTTCTGAAATTTGACATTTAGCTGTTGTAATTCTGTTGTTACTTATATCAGAGCTTAGTTTGGGCATTGCATTTGAACTCTGGGAGACTTTTGTAGACCTAGCTTTCCACTATCCCCCATTCATTGGCCATGAGGAAATGATGTCATTCCTCCATAGTCCTACTTTTGTAAAATGGCAGGATTGTAATAGTTTGTACAACTACTTGTAGGGATCTTTTGAGGACCAAAATAACTTACCTGAGGTTAATTAACTGATTACTTGTCAGACCATGCTAGAACCTAGATTCATTTGTTTTATCATTTATTTGTTCACTCATTCATGTATTTATTTAGTTTTGTGTGTGTGTGTGTGCCATTGTGTGCTTGTCACTTTGTAGGAATATATACTAGTGAATAGAACGGTCAAAAACCCATCCTTCAGGGAGATTTCATTCTGGAAGAAGGAAAATAAGTAAAATATTTAATGTATTAGATGGTGGTAAGTGCTGTGGAAAATGTAAAAAAAAAGTGTATTGGAGAACAGAGAGAAGCAATGTGTGTGTCTGTGGCTTTTTTTTTTTTAAAGATTTATTTTATTTATTTGAAAGAGTTACAGAAAGAGATAGAACCAGAATGAGAGAGGGAGAGAGAGGTCTTCCATCCGCTGGTTCACTCCCCAAATGGCTGCAATGGCCAGAGCTGAGCTGATCCGAAGCCAGGAGCCAGGAGCTTCTTCCAGGTCTCCCACATAGGTGCAGGAGCCCAAGGACTTGGGCCATCTTCTACTGCTTTCCCAGGCCATAGCAGAGAGCTGGATCGGAAATGGAGCAGCTGAGACTCAAACCGGCACCCATATGGGATTCCAGTGCTGCAGGCCAGTGCTTTAACCCACTGCGCCACAACGTCGGCCCTGTGGCTTTTAAAACTAAAACAACCAAGGAAGTCCTGCTTGGTGAGACGAGGATGCGTACTATATGAGTGTTCAGGGAAAGAGCTTTTCAGGCAGTGGAAAGAGCAAGTGCAAAGCTCCTGAGGCAGGGACTTCCTTGGTGCCATTTGCAGAGCAGGTAGGAAATGGTAAGTCTGGAATGACCTTGATGTGGTCTATAGCAGGCAGTGAGATCAGAGTATGATGCACATCAGGGCCTTTTATGTAGTAAGGACCTCAGCCTTTATTATGGGTGGACTTGAAGACTGTGACAAGGGGTGACTTGATTCTGTTTATGCTTTAAAAGTATTCTGTTTCCTATGTTAGTTAATATACTACAGGATGTCTAGAATCCTTCTTAACATAATCCTCTAGGCTACCATTGTTTTAGAGTGCATTTCTGATATTTGAGTTGTGTGCTTGCTATTTCATGTTGCCTGTATAATTATTTTCAATATACTTGTAAGCATTGATTGTCTCAGTGTAGTGTCTCTGTAGTCAAAGGTGTCTAAAACACTTCAGATACCAGCTCTAATCAACATTGCAATAGAATGCTTCTGAATCCTTAAGTCTATACTGCTAGATTATTTCCTTTTTTTCTAATTATTATAGAAGTCAGTGACCCTGAAACCTCATCACTTTAATCCTAATCATTATTCTTGGATCAGTAGTTCCAGTACATAAAGAATTTATTTCTCTTTATCATAGTTTTCCCATTCTAAGATCACCAGCAGAGAACTTGTTTTAAGAGGCAAACAACTTACACAGAGGAGCTTTAGTGGGTCTTTAGATAAAGTGAGTGCTGTATGTTTTGGAGGTGGAGCGTTCCTGTGGGGAGTGGGCCATGAGCATACTGAAGAGATCAGCGTGTTGTCCATGTTTGACCCCTGAGACCTGCTGCTCAGAAAGGCAGAGGCCACAGGCCCGCAGCAGCTAGCCCACACACCTTTTTGTATATTCACATTTTTTAAAAAAAATTAGTCGCCTGTATTTAAAATATGAAAGATTTTACATGAAATGTATCTCCAGCTTATCTTGAGAACTTGGTAGATCTGGCCATAATATTCGACGGCCTACATTCTTGGAAGCTGATTTATCAGGAACTGAGTCAGAGCCGCCCTCTTTGGGTATGGCCTCTCCAATTCTCTACAGTATCTGGCCTACTTCACTCATTCATATTAACTGTCTGACCTGTTTGGCACTCAGGGATGTTGAATATTGGGGATCTTGCTCTAAATCATTTGGATTTCTCTATGCTTGAGCCAATCCTTCTTAATGTATAATATTATATTTTTGCCTTCAGAATTTTAAGAGAACTAAATAGTGGGAGAAAATTCAGGTGGGATATACCTGAGCTGCTCCTGAAGATAAATGAAAACTGTCTTTAATGTCTTGGTATTCTTGATATATAGCACTTATTTTATATATTTGAAAGGCAGAGCTACAGAGAGAGACAGGGAGAAACAAAGAGAGATCTTCCGTCCTCTGGTTTCTTCTCCAAATGGCCACAATTGCCAGGGCTGGGCAGGTTTGGGCCAAGCTGAAGCCAGGAGCCAAAAACTTCTTCCAGGTCTCCCACACAGGTGTGGGGGCCCAAGCACTTGGGCCATCTTCTGCTATCTTCCCAGGAGCATTGGGGAGCTGGATTGGGGGTGTAGAACAGCCAGGACATGAACCAGTACCCATATGGGATGCTGTTGTCACGGGTGGTGGCCTTACCCGCTGTGCCATACACCAGCTCCCAAAATAGTAGTCTGAAGCAGTGGTTCTTTTTTTTTTTTTTTTTTAAAGAGATTTATTTATTTATTTGAAAGTCAGAATTACACACAGAGAGAGGGAGAGGCAGAGGGGGCGAGGGAAGGGAGAGAGAGAGAGAGAGAGGTCTTCCATCTGCTGTTTCACTCCCCGATTGGCTGCAATGGCCAGAGCTGTGCCGATCTGAAGCCAGGTGCTAGGAGTTTCTTCCAGGTCTCCCACGTGGGTGCAGGGGTCCAAGGACTTGGGCCATCCTCTACTGCTTTCCCAGGCCACAGCAGAAAGCTGGTTAGGAAGTGGAGCAGCCAGATCTTGAACCAGTGACCATATGTGATGCTGGCACTGCAGGCAGTGGCTTTACCCACTCTGCCACAGTGCCGACCCCTGACAGTGGTTGTAAAAGTGTTCCTAGACTAGCAGTATCAGCATTACCTGGGAACTTGCTAGAAATGCAGTTTCTCAGGCTCTATCCCAGACTCTGAATCAGAATCTCTGAGTATAGCACCCAGTAGTATTTTTTTGAAATAAAGATTTTTGTATTTGAAAGGCAGAGTTAGAGACAGAGACAGGGACAGAGGGAGAAAGAAGGAGACAGAAATCTTCAACCACTGGTTCACTCCCCAGATGGCCACAATGGCAGGGCCAGGCTGAAGCCAGGGGCCTAGGACTCCATCTGAGTTTCCCAAATGGGTGCCAGTGGCTCAAGCAGTTGTACCATTTTTCTCTGCTTTCCCAGGCACATTACAGGGAGCTGGATCAGAAATGGAGCAGCCAGGACTTGAACCAGCACCCATATGGGGTGCTGGCATCACAGGTAGTGACTTAATTTGCTCTGCCACAACACTGGCTCCAGCACCCAGTAACATTTTAACCTGCCCTTCTGGTGACCCTACTCACTAACGTTTTATCTAAAGATACAGTTTACTATATTTTCTTGTCCATTAGTTACTATAGAAATTCAGAGATAAAGTTACATTTCAATTGTATTATATTTTGCATGATTTTAAGTTTCCTTTTTACTCTTTTTGAATTTCTTGTACTCCTTTTAAAATTTTTATTTATTTATGATTTATTTGGAAGCCAGAGACCTGGAGAGAGATGAACAGATTGACAGAGACCTCCCAGCCATTGGTTCACTCCCCAGATGACTGCAGCAGCCGAGGCTGGGCCAGGCCAAAACCAGTTGTCAGAGACTCAGTTAGGTCTCCTACATGGGTGGTAGTGACCCAACTATGTGAGCCATTCGTAGCAGGAAGCTGGAATTGGAAACAGAGCTGAGCTTTGAACCCAGGCACTCTGATATAGGATGTGGGCATCTCAAGTGATGTACCAAATGCCCGCCTCTCTCCTGTATTCTTACCAGAGTATTCTAGAAACACATAGAATATGGAAAATGATATTAGACAAAGAAAGAGCCACTCTCTTAAGTAAAGAAAATATTCTTCATAATTACCTTAAGCTTCAAGAAGGGCAATCTATCAGGATAACTCACATGTTTCCTTCTTGGCAGTCTCTTAAAGTCTTTCTCGTTTCCTGATAGGCAGTGTTTAATTATGAAACAGATATTCTCTTCCCTCCTCTGAAGGCAGTGGCTATTTTGAAATGAACATTTTACCCAAAATCGAAAATAGGAAATAATTTAATCAAGAGCAGCAGAGTTTGATGCTGACCAAAAAATTGGTATGTTCTTCTGAAACAGAATACTTAATTCCACTTCTGGAATTGAATTGCCTAGGATAGAATTGTATGCCAAGTTGAAAAAACCCTGAAGATTGCCCTTAATGCTTAAGATGTGTGATGATTACAGTATAAAAGGTGTTTGGAAATGCTACATTCTCAGAAGTTGATATTTCATATTCTAAGAACAGATCACACCTTTGGAAAAGAATGTTACTTTTAAGAGAACTCAGACCTTCTCATTTTCCCAATCTGTACGCAGCCACAACAAAACTGTAAAGTTAAGGAAAATATAAAAAATCCACAGCTGAATTGTTCAAGTGCGTTGCTTTGAGATGACCACTGTATTTCAGTTAAAACAGAAGGCCTTTGTGCAGACTTCTCATTTAATCATAGATAATATTAAAAAGATCTGAACATTAATAAAATCAGTACTTTTTTATAAAAAAAAGTCTTAAGGGAATTGACTTCCCTTCTTTATTCCCTTTTTTTTTTTTTTTTTAAGATTTATTTATTTATTTGAGAGGCAGAGTCTCAGAGAGAGGCCGAGACGGAGAGAAAAGTCTCCAGCAATGGCCAGAGGAGCCAGGAGCTCTTCCTGGTCTCCCACACGGGTGCAGGGCCCAAGCACTGGACCATCTTCCGATGCTTCCCCAGGCCATTAGCAGGGAGCTTGATTGGAAGCAGAACAGCCGGCACTCAAACTGGCGCCCACATGGGATTACGAAACCACAGGTGGAAGCTTAACCATCTCTGCCACAGTGCCGGCCCCTGATTTTCCTCTTTTAAAGTGTAGTCTGTGGTTACGATGCAATCACTAATAGTATTTGGTGCCAGTTTTTGATTCATACTAAGACTTACCATTGCTTTTTTTTTTTTTTTTTTTTTAATTTGCCTTAAAAGCAGACAGAAAGCTCCCATCCACTGACCCACTCTCCAGATACCCACAATGGGCCTGGGCCTGGGCCTGGGGCTGAAGCCAGGAGCTGAGAACTCATTCACTGTGGGTTTCAGTGACCTAGCTACTTGAAACATAACTTCGACTTTCCAGGGTCTGCATTAGCAGGAAGGTGGAATTGGGAGTCCAGTTGGGACTCAAAACGAAGTGCTGCAGTATGGGATGTGGGCATCTAAACTGCTAGGCCAAGCACCTGCCCCACCCCTCATTGCTTTCATTTCATCAGTACAAGTGTTGAAAGGGTGAGTAATGTCTTAGAATTAATGTGAAAATAGTTTGATCTTAAAGATTACCCTAAGAGGATATTAGGGATCCCCAGTGGTCCCCAGGCCATGCTTTGAGAACTGCTGATCTAGAAGCTTGCCATACTCAACTCAGTCCTGGGATAAGGATATTTCATAGGTAGTGTGTACACTTCCATCTGAAGTTCATAGGTCTGGATGTATGGTCATCTCTTTTTCTGTTGTGTAAAGCCACTGAAAATCGTTGCCTGCTGTCATCGGTAATTACAAAATGGTGATATTTCATCATTCGTTCTCCATTAACTGAAACACTTGTGTAAGGAAGCACTTCATTAACTGTCTAAATATTCTCAGATACAGTTTAGGTAGGAAAGAGGGAATTCAGTCAGCCCTCATTATGTGCAGGGGATTGGTTCCAGAACCTCCAGCAGATACCAGAATCCACGATGCTCAAGTCTCTTGTATAAATTGGCATGGTATTCGCATATAACCTCTTCCCATATACTTTAAATTGTCTCTAGGTTCCTTGTAATATCTATTATAATATAAATACTATGTATAGTTATTTTCTTTTTTTAGGGAGTAATGACAAGAAAAATTCTTTACATGTTCAGTGCAGAAGCATTTAAAATTGTTTTTAAAGATTTGTTTATTTGAAAGGCAGAGTTAGAGAAAGGGAAACACACACACACACACACACACACACACACACACAGATCTTCCATCCTCTGGTTCACTCCAAATGGTTGCAAAGACTTGGGGCTGGGCCAGGCCAAAGCCAGGAAGCTGGAACTCCATCCTGGTCTACCATGTGGCTAGCAGGGACCCAAACATTTGGGCCATCTTCCTTTGTTTTCCCAGGCACATTAGCAGGGAGCTGGTATTTTTCAAAGTAATGAATGTATTAGTTTACTACTGTTCTCTAGAGATATCCAGGTTGGTTTTTTTTTTTTTTTTAAATATCTTTACGATTTTCCAGCCCTGGAAAAAGCCATGCTTTGAAGGAACTGTGGTTCCTTTTCTGGGAAATGCTATTTAAAGACCACAGTGTGGCTACTGTGTGTGCACATCATAGTTAGGTTACTTTTTTTTTTTTTTTTTTTTTTTTTGACAGGCAGAGTGGACAGTGAGAGAGAGAGACAGAGAGAAAGGTCTTCCTTTTGCCGTTGGTTCACCCTCCAATGGCTGCCGCGGCCGGCGCGCTGCGGCCGGCGCACCGCGCTGATCCGATGGCAGGAGCCAGGAGCCAGGTGCTTTTCCTGGTCTCCCATGGGGTGCAGGGCCCAAGCACCTGGGCCATCCTCCACTGCACTCCCTGGCCACAGCAGAGGGCTGGCCTGGAAGAGGGGCAACCAGGACAGAATCCGGCGCCCCGACCGGGACTAGAACCCAGTGTGCCGGCGCCGCTAGGCGGAGGATTAGCCTATTGAGCCGCGGCGCCGGCTAGGTTACTTTTCAATGGACAAAACCAAGAAGTGGGTTTATTACAAACTCATGAGTTCTGATGCTATTTCCAGTACAGATTGAATACTTCTAGTTTTTTACTTCACTGCTTTGATCCTATGTCTGTAATTCCTTTCCCCCGTGCCAAATATCTTACTTCCCAGCAGTATCAGTGTAATTACTCATTTGCTTTGCATTCCACAGCGCACATTTCAGGCTGAGAATGACAATACCAGTACTTCTTTCCAACGATTACTGAAAATGTCTCAGTAAAAATTTGTAAAGATTTGTGTTGTAGTTATCTTTGTCCTTTAGGGCTTATCCCAGTAGAGAGATACGATAAAATTACCGTGTTATAGTTTGAAATAATTGCTGTGTGGTTATTATATAAACTCAGATATGCAAGTAGGTTGTTTGATTTCTTTTCTGAGTATGGCTTTTTTTTTTTTCTTTTTTCTTTTTGACAGGTAGAGTTATAGACAGTGAGAGAGAGACAGAGAGAAAGGTCTTCCTTCCATTGGTTCACTCCCCTAATGGCTGCTATGGCTGACACTGCAGCGATCCGAAGCCAGGAGCTGGGTACTTCCTCCTGGTCTCCCATGGGGTGCAGGGACCCAAAGCTCTTGGGCCATCCTCCACTGCACTCCCAGGCCACAGCAGAGAGCTGGACTGGAAGAGGAGCAACCAGGACTAGTAACCGGTGCCCCAACTGGGACTAGAACCTGGGGTGCCGACGCCACAGGTGGAGGATTAGCCAAGTGAGCCATGGTGGCGGCTGGCCTTTTTTTTTTTTTTTTTTTTTTTTTTTTTTTAAGATTTATTTATTTATTTGAAAGGCAAAGTTACAGAGAGAGAGGGGGAGAGACAGAGAACTTCCATCTGCTGGTTCCCTCCCCAAATGGCCAGAATGGCCAGAGCTGGGCTAGACCAGAGCCAGGAGCCTGGAGCGTCTTTTGGGTCTTCCACGTGGGTACAAGGGCCCAAGTACTTGGTTCACTCCCTCATTGGCTGCAACAGCCAGAGCTGTGCCAATCCGAAGCTAGGAGCCAGGAGCCTCCTCCGAGTCTTCTCATGTGGGTACAGGATGCCAAGGACTTGGGCCATCTTCTGCTTTCCCAGGCCATAGCAGAGAGCTGGATCAAAAGTGGAGCAGCTGGGACTCAAACCGGCACCCATGTGGGATGCTGGCACTGCAGGCAGCGGCTTTACCCGTTATGCCACCGCGCCGGCTCCAATTACTTTTTCTTATTACTGAATCCACAGCCATGACTTTAAATTGTGATCTCATTGAAATCTTATGGAAAATAGAATTAAAAGATAAAGTTATTTTAGTATAAAATTTTTTGACATCTATGCAATGTTAAAAAATATTTATTTATTTGAAAGGCAGAGTTACAGAGAGTCAGAGGCAGAGAGAGAGGAGAGAAGTCTTCCATCTGCTCGTTCACTCCCCAGGTGGCCACAACAGCCAGAGCTGCACACTGATCCGGAGCCAGGAGCTTCTTCTGGGTCTCCCACACAGGTTCAGGGGCCCAAGGACTTGGGCCATCTTCCACTGCTTTCCGAGGCCATAGCAGAAAGCTGGATTGAAAATGGAGCAGCTGGGACCTGAACAGGCACCCATATGGGATACCAGCACTGCAAGCAGTGGCTTTCTTTACCCGTTACGTCACAGTGCTGCCCACCCCGTGCATTTTTTTTATAATGCATATTTCCACTAACTTTTTTTTGAAAGATCTTTATTTATTTATTTGAGAGGTAGAATTACAGACAGAGGGCGAGACAGAAAGGTCTTCTGTCTGCTGGTTCACCCCCAAAATGGCCGCAGCAGCTGGAGCTATGCCAATCCGAAGCCAGGAGCCAGGAGCTTCCTCCTGGTCTACGTGGGTGCAAGGGCCCAAGCACTTGGGCCATCTTCCACTGCTTTCTCAGGCCATAGCAGAGAGCTGTATCAGAAGTGGAACAGTTAGGACTTGAACCGGCGCCCATATGGGATGCCAGCACCACAGGTGGAGACTTAGCCCACTTTGCCACAGTGCCAGCCCCTCCACTAGCTTTTTGAAGATCCCTCATATGCAGTGATTTCAGATTTTTTTCAGACCAAAGCAGCCTTACTTCCTAATTTATTTTCCATAACCTACTCTTACATTCTTTACTCTGCTTTGTTTGAGTTCTCAAAGATGCTTTCTTTAGTCTTTTTAGCTTCACCTCCCATTTTTTTCTCACATGAATCCTTGACTGTTCTATAGTCCATATTCCTGGGACATTAAATGTTGAGAAGACAAGGAAAAAGGTGTGTGTCAATTTTCTCACCCCCATCCAAGGAAAGCGTTTCTATTGGAGCTGTGAAAGGAGTATTTGTTCCTGTGGCCCAGTGCTTCTCTAAGGAAAGAACGATGAAGCACCTTTCTCACTAAGGTCATTCTCCTCGCTCAGCATGAACACGCACTGATAGCTCCCGGTGCTCCACTCCTCAACTGGCATACAACACAGCCCACACCTCCTGCCTTTGAGGACACACATCACTCCAAACACCAGGCATTTTTAAATGGAAGGCCTGTCTCCTGTCCTGTCCTCATTCTGCTGTTGGCATTTGATACTGATGTTACTGAGATCAGACTGTCATTGTCGGGGAGGGAGGTGTTGAGAAGATGATTGAGAGAGGAGAAAGCTGACCCATCGTCCCCTTCTGCACTGCTGCTGCGAGGAAGATGCTGCGCCAGTGATGGTTGTCCTGTACATCCAAGTTTTTTCACTGAGATCTAATAGATTTCACATTCATTTAGAAGTTCAGTTGAATCTCTGTGTGTGGAAGCAGATTATGTCTGTGTGCACCAAAGTGACCGCTGTTTTGGTTATGTCTGGTAGCTAAGATCACCAGAGTCAGGCTGTTGGAGTTCACATTCTGAGTTTGCCGTTAGCTGACTAGCTTTGGGGCAGTTTGTTCTGAGTTTCATTTTCCTCTTCTGTAACGTGGAGATAGTGCTGGAATTTGTAGGCTAGATTTTGTCTATGAACTACACAGGGTAGTACGTGTAAAATGCCTGCAGCATTAATGGACTCTTTATAAAGGTCAACTTCCTCCCCTTTCCCTCTGTTTTCTTTTCATCAGATTTGGTCCATGGACTAAATTTCAGGTACCTAAACCTTCTTCCTAGTAATTTGTCTTTGGTTTCCATTGCAGAAGTAGGGGTCTGTTCCCAAAGACAACTTGCTCTTGAAAGGACAGATTTACAAACTGCTCCAAAACAAAGGAATTAAATTGATTACTGATTGGAAATTGAGTAATGAAGTCATCATGGGAATGAATCATCGTTAAAACATCCTAATGCTTTCTTTCATTCTCTTACATCTCTATTCAATATCATTTTTCCTTCGACCCACTTCTCATGAACTGTGCATGTTACTTTTGATACTTTTGAAATCTTAAAGCTTTCCAACTACTTCTGTTGCAACAACGCACATTTGCCAATAGGTGCCGCCCTTTCACTTCTTGTGTGTGTGGGCACCCCTGGAATCTCGATAGAGGTTGCTGGCTATGTAAAATGGATGGTAAGTTTGCCTCATCAGCCCTGGAGTTTGACACTGAAGTGAGTTTTCTTGAAAATAGGGTACTTCATATCACAGACCCGTATAATGAAATGAAATTGTATCAGAAGAGTGAATGGCCCTGGCTTTGACTAGACCCTTGAGGACTTCCAAGTCCTCTTTGAATTTTGGGTTTGTGATCTGTAAATCAAGCAAAATACTCATACCACCTGTCCTGCTTTTCCTTCAGGGTGGGAGGAGGAACAAATGAAATGTAGGTAGCCTAGTTTATTTGAGCCTAGTTTACTTTCAGAACTATGGTAGAATTCTCTTGGCAGAAACTATAAAGGTATTATTTCACATTGCATTTTTCCTTTGTAAGAAAAAGATAATTAGCTCTTTGATGACAAATAATCCAGAGACAGAAAGGCCCCAGGAGCGGTTAAGTCCTCCTTCTGGTATACTTTTGTCTATGGTGATAGCAATACCATCATCACTTATCCTTCTGGTATACTTTGTCTATGGTGATAGCAATGCCATCATCACTGTAGGGTTATGTCACATTTAATGTAGCTAAAGACTCATTCATATTTTCTTCTTTTGTTTGGTGAAGCTTACAGTGTTTCCGTAAGGGAACAGGCAAGGCTTCTTATCCCCTTTCAAATGTTGAAGATTCTGAAGTCTAGAAATGTTTTTATTTTATTTTACTTATTTTTTTGAAATTATTTATTTATTTTAGAAGTCATAGTTTCGAGAGAGAGAGAGAGAGAGAGAGAGAGAGAGAGAGAGAGAGAGAGATCCCCAAGTGGCCGCAGTGGCTAGAGCTGTCTCCTTGTCTTCTTCCCCTCGCCTCCCCTCCTCGTCTCCCTCTCCTCTCTCCCCTCCCCTCCCCATTTCCCTCTCCTCTTCTTCCCCCTTTCCTTTTCTCCTCCCCATCGTCCCCCTTCTCCTTTCTTCCTCCTCCTCCTCTCCTCCCCTTCTCCCCTCCTCCTCCCTTCTCCTTCTTCTCCTCCTCTTTCTTCTCTCTCCCTGCCCTTCAAAGAGATAAAAATAAATAAATGTTTTTTAAAAAGAAAATGTCATGTCAACTAAAAAAGGCATTATTTTTTGAAGAGTGCTTTTTGGTTTTGACCAAATAGAACCTCTGTGATAATATTGATGACCATGGTGGAGCAGGCTTACTGGCTGCAGCCAGCATTTGATGCATTTTCTTTGTGATCTGTCACAGCCTGCCTGTCAGTCTCATTCAGGCACTTGTTCCCAGACTTTCCCTCTCTGTTGTATATTTCCAATCAGGATGGGCTTTTCTGTTCATTTGCTTTTCTTGTCCCGGTGATGGATACTGAGTACTTCTAGTAATTTCATATTAGTCTTATTTTAGATTCTATTGGCAGGGACACTCACTCTTTAAGGCTGGGTTATAAAACTGCAGAAGTAATTGTTGAGAGTGGGTGTTAGCACAGTGATTAAATGCCCACAGGCTGTATCAGAGTGCCTGTGTTAAGTCCCAATTCCACTAGCTTCTTGCTAGTGCCTACTCTGGGAAATAGCAGGTGATGACTCACATACTTGGGTCCCTGCCCACCTGCATGGGAGACCTAATTAAGTTTTGGGCTCCCAGCTTGAGCCTGGCCCAGTCCCAGCATTTGAGAAGTGAACCAGCTGATGTAAGATCTCCATCTGTCTATCTCTGTCTCTTTGCCTTTCAAATAATGTAAATTTAAAAAAAAATTTTTTAAATAAATGGTGATGGGTCAGTGTTGCGGCACAGTGGGTTAAGTCACCACTTGTGATGCTGTCATCTTACATCAGAGTCCCAATTTGAGTCCCAGCTGCTCCACTTCCAGTCCAGCTTCCTGCTGATGAGGCTGGGAAAGCAGCAGCAGATGGCCCAAGTGCAAGGGCACTGCCACCCATGTGGGAGACAGGGTGGAGTTCAGGCACCTGGCTTCAGCCTGACCCAGACCTGGTTGCTGTAACTGTTTTTCTCTGTCTCTCTTTCTTTCTCCATTATTTTGGTTTTCAAATAACTAAATAAATTTTTTAAAAAATAAATGATAAAAATAGCAGCTAATAGGTATTGTTATGTATTAGGTCCCTGTAAATGTTTTGTCTCATTTGCTTCTCACAGTATCTTTGCACAATATATCTTTAAAAAAAAAAAGATTTTATTTATTTATTTGAGAGGCAGAGAAAGGGAGAGACAGAGAGAAAAGTCTTCCATCTGCTAGTTCACTCTCCAAATGACTGCAATGGCTGGAGCTGGGCCAATCCGAAGCCAGGAGCCAGGAGTTTGGACCATCTTCCTGCTTTCCCAGGCCTTACACGAGAGTTGGATCAGAAGAAGAGCAGGCGGGATTTGAACCCCCACCCATGTGGGATGCCAGCGCCGCAGGCAAAGGCTTAGCCTGCTATGTCATAGCGCAGGCCCCTGCACTATATATCTTACTCGCACTCATTTGGCAGAGGTTTAGAGATGCTACATCCTCCTCATAGTCTATGATTAGTAAATGATAGAACTAGACTTTCAGTCCAGATTTTCTGATGCCAACACCAGTATTTTTCTCAGCACAATACTGATTTTTTGTGTGTGCAAAGCACTGTTTCTGTACTGCTGGTGAGTGTCATCTGATTTAGGTGCTGCACATTTTTTCTGTGAGGTGCCCAGCACTTGGCAAACAGCCATAGCACACAGGTGCTCGAATGTGTCATTCGAGCACATTGGTGTTCTCTGCAGATCTTTTCTTTGTTGTAATATGTATTCATCTGTGCCTGTAGGAACATGTTAATTATAAATTTGATAGATACAGAATTTAGGTTTTTCCTTCTTCTTTGGCAGAACTTTAGTGGAAAACGTTGATTGGAGCTGCAGTGTGGGAATCCCCTAGATTGAAGTTGGATGCAGTGTGTAAAGCATTTAGCAATGTGCCTGGCATTCCCTTTCCATTATTAACATGTGAATTCCGAGTGACTGCTTATACATAGTGTAAAGTGAGCAGTGGGTTGGGAGTCGGGTCTCAGCTCTGACAGTAACTAGCCTTGTGTCCTTAAGCCCAGACCTTTTGGGAGCTCTGTTTCTTCCTCTGCTAAAGGGAGATTAGAAAGTCTCCAAGAACCCTCAGACTCTCTTGGATTTGGTTTGCTGATCTTTGTCTCCCCTGGGAGTGCTTTAAGCCTGAAAGAGACAACCTATGAACAGCCTGTAAATGATGCCCAGTGCTACATGTAGAAGGACTTTCCTTGTTCTTTCAGAGTGCAGGGAGGTGTGTGTGTTTGTTTGTTTGTTTTTAATATTTATTTATTTAAAAGGCAGAGTTACAGAGAGGCAGAGGCAGACAGAGAGAGAAGACTTCCTTCTGCTGGTTTACTACCCAGATGGCTGCAAGAGCTGGAGCTGGGCTGATCTGAAGCCAGGAGCAAGGAGCTTCTTCTGGGTCTCCCATGCGGGTGCAGGGGCTCAAGCACTTGCGCCATCTTCTACTGTTTCCCAGGCTACAGCAGAGAGCTGGATTGGAAGAGGAGCAGCCAGGACTTGAGCCAGCACCCATATGGGATGCTGGCACTGCAAGCAGTGGCTTTACCTGCTAAGCCACAGCACCAGCCCCCAGGGAGGTGTTTTGGACAAAAGGAGACCCAAATGAGCATGGGAGGTAGGATAGCATATTAACCAAATGCCGAATGGACCTGGATTCAACCCTGGCCTATTTATGAGATCTGTAACTCTAGGCAATTTGCTAAGCCTGGAAAGAATATACTAATCACATTTTCCTCAGGGTTATTGAGAAAATTCAATCTAAACTGCTTTTAAAGTGCTTAGCAGGGTACCTGACAGAGTAGACACTCAGTGAAGTGTCAACACCTAAGGCGTGAGAGATGGCTGAACTACCAGGAAGGGAAAGCAGGAGGAAGCCCTAGCTCTTATTTTACAGTTTTGTTGAGGGCCCTGCTGTCGCAGCTCCCACTTCATGGCCCAGACAGCTTCCTTTGAAGTGGTTATTGAATGCCCCTGCTGATCTCAATTCTGTTACGGCTTGCTGGTTCCTAGGCTTTAAATAGCAAGTGTACTGACTCAAAACATTAATACACCTGTGCTTTCTCTGACCAAATTGCTTCTCTTCTGTGCCTACCTGGAAACCATGAGACCTGGACAGTTCCCATATGGGTATTCTTTTTCAAAAATAGTTTTAATGGTAATAGTGCAGAGATATAAAGATGGAGAGAGAGACGGGGGAGACACGGGAGCCAGCAGCTGTCGAGTGGTCATGTTTGTATAGCTGAGTTCCTCTCGCACACAACACTAGACCTGAAGGTAGCCAGTTGCTGGGCAAAGGGCAAACTCAGGTCCACTTTTTCCATTTGCTCTTTCCTTAGGAAAGTCATGGCAAAAATTACTCTAGTATTTTATAGCCTTCAGACATGGAGGTATCTAGTCTGCATTTAGGAAATTCAAGGGACTGACATTTAAAATGTCAGGAAATTTGCTGTCTCCTCCCAAGTGCTCTTATTCCCAGATATGGCAGGAGCAAGCACAAGGTTATTTTCACACGTTGGGAAGAAACGTTCCATTCCAGATTCAAGTGGAGGTTTTCCACTTTTGGAAGTGCTGCTGAGGCTGTAATTATAAACTAGGATTAATTTAAAATAGTTCTTGGGATGAATTAGGATCTTGCAATAAAAGTCCTATATACAACCTGTCACATTATCTGTGGTAACTCTTCCTTGTGCCAGCTTGGTTAATGAGGGTAACAGCTACGCAGAAGTTTATTGCCAAAGGAATGTTTAACAGTGGTACTATGAATTCAGCACTTCATGAGAGGGAATATTGCTGAGAGTTGGTGGTATTTGAACAATCTGTGGCATTTAATGTATAGTTCAATATCCAAGGTATGCGACGCACAGGGTTTCCCCTTTTTCCGTTCTGCCATTTCTCTGCCCATCTGTTTTGTTCTTATGGGAAATGAAGATGCAGCAGGAGACCCCAGTCTCGTCTTCATCCTCTGACTTCTGGCCTTTTTCCTTCATCCCCCTCTCTCTGCTCTCTTCCTGGGTCTGAACAAGGCTGGATGGCTTCAGCCTCAAGGAAAGCCTTGTGTTAGCCTAGATGACCTTTAAGGTTTCAGGCTTGAGTCTGTGATACTCATCAGTGGACTCTTAGAGTTATTCAAGTGGGATAGAACAGTGAGCACTGAGCATTCAGGGTAGGCATCCTCCTCGGCGGGACGCAGAGCAGGCAGCCGTGCTCACCCGTGGCTGTGGTCACACCTCTGACCCTGCGGTCTGTTAGGACTCCAGGAGGGAGAGCGCTTGCAGTGTTCACAGTTTGGATCCCGCAGTGGGTATAAGCTGTCCCAGTCACTGCCGGTCCCGTCTCCTGTTTATTGTTAGATAACTGGCTTGTTTCTGTCACCTGTGCCTGACCGACAAACATTCGTGTTTGTGACCTCTTCTTTAACCAATTCGTGGAATTTAGGTGAAATCCAGCTTTTTTTTTTTTTTTTAATATTTATTTACTTATTTGAAAGGCAGAGTTACGCAGAGAGAGAGAGAGAGAGAGAGATCTGGTCTTCCATCTGCTGGTCACTCCCCAGTTGGCCACAACGGCCAGAGCTATGCCGACCTGAAACCAGGAGCCCGGAGCTGCTTCTGGTTCTTCCGCACAGGTGCAGGGGCCCAAGCCCTTGGGCCATCTTCCACTGCTTTCCTAGGCCATAGCAGAGAGCTGGATTGGAAGTGGAGCAGCCAGGACTGGAACCAGTGCCTGTATGGCATGCTGGCACTGCAGGTGGCAGCTTTACCCACTTTATGCCATTTTTTTAATGCATTATTTTTTAATGTTAATGAATGTTCTTTTAATGAACATCTCTGAAGAGTATATCCTTAGAATTAACTTCCACAACTACAACTATTGGGTTAAATTGGTTATACATTTAAAATTGTAAAACATATTGTCAAATTTCTCTGCTATTGTATGTAAATTGCCAATTTGTGTTTTTTATCTAATTTTTTCAGTTTTCCTTATTGATTTTAAAAAGTTCGTCATGTATCAAATAAGATTATAAATCTTTTAACATGTGATAAAGATATTTTCTCAGCTTTTGAAAACTTTATATAGTGTCTTAGACATTTTAAGTTTTTATATATTTCAATTTATTAGCTTTTCCTTTGTGGTTTCTGGAATTTTATGTCATGCTTAGAAGTTTTTCACATCCTAAAATAATAAAAATAGTAACTTCTACTTTGTTTTAGAATTTCTTTTTTCTTTTTCAGTATTTAATCCATCTGGAGTCTGTCTTGGTATAGAGTGGGGCAGCCATCCGGCTTCATATTTTTCTAAACAGGCAGCCACTTTTGCTAACAACCAAGGATTGTAAGAATTCATAGTTAATTTGGAATTACCAAATCTTGATAGCATCTAGTATCCAAAAGAAGCTTGTTTTTACTGATAGAAAGTTTCCACTTTACACTCTGACTTTCAAAATTGTTCTGCCTTTAAAACCTCCCCAAAGGAACTGCGAACAGAGCACCATATTGGTTTTGGCATTAACTTTAATGCATTTCAAATAAGCTGATTCTACAGAATTCGATCCACAGTACTCCTATGTCTTGATGCTTTTCTGCCAAGCAAAATTGATTATTTCTAACCAAAAGGCCTTCAGTGCTGAACTGAAAAAAGAAGTGAGGCAGGCCTCCTAAGGCTGACTGTGGATTATATAATTTGGCGTCAAGTACAGCGCTTTTTGTTCCTCTCTTAAATTTCTGTTCTCTAGGCTCCATGTGCTGGGGAACTTTTGGGGATTCAAAATCAGATCCTTTCTGTCCAACTTTAGTAATTGTATCTCTAATTTTTTTTTTTGATAGTCTGATAGGTCTTTTTGGTTGTTTTTGATAGTCTAATACTTAGGGTCTTTTTTGACAATTATTCCTATCTATCTTCTATATTGTGGGTTGATTGTGTATTTGTTATGCTAGTATATTTTCAACTACAGTGATAGTTTGTTCTGCCATGTGGACTCTTTTTATAGTGTCAGAGGCGTTCTTAATTCTTCTATTTTGAATCTTTTTAAAATAAGATTTGTTTATTTACTTGAAAGGCAGAATTATAGAGAGAGGGAGAAGGAAAGATAGAAGAGATTTTCCTTCCTTTGGTTCACAGAAGATGATCAAAGGTTGTTGGCTGCAATAACCAGGGCCAGGCCAGGCCAAAACCAAGAACCAGGAGCTTCTTCTGGGTCCCCTATGTGGGTACAGGGCCCCAAGGACTTGAGCCATCTTCCACTGCTTTCCCAGGTGCACTAGCAGGGAGCTGGATTGGAAGTGGAGCAGCTGGGACTTGAACCGGCACCCGTATGGAATGCCGGTGCTACAAGCTTAACCCACTGTGCCACACATCCTTCTAGATTATGATAATGTCCTTTAAAGTATATTTTATCATTGAACCTTGTAGGGAGGGAGATAGAGTCTGCCGCTGTGGTTGGGATGCAGCATACACACTGCCATTAGAATCCCTGGATCATTCTGCCAGGGTTCATAGCGGGTCTTCTGCACCTGCTATGTTATCTTCTGTCACTCATGGATAGAATCACATCTAACTCAGGACTGTTATGAGTATCAAATGAAATAATAAATGCAAAGCATTAGGCTAGCCCCTGTCCTGCAGTAAACACTTAATAAATGTTATTTTCTCCTCCTCTTTTAGGTTGTTTGCTCTTCTATGATGTTATAATATTATTTTCCTCTCCTTATAAACAGAATCCATACAAATTATAGAAGGTTTAGAGACTGAAGAAGCTGAGCGATAAAGTGTTCCCTACAATTGTGTCACCCTGAACAGTAATCATAACTTCCATTTTGACATATTTCCTCCTATATTCTTTTACACAGCTGAGGTCATTATGCATGTACAGTATGTCTTGATTTCTTTTCGTTTCTTTATTGTTAAAAATAGTTAAAACCATTTTATTATTTTGACTGAATCATTCTCTTTTGCTCTGATATTTGGTATTTGGAGCATTTCTGGTTGGAATTAGGCTTCTTTCTAAGTTACTAAGTCAGGCTTGCTTCTCATCAGTGAGAGGTTTTAGGTGTTGGCTTTGCTTTTATTGTTGTGGTTGTTGTTTTGCTATCGAGTGTGTGAATTAGCCGGGATTTTAACTACCAAAATCCGGTGCTCTCAGATCCTTCCCAGCAGCTGTCTGGACCATCTCCCTGCTTGTTTCCCTTTTGAACCTTTTTCTGGTGGGTGAGTGGGGACCATGATCTGCTGCAGGTCCCTGACCTGGCAGTGCCTTGTGAATGCCCAGGAGGTGGCCAGAATAAATGCTGCTTGCCTGTTTCTGGGTCTTTGCTGGGCTAATCACGCTGAGCGGTTTCTGGTGAGAAGACTTCTAAATTGTCCTTGACAGGGAACGCTATTTCTGTTTCAACTTTCTATTTTTCCTGTAAAGCTGGATTTAAAGTATGTTGAGACTGAATTCATTTGTACTTTGGAATATAATGAGATCTTGTACTCTTTACTTTCAGAAAACCAGCCAAGAACAGCATTCTGAAAAAGACATATGTATCCAAAATTGCCCGGGGAGCGTGCTGGGTAGATACGCTTTCTGAGAAACCACACGGCAGATGAATGTCCTCTTTGTCTCAGAAGCTGCGGGAGCCTGGTTCTGCTGATGACTCTCACTGGCTGCTTGGAGCTTGGTTTTTAACTCAGTTGCCGAAATGGCTCTGAGAGCATGACTGAAATGCTTGTGGTTTGTGACTTTAGGAGGTTTCTTAAAATGATATCAGCCTGTGTGAACTTGACACTGTTTTTCATTTCTTTTCTTTGGTTTTGAGACTGCCTGACCTGTGGCTGCTTTACACTCAAGGCCAGTTATTCTCTGATGTTAAAATATAGAATGACTTTTATCTCAGCTACTGAACTGAGTGCATACTGGCTCAGAAGTAGATCCTAAGAGCTGCAAACAAGTACCTTGGCACCTTAGAGCCTAGGAAGCCCTGGACTGGGGTCACTTCCAAATGGCTTCCCTGGAAGTTTAGGTGACAAACAGTCATATGTCTTGACTTCCCAGCAGCTATCCTTTCTCAGTAAGCTGTCCCAGTACAGTATCTGAGAGAATGACACTTTCAGGATTGAAAGGGAGCTGAAGGGGCGTGTATTCTAGCTCCTGCATCTCCAGAAAGAGGCAGCATCCAGCATTCTCTCGGATCACCTCTGTGCGTTTCTGAGAAGGGAGAGTTCATAAGTTGGGAAATGAGTGGTCCGTATCCTTGCTCAGCATCTCTGAAGATACGGCCGTTTTAAATTTTGGCCAGATTTGTCACTGGGGAACTTCCTCTGTGAAGCTTTGATGATTTCTCATAGAAACTGCAAAAGTGAGTTGGGATCATCTGAATTTTCTGTTTTACAGATGGAGAAAGTTGTAGTCTCTTGCCCCTACCCACTTAGTATCATGGTAATTTGGCTTGAGTAAAATTTGCCGGCCTTAGGCTAGCTCCTTGTTACCAAGGCAAGCAGCTGAGTGTCGGTACTCCCTGTACACCTGTGCTGCTCAGCACATGGGTTTTCTTGGTGTCTTTGAGCTTTGTTCTCTCTCTCTGTTTAACTGAGGTAATGAGTGTGAAAACACCTAACTAATCTTAGATACTGGGTGATGTTTCATTGAAAGTGCTGGCTCTCAAGGTATAGACAGAAACAGATTCAGTTTTAGTCTCTGTCTCTTGCAGACAGTGTGACCTTGGATAGTTTCGATTATATAAATCTTCAGCTCTCAAATTCTTCATCTAGAGCATCAGGTTAATAAATTTAGCAGTAAGGTTAAATGAAGATCAAATGAGGTTAATACATAGGAAATACTTGCTTAATACATGACCAACCAATAATGAACAGTTAATGTTTAAAAATGATCTGGCTTTTTTTTTTAACTGCTGCTATTATTATTCCTATAATCACTGCAGAACAAGGTCCTTGTCCTGTCCTGTTACGAAGGCAGTACCGTCAGGGCTTCTGCTTGCCCTCCAACCTTACCTTTCTTTGTAATTTATTTCTCTCTGTAGCACTTTCCTTGTTTTTTTTTTTTGTTTTTTTTTTTTTTTAACTTTACTGAGAAAAACAATATTCTTTGAAGCAAGCATTAGAAAAGAAAAGCAAGCTATAACTATAGATACTGCCAATTTAAAAATCTATAACTATGCCAATGGATTTAAAAAGTTAGATGAAGTCAGGATTGGAGGTGTGGGGGTAGAGGGGTGCTGACATGAATTTAGAATGAAACCAAGACCAAGGACAAAGAAGTCTGGACCCCAAGGGCAAAGCAGGGTGAGCTAGACTGTTCACAACACATACTCAAATAACAGAGCCACAGAGGATGAAAGGACCTGTGAGAACAGACACTGCCATGATAGGGGGTGGGGTGGCACACACACATCCTCTCTTGCCCTTGGAGTCCCTCTTTCCCTCCCTATTGTGAGTACTTTCAATTGTATGCAAATGTCACATTTAGTCAGAGAAAATTAGAATATTTTAATTTTCTACTTGGGCTATAAACATACATACCAAAATGTTCTGGATTTAAAATTACCTTGCATTTTTCAAATTTAAATTTTTTATTTGGGGTTTGGCATTTTGGAACTTTTCAGTAGTGAGCAAGCATGTGCATTCAGTAACTGATAATAGTATTTCTTGAAAGAAATACTATCAAAGTCAAAATAATAGCTACATTGTTGTGCTATTAACAGTCACAACTTTCGTAAGAGGAAAATGTTTATGAACATTAGAATCTCTAGTTTCAGGCAACACAGAATATGTTTGTAGACATGTATAACACATTAATCATGAACCAAACCTTCCCACGGACCCCGTTTGTGATAGATGCAAATCATGGTCTTGTCACTGCTTTCCTTATAGCTCCAGGTTGTAAGTCAGACCCAGATTACAAGAAGTTTAATTTTTCAAGTTGTTTGCTTGTTTTAGAAAACATTTAGCATGCATATTGTAAAGAGTGACTTCATACTGAAGTCAAGAGCTCTTAACCCAGATCTTACATGCTAGGAATATGGTGAGCGTACTTCCTGAACAAAAAACTAGAACACACACAGCCTTTACAAAGAGTATTCTCTCATTTGTCAATGTAAGTACATTTGAAAAATATTACCATGGCATAAATTAAGTCACATTTGATTATACCAGTTAAACATCTGTTGAATAAAGGAATATCCCAAAATATCTAAGACATATACATATTAATGCTTTTATGCTTTTGTAAGGATTAAGGATTAATCTTTTCCAGGCAGTCCTTTTTTTTTTTTTTTTTAGAATTTATTTATTTATTTGAAAGGCAGAGTTAGCGAGAGGCAGAGGGAGAGCCAGAGAGAGGGATCTTCCATCTGCTGGTTCACTCCCCAGGTGGCCACAATGGCCAAAGCTAAGCCAATCCAAAGCCAGGAGCCAGGAGCTTCTTCCAGATCTCCCATGTGGGTGCAGGGGCCCAAGGAGTTGGGCCCTCTTCTACTGCTTTCCCAGGCCATAGCAGAGAGCTAGATCGCAAGTGAACCAGCTCCCATATGGAATGCCAGCACTGCAGGTGGCGGCTTTTCTCACTATGCCATCACGCTGGTCCCCCAGCCAGTCTTAACTCAGAAAAATGAAAGCAAAAAAAATCTTTAAAAAAAAAATCTTTATTGGCCGGCGCCGCGGCTCACTAGGCTAATCCTCCGCCTAGCGGCGCCGGCACACTGGGTTCTAGTCCCGGTTGGGGCGCCGGATTCTGTCCCGGTTGCCCCTCTTCCAGGCCAGCTCTCTGCTGTGGCCCGGGAGTGCAGTGGAGGATGGCCCAGGTGCTTGGGCCCTTCACCCCATGGGAGACCAGGAAAAGCACCTGGCTCCTGGCTCCTGCCATCGGATCAGCGCGGTGCGCCGGCCGCAGCGGCCATTGGAGGATGAACCAACGGCAAAGGAAGACCTTTCTCTCTCTCTCTCTCTCTCTCACTGTCCACTCTGCCTGTCAAAAAAAAAAAAAAATCTTTATTTAGCAGTTTTGTGGTTCTGGCAGAACTAAAAGATTTATATATGTGTACACACACACACACATATACTATACCTAGATTTTGTGTTTTTTTTTTTTTTTTTTTTTCTTTTTTGACATCCCAGGGGGTTCAGGTACCAAGACCTGACCATTGCAGATTCTCTTGTCCTTTGCAGATAGAACTTGTTGTCTTTTTGTTGCAGAATTCTTCCCCTATCCCTAAAAAAAGGATTGCTTGAGCTGTTCTTTTTGGGTATTTAGGTTGTGAATCCTGACGCTTCATTGCAGAGGAGTGCCCAGCAGTAGTTTTACATACTTTCCAGAGACCGAGTGCTTATGTACTTGCACATTTTCTTACTTTAAGAAAGCCCAAATTATAAAAGTTCAGGCTGGCAAAAGAAATTACTCAGGGAGTTTTTATTCACATTCTTGACTATAAAAATTTTGGTCTTTTAATGTATTTAAAAATTGGATCCTATTTAATCAGAAGATACCTTTTAAAATTACATCTGTCGAATAGAGATCAATTTGCATTTTGGTTTTCAAATTTTGATTGGGATTCTTTGGACTTCTTTTATATGCCAGAAGAGAGAGAAGCCTGGCCTTTTGTCTGTCTTGGAAATTTCCAGCCCAGCAAAGTAAATAGAGTCGTAGCTTGCAGGAATTCTTATCTGATCAGCCATCTTTTCCCTAGATTAAATTACATCAAAACAGCAGATTGGTGTAGTTGATGGTTTAGATTTTAATTTCTTATAAAAGATTAATATCCCTACAAGAATGATTATACTTAAATATATATTTAAATATATATATATATTTTTGGAAGAGTTAGAGGGAAAGATAGAGATATCTTCCATCTGCTGGTCCACCCCACAGGCTGGCCGCAACTGGCCAGTGCTGGGCCGAGCCAAAGCCAGAATCCAGGAGCTTCATCCCGGTCTCCCACATGGATGGCAGGGGCCCAACACTTGGGCCATATTCTGCTGCATTTTCCAGGCCATTAGCAGAGAGTCAGATTGGAAGCAGAGCAGCCAGGATGTGAACCAGCATCCATACGGGATGCTGGTGTCGTAGGCAGCAGCTTTACCTGCTGCACCACCATGTCACCCTAACTACTGGCACTTTGGATGTCTTCCTTTGGTCTTTGCAGATATCAGGAGCATCGCATTCTGCTCTGCTCTTGTGCTAACCTCTTAGACGTCCACAGCTCTTCAGGGAGGTTTGATGTGTGCTCACTGACTTCTTGAGAGTTTTCCTCACACAGTTTGTGGCTTTCTTAAGTGTGAAATTTTTATACACTGATTCAGAGCTGCTCTTAAAATTTTTCTTAAATAGCAATCATAAGCAACCCAGACTGGAGTGAACTTTTATGTCTTTTTCTGTCCAACTCTATTGCGATCAGGACACTGGATGAGCTGTTCATCTTGATCTTGGCATTCACGGGTCAGCTTTGAGTAATTGACTTAACTTTATTTAATGAACTTATATTATCCTCTTAGGCTTATGTATTGATCACATACTTTCTGAAAAGCCCAGGTCTTACTAGTGATTGAGGGAACCCAGTAAAGGATCAGGATCATTTTCAAGTAAAAGCTTAAAGATTAAGAGTTATATTCATATTACTGTTTTCAAATAGTTATTTATTTGAAAGGCAGAGAGACTGAGACAGGTCTCTCATCTGCTGGTTCACTCCCCAGCTGCCTGCAGTAGTGCTCCGGACAGAAGCCAGGAGCTCAGGGTTTCCCATCGGGATGGCAGGGACCCAACTACTGGGAGCATCACGCTGTCTCCTAGGATGTGTAATAGCAGGAAACTGGATCAGAAGCAGAGCTGGGACACAAACCCAGGCACTCTGATATGTAATACAGGCATCTCAAGTTGTGTCTTAACCACTGAGCCAAATGCCCACCTCTTGTATTTCTTTTTCTTTTTCTTTTTTTAAGATTTAATTATTTATTTGAAAGTCAGAGTTACACAGAGAGAGAAGGAGAAGCAGAGAGAGAGAGAGAGATTGAGAGAGAGGTCTTCCATCCATTGGTTCACTCCCCAGTTGGCTACAATGGCCAGAGCTGTGCTGATTCGAAGCTAGGAACCAGGCGCTTCTTCTGGATCTCCCATGTGGGTGCAGGGGCCCCAGGACTTGGGCCATCTTCCACTGCTTTCCCAGGCCATAGCAGAGAGCTGGATAGCAAGTGGAGCAGGTGGGACCCAAAATAACGCCCATATGGAATGCTGGTGGCTTTACCCACTATACCACAGCACTGGCCCGATCTTTTTTTTTGTTTTTTAATTTATTTGAGAGGTAGAATTACAGACAGTGAGAGGGAGAGAAAGAGAGAAAGGTCTTCAATCCATTGGTTCACTCCTTAGATGGTTGCATTGGTCAGAGCCGAGCCGATCTGAAGCCAGGAGCTTCTTCCAGTTCTTTCATGCAGGTGCAGGGGCCCAAGTGCTTAAGCCATCTTCTACTGCTTTCCTAGGCCACAGCAGAGAGCTGGATTGGGAGAGGAGCAGCCAGGGGTAGAACCAGCGCCCGTATGGGAAGCTGACACCACAGGCAGAGGATTAATCTATGCTATGGCGCCGGCCCCTTGTATTTCTTTCCTTTTTTTTTTTTTTTTTTTTTTTTACAGGCAGAGTGGACAGTGAGAGAGAGACAGAGAAAAAGGTCTTCCTTTGCCGTTGGTTCACCGTCCAATAGCCGCTGCGGCCGGTGCACCGCGCTGATCCGAAAGCAGGAGCCAGGTGCTTCTCCTGGTCTCCCATGGGGTACAAGGCCCAAGGACTTGGGTCATCCTCCACTGCACTCCCGGGCCACAGCAGAGAGCTGGCCTGGAAGAGGGGCAACCGGGACAGAATCTGGCGCCCCGACCGGGACTAGAACCCGGTGTGCCGGCGCCGCAAGGCAGAGGATTAGCCCATTGAGCCGCAGCGCCGGCCTGTATTTCTTTTTAAAATACTTGTTGAGAATTCTTTTCAGCCGGCATGACTCCCTGACAATATATTAGACATAACCCTTACATTCAGATAGCTGCCACTTCAGTAAGATACGGGTGTTACAGGAGACAGGGGTTGGAGCTTGAGCTGGACTGGACTAGAAGGTTGAATGGACATTCCTCTATGCAGAGACAAAGATTTGTCAGCAGAAGCAAAGAAGCGTGAAAAAGCATTTCGCTGACGCCACGGCTCACTAGGCTAATCATCCGCCTGCAGCACCAGCACTCCGGGTTCTAGTCCCAGTTGGGGCGCCGGTTCTGTCCTGGTTGCTCCTCTTCCAGCCCAGCTCTCTTCTGTGGCCCGGGAAGGCAGTGGAGGATGGCCCAAGTGCTTGGGTCCTGCACCTGCATGGGAGACCAGGAGGAAGCGCCTGGCTCCTGGCTTTGGATTGGCACAGCGCATCGGCTGTAGTGGCCATTTCGGGGGTGAACCAACGGAAGGAAGACCTTTCTCTCTGTCTCTCTCTCTCACTGACTAACTATCTGTCAAATAAAAAAAAAAAAAAAAAAAAAAAAAAAAAAAGAAAGAAAGAAAGAAAGAAAAAAATTGTGGCACCCAAAGGCATTTTGAGTAGTACTGACAAATGAACTCATCAGTCTTCTTACTTATTTAACCCAATTTTATTAGTGTTCTGTATCTAAGATAGAAAAGTTCCTTCAAATAATAAGATTCACACTTTCAAAGAAATATTTTTATTTATTTGAGAGGTAGCGTATAGACAAAGAGAGGGAGAGACAGAGAGAAAGGTCTTCTATCCACTGGTTCATTCTCCAAGGGGCTACAATGGCTGGAGCTGCGCCGATCCAAAGCCAGGAGCCAGGAGCTTCTTCTGGGTCTCCCACATAGATGCAGGGGCCCAAGGACTTGGGCCATCTTCCGCTGCTTTCCCAGGCCACAGTAGAGAGCTGGATCGGAGGAGGAACAGCTGGGACACAAAGCGGCTCACATATGGGATGCCGGCCGTGCAAGCAGATGCTTAGCCTGCTGCCACGGTGCCAGCCCCTCATTTTGTTTTTAAGAACTCTAGGGGCTGGTGCTATGGCGCAGGGGTTAAATCCCTGGCCTGAGGCGCTGGCATCCCATATGGGTGCCGGTTCTAGTTCTGGCTGCTCCTCTTCCAATCCAGCTCTCTGCTGTGGCCTAAGAAAGCAGTGGAAGATGGCCCAAGTCCTGGGGCCCCTGCACCCACGTGGGAGACCCCAAAGAAGCTCCTGGCTCCTGGCTTTGGTTTGGTGTAGCTCTGGCTGTTGTGGCCAACTGGAGAGTGCAGCAGCGGATGGAAGACCTCTCTCTCTCTGCCTCTCCTTCTTGAATCTCTGTGTAACTCTGACTTTCAAATAAATAAATGCAGACCTTCCCTTGAATTAGACTGACCGCCTTTTCTCTGTGCTATAAACACATAAAAAGGTGAGGTCTTTCTCTTAGAGACCCTGGCTACAAGGAATCTTTCTTTTTTCAATTCCTGTAGCACATGTTGCTTTGACCTGGAGGTGGCTGGGCTTTGTAGTCACACACACTCAGGGTTCACATCCTAATTCAGCTCCTTCAGGCTCTGGGACTGTGAGCAAATTCCTGTATCTGTCAGTCTCAGTAAAATGGGGGTAACACTACTTGTTTCGTGGACTAGTGTGAGGATTACAGGAGACTGTGCATGTAAAGTGCTGAGTATGAAGCCTAGCACATAGTGTTCAGTGAAAAGTGGCTCTGATCTTGGTTAATGATTACTGGGACTTACTAAATAATGCCTCAGACAGTGGCTCGTATTGAAGACTTCCCGACCTATTTCTCCTTACTTCCAGTGTGAAGGGAGGCTGCCTAATGCTGTTTGTGCCATACCCATGCGTTCACTTACTCCCCTCTGTCACCCTGTGTCTGCCCACTCCAAGCCTAGTGCCATCTAGGGATGAGTACTGGCTACATCTTCATTATTAAAGATGTAATGGTAGATATTAGCAATGCAGTGATTTGGGGGATCATCTTGGTCTGTTTTCTGCTGCCATAACAATACCACAGACAGAATAATTTATAAATAAAAGATTTATTTGGCTCACGGTTCTGGAGGCTGGGAAGTCCAAGAACATAGCATTGACATCTTCCAAGGACCTTCCTGCTGCATCTTAATATAGCCAGAGGAGGGGAGGGAGATTAGGGCCCAAATCGCCCCATTTACTGGGAACCCCTGCTGAGATAACAGAATTAACCCATTCTTGAGGTTGGTGCTCTCACATCCTAATGGCCTCTTAAAGGTCCCATCTCTCCATACTATTATATTTCAACGTGAGTTTTCAGGGTTGGGGGACAAACCACAGCAGGGGTGCATCCTTTTATATTTGGGGGCATGAAAGTTCCTTATGGATTCTTGCTGTGCAGAGCCAGAGTCAAGATGACAGGGGAAGAAAATCTGGGTTTGGTCAAAGCTGCATTATTTTTGGCAAAAGGCTATTATAAAATTCATGGAACAGAACACAAGTGCATTATGATTTCCCGAGTAAGTTGTGGCCAAAGCAGGGTCGGAGCAAACAGTAAGCATGCAAAAGCACCGCTTCAGGATCTTGTCGTGCAAGTTTGAGAATGATCCTCAGTCAATCAAAAGTGCCTAGCAGTGTGCACGTAACATAGTTAATCAAAAGTAACTAACATTGTGCACTTAACGTAGTTAAACTGCGTCATTTAAGGCAAAAAAAATCTTTCACTTGTTGTGTTTTAGAATTCACCATTCATCAAACCGTATCCTTTACACACACACGCACACGCACACGCACACAGGCATGCACATGCACACACGGACGTGAGGCTCTTTGGGCAGTCTTCCGCTGTTTGAGCGCAATCTCAGTCCCAAGAGACCCATGACAGAGCTCTGATCGTTGCATTGCTATGTCACCTTGGAGCCAGATTTCTTTGTTTTACCCACACTTATGGTATATATTTCATTCCAGTGTTTGTAAATATTTTGTATCATGCAGTCTTGTTTTCTTTGGTTGGAATTCTGATAACAGGGAGATTTCTTGTGTTGATTTTGAAGTAATCATAAGCCCCAAATGAGTTTGAAGTCATCATTAACTGTAATAGTGTTGCTGCTTTTCTTCCTTATTGGAGAAGCATCAGGGAGTTTTTATAGGGGCCAACTTTGTGGTGTAATGGGGTAAGCTCCTGCCTGTGATGCCGGCATCACATATGAGTGCTTGTTGAAGTCCTGGCTGCTCCAATTCCTACCCAGCTCCCTGCTAATGTGCCTGAGAAAGCAGCAGAGGATGACCCAAGTGCTTGGGCCCCTGCCACCCACGTGGGAGACCTGGATGGTGGAATTCCAGGCTTCTGGCTTCAGCCTGGCCCAGCCCTGGTGGTTGCCTCCATTTAGGGCATAAACTAGTGCATTGAAAATCTCTGTTTCTCCCTCTCTCTAAATCTGCCTTTTAAATAAATAAGTCAATATTTTAAAAAAAGATTGATTTATTTACTTAAAAGAGTTATACAGAGAGAGAAGGAGAGGTAGAGAGAGAGAGAGATCTTCCATCCACTGGTTCACTCCCCAGTTGGCCGCAATGGCCGGAGCTGGAGCTTCTTCCAGATCTCCCACACTGGTGTCGGAGCCCAAGGACTTAGGCCATCTTGTACTGCCTTCCCAGGCTATAGCAGAGAGCTGGGAGGGAAGTGGAGCAGCCAGGACTCGAACCAGTGCCCATTTGGAATGCTGGCACTACAGGCGGTGGCTTTACCTGCTACATCACAACGCCAGCCCCAATCAATCTTTTTTTTTAAAAGGAAGATTTTATAAGATACTGATGGAAGCATAATTTGGCACTACCATAATTTGAATCAAGGGAAATCTCTCAAAAATCTCAAGAGTTGCATTTAAGGAATAAGACCTTTTGAAATTGATAGTGTAGTGGTTACTTCATCCGCACAAGTTGTGATTTGCTATCTGCTCCTTCCTTTCCTGCTTGACTGTATTCTTCCTCATCCAACAAGATTTACTGCATCATCTAAGAATCTCCTCTTACTAGAGTTTGCCTCTTTCCAAACTGGAATCCATCCCTAGAGAGAGACAGGTTCACCTAATGAAAGGGTGGAGCTAAATCAATGTCTGACTCTGTACATTTTCTCTACTGTACTTTTGCTGCCCTTCTAGTGGCTGGTGTTGAAGGTGTGGAATGACCTGTCAATGACTTTGACTTTCTAGCTTCTACCAAGCTTCCCTGTCATCTTGCTAAATTCCAAAGGTGTGTTCTTTCCTCATTCTTGGCCTCCATAGCATCCCCTGTGATAGGGTCTGCCTGACTCGCCCAGCCAGAAAGGATGCTGTGTTCCGAAAATCTCATTCGGGACACTCGAGGCAGAACTGGTGAGTGTTCAGGTACAATAGGGCATCAAAGCTTGTCCCTAAGGGCTTTGGCTAGTCTCTCTTGGGTGGGTTTTTAGGGACATGTCATGGCACTGTTCACACAGTAGACTTCTGTGGTGAGAGATTCTGTCAGCAAAGGAGCAGAACTTTGAAGCAGGTCTGGGCCCTGTCCCGTGGACACAGCCACACCTGGGTGTTCTCTGAGGGCATTGTTGTGCAGGCAGGATGAAGCTCTGCTGAACTTTCTCGTGTGTTTAGTTTAGCTTGCCGCTTCCAGATAGTCTGATGGTCAGTGTAATTCCTGTGGATTCTCATGATAAAACATGTACCAGAGATTCTTAATTGGTCTCCAAGCCACTTGTGCGATCAGTCATTGACATGATGTGATTCGGAATTGCGAAGGCTGTTCCAGAAGAAATAAGTTCCTGTCAGTCTTGCGTATTCAGATTGAGGCCAGGAGTCCGAGGATGTTCTTGTGACGTGGCCCAGAGGAAACAGCCAGACTGATCTGACTTGGTTCCTCACACAGGGGTCAGTAGAGAAGCTTCTGTGTATGTAGCATTTGTCCTGCACCGTAGTGTGTGCGCCTGTAATGGCAGCAGCTGCTGTTTATGTTATAGTGCTTCCTCCATTTTCCAAAAGAGGATGCAAAGTGGTAGCTTGTGCTTAACCACTCTCGTTCTGGTGTGCACCAGACATTGTGTTACACGTTTCTGATTCCTCTAACAGAAGCTTCCCTGATAGAATAAATACTGTTGTCCTCTATAGAAAAATGAAGAAACGGGCACATGTTAGCTGACTTGCCCAAGGGCACCCAGCCAAGGAGTGAACTTCGATGGAACCCAGGTCCATCTGACTCCAAGTCAGTGCTCTTGCCCCTAGGCTTAGCAGCTTCCATGGCAGGTATGTTGCCCTGTTGCCCGGTTTAGCTGCCGGTACAGTTGGTTGATTTGACTCATGTTCTGTAGCTGCACCCGAACAGCATGCTGTGTATGTAGCAGGTACTTGGTGTTTTAACATGGAGAAAGACAGCAAAGTAGACCGTATACCCAGATGAGGAAACTAAACCCCAAGAGGTCAAGTAACTTGCTTGAAGGCACCATTAGCACCGGCAGTGGTGTTTTTGAATGTGAAGACCATCTAATATAATATAATGTCAGCTAAATTCATAATTATTTCAGTCATTCACAGTTTTCAGTAACACAGCCCATTTCCAGAAATCTTCAGATTTCTTCCAGTCATTTATTGTATCACTCTGGGCAAATGCTTTCCTGCTCTTACCTCACTGACGTCATCTGTAAAAGGAGAATACTAATAGTAATACCTACCTTACAATGCATTAAGAGGAATAGTGCAGGTAAAATGCTTATTAGTTCAGTGCCTGGCACATGGCAAATGCAGAAGTAATTAATGTTTCTCGTGTGTGTGTGTGTGTGTGTGTTGAATCTAGTAGTAAGCAGTATATCCTGCTGAAAACAGTGAGGCTGAATTTTGTAGTCAAAACAAAAGTCTATTTCAAGGTAGAGCACATTTCCAGAGGCTACATTCTTCAAGAGCAGGATCATCTGCACATGTGTTATTGCCCTCACGTCTCAGATGTCCCTTGACAGACAGTAGACATCATAGGATTGGGTAAAAGGTAATGGCAAGTGAGGAGTAGGTGTGTGTTAGGCAATAGTGAGTGATCGTAAAATATCAGTCAGACTCAGAGCCAATCTGTTTTTCCTTCCCCAAGACTGATGTGTCTGATGTGTTGATTAGATTTCAAGTGGTTGAAAAATTCTAAATAGCCATGATGAAGAGGCTTGTTTAGTTTCTCCTTCTCAGATGTGATCTTTTCCAGAAGTTTCTGTGCTTGGTCTGTTCTCTCAGCATAACCAGCCTTCAACAGTGAGCTTGTTGCTGGGAGTGGGCAGTCATATGGTCTTACCGAGAAGGTCGCTGTCACTCTTACCTCATTCTTTCCAAAGTGTATTTCTTACAGTAGAGGTTCTGTTTGTTTGAATAAAAAATTCATGTAGGTTTGATCAAGATCATATCATCAATCTAGTATCAGTGAAGTAACAGTAAGTGCTGGAGCTGGAGCTCTTAAAGCTTTCTTTGCAGATCTGCCAGATCTGTTCATTCCATATTCTCCTCATCCAGAGCTATTGGAAGCAGCAAAAATCTTGAATAAAACAGAATGTCATCATGCCCTGAAAGAAACTGTTAAGAAATTTTATCCTGTAAACTATGATGTATTCAGATACGTGATAACACATCTGAACAGGATTAGTCAGCAAAATAAAATCAACCTAATGACAGCAGATCGTGTATACATTGTATCCATCTGGTTTTGGCCAACCTTGATGAGACCTGATTTTGAAAATCAAGAGTTTCTGTCTACCACCAAGATTCATCATCTGTTGTTGAAATATTTATTCAACAGTATCAGTTTTTCTTTTACAATAGAGAAATTATAGAAACTGCAAACACTGTGGCTCCTCCACCACCATCAAACTCAGGAAGTTGGCGGAATCAGTGGTACCTCATCAGTTACCACCTCCTTTGCAACCTCAGCTGATAGAACCACAATTACAGACGAATCCCCTTGGTATTATATAAATAGGAAGTGACTGCAGACAGCCTGAAATTGGACAACAAGCAAAAATCTAGACATGCATGTTCAGGGTTTGGTATTACTTTTCATGTTTCACACAGATAAGACATTCAAAATGATGGGACATTTTCTCTGAACTGTATGGTATTCTTTACTCATTCACTTACATTGTTAGTCTAAGACCATGTGATAAGCATGACTGGAGAGGTTTAGTTCTTATAAACAGAGATAGCTATAAAACACAAAGCCACTGCTGCATGTGACCTTATTGCAATCAGTATATCACTCCTGTGGCAATTTCTGGCACATTATGTTGTCAGTGAAATTTCCCCATAAAAATTAAATGATTTAAAAATTCAAATATATGAAATATTGAATGCTTTTCAGCCTATTTTATGGCTGGTTTTGTTATTTGATATGGTAATTTAGGCAACTTAATTTATATCCTAGCAGTCTGTGTAGATAACTAAAAATCCAGTGAAGTATTTTATTATTTCAGACTACTTAGGCCTTGCCTAGGATGTTGTTTGAAAGAAAGAAAAAATACACTTAACATATTTCACATTTCTGCACCTTCATCAAGTAAACTTTTGGACGATTTGATGAGGGGTGAATGAACCTATTTCTTTTACCCACATAGGAAGAGCAATCTTGATACCAACTCATTTCTTTGTGGTCCAAAACGAAGTAAGCATTTTGTATATGGTTAATTCTGTAAACAGATGCATGTTTAAAAGATCTGTGATGGTCTTGTAAACTTAATCTGTTTTTTTTTTTTTTTTAAGAATTATTTTATTTATTTGAAAGAGTTACAGAGAGAGGTAGAGACAGAGAGAGAGAGAGAAGTCTTCCATTCCGCTGGTTCACTCCCCAAATGACCTCAATGGCCAGAGCTGAGCTGATCCGAAGCCAGGAGCCTGGAGCTTCTTCCTGGTCTCCTACGCGGATGCAGGGGCCCAAGCACTTGGGCCATCTTCTGCTGCTTTCCCAGACCATAGCAGAGAGCTGGATCATAAGAGGAGTAGCAGGGACCAGAACCGGTGCCCATATGGGATGTTGGCACTGCAGGCTGGGGCTTTAACCCGCTGCACCACAGCACTGGCACCTCTAATATATTTTAAATACTTTAGTTTATTCCCTCTTGGAATACATTTAGTATAGTTTAGAAAATAATTCATGACATTTTCATATAAGGTTCTATAACTTTTCGTACATAAATGTGAAACTTGTTGTAGAAAATTCTTTAAACCAAACATTTTAATCTGTTCTTTGAATCTATTTTTATGTGGCCCTTAAAAAAATGTCCAAAAAATTCATTGTTAATATAGCAATAAAAATACTTTGGGTACTGAAAACAAAACTTATGTAGGCATGTCTATAGAGACAGCCAGCTCAGCATTGGAGACCTGCTTCTTATCAGCCAGTACAGAACACAGAAATTTTAATTAAGTGAGCAGAGATCTCCTTTGATTTCAAAACAATGTTGAAGGGGTATCCCCTTTGAGTTTAAAAGCATTTTGAGGACAGAGCTCACCTCTTACCCTGTACTGAGACCTCTCCACACATGGCCAAGGGCCGTGGTGCCTGTGACGGTTCTCAGTCCTTTGGTTTCAGAGATGTTCATTATTGTTTGACTAGAAATGAAGGGTGATGTATTCATTCTTTAAACAGCATAGTGGACAAGACATTTTCTTGTCTTCTATTAGGGGTCATTCCCTTATAGAACTTAAATCCTAGTCAGAGAGGCAATAAGTGAAAGAAAAGAAAAATAATGACAAGGTACATGATTGTTTTGAAGGAAAAGCATGAAGGGCTGAGAGAGTGGTGGAGGGCAGGCAACCTTCAGCATGGTCAGAAAAAGCACCTTGAGTCCTCTGAGGAGTTGACATCTGAGCTAAAACCTAAAGGAGAAGGAAGAACTAGGCTGGAGCTTTCCAGGACCGCCAACTCCACGGGCCATTGAGGCTGGACAAGTGTGGCCTGTTTGAGGATACAAAGCTGGAGGGTCCTGACCACCAGGGAGAGTGGTGGGTAAAGGAGTTGTAGCGGGGAGGCAAGGACCGGAGATGTGGGGTCTTTGTAGCCTTCTGTGAAGTGAATTTTATTCTAAATGCAGAAAGATTTATATGGTGATATGTTCTGATTCCGTTCTGTAGTTTTAATTATTAGTGGTGTGAGATGCTGATGGCAGACTGATGGGTTGGAGGTAGAGATTCTTGGTTGAGTTTGAGTTTATCAGTATTTCAGAGATAAGATTGCTAGGACTAACAAAGGGCTTAGAAGTGGGCAGGAGGGTGGTATGGGAAGGGAATGGTCAGGGTAGATTTCCATGTGAGAATCAGGGGTGAGGCATCCAGGAGGATCTGATCCAGTAGGGTCTGCTTTGGATATTTGAACTGGAATTCAGAGAATTCTGGGCCAGGGATACAGGTGTAGGACTCACAGTGTAGAAAGGATGTTTAAATCCTAGGGGATAGATGAGGTACTAGGTGGTGGCGCTTCCCTCACCCAGTGAAAACCACTGAAACTACTACATGACTGGTTTGAGAATTGGCTCCTTCAGGATACTGGTTGTAGCAAAACTATAGAACTACAGCTCTTTTACTGCAAGGTGTCCGCTTGAAATTTATTTATGTCACCAAGGACCAGGAAGGTGAAATGCTACACTTGGCGCCATAAAACCGTGTCTGAGCTTGTGTTTCAGAAAAATCCATATCTGCATGGTGTGACCCAGTCAGCTGCAGGGCCTGGCTGGCTGTGTTCTATTAGGTCAGGTGTAATTTAAGTCTCCAAAGCCTGAGGGCAACCATACTTAGTCTGAAGGCAGCTGCGTTAAAGCAGGAGTGCTTGTTGCCGCCAGGTTACAGTCCATTGCTAGCCACCACTTGTGGAATGTGTTCTGTCTGCCAGACACATACTCTGAATTTCTGCACTAACAGCATCACACCAGTATCTCATCTCAGCCTCATTACAGCCCAGGGGTGGAGGAACTAGAATCATTTATTTCCTAGGAGAGAAAACTGAGGCCCGAGGGGAAGAGTTGCTTGCTCAGGGTAAGCCAGTACAGACTTAGGAGCTCTGGTGACATTCAGCATTGCGTTTGGGGTGTTCTCTCTTCGGAGAGGAGCTGAAGAAGCTAAAGACAGGGCAAGCCTCCCTCTTTGGGCTGACCCTGGGCCAAGAACACCAAAACCACAGGGTGGAAAAAGATGCGTTTTTTCCAGACCAGCTTTCCAGCATTGCCTACCCTCTCCGGCCTTTCCTGGTGAACTGTGAGGTGGTTCTGCTCAGATGGCCTCCCTGAGGCAGGCCAGAGCACTCCTGTGGTGACAGGTCACTAAACCACGTCCAGGGAGGCCACCATGACACTTCACACTCACTTATCCCCACCCCGTAAGGCAAGGGTGGACAGAAAGGGGCTCCTTCACCCACCTCCCATACCATTCTCCTGTTGAGACCTCAGGAAGAACTGAGGGAGGTGATGATGATCTCAGAAATGTGAACACAACAGCTCTCTTATAAGACTCGGGGAGCCTTTGAATTCTTGAAACGCTGTACCTATTAAACTCCTCTTGAGCACACAAAATAAAGTGTTACCGCCTACTGTGGATAATGTCAGCATTCATTCCTGCCCCTGCCAGCCAAGACTGGTCTGGTCTGGAATCCATGAACACTGTACACATTCAGCAGCAGAGCCCCCGGCCTCACAGCCGCACTCCTGGGCTTTGGTGAAAGGCAGAGGCTATAACAGCCACTGCTGTCTTTAAGCAGCGTGCACTATGCTAATAAGCATTTTGTAATCAGGATATCATTTAATTCTTTTTTTTTTAAGATTTGTTTATCTATTGGAAAGGCAGAATTACAGAGGCAAAGAGAGAGAGCGGAGAGAGGGATAGAGAGGGGCCTTCCATCAGCTAGTTCACTCACTGAATGGCCACAATGGATGGAGCTGCACTGATCCGAAGCCAGGAGCCAGGAGCTTCTTCCAGGTCTCCCACACAGGTGCAGGGACCCTAGGACTTAAGCCATCCTCTGCTGCTTTCCCAGGCCATAGCAGAGAGCTGGATTGGAAGTAGAACAGCCAGGACTTGAATTGGCGGCCAAATGGGGTGCCGGAACTGCAGGTGGTGGCTTTACCCGCTACGCCACAGTGCCGGCCCTCTTTTTTTTTTTTTTTTTTTTTAACATTTATTTTTATTTATTTTAAAGAGCTACAGAGAGAAGTCAAGACAGAGAGAGAGGTCTTTCATCCTCTGGTTCACTCCCCAAATGGCCGGAATGGCTGGAGCTGAGCCGATACAAAACCAAGAGCCAGGAGCTTCCTCCAGGTCTCCCATGTGAGTGCAGGGGCTCAAGGACTTGGGCCATCCTCTGCTACTTTCCCAGGCCATAGTAGAGAGCTAGATCAGAAATGAAGTAGCCAGGATGTGGACCGGCACCCACATGAGATGCCAGCACTACAGGCCGGGACTTTAACCCACTGCACCACAGCATCAGCCCTCATTTAATTCTTACCAGACATCACTGTCTCATTTCTGTAGATGCAGAGGGCCTGGAGAGCCTCAGGGGGGCAGAGCCATGTTTTAATCATAGGGTGAGTCCGTTCTAAGACTGTGTTTTGCTGGTCTGTTCTCTACAAGACTGGTTAAAAATGTGGGCTCTGCAGCCACACTGCCTGGGTTTGAATCTTGGCTCTGCCTCTTACTAGGTAGGAGACACTGGCAGCTTACTGAGCCATCCTCCTCCTTGGCTCGTGTGTACAGATGATAACGTACTCATATAGGAGAGTCGTTACAAGTGTTATGTGAATCAGTTTATGTAAGGCACTTAGTGTCTGGCATATGGAAAACACTATGTAAGTGCTAGCTATTATTATTCATTTGTAGAGCAAGTCCTTTTTCTTGTGAATGATAGCAACTTAATCTAAGAAGCTTCAGGCCTTCTCCAGCCACCTCTCTTCCACACCCCAACAACAAGGTTTGTGTGTATATTCCCAAGAGGCGTATGTAGTGATCATGTAAAGTCCTTAGACTGGTGCTTGGACTGTGGGCAGCCCCCAGCGTTAGCGATGCTAGGATAGCAGTGCCAGACACTGAGGGGTGGGGAGTGTCCATCCTCAGTCAGCATGAAGTGCTCAGCATTGTGCGTTCAGAAACAGGAAAGGGCACTGTCTAGATGTGTCTCTCACCCAGAGGACCAGAAAGAGGGACAGACACTGTGTAGACAGGTCCTTCATAGAAAGGACAAGAATTAGGAGGCAACCACTGTTGCATTCAGCAAGTTACTGTTATTTTAATGTCCTAACAAGTATTATTTAAAAGATAGAGGAAGTGAAAGTATTATTCACTAGGTTCATGGGCAGGGCACATTCAGAGGTCAGTACATAGTTTTCTCACAGGGACCTACTGTCCCAGAACAACTTCATGATATGCCATTCATTGGGCTGAATTGTCCCTGTCCAACCCCCATGACCTCACACTCACAGTGTCCCCCTCTTGTCTCCTTTCACTCTGGACACTGGGAAGGCGGGGCTTCTCTGCCAGCCTGCTGCTGGCCTGGCTTTGTTGTGACCAGATTTTCCACTTCTCTTGTAGCTTAAGAGTTGGACAGTGGAGGACCTTCAGAAGAGGCTCTTGGCCCTGGACCCCATGATGGAGCAGGAGATCGAAGAGATCCGACAGAAGTACCAGTCCAAGCGGCAGCCAATCCTGGATGCCATTGAGGCTAAGAAGAGGCGGCAGCAAAACTTCTGAGCAAGGCTGGGACCAGGCCGTGGGTCCCTCGGATCGCTCGCCTCCACATTTGTTCTCCAGCACTTCTCTTTTTTCCACAGCACCTCTGTGAACTCAGGAACGTGCGCCAGTGGAAGGGCTGCCTTGCCAGTCAGCGTGCCATCTTGTTGTGTGTATCTGTGTGGGTCAGCTGTGTTATTTCAAAAGGTGGCGCTTTTATCTCAGAGTTTTACATCCCAGGAACAGAGACTCCTAGTGGAGTGATAGCTGAGAAAGTTTTACATCATCTTTTTGTTTTCTTCTCCCAATAGCTTTCGATTGTTCTTTCTGGAAGACTTTTGAAAGATATATAAATATGCACATATATATATAAATTATAAATAGATTCCCCACTCAGTGTGGTGGCATCACTGTACAGGTACAGTTTTGAACAGTTGCCTCTTTTCTGTAAGATTATGGTACTGTGGAACAAGGGGGCAGAGGACCCCTGGGGGCTGCAAGAGCGGTCACTGAATCCCAGGAGCCAGCCTTACCCTTTGTAGGACTACTTTTAAAAATAAGGCTTTGTGTAGTTTTCAGCTTGCATGGTCGCCACTGGCCTCTGGGGCTGTTGGTGATGTCCCAGGGAAAGCTTTGAGAGTTTGTATTTGCTCTTGAACCCCAGGAGCGGCCTGGCATCCTCTTTGCCCATCCTGTTTCAACACCTCTCATCCATCTCCACTCTCCAAACTGCCTGGAGTCACAGTACAGATACTTCCCAGTGCCTTACGAGGAGACGTGATCCAGCGGAGGGACAGGCCTGCCAGGAACTCACAGCAAACCTACAGCTGTGCTAAGCCTCCAAAAGGGAAAGGTTTTCCAAGCTCTTCGTGTGTGTTCATGTGAAAGTCACACACATGGCATTTTTCTCTGCATTGCTTGTAGACAGGGTAGAGGGCATTGCTGTTGCTGATTCACATTCATATGTGACTCTTTTTTTTTTTTTTTTTTTACCGTTAAGGTGTTTGGATACCAGACTAAGATTTCTTTTCCAGGAAGCTCAACACAGACATGTAGAGGGCCTAAGCTGGGAGGGACCATAGAGATCATGTGGTCTGGTCCTTTGTTGTGTAGATGAGAAAACTGAGGCTTAGAGAAGGGAAGTGACATGGTCAAAATCATGAGGCAAACCAGAGTAAGAATGAGACTAGAACTTGGAGCTCCCCTCCTGGGCCACGTAGCCAAGCAGCCCTTTGACATGTGTCAGTTCTAAGTTAGGGTATCCCAGGAAGCTCGTTCACAAAAAGTTGATCTTGCCTGGCCAAGCACTCGTGGAGGACACTGAGGCCTGAGGTAGACCAAGGACTTTGCAAGAGAGCATGGAGCCAGCCTCCTGCAGCTTTGGCTCAAGGCTCCATGACGTTGAGGCACACAGCAGAGTAGACAGTTAGGAAAGACAAGTATCTTTTTATTTTCTTCTAATATTCCTTCCTCCCTTGAGTTAGGGGAGCCACGACTGGGTTACACCTGAGGAAACTAATTTGACTGCATGATTGCTACCCAGAGAATGTTCCTCTTCTGTAGGTCAGATTCTGGTTTTTTTGTTTGTTTGTTTGTTTTGTTTTTTGGGTTTTTTTTGGCAACTAAAGCAACTTTTTAAAAATGTAGGAAGCAGTTGTTGGTCTTCAGGGCTTGGTCAGTGGAGTAACTGTGTGGCAGATATGCAAAACAGAAGACAGTTTGTGTTGCTAGAATAATAAATGGCAGCCAGCATCTGCTGACCACCTGCTCTTGGCAGACAGGGCAGGCTCTCAACTTCACAATCACCCCTGAGTTAAGTGTTTTACCTCTGTTTCATAGATGAAGGAATGGGCTTAGGGAGAAAGGGTCTTCCCACGGCAATAGAGCTACGAGATGGTAGACTCACTGTCCAGGTCTAATACTCTTATTTATGAGGGAGAAGAAAATCAGAAGTGTGTTTAAAATGAAGTGACTACATAACTTTATGTGACGTTTTCAGGTTAGAAAAGAGCTGAATTAGTAGTCAAGTCGAACAAACAATTGAGTTTTTAAAGCAGAAGCATTGAGCATAAATACCCCCATGCCAGTTGCTGTGCTATGGAAAAATCCTGCCTCTTCCTCCTTTTTTTAAACAAAGAACTTTGTATTTGGTCAGACAGGAAGAGAAAGCCCATTTTCTCCCTCAGCTGGATCCAAGTAAAAGAAAGTTCAGTTTTTCCCCATAAATATTCTTGGGCCATGAACCCCAGTCTGGAGTTTGTTTCATTCCAAGCTTGTGTGCACCTAAACAGTCTATTGCTCATCATTAATCTAGCTGGACGGAGCTCTTTGGCTAGAAGTCAGTTTGTTTTGGATCAGATAAATTTCCTGGCAAGCTATATTTGCCTTCTAGTGACAGGCAGAGTAGCAAGCCCTAGACACTTTTCCCTTGAATACTAAATTTAAGATATTTTACTTTGTTTTCATTGAGCTCTGAGCCTTAGTCATTGCTTGAGTATTTGCAACTCAAGCTTCCAGGGAACACTGTGGCCCTCACTTGTTTTCTGCTTTTAGAAAAACAATGACCCATACCTAGTTGTGTCTTCAGAAGCCCTCATATTCTCTAAAAATATCTTCATTTCTCCCTCATTAGTAATTTTGAAGCACATGTCTATTCTTCTTTCTCCTTTTCCCCAACCAACCATTGAATGGATGAGTGTTTGACTAATTAGGAGTGAGGGGAAGATGGTGGGTGGGTGGGTGGATGGACAGATGGATAGAATCAGTAATCTAAAGTAACTTAAGAATGATAGCTTTGATTTCATGAAACTAAATTCTGATACAGGACATATTCACTTAGCACCTACCACATGCCAGAAATTCATAACGCCACTTAAAACTCAGTAGCTTTTTCCGATATCAGAAATGAGAGAAGTGACATTACTATAGATCCTACAGAAATTAAAAGTTAGTGATAGGGTATCATGAACAAGGTGATGCTAACAAATCCAACAATTTAAATGAAAATGGGCGAACTCCTTGAAAAATACAAAGCACCAAACCCCACTCAAGAAGAAATAGATAATCTAAACAGGCTTAGATCTTTCTTACAGAGACTTAACAGCTCTCGGAGATCTCGGTATTAGTGTCCTCACTTTAACGGATGGGAAAGCAGGCTCAGAGAAGTACAGTTTGTTGCTCAAGGTCACATTGCTGGATCTGGCAAAGCCCAGATTCAAATGCAGGCTCTCTGACCCGTATTCCAGTGTCCTTTCTAACGCACCACGTTGCCTCTGAAAGATTGCAGCTCCTTATCTGCTGGGAAATTGGTCCTTCCCAATCCACGCTATTCACCCTGCCCTATCCTTCCTTAAGTATTAGGTTTGTGTTTCCAACAGGATTGGATTAATTGGCTTTGGAATCCACGTTCTTGTTTGTGTTTGCAGGAAAAAAAATCTCTTCCACCAGCTTGTACTCAGACCAACTTAGGGCGGGGGGGCGGGGCGGGGGGGGGTGGGAACTTACATGCTGTTGCTGATGAACAGTTTGAAAATGTGAAGTTTGTAGCTTTAACTTTTTATAATGAAAACAAGTAACACTGGCTTAAGTGCTGACTTGAAATGCTATTTTGTAAGGTTGAATGTAAATAATCACTGAGGTCAGCAGTTTGTATATGTGTGAGAGGTAGCTGCTTCCCTTGTCCCCCACCCTGAACCCCTTTTTGAAACTTGAGATGCTTCCTATGTGCTTTATTTTAGAATTGTTGTTCTCCGTCCTTTTCTTGCACTTTGTCCCGTTGTTTTAAATAAACTGTCCTTTGGACAACAGACTGTCGCCCTTTTAAAAGATAAGAGCCTCTGTATACGCCTGGGTGATGGTGTTGCGAACTTTGTGACGTTGACTGTGTGGTGTGTTTATTCCAGGATCCCCAACAGGGGAGAGGTAGTAAACCTGTGCTGGGCACCTCCTTCGTCCAGGCACTGAGCTAGTTGTCGGGAATGTGCAGCTGACCCAGACACGCTGCTTGTAGAGCGTTTGGAGAGTCAGCCCAGCGCAGCAGTGCGCAGCGTTGGAAATACTACGGAAGGAGGGAGTGTGCGGCCTGTGGACACACACAGGAGGGAGTGACAGTCCGCGCGAGTGTCCCGGGAAGCTCTTCTGGAGGAGGTAATACTTGAAAAATGAGGAAGGGATGGCCTGGCTGAGGAAGGGTGGGGAGTGAGGGAGGGAAGGTATCCTATAGAGAAAGACCAGCTCCACCACGAGTCCTGGTGAGAGTCTGACGTGGGACCACCTTGGAATTCTCTGTCCCAGGATGCTGTTGAATGGAGCCTGGCCTAGCAGCCAGGCGACAACGGCAGAGTCTCATGGTGTACTTGGCTGCCCACCACAGAGTGCTTATGTTGTGACAAGGATGGAGGGGCCCTCCCAACATTAAATGAACATGAGAGGTTTTGCAAGATGTCCTGCACAACAGAAACATTGTCCTGCACCTAGCATAACATCCACGTGTTTCATTGCATGTTTTTTTCAGTGAAAACCTTGTTTATGAAAAATCTGATATTAGGGGCAGTTGTTTAGCCTAGTGGTTAAGTCACTGGTAAGACACCTGCATCTCGGCTGACGCCGCGGCTCACTAGGATAATCCTCTGCCTGCGGCGCTGGCACACTGGGTTCTAGTCCCAGTCGGGGCGCCGGATTCTATCCTGGTTGCCCCTCTTCCAGGCCAGCTCTCTGCTATGGCCAGGGAGTGCAGTGGAGGATGGCCCAAGTGCTTGGGCCCTGCACCCCATGGGAGACCAGGAGAAGCACCTGGCTCGTGGCTTTGGATCAGCGTGGTGCGCCAGCCGCAGTGTGCCGGCCACAGCGGCCATTGGAGGGTGAACCAACAGTAAAGGAAGATCTCTCTCTCTCTCTGTCCACTCTGCCTGTTAAAAAAAAAAAAAAAAAAAAAAAAAAAAAAAGACACCTGCATCTCATACCGGAGTACTTGGGTTCAGTCCCCTGCTCTGGCTCCCAACTGCAGCTCTCTTCTAGTTCAGACCTTGGGAAGCAGCAGTGATGGCTCAAGTAATTGGGCTCCTACCATCCAGGAGAGAGACCTGGATGGAGTTACTAGCTCCCAGCCCCAGCTGTTGTCATTTGTGGAGTGAACCAGTGGATGAGAGCGCTTACATGTGTATTCTCTGTCTACTTCTCAAATTAAAAAAAAAAAATCTGATATTAACTCAAACCTCAAGTACAACATAGCATAAAGTACAAGGCTGTACTATTTTCTAAGAATGTACTTGCAGAGATGTAGACACTTGTAGTCCATTTTTTTCTGGGGCTTTATCGAGAGTTAGCCTCCATTTCAGAAAATCACATCATTAATGGCAATGATGCTTGTGATGGTTATTTATTCACTAGTGCAAGACAGCACACCACGATTGGCTTAGGTTTGTGGCTTGTATTCAGAGATTGAATGTGACGTGTAAACGAGATAATTTCTGAGAATGATGAAGTGCTATAAAGGGAATAAAAGTGGGTATTGAGATGGAGAGTCGTGTGTGTGTGCAGAGAGAGCTCTATACAGAGTGATCTAGACAGGCCCCTGAAGAGGCGATGCTTGAGGTGAGACCTGCATGACCAGAAGGAGCCAGCCTGTGGGACGACACGGAAGAAATGCCTGAGCAGGCCCTGAGCAAGGACAAGCGTCTGACCTTTGGGAAGGTGGTTCCCGTGGCGGGACCAGTGTGCAGAAGGTGGGTAAGGGCAGGGGTGTTCAGAGCCTCTGGGCCATGGGAAAGGAGGGCTGTGCGTTACTGCTGAGGAGATGGAGCCCTGTCAGAGGGTTTTAAGTGAGGAACTGGCAGGACCAGCTCTTTAAAGCTTTTCTTAAACTGCCTTTGTGAAACAGTGTTCAGCTTTAATCATGAGGAAGATTAGGAAACGTGGGGCGGGCATTTGGCAGAGCAGTGGGATGCCTGCAAGCAGTGCTAGGATGCCAGCTTTGTGTCCCGAGTCCTCTGCTTCTGATCCGGCTCCTGGCCACTGTGGACCCTGGGCGGCAGCAGATGATGGCTCGGGTGGTCGGGTCCCTGCCACCCAGACTGAGCCCAGACTGGGCTCCTGGCTTTGGCCTGGCCAAGCCCTGACAGACAGTAGAGTGGTGGTTGCCAGAGGGAGGGAAGAATAGGGAGTCAGTGTTGCAGACATCGGGAGAGGGAGCCAGTGGATAGCGGATCTCTCTGTTTTTCAAATAATAAAATGGAAAAAGGTTGATTTCTTCAGTGGTGCCCAGGAAGTTAAGTTTGCCAAGTGAAGTGATGGTAATAGGAGATATGCTGCCAGGTGAGTCCAACCCAGTGTTAGGAAGCCGAGTTTGAATCCCCGACGGACTATTTTTTAACTGATTCTGGGCCTAAGCAATTAGAATGCTATTTCCCTATTTTATCTTCCAGGGTTAGAAATGTGTGACACAATGTGAAGCTGCTTTGTAACTGTAGCGTGCCACAGGCATTAGAGGGTGTTATTTCCTGGGCTGCCTTTACTTTGGGAGCTTCAGAAGGTACCTTCCGAGTCAGCTGTATTCTCTTCCCTTTCCTTTTCCAGTATGAGCCTCCTGCTTGCTCCTCAATTGAGCAGAAAAGCTTTTTTCACCCCAAAAGACTCTTCTTTCTTCTCCTCCCCCCTTCTTTTTTTTTTTTTTTTTTTAAAGATTTATTTATTTGAAAGGCAGAGTTTCAGAGGCAGAGAGAGAGAGAGAGACGTCTTCCATCTGCTGGTTCATTCCCCAAATGGCTGCAACAACTGGAGCTGCACTGATCTGAAGCCAGGAGCCAAGGGTTTCTTCCAGGTCTCCCACATGGGTGCAGGGGCCCAAGGACTTGGGCCATCTTCTTCTCCTTTTTTTTTTTTTTTTTTTAAATTAATTAATTTATTTGAAAGAGTTACACAATGAGAGAAAGAGAGAGAGGTCTTCCATCTGATGGTTCACTCCCCAATTGGCTGCAACGCCGGAGCTGAGCCGATGCAAAGCCAGGAGCCAGGAGCTTCTTCCGGGTCTCCCACATGGGTGCAAAGGCCCAGGGATTTGGACCATCTTCCACTGCCCTCCCAGGCCACAGCAGAGAGCTGGATCGGAAGTGGAGCAGCCGGTTCTCGAGCTGGCGCCCATATGGGATGCCGGCGCTTCAGGCCAGGGAGTTAACCCGCTACGCCACAGCGCCAGCCCCAAGGACTTGGGCCATCTTCTACTGGTTTCCCAGGACATAGCAGAGAGCTGGATCAAAAGTGCAACAGCCGGGACCCAAACCGGCACCCATATGGGATGTCTGCGCTGCAGGCGGTGGCTTGACCCGCTACGCCACAGCACCGGCCATCCAGTTAACTTCTTTACATCACTTTCTGAGTATCATCTTTCTGTTTCACGAAGATGAACTGAGGCCCAAGAGAACAAGACTGCAAGGGATACTGGGGTTTGTCCAGCACTCCTTTCCTCTTCTGGGAACTGCTTGACTCCTACCCCAGCCATGCGTTCATGTGGTGGCTGCCAGGCTTTCACAGGCCCAAGCCTCTTGCTAACCTCTGTGAGTGATTCAGTCTCCTCTCCTGATTTGAGCCAATGGGGTTTTTCAAACTGGAACTGGAAAGGACTTCTCTGGAGGAGGTGCTGTAAGACGTGGCACTGGGAGATCTTGGTAACCCCGTTGTCTGCCGTGTAATGCAGAAACCAATCTCTTTCATTCCTGGTTTCCGCTGACACCGAGCCATCTAGCTCCTGTGAGCCATTCTCATCTTAATGAAAACATCCTGGTGTGTGACCTGTGACAGTTCCTCCCATTCCTCCTCCAAACCATGTGATGGGCACGTGACCCATACCAATCCAGTTAGACTCAGTCTTCAGAAAAAAAAAAAAAAAAGGTTAAAGATGTATTTTTTTGAAAGGCAGAATAACAGAGAAAGATCTTCCTTCTGCTCGCTCACACCCCAAATGCCTACAACAGTTGTGGTTAGGCCAGGCCAAAGCAAGGAGCAAGGGACTCATCTAGGTCTCTCATGTGGGTGGCAGGAATCCAAGTACTTAGGCCATCATCTGCTGTTTCCCAGGGCAGTATAGGAAATATAGGAAGCATGGAGTAGACGGCCTTGAGCCAGGCACTCTGATGTGGGATGCGGACATCCGAAAGGCAGCTTAACCTGCTGCACCACAGAGCTGAGCCGTCTGTAAGACAGAAGCGGCTCTCACGACTGTTTTACTTGCAGTACCCTAAGAAGATGATTCCTGGGTTCTAACTACCTCAGCCCCTACATTGCCCTCACTCCTGTATTTCTCAAAGCCTGTGGCTTGCTCGTACTTGGATCCTATCCAGTATCCAATGCAGTCATTGTGTTTGCAACCTAGTATTCTTTTTTTTTTTTTTTAATATTTATTTATTTTTTTTAAAGGCAGAGCTACTGAGGGGGAGAGACAGACAGATCTGCCACCATTGGTTCACTTCCCAAATGACTGCAGCAGCTGGGGCTGGGCCAGGCTGAAGCCAGGAGCTTCTTCCAAGTCTCCCATGTGGGTGCAGGGCCCCAAGCACTGGGCCCTCTCCTGCTGTTTTCCTAAGTACACTATCAGGGAGCTGGATCATAAATGGGGCATCCAGGACTTGAACTGGTACCCAAATGAGATGCAGGCATTGAAGGTGGTGGCTTAACGTGCTAGACCACAATGCCAGTCCCTTCTTAACTGATACAGAGATTGAGTCTGGAGTTAAGTTGCAAGCAACAAATCCTCCAGGAAATGTGGGATATTCAAATCTATTTCGTGTGATGGAGCAAGACAGAGTGAAGCTGTGGGAAACCGTCGGCCTTGGGCGTGGTGGTGAGAAGCTGTTTCTTCTTGTATTGATCGTGTTTGACCACTGAGGTGTGGCTCTCAGAGAGCAGGTAGCATCTTTCACAGTTCAGTTTTAAGGAAATGAGAATGAGCAGTCTGTGTAATAGAATGTATTATTAATTAATTTTTATTTATTTAAAAGGCAGAAAGGGAGGGGGCAGGGCTGTGGCGCAGCCTGCAGCACTGGCATCCCATAAGGGTGCTGGTTCGAGTCCCGGCTGCTCCACTTCCGATCCAGCTCGCCGCTGGTGCGCCTGAGAAAGCACCAGAGGATGGCCCACGTCCTTGGGCTCCTTTACCCACTTGGGAGACCAGGAGAAAACTCCTGGATTAGGTCAGCTGCAGCCATTGCAGCCGTTTGGGGAGTGAAACAGCAGATGGAAGACCTCTCTCTCTGTGCCTCTCTGTCTCTTCCTCTCTCTGTAAAAAATTAATTAATTTAAAAAAGAGAGAGAACAATCTCCCATCTGTTAATTAACTTCCTAAATGCCCTCAACAGCCAGCGCGGGGCCAGGACAATGCCAGAAGCTGAGAGCTCCTTCCAGATCTGCTGCATGGGCGGCAGGGACCCAAGCAGTTGAGCCCTCACTGCTGCCTCCCAGGGTGCACATCAGCCGGAAGCTGGCATGGAGAGCACCGCGGGAACTCGAGCCCAGGCACTGCAGTTTGAGCTGGGGTGTCCCAAGCAGTGACTGCTCACCCCGGAAGGTTTTGACTTTAACTCATAGACTGATAACCAACACCCACCCTAGAATCTTCAAACTGCATAAAGTAGTAGAAAAAAGATTGTAAACAAAGCAAGCCCAGATATTACTGGAGGGAGCAGGAGGCAAACAATGGAACACAGAGCATTTCTGTGGCCATGGGAAAAGGAACTCCATGACTGCGGTATGACTGAGTTTTCCAAGTGCCAAAGTTGGCAGCTGCTTATGCAGGTTGCTGAATTCACAACCCTGCTGCATTTTTATAAAGTTAGGCCTTGCTGGAGAGCAGGAATGGGCACAGGAGAGGAAGTGGGAGAAAACACGGGGAGAACACACCCCTCTTCCTTAGCGGAGAAAGCTCACAACTTCCTGCCAGCCTCCGCTGCTCAGCTGGGAGGCGGGACCAGTGATGCCTTCCGGGTGGAAAGTAGACTCTGAGTAGGAGGGATGTGGGGGCCCATCCAGAAGGGCAGAAGCTCATTCATTTTTACCTTTAGGAATGTAGGGAACATTTGTGGGAATGGATTTTCTTGCCTCATCAAGCAAGGGGGGTGTACTTTTAGACCAGACAAATCCTGTTAGTATAGATGCACTTACCAGGGACTTGGCATTCTCTATGCTAGCTCCAAGAGCTGGCGAGGTGCTGTCAGTGTGATGACTTGGCTAATGCAAACTTAAATCAAATGCTGGCCCACATGAAATGGAATTTAAATGCCTTACAGCCCTTGGCATTATGAATAGGAAGAGATTCGAGGATTTCCGAGGACAGGACTCTGGGCTGGATCTATTTTGGCCTCCAGTGAACTCCGCATGCTTGACTTCTGCTTTAAAGAAGGAATTAGGGACGCTGGGTGAAGGGGGTGCAAATTGAAGTGAGTGCCCTGATCTCACTGGACAGGAAGAACCCAGAGGTGTGGGAGGCCAGCTGTTGGCATTCACCCCTCAGAAATTAAGTGGAAGTGACTATCTTAATATTCAGCAGGCACTGATAAGGTAAGAAGTCTGGTGTCAGGCCCTGAAAAGTTAAATCAAAGGCAACCCACTCGAGCCTTAATTGTATAACCAGCAACATATATCAAAACAAAACCACCTCTGTAGGTCTGGCTTTGACTTGAGCCACCATGGGAGTTACAGATCGTCCCCTAACACCCAGGCTTGCGCTTTCATCCAAATCGTGGATAAAGACTGAGCACTATTTGGGGGTGGGTGTTAGACAGTACTACTTTAGGTTCACCTATCCTGAAAAAATAGTATTTTGACTTTTACCCATGTTATTGGAGGCCAAGTGGGATCCCAAAGCTCTGTAGCCCAAATCTGCAGATTCTGAGTGATGGTTGGAAAAAATCCCTTCATGGGCTCTCAATGATATGAAAGACAAACAGGATCTGACTGGAAACTGTTTCCAAACAGAAACATCAAGCACATCTTTGAGGAGGCTGCAGGCTGCAGAGCTCCAGGGTGATGACTCCTATCAGACAGCAGGAATTTTCTGTTTGGCTGGTGCCAAGTTAGATTGGATGGGTCTTAGGAAATGACATGGGTTTTTGAAATTTAATTAATTTATTTGAAAGTCAGAGGGAGAAACAGTATCTTCCATCTGCTAGCTCACTCCCCAAATGGCTGCAACAGCAGTGGGTAAGCCAGGCGAAAGCCAGGAGCTGGGAACTGGGAACTCCATGTGGGTCTCCCACATGGGTGCAGGGGCCCAAGGACTTGGGCCATCTTCTGCTGCTTCCCCAGACACATTAGTAGGGAGCTGGATGAGAAGTAGAGCAGCTGGGATTTGAACTGGTGCTGTATGGGATGCTGGCATCTGCAGGCTGCAGCATAACCCACTGCAGCACAATGCTGGCCCCAACATTATCTAATATTTTGTTTTAATGAGGTGACAGTCCCACTTGTTGCCCCTCATTGCAGTCCCTGGAGCTACTGTGCATTTCACTGGTTTCATTCTGTGTGCAGAGGAACAGAAGTCACTGAAGCATTTACTGTTACCTAGAGGAGATAACAGTGTTCCTTTCCTGCTCCATCTCAGGTCATCTCTGTTCTCCAGCTCTGGTCTCTGAGTATCCCTGTTTCACAAGACATCAAACACACTATGTTCACAGAATCACAATACCAGGCCTGAAGGACAAGAGAAGAGAATGTATCCCCCTGCATGGGTTAGACATACTTTTTTTCTTTCACACAATGTGGGAGATAAATCCAATGCTTCCCAGTGTAATTTCTTAAAAGTATTTGGTTCCCACGTAGGAATGTTCTTGCAAAGCAAAGAACAAGCGTCTATTCCTTGGTGCCACTGAAAGACACCCAATGGTAGTTGCATTTGGTTGGTTCTACTGGTGTCACGTCCTGGCTCACTCCTGGGCTTTGATGATGAATGAAACCCTAACCACAGGACACGGGTAATCTTGTGACCCCAAAGTGCCCATCATAAACCAACAACTCAATCCTCCATCCAGACAGTAAGGCCAGTAATGCCAGGATTCTGGCATTGAATACACGATGGCAGGAAAGGGCTGCTCACCATCAGGGAGTCACAGGTTTTCTGATGAGACCTAAGGACCACTCGCAAAGCTTTGCTTCCTGGTCCCACAAGTCTTGAGTTTTGCTGACTTAAAGGTTTTGGTACCCACGGGAAGAATATGATTAAAATTCATGGAAAATGTAATTAAAAGCTGTTTATTTTGATACAAAAGCATTTTTTAATCTTTGCATGGTGTTTTTCTAAATTGTCCAACGTTTTGAAGTACATTTGAACTTCCACTAGGGCTACAGCGATGGTTGCCTGCACTGCAGACTCAGACTGCCACCTGTGCAATTTCTGAGCTCTTACCCCTAAGGGCAGACATATAAAGGGATCCAACATGTCGGCAGGGAAACCAGCCACACGACCCAGGGGAAATACAGTCACTACTGCACCAAGAAGGCAGCATGTGCAGGTGACACCAAGGAGTTCTCTGGGGCATCTCCACATCCTGGCAGGACCACCAAGGGATAATGTGCTCTGGGAGTGAAGCGTAGGTCACCCTTCCAAGCCAAGAACCCCAACCAACGGAGGTACTGGCCCAAAGCAGGGGCGTCATGACAGAGCTGGCAGGCCGTTAGAAATGCCAGCAGCCTCGTGACCATTGCAGGAATGAGGGCATAGCAGTGACCTATTTTCCTCCTGGTGTGTCTTTCTTCTCCTTCCCAGTACCATATATAGTGTATGCTGTGCAAGTCATACTTGCTGTTGATTGCTTATGTTACCCAGACAGGATCAGTGGTGCCAGTGGAGGAATGAAATCAGAGCTGGATTCAGCAACAGGACACGGCCATGGCATCTTCTCTTTGGGGAGAGGATCAGCATATTTGTGGTTATGTGTGAGAGTTTATTCATGGTGGGAATAGGTAGAGAACTCTGTATGTGCGAAGGCGTGAGGGTATGGCGTGCTGGGCAGCCCAGGGCTGCAGCATAGTGGACCGCTGCTATTTTTGCTTGTTAATGCCCCTCTTCTTTACTTTGGTGACAACACATGGCCTTTTCCCTGGGTAACTACCTTTCCTCCATCTGCCGCAGGTGGGAATCCAGGACCCTGCCTCGCATCCCCCCCACCCAGGGCAAGGCATGCGACTCAAGTAAAATTAACTTCTTCCTGGGACTGGAACTGACAGCACAAGGGTGCTGGGAAGGAAGGTGGGCGGCAGGGGGCTGTCTGGCCAGGAGTGTCCTGACCAGAATGCTCCTGGGTCCTGAAACTGAGGTCAGCGAGCCCCCCGCCCCTGCCCTCGCACTCCCCCAGCTCCCCTGCCCCCGGCCCTGGCCCCAGTGCTGTCTGTCCAGAGGCCTTGTCAGCGTCTCCTTTGGAGAAGCATCACATATACCCCCAAGCAGGTATTCACAGCCCAACCTCTGGAACTTTTCTGTGTTGCCTTATTTGGAAAAAAGGGTCTTGCAAATGTGATTAAGGGTCTTGAGAGGAGGTTATCTTGGATTATCCCAGTGGACCCTAAATGTGTGCTTGTTAGGAGGCACTGGGACACTTAACACACACAGAGACGGTGATGTGATGCCAGCACCAGAGCCTGGAGTGATGTAGCCACCAGAAGCTGCAAGAAGCAAGGGGGAAGTTCTCCTCCAGAGCCTGTGCAGGGGCCGTGGCTCGGTGACACCGGGATTCTGGATTTATGACCAGAAGAACTGTACAACAAACTCGGCTGCTTTAAGCCATTGAGTTTGTAGCAATTTGTAATGGCAGCCCTGGAAACCAAGGCACCTTGCAACAAATTCGGTTTTTTGCTTCAAGAGGTCAGTTTCTGCTGCTTGGTACCGAAGAACCCTAATTGTTACCCCTAATTGTTACCATTGTTCATGACTTTAATTCTTTACTCCAATGACCGAGTTAGTTCCAGCTGGATTCCTGGTCCATGCAACCTATTCTGGCTGGACCAGCCAGAGACAAAGGCTGTGCCACATCCCAGACTGGCATCAAGTCATCCCACGTATCACCCAGCCTCCCTAGTCAAGACAGCAGTCAGGAAATCAGCTTCACACAAGCAGGAACAGGTCTCTGGGCCTCACTCTTTATTTGCATACTGATTTTCACTGACAACAAGGGAGTGAGGGTGAGTTGCCTTTTTTTTTTTTTTTTTTTTTGGTCAAGATCACACAGAATCTCGCAGTGGAGTCAGGCCAGGCAATTCTCTTCGTTGACGGGATCAGAACATCTGGAAGCCATCTGGCTTCTTGATATGTTTGGCAAGACCACGTAGGGGTACATGCAGCTCTTCTGATCCTCGTACCCCAACCTGGGCACAACTGGGCCTGGACATGTGCGGGAGGGCTGGTGTCTGTGTGTGTGGTGAATTCCTGGGAGGCCTTTTTGGCTGTGCCCCAGCCTCTGTTCCAGTCTGGATACTTGGAATCCATGTGTATGTCGGGGACCCACTGCATGCTAGGCCCTGTGCGTGACATGCGTGCGGTCTTCACACGTGCCATTCCCTCTGCGTGGAATAGCCCACCACGGGACCCCCTTGGTCTAGGTAGCGTATTTCTCCCTTGGTGGCAGGTGAGGTCATCATGTGCTCGGGTGAGACTTCCAAGGCGATGGTCGCTGGTATGTTATGCATGCTATGATCCCCGCACGTGTTAAGTCTCCTGTGGTATATTTATGTGGATTATTGCACTAGCATCTGCCCACTACTCGTCTGCTTCAGGCGTAGAGGGCTATAGATTTTGTCAACCATTTTTTCTTTACACCTAGTAAGCAGGCAATAAAGCGGAGGCCGGGTGAGTGAGGTCAAGGTGAGCAGTGGCTGTGTGCAACACCCAAGTGGGCAGGGGGACCAGGTGAGGGAACTGGAAAGCGCAATCCTCACCCACGGCCACTCAGGTCCTTAAAATATCCTAAAAATGCTGCTCAGCTAAACAAGATGTCTGCAGGCCCCACGTGAAACCACGGCTGATAGTTGTTGGTGATGGATATGTGCTGAATGTGCGAACAGTCTACAAGGGACTCACCGTAGAAAAGTCACAGATGAAGCAGAGACGGGGGAGGCAGAGCTGACCGGGCCTCCCTTTCCATCTTGTTCACACCCTGGCACGGGCATGGTGTCTTTCTGGCTATTTCCCCTTTCCCCTCCATGTAGGCTGAACAAACTGGGTAAACACTTCATTCAACACGTACTGCATATCCACTCTGCACCACGCCTGGAGTGAAGCCAAGCCAGGTCTTCCATCTTGAGGCTCCTGGGATGGGACTCGGGGGCACGGACGATGGGTGCTCCAGCCCCAGCTTGTGCAGAGCGGAGGAGCCACCCCCGACTCTCAGCAAGTAGAAGATTCGGCGGGGGAGTGTGAGAGCTGTGTCCCCAGCAAGGGCCCTACAGGGCTGGGAGTCCCACGCCTTTGCCTGGGCCATTAGTACTAAAGGTAGGGCGGGGGCCCAGGTCGGGCTGGGGTCCTGGTGGCCAGCCCCCTGCCGCCAGCATTTCAGAACTGGCCTTTCAGTGCCTCCTCTGCTCCATTCGGTTTTTACCTTGCTCTGGGTCTAGCCGGTGCCCATGGGAGAGATGGAAGACCTGGAGGCTGCCTCCTATTGGAAGAACCGCAGCTGAGGTCCCGGGCTCCCACATTCGAATTCCCTGCCTGGTCCTTTGCCTCACTCCGACAGAGGGTTTTCATCTTATGCATCAACTTCGGGGATCCACACACAAACTCTGTGAGGGCAGAAGAGTGGACAGGACACTCGGCAGACCACAGCCTGCATTCCACAGCTGACTGGCGCTCCCTAGTTGTGTGACGTGGGGGTGAGACAGTGCCCCTCTGAGCCTCAGTTCCTCACCTGTGAAAAGGGGGTGATTCTCATCTTCCAACATGAGGCCAAATGTGATCTGGCTGGCTAACAGCAGGGGCCCAGGAGTCCTTGGCTTCCTGTTGACCTTCTCTGGCTGTGCCCGTGCCCTCCTGCTCTGGGCCACGGAGGAAGGGGCCTATTTCTCAGGCCAGCATGAGTCTGTCTCACTACGACAAGGAAACGAAGCAGGGGAGGAGTCTTTGTTTCAGCTGACTCTAGGCACATGGGAAGGGGGGCACGCAGCCCTGGCTTTAACACCCCCGAGAGTCTGGAGGCTCACTGGGGGCCTGGGTCTCCAGATCTGCAGACTGTCCCTCCTGGGAGGTCTCTCGCGACGTCTCCAGAGAGGCCTCCGACGCGCCGTCCATGCTGCTCAGCAAGTCCTCAAACTCCCGGTGGTCGCTGTTGCGCACGGCCGCCTCCAGAGCCTTCTGGCGCCGGTAGAAGTGTGAGAACTTGTTGAAGATGATGGTGATGGGGAGTGCCACCACCAAGATGCCCCCCAGGATGCATCCAGAGGCTGCCAACTTGCCAGCCACCGTCACTGGCACCACATCCCCGTAGCCCACTGTGGTCATGCTCACTGTGCCCCACCACCAGCAGGCTGGGATGGTGTCAAAGCCCACGTCCTCCTCCTTTTCAGCTGTGTAGGCCACACCGGAGAACACCGACACGCCCACGGCCAGGTACAGCAGTAAGATGCCCACCTCACGGTAGCTATGCTGGAAGAAAACGTAGGGACCCAAGTCAGAGCTGGATGGGCTTACAGACCTGCTATTGGGCATGTGGGGAAACTGAGGCCCATGGATTAAGATGGCCAGGTCACAAAGTCACAGGTACAGTTAGTGCCAAGACCCAGGTCTCCTGACTCCCAACTAAAATCTTCCACTACCATAGGCAGCAACATTGTCTGGGCCTGAGCACAGGCCTAATTGCTGTTCAGGGATCCTGCTAGGGCCCAGCTGATCCTTCTAACTTGGGGGCCACTGGCGGCCCCAGCCGGCGAAGGAAAAGCTTGCAATCTTCCACACTGCTGCAGAGCCAAGAGAGCTGGCGTTTATATCCCGCCATGCAGAGTTGGTTTCACACACTTTGGACGGGTCCATCCCATGTGTGACGAGTACAAAATGTTTCCTGTGCCTCGTGGAAGCTGAGAGGGTGTATGACACAGGACATGCTCGCCCACGGGTGTGCGTGTCTGCTCTACCCTTGAAGCCAAGCCCTAGGGCAGCGTGCCCCTGGCAACATCTGCAGGCACTTCTGGTTGTCAGAACTGGGCCAGGTGTGCCACTGGCACCCAGAGGGTAGAGACCAGGGATGGGGCTTCACATCCTACAGTGCGCAGGACGGTCCCCACAACAAAGAATGCTCTGGTCCCCAACGTCAATGGCATGAGGCCGAGAGCCCCCAGTTTGGAGCAGAGGCTCTCAGACTGTAAAGTGCGGAGGGAACATGGCGAGATCTTACTAAAAGGCAGAACCTGAAGGAGGGTCTGGGACAGCAGCACAGGGTCTGTCTCACAAACTTCCACGCTGAGAGGCGAGGCTCTTGTGTGCAGTATCTGCCTCCTGTGTCGTGGCCCCTGGCAGCCCCACCTGATGCTCTCCTCCCTCCTTCCCCATCATCAGGCCTTGGCCCTCTGCACCGTTTAGGCAAAGCCGAATTCTGGAGCAGAGGGGGTCTTCTTCCCTGGAGAGATGCTGAGCTCAGGGGGTCTGGCTAACGGAATTCCCTGTGACCACCTAGGCCACCTGCCAGGAGGACATGCAAGGGCCTCTCCTGAGCACCGTTCAGGGACCCGCCGCAGAGCGGCACGGAGCTTTAGCAGAAAGCGCACGAGGTGCTGTGGTCCGACCCCGCTGGGTTATTCCCAGCTCTGCCACTGCTTCCAGAGGGGCCCCGGGGCAGTCCTGTCCGCTGTCAGAGCCTCAGTTTCCACACCTGCACAGCAGCAACAATAACACTGTGGCAACCACCCTGTGCACACACCAGGGCCCAGCGCTGTGGGCCAAGAGGTCACGGCCTTTTCGCACCCCATCATCCCTCTCGCCTCTTCAACCACATCTCTTCCCCTGTACCCCCCCAGCAAACATCCTGCTCTCTCTCCAGGCTGCGGGACAAGCCGTTCACTCTGCCTCCCTCCCCAAACCAGCCTCGGTCACCCCTTGGACTGTAAGTTGGCCAGGGAAGCGACCTGCACCCTGTGCCCCATGCAGGGCCTGGCTCCAGGACCTGCTCAACAGACTGCAGGCTGGCTTTCAAAAGCCAACCCTCCAGCCTCGCATCTGCAGAGAAGAACCCACAGCACCTTCCTGACGCAGTCCTCCGGAAGACGAAATCGCGCCTGGAACCTGGCTCAGACCTGGTGCTCAGGGAGGGGCGGCTCTGGGGCTACCCCGAGTCTTAGCACGCAAAGGGGGCTCAAGGGAGGCCCTTGCATGTCCTCCTGGCAGGGCAGCCGGGGAATGGAGTGCTGGCAGGTGGCCTAGGTGGTCACAGGGAATTCCATTAGCCAGACCCCCTGAGCTCAGCATCTCTCCAGTCCGTGCCTGGCGGCGCAGGCTCCAGCTGGGCAGTCGGCGCCCGCTTTGCCTATGCCCGTGCTATGCATTGCTTCACGTTGGACAGACCCGTCCGAGGTGACCTCCGTCTTGTTTTCTGTGTGTCTGGCTGCTAAACACGACCAGCCGAGCCCTGCCTCTGTTTTCTCCTTGGGAACCTGGGCGGCTAACTGTAACGTCCTTGGCCACAGCGCCGCCGGGAGGGAAAGTCAGACCTGATGCAAAACGCACAACACCCGGCACCCAGCCCTGTGCCTGGCGCCCCACCGTGCCCCTGGCCGCACGCTCTGCGCCGGCCACACCGCCCTTCCCCGGCCCGCCCCGGCCTCGCCGGCCCTACCTTGAGCGTGGCGCCCAGCGAGCGCAGCCCCGTGGAGTGGCGCGCCAACTTGAGCACGCGGAAGATGCGCATGAGGCGGAACACCTGCACCACCTTGCCCAGGTCGCCCAGCTCCTCGCCGCCCGCGCCGCGCCGGCCACCCAGCGCCGCGCCGGCCAGCAGCGTGAGGTAGAAGGGCAGCACCGACACGATGTCGATGAGGTTGAGCGGGTGGCAGAAGAAGTTGCGCGTGCTGGGCGCCAGCAGGAGGCGCGACGACACCTCGAAGCTGAACCAGGCGATGCAGAAGTACTCGAGGCGCCGCAGCACCGGGTCGTCGTCGCGCGCGTCCTCGGCGCTGCGCCCCGCGGCCACGGCGGCCACGGCGGCCGCCGCCTCGCGGGCCTGGTACTCGGGCAGGCTGTGGATGCACATGGCGGCGATGGAGGCGAGCACCACGCCGATGGAGACGCAGCTGAAGAGCTTGCTGGGCAGCGAGTAGCCCGGGTTCTCCATGGTGAGCCAGAGGCGGCGGCGCAGGCGGCCGCAGCGCGCCGCGCCGTAGCGCGCCAGCTCGCGCTGCACGTCGGAGATCTCGTCGGGGCACGGGTCCACGCTGCTCGGCGTGTCGCTGTCCTCGTCCCAGGCGCGCGGCCGCGCCACGCGCCGCTCCAGGTAGCGGCCGCGGCAGCAGGCAGCCAGCGCGCTCTCGCCCAGGCCCCAGTAGTCGGCCTCCTGGCCGAAGGCGAAGACGCACAGCTCGTCGAGCACGTGCAGGCGGCCGGTGCGGTAGAAGTGCAGCAGGCCCAGGAAGAAGCCCGGGTGCCGGTCGAAGTAGAACTCGCGCGCCGCCGCGTCGTAGTCGTCGCACAGGCGTCGCGCCTGCTCCTCCGACGCCGCGGCCTGCAGGCGGCCCAGCCGCGTGCCCGGGAACCGCGCCAGCGCGCGCGCGCTCAGCCGCCGCCGCACGCCGCCCACGTTCACACGCAGCGCCTCGTCGCTTCGCCGCCAGGGGACGCCGGCGCCGCGCCCCGGGGACTCGCTCACCATGGCTGCGGCGCGCGCGGGCCTGTGGACAGCGGGAGGTTCCGCTGAGGGGGCTCCCCCTACCTCGGGGCGTCCCTGCCAGGAAATCCCGATGAAAGGCCCGGCCCCACCCCGCAGCCGCGTGTGGAGCGCCCGGCGTGCAGTGGGTGCTCGGTGGGTGTCTGGGGGCCTCAGGATTCGGATTCGGGCCTGGGTTCGAGGATGCGCCCTCCCCAGCTGGAGGCTTTGGCCCAATCACTGACCTCCCGCCCCGTTTTGTTTTTTCTCCTGCAGACATCGACTTGGGAGGACTGCGTGTGCGATGGGATTGGGCGTCGCCCTGGCACCTGGTAGGTCTCCTCCCCCCAGATGCCCCGTTCCTGGATAAACTTGGATTTCTGTCCCCGACGTGCAAGTCCTCGGAACCTGTGTGTTCTGCAGAGTGGAGCTAGCTGAGCTCCCTGCCTCGGCGGCGAGGGGAGACCTAGTTAGACCAGGTGTTGCCTGGGACTAGCAGCCTCACCTGCGACTTTGTCAGGGATGCGTGGTCTCAGCCTTTGGGGGGTTTGCTGACCCAGAAACCCTGGGCCTGGGGTCCAGCTGTCTGTGGTTTCACAGCCTGGAGGGTGATTCCCCACACGGTGGAGAAGGAGAGCTATTCATTTACACTGTGGGAAGGCTCTGGGGCCTGAGGCCTGCCCTTGAACCCTGGCTCTCTTGTGTGACCTTAGGCAAGTCACTTCACCTCTCTGAACCTCTAGAGGATGGAGATTTAAAATACCAACCTCCGAGTGTCTATCAGGCCTGGCTCACGGAAGGGGTTTACTCAATTATCCACCTGTGCCACGCTCTCCTGGCGGCAGGCACACCTGGGTGTACGTCTGGGACCCGGGGCGGGGGGGAGGTACTTGTTCTCCAGCTCTGCCTCTGGCACAGTGCACAGTGCAGACAATAGCACCCACCCCCAAGGGCGGCTGGAGGATTAAGGTAGGGCGGGGAGAGTGTTCAGCGTCAGGGACTGCTGGGGAGGCGCTGGGTCCTGCCCCTGCCCGCTGCACGGAAGGCCAGTGACTCACTGCCTGACCCTGTGGGTTCAGGACTGCCTGCCTCCTGGGGTGCACCTGGCCCGGGGCCTGCTCTTACACAGGTTGGCGTTCTCACCCTGGTTGTGTCACTTACGTGACATCAGGCCAGTCTCCTCCCTTGTGTGGGCTTCAGCTCTCCTGTCTTTAGAACGGGGATAATGGCAGTTTGGATGGACTGTCATTGTGAGTGTGTGTGCCGAGGCCCTGGGACACAGTAGTTGATCAGTAAACATTCATCCCCTGTACTTCCCTCTGACCAGGTCTGAGTGCAGATTCTCACTCTGCCCCTGTGACCTTGAGCAGATCCACTGCCCTCTGTAAGCTCCAGTTTCCCCGTCTGTGTCCCGGGCAGCAGCACAGTTTCTACGAAAGGCTGCAAGATGCAGAGTGGCAGCGTGGTCCCTGGCGCGGAGCTGGGCAGTGAGCAGGGTGGGCTGCAGCTCCGCTCTTGGCTCCTGCGCCTGGACTTGGCACCCATTCTTCGTTAGCAGCATGGACCTGAGCCACTGCCTTCCTCTCTCTGGGACTCCCTTTCCTGCTCTATAAAATGGGGGTAATTCAACCAACACTTCCTGAAAAGAACCTGGATATCGGAAAGATTAAGCGACTTGTTCCAAGGAACCCAGCTCGACCTTGGCACCGTGGGGGCAGGCAGCAGCCAGGCTATTTGAGCACTCACTACCTACTGGTCACTCCCCTGAGCACCCCCTCCCCTCCTTTAGTCCCTCAGACCCAATGAGCAAGGTCTTCCAATCCCATTTTACAGATGAGCAGGCAGGTCCACCTGGGAGCTCCCAAAGCACCGCCCTCTGCATCCTTCCCTCCTTGGGGTGGGCTTCCAGAGGGGGCCGGCCCCGGAAGCCCCAGGCAGCTCCCGGCTTCCCACTCTGGCTGCCCAGGACCCGGGACCTTCCTGGACCACGCCCCTTCCCGAGGGAGGCCCCTTACCTGTCGTGGCCCCTCCCGGACCCGGCGCGTCTGTCCCCGGAGGCTGGGAGCCGCTGGCTGCGCCGGGGCTGGAGTCTGTTCCCGCGGCCCCGCGGAGCCTTGCTGCTCCGGAGACCCGGCTGCCCGCTCCTTCCCTGGCTTCCTGCGTCCCCCGCGGCCTCGGCCGCATCGATCGCTGCCGGGGGAGGGAGGGAGGCCGCGGGCGGCAGGAGGAGGTGGTTTCTATTCCTGACTCGGCTGGAGGGTGCTGGTGTCTGGAGGCTGGGGCCAACAGCCCGGGTGTCCTCCCAAGCCAGGGGCCCGGGAAGGAGGGATCCTTTAGCTTCAGCGCCTGAGAATCCCCTTCGGGAGGGACTGCAGCCCCAGCCTGTCTGGCAAAGGATCAATAGTAATCATAGTTGGCTTAATTGAGTGCTTAGTAGGTGCCAGGCGCTCTGCTTCAGGTGCTTAGCTCAGTTATCCCTGACCCAGACGTGGCAGGGGTGGGCTCCTGGAGTCCTCATTTTGTAGCTGAAGCACAGGTATTTGGCTCAGGCTGTGGGGGATCTGGGTTAGGGAGCTGTGGCTCCCCGCTTCATTTTCCTGGGAGGCCAGAGCAGGTGCAAGGCCTGGCTCTTCCCCGGGTGGGCTATGGCTCCCCAGTATTTTGCTCCTGAGGCCCCGTATCCTCTTCTGCCCAAGGGCCACAGCTTCCCATCTTCCAAGTGGGCTGGGAGGGGAGGGGAGAAATGTGCCAAGGAGCTGTGTCAAGTTGCAGGATCTGCACCTATGTATTGAGTGGCTGGGGTGTGCCTGATGCAAGACTTAACAAAAATGTTGTTTTTAATAAGGAGAGTTAGTAACAACTACCTAGCACTTACTTTGGGCCAAGACAGGCCTCATCTCATTCAGGCTGCAAATCTATTTGCGGGACAGGTGCTGTCTCACGGCTGGGAAATGAGGCTTTGAGAGGCATGGAGACCTTCCCAAGGTCACACCGCTGACTTCCTCTAGGCCAGCACGGTTCAATAGATACAACGTGAACTGCATATAGAATCTAAACTTTTAATGGCAATATTTAAAAGAAGAGAAACAAGACAGATTATTTAAATAATATATCTTATTTAACCTAGTATATCCAAGATGTTGTAATTCCAATGTGAAATCAATACAGAAATCATTGATGTCACATTTTACATTTTCATTTTTGTGAGTCTTTGACTTCCATTGTGCTGGGTTTTTATGCCGGACTTGGGCAGTTTTAGACACCATGAATGAGTTCTCACTGTTTCTCTAGGTCGCAAGTCTGGGCACAGCATGGCTGGATTCTCTACTCAGGGTCCCCCAGGCTGAAGCCAAGGCATTGGCCAGGGTTGAGATTCTGACCCGAGGTTCTCTTCCATGCTCAGATTGTTGGCAGAATTCATTTCCTGTGCTTATAGGACTGAGATGCCCGTCTTGCTGCCAGCTGTCTGCTAGGGATCAGCCTCAGAGCCTGGAGTCACCTGCGCTTCCTTGCTGCCTGACCTCACAGGCAGATCGCAGCATGAACACCTGCATTCTGCAGGCAACCCAGAGTGTGGGCTTCCTTGTTTTATTTAAGATTTATTTTGTTTATTTGAAAGGCACAGTGATGGAGGGGGGAGGGAGAGGGAGAGGGAGAGGGAGAGAGAGAAAGACGAGAGAAAGAGAGAGAGAGAAAAATCTTCTTTTGCTGGTTCCTGCCCAAATGGCTGCAAGGGTCAGGATTGGGCCAGGCGGAGCCAGGAGCCAGGAGCTTCTTCTGGGTCTCCCACGTGGGTGCAGGGGCCCAAGGCCTTGGGCCATCCTCCACTGCTTTTACAGGCACCTTAGCAGAGAGGTGGATTGGAAGTGGAGCAGCTGGGACTCAAACTGGTGCCATATGGGGGTGACGGCACTGTGGGGGCAGGGAGTCTGTAAAGGACTCACCTGATTAGGCCAGGCCACTGTCAGTCACCCTTCTGACATGCATTCCCCACTCACAGGTTGCATTCTGAGAGGAGGATGTTGTACAGGGGTGAGGGTATTTGGGGTCATTTAAAAAATTCAGCCTGCCATGTCCGCCTATAACAAATCTCATTTAGGACAGATCGTATTTGACGTGCTCAGTAGCCGTGAGCGGCTGGCGGCTCCCGTGTAGGGTTGCATAGCCCTAGGCTGCAGCCCTTCAGTTTCACACAGAGGAAGCAGTGAGAGCAGGCACCTCTTGCCCACCTCCCTCATTTCGCCAGCAGGTCTCCCATTTGCTGCTCTCGGACTGCGACTGCGGCCTCCACTGCCCTCCCCAGAGCCGGAGAGGTGGACAGACCCATTTCCCTAGGGCAGAAGACACCTGGTCCATGAGTCGGCATCACCCCGAGATCACGTTGTAGTGGGTACTCGGAGTTGTGGATAGTTCACAGGTGCCGAGAACGGGAAGAGGGCCAGCCTAGGTCTCTGTTGCTGCCTTCTATGTAACACGGGTGGGCTGTCCCCCAAGTTTTCCCTCAGTCTCTGGCCGGAACTCTCGGGGGGGATTTACCTGCAGAGAGAGCTTGCTGCTGCAGAAAATACAGAAGTTTGGGGATTAAGTGGACCTGGTGTGGCAGGAAGCTTGTTAAATATCTCCGGGTGAGGGCTGCCTCATGCTTCTCATGCCCCCTGTGTGACCCCGCCCCTTGCGTGTGGGCGGGACTTGCTGGCTGACTCCTGAGCAGAATGTGGCCAAGGGGCTTGAATGTTCCACAAAGCTGGGCCTTGCAGGGGGCTCTGTTGACTTCTGGCCGTCACCCTGCCACGAACTGAAACTCTGTCAACTTCCACGTGAAGGGGACAGTGGCTCCCTCTCCAGAGGAGACTTCCGCGCTGGCTGACACCTCCATAGCAGTCTCATGAAGCCGATGACCCCGGTAAACCATGCTTGGGTTCTCGACCCACAGAAACCGTGAGATAACAAATGTGTGCAGTTTTAAGCCACTTTGGTGGTGGTGGCTGGGGACATGGCAACAGACGAGAGTGCGTGGGGTTTGGATCTTGCTTTTGCCACTGAATTGCTGTGTGACCTTGGGCCAAGTGTCTGTTCTCGGTGCTTACCTACCTCAGCTGTAAAATGGGAACAATGCCTACGTTTCAGGGTAGGATTAGCAATGCTGTTCCCTCCCCATGAACAGCCCTTCCTGCACTTCCTTTTCCTGGTATATCAGGATTGAATTTTGCTTGTGGAAGAGAAACCTTCCCTGGAGAGGAGGTCACTTTTGTCAGCGTGCCAGAGCAGGTGCGGCTGCTCAGGAACTGAAGATCCAGGCTCCCCGTCACTTCCTGCTGCGCGGTTCTCAAGCGGCTCTCAGCCTGGTGGCCGACGCTGCGCAGAGCTGCCCCGAGCACGCTGGCTTGTGCTGTGCCCTTCCTGCACAGTTACGAGGGCATCCCTCTGTCAGAGGCTCCCCTGGGGCTGCAGAGCCTGCGAGGGCTCCACTCAGGGAGACGCAGAAGGGCCTGGGGATTGGTGTGTCCCACCCACACTGGTCTCTGGAGCAGCCCTGTGGCTGTCCCTCGAGGCCACACCTTAGTCACCTCTTCTCTGTTTTGTGCACTTCGCCACTGCCACACATGCTTCTCCTGGAATCGTTCTAGGGCGGCGCCATCATCTGAATCTTCGTCTCAGCCGGTCCTGGAGGTCTCCAGACGGCTGTTCTGGCTGCAGCAGCCCGGTCCCAGGAGGGATGAGGGGCAGATGGAGGATGGGCAGAAGGCTGAGCGTCCTGAGTTAGGGAAGCAGTAGTCTCCCAGGAAGTCTGTCCCAGGAGCCTTCCCCGCACTCCTGATTGGCCAGTCCCAGGTCACGTGACCATTCCTTGCCACAGGGAGCTTACAGCAAAGTGCACAAATATTAAGTTAAAGCCAAATGAATTTTTTTGCAAATGGGTATATTCATATAACTACATTCCGGGTCAAAATCTAGAATGTCACCAGCACTCTGGTAGTGTGAGGGTTTGGGACAAATGTTCCTAATTGAGGACACTGCCGTTGGTAAGAATAGGGAAAATGGCTTGCTGGCAGTGTCGCACTTGGCCGGCTCCTACTCAGACTCAAGGCCTTAGCTTGGGCAGTCACTTCCTTCAGGACGCCTTTGCTGGTTCCAAGCTGGCTAAGATCCCTCCCAGCCTGCGTAGACTCCTTGGTGTCTCCAGTCTGGGGCAAATTGTGCGTTACTCCAGCTGGGGCTTCGTCTACTCCAATAGTGCATAGGTCTCTCTGCAACACAGCCTGGAGCCTGTAAGTGTTCAGCAAACGTTTATCAAGGAGGGAAAGTGAAGATGGGGTCTGCGGAGGAACTGAGTGTCCAGTGTCTCAGGCGGCTTCCTAGAAGGGGAGTGGAAATGGAGCTGAATGGTTTGGAATTCAGTAGCTAGGACAGAGCCGGCACAGACCTGGGGTGACAGGCAGGGAGTTAGCCAGTGAGCTGAGCAGGTGCATTGTGTAGATGTGTAGCCAGAGAAGTCCTGGCCTGTGACCCGCTGCCTCCTGCCATTCCAGGGACCCAGCTCAGCAGCCAAGTTGGAACTGGGAGCTTCCTGCTGGGACCCCCGATTTTTCTTTCCTATTGCCTTTTAGCAATAAGCTGTGCACAACAGGCTTGGGTTCCGGCCATCCAGAACTGAGCCCGATCACTTCACCCTCGTGAATCTTTGTGATCCTGTTTCTCAGAGCTGGGAGGATTCTTCACAGACCGAGTGTCGTGGAGTGGTCAGGAAGCGAGGGGTGTGGGGCCAGCCTGTCTGGGTCAAATCCTGGTTCTGCCACGTAGAGGCTGCATGACTTTGAGTGCCCTTGTGCCTCAGTTTCCTCATATATGAGATGGAGAATAATAATAAAGCCCATGTGGGAAGGTGGTGAGGACTTAGGGAGATTATACATGCAACGTGGGTAACGTAACACCTGGCGGAGGCTGGGTGTGCTGGACTTGTTGGGAGCTGTTGCTGGCTTCTTTCCTTTTCTTTTCATTATCTAAGAAGGAATAGGACAAGGTTTAGTGCTAGCTGCATCACCTCTCAGCCAGGCATCTGGGGCAAGTCACTGGCCTCAAAAATGCTGCTGTGTCCCCCTTGTCAAGTGGGAAGAGGAGTGGCCACGTTTCTTGGGGCAGGGATGGGTGAGTGAAATGCTCTGTGGGAGGCGTACTGTGGGCGTTGACTACAGACATCCGAATCAGCCAAGCTCTTCCTGTAATCAGTCTGCAACACAGAGTCCCCAAATCTCAGACTTTTTCTACCACAAACACTTATTTCTCTCCCACCCGTGACACTTAACCAGAGCAGCTCAGCTTCCGGCCTGCTCTGTGTGTCTCTCATGCTGACACTGGCGGTTTCCGGTCAAAGTCATCTCCTGGCACAGGTGGGAGCTCCCAGGTGACTGGTGCCTTGTCTTAAACCCGGCATGTGTCCCATAAGTCAAGACAGGTTCATGGCCAAGCCCCAGGTCACTGGAGCAGGGGTATGCACTCTCCTCTAGGGGGGCCAGGGTAGCAGTGGGGAGGGAAGGGGCACATAGTACAATCTGTTGTGTTATTTGAGGTGGAGAAACTGAGGCCCAGAAAGAGCGAGTGACAGTTCTCTTTGTCCCGCTCTCCCAGGCCTCACCTTTATCCACTCACAACCACGCCCCCTTAAGGACGAGGACCGCTCTGTGGAAGGCGTCATCGCTGATGTCGTCCTTGCAGACATCCCAGAGTACACCTAACACAAACTAGGATGGCGCCTCTTCGGAGGCCGCACTGTATCGCGGTCTGCGGTGGACCCCAACGTTACGCGGTCCACGACTTAGTGTGCGCTTGCTGCTTCTGAGTCCGCATTTCAGACATTGGGTCCCACGGGGAGGACTGCGGTCCTGAGGGAGTCCGAGTCTTTCCGTCTCCCAAGAGGGCAAACGGGTGAAGGACACACCTGGGATCGCCCTGTGGGGTCAAGAGAATGAGGAACGAGGAACCAGGGTTTCCAAGTTCAGCCCCACACTTGACCCCCAAGCCCTGGTCCATCAGGGGTATGAGAGAAGGGGCTATGGGGGAGGGTTTGCCTGCCTCACTCCCCTTGCTAGAACAAGGCCCGGGTAAGAGGGAGAGTCGGGGCCCAGCGTCTGGGTCCAGAACTGTCTAGGGGTGGCCGTCCGTCATGCCCTCATTGATCCCCGCCTCCCACCAAGAAACACTCATTAGGTTTTTTTTTTAACTTTTATTTAATGAATATAAATTTCCAAAGTACAGCTTATGGATTACAATGGCTTCCCCCCATAACGTCCCTCCCACCCACAACCCTCCCCTTTCCCACTCCCTCTCCCCTTCCATTCACCTCAAGATTCATTTTTGATTCTCTTTATATACAGAAGATCAGTTTAGCATACATTAAGTAAAGATTTCAACAGTTTGCTCCCACACAGAAACATAAAGTGAAAAATACTGTTCGAGTACTAGTTATAGCATTAAATCACAATGTACAGCACACTAAGGACAGAGATCCTACATGAGGAGTAAGTGCACAGTGACTCCTGTTGTTGACTTAACAAATTGACACTCTTGTTTATGGCCTCGGTAATCACCCTAGGCTCTTGTCATGAGCTGCCAAGGCTATGGAAGCCCCCTGAGTTCACCGACTCTGATCATATTTAGACAAGGCCATGGTCAAAGTGGAAGTTCTCTCCTCCCTTCAGAGAAAGGTACCTCCTTCTTTGATGACCCGTTCTTTCCACTGGGATCTCACTCGCGAAGATCTTTCATTTAGGTTTTTTTTTTTCCCCCAGAGTGTCTTGGCTTTCCATGCCTGAAATGCTTTCATGGGCTTTTCAGCCGGATCCACATGCCTTAAGGGCTGATTCTGAGGCCAGAGTGCTGTTTAGGACATCTGCCATTCTATGGGTCTGCTGTGTATCTCACTTCCCATGTTGGATCGTTCTCTCCCTTTTTTATTCTATCAGCTAGTATTTGCAGACACTATTCTTGTTTATATGATCCCTTTGGTTCTTAGTCCTATCATTATGATCAATTGTGAGCAGAAATTGATCACTGGGACTAGTGAGATGGCATTGGTACATGCCACTTTGATGGGATTGAATTGGAATCCCCTGGTATGTTTCTAACTCTACCGTTTGAGTAAGTCAGCTTGAGCATGTCCCAAATTGCACATCTCTTCCCCTCATTACGTTTTTGTTTTGTTTTGTTTTGACAGGCAGAGTGGACAGTGAGAGAGAGAGAGACAGAGAGAAAGGTCTTCCTTTTTCCATTAGTTCACTCCTCAATGGCCGCTGCGGCTGGTGCACTGTGCCGATCCAAAGCCAGGAGCCAGGTGCTTCTCCTGGTCTCCCATGGGGTGCAGGGCCCAAGCACTTGGGCCATCCTCCACTGCCCTCCCTGGCCACAGCAGAGAGCTGGCCTGGAAGAGGGGCAACCTGGACAGAATCTGGCGCCCCAACCAGGACTAGAACCCGGGGTGCCGGTGCCACAGGCAGAGGATTAGCCTAGTGAGCTGTGGCGCCGACCTCATTAGGTTCTGAAAACAGACCTGGCCCTGGAGATGCGGAGCCCAGGGAGGTGTCGGCCAGCAATGGGGACGGAGCCGCTGTCCTGACGATATCCCACCCACCCTGGCAGCGTGTCCCCCAGTCGGGGGCAGTTTGAAGTGATCTTAGTGTGTACGTGGCTGCAGCATTACACAGCACTGACCCTTGGAGTAAAAAGCTCTTCTCTCTCTCTTTTTTTTTTTTTTTTTTTTTTTTTTTTTTTTTTTTGACAGGCAGAGTGGACAGTGAGAGAGAGAGACAGAGAGAAAGGTCTTCCTTTGCCGTTGGTTCACCCTCCAATGGCCGCCACGGCCGGCGCACTGCACCGATCCGATGGCAGGAGCCAGGAGCCAGGTGCTTTTCCTGGTCTCCCATGGGGTGCAGGGCCCAAGCACCTGGGCCATCCTCCACTGCACTCCCGGGCCACAGCAGAGAGCTGGCCTGGAAGAGGGGCAACCGGGACAGAATCCGGCGCCCCGACCGGGACTAGAACCCGGTGTGCTGGCGCCGCTAGGCGGAGGATTAGCCTAGTGAGCCGCGGCGCCGGCCCAAAAGCTCTTCTCTCTTGTTTCTTCTGACTACAGCGGGGAGAAAGTCTTGGGTTAGAGATCTGCCCTGGGCCCATCTATTTAACCTTTGCTAACTTCCATTTGTTAAAACAGAAGCAGGCAGGCCTAGCTAGAGGCATTAATCTGACTCGATGTATTTTAATGGGGCTGAGCTGTCGTCAGCACATTTGTTGTCACCATTACATTCCATGTGTGGCAAGTGACAACGTGTAGTAGTGACGTCAAGTTTTCTTTTGCAATACATGTGTTTATGCACAAAGGATGCTTAAAGGAAACGGGGCAGGTAGCAGCCCAGGTAGCGTGAGGCAGATGCCGATGCGGTGTGCCTGATCACCCTGTGCTGCTGGGACCCAGGTCCCGGGTGGCTGGACTGCCCGAGGGAGGGGTCAGGACTCCCACACAGAGGGCCCTGCCCGACTTGGGCGTTTCCGGTGTGAGACACAGGAAGTGCAGAGATGGAAAGTGGGCGTTAGGAAGGGTGGGAGCTGGGTGCGTCCGTGCTGGGGGTACTGGGGTGATGAAGAGGAGCTCCTCTGGTTGAGATTGGACAGTGGATCTTGAAGCCCAGGGAGAATGCAGGGCCGCAGGGAAGACACAGCAGAAGTTATCAGAATATTGGCACTGCTGCTGGCAGAGAGGGTCCCCGGCCCCTCGTCATCATCTCCTCCTGCCGGGAGTCCTATGGGAGATGCAGAGCTGTGGCTCCTGAACCAGAACTAGCCTGAGGAAACAGGGAAAAAAAGGTGAACTTCTCCCATAATAGGGTTCTGTGTGCAGGGCTGGGTCCCCTCCCCGCCAGGCCCCGTGAGACCAAGGCGGAATGCCCCACCCTCCTCCTCAGGGTGAGCTGAGGCCCGGGGCAGTGTGGGGATGAGGTCGCGGTGACACAGCAGGTCCCGCGAGAGAAGCAGGGATCGCCAGCTCCTGCACCATCCTATTGACTTCCCCAGTTCTGCTCACGGGAGGGCCTGGCTTCTGGGTTATAGCTGTGAAGCCTGTTGAGCTGGAGGGAACTCCCGCAGGTGGGGTGGGCAAGGGCAGGCGCCCAGCCCCGGCACACAGCGGCTGTACCTCTGGTGGGGTCTCGGCAGTCCCGGCCGCAGGCTGCGCGGCAGCAGCGCTTCTTGCCCTTGCAGTCGGAATCGCTGTGACACAGGTGCTGCGTGGGGCTCAGGCAGTGCAGCCGGTCCTCAGGGCAGCCTCCTGCCTTTACTGCAACAGAGGGGCCTGGGTGAGCCCTGCCCATGCCAGCTTCCCACGCAGCATGGGGCTTGGGTGGGCCGCGAGGTGGAGCAGGGTACTTACACGAGACCCGAGGGACACACTGCAGGAAACAGGCTTTGTGACAGCACTTCATGGTTGAGGGACACTGGCTGTCATCCATGCACTGATCAGGCACCGACTGGATGCAGGGCTCATCGTCTGGTGGGCAGGCCCCTGATTTCACTGTAAAAGAACCCCCCAGGGGCCAGCGCTGTGGCTTAGCAGGTAAGGTTGCCACCTTTAGCACCAGCATCCCATATGGGTGCCGGTTCTAGTCCCGGCTGCTCCACTTCCGATCCAGCTCTCTGCCATGGCTTAGGAAAGCAGTGGAAGATGGCTCAAGTCTTTGGGCCTCTGCACCCGATGTAGGAGACCTGGAAGAAGCTCCTGGCTCCTGGCTTTGGATCAGCCCAGCTCCAGCCTTTGTGGCCATCTGGGGAGTGAACCAGCAGATGGAAGAGCGCTCTCTCTCTCTCTCTCTCTCTCTCTCTCTCTCTGCCTCTCTGTAACCCTGACTTGCAAGTAAAATAAACAAATCTTTAAAAATAAGAAAGAGCCCCCAATCTTGCAGCAGGATAATGAGGTCTGAATTCTCCCTCCCTCCCTTCTTGCTGTCACAAACAGCCACAAGGGGAGTGGCTGTTTTTGTTGTTGTTGTTGTTTATGACCGCCATGCTTTAGTTCTCTCTCTCTCTGAAGTGGGAACCTGAACTTCTTCCTCCCAGAGCTGGCTTGAGACTCACCTTGCTTAGAGGATAGGCAGCAGTGAGGTTCAGAATCCCCCTGTGGCCAGCAGGGCTGTGCCTGGTCTGCCCTGCCCCTCTTCCTAGCCTCGCCTCCGACACTCTTGCTCCGAGGGGCTCCTCATCTGCTCCAGGCCCATCCCCCTGGCAGGGCTCTGCTGTGCCTGTGCTCCCTGCCTGGGGCTCTTTCCCACGCCCCATCTACGTGGTCAGCTCATTAGGTCTCAGCTGCAACCCTACTCCGACCGCACCTTAACTAGGTCAGTTCCCACCCACCCAGGCACCCCAAAGTATCTTCCCATCGCCTTGCTCTGCATCTGTTTGTCTGTCTCTCTGAAGGTACACACTGCCTGCTTTGCTCACCATTAGTCCATAGCACAGCATTTGGTGTACAACACCAGGGACTCATCGGCTGTTTGAAAGACAGTCACCGTGTTGCAGGTGTGATGGGTGCTGTCACCCTGGGGCCTTGTCACACAACCACGGTCGGCCATGTCTGTCCTGCTCATCATTGTTGCCCGTGTTGGTTTCAGAATTTGACTCTGTCTTTGAGTGCTCCCCTGAATGGCCAAAGAATGTTCTCTCCTGAGCATCCCTCGCCATTCTTGTAATGATTTGGGGCCATTTTCTGATTCCATGCAGAAGGCATATCGTGGAAGAAGAAATCAATGCCTGGCGCACGCAGGCCTGGGCTGAGACTCCCAGAGCCTCATGCCCTCTGAACTCCATGACCCTCCGCTCTGGCTGCCCTTTGGCCTCAGGGATGGAGCTGGTCCCAGGCCTTCCATTCAGTCTAGCATCAGAAGGTGCAAGAGTTTCCAAGGCAGCTGGATCCAGTGCTGTGACTTGTCTCTGTGCTGCTTCCCCCACTGAGCCCCCAGCCCGGTGCCAGCTGCACGCACAGTGTGGGCTTTTGGCTCAGAGTAAGTGCTCAAAGCCAGCTCATTGGTAGGCTGGGTTGTTTTAAATTGAATTGCTGCCCCCTGCTGGAGGAAGTGGTTTAGTCTGTGTTGGCCTCGCTACTAGGATTACCCTCTCCCAGGAGGTTGGGAGCGTGGTGGGGTTGTGTGAAGGGCCTTGGGAGACTGGGCTCCAGGGTTTAGCTTTGCGCTCACAAACCCAGGCCAGAGGTGCTTGGGTCTCAAAGAGTGGGCCAAATAGAGCTGCCTGGACACAGAGGAGAAGCAGGGGGTGGGGGCAAGAAGCCGTTCTGGGAGGAAGGGCTTGGGCTGAATCCTGGGGAATAGACGGGGAGAGGGGCTGGGAGTCTGCAGTTCAAATGGGGAAAACTGTGACAGTCACAGTGCGGCCTGGGAATAGAAGCCTGGCGTATGCCGAGGCTTGAGAGGGCCCGAGCGGTCACGCTCATTCTGTTCGTCCGTCTTCCCTAACCTTCCCTTCACATCTAGGTCCCCACTCAGAGTTACATGCATAGAGACATGTCACACATATGACTGACACTCAGGCACACGCAGACACCCTCCTGATCCATACACCATGGATCTGTGGGCTCAGAGGGAGAGGAAACCATCCCTGGACCTGGCTGAACAAGTACAGGGACACACAGACCCAGAAGCACACACAGTCCAGATACATGGTCGCTCAGATCTATATGTGTGATTAGCTGTAGGCTTATGATTATATAATTTCATATAACCATATGAAATTTCCAATAGCTAACTGTTTTTGAGTGACAAAAGTAATTTCACTTGGTTTAACCTAATACACACATCAATATACATGATTGTTACACACACACACACACACACACGTAGAAGTACAGTCATTCGTATGAATATACACATAGTTAAGTATATATACAAACTCATGTGTGCCTACACACACAGATAGTTAATTACACGGCACTCAGACATGCGGTCCTATGCATGGGCGGTAACGAGACGGGGAGGGAGGGAATCAGGTGAGCCACCTGGGGGTAGTAAGTAGCCCCTGTTATCTCAAGACCCACAGGATCCAGGTTTGGTTGCCCTTGCTCTGAAGATAAACAAACCCCTGTCTCCCACCGCCCTCTGCCCCCCCCCCATATGAACCAGGCTCAGACCAGTTTAGGGAGCCAAACCTGACCTTGATTGACCTACAGCTTATTACACGCTCATGTAATACATTAGCATGCAAAATGGCACACCTGCCAGGTGCCGTGACAGGAAACACGGGACCACCTAAAGAGCAAGAAGGGTGCCCGGGGAATGCCCACCTTCTCCCCAGGAAAGCCGTGAGTATTCCTTCCCCTTGTTAGACTGCACCCTAACACACGCTTGCTAGAATGTACCTCCCCGTTCATGAAGGACCCAGGTGATATTAAGCAGTTCAGAGGAAGGGCCAGCTCCCCTCCAGGTAGGCCCCGTTCAGTCTGTGGAGTGCACATCTCTGCTTTCTCAGGGCAACGCTCACTGCTGGCTGTTCACTGTTCTCTGACTTGCTCGTGAATTCCTTCTTAAACTCAGGGACCCGAGTATCGAGCAGCCCTTGCTGTCTGGTGCCAGCGTGTGTGTGTGTGTGTGTGCGTGTGCAGGGAAACACACATGGGCACACACAGCCATCTGTGTACAACCAAGTGCAGAGGAAGCCCTAATACCGTGTAGCGGTTGAAACCAGTGACTTTAATTAGGCACTTGCTGTTGCTCAGGCACTGTGCCAGCCTCTTTGTATCAGAGACTCTTGACATTTGAGTGAGGGGCTGGGCTGGGCATCCACAGGCAGCAAACCACGGCTTCTCTTCCCTCTATGCTTTCAGCCTCCACGGGGTCTGAAATTCACCGAGAGCCTGGCAGATGTCTCACAGGAGAGAAGTCAGGGAAGAACACGATGTGGTGGATTAGGAGACAGACAAGCACGCAGCACTGGGAGGTCCTGGCCAGGTGCAGGCTCTGCTGGCACCTCGCTCCTGCCTCTGGGAGGTGCGAGGCCTTCCCAGACCCTCAGTAGCTCCCCCAAGTCACCCACTTATGCTGCACTTCCTGTATGCCAGGCCTTATTCCTCAGGACACCACTTACTCTCCAGAGAGAGGCAGGGAACCATATTTTACAAGAAGTAAGTGGACAGGATCAAATATCCACACTCAGATGCCACCTTGATGCTAACTGAGTCGGTCTTTGGCTTGGGCGAGTGGTTTCTCACTGTGCCTCAGTTTCTTCATCTGTAGCATGGGTGTAAAGATAGCCCTGGCCTCCTGTGTCACAGTAGGGCATCTTATCATGGTGGTGCCTGACTCACAGCCGACACAGGGCCTGGCCTTGGACTTCACCTGTGTCCTTCCTCTCTTGGCCTGGGGGTCTCTGAGCCCCCTCCTCCCTAAACCAGCTCATGATCTAGACAGGAACTTATTTCTGAGAAAGGCAAAGGCAGGGAATATGTAGAAGTCTGCTCCCCAGAGTCAGAGGGAAAAGGAGGACCTGTCCACGTTGCTGACTTCCTCCTGTGAATGGGGCCAGGGCTGTGCAGTGAATGTAGGTCAAAGCATTCCAACCCCAGAAGGGGACACAAGCCACAGCCTCACCCAGACTGGGAGACACCTGTCTGGCCTTACCTGTCCATCGGCAGGGCAGCCCTGGCCTTGTCAGGGGGAGGGAATGGGAGCAGAAGACTGGGGGAAGGGAGCAACAGGGTGTCTCCCAACAGACCCCAGATACCAGAAGCTACACCCCTACTCAACTCCAGGCCCCTCCACAGGTTGGGCTGGGGGCCAGAGAAGGCTCATGGCACCTGCCAAGTAGACCCAGTCACTGCTCCACAGGTACCAGCCATGCAACAGCAGACCCGGACAGCTCCCAGGCCCTGTCCCCAGAGGCACAGGGCTCTGTGTTCACGTGCTCAGACACACACGACTGCTGCCATTGCTAGGAGGCCACAGAGACAAGCAGGCACAGCGACATGCCGATACACAGAGACGGGTGCACGGCTTCACCACCCCACCCCACCCCGCCAAGATGTATAGACAGGCACAGGCAAGCCTGAGACACTGGCGGTAAGACATTTACAGAGAAGGATGCAGGTGGGTGGACAGGTGTCAGGATGCACAAACAAAACCACAGGCTCCTGGAAGCGCTGGGAAGCAGACACACACACGTGCACACACACACACACACACACACACTGCCGGCCTTCCTCTAAACCCCCCCCCCCCCAAAGAGGTACTGTTCTTGGAGTAGGGGTTCTACCTGCACTCACCTCCCTTCTTCCGCCCAGAGGCAGCAGGCAGCTGGCTCCCCAGAGCCAGGAGGGCCACCAGGAGGACGCTGCAGATCCTCATGTTTCTGTGCCGGCACCTAATAAGATCAGAGCCCAGGGGCCCCAAATTAACACCTACAGGCTCAGGGAGGTCACAGCCACTGAGTCAGGAGGAGGGCATGCATGGCCTGCATGCATGCGTGTGCCTGACTTATCTCGGCCCCACCCCCTGCCCAAGGGCCTCCGAGTAAATCCTGCCCGTGCAGGATATGCAGACAGGGTGGTGGTGGTGGTGGTGGTGGGGTATGGCTTGGATCAAGTCCTGCCCGCATAGCTGACTCTGCATAGCCAACTTAACTGTGATCTCGGGCGCATCTTGTCCCTCTTTGCCCTTCAGTCTTTCTCTTCTGTGTACAGGATGAAGGTTGTTGAGTCATGTACTTTAAGATCCTAAAGCCCCAGCAATGTCCTATGCAGGGGACAGAAGTCAGTGTCAAATGGCAGGGCAGTTTTCAGAGTTCTGGATGCCTAGGGAGGGAAACAGCTTTAGGGTTAGGGACAGAGCTCCCTGTCCGAGGAGGCAGGCCCAGGCTGGCACAGGGGTGAGGCCAGGCCTGGCGTCTCCTCCTGGCATCCCCTGGCTGGGAGAGTCTGGCCCTGCCTTGCTGAAGTCACCTCCTGTGGCATCTGGGAGAACCACCCTCTGCCCAGCCTGGCTTGGCTGTGGTGGTTGGTGGAACATGGTTTTGGGTTGGCTGAGCTCTCAGGCCATAGCAGTTGTAGTGGCCACTGGGACCACTTCCTTGACCCCAAGGGATCCTGAGCAGAAAGATCACATGGTCCAGGGGCCTCTGCTGTTGGCTTCTGCAGTTGGTGGAAGAGAGGCAGCGAAGGCTTAGTGTCCAAAGGGGCCCCAAACAGAAGCTCCATCAGCATAGGAAGAGAGCGAGTCTGACCTCTCAGCCCTCTGGTTTGAAAGAGGAGAAAATTGTGAACTGAGATGGGTGGAGACTGGCCCAGGGTGTGAAGCTGATTCCTGACTCAGCTGCGACTTCCGCTGTTGCTTCCCCATCAGCCCCAGTCCCTGGGTGTTGAAAGCAGAGCAGTACTTCATCGTCACCTGCATTGAGAAGGGAGGGTGACATGTGGCTTGCTTCATCCATTCCAGTCCAGGACTCCCTACCCTTGCAGCCAGAAAGTTCCTCCTTGGGTTTACCCAGATTGCCTCGTGCTGTCTTCTAAACCCTCAGGAAAAGAGGGGCCCTGTCTTGTGTGACCTCACGTTACTTTTGGAATTCTAACACCTTGGCAGATTTATTTTGGAGGAAAAATTTATGGGTGATTTTTCCCCCTAATTACATATTACACAGGCACTCTGATAAGGAACACAGACATCCCAGTGTTCTAACTGCTAGGCCAAATGCATGCCCCACAAACTTTTTTTTTTTCCTGAAAAAAAAAAAAATCAAAAAACCCAGAACCCGCTGTCATCTCTGTCTCTCATCCTGGACTTTGTCAAAGCTCCTCTCTCCAGGATTTTTAATCCATTTTCTCAATTACTGGATTTGGGATTTCCTTTGGAAGGAGAGACATGGATGTGTGAGTGTGTGTATCGGGGGGGGTGGCACCAAATTTTTGGAGTCCTTTGGAAAGTCTTTTGGCTTTGGAAATGTTGCAGATACAAACCCAGTAACTGCAGATATTGGGTGAGAAGTAGGTTCTGAGGAGAGAAATCTGTGATAGTGAGAGGAGCTGAGAGATGGACAGTATTTTGAGGAAATGAGTCCTTACCCCCTTTTTCATGACATCAGCCCACCTGTAACTTATGGTTATAAGCCACCCAGTGGAACTCACCATTCTGCTTGGGCTGGTTTGAGTTGGATTTAGGGAATTTGCTACCCAAATAGTACAGAGAGTGGGATTGGGGATTTTCCCATCCTAAAGGGTGTAAGGGACTGAGTTGAGGTCAGGTAGAGGCAGAGGGGATCCCTCCATTCCGAGAAGAGCACCAAGTCCTTGTCAGGTGGCAAAGCTGTGGTTACCATCTTACCAGTTGGTTGCTTGTGCTCAGATCATCTGTGTGGCAGGTCTGTAGCCTGGGGGTTACAGAACAAATGGTAGAATGTTGAGGTGTCTTGGCCGTTTCTTCCTCTGGCTTTTTATTAGGAAGCTTTTAAAAATAAAACTTTCCATTCCATGTTTTCCCATGAACTTTATGAAACAAGACTATGTATTTGAAAAGTAGTTACAGAGAATGGGGGAGGAGGGAGGGAGAGAGGAAGGAAGAGAGAGGGAGAGAGAGAGAGAGAGAGAGTGAGAATGAGAATCTTCCATCTGTTGGTTCACTTAACAGCTGGAGCTAGGACAGGCCAAAGGCTGAAACCAGGAGCCTGGAACTCCATCTGGGTCTCTCATGTTGGTGGCAGGGGCCCAAGTACTTGGGCCATCTTCTGCTTTTCCAGGTGCATTAGCAGAGAGCTTGATTGGGAAGTGGTGCAACCAGGACATGAACCAGTGCCTGTATGGGATGCTGGCATTGCAGGTGGTGGCTTAACCCACTGGGCCCAATGCTGGCCCTATTATGAAGTTTTTAAACCTCCAGAAAAGTTGAAAGAACAGAACTATGGCAGCTGTGTATTTAACATTTGTATTTGAAAATTATCTATTATTATTTAAAATTATTAACAGCTTGGGATATCTGTATTTGTTGAAATATTTGAAAGTAAATTGCATATGTTACGTCTTTTTTTTTTTTTTTAAAGATTTTTTATTTATTTATTTGACAGAGTGCAGACGTTGAGAGACAGAGAGACAGAAAGAAAGGTCTTCCATTTGATGGTTCACCCCCAAAATGTCCGCAACAGCCAGAGCTATACCGATCTGAAGCCAGGAGCCAGTTGCCTCTTCCTGGTCTCCCATGTGGGTGCTGGGGCCCAAGCACTTGGGCCATCCTCCACTGCCTTCCCTGGCCACAGCAGAGAGCTAGACTGGAAGAGGAGCAACTGGGACTAGAACCCGGTGCCCCTATGGGATGCTGGCACCACAGGTGAAGGATTAACCAAGTGAGCCACGGCGCCGACCCCTTATCCCTTCTTCCTAATGGATCAGTATGCAGGCTCTAAGAATCAGGACATGTTGCCATTATCGTATCCAATCATACGGCTGTAAGACCTGTGTGCCTTTCCCAGCCAGTTCATAATTAAGCTTCCCTAATCATCCCCACAATTTGGCAGCTGATTTTTGTTGCTATTTCTTTGTTTTAAAAACCCTTGTAAATTCTACATATGAAAGACTGTGATAAACGTTCTGTATGCAGTTAAAATAAGCATTGCTGAACCTACAAATTTAGAACCAAACCTTAGCGTCACTGCTTCAGAAGTGACCACTATCTTGAACTTTCTGTTCACCATTCTCTTCTTTTTTTTTTTTTTTTTTTTTTTGACAGGCAGAGTGGACAGTGAGAGAGAGAGACAGAGAGAAAGGTCTTCCTTTTGCCGTTGGTTCACCCTCCAATGGCCGCCGCGCTGTGGCCATTGCACCGCACTGATCTGAAGGCAGGAGCCAGGTACTTCTCCTGATCTCCCATGGGGTGCAGGGCCCAAGTACTTGGGCCATCCTCCACTGCATTCCCTGGCCACAGCAGAGAGCTGGCCTGGAAGAGGGGCAATCGGGACAGAATCCGGTGCTCCGACTGGGACTAGAACCCGGTGTGCTGGTGCTGCAAGGCGGAGGATTAGCCTAGTGAGCCACGGCACCAGCCTCTGTTCACCATTCTCATGTGTCACTCTCACTCTGTGGCCTCTTCAGGTTCGCGTGCTGTTGAACTTCACAGAAGCACAGTTGTGCTCTAAACATTCTTTTGTGGTTTCTGTGTTTTGCGCAACACTTTTTTACTGTGGTAAGAAACGTGTACCATGAGACATACCCCCAGAACACGCATGGCAGTGCACGGCACAACCGCCCAGCAGGTCTCTAGGACTTTTCCATCTTGCACGACTGAAATTTTGTACACACTGAGGAGCAGCTCCTCATCTTCCTTCCCCACAGCCCTGAAAACCACCATTCTATTTTCTGTTAAGAGAACTTGACTAATTTGACCCCTCGCCTAAGTTTCCCATGTGGGTGTCAGGGACCCAAGTACTTAAGTCATCAGCTGCTGCCTCCCAAGGTGTGCATTAGCAGGATGCAGTATCAGAACAAAGCAGCCAGGACTTGAAGCAAATACTGCAATATGGGATGTGTGTGTCTCTAGTGGGAATCTAATTGTGCTAAAAGCCCACACCTTATAGTAGCCTTATTGTAACTCCCTTCTATGTGATTGGCTTTTTCTCTTTCAAGATCTTTCTCATTGATTTTAACTTTGTTTATATCTTCAAATAATCTTTTGACCTTTCTGGTTTTTATTTTATTTTTTATTATTTTTTAAAATATTTACTTATTTATTTGAAAGGCAGCGTTACAGAGGTAGAGGCAGAGAGAGACAGAGAAATCTTCCATCCGCTGGCTTGCTCCCCAAATGGCTGCAATGGCTGGAGCTGGGCCAATCTGAAGCTAGAAGCTCAGAGCCTCCTCCAGGTCTCCCAGGTAGGTGCAGTGGCTCAAGGATTTGGGCCATCTTCCACTGATTTCCCAGGCATAGCAGAGAGCTAGATTGGAAGTGGAGCAGCTAGGACTTGAACCGGCTACCATATGACATGATGGAACTGCAGGTGGTGTCTTTACTCACTATGCCACAGCGCTGGTCCCCTTGACCTTTATATATCTGAATATTTATATCTTTCCCTATATTTGGAAAGGCTTTCTGCCTTTTTTTCTTTAAGTACAGTTTTGATCCTTTGTCTTCTTTAACTCCTAAGACTTGGATATTTGCTTTTTTGATATTGTTCCAGAAATCTCACTAGCTTTCTTAATTTCTTTTAGTTCTTTTTCTTTTTCTCTGCTGACTATATTTTTCAAAAAACATCCAAATCCAGATTTTTTCTTCTGCTTGATTGATTAGATTGTTGATGGTTTCTATTATATTTTTCATTTCATTCATTGTGCTTTTCAGCTCTAGAATTTCTGCTGGATTTTTTTTTTTTTTTTTAAGATTTACTATTTATTTGGAAGTCAGAGTTACACAGAGAAGGAGAGGCAGAGAGAGAGAAGTCATCCATCCACTGGTTCACTCCCCAAAGGGCTGCAATGGCCAGAGCTACACTGATCCAAAGCCAGGAGCAAGGAACTTCTTCCAGGTCTTCCATGAGGGTGTGGGGCCCAAGGACTTGGACCATCTTCTACTGCTTTCCCAGGCTGTAGCAGAGAGCTGGATCAGAAGTGGATCAGCCAGGACTTGAAATGGCACCCGTATGGAATTCTGGCAGAGCAGGCAGCAGTTTTACCTGCTATGCCACAGCACTGGCCCTGTATTTTATTTCTAAAAAATCAATCTCTCTTTAAAATTTATAGTTTTGTTTATTATTTTCATGATTTTGTGAATTGTTTAAGTTCACTGAGCTTCCCTATAAATAATTATTTTGATTTTTTTCCCGGCAGTTTGTATTTCTGCTTTCTTCTGGGTCAGCTACTGGGATATTATTGTGAGTATTTTGGTGTTGTTATATCTCATTTTTTAAATTATTTATTTTTGCCCTAAGTTGATATCTATATGCATTTGAAGAAGTTGGGGCTGTTAAGACTGGCTTTGTGTGGTACAACCCATCACCAATCTGTTCAGAGTAGGTGGGCCTGGTACTTGGGTATGTGGGGTTGAGAGTTGGGCCTATATTCACAGGGAACAGCCTGGAGCCTAAGTCAACAGGTAGTGACCTGGTAATGGATGGGCCTTGATCCTGAGTCTGTAGGAGCTAGATGGTCAATGGGATGAGTTTGTGCCTGGATCTTCTGGTGTGAGTCTGGAGCCTAAACTCATGGAGGTGGCCTGACCCAGGATAGTCTTGGCTTTCTGCTGTGTTGCTCCAATCCTTCTTCTTCACATGGATTTGCTGTGTGTGTCTGTCCTTTACGGCATTCTTATTGCCCTCATAATGGATTAAAGGCATAACCTTATCTGGTATGATCTCATATTAACTAATTATACCTGAAAGAACCATATTTACCAATAAGGTCACATTCTGAGGTCTGGACATTGGGATTGAACGTATGTTTTTGGGAGGTGACCCAATTCAATCCATAATAATTCACCTGGTAGCCTCCCCAAATTTATATCTTTCCCACATATAAAATGTTACTCCATCCCAACATCCCCATTTCATAATCAACTCTAAGTTGAAGAGCTCAGTTACTATCATCTAGAAAAGGAAAGATACTCTGGGTTTGGCCAATCCTGGGAAAATTACTCTCACTGTCCACTCTGCCTGTCAAAAAAAAAAAAAAAATCCAATGGTGGGATAAATACAGAATAGATATACCACTTTTTTTTTTTTTTTTTTTTTTTGACAGGCAGAGTAGATAGAGAGAGAGACAGAGAGAAAAGTCTTCCTTTGCCGTTGGTTCACCCTCCAATGGCCGCCATGGCTGGTGCGCTGCGGCCGGTGCACCGCGCTGATCCGAAGGCAGGAGCCAGGTGCTTCTCCTGGTCTCCCATGGGGTGCAGGGCCCAAGCACTTGGGCCATCCTCCACTGCACTCCCTGGCCACAGCAGAGAGCTGGCCTGGAAGAGGGGCAACCGGGACAGAATCCGGTGCCCCAACTGGGACTAGAACCCGGTGTGCCGGTGCTGCTAGGTGGAGGGTTAGCCTATTGAGCCGCGGCGCCGGCCCGATATATCACTTCTTAAAAGGAGAAATTGGAAGGAAAAAAGGACTCAGCATCTCAAGCAATCTAGAACTCAGTAGGGCAAATTCCATTGGGTTTTAAGGATTGAGAATCCATGATCTATCCTCTTGACCCCCATAGCTGATGGTCTCACCCCCTGGACCCATCACAGTGATGACCCTGCTGTTGGTAAATGAGGTGTTAGCCTCACTCTCTGGAATCAAGGATACAGTGTCTCTTCCCTGTGGGTCTGTGCCCTCTGGGCTGGTGGTGGCAAGGCAGACCTCTTGTCCTACAACCAATCTCAGGGTCATTCTTCGCTTTTCTTCAAGGATCAAACATATTCTAAGCCCAACAGCTCTGTCAGCCTATTTCCTGCCTATAGAATCACAGAGGTGTGACAGTCTAAGCTAAGGCTTAAGTTGGTGAGTTCCTACTGAGATGATTGATTATCTACAATCTATTATCTGTAATTCCAGCATGCATACCTCCAACCGCCTCCTTTATTGAACGCCTACACTCAGGGCTATTACCCCCTTCCCTAAATGCTACCTCCTGACTGACAGAGGTGCTTCTCTAGGTGGCTCCTAATGGCAAGGTGCACCACACTCCTCTTGAGATCTGTGAGGACATACTGTCTTTCCAGCAGCTGTCATCTCCAGATGTGTCGGCCTCGCCACACCTAAATAATAATAATGAAATCTTGGGGCCAGTGCTGTGGTGTAGCAGGTTACATTTCTGCCTGCAGTACTGGCATCCCCATATGAGTGTGGGTTCAATTCCTGGCTGTTCTAATTTTGATCCAGCTCCCTGCTAATGTGCCTGGGAAAACAGCAGAAGATGGCCCAAGTCCTTGGGCCCCTATACCCACATAGGATATCCGGAAGAAGCTCCTGGTTCCTGCCTTCAGATCAGCTCGGCTCCGGCCACTGCGGCCATCTGGGGAGTGAACCAGCGGATAGAAGACTCTTTCTTTGCCTCTGCTTCTCTGTAACTCTGCCTTTCAAATAAATAAATAAATAAATCTTTAAAACAGAACAAAACATTGCATCCAAAACTACAGGTGCCCTCATTGGAAACAATCAATGCAAGTCTCATGAGCCTGATTCCTCCGGAGAATGGGGTTTTGAAGGGAGCCTGAATCCCTCTTCCAGCGCTCTCTTGACTCTGGCACAAGTTTTGCCACTGTGACGCCGTCTGCCCTGAGGCTCTAAGCAGAGCTGAGCACTTGCGGTGCCATGCCCTTGAACTTCCAGAATTGTGAGCTAGATAAATCCCTATTAAGTACTCGGCTTCAGGTACTGTGTTACGACAACAGGAAACAAATTAATGCACACTGCTTTATTTCTCTGTTTCATTTTCCACATCAACAAGCATTTAACTCTTGAGAAACTGAGGTCCTGGCGCTGGGCGGGCACCCAAGCACCGGAGACCAGCTGTCCACGTCTGAGCCTGCAGCACCAGCGTCTCAGGCCCGCGTGGCAAGGGGTTTCCACCTTAGGAGAGAAGAGAGGATCAGAGGCACCGGGGCATGGCGTCGGGCCCAGGCCTCTGTGCCTGGGATCTGCGAGGCCTCCCCGCCCGGGGCCCTGGGGGTGCTGTGGGCTCCAGGGGCGGAGGGCAGGGGCTCCCGGACGCCAGCCGAGGGTCCACCTCAGATGAGGCAGGTGCCCTGCGGAGGGCGGCCTGGCGCCCCTCGGTGAGCCGGCCGGCGCCCCCCGGGCCTCCCTCCCGGTGCTGTGAGCTCCGGGCCGGCGGGCGGGCGGGCAGGCGGCGGCGCTGCTCACCTCAGTCCAGCGTCAGCCAGGGCTCCATGCACTGGCGCCGGCACTGGTAGAAGCAGCACTTCTTGGCCCCCTTGCAGCCCTGATCGCGCCGGCACGAAGGGAACAGCGTGAACGGGCACTCGGGGAAGAACTCGGGGCAATACCCGGGCTTCGGGTCGGCTGCAGAGAAACGCCGCGGGGTGAGCCCCGGGCCGCGCCGCCTGCCCCCCAGCCCGGCGCCGCCCGCGGCTCCTGGCCCTACCGGCTCTCCTCATGACTCCAGGCTGGGCCCCGGGGAGGCAGAGGAGGACGCACAGGGCGAGCAGGGAGGCGCGGCTCGGCCTCATAGCGTTCGCGCCAGGAACGCGGGCTCAACGGCTCCCCTTCGCTGAGGCGGGGCCGCCCGCAGGGGGCGCTGCGGTGCCGGGGCAAGAGGAAGTGCCCGTGTTTGACCCGGAAGTGCTGGCTGTCCCCTTCCCCAGGAGGAGACCCTGGGAGCAGCCCTGAGGGGGACTCGTGAGAGCCCCCATGAACAGGCTTCCTCAGGATGTCACAGGCTGGCTCGGCCCTCCATGGTTCCTGATTTACACAGCGGATTTTGAGGCCATCATAGGTGGGTTTTAAAAAACAAAGACAAAAGTGGATTCATGTTTATTTTTTAAAAAAATCACGTTTTAGGTAGCGGATACAGAAAAACCTTGCAAACATGATTTAAAATCTATCACAGACCTGTAAGAGTTGAATTGCTTAAAAGGTGACAATAACTCTTAGTTTTTATATTTTCCTTTTCTCAATTTTAAACTAAATATTATGTTACCAACAATTTAAAAAAAAAACATTATTCTATTACCTAAATAACAATACCGAATACCAGAAATCACAGGCAGAAATACGTTAGTTAAGTGTAATATCTACCATTTGTGAAGCACCTACTGTGTGCGAGGGACTTAGCAATCATTTCTATATCTTTAATTTAAAATCCTTTCAAAAGTTAACAGAATTGTATATGCTTTCGTATGGTATAATGTTTTGATATATATATAGTGAAATGACTAAATTGATGAATTAGCATCTGTCTTACCCCAAATAGTTTTTATTTTGGTGAGAACACTTAAAATCTACACTTTCAGTTTTTTGTTTAAGAAAACTATGTATCATTAACTTTATATTGTACAGATTTCTTGAGCTTATTCCTCCTATCTGAAATTCTGTATCTTTTGGCCAATATTTACCCATTCCCTTTCCCTTCCAACCCAACCTCTGATAACCAGTATTCTACTCTCAAATTCTATGAGCTCAACTTTTTAAATTTCACATGTAAGTGAGATCATGCACTATTTGTCTTTCTGTGCCTGATTTACTTCACTTAACACAATGTCCTCTGGGTTCATCCTTTTTGCAGCAAATGTCAGAATTTTTTCTTTATAAAGGTTAAATAGTATTCCACTGTGTATGTGTTACACGAAGCAATTCAATTAGTTACACGAAGCAATTCAAAGATGGTGCCCAGAGGAAGTAAGGTGGGCGGAATCCAAAGTTGTTTACCACCAAAGCTAATTGGCCATGCAACATCAGGGGAAGCAACAAAACTAGTAACAAGTGTATAGACATATGGATAGTCCTATGAAAATCGCCCCGCAAATGATCTTTTAAGTGATTGGTTGGTCCTTATGCCCTGCCCCAGTGACTCTACAGTTTTGTCCTATAAAAGAGTCTGTTACGTGGAAAATAAACGAGTCCCTGCTTGACTTGGCTCTGCGCTGCCTCTGATGGTCTCCGGGATCTGGAGGCTGGGGAATGGGCGAGTGGCGCACTTACCTTTCCTCGGGCCCAGTCCATCCTCCTACGAGTGGACTAAGACCCTGCATGTGTATATACCGCAGTTTTGAAAATCTCTTCACCCACTGATGCACACTTAGGTTGATACCATATCTTGGTTATTGTGAATAATGCTGTGGAGGATGGGGGAGAGTCATAATGACTTTGATGTACTGGCTTCATTTCCTTTGGATATATACCCACTAGTGGGATTGTTGGACCTGATTCCTTTTCCTTTTTTATTATTATTAATTTTAAATTTATAAAACAAAAATTGTGAGTTAGCACTACAGTATAATAGTGTGGAGCACATGGGAGTGCGGGTACATGCTGATTTTGATACACTAGGTTCATTTATTTCGGGTATATACCCAGTAGTGGAATTGACGGATCATATGGCAGTTCCTTTTTTTCTCCCCCATAATTATTTGTTTGAAAGGCAGGTTGATAGAAAGAGAGAGAGGGAGAGACAGCATATGGCAGTTATGTTTCCAGTTTTTAGAAGATATGTCCATACCGTCTTTCACAGTGACTGCACTAATTTGCATCCTACCAGCAATGTCTATGAGTTCATCTTTCTCCACATCCTCACCAGCATTTCTTGATGTCTTATCTTTTTGGTCATAGCCATTCTCACAGGGGGAGGTGATAGCTCATTGTGGTTTTAATTTGCATTTTCCTGATGTGATATTAAGCATTTATTTATATTTATTGGCCATTTATATTACTTTTTTTTTTTTTTTGACAGGCAGAGTGGATAGTGAGAGAGAGAGACAGAGAGAAAGGTCTTCCTTTGCCGTTGGTTCACCCTCCAATGGCCGCCACAGCCGGCGCGCTGTGGCCGGCGCACTGCGGCCGGCGCACTGCGCTGATCCAATGGCAGGAGCCAGGTACTTATCCTGGTCTCCCATGGGGTGCAGGGCCCAAGGACTTGGGCCATCCTCCACTGCACTCCCTGGCCACAGCAGAGAGCTGGCCTGGAAGAGGGGCAACCAGGACAGAATCCGGCGCCCCGACTGGGACTAGAACCCGGTGTGCCAGCGTCTCAAGGCGGAGGATTAGCCTAGTGAGCCGCAGCACAGGCTTTTTTTTTTTTTTGTAATTTTTAAAAAAGTATTTATTTATTTATTTGAAAGAGTTACACAGAGAGAGGAGAGGCAGAGAGAGAGGTCTTCCATCCAATGGTTCACTCCCCAATTGGCTGCAATGGCCAGAGCTGTGCCGATCCAAAGCCAGGAGCCAGGAGCTTCTTCCGGGTCTCCCACGTGGGAGCAGGGGCCCAAGGACTTGGACCATCTTCTGCTGCTTTCCCAGGCCATAGCAGAGAGCTGGATCAGAAGTGGAGCAGCCGGGTCTTGAACCGGCACCCATATGGGATGCTGACGCCCATATGGGATGCCGATGCTTCAGGCCAAGGCATTAACCCGCTGCACCACAGCGCTGGCCCCACACTGCCCTAATTTTTAAAGTGTCTATTTGTTTATTTAAAAGTCAGAAACACGCACACACACTTGCAGTAGGAGGGAGCGCCTATCTGTTGGTCCACTCAGGATGCCCAAATTGGTCTGAAGAAGGAAGCTGGGAATTCTATCCAGGTCTCCAATGTGGCTGACAGGAACCCAGCTATTTGAGTCATTACCATTTCCTCCTCGGGTCTACATTATCAGGAAGTGGAGTCAGGAGCTGAGTACTGAACCCAGGTACTCTCCTGTGTGATGCAGGCACATTAGTTGGCATCTTCAATGCTAAGCTAAACATTCTCTTTCATCCTTCAGTTTTTTTTAAACAAATGAATAAAGATGACAGTTTTCTAAGCATGTAGAAAAAACACAAACTGAAACCATGACAAGTAGAAAATTTGAAAATATCAACTTAGAGATAAATAGAGAAAGGTAAGCAATTGCACACAGAAAAGCACTGGCATCAGATGCATTCACAGGTAAATTCCACTGATTTCTCAGTCTTATAGTTCCAGTACTCTACAGATTGTTCCAGAATACTGCAAAAGAAAGAAAACCCCTCAATTCATGTAAGGAAGCAAATATAATTCTGATACCTAAACCAGATAAAGATAGTGCATAGAAGAAAGATACAGACAATATAGCTTATGAATATAAATGCAAAAATTCTTTTTTAAAAAGATCTATTTATTTGAAACAGTTGCAGGGAGTGAGGGAGAGACAAAGAGAGCATCCATCCACTGGTTCACTCCCCAGATGGCCACAGTGGCCAGGGCTGGACCGGGCCAAATCCAGGAGCTTCTTCCAGGTCTCCCATGTGGGTAGCAGGACCCAAGCACTTGGGCCATCTTCTGCTGCTTTTCCCAGGCCATTAGCAGGGAGCTGGATCAGAAATGAAGCAGCCAGGACAAAAACCAATGCTCACTGGGATGCAGGCATTGCAGGAGGCAGCTCTACCCACTACACCACAACACTGGCAAAAATTCTTATGTCACCAAACAGAATGAATTCTACTACATTAAGAATATAATATGGCCGGCACCATGGCTCAATAGGCTAATCCTCCACCTTGCAGCACCAGCATACCAGGTTCTAGTCCCTGTTGGGGTGCCGGATTCTGTCCCGGTTGCCCCTCTTCCAGGCCAGCTCTCTGCTATGGCCTGGGAGTGCAGTGGAGGATGGGCCAAGTGCTTGGGCCCTGCACCCCATGGGAGACCAGGAGGAAGCACCTGGCTCCTGGCTTTGGATCAGTGCAGTGCACCGGCCGCAGTGCGGCGGCCATTGGAAGGTCAATCAATGGCAAAAAGGAAGACCTTTCTCTCTGTCTGTCTCTCCCTCACTGTCCACTCTGCCTGTCAAAAAAAAAAAAAAAAAACACATATACACCATGAGCAGCTTCAAAGTTGGCTCAACATGATGAAATTCATTCATAGAATATATAATATTAATAAATCTAAGTAAAAATATCATTCTTTTCACAGATGTAAAAAAGCTATTGATGAAACTCAAGATATATTCATGATAAAATGTTCCATGAAATAGAAATTGAGGAACACATATACATATGTATATATAAATATAAATATAAACACAGAGGTATTTTGAAAAGTTTGTGGAAAATAGAATTAAAAGATAAATTTATTTTAGTGCAAGATTTAAAAATTTTTTTCCATAGTTTTTCGCAATATGCATTTTCCACAAGCTTTGTAAAGCCCCTTCATATATGAGTATATGTACACATTAGTCTTTTTTTGTTTTACAAATTTTATTTATTTGAAAGGCAGAGAGAGAGAGAGAGAGAGAGATCTTCATCCACTGGTTCACTCCTCAGTTGGCTGCAACAGCCAAGGCAGGGTCAGGCCAAAGCCAAGAGCCTGGAACTCATCCAGGTCTCCCACTTGGTGCAGATACCCATGGACTTGGTTCATCTGCTGCTTTCCTAGGCACATTAGCAGGGAGCAGGATCAGAAGTGGAACAGTTGGGTCTTGATCTGGCATCCGTCCAGGATTCTGGTATTGCTGGCATTGCTTCACCCACTGTGCCATAACGCTGGTCCCAATTATAAATGCTTTACAAGGGGCCAATGCTGTGTGTAGCAGGTAAAGCCACCACTGCAGTACGGGTATCCCATAGGGATGCTAGTTCGAGTCCCGGCTGCTTCTCTTCCAGTCCAGCTCTCTGCTATGGCCTGGGAAAGCAGTGGAGGATGGCCCAAGTGCTTAGGGCCCTGCATCCACGTGGAAGACCTGGAAGAAGCTCCTGGCTCCTGGCTTCGGATTGGCGTGGCTCCAGCCATTGTGGCTGTTTGGGGAGTGAATCAGCAGATAGAAGACCTCTCTCTCTCTCTCTCTGCTTCTGCCTCTCAAATAAATAAATAAATCTTTAAAAAAAAAATAAATGCTTTATAAGAGATCAAAACTGTGGATGTCCAAAGTCTTGGAACAGTCATGATTAAAATTTTTGATGAAAATTTCATATTAAACAAAGAAATTTAGTTATTTTTATTGCATACAGCATTTTTAAAAGATTTATTTATTTACTTGAAAGCCAGAGTTACACTGAGAGAAGAGAGGTAGAGAGAGAGAGAGAGAGAGAGAGAGAGAGACTGAGAGAGTGATCTTCCATCTGATGGTTCACTCCCCAATTGGCCGCAATGGCCAGAGCTGCGCCGATCTGAAGCCAGGAGCCAGGAGCTTCTTCCAGGTCTCCCACACGGGTGCAGGGGCCTAAGCACTTGGGCCATCTTGTACTTAGGCCATAGCAGAGAGCTGGATAAGAAGTGGAGCAGCCAGGTCTCAAACCAGTGCCCATATGGGATGCCAGCGCTTCAGGCCAGGGCGTTAACATGCTGCGCCACAGCGCCGGCCCCTGCATGCAGCATTTTTTTTTTTTTTTTGACAGGCAGAGTGGACAGTGAGAGAGAGAGACAGAGAGAAAGGTCTTCCTTTGCCGTTGGTTCACCCTCCAATGGCTGGCGCGGCCGGCGCACTGCGGCCAGTGCACCGCGCTGATCCGATGGCAGGAGCCAGGAGCCAGGTGCTTCTCCTGGTCTCCCATGGGGTGCAGGGCCCAAGCACCTGGGCCATCCTCCACTGCACTCCCGGGCCACAGCAGAGGGCTGGCCTGGAAGAGGGGCAACCGGGACAGAATCCGGCGCCCCGACCGCGACTAGAACCCGGTGTGCCGGTGCCGCTAGGCGGAGGATTAGCCTAGTGAGCCGCGGCGCCGGCCACTGCATGCAGCATTTTAAGATAAAAATCATAGTTGAAAGCACCACATAAGGACCATTAGACTTTTTAAAACAATATTTAGGCTGTCTACATCAATATATGTATAAATATCATTGTGAAATAGTAGTCACTCATTTAGCAGAGTGATTTAATTAGTTATAAAGTGATCATTTAAAAGAATTTAAATGGAGATTATGAAAAAATGTCTTAAGTCTATTCCCTGATAATAACATAAGACTGTGCAAGAAATACAGCATTAAACAGAGGCCATCACAGCCTCTGTTTACAAAAAGTACTTTGATAAGGACATGTACTTTTCCTCAGTTTTGCCTTTATAAACTTCTCTGCCTCGCTTTCTTTTAATGTTTATAATATTTAGTATTTTAATATTTATAAGTTTACTATGACATGCATATTCCCATTACAGTGTTTGACTAGTCCCAAATAAATGTTATTATTTTTGGAGACTCTCTCTCTCTCTCTGATTGTTGATTTTAGCTGTGGTTTCAGTGTTGAATGTAGCCCAGAGGTCTGGGTGGAAGGCTTGGTACATAAAGTGGCACTCCAGGGAGGCAGTGGAAACTTTAGGAGGCGGGGCTGAATGGGAGGTGCTTATGCCATTTAGGGTGGGCTCTCCAGAAGGTAGGTCTCACAGCAGCATGGTGAGAACCACACAGACCCTCTGCCCATCCTACTCGGCTGTGTGATTCCTCCTCTGCACTGTATCTGTCGTCAGCTGTAGGTCCTTTGCAAGAGCCAAAGCTGTAGCAGACAACTTGGACTTGGAATCTCTAAAACTGTGAACAAAGTAGAGCCTCCTTTCTTTATGTTAGCTCCCTCAGGTGTTTTGTAACAGTAATGAAAAGCTGACTAATGCAAGACTGCAGTTCTTGACTGATGATTGGATTTCCATTGTGAAGCCCTAGGAATGGGGCTTCTCCTCCTGCCCCTGTTCTGCCATGTGCACAGGGAGAGGTTCCTCTGCCATTCCCGTTCCCCAGAGTTTCCTGGAGCCCAGAAGTCACCAAAACCAGAAACACATGGGGCAGAAGAGAGCCTTTTTGCTTGGAAGTGAACGAGAGAGCTAGTCCCAGGCTTGGGCATCCTGAATGGGAGGGAAAACTGGCAGAATGCAGAGGGGAGTGCTACAGGGACTTGGGATCAGAAGGGAGCCCACAGCCCTGGGCCTGTGACAGGTGCAGCGGGGACAGGCTCCACCTGGTGGAGAGAAGAGAATCAGAGGTGTGGCTCAGCCGGCCAAGCCCTTGGAGGCAGTGAGAGGACAGGCTCATCCCTCTCAGCTCTGAGGTTGCAGCCTCTAGGAGCTGTCACTGTCTTCATCGCCTCCCATAGCCTCCCTCCGCCCTCCTGAGATGGTACCCCACTGTTCAGTCTTCTGTGTCTCAGGATTCTCCACTTCCTCCACGTGGTGTCACCTCACAAGAGCTTGTGCAGCACTTCATGTGCCCTGGGCAATCTGTCCCTCCCAGCAGTGGTTAAAGAGTTTCAAAGAGTGGCACTGGTTCACATGCATGGGACGTTTGCCAGCTTAGGGAGCAGTCATCTAAGAATGAAGCTTCCCTTTGGTCTGGATCCTCAGCTTCAACTGCATCTTATCATTCAGTGGGATCTTGTCCTTTGGAACATGATTTTTGTCAGTGTCTTGATCTTTAAATACAATGCTTTAAAGAGATAATATCCTCTGAACTGAATATAAGCTTTTAAAACTTTTTTTGTTTTTGTTTGTTTGCTTGCTTGTTTTTTGACAGGCAGAGTGGACAGTGAGAGAGAGAGACAGAGAGAAAGGTCTTCCTTTACCATTGGTTCACCCTCCAATGGCCGCTACGGCTGGCGCATCGCGCTGATCAGAAGCCAGGAGCCAGGTACTTCTCCTGGTCTCCCATGGGGTGCAGGGCCCAAAGACCTGGGCCATCCTCCACTGCACTCCCGGGCCACAGCAGAGAGCTGGCCTGGAAGAGGGGCAACCAGGACAGAATCCGGCACCCCGACCGGGACTAGAACCCGGTGTGCCGGCGCCGCAAGGTGGAGGATTAGCCTATTGAGCCGCAACGCCAGCCTTTAAAACTTCTTGACCTTTAACATGAACTGCAACAGATGAAAAGCCCCCATATTTATTTATTTATTTATTTATTTATTTATTTATAAGTTTTAAGGATTTTATTCAGTGAGAGGAATGAGTAGTAGAGCGAGGGCTTTATTTAGGGGAGAGAAAAATCTAGATGCTAAGTTGGGTCCATACCAAGCACAGAGCAGGCTGGATGCCACGTGGAGTAAGATGCAGGCAGGAAGGCAGAGCGGGCAGCCTGAAGGCCATGCACCCCGAAGGTGTGGGGCAACAAGAGGGAGGGGCTCACCACGTCCCAGGCCTTTTATTCACTCCCAAAGGGGAAGCCCCCATATTTAGGCCCCAATGCCTGCTTTATCTGCATTATCCTCTAGGTCCAGCCAGTACTCAAGCAGCATTACTCAAACCAAGACCTAGGATGAGGGAGGTGCAGGGCTGTTCCTTCTATTTTGGGAAAGAGTCTGCAGGTCTATACATTCTCCCCCTCCCCCCATTCCAAGTCTCCTAGGAGCAGATGTATTCCCAGCAACAGTATTCAAAATACTGTTGAATGAAAAGCACAAGTCCCAAAAGAGAATATTTAGAATGACATGCTTGTTATAAAACTCAAAACCAAAGCAAATTTATGTTTAATTTACTTAATCTTTTAAAATATACAGAAGGAACACATTGGGAAAATTCACCTATGTAGTAAAGCTCAAAAAGAAGTATAAAATAGATGTGGAAACTATGAATGTGAAATTCAGGATAGCCGTTAACTGGAGGTGAGGAAAGAAAACATTCTGGATGCGAGAGAAGCTCCAGGAGATGCGTAAGCATTGGGTATCCTTAGGTCCTGGATTGATCGTGGGTTAATGTGTGTGTGTGTGTGTTTAAACTGTAGAGTAGCCTTTATGCTGGAACCATCATCAAGTAGTTCACCAAGAGGACGAACAAAGGGGAAGAGAAGAGGTACCCAATACATGTTCTCCAGGCCACTAAAAAACATGGAGTTGTTGTTCCTTTGGCCACATACATGAGCATTTATAAGTAAGGTGACATTGTAGACATCAAAGGAATGGGTACTGTTCACAAAGGAATGCCCCATAACTGCAACCATGGCAAACTGGAAGAGTCTACAGTGTTACCCAGCATGCTGTTGGCACTGTTGTAAACAAACAAGTGAAGGGCCAGATTCTTGCCGAGATAATACATGTGCATATTGAACATATTAAGCACTCTGTGTGCCGACATAGCTTCCTGAAGCGTGTGAAGGAAAATGATCGGAAAAAGAAGGAAGCCAAAGAGAAAGATAGCTGGATTCAACTAAAGCACCAGCCTGCTCCACGCAGAGAAGCCCACTCTGTCAGAACCAATGAAAGGAGCCTGAGCTGCTGGAACCCATTCTTGAATTCATGGCATAGTAAGTGTAAAAAAGTAAATAAATAAAACATCTCTGGACTGCAAAAAAAAAAAAATAGTAAAACTGTAGACTATCATGTATGGATAATCTTGTTAGGCAAAAATGACAACGTTGCCTGTTTACTATTACGAACTGCTCCGTATGTGGCTTTTCTTGGCTTTCTTTCTGGTAGAATAGCTTCCTAGTTGATTTGCTAGTAAAGTTCAATGTATTTAGAACTTTTATAATAGTCCCACATTTCTCTTGATAGGGACTGTACATTTTGTACTCCCACCAGGAGGGAATGAAACTGTTTCCATCAGCCTTGTGTATAGAGTTTGTCTTTAATTTTTAGATATTAATCAATTTATTTAAAGATAGTCTTGTGCTTAGAATATTTCAGCTTTTAAACATATTTAATTAACATGTAATACTTGTATGTTTTATGGGGTTCAATAAAATAATTCATCCTGTTACAATGTAGGCTGATAAAATAAGATGATTAATGTATTTAGAATTTCCATTCCCATATCTTTTCTTTATGTTTGGAGCCTACCAGCTCTTCTCTTCTAGTTCTTCATGCAGTATATAATACTTTATTGAGAACTGTGGTCACCCCACTGAGCTATGGAGCACTAGGACTTGTTACTTCTGACACTCTTTTGGAGCCTGTTACCCAACCACCTTCTATCCCCTCTACCCTCACCCTTCTTTTCTTTTTTTTTTTTTTTTTTTTTTTTTTTTTTTTTTTTGACAGGCAGAGTGGACAGTGAGAAAGAGAGACAGAGAGAAAGGTCTTCCTTTTGCCGTTGGTTCACCCTCCAATGGCCGCCGCGGCCGGCGCGCTGCGGCCGGCGCACCGCGCTGATCCGATGGCAGGAGCCAGGAGCCAGGTGCTTTTCCTGGTCTCCCATGGGGTGCAGGGCCCAAGCACCTGGGCCATCCTCCACTGCACTCCCTGGCCACAGCAGAGGGCTGGCCTGGAAGAGGGGCAACAGGGACAGAATCCGGCGCCCCGACCGGGACTAGAACCCGGTGTGCCGGCGCCGCTAGGCGGAGGATTAGCCTAGTGAGCCGCGGCGCCGGCCTCCCTCACCCTTCTAAACATCTAGTAATCTCTGTTCTAAACTGAGATGAACTTTTTTGGACCTTGGGTGATAGATGAGAAGTGATACTTTACTTACCTTTCTATTTAACATTTCTCTACATGAATTACTGTAAGCATATTTTTATGTTAAAGGAGGCCACTCATTTATTTTTCTGGCAACTCATTTCCTTTGCTCATTTTAAAGTTGGCTCTTTAGCTTTTATCTTTTCAGTTGAAAGAGGACTCAATAGAAGAAGAGAAATTAAAAATTAATTTTATTTCAAAAATTTTACTCACTGAAATTTTCCTTTACACAAAATGTTGTACTGTTCTCTCATGATATTTTGTCTTCCTTTACCTTCTCTTCATCTGTTACTCCTATCTCTAATCTTTTTCATATATAAGTCATTTGCTTTAGAGAGGGAAAGTTACTTGGGACCCATCTCGCTGTTTGTCCTTTAGGCCATGATCCAGATCCTTTCTTCTGTACTTGGGTGTCAGTCCTTTCCTTGGTATTTTGGCCATTACCTTTTAAATTTTCATTAGGATCTTGTGTCGTGTTTTGATCCCTGACCTATACTAACTATGCAGTTTTGACAGCAAAACTGCCTTGGGATTCATCTTGTAGCCAATCTTGTTGTTATCACAGAGGGATTTTTCTTTACCTGGATATTCATTCACTTGGCTTTGTATTCCTATTTTAGACCTGCCCTTGTTCCAGATTATAATATTGTGTCATTTTGATCCTTGTCATCCTTTTTAGTTTGGCTAAAAAACTGCCTGGGGATCCACGTTGTGAGAACTGTGCTGCCTACTATAGGATGGGGCTTATTCTCTACTTAGACATTGGCCTGCTTCCATTTACATGTGAGTCATACCTTTGATGTTGATCAGGATTTTGTACATGATTTTGATCATTGTAATCTAAATGCTATACACTTAGGATACAAAAATTGTCTTCTGAGCCATCCTGGTGTCTTCCTTGTTATTTATGATTCAGTGGTTCTTATTTTCTGCCTTGATGTTGGCCCACTGCAATCATTTCACCTTGTGCACACCAGTTATATTGATCATACAGTGACTTCTGTCATAATTGTCATGTAATTGTTCTTTAGATATGAAAATGATGAAGATGCTGGTGGACTTCATGTTGTGAGGGAGGGCCTTGGCTGAAAGCTGACTTGAGAGTTCATTTTTATATCTTTCTTGCCTGAGTATGCCGTGGGAAGTGCTGATATTCCAAAAGACACTGCCCTTATTTAGCTTATCAGTAAATGCTAACTTCCTCCTGCTCAGTAGGCGATGTTGTCAAAGTCTTGAGGGACTTTCCTGACCTCTATAATCCCCAGCAAATTTTTATCAATATTTACAATGATCATGCCGAGTATCCTGCATATCCAGAAAAAATTCAGTCCGGAGTAAGGAAGAGACATACTTCAGGTTATAAAATTAATCGGTAGCTGATCAGTCTTAAGTGTGGGGCTCAGTTCCATGACCAGCAATACTCAACATATATAGAACTCTACACTTCCACTTACTTCTCAATGAGCTTGAGATATATTATGTTTTATTCATTTATTTATTTTTAAGGATTTATTTATTTTTATTTGAAAGGCAGAGATACGGAGAGGGAGAGAGAGGGAGTGCTGGCTCACTCCCCAGATGGTCACAGTGGCCAGAGCTGCACCAATCCGAAGCCAGGAGCCAGGAGCTTCTTCCAGGTCTCCCACGTAGGCAGAAGGGCCCAAGGACTTGGGCCATCTTCCACTGCTTTCCCAGGCCATAGCAGAGAGCTGGATCTGAAGTAGAGCAACCAGGACTCAAACTGATGCCCATATGAGATGCCAGCACTGCAGATGGCAGCTTTGTCCACTACGCCACAGTGCTGGCCCCTGATATATATTCTATTTTAACTTAGAAGGGGCAATTATAGAGAGAGAAAAAACAGAAGAGAATATAAGTTTATGGAAGGCAAAGAATGTTTCAGGAAGTAAATGCAGCACATCAATGTCAAAAGTGGCTTTGAAGTTATACACTGTAAAGACTTACATATTCCTAAAACTCACTGAACTTCATCCGATGTTAGTAAGTATGATGAGAGATTTATATGTTACTTGTCATTTGGAGAGTGAAGAACGACAGCAACCTTCTCAAGAAGTCAGAATGAGTAGTGGAGTAAGAGTTAGGGCTGCATCAGTACAGTGAGGTAATAAGCTGCAGAGACCCTTGGAAGGTGGGAAGGATTTATGTTTTAATGGTGACAGGAATATCTGTTGGGGAAAAAGTAACAGTGTTGGTTTCTGCATTGGGTTCTTTTCCTGTAAACTACCTAAAGAACACAATACACAATACTTTCTTTTTTAATTAAAAAAATAAAATCTGTTCCCTGTGCACTGTTAGTATTATAAAATGATGTAGCCAATGTGGAAAACTAGCAGTCCCTCAAAAAATTAACAATACAAGTAACATATAATGCAGCAATTCTACTGGTTATATGTCCAAGAGATTGGAAACAAGGAACTCAAACAGATATTTGTATGCCCATGGTTATGGCAGCATTATTCATTATAGCAAGAAGTAGAAGCAACTCAAAGGTCAATGATAGATGAAGGGATATCAGACTGCGCCTATCAGTTCCCCTGACTTAGGAAAGCTACTTGGAGCACCACAGTGCTATGTGGGCCTGATTGATTCTAACCAGGAATCATCTTATCCACATTTCTGTACACAGTTCTCTGCCGCCCAAATCTTAAAATCTTCCCCGAGCACCTGGTCAGAGTCGGACTTGAGCATTACCCCGGATCCTTATTTAGCTGCTTGTAATAACTTTTCTTTCTGTAAAGACTGTGGCATCAGTGATTGGCCTTTTGATGCACATGGGCAGTTGAACTCGTTTTTGGTTCCAGTAACAAATTTTGGATAAACAAAAGGTGATTTTTACATATAATAAGCATCATTCAGCCATAAAATGGAAGGAAATTCTGTGAACTTCTTGAAGTACCCTCATACTGTATGATTCCAATTTCTATTTTGTTTAGATTCATAGAGACATAAAAGAATAAAGGTTGCCTGGGGCTCAGGGAGGGATGAATGGAGACTTAGTATTTAATCAGAATAGTTTCAGTTTGGGTTAAAAAAAAAAAAGACAGCATAAATATTTTTACTATAATAACAAGGACATTAAAAAAATTTCCTGCATAAGCAAACAGCTACAAACTGTACTAATTAATATGTACTAATTAATACAGAGAGGAAGGTTGAAGAGAGAGCATTTTCTGCCTCGTATAGAGAAATGCAGTCTTCTGTAAGTTAACTGTGACGGCATCCTAAAGAACAGTTCATCCCTTTTACTCAGCAGCTTGGGTGTAAGCAGACCACAGACGGGCAGAGCATCCCAACAGTGCATATTCAGAACACCGTGGCAGGACATTTGTGGGAAGGATGGCTGAAAATCTTGTTTTTAGTCATTCTATCCTAAAGTTCTAATATTTACTCACAATCCACACTGAACACTTCAGGTGCCTTTTCTGGGTGGTTTCAACCTTTTTTTTTTTTTTTTTTCTGTCCCAGAATTTTTGTCTTTCTTTCCCTTCATCTGTCTTCAACAAAGACTCCAACATTGTGCAATTGAGGCATTAGTGTGTGCGCAATCAAGGAAAATTCTAGCTAGGCATGCTGAAAGGGCACATTAACCCCAAGGCCCTTATCCTACTGTTTCTTTTTTGGGTTTTGTTTGTTCATCTGTTTTTCCAACAGGAAGTCTGAGCCTTACAAGTGGATGGAGATCGTTCAAGGTCCTACAGTAACAAAGTAGAAGATAGGGCCAGAGCCCAGTCCATTGAAGGAAGATACAGGGGTTAAAGCGTACGAGGGAATCAGTGACTTTAAAATTTGACTTATTTAAAATAAGGCCTTTTTTTTGCTTAAGATATTTCAAAGACAAGAATTTGGAAGACCACTTTCTCAGAGCTCTGCTATCTTGTATTCTTAAGGAAGCCCGAGAACTGAGTTACATAATGTGAGGAGATTCAAGGTTAATCACGTCTTATTATTAAGTAGATTAAGGGCTCCAAGGCAGCTGGGTTGGAGCACAAAGAGGATTTCTTTTTCCTAATTGATCAATGTCCAAATTTTGGGACATAAGTAACCTAGAAGTAAGGTGTGTTATGCTCCATTTCCAGCCCAAGCCCCAAACCCAGGCCTAGGACACTACAAACAAGTGTGAAGACTACCAGCAGCACCACCAGAGAAAACTGCCGCAAAAATGGCTTGCTCCTCCTGTCAAGATATGTACATGCCTTTCATAGTCACCCACACAGAAGATTTGACTCCCCAGATGGCTGCAATGGCCGGAGCTGTGCCGATCTGAAGCCAGGAGCCAGGCCGATCTGAAGCCAGGAGCCAGGAGCCTCTTCCTGGCCTCCCACGATGGGTGCAGGGGCCCAAGGACCTGGGCCATCTTCCACTGCTTTCCCAGGCCATAGCAGAGAGCTGGATCGGAAGTCGAACAGCCGGGACTCGAACCAGCACCCATATGGGATGCTGGCACTGCAGGCGGCAGCCTTACCTGCTATACCACAGCGCTGGCCCCTAAAACAGATCTTAAAAGAGCTCTCAACAAGGCTGGGGAGAGAGAGGTCTTACAGAAGTTCATGAAGTTTTCAATACACACTGCTTTATTTTATTTTATTTTATTTTTTCACATCAACAAGCATTTAACTCTTGAGAAACTGAAGTCCTGGCGCTGGGCGGGCACCCAAGCACTGGAGACCAGCTGTCCACGTCTGAAGGGTTTCCACCTTAGGAGAGAAGAGAGGATCAGAGGCACCGGGGCATGGCGTCGGGCCCAGGCCTCTGTGCCTGGGATCTGCGAGGCCTCCCCGCCCGGGGCCCTGGGGGTGCTGTGGGCTCCAGGGGCGGAGGGCAGGGGCTCCCGGACGCCAGCCGAGGGTCCACCTCAGATGAGGCAGGTGCCCTGCGGAGGGCGGCCTGGCGCCCCTCGGTGAGCCGGCCGGCGCCCCCCGGGCCTCCCTCCCGGTGCTGTGAGCTCCGGGCCGGCGGGCGGGCGGGCAGGCGGCGGCGCTGCTCACCTCAGTCCAGCGTCAGCCAGGGCTCCATGCACTGGCGCCGGCACTGGTAGAAGCAGCACTTCTTGGCCCCCTTGCAGCCCTGATCGCGCCGGCACGAAGGGAACAGCGTGAACGGGCACTCGGGGAAGAACTCGGGGCAATACCCGGGCTTCGGGTCGGCTGCAGAGAAACGCCGCGGGGTGAGCCCCGGGCCGCGCCGCCTGCCCCCCAGCCCGGCGCCGCCCGCGGCTCCTGGCCCTACCGGCTCTCCTCATGACTCCAGGCTGGGCCCCGGGGAGGCAGAGGAGGACGCACAGGGCGAGCAGGGAGGCGCGGCTCGGCCTCATAGCGTTCGCGCCAGGAACGCGGGCTCAACGGCTCCCCCTTGCTGAGGCGGGGCCGCCCGCAGGGGGCGCTGCGGTGCCGGGGCAAGAGGAAGTGCCCGTGTTTGACCCGGAAGTGCTGGCTGTCCCCTTCCCCAGGAGGAGACCCTGGGAGCAGCCCTGAGGGGGACTCGTGAGAGCCCCCATGAACAGGCTTCCTCAGGATGTCACAAGCTGGCTCGGCCCTCCATGGTTCCTGATTTACACAGCTGATCTGAGGCAACAGGCGTTGTCTGCCAGGCAATGCTTCAGTTCTGTCAAACTCCGGGACAGTTGAAACCCCAGGCCTCCCCAAAGCGTCAGATATCAGTGCGTTGAAGGTGTTTACTTTTTATTTATTTATTTATTTTTTTGACAGGCAGAGTGGACTTTGAGAGAGAGAGACAGAGAAAGGTCTTCCTTTGCCGTTGGTTCACCCTCCAATGGCCGCCGCGGCCGGTGCGCTGTGGCCGGCGCACCGCGCTGATCCAAAGGCAGGAGCCAGGTGCTTCTCCTGGTCTCCCATGGGGTGCAGGGCCCAAGCACCTGGACCATCCTCCACTGCACTCGCGGGCCACAGCAGAGAGCTGGCCTGGAAGAGGGGCAACCAGGACAGAATCCGGCGCCCCTGACCAGGACTAGAACCCGGTGTGCCAGCGCCGCAAGGTGGAGGATTAGCCTAGTGAGCCACGGTGCCGGCCTCTGAAACTTCTGATCTGTTTTTTAGCACCTTTTTTTCTTGACAACCTGTGGCTGCCTCCAGGCATTGTATCTTTTTCCTCTGCGATTCCACTGCTCTTTTCTAGCTTTAGGTTTGCCAGTCTTCAGGGAGTTCTGTCCAAATTCAGGAAAAAGAAAAAAAAAAAAACTTGCCATTTGATTTAGTATGCCAGTAACATTAAATGTTTGCATTGTTATTCTCAAGACACTTTTTCATAGCCTCATTCAGTAACATAAAACCGTTTTGTTTTTCAAAGCAGTTGATAATCACTACAATTTTGCATTTCAAGGAATGAACACAGTATGACAAGGATATCACTTAAAAAATGTTATGATCTTGTTATGAAGCAAAAAAAATCCTCAACAAAATCTTACCCAGTGAATTTTGCAATATTTTAAATTTGATGGTATACCATGCACAAACAGGTTTTGCATCAGTAATGTATGGTTGGCATAGGGACTCCAGGGGCCAGTGGAAAGGAAAAGAAAGAACATATGTAACATAACCCTCCAGTAGCCCTTAGGAAGGGGGGAGACTGGAGAAACATATATAATGCAATTCAGATGTTGTTGCATCTGCCAAGTGGACTTGATTGAGCACTCTGTGAACTTATATGCGAAACAGGCTGCTGCAATGTCAGTTCCTTGATTGATTCATGGAGAATACCTCTTTAGCATATATCTCAACCAATCAGAGAACTTTCTGCTTTAGAAACACAGGTAGGCCTTCAGAGCAGCCCTCCCGGCTGCCAGGAGGTTTTCTTTGTCTTCAATAAATGCCCTTCATTTTGGTCACTTCATCCATGTCTATGTGCTTCATTCATCATGCTCATGAGACAAAGAATCCAGAGAAGCTATAACATAGCAGATGGCAATGCTCAGTGAACCCAACAGAGAAAAGCTGTGGCCTGATGACAGAAGAGACGCTGTATCACTGAGAGCTGTGACACTGAGAGACCTGAGCCTGGATCAAGGTGCAGCTATTTTGAAATAGGCCTCCATCTTGTAACTTAGGCCTGACCGGGCCCTGAACCCTAAATCAAAAGCTCCTAAAAAAGGGGAAATAAACTCCCCTTGTGATAACATCCTCTAGCGACAGCCAATCAGCAGATAGCAGGGAAACACCTAAAGTTCCAGGTGTCTTTTCAGGCAGTTAGGGTGATTGATAACATCCTGAAACCCTGCAGTTTGACACGTACACCCTAGCAGCTCTGGCCCTATACTTTAGCCAATCATTTTAAAAAGCATCAACCCCAAAAGCCATCCAACCACCTTTACTAGGTCCATTCCTGTCGCTCCCCGTCTTCGTGGAGGAACGACACAGGACCCTGCGCTGTTCTTTCGTCTGCTCGGCCCTCCCCGGGTTTGCTGCTGGTTTTTCCCGGGTTGGCTACCGTCCCTTCCACCTCCGTGGAAGGGCGGTTCCCCCTGCCACATTCCCCACTTCCGCAGGGGAGTGGCACACCGCCGGCCGGCTCTCTCGGGGGCTGCACAGGTGTTCCTCAGGTGTTCCCCCTAGATGTTCCTGGTACATGTTGTCTCTCTCCTCCTTTATAATCCTGCCACCAATCCCAACTCTGCTACCCACACGCTGAGTACGCTGCTCTCCTCCAATCAGGAGCAGGTCCTACAGTTTATTGGTTGAACTGGAGGCAGCTGCGTAGAAGCTGTTTCTCCCTTCTCAGCGCCATATTGTGGGAGAGCAGATGCATAGAATAAGTCTTAATTCCAGTAACTCAGTCCAGTCCGGTTGCTCCCCACACATTCCCACTGCTGGATGCACTAATCAATTTTAAGAGATATTCTTTAAATTTCCTGTAAAATAAGATGATTTGCTGAATGGTGCTATAATGTATAGAATGCCTCTAAAAACCCTATAAAAACCCCATTAACTGAAGAGTAGGGGCTCTCAACCAGACCCACTGTGTTGGTGACAGTTGAGAGAACAAGCCAGGACCTGTAATAAAACTCTCACATGTTTTACAGTGGTATCAGCTCCTTGGTGGTCTTTGGGGACAATCGAGCTGGGTATAATAACACAAAAGGCTGCAACACAAAGGGTTGTAACATAGGGTCTATGCTATTCCTGAAGGATTCAGCAAAAGAATCTGCCACCTCTTTTGGGAACAAGACACAGACTGAAGCAACTAGAGCCACATATTCCTCCTACCAGTACTCCTACAACACTGACACTAGCACTCCTGCAAGAGTTGGTTTAACATCCACAAGTAAGTCAATGGAATGTACCTCAATATGAGAGAGGACGTGTGATTATCTGCAAATCAGCCACATAATAATTGAAAAATAACTTTCCCATTCATGATTGAGGAGAAAAAATAATGATGCAGGATCAGAATTTCATTTAATTAATTTGATAATAAGCCCTAACCAACCCCTACAACAGAGGGAAGTACTGTCTCAGTGGTAAAATCTGCTCCTCCATAGAAGCTTGAGAATCCCAACAAATGTTGTTTAAGTCAGCTGCTTTCATGATCCTGAAAAGTATCCAAAGCCTTTCACCAATCAAGTGTTTAGTGAGGAAAGACAAATTTCTAAAGAGCCTTGTGGCAAAATAACTCCTCCTGCTCCCATGTTTCTACCCAGATGTGTGGTACCATTGGGAAAGAGGTCATGAAGGGAGCTGGGCTTGACCTCTGGTGGTAGACAGTGTTACTAATAGATTGCAGCATTTTTTTAAAGATATATTTTATTTATTTGAAAGAGAGTTACAGAGAAAGGTCTCCCATCTGCTGGTTCACTCCCCAAGTGGCCACAGGAGCTGAGCCGATCTGAAATCAGAAGTCAGGAGTTTCTTCTGGGTCTCCCATATTGGTGCAGGGGCCCAAGGAGTTGGGACATCCTCAGCTGTTTTCCCAGGCATATTGGCAGGGAGCTGTATCAGATGTGGAGCAGCCAGGACTCGAACAGGCACCCTTATGAAATGGTGGTGCCACAGGCTGGGGCTTTAACCCACTGTGCCACAGCACCACCCCTAGCATCTTGTTGTTAATGTTGAGTTTCTAGCCAGAGTCCTAAAAAACTGGTTTTGGTTATTATTCTCTCCAGTGTTCCAAGAATTTGCCTTTATTTTCATTTGAAAGCTATCTATTTTAGCAATTCCCTCAAACCCTTGAGCTTCTCAGGATCCAGAGATCTCAGGAGACAGAAGCAAGGAAGGTAGAACATAATCTCTTTATTGACAAGCAAGTGTTTCAGAAAGCTCCAGATTTAGAAATGCTAAAGACAAGGAAGCATGAGTAGGTGTTGTCATGTGTGTACCAAGGATATGGGACCCCATGGGAGTCTGCACCTTGGAAACTTCACAAACTTTATTAAGGTCAGGTGACACCTATGGAGAGGTGACAGACAGTCAGTGTTGTGAGGGGGGGAGGGATGAGAGGTGGTACCCCTGCTTCTTTTAGTTTCAGCTGGACCAACCACAGAGCAGCAGGGTTCCAGACCATTAATTATCAGTGGACCTATTGTTTCTCCTGCTTTCCCTCTCTTCAGATGTAGTGTTACTTGTAGGAAAGGGTCATAAAACCTCTCTGTTGTCCTTGATTGAATGGTGTTATTTCTCCATTTGCCTATTGGTCTGGTACTCCATTTGCATTATGGCCACCCTTTTCCTCTTGATTAGAATTTGACCTGTTTTATCCTCCACTTTTACTGTCTCTTCGCTTTGTATAGGAAAAACACCTTGGGATTTATCTTGGGGTCCATATTGTGTGGGATAGAGTGGGTCTTACCCTATTCTTTGATATTCCTCTAGCATTTCATTTTCATTCTGGCCTTGCTGTTCATCTTAATTGGCATTTTGATTGCTGTCATATAAAAGATCTTGGGTTTTGATGATAAAACTGTCTTGGGGTCATCTTTTTGTCTTTCCTTTTGTCCTTCATCAAGCAGTGTTTTTTCTATACTTGGATATTGGTCTAGCACACCATTTGCATTTTGTCCAATTTCTTCATTTTCTTAGGAACTTTGAGTCTGATAAATATATATCCCTGTCATATACTACTTCTTGATTTCAGAAAGGCAAAATGTCTTGAGATTTATCTTGTGCCCTACCTTTTTGTACATCAGATAATAGGGTTTGTTCTTGCAGCTCCCCCTGATATTCTATTTGCAGTTTTGACCTGTCGCTGATTTTGATAAGGATTTTGCATTCAGTTATGACCATTGACATCTATGTGGCATATTATTAGCATTTGAAAATTGCCTTCTGACCCATGGTTCTTGTTTTCTACCTGGATTGTACCCTGTTGCTTCATCTCATGTTGTCTTTGACAACTGTATTGATTATATGTTTGTTTTCTTTCATAGGTATAATCTACCTGCTCTTTGGTTTGGATTTGGTAATTACCCTGGGATCTAGGTTTTTTTTTTTTTAGGTCCAGAATAAATGGCTTTGTTGTTTATTTGAAAATTGGTGTTATTCATGTGGTAAATGTCTTTATGATTCACCTGGTAATTGATCAGAAGTATGTTTGGGTTGCATTATCTCTAATGTTCCCTCATCAATTCACTGATATTCTCAGAAGGGCTCTGTCTGTGGGTGAATAAGACTCTATCCACATCGTGGAAGAAAATCTGTCTGAGAAAGTTTCTTCTCACACCCATAATATCCTTAGAGGCCATTCTTCCCAAGTACCATTCTCCCAGGTCAATGTTCTTCACCTACCACTGAGTCTCATCCCAGGGTTTGCGTCCAAGTATGAGAAGCAGAGAAAGGACAAAGATGATGATGGATTTCATCTTTCCAGGAAGGGCCTTGCTTAAGAGCTGACTTGAACTCCTCATTTACATCTTCCTTGCCTGCGTGTACCATGGGTGGGGTTGAAGTTACAGAGACCATCATCCTTCGTTGACTTATCATAAGGTATGCGAGTTACATAATTTCTCTGGGAGCCTTTCTGTGCTCCTAGCGTGATTTTCTGTTTTCCTCAAGGGAGGTAATTATTTCCCTCCAGCAGCAGCCCCAGAAGATTAGGTTGAAATTATCTTGAACTAACATTGCTTAATCTGCTTACTTGCCTCTACACTCCTCCTGACACTTCCCTTGAGAAAATACCAGGAACTGATCCATTCCTAGAAAAGTTGTACAAAAAAGGATCTGATACCATTGATTGCTGTTTGTGGATCACAGAACAAAACCTTCATCTAACCCAGTGTGCAAAACATACAGATAAAGTGGTCCAACATTTTACCTTGTCACCCCAGACACTACTATATAGATCTATGAATTTGATTATTCTGGGTGCTTCATATAGGTGGGATCATGTAACATTTGTCCTTTTTATTTGGCTTATTTTATTTAGCATGATGTTGATAATTTTTAAAATTTACATATTTATATATTTTGGTATATTTGTACAATGTATAATAATACAATTTATTGTTTATAGCCCTTGTCTATAATTCTCAGACACTAGTCTATTTTCTACTTGTTGAATTCTTTACTCAGTGGATGATTAAGCTTGTTACTTCAAAGTAAATTTGAAGCATGTTATTACAAAAATTAAAATAAAAGAAAAAATTAATGGAAAAGGGAGAAGTAGGAAATATGTGCTTAAAATTGTATATATGAAATACATAAAATAGTTTTATAGAAATAAATTTTAAAATTGAAAAAATATTTATTTCAAAGGCAGAGTTAGGGGGAGAGAGTAAAAGAAAGAGAGAATGGGAGAGATCTGTCTACTGGTTCACTCCCCAAATGACCATAATTATCAGGGATGGGCCAGGCTGAAACTGAGAACCCAGATCTCCATTTGGGCCTCCCACATGGGTGTCAAGGACCCAAGCACTTGGGCAACCTTTCTCTGCTTTCCCAGGTCCATTAGCAGGGAGCTGGATGGAAGCAGAGCAGCCAGGATTTTACTGGTGTTCTGATATGGGATGCTGGTGTTGCAGCCACTTAAGTATGATTTTTAAGTTCTTTCTACAGCTATCACTCTTCAATAAAAGTAGATTTTGCATGTAACATACTAAGAAGTTAAAGAGGAGGTAAATATGAGTGGACTTCAAAAAGTGTATTTGAAGTGGATATGGAAAAATTATACATGGATTTCATAATTTTTGCAGCAAAATGAACTTGTACCAACTTGTTACAAAATGTGTGAATAGGATTTAATTTGAAGTGCCCTCTCTCTCTCTATTTCAGGTATATGAAAATAAATACGTATTTCAATAAATAAAAATAGCTTATCATCACATATTGACTGTGTAGTTTAGAGTGGTGATTTAATCTCTCTTTCCTGTGGCCTTTTTGCATAGTTAGTGACATGTATACTGACCATCTAAGAGGGCTTTTTTTAAAAAAGCTTTTATTTAATGAATGCAAATTTTTTTAAAGATTTATTTTATTGGCCAGCGCCGTGGCTCAATAGGCTAATCCTCCACCTTGCGGCGCCGGCACACCGGGTTCTAGTCCCGGTTGGGGCACCGGATTCTGTCCCGGTTGCCCTTCTTCCAGGCCAGCTCTCTGCTGTGGCCCGGGAGTGCAGTGGAGGATGGCCCAAGTGCTTGGGCCCTGCATCCCATGGGAGACCAGGAGAAGCACCTGGCTCCTGCCTTTGGATCAGTGTGGTGCGCCGGCCACAGCGCGCCGGCCGTGGCGGCCATTGGAGGGTGAACCAACGGCAAAGGAAGACCTTTCTCTCTGTCTCTCTCTCTCACTGTCCACTCTGCCTGTAAAAAAGAAAAGATTTATTTTATTTATTTAAAAGACAGAGATACAGAGAGAGGTAGAGACAGAGAGAATGGTCTTCCATCTGCTGGTTCACTCCCCAATTGGCCGCAATGGCTGGAGCTGTGCTGATCCAAATCTAGGAGCCAGGAGCTTCTTGTGGGTCTCCCACACGGGTGCAGGGGCCCAAGGACTTCGGCCATCTTCTACTGCTATCCCATGCCACAGAAGAGAGCTGGATTGGAAGAGGAGCAGGCAGGACTAGAACCGGCACCCATGTGGGATGCTGGCACTCAGGCCAAGCCTTTAACCCACTGCACTACAGCACTGGCCCCATGAATACAAATTTCATAGGTACAACTTTAGGAATACAGTGGTTCTAATTAACTTTATATACAGAAGACCAACTCTATACTAAATAAAGATTTCAACAGTTTGCGCACACACACACACACACACACACAAAACGTATAAAGTACTTTTTGAGAACAAGTTTTGCAGTTAATTCTCACAGTACAACTCATTAAGGTCAGAAGTCCCACATGAGGAGTAAGTGCACTGTGACTTCTGTTGTTAATTTAACAATTAACACTCTTATTTTTTATGTCAATGATCACCTGAGGCTCTTGCCATGAGCTGCCAAGGTTATGGAAGCCTTTTGTGACCACAAACTTCATCAATATTTAGACAAGGCCATAAGTGAAGTGGAAGTTCTCTCCTCCCTTCAGAAAAAAGTACATCTTTCTTTGATGGCCCCTTCTTTCCACTGGAGTCTCACTCACAGAGATCCTTCATGTAGAATGTTTTTTGCCATGGTGTCTTGGCTTTCCATGCCTGAAATGCTCTTATAGACTTTTCAGCCACATCCAAATGCCTTAAGGGCTGATTCTGAGGTCAGAGTGTTACTTAAAGTGATTGTCATTCTATGAGTCTGCTATGTGGACTGCTTCCCATGTTGGACATTCCCTCCTTTTTAATTCTGACTATTATTATTACCAAGCACTTGATGCTATTTATGTGACCTCTTTAACACTTAATTATATCTATATGTTCACTTTAACACTTAATATGATCATTTTAACAATTAAGATGGCATTTTCACCACCAATTTTAATGGGATTTGGAGTCCCATGACAATTTTTTAAACTGTACCATTAGAAGTAAGTCTGTAGGACTGTGTGCAGAACTATACAACTTTACAATTACAAACTTCCTCCTCCCTCTCTTATTCTCCCTCTTATTTTTTACTGAGATCTATTTTCAATTAACTTTATATACATATGATTAACTCTATGTTAAGAGTTCAACATATAGCATGAAGAAAAGAAAAAGAAAAAAATATAAAATAAAATTTAAAAACATTCCTCAACAGTCAAGATGAGAGCTGTTCAAGTTTTTGATTCTCAAAGTGTCAATTTCACTTCTAAAGCTTTCATTTTAGGTATGCTATTAGTTCTCACAGATCAGGGAGAATATTTAGTAGTTATCCCTTTGGGACTGGCTTATTTCACTAAGTATGAATTTTTCAGATTGATCCATTTTGTCACAAATAACCAAATTTCATTTTTTACTGCTATGTAGTATTCCATAATTATATAACCCATAATTTCTTTATCTAGTCTAAGAGATTTTCTATGAAAATTATTACAACCATCTACTATGTACAGGGCCCACAGCAGGATCTTCTCTTGTTCTTGCCTACACTCTAAGAAGCCTGGTGTCATAGCCCTACCACAGTCCAGCCTACCCTCTGGAGAATGAGGTCGGGTGGTGGTAGGATGCCATGCTGGTACCTAGCTGAAGAGGGAAAGAGTGCAGTGGTCTGTGTTCTTTCACTTCAAGCCCCTGTCCTCATGTTCACTCACAGCAGGAGCCCAACATGAAAGAAAGAGCTTCCAGATCCCAGGGTGGTAGGATAGACTGGCTGTCCAGAATAGTTACACCCAGCCCTCTCCATTTCAACATAGAAGGCTCAGGGAGGCACAAAACTTCCCTGGGGTCAACAGTGTGGGAAGCCAAGCTGGGGTACTCATCCCCTGACTCCCCTGCCGCTGCTATTTCCCCACCACCCAAACTGCCCCTACACCTGAGGCTTTGGCCTTCCCTGGGAGCTTCCGTGTACAAGGGCCATGGGGCAGGTAGGTCAACAGTAGAGCCATGAGGCCCTTCAAGTTTTCCCAAGGTAGTCCCAGCCCTGTTGTCACTGCCCCAGGCTGTCCTGCCCCCACCTTGTGTCTCTCCAGAGAACACTGCTCTCCCTGGTCCTTCACACCAAAGGAGCACAGACTGAGAGCACATTGCCGGGCCTCTTCATGTCATCTTAAAGCACAAGTCTGGGAGAGGCTATTGCTTAACCTAAAGGAATGAGGCATCAGTGAAGGGACCTCAGGCATGAGCCAGCAGATTTCCCCCCGAATAGGCATTTACCAGTGTGCACGCAGCATCGTCATTTCTATGCCTTCTCAGAAGTATGTCGGTCTTTGGGAAACTACAGGAAAGGAAGGAGGAAGCTGTAGGCTTAGCCACAAGGCTTGGCTGGTCTGAGGGGCCAAAATAGTCAGGACTGACAGTGGATTGGAAGGAAGGGACCTGCCAAAAATTTACACAGCGGGTTATGTTGTTCAGTTTGTTGTGAATTGTTTGTTTCTTTTCCTGGTCCTGAACCAAAGACAAGATTTCCAGACTTCCACCTGCTGGTGACAGAGAGACTGCAGCACTGGGGCTGATGACTGGATTTCCAGCAGGAAGCTCCAGGAAGTGGAGCTCTTGGTCCTGCCCCTTCTCTCCTATACACTCAGGATACAGGGCCCCGGCTGCTCCCCAGTGGTGAGAGGGATTCCACTTCCACACCCATCTCCCCAGAGTTTTGTGGAACCCAGAAATCACAGGAGCCAGAAATAAATGAGCAGAAAGGAGACTTTTTATTGGAAAGTGGATGAGAGAAGCAGCCCCAGGCTTGGGCATCCTAAATGCAAGGAAGAATGGGTAGAGAAGAGAGGGGAGCACTATAGGGAACTGGGAATATCTCTTGGCATCACAGGTGCAGTGGGGACAGGTTCCAGCTGGTGGAGAAAGGAGAATTAGGTGTAACTCCGCAGGTCCAAGCACTCAGAGGCAGTGAGGAGGCAGGATCGTTCCTCTCTACACTGTAGTTATGGCCTCTGGAAGCCCTCAACCTCTGTCTCTCACCTCTCCATAGCCTCCTTACCAACCTCTTGCATTAAATCTTCCTGCTCAGCCTTCTTCTGTGTCCTCAGGGATCCCTTATTCTTCCAGGTTGTGTTCTTGGGTTCACCTAATGGGTGGTTCCTATAGAGATTCCTACAACTGCTTACACTGCAGAACTCATCCAATGGGCGATCATCATGTCTTATGGCTTATAATGCAAGCCCATGCCTGCCACAGGATGGACAATTGAGGGAGGCTTTAGACTTATTGGCATTGAAATCTTGGCATGGAGCTATATATTGGTCTTAATTGTTGATTGATCTTTAGGAGCATTTTTCCTTTAACCAAAACATGATCTTTGACAGTCTCAGAACATTTTTTAAAAATATTTATTTATTTATATATTTGAGGGGCAGAGAGAGAGAGAGGAAGAGGGAGAGGGAGGTAACAAGGGAGGGGTAAAGAGGGAGAGAGAGAGAGAGAGAAAGGAGAGAGAGATCTTTCAGCCACTAGTTTACTCTCCCAAATAGCTACAACAGCAGGGCTGGGCCAGGTTGAAGCCAGGAGCCTGGAACTGCATCTGGGTCTCCCTTGTGAGTGCCAGGCGCCCAGCCACTCAAGCCATCGTCTGCTTCCTCGCTGTGTTAGCAGAGAGCTGGTATAGAGCAGCCAGGACTCTAAGTGGCTTTCCTAGGGATGGTGGTTATGGTGTCGTCCCAGCAATCTGTTTCACCTGCTGTACCGCAGTATCTGGACCTTTCGCACTACCTTTTGCTTTGACAGGAACACGGCTTCTGACAGTTTTGCGACCTTTGTTGAGTTTTTTACATTTGACTGGAACTTTTCCTCTTGAAAGTTGCTGTTTTCTGAATGGAACTTTGCCTTGGACAGTTGGTTGATCTTTACCTGGAATGTCTCTTTCAACATTGACTGGAACGTGATCATTCATGGTCTCAAGACTTCTAGTTGAAGCTTTTTCATTCACAGGATCTGGCTCATTCACTGGAACATGATCTTTACTAGTTTCATGTTTTGCAGCAACTTGGGCTTTGACAGGATCTTTGATAGGTTCTTGAGCATTGGCCGGGGCTTGTCTCTCAACAGGGCGTCGCTCTGTCAACGGAACACGATCTTTGCTAGTTTCCTGATCTTTTCCTGGAACTTGTCCTAGAACGAGATCTTGATCTTTCACTGGCACATGAACTTTGCCTTCTTCCTGCCTGGTTGCTGGAGCTTGTCCATGAACAGGATCTTGGTCTTCCAGTGGAGGTTGCTCTTTTGCGCTTTCCTGACCACTTACAGGAGCTTCTGCTACGACAGGTTCTTGTGGTTTTGAGGGAGCTAGACCTCTACTGCTCCCCTGATCTGGGCCTGGAGCTTCTGCTTCAGAAGGCTCTTGCTCCTTTGCTGGGAGATGATCTGTGCTAGTTTCCTGACCTTTGGCTGCAATTTTTCCTCCAACAGAATCTTGCTCCTTTGCAGGAATGTGGTCTACGCTGGCTTTCTGATCTTTGCCTGAAAGCTGTTCTGCAGTAGGCTGTGGCTCTTTCTCTGGAACGTGATCATTAGAAGCTTCCTGATCTTTGACTGGAACCTGCCCTTTACCAAGCTCTTGGTCTTTCACTGGAACATGGTCCTTGCTAGTTTCCTGACTGGCCACTGGAACTTGCACATAAGCAGGATATTTGTCTTTCGGTGGAAATTGCTCTGTTGTAGATTCCTGACCAGTCATACCAAGGTGTGTTTCAACACGCTGTTGCTGTTTCTCTGGTACGTGGTCTTTGCTGGTTTCCTGATCTGTGGATGGAGCTTGTCCTTCAGGTGATTCTTGCTCCTTTGCAGGGATGTGATCTACGCTGGCTTTCTGATCTTTGCCTGGAAGTTGTTCTGCAACATGCTGTTGCACTTTCTCTGGTACATGGTCTTTGCTGGTTTCCTGATCTGCGGCTGGATCTTGTTCTTCCAAAGGCTCTTCGTCTTTCAGTGGAATCACATCTTTGCCAGTTTCCTGATCCTTTACTGGAATTTGTCCTACAACAGAATCTTGCTTCTTTGCCAGGGCATGATCTTTACTAGCTTCTGGATATTTGCCTGGAACCTGTTCCTCACCAGGCGTTTGCTCTTTCATCAGAACCTGATCTTTGCTAGCTTCCAGACCAGAGACTGCAGCTTGTCCTTCAGGTGATTCTTGCTCCTTTGCAGGAATGTGATCTACGCTGGCTTTCTGATCTTTGCCTGGAAGTTGTTCTGCAACACGCTGTTGCACTTTCTCTGAAACGTGATCCTTGGAAGTTTCCTGATATTTGGCTGTAACTTGTCCTTCACCAGCCTCTTGGTCTTTCAGTGGAATCACATCTTTGCCACTTTTCTTATCCTTTACTGGAATTTGTCCCATAGCAGACTCTTCCTCCTTTGCCAGGACACGATCTTTGCGAGCTTCTTGATATTTGCTTGGAACCTGTCCTCCAGCAGGCTTTTGTTCCTTCACTGGAACCTGGTCTTTGCTGCTTTCTAGACCAGTCCCTGGAACTTGTTCTTCAACTGTATCTTGCTCCTTTGAAGGAATACTGGCTTTCTGACCTTTACCTGGAATCTGCCCTTTAGCAGGGTCTTGCTCTTTGACTGGTGTGTGGTCTTTGCTGGTTTCCTGATTGTTGGCTGGATCTTGTTGTTCAACAGGCTGTTGCTCATTCATTGGAACATGATCTTTGCTAGTTTCCTGATCATTGGTTGGAACTTGTCCGTCTTCAGGCTCTGGCTGTTTCACAGGAATACGGTCTTTGCTAGCTTCCAGACCTGTTACTAGACTTTGTCCTTCAGCTGGAAGTTGGTCTTTCAACGGGACTTGCTGTATGCCAATTCCGTGACCAGTCTCAGGAAGTTGTGCTTCAACAGGATCTTGCTGTTTCACTGGATCCTGATGTTTGCTTGGTTCTTGATCTTTGGTTGTATCTTGTTCTTCAAAATTCTCTTGCCCTTTCAATGGAATGAAATCTTTGCTAGCTTCCTGACCTTTGACTGGACTTTGTCCTTCAACAGCATCCTGCTCTGGTGCAACAACAGGATATTTGCTGGATTCCTTATCTTTTCCTGGAACAATTTCTGCAGCAGGCTCCTGCTCTCTCACTGGAATGTGGTCTTTGCTAGTTCCCTGACTGATTGTTGGACCTTGTCTTTTAACAGGACTTTGGTCATTCAGTGGCACCTGCTCTCTCTTCATTTCTTGACTGGTTATAGGAATTTGTGCTTCAACAGGATGCTGCTCTTTGGCATGATCTTGATCGTTGCCTGTTACCTGATCTACAGCTGGAACATGTTCTAAGGAAGGCTCTTGCTGTTTCAGTGGAGTGAGATCTTTGCTACCTTCCTGATCTTTGACTGGAATTTGCTCTTCAACAGGGTCTTGCACATTTGCAGGAAAATGATCTTTTCTTGTTTCTTGATCTTTGTCGGGAACTTGTCCAGCCAAAGGTTGTTGCTCTTTCAACAGAATGTGTTCTTTGCTAGTTTCTGGATCTATGACTTGAGTTTGCTCTTCGACAGAATCTTCCTCTTTTGAATGAACATGACCTTCACAGTCTCCCGCATCTTTGCCTGGAAGCTCTGCAGACAGCTCATTCTCTCTCACTGGACGATGATCCGTGTCAGTTTCCTGATCTTCCACTGAATCTTGACTTTCACCAGACTTTTGCTCCTTCCCTGGAACATGATCTTTGCTAGTTTTTGGAAGTTTACCTAAACCTTTGTTTCCAAGGGGATGATGTTTTAGTGGAACATCTTTATTAGGTATTTGACTCTGCTCTTGGACAGGTATGTGACCTTCAGCAGGAACTGTTAAGAAAAACAATGTATTCAGATTTAGGTCTACCTGCTTCAATTGCCATGCCTCTCCCTTAAGTCCATCCACCACTCACTCCAGTATTCCCCATGTCCTGACCTGAGATGATGCTGTTACTCCAGGGGTGGATGAGTTCTGAATTCTTGCGATGCTCTTCTGTTCTCATGGGGGAAAGGGTTTCCAAGCTTGCAATTTCATTGCTACCTGATTCTTCCCCATACCACCACTCCAATTCCTTCAGGAAAAGGTGCCAGAGTGTGTGAATATCTAAAAATAAAAACATCATATTGTCATTTAAGAGAAACTTAATGAAGGGAAAAATAAAACCTTGAAACACATGCCACAAGGCCTGGGCTCTATCCTCTTCTAGGAATCATTCTGACTACTTCTTGCTCTTCTCTATACCCCTGTTTCCTCTTTATATGAGACAGTGTTTCTTAAACAACATAATCTGGGGCCTGGCGCTGTGGCACAGTAGGTTAATCCTCCACCTGCAGCGCCAGCATCCCATATGGGCGCTGGTTCGAGATCTGGCTGCTCCACTTCCCATCCGGCTCTCTGCTATGGCCTGGAAAAGCAGTAGAAGATGGCCAAAGTCCTTGGGCCCCTGCACCCATGTGGGAGACCCGGAAGAAGCTCCTGGCTCCTGGCTTCGGATCAGCACAGCTCTGGCCCTTGTAGCCATTTGGGGAGTGAACCAGCGGACGGAAGACCTTTCTCTCTGTCTCTCCCTCTCACTGTCTGTAACTCTACCTCTCAAATAAATAAATAAAATATTAAAAAAAAAACATAATCTGACATCTTCTTACTGTCTTCTACTCAGATGCCTACAAGATGGAGAAACAGCCCAGCCCAGGACCCAGAGTCCTGGAGTTTGTCACTTTGTTGCAGATTCTGTACAAGTATCGACACTTGATGCCATGACCACATAACAAAACTTCTCCTCACAGACCTAATATCTCAGTCACCAGGTTGAAGGGCATGTGGAGAATTTAGATAAGCTTCCTGCTTTCTTTGAATAAAACGGAAATGGTCATAAGGTTGGAACGTGGCCTCCAGCTCTACCTACTGCTCCAGAAATGCTGTCTGTATGGATCCAGGAGGCCTCTCAGAGCCCAGCCCAGTCCCACAAGGTAACCTCTCCACTCAACCCTCACGGCAGCTGCCTCTGTCCCCAGTGTCCTGAGAATGATAACATGACCAGCGCCAAAGAGTTGCTGGTCCTCATTCGTCAGGATGGTGTTTGGCAAAAAGCTGGAGCCAAGCCAGGTTTAGGCAAAACCAGCTTGGCTTGGCACCAGGGATGAGTCTGTGGTTTCACAAGGAACCAGAAATTTCCTTAGCTAAATTAGAAAACAGATACTTCCGCTATAGAAAAGACAAAGATGCTTCCCCCAAGGATTCTTCACAGGGAAAATGGGAGAAATTGTGTCACATCACCTTTGATAACCCCAAGAGCCTTCTCACTTTCTTACTGACAAGCAGCATTGGCCGTCTTTAGGTACCATCACAAATTCTTCATATATAAAGATACCATGAGGCCCAGGCAGGGGGAAGGAATCCCCTGAGGTCCTTGACATGTCACTGGTAGATCTAGTCTTGATTCCAAACCATGGGTGTTCCTCCACTTTGCCCTACTCCTAAACCCCCACCCAGACCCTCCCTATTGTTGTTCCAGCATCAAACTGGACTTTGCCTGGTCCTGAGAAAAATCTAGTAAGGCAAACTTGTTTTCAGATTCTAATCACCATTGTACTCTGTCATTTCACAGGTCTTAGAGATGTACCAAGAAACTCACTGGAAGGTGAGATTCTAGGGCTGCAATGGTATGATGCCTTTGAAATCTCAGTGGACTGGGAGAAAACACTAAGGTATTGAAAGGAAGAATCCACACATCTTTTATAGGGTGGATATCTCTCCAGCATGCCTTTCTCCCTCTTAGCATAGCAGCTTGTCTCTTCTGAAGAACTGGTGTTTCTTTGTACCATCAACTTATGAGTCTAGTGTAGACTGCTAATCATGAAAGCTTCATCTGACCACAGGTAGATGACCAAGAAAGAGAAAAATAGAGAAAAGGGGAGGAGAGAGTATTTAAGCTGCAGAGTAAATAATTAATGATAGTATTAGCCTTCAAAAGATCAACACTGATGCACTCTGTTGTTTCCAGTCTTTTGCGTTGACAAATATACCACATTCCTTTACCGTTGGTTCACCCTCCAATGGCCGCCACGGCTGGCGCACTGCGGCCGGCGCACCACGCTGATCCGATGGCAGGAGCCAGGTGCTTCTCCTGGTCTCCCATGGGGTGCAGGGCCCAAGCACTTGGCCCATCCTCCACTGCACTCCCTGGCCACAGCAGAGAGCTGGCCTGGAAGAGGGGCAACTGGGACAGAATCCAGCGCCCCAACCAGGACTAGAACCTGGTGTGCCGGCGCCGCAGGGAGAGGATTAGCCTATTGAGCCACGGTGCTGGCCCATATTTATATATATCTTGATCTTGATCAGAATTTATATCCAAGTTTGATCATTGTCATCTACTTGCTATACAATTAGGATTACACAATTTGTCTTCTGATCCATCCCAGTGTCTGCTTTATTGTCCACCATTAAGTGGTTCTTGTTTTCTGCTGAGATATTGGCCTGATATTCCCATTTCATATTGTACATGCCAATTATATTGATTACATACAAGGGTATTTCAAAAAGTCCATGAACAATGAAATTAAGAGATAAATTGTCTCCTGTGCAAAAAGTTTGAAATCCATAAAAAATGACATGAATTTTCATAAATTTTGGAAGACTCATATGCATGAATTTCAAAAATTTTAAACTTATTTTTTAATTCCCTTTACCCACAAACATTTTGAAATACTCTCATATTTGATTACAGTCATGACAGTTGTCATCTACTTGCTGTTTGGATTAAATACATTGACTGCATTGAGTTTCAGGTGTTGTTTACCTTTTCGTTCAGAATAGTGTTGGTATTACTGTCTATTTGAAAATTGATATTATCCACTTAGCAATGATCTGACAACTAACCTGGTAATTTCTCAGAATTCTTAGGCTTCAAAATCTCCCCATGATTCGTTCCAGCTCTTACCCCTTTTCTCATCAACTCGCTGATTTGACTTACAGTGGCGAAGACTTGATTCTCATCAGGGAGAAGAATCTCTGCTTCCACCAGTTTCCTCTCGCACCAGAGTACCCTTAGAGGCCTTGCCCCCTGCGTAGCACCCCCCGGCCCGCTTGTCTACTCACCAACATGTCTTGACCCGGCTGCTTGCTTCTCAAGGATGAGAAGCAGGGAAAAGAAGAAGATGGTGTACTTCATCTCGCCAGAAAGAGCCGTGGCTGAGAGCTGAACTCAGCCCCTCTTTTTATCCTCCTTGCCTGGTGTGCTGTGGGTGGTGCTGAAGGTACCGCCCTTTCTGAGCTTATCAGGAAATGCGTCTTCCTCCCCTCTTGCACAGTGGGGGGCATTGTCAGAATCCCCAGGGAATTTGTTTAGGGACCCAAGATCAGAGATGTTTTTCTACCTCCACAAGCTGTGACAAGTATTTATCAACATTTTAAGATCATCCTCCAAAATCTTCTGATTTCCTGAAGAAATTCAGTACAGAGTACGGAATAACCTTTCATTGCGTTCCAGAATTAGTCAGTGACTCAGCAAGCTTTCATGGTCTCAGTGTGGGGCTTATTCCATGATGCCATAATCCCAATACTCCATCACAGGTATCACCTTGTACTTCAGCCTGTTTCAAGATGAGCTTAAGATATATTTTAATTTACCCGAGAAGAAAAAATCATAGGCAGAAAGACCCAGAAGCAAATGCAACTTTGTGGAAGCTGAAGAAAGTTTCAAGAAGTAAATGGGGCACACCAGTGTCAAGAATGGCTACGATGTTGGTCACTGTAAAGACTGATCACCAAAAAGTTGGCCAAAGTGTAGTTACTATGAGTAACTCTGATGAAAGATGAACAGTTGTGTTGGGTTGTCACAGCTGTTGTCAGTAACCTTTTCAAGATGTATGAATGTATAGTGGAGGGCGTAGTATAGCTGTTGTACCTGGAAAGTAGGGTGAGCTCTGGTGATACTTTTTAAAAGTGGGAGAAATTTAAAATATTCTAGTGGAGATAGGTTGACTGTTGGAAAAAGAAGTAAGAATGTTGGTTTTTGAATTGGTTCTTTTCCTGAAGTCTATGTAAGCAACATTAATAGTGTTGAATTAAGAAAAAAAAACTTCCTATTTAAGTAGTATATAGCTACAACTCCCAACAAACTCTGAGGCATATTTGCAATTGTTGATGAGTTTATTTATTTATAGAGTAGATACAAAGAAAATACTTCTACCTGTGCAGAGAAGTGCAGTTTTGTTTGTTTGTTTTTGTTTTACAGTTGTGAGACTATCCTAAGTGATCCAAAGAACACTCCTTTATTTAAACTTGTGTAGACTGGGATACAGGCAGACCACAGGAGAAGAGAAGAGTATCCCAACTATGACCCTGCATGCATTCAGAACACTAGGGACAGTGGTTTTGCAGGAAGGATGATGTCCGAAAGTATTTTCAATCATTTTGCTCCCAAGTCCTAGTCTGCATGTAGAGGATACTGTGTGGAAGTGGGGGCGGGGTGGGGGGGGAGAAGACAAACTATTCTGTAATAGGAAGAACTTAGATAAAAAGTACTAAGTGATCAAATTTAAGAGATGTGAACTGCATGGTTTCTTATGAACTACTCTGTGCTCCTGCCAGGGTTATCTGTTTTCCCAAAGGGCAGTAATTATTCCCCTCAGGCAGTGATTCCAGAAGATTCTGTTAAAATATCCTGGACTGAACTTTCCTGTTGTGCCTGCTTCGCTCTGCACTGTTCCCTACACTTCCCTTGAGCAAATACCAAGGACTGCTCCATTCTGAGCTTACAAGTAGAGGAAGGATCTGATACCATTGATCTTATTTATGGATCAAAGAACAAATTATTATCTGATCCAGTATCTGAAATCAAAGGAGCTCAAGATGTATGAAAAAAAAAAAACCAGGAAGATACATTTTAAAATTACATATGGGGGGCTGGTGATGTGGCAGTTCCGGCATCCCATATGGGCATCGGTTCGAGTCCCAGCTGCTCCACTTCTGATCCAACTCTGCTATGGCCTGGGAAAGCAGTACAAGATGGCCCAAGGTCTTGGGTCCATGCACCCAGGTGGGAGACCCAGAAGAAGCTCCTGGCTCCTGACTTAGGATCAGCTCAGCTCCAGCCATTGCAGCCAATGGGGAGTGAACCAGAGGATGGAAGACAGACTCCCTCTCTCTCTCTCTCTCTGCCTCCCCCTCTCTCTGTGTGTAACTCTTACTTTCAAATAAATAAACCTTTAAAAAAACTACATATAGGGCTGGTGTTTGATATGGCGGTTAGGATGCCACTTAGGATGCCCACTTCCCACATCAGAGTGCCTGAGTTTGAGCCCCAGTGCTGTTCTTGATCCCAGCTTTCTGTTAATGCACACATTGGGAGGCAGCAGGTGGTTGCTTAAGCAGTGGGTCCCTGTCACTCACATATAAAATTCAAATTGATCTCCCAGCTTTGGTCTGGCCCAGCACTGTTGTGGGAATTTGGAGGGTAAGCCAGTGTATGGGAGATCCCTGTCTACCTGTCTTTGTCTATCTGACTTTCAAATAAGTAAAATAAATAGGCTGGCGCCGCGGCTCACTAGGCTAATCCTCCGCCTTGCGGCGCCGGCACACCGGGTTCTAGTCCCGGTCGGGGCGCCGGATTCTGTCCCGGTTGCCCCTCTTCCAGGCCAGCTCTCTGCTGTGGCCCGGGAGTGCAGTGGAGGATGGCCCAAGTGCTTGGGCCCTGCACCCCATGGGAGACCAGGATAAGTACCTGGCTCCTGCCATCGGATCAGCGCAGTGCGCCGTCCGCATTGTGCCAGTCGCATTGCGCCAGCCGTGGAGACCAAAGTCTCTCTCTCTCTCTCGCTCTCACTGTCCAAATAATGCCCATGAAAACACCTAAATTCAAGCCACATATCCATCTAAGCTTAAAAAAAAAAAATAAATAAATAAATAAATCTTAATTAAAAATACACAATAAAAACAGCAAACGGGTCAGGCATCTGGCGTATTGGTTACAATGCCCACATACCACACCAGAGCGCCTGGGTTTGGTTCCTAGCTGTGTCTCCTGACTCTAGCTTCCTGCGAATGCACAACCTGGGAGGCAGCAGGTTATGGCTAAAATAGTTGGGTTGCTACCACCTGCATGGCAGTAGGTGGGTTCCTGCCACCTGCCGTGTGTAATGTTAGGCACATATTGGAAGGAGCCTGGAGCCTGTGTGTGCCCCTGAACCTCGCTCCTGGCTTCAGCATGGCTCAGCCCCAGATGCTGGAGGCATCTGGGGAGTGAACCAACAGATGGCAGCTCCCTCTGTCTTTCTGTCTCTTAAATAATAATAAGAAGAAGACAGTATATGTAGAGCTAGCTTGTTTGTTTTCTGTTTACCAAGCAAAGAGTTTGTCTTCAGCTTTTTAAGATTCCCCAATACTTTGGGATTTATTCATTTGCCTATGTGAGACTTTTACCTGCTCCCAAAGTCAGGTGTATGCATAAGGATATTCAGAGAAGTAACAGGCATTTGTCCCCCCTTTCCCCTCTTTTCTACCAAATCCCTGACAATATCCTATAGGTTACCACTCTCTTTGGTGTCTGGATCTTTCCTTCCTGTCTTTTTTTTTTCTGCATTTAGTAGGTACTTGGTTATTTTTTTATGTCCCAATCTTTGTTACTGGACACTTCATAATGAATCTGGAAATTGCCCTATCAGTTCAAATTCGGTTTCCTTTAAACAGCTTCATCATACTTCACCATTCGGACGTGCCATCAGTCATTCAAATACCCTGTTCTGTATTGGTATTTCATTTTTTCTAATACTTCCAATCATAACCAATACTGCAACTAATGATTCACTTTAATTCCATGTGTTGGTTTGGATTGTGCTAATGCTCCAGAGTTTCTACACCTACTAATCCAGCCCTCTCATCTTTCTTGAAGCATTTTGAATCTTCCAATCTTGGTCTATATCTCATGAAAAGAATAATAATTGAAAACAGCAGAGTATAGCCTTAAATAAATATTGTTTTAAATTCAAATAAGAAAAGAAAACAGCAGAGATGTTCACCATCCCCAGCTCTACTCCTGATGCCGAAACAGTTTCTCACTGGCAAGAAGAGAGAAGTTTCTACATTGTGTCAACAGGGATTTCAACTGCAAATCTCATTTAAAGTTGTAGCCCAGGACATTAATTACATATTGGAAAGAACCTTCAGCCTGTGCGTGCCCCAAAGACACGCAGGGCTGTTACACAATCTTCCAGGGGACTGGCACTGTGAGACAGAAGGTTAAGCCTCCGTGTGCAATTCCAGCATCCACATGGGTACAGTTTGAGACCTGGCTGCTCCACTTCCCAACCAGCCCCCTGCTAATGCACCTGGGGAAGCAGCAGCAGATGGCCCAAGGCCTTGGACTCCTGCCACCCACGTGGGAGACCCAGAAGAAGCTCCTGGCTCCTGGCTTTGGCCTGGCCCAGCCCCAGCTGTTGTGGCCGTTTGGGGAGTGAACCAACAGATGGAAGATTCTCTCTCTCTCTCTCCTTCTCTTCCCGGTTGCCCCTCTTCCAGGCCAGCTCTCTGCTGTGGCCCGGGTGTGCAGTGGAAGATGACCCAAGTGCTTGGGCCCTGCACCCTATGGGAGACCAGGAGAAGCACCTGGCTCCTGCCTTCGGATCAGCACCGTGCGCCGGCCTCAGTGCGCCAGCTGCGGTGGCCATTGGAGGGTGAACCAACGGTAAAGGAAGACCTTTCTCTCTGTCTCTCTCTCTCATTATCCACTCTGCCTGTCAAAAAAAAAAAAAAGTATTCATTAGAATCAAAGGCCTCCAGCCAAGCAGCATGAAGGGGGGCTTCCAAAGAGAAAAACCCAAAGAGACTGGTGGCAGTCGGCTTTACGTACAATTTTGAAGGAAGAAAACTTGACAATTAGATTGGCATTCAGTCACCAAGAAGGGAAAAAAGCCATCAAAAGACCTCATTCTCCATCCTGTCGGGCCTGCTCAGGGTGGGGTAGGTACCTTGTTTTCACAACGAGCTGTGAGCTCAGGAAGAGCCCCCTTGCTATTCCCACGGTAGATCTGGAGATTCTGAAGGAAGGAAGGTGACCTGTTTGTTCTTCTTAAGATAATGCTTTTGGGGAAGGAGGCAGATATTTTACACCCCCAAATTCCACTGGGACCCCCTGACTATCTGTTAACCCTTCTGACTCCTCACAGGAGGACAACACAGGTCGTTGCTTGCTCTGGCCCAAGATGTAAATGAGGCGAATGTTGTAGACAGTCTTCTTCTAAACATAACCAATGTCAGTCCCACTGTGGGAGAATTACCCACCCCGTGAATCCTGGAAGGCAGAGGCTCAGCCAACGTTTTTTTTTTTTTTTTTTTTTTTTTTTTTTTTTTTTTGGTTAAAGATTATTTATTTATTTGAAAGGCAGAGTTGGGGCCAGCACTGTGGTGCAGTGGGTTAAAGCCATGACCAGCATACCATCTGGATGCTGATTTGAATCTTGGCTGCTCCACTTCTGATTCAGCTCTCTGTTAATGCACATGGGAAAACAACAGAGGATATCCCAAGTCCTTGGCCCCTCCCACCCACGTGGGAGACCTGGAAGAAGCTGCTGGCTTCTGGCTTTGGCCTGGCCCAGCCCAGTCACTGTGGCCATTTGGGGAGTGAACAAGCAGATGGAAGATCTCTCTCTGTCTCTCCTTCTCTCTGTGTGTAATTCTGCCTTTCAAATAAATAAATCTTAAAAAAAAAAATTACAGAGAGGCAGAGACAAAGAGAGAAAGAGATGTTCCATCCACTTGTTGATACCCCAGATGGCCTCCATAGCTGGAGCTGGGCCAGGCCTAAAGCCAACAACCTGGAACATCATCCAGGTCTGGACCCAAGCAGCTGGGTCGTCATCTGCTGCTTTCCCAGCTGCATCAGCAGGAAACTGGATCAGAGACGAAGCAGCTGGAAGTCAAACCAGTGCTCATATAGGGTAGTGGCATCACAGGTGGTAGCTTAGCCACTGTGCCACAATGCAAGCCCGGTCAACTTCTTCTAGCTGAGCCGGGAAGGCTGGATGCTCGCATTCCATGAGCACATTCTGGGGACAGATCATCACCCCGACAATCTCTGGACTGTTCTTGGGAGCTGAGAGCAGTGAGAAGTGAGCACTATTTCCAGGACACGTACAACCAATGGCAACAGTATTTTACTTCTCCAGAGCAGAGATGGCGATCACAGCACCTGCATTGTGAAGTCATCTCTCTGACGCGGGCTGAGGGCTGTGTAGCATCCCTGAGCCCGGTGGAAGCACCAGTGTACTCCCCAGAGGCTAACCTTTGACTGACTGGGACCGTGAGTCTGCATTCCTTGGCTCCCTCTTGTTGCCTTTTCTGGAGTTCTCATGACCTGTGGTGACTTTTTCAACCCTCCAGATCCTTTTCAGTTTAGCTGAAGCAAAATCGACCTCTTTTTCCGTGAAGAATCAGCTGACTTGGTGACTCTTGCTGGGGACTGGCCGAGTGAAGAGCTCCTCTTAGGCACTCCACTGCCACCTGGAACTGCTGACGCTGTTTCTATTATTTAAAAAATTTTATGTTTACTATACATATTTAAGGTGTTCCTAATGATGTTTTGATATACATATCCTTAGTTGAATGGTTACAATAGTGATGTCAGTTACACCATTCTCTCACAGAATTCTCTTTTTGTGTGTACCTTTTTTGCCACTCTCTTAGCAAATTCTCCGTGTCCAGTGTGGAGAATTAGGTGGCCTGGGCACTCTTGCTCTGAGACAGTAGTATAAAGAAGTCTGTGGAACCTCTCTACAACCACAAAACAATAAGTGGTGAAAGTTACTTTTAAACGACCATTTAAAGGTCTGCGAATTATCCTTAGGGCATATACTTATTTTAAAAATTTTTCTATCCACCAAGGAATGTATGGAACTTGAGCCACAACTTACTGTATATGTATCACCCCCAGATCAGGATGATGGAAGCTACACTTTGTCACATAAAGCCAAGAAGTGAGGGCTCCCTCCTCTCCCAGCTATCTAAGGTATGATATCTCCCCAGAAAGGACAAACTGCCAGCAATTCTCAACCTCCATCCCAGATCAGCGTTGCAGAGTTTAAAATTCACATAAGAGGCCGGCACGGTGGCTCAATAGGCTAATCCTCCACCTAGCGGCGCCGACACACCGGGTTCTAGTCCCGGTCGGGGCGCCGGATTCTGTCCCGGTTGCCCCTCTTCCAGGCCAGCTCTCTGCTGTGGCCAGGGAGTGCAGTAGAGGATGGCCCAAGTGCTTGGGCCCTGCATCCCATGGGAGACCAGGAGAAGCACCTGGCTCCTGGCTTCGGATCAGTGCGGTGCGCCAGCCCCAGCGCGCCAGCCGTGGCGGCCATTGGAGGGTGAACCAACAGCAAAAGGAAGACCTTTCTCTCTGTCTCTCTTTCTCACTATCCACTCTGCCTGTCCAAAAAAAAAAAAATTCACCTAAGAATGACCAACAGGTAGGGGGACTCCATTCTTATACCCAACCCTATTTGTGGGGCAACGATGCTACTGAGGCTCTGCAGTTTAAGAAAGCTGGGTGCACCCCCTCAGCCCCGGCACAGCTCACTTGTAAGGCAGAGTTTTCATGCTGCAAACGCACCCAAGAACAATAGAGAGCACTGCTCCTGCCCAGAAAGCTGTACGTGAACAGAGACGTCTGTGAGAAAGAAGTGGCCATTGTCTCCAAACAGCAACGAGATGTCGCTCCTTGATTTTCCCTGAATAGACAACTCCTAAGTTCTCCCAAAGGAACCCAAATTTATTAGGAGTCGAATGTGAAGAATTTCTGGCCTGAAGATGCTCTTGAAAGTGAGAGATTTTGGTGATAGGACATTAAATAGAGAGGCCAGTGCTGTTTTGTAGCAGATAAAGCAGCGCCTGCAGTACCGGCGTCCCATATGGGTGTGGGTTGGAGTCCCAGCTGCTCCACTTCTGATCCAGCTCTCTGCTGTGGCCTGGGAACGCAGTGGAGGATGGCCCAAGTCCTGGGGCCCCTGCATCTGCATGGGAGACCCGGAAGAAACTTCTGGCTCCTGGCTTCGTGTTGGCCCAGCTCTACCCGTTGAGGACATTTGGGGAGTGAACCAGTGGATGGAAGAGCTCTCTTTCTCTGTCTGCCTCTGCCTCTCTGTAACTCTGCCTTTCAAATAAATAAATAAATATTTTGAAAAAAAAATTAAGTGGAAGCTGGAAGTTCTAAGGGAGTAAATGCAGTGTTCACTGAAATTGCACATACCTAACTTGCTAAACACTGGACTCTTGTGGGATAATATGGATAGTGAGTTGTCATGAGAGAAGAAATTAACCAACAATATATTTTAATGCCACCAAAGTTGTCATAAAATGTGTCATTGTAATTAAAACATTTGACAGTGGTGGAAGAATACACATACTTATCAATTTAAAAAAAAAACACACTTGATGCCTACAGGAATTTAATAAATGTAATGAGAGCAGAATTCTGTGTCATCAGAGAAATGTTAATTCAGCAAAAGACTTTGAGTCAGCTCACTGGCAGCCCAGGGGGAAGCACTGACTTCTGCCTTCTCATTGTATCAAAGTTTAGATAGTTAAGGATTTAAGCATCAAGATTAACCTGTAAAATATTCAAGAGAATCATGAGTGAAATTATTTACAACATGGATTTTGTGGTGATGCTTCACTCACTCCTATTGATATCACTGGCCACATATGCATAAAAGCGTTTGTTGGTCAAAATCAAACATTCAGTGAGAAACACAATTAGAAATTGGAAAGATATGGGATAAATATCTATGATGGGAATAAATATATTCTATAATATACTTAAAGGGACTTTACAGTAAAATAAAACAATATCTAATAAAAATTAGCATGAATCATAAACTTATGATTTACAGAAAAATAATGCAGATAGTTAATACGTGCGTGAAAATAAACAAGATCTCATCCATAATCAAGAAATGCAGTTGAAGCAAACACATGAGCCCTTTCTTTGTTCCTATGAAACCACATTCCTACTGCTGATTTCTGCAAGTTTCCATCTGTCGTGCTCTCGTGTCAGTGTTGGTGAAAGTTAGTCCAGTTTATACTAGAATTCCATTCCTTTGCATGGCATCCCCAAGTCTACATTGTCATTTACCCCACACTTCGGTTATTATATTAACCTGGAAATCCTGCTCTCACCTTGCTTTTCTGGCTCAGGCCAAATGAGTCCACAAAAAGAATAATTTTTGAAAGGACACTGGCTCCTACCCTGACCAGCGTCCTACAGAAAGAGAAATGATATCACACTGGAACAGATGGTCTCCAGCCTCAGTCTGGCCTCAACTGCTAAAGTGGACATGGATAGCTACCCTGGACTCCAGTTTTCAAAACTGCAAGATGATGGTGTTTGCCTGGATTATATCAGAGAGAACTTCCAACTGCAAATTCAGTGCAAGGTTGGTGCTCGAAGAATTCCAAGTTGGGAAGCACGTGGTGCCTGTGTATGATCCTTGTCTGGACTCTGGGGGCAGACACACCTAGCTGGCTGGAGCACAGTGTCCCCATCACAAGTGACTCAGGACAGGAATATTATCCAAAAGCTATCAGGGAACACAGAGTCTGCAAATATGACGTCAGAATTGCCAGTCTCAGCAGATCCACTTGGCAGGAGAAGGTTGAGCTCTCCCCAGATAACCATGTATTTCCTGACTGTGTGGGCCATTCTGGTGAAAGTGGGGAGCAGAGACTTGGGGTGAAAGGACACCCAGTACTGCTCCCCTCTTCCAGGACCAACTCTATTCTTTCTTCCAGGAGCATATAAGCCACAGCTTCCTTTTCGCTCTCCAAGGAATAGAAGCCTTTGATACGGAGCATCTTGGAGTATGGGAAAGAGCAGTGTCCAGACTTCTCACCTGACAAATAAAAAATACACCATTGGAGGCAGCAATGGTTTGTGGGTTTTTTTCCCCAGTATTTACTTTGTTCTAGGTACTATACACAGTAGATAATATACACTGTTATATTCAGTTCTAATTTTAAAAATCTATCATATAGGCATTATACATATTCCTATAACTTTGTTAAAATGATGTAGGTAAGAGACATTAAGTAAACACTCAGTCACAACAATTATTAAAGATCATAAGTCATACTTTCAATATATCAGCAAAAATCTGAGAAAACATTCTATGCTCTAATGTCAACAAAAATGCAACAATCCTATAAATAAACTTGGAAAGAAACAAGCAGAACTTTCAAAAGGAAACCTATCAAACATTAACGTGGGTTGAATGACTGTATACTGTGATCTTGAATGGGAAGACCGTGCACAGTAAAGATGTCGATATCTCTTTCTCTAATTTGTTCTTTAAGTGTAGCTCACCCTAATCCATTTTTTTGTTCATTGTTGATGGAGGTTGAAGAAATTTTAAAATCAAACGTATGTTCAAGTGGCTTTGAAATGTGCAAACAATGATTGATTGGAAGCTGTTCACACTTCCTCACCTTAAAATGTACTGCAAACAAACAGCAAATGCTGGCAAGGATATGGGGAAAAAGGTACCCTAATCCACGGTTGGTGGGAGTGTAAACTGATACAGCCACTGTGGAAGACGGTAAGGAGATACCTCAGAAATCTGAGTATAGACCTACCATATGACCCAGCTATCCCACTCCTGGGAATTTAGCCAAGGGAAATGAAATAAGCATATGAAACAGTTATTTGTACCCCCATGTTTATTGCAGCTAAATTCACAATTGCTAAAAAATGGAATTAACCCAAATGTCTATTAACTGAAGACTGGATGAAGAAATTAAGGGATTATATATGCCATGGAATACTACACAGCACTTAAAAAATTCTGTCAGTTGCCACAAAATGGATGAAATTGGAAAACATCATACTTAGTGAAATAACCCAGTCCCAAAAGGACAAATAGCATATGTTCTCCCTGATCTGTGATAACTAATAGAGCACCTAAAAGGTAATCAATCTATAGAAGTGAAATTAACCCTTCAAGATGTAATGAGTTTGAACAGCCCTTGTCTCAACTGTGGAGAAAAAAAAATTTTTTCCATACAGTTTGTTGAACTCTTTGCTTAGCATAAAGTTAATTGTATGTGCATAAAGTTAATTGAAAATAGATTTTAGGGGCCAGCGCCATGGCTCACTTGGTTAATCCTCCGCCTGAGGTGCTGGCATCCCATATGAGTGCCGGGTTTTAGTCCCGGTTGCTCCTCTTCCAGTCCAGCTCTCTGTTGTGGCCTGGGAAGGCAGTGGAGGATGGCCCAAGTGCTTGGGCACCTGCACCCGCATGGGAGACCAGGAGGAAGCACCTGGCTCCTGGCTTTGGGCAGGCGCAGCACTGGGTGTAGCGGCCATTTGGAGAGTGAACCAATGGAAGGAAGACCTTTCTCTCTGTCTGTCTCTCTCACTGTCTATAACTCTGCCTGTCAAATAAATTTAAAAAAAAAAAAGAAAGAAAATAGATTTTAGAGAACTCTTGTGTTCCTTTGGAGCCGTCATGCTTCCTTGCTTTTCATGTTTCTTCTGTCCCTGTGTTGATATCTGCACATCTGGTGTAATTGTTTCTTCTTTGTGGAGTAGCATTTGTTGTAAATTTTTTATTTAAATGGGTATAGGGTGTTGTTTGGGCTTTGAATAGTTGTTTTGGCTTTGATTCCAGGTGAACCCTGAATGTAGCTTTGATGTGATTTCTTCAGCTATACTCGATGTCAGCAGAGTCTACAAGTGCCAGCTTTGGGCTGCAGCCTTGTGGAGGTAGTGATCGGAATTTTCAGTGCATGTAGATTTCCAAAGATGAGTGTCCCTGGTCCTCACAACCTGGGTTTCAATCACACTGGGGTTTGTGACGGCAGATGCCACATTCTTAGCACTATAGGATATAGAGGCCCAAACGCAGGTCCTTCCAGCCAAGGGTAGGTGATACTGTTTGTGGCACCAGCAGCCCTGGCACTGGGACGGGAGGAAGTGGACAAGCGTAGGTGACACTGGGGCTGGTAGCAGTGGAGGATCTGAAGGAGGCCTTAACCAAGTCCCTCAGGGCACACCGAGCTTGTTCTGGGGGTTGTAGAGCAGTGGCCATGGTCTCGGAGCAATGAAGGTAAAGTGGGCATGCGCCAGGCCCCCCGAGTGAGCATGGGTGACTTGGGGAAATATAACACCAATAATCACAGACCTAGAACTCCTGGACATGGTGGGGCCCTTACACTAAAGAGATTACACACAGGCGGCTGGGAGCGGGGAGCGGGGAGCAGTGGAATGCAGAAAGCGTCTTCCCTGGTGGCAATGTTAGCTTTCATTTCTCTTATGGAGAAGTTTTAATTTTCACATATGCACTAACTACCTGAATTGCTTCTGCTGGCCTGTGCCCATTTTTCTATTAAATAATCCATTTTCTTTCTTTTGTTTTAAAGTCCTTAAAATATATAATAGAATGTATTTTTCATATATGCTGAATTTACTCATTTTTCTAATTGTTTTCTTACTGTATTTTTTACATAGCCTGACAAAAGTGTTTTATATACTGCTAATTATTATCAGCGGGATTCAGAAAATCATAACCATCATATCAATATTTTTAAAGATTTATTTATTTATTTGAAAGGCAGGGTTACAGAGAGGCAGAGGCAGAGAGAGAGAGAGAGAGAGAGAGGGAGAGAGAGGCCTTCCATCCACTGGTTTACTCCCCAGGTGGCCGTAATGGTGGGAGCTGGGCTGATGCAAAGCCAGGAGCCAGGAGCTTCTGCTGGGTCTCCCACGTGGGTGCAGGGGCCCAAAACCTTGGGCCATCTCTACTGCTGTCCCAGGCCATAGAGAGAGCTGGATCAGAAGTGGAGCAGCCAGGACTCAAACCGGCACCCACACAGGATGCCGGCACTGCAGGCAGCGGCTTTACCCGCTATGCCACAGCGCCGGCCCCATCATGTCCATATTCTGCGTAACTTCACTCATGTTTCCTTGAGCCCTTTCATAGTTAACTCTTCACGTTCAAATCCTGGCCCATCTAAAACTCCCTGTGATGTAACTGGTGAGGTACAAATCCAGTATTTCCCTCAAGATTGCTAAAAACTAGTTCCAAAGTTATTCTCTGGAATGCATAGCATTTCTGTGGTGATATGGAATTCTGTTTTGTCATTCATTAACTTCTTCTAGGCATTGACTTTCTCTTTTCTTCAGTTGATATGTGTGCATATTCTCTCAACATTGCTATATATTATAATTATGCTGGTCTATTTTGGTGTCAATGTTAGTGACATTGAAACGTATCGGAGGTGAATCTCTTTCTCACGATGATTCATTATAATATTTTCTGGAAATTTCCAAATGCTGCTACATCAAGAAATGATATGTTCGGCCAGCACCGCGGCTCACTAGGCTAATCCTCTGCCTGTGGCGCTGGCACCCAGGGTTCTAGTCCCAGTCGGGGTGCCGGGTTTTGTCCCGGTTGCCCCTCTTCCAGGCCAGCTCTCTGCTGTGGCCCGGGAGTGCAGTGGAGGATGGCCCAAGTGCTTGGGCCCTGCACCCACATGGGAGACCAGGAGAAGCACCTGGCTCCTGGCTTTGGATTAGCTCAGTGCGCCGGCCGTGGCCATTGTGGGGTGAACCAACAGAAAAGGAAGACCTTTCTCTCTGTGTCTCTCTCTCACTGTCCACTCTGCCTGTCAAAAAAAAAAAAAAAGTGGTATGTTCAGTTTCGTTAGTCATTAGACTTGACTTGTGTAGCTGCCAGCATCCTCTTAATTGCTTACCATAAAAATTGTCATTATTTTCAAGAGAACCTTTAAGCTGGAAACTCCTCTCACTCTATTCAAAAAAAAAAGCAGAGTCATTGAGAGGACCTGAGGGCTCTTGGTTCTTTTTCTGTTTGTTTGTTGAAATTTATTGATGCTAAATCCACATGACACTAGCACACCAACCCAAAGTAGTATGATAATACTTTTCTTTTTATAAATGCAATGTGAAAGGTGTTTAATATATATTAAATATATATAATAAATACAGTGTTTTCTTTTCATACCAAAGAACCATTAAATCCTCATGTTTTATACCAGAAGGTCAAATTATTTTTCTCCTTTTAAAAAGTGATTGGTTCTGACTTAAAACTGTGAAGTCTGATCAGAGGCAGCTCAGTCTAGCCGATGCAGAATCAAATGCATTCAGAAAGCACTCTTCGCTGAGGTCATTTACAAACCCCCTGGAACCCAGCACCTTCTGAAGGCGAGGTTTCATGGCAGCAGGGAAGTAAACAATAATTTCCGCTCACTAATTTCTTGGTGCCGTCGGAAAAAACATGTTACACCACACACCTGTTTCTGTCTCTTCAAGTCTCTATTGCCCTCAGGTGGACTAGATCCTATAGGCAGTTGCTCATTTATGCCGCTTTTTTAACCCATTTTTTTAAGTTTTAAAAAACTTATTTGTAAATACTAGAGAATAAAAATGAATATCATTTTAACATTTCTATCCAGGATGAATCTCTGTATTCACACAATGGCATCTTAGGGCTGTATTGATTTTTTTTTTAACTTTTATTTAATGAATATAGATTTCCAAAGTACAGCTTGTGGATTACATTGGCTCCCCCCCCCCCCCCGCCAATGACTTCCCTCCCACCCGTAACCCTCCCCTTTCCCGCTCTCTCTCCCCTTCCATTCATATCAAGATTCATTTTCAATTTTCTTTATATACAGAAGATCAGTTTAGTATGCATTAAGTAAAGATTTCAACAGTTTGCACCCACATAGAAACACAAAGTGAAAAGTACTGAGTACTCGTTATAGCATTAAATCTCAATGTACAGCACATTAAGGACAGAGATCCTACATGAGGAGTAAGTGCACAGTGACTCCTGTTGTTGACTTTACAAATTGACACTCTTGTTTATGGCATCAGTAATCTCCCTATGCTCCAGTCACGAGTTTCCAAGGCTATGGAAGCCTTTTGAGTTCACCGACTCTTATCTTATTTAGACAAGGTCATAGTCAAAGTGGAAGTTCCTCCCTTCAGAGAAAGGTACCTCCTTCTTTGAAGACCTGTTCTTTCCACTGGGATCTCACTCACAGAGATCTTTCATTTAGGTTTTTTGTTTGTTTGTTTGTTTGTTTTACCAGAGTGTCTTGGCTTTCCATGCCTGAAATACTCTCATGGGTTTTTCAGCCAGATCCAAATGCCTTTAGGGCTGATTCTGAGGCCAGAGTGCTGTTTAGGATATCCGCCATTCTATGAGTCTGCTGTGTATTTTGCTTCCCATGTTGGATCGCTCTCCCCTTTTTTTATTCTATCGTTTAGTATTAGCAGGCACTAGACTTGTTTATGTGATCCCTTTGACTCTTAGTCCTTTCATTATGATCAATTGTGAACTGAAATTGATCACTTGGACTAGTGAGATGGCATTGGTACATGCCACCTTGATGGGAGTGAATTGGAATCCCCTGGTATGTTTCTAACGCTACCATTTGGGGCAAGTCAGCTTGAGCATGTCCCAAATTGTACATCTCTTCCCTCTCTTATTCCCACTCTTATGTTTAACAGGGATCACATTTCAGTTAAATTTCAACACTTAAGAATAACTGTGTATTAATTACAGAATTAAACCAGTCATATTAAGTAGAACAGACAAAAAAACTACTAAGAGGGATAACGTATTAAGTTGTTCATTAACAGTCAGGGCTATGCTGATCAAGTCACCGTTTCTCATAGTGTCCATTTCACTTCAACAGGTTTCCTTTTTGGTGTTCAGTCAGTTGTCACCGATCAGGGAGAACATATGGTATTTGTCCCTTTGGGACTGGCTTATTTCACTCAGCATGATGTGTTCCAGATTCCTCCATTTTGTTGCAAATGACTGGATTTCATTGTTTTTTACTGCGGTATAGTATTCTAAAGAGTACATATCCCATAATTTCTTTATCTAGTCTACCATTGATGGGCATTTAGGTTGGTTCCAGGTCTTAGCTATTGTGAATTGAGCTGCAATAAACATTAGGGTACAGACCGCTTTTTTGTTTGCCAATTTAAATTCCTTTGGGTAAATTCCAAGGAGTGGGATGGCTGGGTTGAATGGTAGGGTTATCTTCAGGTTTCTGAGGAATCTCCAGACTGACTTCCATAGTGGCTTGACCAGTTTGCATTCCCACCAACAGTGGGTTAGTGTCCCTTTTTCCCCACATCCTCACCAGCATCTGTTGTTGGTAGATTTCCGTATGTGAGCCATTCTGACCGGGGTGAGGTGAAACCTCATTGTGGTTTTGATTTGCATTTCCCTGATTGCTAGTGACCTTGAACATTTTTTCATGTGCCTGTTGGCCATTTGGATTTCCTCTTTTGAAAAATGTCTATTGAGGTCCTTGGCCCATTTCTTAAGTTCAACCCATTTTCAGCTTGTCCTACACATCTAAAATCTTCAGCTACTACACTAACTTTGAACACTCTGAGATCTCCATGACACCTGTGCCCCACGTTGCCAGCTGACCCTGGATGCCTTGACTTGTGGATGGCAGTCGTTTTCTTTTTTCATCCGCATTTTAAAATTAATTTTGAAGAAAACTAAATAAAAGCCAGACCTTTGCCACCTCTCCTGCCCCTTCTACTTGCATCTAAATGAATGCAATAAAACTTGTGCTGGTAGCATTCTCCTTCATTTTCCTCCCTACTCCTTCCAAACCCTTGTTTCCTCCAAATCCATATATATACCTTGGTCCTTTTGGTGGTTCATCTTTATCTCATTCAGATGAGACTGGACTTTCAACTTTTGAGCTGGTGCTAGAATAGTTAATACAAGGGGCTGATGGGGTGAAATGATTATATATTTCTCAGGGGGAACTGAGTACTGGGGAACAAGAACTTAATTCTATGATTTGGGTGTGTACTCTGGAAATCATATGTTGGAAACTTAATCCTCAAACCATATGCTGATGGTAATTGGAGGTGGGACCTTTGGAGGTATTTGGGGTCAGAAAAGGTCGTAAGTGTGGGCCCATGGATGGCATTAGTGGCTTTAGGAGAAGAGAAAGGGATGGAAGGAGTGCCTGCTCTGCCTTGTCACGTGATGCCTTCTGCCACGTTACGCGGCAGTGTGTAGACCTGCCAGACGATTGTACTTTTCAACCCCTGGAACTGTGAGTTAAATGATTCATTTACAGCAATGGAAACTGGCCTAAGACAAGTAGGTTTTGAAACTAAGGTAGGCCTCCAGAACAGTCTCTTCCCAGAGATGCTAAATTTTTTGTTTCCCCATTTATGATTGTTTGGTTGGGGAAGTGGTTAGATGGAACGCACATCTCCATTCCAGAACGGAATCACCAAGTCAATCACCTCTTAATTCTAAAGAAGGCAACGATGGCTGAAACTATAAAAGACTTGGATATTTCGTGAAATTGCCAGGAAACCTGGAAAATGAAGTTAGTAATAAAGGCAAAATAATAATAATAATAATAATAATAATAATAATAATGGAGAGGGGCTGGTGCTGTGGCGCAGTGGGTTAATGCCCTGGTCTGAAGCGCTGGCATCCCATATGGGCGCCAGTTCGAGACCCAGCTGTTCCACTTCCCATCCAGCTCTCTGCTATGGCCTGGGAAAGCAGTGGAAGATGGCCCAAGTCCTTGGGCCCCTGCACCCGCACGGGAGACCCAGAAGAAGCTCTTGGCTCCTGGCTTGGGATCAGCACAGCTACGGCCGTTGAGGCCAATTGGGGAGTGAACCATCGGATGGAAAACCTCTCTCTCTCTCTCTCTCTCTCTCTCTCTCCTTCTCTCTCTCTGTATGTGTGTGTGTGTGTAACTCTGACTTTCAAATAAATAAATAAATCTTTAAAAAAATGGAGAAATCTATAAATACAGAACCATCAAGATCCATCAAATGTTGGCCTTTGGGGAGCTCATCTATACTACTCCTGAGCCCATGAGTGCTAGGTGGACCTCAGTCTACATGTCAACCCAGACACTTTACAGTGTAGGGCCCATCATTCCCGTTTCTCTTCTGAGAAGACAAATGCAGCCACCATTGGTGTACATGTGTTGTAAATACATGCTGACTTAGTGTCACCGGCTCCCCAGTGCAGTCCAGAGCTTGTCCCCAGGGTGCAGTCATGTGAGCATACTGAATCTTCCCACCCCAGTTATAAAACATCACTGGAGCTCTGACTTCCAGAATTCACTTGGTGGGTCATTCCCCGAAAATAGGGATGACATTCTTACACATGGAAGCTAAAAAGTGACTATTTTGTACAACACCCACCCTCATCACATCTTGGGTGCCAGAGTGAGCAATACTCTGTTTCCTCCTACAGACTGTGTTCTAGTCCCATCTGTGCTACTGATTTCTTTAGGACCTTGGACAATCTCAGTCTACTTCTGAGGCTAAGATTTCCTTCTGGAATAAACAAACATAAAAACAAAGAGCAAAAGATAAAGAACTGGCTTGAAGTTAATAAAGCCCTCTGAGCGTTCCTGTCTATGTTATTTCTTGATTCTACAAACTCTAAAGCCTCATTCAGCAACCCAGCATTCTTTGTTAAAGAGAGATGAAGCAGAGAAAGAAAGATAAAGCATCTGGGACTGCAAAAGCTTTGGTTGAAATCACACAGAAAGGGCAGCTGAAGTCTTCAGTGTGACTTTTAAGTAAAGAAGCTGGCATCAGCTTTCCCCAAAGGCCTAGATTCCTACAGTGTCATGGAGGTTTTGGTGAGACAAGGAGTTGATGATATCAACTCCCCTGGCTCTGGGTACACCCCACAGGTAGAGCAGTTAGCGTCACTGATAACTGTAGGCACGCACGAGCCACTTTCCAGGACATGGCAGACTCTCTTCCAGTCATGTGTGTCCGTCCCTTGGATTGGGAAGTGTCCAGGGGCATGGACACACTTCAGGTTCTTGCCAACTTGTAACCACTGTCTTGAGCCACAACCTTACATTGGATTTGTAGTTAAAAGCCCAATTTGCACAATCTAGAACACTGCCCTCATCGCACAAATGGGAAAACTGGGAATGAGGAGTAGAGCCGGGATTGGGAATACTCTGTCCTGACCTCATCTTTCCACAAGATATAGACCGTGACAGGAAGAGCCAGAGAACTTAAAGGAAAACTATCGGTTTGGCCTGACCCTGGACGAAAAGTTAGGATTAGTCCAGGAATTCCAGAGCAAAAAGAATAATCCAAGCCAACACATGGAATTCAAGTGAATGCATTGATGGCAGAATTATTTGTTATTGCAGAGTATTGGAAATACCTGAAGTACCCATGCAGAGGAGTGGCTGAATAGATGATGTTAACATCTATACAGCGAAGACCTAGGTAACTGCTTGAAGGAATGAGGATGCTGTCTATACACGGACAGGGGAGATTTCCAGATATGTTGTGAAGTGTCCTGTAACAAACAATAAGAAATAAGAAAATATCCACTTATTTGCTCATTTCAGTAAAAAGAAGCGAAAGGAAAAATCCAGAGTCCATGGGAGTGGTTTCCTTTAGGGTGTTAACGGGAGTTGGCAAGAAAAGAGGAAATTAGGAATGAACGCATGATAATTCCAGCATAGACTGGATGTCTGGACCCACGTCAATGTTTCATGTACTCAAGTAAATGAGGAAATTTTATATTTGAGCTCAGACTTGGTTTGTTTATTGATTTGAAAAGCCAAAAACAATAAAACAACCCAACATACATTGCTTTTTCATGCTTCATCCAGGTTTGTTTTTGCAAATCTCAAGCCCCTTTGTTTAACCTGTGTCTTTTGGATACTGGATCAGAAAAGAGATTCGTTCTTCAAGCCATAAATAATCAATCGTATCAGATGCTTCTTCTACTTGTAAGCTCAGGATGGAGCAGTTCTTGGTATTTTCTCAAGGGATGTTTGGGGAGGAGTACAGAGTTAAGCAGGCACAGTAAGCTACTTAGGTTAGGACATTTCAGCATAATCTGGTGGGGTCTCTTGCCAGAGGGAAGTAATCACTGCCCTTGGGGCAAGAGATAAACTTGGGAGGAGCCCAGATTGTAATTCACATGTCTTGTGTTTGATGACTTAGAACATTTTATCTGTGTTCTTTACATATAAAAAACAATGTTTTTCCTTTTCTTTATCCATAAAGTATTCTGTACAGGCAGATCAGAACTTTAAGATAGAATGACTGAAAATAGGCTTTCTTTTTTTTTCTAACTTTTATTTAATGAATATAAATTTCCAAAGTACAGCTTATGGATTACAATGGCTTCCCCCCATACCGTCCCTCCCACCCACAACCCTCCCCTTTCCCACTCCCTCTCCCCTTCCATTCACATCAAGATTCATTTTTGATTCTCTGTATATACAGAAGATCAGTTTAGCATACATTAAGTAAAGATTTCAACTGTTTGCTCCCACACAGAAACATAAAGTGAAAAATACTGTTTGAGTACTAGTTATAGCATTAAATCTCAATGTACAGCACCTAAAGACAAAGATACTACATGAGGAGTAAGTGCACAGTGACTCCTGTTGTTGACTTAACAAATTGACACTCTTGTTTATGGCATCAGTAATCACCCTAGGCTCTTGTCATGAGCTGCCAAGGCTATGGAAGCCCCCTGAATTCACCGACTCTGATCATATTTAGACAAGGCCATGGTCAAAGTGGAAGTTCTCTCCTCCCTTCAGAGAAAGGTACCTCCTTCTTTGATGACCCTTTCTTTCCACTGGGATCTCACTCGCGAAGATCTTTCATTTAGGTTTTTTTTTTTTCCCCCAGAGTGTCTTGGCTTTCCATGCCTGAAATACTCTCATGGGCTTTTCAGCTGGATCCGCATGCCTTAAGGGCTGGTTCTGAGGCCAGAGTGCTGTTTAGGACATCTGCCATTCTATGGGTCTGCTGTGTATCTCACTTCCCATGTTGGATCGTTCTCTCCCTTTTTTATTCTATCAGCTAGTATTTGCAGACACTATTCTTGTTTATATGATCCCTTTGGTTCTTAGTCCTATCATTATGATCAATTGTGAGCAGAAATTGATCACTGGGTCTAGTGAGATGGCATTGGTACATGCCACCTTGATGGGATTAAATAGGCTTTCAAACCATCCTTCCTCCAGAATTTCCCTACGTGAGGGCATTTCGGAATGCATTCAGGGTCAGCGTTGGGGTGCCCATCCCCGTCGTCCTGAGTCCAGTAAAGGAATGTTCTTGGGAACTTTGAGGATGCTTTCACAGTGCAGAAAACTGCACTTCCCTACACAGGTGGAAACAGTCTCCTTCCAGCCTCTGTTTAGGTATTATAAATTCATCAGTGGTGGCAAATGTCCCTCACAGCTTGGAGTGAGTTGTAGCTGTACTCTACTTACAGAGGACATTGTTGTAACTAAAAAGCGTGTTGTGTTGTTTGAGTAGATTTCAGGAAATGAACCCAGCACAGAGGTGAACACTCTCACTTCTTTTTCCAACAGTCCATCCTAGCACCATTAAAACATGACAAATTCTTCTACTTTTCACATCTTTGCAGCTCACCTCACCTTCCAGGTACAGCCCCAACTTTTACTCTACTATATGTTCAGACTTTTCTTTAGAAATTTTTATTTACTTATGTATATGAAAGGCAGAGTTACGGGGGGTGGGGGGAGATCTTCCATCCACTGTGTCACTCCCCTAATGACCATAAGGCTGGGGCTGGGCCAGACCAAAGCTAGGAGCCTGGAACTCCATCTGGGTCTCCCAACGGGTGCCTGGGGACCAAGTACTAGGACCATCTTCTGCTGCCTCCCAGGCACATGAGCCAGGAGCTAGAGTGAAATTGGAGCAGCTGAACTTGAACTGGCTCTCACAGGGGTGCCAGCATTGCAGGTGGTGGTGCAATCCCCTGTGGCACAACACAGCCCCACATTCAGACTTCTTGAAAACATTGCTGCTGGGTTTTTCCATTCTCCAGCTGACAACACATCATAGCTATATAAATCTTCTCTCTTCTTATTTACTAAAAGCAACTAAGGTTCAGTGAGTTTTAGGCATATGTTAATCTTTATTGTTGAACTTCACAAACGTGGGTGAGGTAGGGCGTCAGGAAGGGATAAGGAGTTAAGGACTGCCAACACTGACGTCGTGTGTGATGGAAGAAGGACATAAGTCAGCCGGTGTAGGTTCTTGTTACCCTGCCTTCTTTCTTTCTTCCTTTCTTTTAAGATTTTTATTTATTTATTTGAGAGATAGAGTTACAGACAGTGAGAGGGAGAGACATAGAGAAAGGTCTTCCATCTGCTGGTTCACTCCCCAAATGGCCTCAATGGCCGGTGCTGCGCTGATCCAAAGCCAGGAGCCAGGAGCTTCTTCTGGTCTCCCACGTGGGTGCAGTGGCCCAAGGACTTGAGCCATCTTTTACTGCTTTCCCAGGCCATAAAGAGAGCTAGATCGGAAGAGGAGCAGCTAGGACTAGAACTGATGCCCATATGGGATGCCGGCGCTGCAGGTAGAGGATAACCTAGTGAGCCACGGGGCGCCGGCCCCACTGCTGCCTTCTTTCAAGAGGCCAATTCAGTCTCGTACCCTGTTGTTCCCCACCCTACCTGCTGCATTTTTCCCCAAATTTGGAAGCCAGGAGAAACAGCCTTGAAAAACCTGTATGGAGAAGCTCCATTCCACCTACTGCCCCCTACCCCGACCTGTAGCCCACCTAAGATGTAAAAAGTCCCAGACTGCTGGGGCCTGGGGCCTGGGCCTCTGCCATGTGTTCAGTCTGTGTGCCAGCTGGAAGTTGTTCACCCACCTCTGCAGATTTATTTTCTTTGAATAAATTCAGTCTGGCTGTGAGTTCATACCCTGTCTCCTCTCTGTTCTGTGTCCTTTTTCTTACAAGGTGCACCACCCAGATTCCATCATTTTCCATGCCTATTCAACATGGCTGAAGACCCAGGACACCCACTGTTCATCACGCAGCTAAAATTCACTTTCCATCACGTTCCAGATGGCAGGACAGCTTCCCAGAGACCACCACAGGCCCTGCAGCCCCACCTGTCTCTCTTGGATCTTCAATCAGGCCCTGCTCTGACACCACACCTTTCCTATAAAAGGATGCCCAGCCTGGGTGGGGGCAATTCTCCCTCTTGTGGTTGCCCGCACTCACGTCTGGGTGTGCACCATCCCTTTGACTTTCAATAAATCCTGTTTTTCTGCTCTATCTATGCCTTCCAGGAAGGGAGGAAGACAAGAGCCTGGACAAAGTCTACCTGGGGGTCTCTCTGAGCCCAGGCAGGCTCTTGACTCTCAGAACATAAGTTGAGGCTCTCCGTCCCCACAACAACCGCTTTCGACATTGGTGTTTCTCTTACCTTCTGAAACTTTCTTTGCCTTCCATTAAGTTACATTTTGTTTGGTGTCTTCCTGTCTCTGATTGCTCCTTCTCAGGGTAAAATAGAATATATCTCAAATTCTTTTTAAAAGAAGAAGTACGCGAGTACAGGCGCATCAGTGATGGAGTGTCATAGGAGCACCGCACTTAGGCCGTGAGGGCTTGCTCAGCCACTGATTCATTGTTGTGACCTGAGTGAGAGTCCTCCCCTCGCTGGACTGAGACTTGGCGTGATAACCTTTACGTGTTGATAAAGAGTTGCTGAGGCTGTGGAGATAAGAAATTGCTTCTAACATTTTGTCCCTGAACAGATTCCCTAGGGACGTGGACAGCACCCCTGCTGTGCAAAGGGGGAGCAGTTGGTGCTTCCTGATAAGCTGGGAAAGGGCAGAAGCTGGCAGACCTCGGCAAGAAGATTATATAAAAGAAACCGCAAGTCAGCTCTCAGCCAGGGACCCGTCTGTGTAAATGAAGTCCACTGCTGTCATCGTCCTTTCTCTGCTCCTCATTCTTGAGGAGAAGCCAACAGCTGTGACAGGACAGAGTGGTGAGTAGATGGCGTGGGCCTGGGAGAGTGGTCCGGCAAGGTAGTCCGGGCGGGGCAGAGATCTCTTTAGACAGGGATTCTACTCTGATGAAAATTGTGTCTTCTCCCTCCAAGTCCCAGCCCTGCTGGTGACATCAGTGATCTACTGAGGACAATGTGGGGGGTGTGAGCTAGGAGGGGAATATTAGAAATTGTGGAGCCCAAATATCCTTTAATAGATTCTAGGCAAATGGCAAGGTGACCTTCCAGATAGGTTATGCCAGTTATTACATAGACAACAAAGCCAATGCTGTTTATCAACAAAAGAAAGAGGGGAAAAAAGGCAGACAACAAGCTGGATTCCAAGAGTTTTTGTATCTGTTCTAAACAGATTATCTTGTATAGAATCAACAGAATTGGCTTGCACAATGTGAAATTAACAATTCCTACCAATCTCCAGGTAGAAAATAAGAACGCTCAATCATGAACAGCAAGGCAGACAACAGTCGATCAGAAAATATTTGTTTATATCCTAATTGTATAGCATTTAGATTACAATGATGACAATTGCACACAAAGTCCTGATCAATATCAAGGGTATGGTTCACATGTGAACAGAATACCAGGCCAATGTCTAAGTAGACAATGAGCCCTATCCTATGGCAGGAAGCAAGGTCCCCACAACGTGATTCCAAGGCAATTTCTCTGTCCTGCCTGAAAAACCAGTGAATGACAAGGGTCATTAACAGACATAAAATTCTAATCTTGATCCACAGCAGATCTCAAAGGGAAATACAATGCCTGGTGAATATCCGGGTAAAAATCCCTATTCGGGGCCAGCGCCGTGACTCAATAGGCTAATCCTCCACCTAGCGGCGCCAGCACACTGGGTTCTAGTCCCGGTCGGGGCGCCGGATTCTGTCCCGGTTGCCCCTCTTCCAGGCCAGCTCTCTGCTGTGGCCTGGGAGTGCAGTGGAGGATGGCCCAAGTGCTTGGGTCCTGCACCCCATGGGAGACCAGGAGAAGCACCTGGCTCCTGCCTTCGGATCAGCGCCGTGTGCCGGCCACAGTGCGCCAGCCGTGGTGGCCATTGGAGGGTGAACCAACGGTAAAGGAAGACCTTTCTCTCTGTCTCTCTCTCTCACTGTCCACTCTGCCTGTCCAAAAAAAAAAAAAAAAAATCCCTATTCTATGGTAGAATCAAGTTTGACCACAAGATGGATCCCAAAGTAGTTTTCCTTATCCAAACTGCACAGCTAGTGTAGGACAGGGATCAAAAAGAGACAAAAAACCCTAATCAAAATAAAAGGTATGGCCAAAATATCAGTGGAATGTCAAATCGAGAATACACTCAATTATGGACAAAAGGACAAATGGGAAGATGGATCCCAAGGCGTTTATCCTGACTAACCCAAGCAGGTACTATGCAGGGGCTTCAGAAGACCATGGAATAATGGAATTAGAAAAGAAATTGATATTGGGAAAAAATTTTGAAGTCCATGCAAGGTTTTCATAATGTACATAATCCACAAATGATTTGAAGACCTGGTCTGTTAAAAGGATCAAAGGGAAATATGGCAGTATTATCAAAATTGCATTATGACATATAGAAATTCCATTTTTACATTTATTTTTTTTTTACAGGCAGAGTGGACAGTGAGAGAGAGAGACAGAGAGAAAGGTCTTCCTTTACTGTTGGTTCACCCTCCAGTGGCCACTGCGGCCGGCGCACCGCGCTGATCCAAAGACAGGAGCTAGGTGCTTCTCCTGGTCTCCCATGCGGGTGCAGGGCCCAAGCACTTGGGCCATCCTCCACTGCACTCCCGGGCCACAGCAGAGAGCTGGCCTGGAAGAGGGGCAACCGGGACAGAATCCGGCGCCCCAACTGGGACTAGAACCTGGTGTGCCGGCACCGCAAGGCAGAGGATTAGCCTAGTGAGCCGTGGTGCCGGCCATGTTTAATTTTTTAAAAAAAGATTGATTTATTTACTTGAAAGATAGACAGAGAGAGGGAGAGACAGAGAGAAAGGTCTTCCATCCACTGGTTCACTCTCTAAATGGCTGCAACAGCTGGAGCTGGGCCAATCTGAAGCCAGGAGCCTGGAACTTCCTCTGGGTCTCCCACATGGGTGCAGAGTGAACCAGTAGATGGAAGACCTTTCTCTCTGTCTCTCCCACTCTGTCTGTAGCTCTACCTCTCAGATAAACAAAATAAATAAAATCACAAGGATATGCCCCTAGATAAACAATTCCAACTATTGGGAAGGCTGTGGAGCAAGAGGAATGTTCATATATTTCCATTGCTAGTGGCATTTGGGACAAATACATTAAAAAGCTGTTTGTAGTGTTTATGGCAGCTGAGTGTATCTACAGCCTGTGACCTGTACTCCTTGACATGGCAATTTTATTCTTAGCGACATACCCCAAAGACATGCATATTCATGTTCTCTAAAAGGTAAGAGCAAGAATGTTCGTGAGATTTGTAATAGCCAAAACCTAGAAACACCCAGGGAATATCAACAGCAGAATGAACACATACATTGTTGGAATTTTTTTTTATTTTTTTTGACAGGTAGAGTTAGTGAGAGAGAGAGAGAGACAGAAAGAAAGGTCTTCCTTCCGTTGGTTCACCCCCCAAATGGCCGTCATGGCCAGTGCTGCACCGATCTGAAGCCAGGAGCCAGGTGCTTCCTCCCGGTCTCCCATGTGGGTGCAGGGCGCAAGCACTTGGGCCATCCTCCACTGCCCTCCCGGGCCACAGCAGAGAGCTGGACTGGAAGAGGAGCAACCGGGACTGGTATCCGGTGCCCCAACCGGGACTAGAACCCGGGGTGCTGGCGCCCCAGGCAGAGGATTAGCTAAGTGAGCCACAGCACCAGCCTGGAATTTTAATACAATAAAATACCAGCAGAAAAAATGTATGAGTCATATGTAGACTTCAAAATAAATGAAATTCAAAACATAATGTTGAACTAAATAAGCAAAATGAATGAACAAGGTGTTTTAGGTTTAATTTATATAGATTTAAAAACTAAAATTTTATAGATAATTCAGAATACTGAGATATGTTATAACTTTAAGGAAAAGAAGATGAATTAGCAATAAATCCAGGAAAGTCATTACCTCTTAGCAGGAAGGAGGTAGGGAGGGCAAATAAACAGCAGGAGCATTTGGAAAAAATGCAGTAAATATACTCCTCCTTATCTGGATGCTCCTATTAATGCTATTTTTCAAGAGTATAGGTGTGCTCTGTACATGTTTTTGTTGTGTACTTTTTGGTGCAATGAGATTTTTAAGGTACCCAACAGATTTCAACATTTTGACATTTGTTTATTCAAGTTTCAGTTTTGACGGGCATTGTGCTTCGAGGCTAAAGACAGGGATTTAACCAACTAGTCTACTATCTGATGAGTAGTCTGCTTTCTTCTCTGCCTCACTCTCTCCCACCCCAACATACACACACACCCCAATACACACACCAACACACACACAGACACACACACACCAATGCATGCACATACCACAATACACACACCAACACCAACACACAGACACACATCAACACACACACACAGACACACACACACACACCAATGCATGCACATACCACAATACACACACCAACACCAACACACATACACACATCAACACACACATCAACACACACACACATACACACACCACTGTACCTCGGTGACTTCCAGACTTCAGGTTCTATCCAGACAACACACTACTTACTCGGAACCTTTGGTAGTAGTGATTGAATACCAAGTCAAACTAGCTTAGGCAGGAGGCCAGGAAAAGAGTGGGGAGAGTTGCTCCCATGGTAAAGGAATAAAGCATTGGCTGCTGTCTTCACACACTCCTTTTACAGTCTTTTCTCTGCTTCTCTCAGTGTATTAGGTTCATTTTTCTTAGCATTTGGAGAGTGAACCAGCAGGTGGAATCTCTCTCTCTTTCTCTCTCTCTCTCCTTTTAAATAGATGAAAATAAATAAATAATTTTTAAAAAGGATAAAGGCATACTATACATATACACTAAGGATACCCACCCCACAGAAGATCTATGTTTTCTTCCATTCAAATGTCTGGGTGCTTTCTCCCAATCCACTGTGATACCAAGGGCATCCTCTCATTCTATATCTAGAATTTCATCTTCTAATGAGTTTCTTGGTGTGTCTCAATGACACCTGTGAAATGACAGGGTTTAATGATTTCACTAGACTTCGAAGGTAAGAATGCCTTACAGATTTTCCCCAGGGCCAGGGAAGAGTGATGACAAAGCCCAGTTTGATGCTGGGAAGGATAAAATGATAGTGTAGGTCTGGGTGGAAGTGGAGGAGCAAGGCATTACGGGGAGCTCCCTGGTTTTGAAATCAAGACTGGATCTGCCATTGACTGGTCAGTGACCTCAGGGGATTCCCTCTTCTTGCCTGTGCCCCATAGTATTTAAAATCAATAAAGAATTTGGTTGTGACAGTGCCTACAGGCTGCTGACACTGCTTGTCTGTGAGAAAGTGGGACAGCTCTTGGGATTATCAGAGGTGATGGGATAGCAATGTCATCTTTACCTGTGAATGGTCTTCATGGAAAGCCCCTGTGTGCCTCCAGGATGAGATGTCTATTTGCTGATAGCGATAAGGACTGTTTGCAGAAGTGTTGTTATGTGATCTTGGCACCAGGTGTCGGTACTTTTGACTCAGGACTCTGGGCCTTGGATCTGGACCCTGCTCCCTGGCTGTAGGTTCCACAAAGGCATCTGAGTGATCAGTCTTACAGGAGGGGGTTCAGAAACAGCAGGAGGGTGGCTAAGACTATGTTTAGGACATCTTCGTCCCATACCAGAGTGCCTGGGTTCGAGTCCCACATCTGTTCCTGGTTCCAGCTTTCTGCCAATGCATACCCTGCATATGCCTGGGATATATACCCTGGGATATAACAGAGATGACTCAAGTAGTTGGGTCCCCACTATCCATGTGGGAGACCAGGATTGAGTTCTTAGAGTTCTCAGCTCCTGGCTCATTTCTCAGCCCTGGTCCAGCCCCAGCAATTTGCAGGCTTTCGAAGAGCTGCTGATAGGAGATCTCCCCCACCTCCTCTCAGTAAATGACCAATAGAAGTTCAGATGGTGTTGTTTACAAATCCCCCCATTTCCTATACAGAGAAAAAGAAAACACATCTACAGAAGGGATAAGCTGTCAAAGAAATTCCCAGAACCAAGATGGAGCACACATTTCCTGGCAGGTGCTTCAGGTCTCTTTCTTCTTGCATTAAGAGTCCCCATCAGCCAGCACCATGGCTCACTAGGCTAATCCTCCACCTGCAGTGCTGGCACTCTGGGTTCTAGTCCAGGATGGGGCACCGGTTCTGTCCAGGTTGCTCCTCTTCCATCCAGCTCTCTGCCGTGGCCCTGAAAGGCAGTGGAGGATGGCCTAGGTCCTTGGGCCCTGCACCCGCATGGGAGACCAGGAGGAAGCACCTGGCTCCTGGCTTCGGATCAGCGCAGCACGCCAGCCACAGTGGCCATTTTGGGGGTTAACCAACGGAAGGAAGACCTTTCTCTCTCTCTCTCTCTCTCTCTCTCTCTCTCTCTCTCTCTCTGTCTCTCTCTGTCTCTCTCACTCTCTAACTCTGCCTGTCAAAAAAAAAAAAGAGTCCCCAGCAATAAAAACATGTTGTTCTCATTTCTGGGGCTCCCCTAAGTCTAGCATTTGCTCCTAAGATATCTAGAATGGAGGGAGGAGGAAGAGACAGACTTTGAGGTAACTCTGGTTCTACAGAACCTTTCCCAAAAGAGAAGGAACAGACTTACTCAGCTGTAAAATTAAAAAAAAAAAACTTTATTTTGCAACAAAATGGATACAACTGGAAACCATTAGACTTAGTGAAATAAGCCAGTCCCAAAAAGGACAGATACCATGTGTGTTCCCTGATCTAGGGGAACAAATAGAGTACCTAAAAGGGAATGTATTGGAGTGAAATGAACATTTTGAGATTCAATGATTGCTTTGCAGTCCTTGTCTCTACTGTTGAGGAACAGTGGTTTTTTTTTCTTTATACTATTTGTTAACTGTTTACTTTAGTGTAGGGTTAACTTATGAGAATAAGGTAAACTGAAAATAGATCTTTGTAAAAATTAAGCATTGGAATAGGAGAGAGAGGAGGGAGAAGGATTGGAGTGTGGGCAGGAGGGAGAGTAGGGTAGGAGGTATCACTGTGTTCCTAAATCTGTATATATGAAATGAATGAAACTTGTATACCTTAAATAAAATTTTTAAAAAGGGGAGTGCAGATGCCCTGGCACATGCCCCCCACCTCACGTCTTGAGTTGAGGAATGCTTCCTTGAGCAGAGGCTGGACCACGGTGAAAGGTACAGTAGCTGAAGCAGGCAGATGGGTCTAAGCGGGGATACTTTTCATCTCTTAACAGGTCCTGTTCAAAGTCGAACCACTGGAGATCATGTTCTATTCAAAAAGAAAGATTCACGGAAACTCCTCTATGCAGACCAGGATGGGTTTTCATCCACGGATGTAGCTTTCAGCCAACTTAGATCCTGCCCTAAGACTCCCTTCCAGTGCTACGTGTGGGATCACATTCACCTCTGTGAAAATGACGCTGACTGCCCAGGGAACAAGCTGTGCTGTACAAGCCGTTGCGGGAATGTCTGCTTCACGTCCCCACCATCTAACAAAAATCAGCAAGAAAAGAAGACCCCTGAGAACACAGACGGCTGAAGAGTGGGGAATGACCTCAGAAGGTGGGAGGGCAACATGGGGAAGTGACGGAGACACCGAGGGCTCCCAGGAGCCATGCCCTGTGCTGAGAAGGGCAACACCGTCTCCTCACTGTCTCCAGTGCTAGGCTTGCTCTTCCTCACTGCAGCTGTCCTGTGCCCGGGCTGCCGGCTCCCATCAGTCCCGGGTCCCTGTAGCACTCCCCTCTCCATCCTGCGCATTCTTCCTCACAGTTAGGATGCCCAAGCCTGGGGCTGCTTCTCTCATCCACTTTCCAATAAAAAGTCTCCTTTCTGCTCATTTATTTCTGGCTCCTGTGATTTCTGGGTTCCACAGAACTCTGGGGAGATGGGTGTAGAAGTGGAATCCCTCTCACCACTGGGGAGCAGCCGGGGCCCTGTATCCTGAGTGTATAGGAGAGAAGGGGCAGGACCAAGAGCTCCACTTCCTGGAGCTTCCTGCTGGAAATCCAGTCATCAGCCCCAGTGCTGTAGTCTCTCTGTCACCAGCAGGTGGAAGTCTGGAAATCTTGTCTTTGGTTCAGGACCAGGAAAAGACACAAACAATTCACAACAAACTGAACAACATAACCCGCTGTGTAAATTTTTGGCAGGTCCCTTCCTTCCAATCCACTGTCAGTCCCGACTATTTTGGCCCCTCAGACCAGCCAAGCCTTGTGGCTAAGCCTACAGCTTCCTCCTTCCTTTCCTGTAGTTTCCCAAAGACCGACATACTTCTGAGAAGGCATAGAAATGACGATGCTGCGTGCACACTGGTAAATGCCTATTCGGGGGGAAATCTGCTGGCTCATGCCTGAGGTCCCTTCACTGATGCCTCATTCCTTTAGGTTAAGCAATAGCCTCTCCCAGACTTGTGCTTTAAGACGACATGAAGAGGCCCGGCAATGTGTTCTCAGTCTGTGCTCCTTTGGTGTGAAGGACCAGGGAGAGCAGTGTTCTCTGGAGAGACACGAGGTGGGGGCAGGACAGCCTGGGGCAGTGACAACAGGGCTGGGACTACCTTGGAAAAACTTGAAGGGCCTCATGGCTCTACTGTTGACCTACCTGCCCCATGGCCCTTGTACATGGAAGCTCCCAGGGAAGGCCAAAGCCTCAGGTGTAGGGGCAGTTTGGGTGGTGGGAAAATAGCAGGGGCAGGGGAGTCAGGGGATGAGTACCCCAGCTTGGCCTTCCCACACTGTTGACCCCAGGGAAGTTTTGTGCCTCCCTGAGCCTTCTATGTTGAAATGGAGAGGGCTGGGTGTAACTATTCTGGACAGCCAGTCTACCCTACCACCCTGGGATCTGGAAGCTCTTTCTTTCATGTTGGGCTCCTGCTGTGAGTGAACATGAGGACAGGGGCTTGGAGTGAAAGAACACAGACCACTGCACTCTTTCCCTCTTCAGCTAGGTGCCAGCATGGCATCCTACCACCACCTGGCCTCATTCTCCAGAGGGTAGGCTGGACTGTGTAGGACTATGGCACCAGGCTTCTTAGAGTGTAGGCAAGAACAAGAGAAGATCCTGCTGTGGGTTCTATACATAGTAGATTATGTTTACTGTTGCATTTATTTTACATAAAAGCCCTCTCAGATTGTCATTATACATGTCAATAATTATGCAAAGACCACAGGAAAGCTAGGTTAAGTCACCACTCCAAACTACACAATTAATAAGTGCTGACAAATCTATTTCTATTAAAATATTTATTTGTTTTCATATACCTAATAGAGAAAGAACACCTTGACCTAGATGTTGTTCAGATACATGGTAATAAGTTGGTATGAGTTTATTTTGCTGCAAAAAGTTGTGCAATCCATGCATCACTTTCCCATAATATCCATTTCAAATAAACTTTCTGAAGTCCACTCATATTTACCTCTTTAATTTACCTTTTAAGTATGTCACACCCCAAATGCACTTTTATTGGATAGCAGTAGAGGTAGAAAGAGCTTAAAAATCATATTTAAGTGGCTGCAACACCAGCATCCCATATCAGAGCACCAGTAAAATCCTGGCTGCTCTGCTTCCATCCAGCTCCCTGCTAATGTATCTGCAAAATCAACTGAAGATGGCCCAGATACTCAGGCCCCTGTACCCATGTGGGAGACCCAGGTGGAGTTCCAGGCTTCTGGCTTCACCCTGGCCCAGCCCTGACTGTGTGGGCATCTGGGGAGAGAAGCAATAGATAGAAGATTCATATATCTCATTCTCTCTCTCTCCCTCCCTCCTTCCCTCCCTCCCTCCCTTCCTCCCTCCCTCCCTCCCTCCCTCCTTTCCTCCATCTCTATCTCTCTTTCCTCTGTCTCTCACTCTTCCCTTCAGATAAATAAATCTTCAAAAATATTGTACTTACGTTCACGTGGAAGAACTAATTCATGTGAATGACCATGGATATTTAAACCTGAAGATTAACTGGAGGACGTTTGGAAGTCCTAAACTTCAAACTGTGCAAAGCAACAATAATTAATACACTGGTTTTGTTGGAAGAATAAACCATTAAGCAGAGAAGTCAATAGAAAAGAAAAGATAACCCAAGAAACAAGTCTCATTTTATCTAATTCAGTTTAAGGTAAATGGCAAGTTCAAAACAATGAATTAAACTTCAGTCATTCAAGACATAAGATTTCAGACTCTAGGTTCACTATTTACAAAAACAAAAGAACTACTCTCATTTGAATTGAAGTATTGATTAAGCTACCTGGAAGAAAATATTTAAGGTGGTTATTATAGTTTCTTTTCCTATAGGGAGTCCGATGTGAGCAATCTATGGTTAACATGGTGGCTCAGCAACCTCTTGGAGTCCTAGCCTGTTCCCATCTTGTTGCTCTTCCATTCCCTGGGATGTTAATTTTGCATCTCAAAGGATGCTGTCTACCTTTTTATGGCTGTAGGTGGCCAACTTCATATCTACGTTCCAGACTACAGGGTGGGGGAAAGGTGGGAATCACCTCAGCTTGAAGAAGACAAACGAAATTGTATTCTCCACCTGCCTCCCACTCACTCAATTTCTGATCCCCACTGGACACTGGAGAGGCTTTTTCTGAAGGCCACAGGCAGAAGAATAGGCAACAAAAAGAAAGAAAACATGGAGACAGAAGAAGTAAGACTCATTGAAGTGTCTAGACTCTATGTCTTTGATCTCTTCTCAACTGTAGCATTTTCCTCCTTCCTTCTGCTAGCTTTGGGTTCAGCTTGTTGTTCTCATCTCCAGTAAGTATAAAATTAGGTTGTTGGTTGGAGAGCTTCCCTATTTTTAAATGTAGGCATTTGCAGCTATAAATTCCCCCTTACCCCAAGAACTCTTTCACCAAATCCCATAGAGTTTTGGTAGTTGTGTTTTAGTTTTCATTAGTCAAAGGAAAGCACGTTGTACTTGCTTTTTCATCTTTGTTCCATTGGTGTATAAAACTTTTTAACAATTTTATACATATGTATGGACTACAGTGTAACATTTCAACATAAAAAGTGTGTACTGATCAAAGCAAGATAATCGGCCGGCACCGTGGCTCACTAGGCTAATCCTCCACCTTGCGATGCCGGCACACAGGGTTCTAGTCCCGGTCGGGGCGCCGGATTCTGTCCCGGTTGCCCCTCTTCCAGGCCAGCTCTCTGCTGTGGCCAGGGAAGGCACTGGAGGATGGCCCAAGTACTTGGGCCCTGCACCCCATGGGAGACCAGGAGAAGCACCTGGCTCCTGCCATCAGATCAGCGCGGTGCGCCGGCCGCAGCGTGCCAGCCACAGCGGCTATTGGAGGGTGAACCAACGGTAAAGGAAGACCTTTCTCTCTGTCTCTCTCTCTCACTGTCCACTCTGCCTGTCAAAAAAATAAATAAATAAATAAAGGCAAGATAATCAACATTTCTCCTTTTCCGGGCTCCTGGCTTCAGCCTGGCCCATCTCCAGTGGTTGCAGCCATTTGGGGGAATAAACCAGCAGAAGGAAGATTTCTCTCTCTCTCTCTCTCCCCTTAACTATGCTTTGCAAATAATCTTTATTTATAAATTTATTTATAAGTTTTATCTTTATTAATAAATTTATTTGAAAGGCAGAGTTACAGAGAGAGAAAGGGAAAGACAGAGAAATCTTCCATCTGCTGGTCCATTCCCCAAGTGGCCACAATGGCTGGGCTGGGCCAGGTTGAATCTGGGAGCAAGGAATTTCATCCAGGTCTCCCACATAGGTGGCAGGGGCCCAAGTGCTTGGGCCATCTTCCTGCTTTACCAGGTGAATTAGTAGAGTCCTTGATCAGAAGTGGAGCAGCCAGGACTCAAGTTGGCACCCATATGGGATGCTGGCTCTACAGGTGGCAGCTTTATCTGCTTTCCCAACCCCTCTTGGTACATCTTCTTCTGCCATGGCTGTGAAGGGGCAAGTGCAGCCACCCTGTCCTGAAATGTGGATGGACAAACTCAGGAATGAAAGTTTGCCCATACCAGGTAACTACAGACAGCAGCACTGAGGACAAGGAGATATGGGGATGGAGAGATGCAAAGAGTGTTAATGAGGACCAATTGTAGCCCTGACACCAACTGCAGGGTCTGGGGCTATTGTATATCCCACGGTTTCCTATATAGGCAGAGCACACCAGAGATCAGGAGTAGCTGAGCCCAAGTGCTGTGGCCCTGGGTACACTGTGGCTGACTGGGAGATGTGCAGCTCAGACTCCATTGGAGGAACACTTGCCTGCCCAGCTGTGGGTGGTGTAGTTCACTGACCCAGGCCAGCCAGTGCTCCTCCAGACACAACCTTGGTGTTTAGCTGAGATCACACAGACCAGAGGCTCCCAGGCAAGGGCACAGCAAGGCTGTGATACAAGGGCTTGTCCTTTCCTACCCAATGGAGGGCTCCTGCAGCAAAAAGTCCTTGCTCTAGAGCTCCTTGTGGAGCTGGCAGGGGTAGCCTCAGGTTGGTAGTCATGGCTCCCTCTGCCCTGCCCTGATTCTTCTCTTTCATTTTACATATAGGGCTTTGCAATGAAGCTGGCTGTTGTGACCTCATCTCACTTCTTACTTCCAGCACATTGCCAGAAATGAGAACGTGCAATCAGCATGATCAGAGCCAGAACCACCTCTCACCAGTTGTGTTGTGGTCGCTGCTGCTGCAGTCACTGTCACCCACGGCCCTGGAATCGGATGTTGCTGTGGATGACAAAACTACATAGTGCTGGGAAAGAACGTCCCTTCATCCTTGCTGCTTTGAGTCAGAGGAGCTCCAATGTGCCAGCTCACATGTCTTAAGATTGTTGACTTTACTTTGTAATCTATATTTTTCCCACAAAAACACTGTTGTCCTTTCCCTTTCCCCCTTTATACATCCTACAGGCAGATCGGGAATTTAGGTTGGAATGATTGAAAATGTGCCTTAACCCGTGCTGCTGCCAGAGGCACTGTCCGTGGTCCTGAATGTGCACAGAGTGACTGGTGGGATGCTCTCCTCTTCTGTAGTCTGCCTATGCCCCCGTCTTCATGGGCTGGTGTAAAGGGATGGCTTTGAACCATTCAGCATGTTCTCACAATTGTGTAAAACTGCATGTTTACACAACATGGAAATATTCTTTTGTCATAATCCCTCAATATATTTATCAGTTCATCAATGGTGGTAAATAGTCCTCCCAATCAGTTGGGAGTTGTAGACAGGAACCAGGAGCTTCTTCTGGACCTTCCACATGGGTGCAGGGACCTAGGGACCTGGGCCATCCCCCACTACCTCTCCCAGGTGCATCAAGCTGGGAGCTGGATTGGAAGTGGAGCAGCCAGGACTCAAACCTGCACCCACATGGAATGCCAACACTGCAGGCCATAGTTCAACCTATTGCTACAGATTCTTTTTTTTAAGACTTGTTTATTTATTTGAAACTTAGAGTTACAGAGAGGCAGAGGCAGAGAGAGAGAGGGGTCTTTCATCTGCTGGTTCACTCCCCAGATGGCCACAACGGCTGGAGCTATGCTGATCCAAAGTCAGGAGCTGTGCTGATCCGAAGTCAGGAGCCAGGAGCTTCTTCTAGGTCTCCCATGCAGATGCAGGGGCCCAAAGACTTGGGTCATCTTTTACTGGTTTCTCAGGCCATAACAGAGAGCTGGATCAGAAGTGGAGCACTTGGGACTCGAACTGGCAGCCATATGGAATGCCAACACTGCAGGTGGTGGCTTTACCTGCTACGCTACAGCATCAACCCCACCACAGATTCTTGATTCTTCATATTTCTGGAGGATTAGCCATGAGACAATTTGAATGCAGTTACCATAGAAAGCCACAGGATGGAGCTGTAAACACAGTGATTTGACCCACTGGGATCCACAGCCCATGATCACAGTATTTTCATTTCTAGGGATGAACCATAGGTAGACTATTTAAATGCTATTTGAGGAAAATTGATTCTCAAGGTTTGGACCACAGACCAGTAGCATCGACATTGCCTGGGAACTTCTTAGAAATGCAAATTGTAGGTCAGATTCTCAAACTTGCTGAAAGAGAAACTTTGAGAATAGGGCCCAACAATCTGTATTTTAACAAACCTCCAGATGATTCAGATGCACACATAAGTTTGAGAACCACTGACCTATTAACACATAGAAAAATTCTAAATCTGCTACAGAAGATGACAGTCCAGTGGCTATAGTGGCGATGCATGGCCTCTTTCCTGACACAGACCTGGAAATGCTTGGTTAAGATGTAACCTGGGGCCGGCGCCGCGGCTCACTAGGCTAATCCTCCGCCTAGCGGCGCCGGCACACCGGGTTCTAGTCCCGGTTGGGGCGCCGGATTCTGTCCCGGTTGCCCCTCTCCCAGGCCAGCTCTCTGCTGTGGCCAGGGAAGTGTAGTGGAGGATGGCCCAAGTGCTTGGGCCCTGCACCCCATGGGAAACCAGGAGAAGTTCCTGGCTCCTGCCATCGGATCAGCGCAGTGCGCCGGCCGCAGTGCACTGGCTGCGGTGGCCATTGGAGGGTGAACCAATGGCAAAAAAAGGAAGACCTTTCTCTCTGTCTCTCTCTCTCTCTCTGTCCACTTTGCCTGTCAAAAAAAAAAAAAAAAAAAAAAAAGATGTAACCTGGTCCCTCTGAAGGAGGGCCTTTTTTTCCCAAAACCTTTTATCTAAGGAATACAAAATTCACGCATTTCCTAAGTACAACTTTAGGAACATAGTGATTCTTTCCACCATACCCACACTCCCACACCTCTTCCTCCTCCCTCTTCTATTCCCATTCTTATTTTTTACTAAGATCTATTTTCAACCAACTTTGTACATATATGATTAACTCTATGCTAAGTAAAGAGCTCAACAAATAGTTTGAAAAAAAAAAAACTGTTCCTCAACAGTCAAGACAAGGGCTATTCAAAGTCATTGCATCTCAAAGTGCTCAAAGTGTCAATTTCACTTCTGTAGCATACCTTTTAGGTGCTATATTAGTTATCACAGATTAGGGAGAACATGTGGTATTTGTCCTTTTAGGACTGGCTTATTTCACTAAGTATGATTTTTTTGAATTTCATTCATTTTGTTGGAAACAACAAGATTTCATATTTTTTACTGCTATGTTGTATTCTGTGGTGTACATATCCCATAATTTCTTTATCCAGTCTTCAGTTGATGGACATTTGGGTTGATTCCATACCTTAGCTATTGTGAATTGACCTACAATAAACATGGGGGCACAGATAACTCTTTCATATGCCGATTTCACTTCCCTTGGGTAAATTCCCAGGAGTGGGATGGCTGGGTTATATGATAGGTCCATATTCAGATTTCTATACTGTGTTCCACAGTGGCTGTACCAGTTTACATTCCCACCAACAGTGGATTAGAGTACCTTTTCCCCCACATCCTCACCAGCTTTTTTTTTTTTTATTTGACAGATAAAGTTAGACAATGAGAGAGAGAGAGAGAGCAGAGAGAAAGGTCTTCCTTCCGTTGGTTTACCCCCCAAATGGCTGCTACGGCTGGCACTATGCCATTACGAAGCTAGGAGCCAGGTGCTTCCTCCTGGTCTCCCACATGGGTGCAGGTCCAAGCACTTGGGCCATCCTCCACTGCCTTCCCAGGCCACAGCAGAGAGCTGGATTGGAAGAGGAGCAGCCAGGACTAGAACCCGGCGCCCATATGGGATGCCGGTACCGCAGGTGGAAGATTAGCCAAGTGAGCTACGGCGCTGGCCCCCTCATCAGCTTTTGTTGTTTGTTGATTTCTGTATGAAAGCCATTCTAATAGGGGTGAGGTGAAACCTCATTGTGGTTTTGCTTTGCATTTCCCTGAAGGCTAGTTGATCCTGAGCATTTTTTTCATGTCTGTTGCCATTTGGATTTCCTCTTTTGAAAAGTGCTTGTTTAAGTCCTTTGCCCATTTCTTAACTGGGTTGTTTGTTTTGTTGTTGTTGAGTTTTTAAAATCTTTTTCTATATTCTGGTTATTAATCCTTTATAAGTTGCAGAATTTGCAAATAATTTCTCCTATTCTTTCAGTTGCCTCTTCACTTTCCTGAGTGTTTCTTCTGCAGTACAGAAACTTCTCAATTTGATGTAATCTCATTTGTCAATTTTGGCTTTGATTGCCTGTGTCTCTGGGGTCTTTTCCAAGAACTCTTTGCTTATACCAGTGTCTTGCAGGGTTTTCTCAATATTTTCTAATAATTTGATGGTATCAGTTCATATATTTAGGTCTTTAATCCATTTTGAGTGTGTAAGGATTTTGTGTAAGGTGTAAGGTTGGAGTCTTGCTTCATAATTCTGCTTGTGGAGATCCAGTTTTCTCGAATGAGAAGTTGAATGAGGAGGACCTTTTGACAGCACAAGTTTATCACGCCTTTACCTCTAAGCTTTTCTCACAGTGCCCTCTAGTCATTTACTAGAGTGTGCAATGAAGATAGGAAAGTGGTCCATACTTTTGAAGGTGTTCCCCAAAATGTAGTAACAGGAGTTTCAACCCCATTTATTATCTGCTGTAAGCTACTGTTGCTGTTGATTTCTTCTGAGAGGATTCATCACATTCAAGTATCACTAATGTTTGCCTTACTATATAACAGCTAAATTCTTACAACAGCTTCTGCCCTCAATCTTTTGTGATATTGTATTAAACAGCCTTTTTGAAAACTCCACTGTAATCCATGAGAGAATGAGAATAAAGGGGCAAATAATGTATTAGTTTTATTATGAAAATAGAATTGACCTTACAGACCCTCCAAAAAGGTCTCAAGTATCCGCAGAGTAGCCCAGACCACACTTCGAAAACTATTGCTCCAAAGTGTCCTTTAGAAAGGATACAATAGTGATTCTGCTAAGCTTTGAATGTAAAGGCTTCTTTGAACACAGAAGCTTCTCCATTTAAGGACTGAACAACCAGTAGCCCCATCATTGACTCTATTCCCATCATGCAGGACTCTCACCATGCAGGACTCTCACCAGAGACAAAGTACATGGTAAAGGCAGATAGGGCTCTGGTCACCAGCTCTTCTACTGTGGGTTTGGCCCCACCAGAATTGCCCAGCCCTCCCCAGCCATCATGATCTAGGCAGAAAGTCCAACCAGAGGCCAGTGATTCGGCTACTTTTCTGCCAAGACCTGAGGCCACCAAGAAGTCAGGTGCCATGTCGTTTATTGCATCCTCAACTCAGAATCAGAGATACTGTCTTCAGGGCAGACAAGGCTTGGCTTGTGGACATGAAGGCATTTGTTTTCTAAATTCAATCCTAGGTATTTCATTCACTTTGAAATGATCCAAAGAAGGACTTCGTGTACTGTCATTTCTGATTGTTATCACATAGGAATATTCTTGAGCTTTGTACATTATTGTTGTATTGACCAATATTATTAAACTTAAGTTTATCAATTTGCTGAGTTTCTTGAATTTTATATGCGGGTAATTATGCTGTCTGCTCATGACCTTCCTCTCTAAAGAACGCATATCTCCTCTTCATCCCATTGAGTGGCGTGAGGCTGACACAGCTCATACAGTGGCTAAGGAGTGATCCTTGGCTTGCTCTGTCTTTAACGGAGAGAGACTGAAGTGGCAGCATGTGGGCCATGTGCTAACATTAAAGACATTCCAGTCTAGTCTTAGTTATTATCATTAATGCCTGTTGCATTTTTCAGAAAGCTTTCTAGAATTAGGGGATTATAATTTTATCCTGTAAGCTATTAATGTAATAAATTGTCCTAATGTTGAATCATGCTTACATTCCTTACAAAAATCTACTTGCCACTTAAATTGCTGAGGGCCCTGAAGGTTTTTTCACCTTTGCCAAATACATGTGCCTGAGCCAATTCCTCCTCCCTCCCCAGTCCCAGGAGTTTTCTACATCTGCAAGATTGCTGGGGACAATATACCTTCCTTCTCCCTGGAGCTGCCTCAGCTGCTCCTGCTGTGGCCCGTGGCTCCACCCCAAGGGTCTTCACATTCTCCAAGTACTTAAGCCACCATCTCTACACCCCAAAGTCACTCCAACAGGTGTTCCACAAACACAGTGGCCAGGGGACACTGCACAGCTACTGCATGTATGCCCACAAACAGCCCCAAGGCCCTGCACTGCTCCATGCAACCAAGGCTGACCACTGTAGCTAAGCTACTGCACCCTGCCAGCCCTGGCTCCTGCAACTGTATGTACATAACAGCTGGCCCTGGCCTCTGACTCCTGCCCCTCCCACCACTGTGTTTACACCTATAGCCGTTCCTACAGCTGCATGTGCACGCACATGTCCATTCTGGCACACAGCTGCCTCCACACATGCAGACAACCTAACCCATGTCATGAGTCAAACAAAACCCACCGTGGCAATACACTTACTTTTTAAAAAAAAGATTTATTTATTTATTTATTTGAGAGAGTTACAGACAGAGGGAGAGACAGAGAGAGGTCTTCCATTCACTGGTTCACTCCCCAAATGGCCACAGTGGCCCAAGCTGGGCTGATCCGAAGCCAGGAGCCAGGAGCTTCTTCCAGGTCTCCCACACAGGTGCAGGGGCCCAAGCACTTGGGCCATCTTCCACTGCTTTCCCAGGCCATTAGCAGGGAACTGGATTAGAAGTGGACCAGCCAGGACTGAAACCAGTGCCCATATGGGATGCCGATGCCACAGGCAGAGGCTTAACCTACTGTGCCACAGCACCAGTTCCTGGCAATACACTTATTTTAAGACAGAAGAAGTGATGTCTTGGGAGAGTGAAGAAATGAGAAAGACACTGCAGGGGCAAACCTGCAGTGGCCCAGTCACACCGTGTCCATGGCACACATGGTGCATCCTCCAGTGCTCCACACATTCCGGAAAAGCGGCTGTTCTCATCGCTTCACAGATAGAAACGCTGAGACTTCAGAGGCAAGGCCACTTGTCCAAAATCCCAGAGGCAGTCCTTTGTGATTCGTGATATAAACCCAAGTCTGCCCAGCCCCAAAGCCCCCTCCTTCCACTCCATGTCTGGAGCAATGAGCCCCCCGTCCTGTCTTCCATCATCACCTCCCACCTGCTCACCCTCAATGAATCACAGAAGCAAGGAGGACACAGAGAAATGTGCTCACTGATTTATTCACAGGTTGATTAGTATTAGCTTTGCAAGGATGTGTGGTGACGGAACCAAGTCCTCACCACAGAAGGCCCCAGAATCCAAGTCATAATGGAGGTTGCCCGCGCATACGGAGAGGGAAGCCAGAGGGTCTTCCACGTGGCTGGATCAAGCTGGGGAAAAATCAGAAAAGATCTTCAGTAAGAAAGCAGCCAAATCATCTCAAAGAACCCTCATGAGAGAGATTAAAAAAAAAAAAGAGAGAGAGGAAGGTGGAATGGTTGCCAGAGTCTTGGTATCAGGAGAGGGAGTTCAACTCCTGTGTCCACTGTGCAACTCCAGACTTAGAGCGTGGAATGAGATTATCTTGAAACTCCACTGACCCTCTGGGCTGTGACTCGGCAACATCATGGAAACAGCCTGCGTAAGCAATATTTCGTGCACAAAGTACTTTGCAAAGCACTTTGAATTTCATTATGTCCATTTTACGGATGAAGAAACTGAAGCCCAGAAAACCACTTGCCTGGGCCCCTCACCCAGAGAAGCTGGAATAGAATCAAAGCCACAAGTGAGCCTATGAAAATCCTTGCCCCGAGACCCGGAGAGCAGGGCTCTTGAAGGCCCAGGAAGCTGGACATAGGCCTTGCTCGAGGTGGGGCTCCGCCACACCAGCGAGTCGAATCCGTCCCAGCCCCTGCTTACCTTACACGGGGAGAAAGCAGGCTTTCCCACAGCTGCCTTGGCAGCACTTGAGGTTGTCCTTGCACTGGCTGTCCGTCTCGCACAGGTTAGGCGGATTCAGCATCAGACACTGGAATTCCACCAATGGGCAGTTCCCAGGCTTCTCCCCTGGTGAGATCAAGGCCACAGGTCAGAGGCCTTGCACTTTAGACATCACCCCTTGTTTCTTGGACCCAACCTCTGCTCCAGCCCCCAGCCTGAGCAGGGAGGATCACCTCTTCCCGGTCCCCCATCACCACCGGCTCCTCCCTAAGACATCCCCCGAAGCAGCACCTTGGCTCCCCCAATTATCAGGTACCCAGTCAGTGCAGGTTGACCAGCTGTCCAGTGCTGACTGCACAGTGAGTCTTCAAGAGCCCTGTTTATCTGATTGCACAGAGGATCACCTGGAACAGGGAGCTCCCGATGGGCTGGCTGCTTCAGCTTAAAGGAATGCCTGTCTGACCTCCAGGAAGAATGATAGGGCCAATTCAACCAGATGCATGAGCAGCAGAAGCAACTGACCCAGGGAAGAAACAGAGGACTCCCAGGCACGGCCACGCACCCAAGAACAAACGAGTCACACAAAGGCAGGGAATGACAAATTGAGAGAAATGAAGAGTAACAAAACCAAGAGAGCCATTGAGAGCTAAGCCAAGGGCAGGAACAGAGGTAGACAAAGGAGAGCCAGGAAGAGTCACAGACAGGGTCAGAGAGTGAAGGAGAGCGGGGAGTCAGAGAACAGAATGGAGAGGGAACCCTGGGCCAACAGAAACATTTCCAGGTGCTCAGAGGCCTTGGAGCTCGGCTAGACTCACCTCCCACCCTCAGGGAGCTCTCCCAGGAACGGGCTAGAGATGAGAGCCTCAGGAAGCCATGCCCACACCACCGGGGCTCCCACCTCTCACCCTGCAGACAAGATTGGGCCAGGATGATTCCAACTCACCATTGTCCACACCTTCCACGGCCCAAGTTGCCATGGACCCCAGAACAACAAGCACCACGATGGGGAAGAGGACACTGGACCTCATGGTTCAGGCAGAGTGGCTCTGATGGCCAACGGGAAACCTCACTATTTATACCTTCCCAGTGGGTGTGGTCCCACTAGAATTTTTTGGCCCCTCCCAGCTGCTATTGTATAGGCAGGAAGCTTGGCCAGAGATCAGCAATTCTGGTCCAGGGAGACAGTGGCTACTTCCTTTTTCCAGGCCACACCATGAGGGCCCCAGGAGAGGTTGTCACAGCAGCCATCTGAGTCCTGAACACTCTGGGGACCCCGGGTCCCTTAGCCTTGGATGTGGAAGGAGTGAAGAGCTCAATTATAAAGGAGCTACCTGGCCTCAGAGCTGAAACCAAAGACGGCTCCTCTACCGAGGCTTTGTGCGCACACCCCTGATACTCACATTCCTGGGCTCTCATGGATTGTGCATTGCTACTACTGTGCAACACACTTCCCATCTCAGACATTCAGATGACCGTCACTCCACCAACAGGTGTTTCTTTCCCTCCAATAGTTGCACCGTTATATACCCAGAGTTAGGGCAGATACTTGCCACAGCAGTCAAGATGCTGGTTGGGGGTCTGGTATTGTGGCACAGAAGGTTAAGCTACAGCCTGTGATGCCAGCATCCCATATGAGTGCCAGTTCAAGTCCTGGCTGCTCCATTTCTGATCCAGCTCCCTGCTAATGCACCTGGGAAGGCAATGGAAGATGGCCCACGTACTTGAGCCCCTGCCACCCATATGGGAGATCTGGATAGAGTTCTAGGCTCCTGGTTTTGACCTGGTCCAGCCCCATTTGTTGCAGCTATTTGGGGAATGAACCAGTGAATATAAGATGTCTTTCTCTCTGACTCTCCCCCTCTATCTCTAACTCAGTCCTTGAAATAAATAAATGCATCTTTAAAAAAACATAAACAAGATTGGAGTCAGTGTTTGAGTCCTGGCTCTAATCTTTTTTTAAGACTTATTCTATTTTTCTGAAAGGCAGAGTTATAGAGAGAAGAAGGGAAAGACAGAGAGAGAGGTCTTCCATCCTCTGGTTCACTCCCCAGATGGCAACAATGACTGGGGCTGGGCCAGGCCGAAGCCAGGAGCCAGCAGCTTCTTCCAGGTCTCCCATTCAGGTTCAGGGACCCAAGGACTTGGACCATCTTCTGCTGTTTTCCCAGGCACATTAGCAGGGAGCTGGATCAGAAATAGAGCAACTGGGACTCAAACCGTTGCCCATATAGGATATGGGTGCTATAGGCCATGGCTTTAACCCACTGTACAACAGTGCCAGCCTCAAGAGTAAACTTTATCTGCAGAGTTCAACTCAGACTCCTCTGACCACCGTGTCCATGCTGTTGTTTCACCATCGTGTGGCCTCCTGATGTGTGAGAGTCTCCCATTCATTCCTCAAGGCAACTGTGAACATTCAAACAGACCTGGAGCAGTGCATTGTCATTGAGTGACGGCTCCACATCAAGTTATTTGTTAGGTATCCTCCGATCGGGCAGTCACCTGGCAGCAGATCTCTTTATGCAGAAGACACTCAGTGGTTTAACGTTTGGTGGGAAAAGAACAGAGGGAAATGTCCTGGGTAACTGCTAAAAGCCTGGTGCATTCATCCCTAGTTGGAGCACCCAGGGTGGCAGGTACGGGAGAAGTGGCAGGTGTGACTTCCACCACACGGTAATGCCATTGCCAGGTCAGGAAATTTTTTACTGGGAAGCAGAGATGAAGAGACAGATACACAGGGACAGATACAGATGCAGAAAGAGCTCCTATCTACTGGTGCACACAATGACTGGAACTAGGCTAGGACTGAAACCAGGAACCAGGAACTCAATTCACACCTCCCACATGGGTGGCAGGAGCCCACTTACTTGCGTCATCACCGTTGGCTGTCAGGGTCTTCGTGGGCAGGAAGCTGGAGTCAGGTGCTCGGATATGGGAGGTGGGTGGCAAAGTTGGGTCAGACACCTGCTCCCCAGGCCAGGGTGTCCGCTCCTCCCCTCCTCCTCTCTCCCTCTTTTGCTCAATGCCACGCTCGAGACAACACCTGGGGGTTTCTAAATGTTTGTTTTTATTGAGGGAAAAGGAGAATTCAGCAGCTAGCGCTTTCCGTCTATAACCGAGGGGTGAACGCCAACACTTTCTCATCAGAAGCGAGCTCCTGTGATCCATTAGTGTCTTCCACAGGCTCCCTGAGAGGACGGTGGTGCACGATTATAACTTTAAATCACAGACTGAAGATTAGCGGGGACCTCAGAGGTCAGAAACCACATACAGCCCCCGGACCAAATCTAGGCAGCTGCCTGTCCGTGTGAGCGAGGTGTTACAGAAGCATGGCCACACATCCGTTCGTGGACGTGTTGTCCGTGACGACTTTTCCACCACCCTGACAGGGCTGAGTAGTTGCAACAGTGATTGACCACAACGCCTAAAATATTTACTGTCTGCTCCTCTATGGAAAACTGTTTGCTGCCCCCTGATCTAGACCGACCTCTCAGTTTGCAGTAAAATAGACCGAGTCTCTCCAGCCCAAAGTTGCCTAATGAATTAATGACACAACACAAGATGGAGCTCTTCTAAAACTGGTTACTAACTGGTTACTCACAAGCAGAGCTGCAGAACCGGCTCGGTGGTGTACATTCCCCTCCCAACAGGATTCTAACCAGAAATTGATTCATCACTCCACTTCACACACCCTGTGTTGCTTTCTAGTAAATCCCATATCGTTGTTGAATTCATTCGTATTTGTTCAATTCATTCACACAAAATTATTTAACAGTTTCTTACCACATTTGCCAGGTTTTGTGTTAGACCTTGAGGCCACAGTGAAAACACAGGGAGCCAATACCACGTGGTCCTTGAGTCTGACCTTGAAGGGCTGGCGCTGTGGTGCAGCAGGTTATGCTGCGGCTTGGAATGCTGGCATCCCATAAGGAGTGCCGGTTCAAGTCCCAGCTGTTCCGTTTCTGATCCAGCTTCCTGCTAATGCACCTGGGAGGGCAGAAAAAATTGTCCAATTCTTTGGTGAGAGACCAGGATGTTCTTCATTCTGGCCCAGCCTCAGCTGCTGTAGGAATTTGAGGAGTGAAGCAGCAGATGATATCTCTCTCTCTCTCTCTCTCTGAAGCTTATGACAAACGTTTGGCACAGAGTCGGGTCTACTCGATGCCATAGACATTGTTTATATTACAGTCAAGTTTCTGCATCCATGAGGCACATAGGAGGCTGCCAGTCTTGAACTACAGGCCTCATCTTGGGCCTGGACCCATCTGCCCCATGAAGTGCTTGACAAAATCTGACTCCTACTGCACTAAGCCCACTGGTGAGCATCTATACATGCACCCATTAGGCCGCTGTGGTGGTCCCCACTGACTACCAATGTCCTAGGGGGAAGGGGGACTTGGCAACCAAGGGGACCTGCACATCCAGCGCTAGCAGGGTGGGAACCCTGGGCTCCCATAGGTGCCTGAACTCTGAACTCTCCTTTTGAGTCCCCACAGTGACTATGAAGGGTGCAGCTTTAAATAATTGTTTTAAAATGGTCATAACAGGTCTAGTGAGAGACTACAGAAGAGAGGCAGTGAAATGGGCACCTGTAACAGCACCTTTGTTCTTGCTCTTGAACAAGGGGCTGTATGTTTTCACCTTGCACCAAGCCCTGAAATCACAGGGCCAGCCCTGGAGGGGCTTATGGGTGCACACAGAAATGGCCATGCCTCATCCATCGTGGCTCAGGACGGGCCAGAAAGCAAGGATCGATCAGAGGCACACCACACACACACACACACACACACACACACAGAGACATCAGTGGGAAGCCCTGCTGAGGAGATGGGTGCAGCCACACATCCGCACCAGAAGCCTGTGGAGAGGGTGACGGACAGCGGTCGAGGTGGAGGAAAAAGAGAGAGAGAGAGAGAGAGAGAGAGAGAGAGAGAGAGAGAGAGAGAGACTCTTCCATGTACTAGTTTATTCCTCAAACAGCTGCAAAGGCCAGGCCTGGGCCAGGCTGGAGCCAGGAGCCTGGCACTCCATCTGGGTTTTCTACTTGGGCAATAGGGGCCTAAGCTCTCAGGCCATCTTCTGCTGCTTTCCCAGGTACATTAGCAGGAAGCTGGATCAGAAGTGAAGCTGCCAGGACTCAGGCACAGAAAAACAAATGTTGCAGGTTCTCATGCACATGAGGAAGCTAAAAAAGTTGACTTCATTGAAACAGAGAATAGAACATTGGTCATCATGTGTTGGGAAGAAGAAGGGAGAGAGACAATAGAAGGGAGCTGGATAATGGATACTGGAGTGCGGCTGCTCGCGAGGAATGCCCCAGTGTTCTCCAGCACAGTGAGGTCAGTCTAGGTCACAATTTAATGTACATTTTATAGATAACTAGAAGAGAGAAGTTCAGAGGTTCCCAACCCAAAGCGAGGTAAACTTCAAGGAGATAAAAAGTGAATTGCCCTGGGTGGATTACACATTGTATACGTGCGTCAAATTATCACACTGTACCCCATAAACATATGCAATCATTATATGTCAACTAAAAGTAAAATATAAAACTGACCGGGAAAGTTAGGCAGTTTCCATCACCTCTGGAGAGCCCCAGGTGGCTGATGTGGCATCCAGCTTACAGGGGGAACAATGGCCTGTCTGCTTCCTTCTCAGTATTTTCCCACCCCAGACAGTTTGAACTTTACAAGATTTGAACTTCCTTCCCACCCACTCGTAATATTCCTCATAAAACCGGGAAAGGTAAATTGTTCTTTTGGGCTCAAATGCTAGTGGGTAGGGATGCTGGCAAAGCATAATGTGAGCAAAGGTTAAAAAAAAAGACACGCATCCATCAAAGAAACAGCAGGAGGAACACCCAAGAAGGGTTGGTCTCAACCAACGGATGCCCAGCGAGAGCTGGTGGGGGGGTGGGTGTGTTAATCAGGGGCTACAGTCCGTTCCCGCAAAGGCTGGGTGTTTGCCCCCCTAGAAGGCATCTACTTATTCCAAGTTAATGAAATGGCATTAAGTCCTGAGGAAGTGCCACAGGGGTCTGAAGGCCAAAGGAAAGCAAGTGTTGGCCATGAAGCTTCCCCCGTGACCACTGTGAAAGAAAACCTAAGTGATTCCACTCTAGAACAGAGGCAGAAACAGCCTGGGAGGACATCCCCCAAGTTACCAGACTGCAACTCCTTTTGCCTGGATTTGGACGGTTACCCTGCAAAAACAGCAGTAAAAGTACAAAAACTCCGATATCCATGGACATGAATGTTTTCCAGAAGCCCACGTAAATGCATAGCGTGCAAAAGCTATGCATGGAGTTCACAAAATTTTCACCAAAAGAAACATCTTTTCATCCCATTTTCTAAGAGCATTTTGACATAGCCTCACGCTTGTAATATGGCTGAGGCAGCTCCTCCCGTCTTCTCAAACTCAGTGAGGATTCCTTCCGGTTAGCTTAGCTGACTACAAGTAAACCTTTGAACCAATGACTGGATGTCCTCATTGGTTGAAGATGTCAAAATACTTCATCACTGAGCGATGCAGTTCTCGGAGAGCGGAAGTGGGGTGATTCTCCAGGAGTAAATTAGGACAGAGCTACCAGGAAAAGGATGGAAGGACACTCAGCGGTAAAGACAGCGTCTTCTGAAGCCACCTCTTTTGGCTACTGAAATCTCCCTTAAACACTTCCCGAAACACCAACACCTGCCTAAAGTACACTCGAACTCTCTCCCAGGGAAAGCCAACAGAATGTCTCTCATGGGACAAAATCATCTCCAGGTCTAGTAACTGTTCTCTCAGTTAAACACAGAAAAGGCTCTTTGTAGTCTTTACAGTTTAATAGGTTTAACCACTTCGAATGTGCCTAATATACAATGATAGAATGAAAAGAGAAAAACTACAACTAAACATTGTGTTTACAAAAGAGAAATAGAACAGCAATATACAGGTGGCCACTAGCCCCTGGCATGTATTATCTATGCAGTAAGACTGGGATTGGGCTGGGGGTCGTCCTGCCTAGTGATGCCGTAACTTCCTCATAATGTGGAAAAAACAGTGCTGCTCTCTGGGGGCCTCTCCCTGCCTGCTGCCTTCCACGGCCACCTCTCAGAGAAGTATTGCTAAGGTGTCACTTCTTCAAGAGAGGGAGGGAGGAAGGATGCACCTTCTCAAGAACTCATTCCAGATGAATGCAGTGGCACCAGGGACTGACCTGAGCCATCAGTGGCTGTACAAGGTGAGGCTTGGATTTCTTGTCTAGTTGGCTCCTGGTCTCTTTGCCTCAAATAAAAGCATGGGCTACTGATCCTGTTCAGGCACCTCTATGAGTCAGTCTTGTCTTTTATTTACTTGGCTCAACTGTAGTGTGCACTTCTAATCCTAACATACACATCTCCATTTAATTCTGAAAAATACTCTCCCTTTATCTCTTTGGCTATTGCTTCTCTGCCATTGTCTCCATTCTCTTTTTGGAAATTCCACTGGGTATTTATTGAACCTTTTATTTCTAGTCTTCTTGTTTTGCATTTCTCTCCTATCTTTCTCTTCTTCATCTCTCTGCACTGTATTCTGGGTGAATTCCTCAGTATTAGCTTCCAGTTCACTAAAATTCTTTCAACTGCATCCAGCCCAGACTCTATTTTGTATGAATTTTTTGTTTCAATAGTCATTGATTTCCAGGACTCCTACCTGGTTCTTTTGCTATATGTTCATCTGATAAATCCAAACAATGCATATTTTACTGCTACCCTTTGATAAAGTAAACAGAACAACACTTTGACCAATTGTTAGGTAGCTTCACATCCTGAAAATTCAGCTTTGTTAGTTATTTTTTTAAAAAGTAAAAAAAAAGAGAAATATAATCCCTATCAATAGCAAGCACCTCACAACAGCTGGCTTATTTAATGTTAATCTCTCTCTCTCTCTCTCTCTCTCTCACACACACACACACACACACACACACACACACAACCCAGAGCTCATAGAGAGCTATAAGGTCATCTGCTACTCAGAGTGCCACATCTTGAAAGATCTTTGTCCAGTTGACTATCAACAGAATCTACTTTTGGACTCTACATCCTTTGTCGCTGACTTGGAGTGTGATCTTGGTCTGGATAGTGCAGCTCTGTGCCTCAGTTTCCCCATCTGTACCCTGATAGGGTTGAATTAGAAGAAGAAGGTGAAGCCTGCTCTAGAACTGATGTTACAGAGACTCACTGGACCACCCTACCCACAGCTGGTGGGATGTCCTGCTCCCGAGGGTTGGCTTGGTCTGAGCCCTAGCTTGGTCTTCTGAGATCTGGGGTGGGAAAGGAGGAGCAGAGGGAAGAGTGGTGTCCACCCCTCGGTAAAGGAGGCTGTTGAACCTCAACTCTGGCCTCTTGGCTCTGAGGCCTGGTCCCTCAAATCCATGCCTCTGTTACATTCACAATATCATCTGCTTTGCCTTCTCCTGGTGTTGGGAGAGGGGAGAGTTTGAGATCTGTGATTCCCTTTGTAAGTTAGATGCCCTTCCTCCATGCCTCACATCACCCAACCTTTTGCTGATTTGGATAATCTTGAGGGAGAAAATTCATATTGATTTCAGGGTTTTTTAAAAGACTCATATTTATTTGAAAGGCAAAGTTACAGAGAGAAGGAGAGACAGAGACAAAGAGATCGATCTTCCATCCTCTGGTTCACTCTCCAAATGGCTGCAATGGCCAGGGCTGGGCAAAGTCAAAGCCAGGCAAAGCCAAAGCCAGGAGCCATGAACTTCATCCAGTCTCCCACAGGGGTGCCGGGGCCCGTGACTTGGGCCATCTTCTGCTGCTTTCCCAGGCTCATTAGCAGTGAGCTGGCTTGGAAGTGGAGCAGCACCCACATGGGATGGCAGCATCACAGGTGTTGGATTTACCCGCTATGCCACAATGCCAGCCCCAATTTTTGTTTTTATTAGCACTGGTAAACAGCAGGTCCTAATAAATGTAGGTAGTAAATTCCGTGAGTTAACAGATCATGTCTAGTCTATGCTTTATTGTAGCCTAAGAGCTTAGTCTAAAGCCTGACGCATAAAAATAACAGAATGAGTGAATGAATGGCTGCAGGTGTCTGGACCTGAAGCAGAAGTTAGGGAAACTCAATGGCAGGAATGTCCAAGACCTCTCCACCAAAGAAACTGTGGCCATGTAAAATGTAAGGCCAGGATGTTCCTCCCTCGGGGCCCTGAGTATCTCCCCAGGGGAAGACATCTGTTTATGGCCAACAAAAAAGCTGTAACCTGTCAATAAGGAAGTGATTTGGTAAGAGGTTGTAAAATGAGTGTGACTTCTGTGGTGGTGGAACATGTGTTGGCTGTGTAATTATTTGTTCAGTCTCATTCTTATTTTACGTGCTTCTCCAGATGCATCTTTATTTTACAAGTTTAAAGTTGGGGAGAAGAATGAGTTTTGGAGGTCTGGCTATTGTCAGCCATCTGCGCTAGAGTCTGTGAGAGGGGCCTGAAGGAGAGAGAGAAATAAGCTCTCATACTGCAGCCCCCACGGTCAGGGATAAAGTTCTCACTGGCACTGACCGCGGCTCTCCCGCCCCAAGCAGCTCATCACAGGCCAGGAAGACGCTGTCTATAACTATGCCCGCGGGCTCTACCCCATTGGCAAGGAGATAGTTGACCTCATCTTGGACCGAATTCTAAAACTGGCTGACTCAGGGCACAGAGCTGCAGGGCTTCTTGGTTTTCCACAGCTTGGGGAGGGTGGGGTGGAGACTGGTTCTGGGTTCATCTCTGCTGATGGAACACCTCTCTCGATTATGGCAAGAAATCCGAGGTGGAGTTCTCCATCTACCCAGCCCCCCAGGTTTCCACAGCTGTGCTGGAGCCCTACAACTCCATCCTCAGCACCCACACCACGCCGGAGCACTCTGACTGTGCCTTCGTGGTGGACGGTGAGGCCATCTGTGACATGTGTTGGAGAAACCTCGATATCGGGTGCCCCACCTACACTAACCTGAACCGCCATATTAGCCAGAGGCAATGGCAACAAACACTGTGTGATTGCTGTGTGCCAGGCCCTCAGCATTCGGCATTTTGTCTAATCCTCAGAACTGGCTCAGGGAGTAGATGCTATGATTCTCCCTGCTGAACAGCCAGGAAGGGCAAAGCTAGGACCTGAACCCACTTTCTCCTGCTGCTCAGTAAATGATAGTAACATAGAGAAGAAGCTGGGGATGCCCTCACTGACTTTTAGAGTCTTTTTTAAAAAAAAATTTATTTATTCACTTATTTCAAGGACAGAGTGACAGAGAGAGGGAGAGAGAGATCTTTCATCTGCTGGTTCACTTCCCAGTGGCAGCAATGGCCGGGTTTGGGCCAGGCCAAATCCAGGGGCCTGGAACTCCATCCAGGTCTCCCACATGGGAGGCAGGGGCACAAGCACCTGGGCCATCTTCCACTGCTTTCCCAGGCACATTAGCAGGGAGCTGGATTGGAAATGGAGCAGCCAGGACTTGCACTGGCACTCTGATATGGGATGCTGGTATCACAGGTCGTGGCAGAACCCGCTGGACCACAACATGGGTCCTGGCTTTCTGAGTTTTAAAGAGGGATTATCTGGGGCCTGGCACTAGGGAAATATTCAAAGAGGCTTTTCCAGAGAGGTAGACAGTCTGAGACGAGGGGCCAGCTGGGTGCCCTGTCTTCCCCAGAGATGAAGGATGTTGGGAGAGAGACACAGAGTGGAGATAGGAGGCCAAAGAAGAGGCCAGGGACGAGGACAGGAGGCGAGAAGGGAGCCCAGCTGGGCAGGAATGGGGGGCGGAGCGGAGGGTAGAGAAATGGACATGAGCTGTGGTAGAGCCAGAATTCCCCGGGTTGGAGGCTGACTCTCAGAAGCCACATGCTGGAAGAGGCCGCATCCAGCAGGGCCAGGGCGTGTCAGATCTCAATATTAAGAGGAAAAGGCAGGTGCACCCCCCTCTCCCACCGTGTGGGTTAATAATATCACAGATTGAGGTCGGGTGTTTTGTAGGATATCCCTGCACGGGGGTTCATCTGATGTTTTCTTCTGGTGTTGTGGGTTTTCGGGAGCATAACTGTAGAAAGCGCCACCAGAAGAGGTCACTTTGAACCACTGAGTTCGGTGTTAGAGAGGCCAAGGGAGCAGCTGTCGGGAACAGGCCTGGCAGTGGGCCTGGCCTCCTTTCTCCAGTCGAGAGTCACTGACCCTGGAACATTAAGTCCCTGGGAGGACACCCTGCGCGGGCACTGCTCAGAGCTCTCCACACCAAGGAAAGAGAGGGTGGAAAAATCAAGGTCAGGCTTCTGAGATGTTTGTTCTCAGAGCCAAAAGCGTTGGGCTTTGTGGGATCACTCTGGGGCCTCAGATTGAGTCTTTTTTTAAAAGATTTATGTATTTATTTGAAAGTCGGAGAGAGAGAGAGAGAGAGAGAGAGAGAGAGGTCTTCCATCCGCTGGTTTGCTCTCCAATTGGCCGCAACAGCTGGAGCTGCAACGATCCGAAGCCAGGAGCCAGGAGCTTCTTCTGGGTCTCCCACGTGGGTGCAGGGGCCCAAGGACTTGGACTGTGTTCTTCTGCTTTCCCAGGCCATATCATAGAGCTGGATCGGAAGTGGAACAGCCAGGACTCGAACCAGTGCCCATATGGGATGGCGGCACTGCAGGTGGCGGCTGTACCCTCTACGCCACAGGGCCAGCCACCCGCTCCCCAGCAGCTTCTAAAGGACGTTTCTGTTCCGAGAAACGAGTTCCTCAACCAAACACAACACACACAAGCTGAGCTCAGCATGGGAGCTTGTGGTTTCCAGCACTCAGCATTGTCCTCTCCCTTTTGCATCTAAGTTAAAGGAAGAAGTGATTCCCAAGGGACTCAGAGCTAGTAAGAGACCAAACAGGGCCTGCCAAAAGGAACGTGGAAATCAAGCCCAGGGCTCTGGCCCCTCCTGAGTGATCTCCAGCTCTGGAACACAGTGGGATAATTGATTCTGGGGAGTCCCTAGGTGGACAGTGTGCGCAGCGCTTGGCCGTGAGGTCCGGAGCCTGTTCCTGTCCTCCCTGCCAGTAAGGTACTTGGCAAACCAGTTAGTCACTGAGAATGTTACTCATTCTCTTTCAGATATGCAGATGGGAATGAAAATTAGCACAGTTTTCCTGGAAAATGATTTTGCAACAAACACTGAGAAATTTACAAGTGCTGGTATTCACTGGGATATTAATGTCACTTCGGAACATCTGCTGGAGGAAATGTGGGCAATTTTGTGTGTGATGAGACTGCATCCACGTCAGGATGATGTATAGAAGGGAAGACTGGAAACAGGAGCATTCCACAGCAGGAGATTGGCTAAGTGAATGTGATGTCAATTTCACCGGAGGGAATGTCATGCGGATGTAAAAGCACTGTCTGTGAAGAGGTTATAATAGCCTTGGGAAACGCTTGTAAGAGACAGGTATGAATTTTTCTAGAATGTATGGGGTAAGAAGCGGTGCATTTGGGAACACTATTCAGGCATAAAAGTGATTGAAATCCTGTCATTTGAAGCAACATGGATGGAACTGGAGAATATAATGGTGAGTGGAATAAAGCAGGCACACAAAGATAAACATGTAATCTTGCTTGTATGTGAAAGCTAAAAAAAAACCACGTTGATTTCTAGAAGTGAGTAGAATATTGGTCAGTTGAGGTAGTTGAGGTTTGGAAGGATTAAGCAGAGAGTAGGTAGAAGGACACTGGATGATGGGCTGAAATGCAGTTACATGGGAATCTCAAAACCATCATGTTGAAAGAAAGAAACTAGACACAAAAGACTGCAGATAGGGGCCGGCGCTGTGGCATAGCTGGTAAAGCCACCGCCTGCAGTGCCAGCATCCCATATGGGCAACGGTTCTAGTCCCAGCTGCTCCACTTCCTATCCAGCTCTCTGCTATGGCCTGGGAAAGCAGTAGAAGATGGCCCAAGTCCTTGGGCCCCTGCACCCACACGGGAGACCTGAAAGAAGCTCCTGGCTCCTGGCTTCGGATCAGTGCATCTCTGGCCATTGGGGCCATCTGGGGAGTGAACCAGCGAATGGAAGATCTCTCTCTCTCCCTCCCTCTCTCTCCCTCTCTCTCTCCATCTCTCTCTCTGTGTAACTCTGACTTTCAAATAAATAATAAATAAATCTTTAAAAAGAAAGATTGCAGATAATATGATTCCACATACTGGAAATTCTAGAACAAATGAAACAAATCTGGAATGAAATTGGGTCAGTGGCTGCCTACAGCTGGCAGGCTTGGGGGGTACTAAAACTGATGATAAATGAACAGGAGTCTGGGGGCCGGTGCTGTGGCATAGCGGGTAAAGCTTCTGCCTGCAGTGCTGGCAGTGCTGGTTCAAGTCCCGGCTGCTCCACTTCCAACCCAGCTCCCTGCTATGGCCAGGGAAAGCAGTAGAAGATGGCCCAAGTCCTTGGGCCCTTGCACCGGCATGGGAGACCCAGAAGAAGCTCCTGGCTCCTGGCTTCAGATAAGCCCAGCTCCCACTGTTGCGATCATTTGGGAAGTGAACCAGCGGACAGAAGATTCTCTCTCTCTCTCTGCCTCTCTATAACTTTTGCCTTTCAAGTTAATTAATTAATTAATTAACTAATTAAAAAAGACTAGGCCAGCGCCATGGCTCACTAGGCTAATCCTCCGCCTTGCGGTGCCAGCACACTGGGTTCTAGTCCCGGTCGGGGCGCCAGATTCTGTCCGGGTTGCCCCTCTTCCAGGCCAGCTCTCTGCTGTGGCCCGGGAGTGCAGTGGAGGATGGCCCAAGTGCTTGGGCCCTGCACCCCATGGGAGACCAGCAGAAGTACCTGGCTCCTGCCATCGGATCAGCGCGGTGCGCCAGCCACAGCGCGCCGGCCACGGTAGCCATTGGAGGGTGAACCAACGGCAAAGGAAGACCTTTCTCTCTGTCTCTCTCTCTCACTGTCCACTCTGCCTGTCAAAAAAAAAAAAAAAAAAAAAAAAAAAAAAGACTAGCTGGAGGCTCAGATGATCATTAGCAACTTAAAAAAAATGAACAGGAGGGAAATATTCCATGTCTTGTTGGGGCAGTGGTCACACGTGTGCAGGCATTTCTCAAAACTCACAAAACAACATTCTTGAAATCTGCACATTTTGTTTAATGTAAATTACACCCGTAAGCGGATTACAGTTAATACTTCTGAGAGTCCCCCTGCGGCCCCAACCTGTCTTGTGAGTAGTGTTCAGCTCTGGCTGACAGCTGCTTGATCCCCAATGATGTTTTCTCAGAGCCTTGTCCAGGCTCCAACATCAACTCCTCCCGACACAGGGCAGCTGTCACCATTAGTGATTGGTCAATGGGATGCCTTCCCCAGAGGCCTTGAGGAATTTCCAGCAACGCCCGGCTGAGCTCTGACTCCATCACAGATCATTTCTGGGCGGCCGTTGGCAGAAAGGAAGTCGCGTTCTCCCAGCCTCCCTCTCCCACAGATGTGGAGCTTCCCTGCCTGTGCCCTGCTTCCTGTCTCATCTTCTCTGAGACTCTTCAGGGATTTCATCTCCTAGGAGAAGACGCGCCCCTTTCCCAGCCTGCCAGGAATAGTATCCGGGGAGTCAGCAAGGAGCCCGATGGGGAAACCCCAGTGGAGAAGGACCGGGTTGCCTGGATGTCTCCTGCATGGGAGGAGAGGTCACGGCCACACTTGCCCCACGGGGAGGATCTGAACGAGCTGACGTTTCCTTGTTTTCATGCCTCCCCCAGTCTTCCTCTTTCTGGCCACTCTCACAGTCGGTCTCCCAACTTAGGCCAGGGGACCTCTGAGCCCTTTAGCCCAGCTGTGCGAAATTAGCGTCTCCAAAGTACCCTTTCTAATTCAGAACAAGGAAGACCAGGAGGCCTTAGACACAGTCCAGTGGTCCCAGGGATGGACAGAGATGGAGAGTTGGAGGACCCCTTTCTGGGTGCATTCATTCCCTCATTCATTGATTCCACAAACCATTTTGGGCACCCAGTGTTTACTGAGCACCAACCACGTGTCCAATCTTATGCCTTGTGTGTTAGATAAACATATGAACCAGCCATCAAAGGTGTCTGCATTCGCAGAGCGAACATCCGTAGCTACTGAGTGCTTCCTGTGTGCTGGGCATGTGTTAGGCTGCTGGGAACAGGAGATTAAAAAGACTGATACGGTCCCTGCTCTCAAAGGAAGACAGAGGTTGACTGCTTCTACTCTAAAAATCCAAACTCCAAAACTCTTTGTGTGCTGATTGATGCCACATGTGGTAGGTGCCAGTCAAAACACAGGTGCACTAATGATAGTGCATAAAATCGCCTTGAGGCTATGTATATATGAAACATACATGAATTTTACATTTAGACTTGCGCCCCATTGCCAATATATCTCATTATCAATATGCAGATATTCAAAAATCAAAAAAATAATCAGAAACATGAAACACTTCTGGTCCCAAGAATTTTGCATCAGGGAAACCCAGCCTATACGGGTGATCAAATAATCACCCTTCCCCATCACCTCTAAGAAAATCTGCCAGAGCTGGACGACAGGCCCAGAACACGGGAGCCCAGCTCCAGCAGGAGGCTGGCAAGCCTGAGTCTGTGGGTCTTCACTTTCCCCTGAGCCAACGCCATGTACTCCTGGCACAGGTGGGGAGACAGGGGCTCAGAGCGGCACAACACCTTGGTTAGGATCACACAGTGAATCAGGGACAAGGTCTTAAGAGTGCAAGTCCCTGGGCTGCCGAGGCAGAGAGCGGAGGGGCTCTGCCCAGGGTTGAAGGCTGCGTATGTCAAGTAAGCAAAGACAGAATGGCCAACTTGGCCAGCGGAGGACAGGGCCAGGCTGCTGGGCCACTGGCCTGGGCGAGAGCGTGGAGGTGAGGGACTGGGCAGCAGAAGAGCCTGGCTCCCGGCGAGCCCCAGGGGCAGTCAGGGAACAACAATGACAATAGCTGCAAATGGGGCTTTTTTGTTGTTGTTGTTTTGTTTTTAAAGATTTATTGATTTATTTGAAAGTCAGAGTTACACAGAGAGAGGAGAGGCAGAGAGAGAGAGAGAGGTCTTTCATTCCCTGGTTCACTCTCCAATTGGCTGCAACAGCGGGAGCTGCGCCAATTCAAAGCCAGGAGCCAGGAGCTTCTTCGGGGCCTCCCACGTGGGTGCAGGGGCCCAAGGACTTGGCCCATCCTCTACTGCTTTCCCAGGCCACAGCAGAGAGCTGGATCAGAAATAGAGCAGCCGGGACTAGAACATAGGTTACTGAAAATCACAGAGGCCCCTGGTTCGCCCAAGATCACAGCGGGAGCAGACTGCATTCAGGCTCTGACCTCAGGTCATCTCATCACGTGTCCACCTCCTAGCTGCGGTCGCATCTGCACGCTTCTTGCTTCTAGCTGCATCCCCAGGTCTAGCACAGTGCTGGGCTCACAGCAGGCATTCTAAGGGACTGAGTAAGCAAGGCAGGCGGAAGTGTTGGAGGCTGGCTGGGGACATTCGCTTGGATTTCAGCAGCCGGATCGAGTTGAGAAGGGTGTGGCTCTGCAGAACGGGCTCCAGGACGTGTCCCGGGGTAGCTGCCTGACAGGTGACCGGACAAGGCCCTTCCTCTCAGAGTCCAGTCATACTCCTCTGAGAAGTGGTTGGTTTGGCCTAGATGATCTTCAAGACCCCCTCTAGGGCTACCATACCATGGTTTCAGGGTTTAGAACCAAATACAACAGGTTGGGGTGGCTCTGAGTTACTAATACGAAACGTTTTCTGGCCTGGAGGATACTTTTTTTAAAAGATTGGTTTATTTATTTGAAAGTTACAGGGTAGAGGGAGGTCTTCCATCTGCTAGTTCACAGCCTAGATGGCTGCAATGGCCAGGGCTGGGCCAGGCCAAAACCAGAAGTGCCATCCAGGTCTCCCACATGGGTGGCAGGCACCCAAACACTTGGTCCATCTTCTGCTGCTTTTCCCAGGCCATTAGTAGGGATCTCCTGGCTCGTGGCTTCAGCCTGGCCCAGCCCCAGCCATTATGTCCACTGGAGAAGTAAACCATTAGATGGAAGATCTCTTTTCTCTCTCTCTCTCTCTCCCTCTCTCTCTCTCTTTCTCCCCCTTTTCCTCCTCTCTGTAACTCTGCCTTTCAAATAAATAATCTTAAAAATAAAAAAAGTACAAGTACCATGGAGGAGGACACTCAAGTCAGTGGTCCCATGAGCCATTCGAAGTAGGACAAAGACCAACACTGTGAGGTCAGATCTGGTTTGAGGGGAGGGCAGATACAGAGCAGCGGGAACCCACCTGGCTGCCCAGCCCCGACCCCAAGTTGCTAACAACTTTGGCCCTGGCCCGCTGTGGTTCTGCAGCCCTTGGCCAGTCTGGCCCAGGCCTCGTGGGCAGTGGTGCACACCCACACTCCGTGAATGGCTGAGGCCACTGCCCACCCAATCCTGTCGGCCGTGGACTCTGAGAGGCCCGCCATTGCACTTGCCCGTGAAGTGTGGAATAGCTGTGGATTCATACAGACGATGAAATGGAGCAGACACCCAGACGAGGGGAATCCCAGGCAGCCCTTACGAGGAAGAAAGCAGGGCACGGCAGAGCTCTTCACACCAAGCCTGGCCGAGCGGAAAGGCTGTAGCAGAAGGCGATGGCTGAGGCCTTTCCCAACTGCAAGGGGCACCCTGCCCGCGGCCCTGCACACACACTCCCCTTACAAAACTGCACGGCTTGAGCCTTTCAAGAATATCAGGTAGTTCCTGGAAATAACGATCAGAAACCGAGAACGCCAGCCAAGGTCACAAGGGGCCGGTGCCGTGGTGCAGCGGGTAAACCACTGTCCCATACGGGCAACGGTTCAAGTCTCAGTTGCTCCACTTCGCATCCAGCTCTCTGCTGTGGCCTGGGAAAGCAGTGGAAGATGGCCCAAGTCCACATGGGAGACCTGGAAGAAGCTCCTGGCTTCGGATCAGTGCAGCTCCGGCCATTATAGCTGATTGGGGAGTGAACCAACAGATGGAAGACCCCTCTCTCTCTCTTTCTCTCTCTCTATCTCTCCTTCTATCTCTGTGTAACTCTGACTTTCAAATAAATAAATAAATCTTGAAAAAAAAATGGCCACGAACCGAACTCATCTGGCTAGGGTTCCATCCGTGGACTCCCAATACCATCACCATCATAAGTCATGTTCTCCCAAGACCCAGAACCCCAAGAGGAAAGCACAGAATGAGCCATGCATTTATAAACACTCGTGTTCATGCGTCCTTTGTCCCAGGCTCTGCTCTCGGAATGTCGAATGGGTTACCTCATTTCATCCCAACACAGTGGCAAAGGGAGCACCATCATCTCCGTTTCACAGATGAGAACACAGAGCACTTTTGACAGAGGCACAGAGAATTAAGAAACTTGCCAAAGGTCACACAGCTAAGTGGCATGGCTGGGGTTTGAACAGGTAGCCTGGCTCCCCCATCTGTGCTCTTAACAGCTGCACTGCTGTCACGCTACAGGATACCTTCCAAGGAGTGGAGAAAAGGGTACTGGCTCCTGTGGCCCCCCAAAAAGACCCAGAAGAACGGGTCTCGTAGTAGGAAGGAGGGTGGACACAGGGCAGGCATCAAACAACAAAGCGCCCTCTGCAGGCGGATGTGGGTCCCGCAAGGAGAAGTACGTGGAATGTGCCGCACACAGAGCCTCCCATGAATTCAGTCCCACGACCCTGCGAGGCTGGCGCTGTTCACTCACCTCATTTCCTGGACGAGGAAGCAGACAACTTGCCCAGCTTATTTGGCAAAGCAGCAGCACACCTGCCAGCAGGCTGACTGCACAGCCCCACACTAGCGGCCTCTCTCTGCGCAGGAAGCGCCTGGGAGGAATCACGGGGAGCCGTTGTTCCGTGGTTACCTCCGGGGAGCGGCATTAGGGGAGCCAGGGGTTTTCACTTGATACCCTAGGTGCTATTTAAGTTTTATTTTAACGATGAGGCTGGATGGCTTTTACGATTTAAAAATATTTTTACTATAAAGGCTTTATGTACAAGATTTAAAAGAAAAAAAACCTCTGTGTGTGGAGCCAGCCCCAAGTGGGAGGAAGCGGAGAGCTCAGGAGCCACGGGCAGCTTCCGCCCTGCCCTCCAGGAACTCTGCCCAGGCCAGGGGCTTGGGGAGGGTCTGTGGGGGCTGGGGCTGAAACGAGGAGGACAGGTTGCCTCCACCCTTCCACAGTCGCTCTCGGCCTTGGGCGTGTGTCACAGCACCTGGAAGGCTCGTGGAAGCCGAGGGCTGGGCCCCGGCGGAGTTCTGGAGCGGCGGGTGGAGGAGGGAGCCGGGAATGTGTGTTTCCAGCAAGTCCCCAGGCGAGGCGGCTGCTGCTGGCCCTGGGCCGCACTCAGGACAGCTCTACCCTTCTCTCACGCGCAGCCCTGAACGGTTTCCAGAACACTGGTGCGGGTCTCATCCGATCCCCTCCCACATCCCCGGGAGAGAAGGGACAGGCAAGGGAGGGGCACCGTGCCCACGTGGTTGCCAAGGGAAATGAGGGGACAACTTGAGCAGCGCGGCGGTGACGCACCAGTGCGGCCCCCCCCCCGGCACCTCCCAGCGTTCTGCCGCCCCCACCGCTGCCCCCGCCCCCGCTCCCCTGCCCCCGCCCCTGCTTCACCCCAGCATCCAGCCTGTTCCCAGGCCAAGTCCCTGCAATCGCACTCCCTCCCTGGCTCCTCCTCGGCTTGCTGGCCTCCGTTCAACCAGCAGGGGGCCTCCCTGACCACCCCGTGTAAAGTAATCGCCTCCTCCCCCCCGTGGCCACTCCCACAAGGGGCTATTGTAAAGTTAATTAATGAAAATAAAATTAAGGTCCAGCTCCTGGATCTCAGCTGCCACAGCGCCACTGATCAATGAGCGCACGTTGGCTACTGTCCTGGACGGGGTGACGGGAGGCAGGGCTGCCGCTGGGGGCCGCAAGCCCTTGCTGCCCTCGCTCCCGCCCTCGCTGCAGGCCATGACTCGGGCATGTTCCCAAGCACAAGGCTCAGCTCTGGAAGGGAACCCCTGCCAGCCACTGCGAGGGCGCCGTCCTTTAACCCAGTTTCTGGGGACACCAAGAGGGCTGAAACACGGCGTTCCCTCGGGAGACCTGGGCTCCAGGCTCTTCCAAAAGGCAAGTGCCCTGTGCCTGGTCTTACCGGACTCTGCAAACCATGCGACCTGGGTGCTTGCCTGGTCACCAGGAGCCCCCGGCCAGCGTCTGTGCTCCGGCCGGGCCCCTGACTCAGGCTCTTTGGCAGTGTTGCCCCCCCCCACTTCCTGTTCTTGGGCTAATGAGTTCCTGGTATTGACCTGGTGAGCCTATCGGAAGTCTTCTCCTAGCCTTTCAAGTAGAACAGGCTAAGCAAGGGCCAGCTCCCTCGTGTGGGACAGGACTCTGCCCAGCCACCCTACAGGAGACGGGGATTGGAAAACGAGTGAGAGGAGGCGGGAGGGTGAGCTAGGAAACCATTATTGTCAGGACCAACACACACCTGATAAGTGGCAGGGCTGGGCGTGTGTGTGTGTGTGTGCGCGCGAGAGCACACGCGCGAAGGGAGGAGACGGTCTTAAGGAAAGGGAAGGCTTCTTGGTCCTAGGAGCTCTGGGACCCAGATCCAAAACCAGAGCTCTGGACGCCATCCAGTGGCCAGCAGGGAGATTGCAGGAGAAGAGAGGTGACGGCACCCGAGAAGGCAGTGCTGGCCAGTGCCGGGCGGGGCAGGGGAGGAGGGCAGGAGCCTGGCCCTTGCCCTCAGCGCCCCATCCATTAACACCCTGTTCCAGTGTTGACCTCCCCAGGTTTCTGCCTGATCCAACTGGCATTTTCTCAGTGTGAGATCTTGGCCAGGTAACTCTACCCTCCAGGTCTCAGTTTCCCTAAATGTAAAAGGAAGGGGTTGGGCAAGGTGAAGTCACTTGCCAGGTGCTGCTTGTGGGACTTTAGCTTATCTGATTCTCAGGTGCAGGGAAAGGCTGGGTCACACACATGCACCTGTAGACTCCACTCCACCTGTGCAAATCCCAGCCCCCGTCCCAGGTCACCTCCTCCAGCATTTCTCCCTCCCAGCCTGCCCCTTGCTCTGCCTTCCCAGGCGAAGCCCCCTCTTTCTGCTTCAGTTACAGTCCACGGGCTCCAGCCCCTCCAGCTCAGAGCTCCCTCTGCTCAAGGGATTTCTTCCTCTTCACTGCCTCGCAAGGCGCACAGCCACTCTTAACAGCTCTGAAGCCGGCTGCCTTCAAACCCATGCCTCCCCCCCCCCCGCCCCGCCCAGAGGTCCATGCCCTAAGCCCTGCACCTGTGAGCCTATCGCCTTCGTGGATGCTGTGGGATAGAAAGCTTTAGGTGAGGAGATCTTTCATGGCAATATGGTTATCCCTAGACAGACCCACGGGCACGCCGACGAGACAGAGGTGAGAGGGTCACAGTCGGAGAAGGGCAGAAGTGACTTGGGGCTGTGGCCAAGGAACTCAGGCAGCGCCGCGAGGCTGGGGAAGGGCTGGAAGCTGAAGCCCGCGGGAGGAATGGGCCACGCCGGATCCTAGACCTCTGGACTCCAGAACTGCATGGTAACAAACGCGGGTCATGGCGCGTCGTGACGACAGCCATGGGATCAGCACACCCGCCCAGCGTCTCACCACTCACACTGGTTTGGGAAACCTACTCAAACTTCTCCGTGCCTCAGTTTCCCTGAATAACTGCAGATGATAAAGTGGTTAATCCTCACCTTCCAGGATTGTTGTGAGGATCAAATGAAAATGTCCACGGATCAGGTAGGGGAGTCCCAAGACTATGTTAGCTGTCGCCATCGCCATAAGAATAACTGACAGCTACAACCAGCTGGGGGCTGTATTAGGTCCAAGGCAGCCTCAAAGTCTCAAACGCCTTGCAAGAATTTCAGCGGGGGGGAGGGGGGACGCTATGGTGTAGCGGGTAAAGCCAGCACCTGCAGTGCCTGCATCCCATAAGGGCATTGGTTCAAGACCCAGCTGCTCCACTTCCAATCCAGCTCTCTGCTGTGGCCTGGGAAAGCAGTGGAGGATGGCCCAAGTCCCTGGGCTCCTGCACCCGCGTGGGAGACCTGGAAGAAGCTCCTGGCTCCTGGCTTTGGATTGTCCCAGACATTTGTGGCCATGTGGGGAGTGAACTGGGATGGAAGGCTCTCCCTCTCCCTCTCCCCTCCTGTCTGTAACTCTACCTATCAAATAAAATAATTTTTTAAAAAATTTCTTCAATTCTCCCCATCACCTGGGGTGGTTACAGTTTCCCCCTCCATTCTGCAGGTGAGGAAGCAAAGCCAGGTGACTGGCCCAAGCCCCTCTAGCGCGGGAAATACTCTCAGCTTGGCAGTGGCCTGCGTGCACCTGGGAAGTTTACGCTGCGCTCTTTGCAGCCAGAGGTGTTTGCTGGTGGTGCCATCCAGGGGTGGGGCGTGGGGAGGCAGAGCGAGGGCCACAGGCTGGGCAGACGGAGGCCTGGCAGGGCCAGGCATCGTAGCGGATTCCCTTCTTCCCACCGAGGGCAGGCGAGAAAGAAAATCCAGGCGAAATTCACCTCTTCGCCCCCCGCCATTGCCTCCACTTGGAGGCTCAGTTCCTGCTTCCCACCTCCTCACCGCCCAGTTCCAGCAGCTGCGGAGCCAGGTTTGGGGGCGCCCCGAGATGCGCGAAGTCAGAAAGCCAAGTGTTCAGGGTCCCGGGGGCCGCAGGCGCGCTCAGTCCCCAGGGGTTCCCTCCGAGCCCCCTCCCTTTCCGCAGCCGGCATAAGGAGCCCTCTGTTAGCGGCTGAATACACAAGCTGGCGGAGGCAGCGCGGGGTCCCAGCGCCTGCCCGACCCCCGCACCCGGCGCCAGTCTGCACCGAGACGCCGCCCGGACGCCGCCGGCGCGCGGCCCGTCTGGCCACCCCTCCCCCTGGCGGCGCGGCTAACCCCACAGACCAGCCCCGTGGAAACCAGTTTGGGTTTGTTTGTTTTTTAAGAAAATGAAAACAAAAAAAAAGAAGTCGAACAAAGAACGGGGCACAGCACGCGTCCCCGCGAGGCCAGGCCCGAGCGCAGCGCGCGGAGCCCGCCCGCGCCTCCTGCCGGGCAGCCCGTGCCCGGGGACCCGGTTCCGCCGGCCCGGGGGCGGCCCGCCCGCGGCCCTCACTTCTGGCCGGCCAGCAGGCTCTCCAGGTCCTCCAGGCGCGCCGTCAGCTGGGCCAGTGAGCGGTTAAGGAAGCCGCGGCGGGGCGCGAGGTGCCCTCCCTCCCCGTACCCGCGGCCCGCGCCTCCTGCAAAGGATATGCCTGTGCGTCAGGCTCTCGAGCGACCCCAGCGCGCGGCCCTGGAACTCCACGAGGCTGTCGCAGTCGCAGGGACTCCGGAGCTCCGTCCCGGCGCCGACGCCCTCCTCTGCAAACCAGGCACAAGGTCAGCGGGACGGAGCCCTGTGGGAGGCCGAGCCAGCCCGGACCTGGGCCTCCAGATTCACCTCCACCAGGGCCTGTGGTTCGGTGTGAGGGCTTTGCGTTCAGGCTGGCCTGGGCCCAGTCCCAGCCAAGCAGGCGCTGGCTACTGGCAAACTCACAACGCTTTCTGAGCCTGTTTTCCCATCTGTAAAATGGGCAGAACAAGAGCATCTCCTTATTGGTGTTTCCAAGGATCCCCTGGTGTGTGTGTGTGTGTGTGTGCGCGCGCGCGCGCGCACGCTGGGAGAGGAACCGAGGACATTTCTAATGCGCTTCCAAAGGCTGCTGCTGCTGCTCCAGGAAGCTCACGATGGGCGGCAGGAGACCGGGGCAGCGCTCGACCAGTGAAACTTCCCAGAGTGGAGGAAGTACTGGGCTCTTGGTGTCGGATGCAGGGGTCGCAGGCCCCGTGTGGCTGTTTAACCACTTAAAATGTGGCTGGTCCAACGGAAAAATTAATTTCTTTCTATGTTATTTTAATAAAGTGGGTGCAGGTGGCCGCTGGCTACCTTCCTGGACGGCACAGACCTAGAACACCGCCTGGCACAAGTGTATTCCAAGGAGATCAGTGGTCCTCCAGGTGTGGTCCTTGGCCTACCAGCAGCTCAAGGAGGCGTTTATCAGAAATGCACATTTCAGACCCCGCCCCAGACCTACTGGCTCAGAGAAGATGGGGTTGGAGCTTAGTGATCTGTATTTTAACAGCCCTCTGGAGGTGGCATTTGGCCTGGTGCTTGAGCTGCTAATTGGGATGAGAAATTGCCATGTGGGAGTGCGTGGGCTCAGTGTCGGGCTCCAGGCCCTGAATCCAGCTTCCTACTGGTGCGGATCCTGGAAAGGAGCTCTCTTGCCCTCTCTCTCTCTCTCTCTCTCTCATAAAATGTTTAAAAATTCTAAACCCTCAAGGGGCCTCTGATGCATGCTGATGTTTAAACCACGCTGTCAAGCCGAGAGCCCCACGCGTTTCAACATCCCAGGGCGAGGGGGAGCCTAAGAGTTCAGCTTGGCACCGGTTTTCTCTGAGCAGTGTATAAACCAGTGGGGGCTGTGACAACAGGCCGTCTCCTGTGTTCCCTGCATTCTGTGAATGGTGCCATCTTTCATATTCTAGGTGGTGAAGTGGTGAGCCTGCAGTAACAAGGTATTGTGACAGTGGAAAGTTGTCCCAGCCTTAGTCTCGCACGCACCAGTAGCACACTGCTATGTGTGCGTTTGGAATGTACGGCTGCTAACAGTCCCACAGAGACCCCTAACTTCACAGATGGGGAAACCAAAGGTCAGTGAGGAGGGAGGGTCTGCCCAGGGCCATACACAGCATGGGCAAGGACCCCCAGCCACAGAGCTCAGACTGTTTTAGAATTCTAGGGCTGGAGGCTGCCTTGGGTGCTAGCATGGTCCCTTGTTTCCGAAGAGGAAAGTTAAGGTAAAGGTGAAGGCTCAGTGGCCTGTCCAAAGGCACATCGTGGGGTATCACAGAGCAGGAAGGGCTCCACAGTGTCCTGGCTGAGTACCAGAATTAGCTTGGAGAGAGAGAGAGAGAGAGAGAGAGAGAGAAGATTCTACAGAGCCTGGTCATCCAAAGAAGAGTCAGATCTTAAACCTGGGATAGAGCCTGGGGCATCAGTGGTAGGAATGTCCCCAAGCAGTTCCCCCATCACCTAGGAAGTGTGGTGCACACGGCTCCCCCCCATCACCTAGGAAGTGTGGTGCAAACCGCTCCTCCCCCATCACCTAGGAAGCGTGGTGCACACGGCTCCTCAGGTCCCCCTTTCCCTCAGCTGAGCTCCAGATGCAGTCGATGGAGTGCGTTTATGGGATACATTATCCAGAAAACTACATGTCTTTGTGAGCTTGATACACACTCGGTCCTGCCACTTTGCCATGTCAGTAGCAGTGAATTCCAACAACTCAAGGGACGCCTGCTGGAACCACACCCCCCCACCCCAATGCTGACTTTGGCGTGCCTTTGAAAAACTCTCTCCAGATTATTTGGAACACCCACTGCTCTGGGGTCCTAGTAGCCTGGTTTGGTGCTTTGGAAACTTCAATATACCCATGAGTCACCTAGATGGATGTTAAAGCGCCAACTCGGACGCATCAGCCTGGAGAGGCCCGGATGCTGCGGCTCTGCCAGGAGTCGTGTCCCCACCTGTCCGCAGAGGCGCATTGAGTAACGAGGCTGGAGGCTACCTTGAGTGCCACTCAGTTCCCTGTTCAGCCCTGTCTGTAACTCTGGGAGGGGACTGGAGGCAGTGAATGTGGAGAGGAGAAATTAAAGGGAGGGCAGCCGGAGGCGGGCGGCGTTGCAAGCCGTGGGCTCACCCGGGCAGATGCTGCCTTTGAGATTCTCCAGCAGGTGCGTCATGGTGCTGAAGTCGGGCGAGTAGGACACGTGCAGCTCCGCGGGCTCCGAGGCGATCTCGCGAAGCTCCTCCTCCACCGCCTTGCCCACGCCCACCGCGTACATGACGATGCCTGCGGGGCCAGGGCGCTCAGAGGAAAGATGCCTCCCCGTGCCCAACCCAAATCCAGTCCGGGATGCCCCGTGCCAAATGCCAAACCCACCTTCCTCCTTGGCGCGCGCCGCCCACACTGAGATGTCATCCTGGGAGCGGCCGTCGGTGAAGACCAGGCCCACGCGAGGCACGTTGAGAGCGCGGGGCCGCGCGCCCTGGGCCTCGGAGAAGCTGTGCTCCACCATGTGCCTGAGCGCCAGGCCGGTCATGGTGCCACGCTCCATGTACTCCACGGCCAGGACCGCCTGCTTCAGCTCGGCCGCGGTGCCGTAGCGGCCCAGCGGGAACTCGGTGCGCACGCGGCTGGAGAACTGCACCAGCCCAACGCGCGTGCCCTCGGGGGACACGTCCAGGAAGTCCACGATCTGCGTCACGAAGCGCTTGACTAGCTCGAAGTTCTGGGGACGCACGCTCTTGGAGCCATCCACCAGCAAAACAAGGTCCACGTGACCTTCCCGGCACCCTGCAGCGCGAGAGGTGCCTGGGTGGAGGGAGAGAGGTGCCTGGATGGAGGGCGGAGATCCTGGGGTGGCAGCAGCCATCTAAGCCATCTAGTCATTCATTCCCATGTGTCACATAAGGGATATTGTTCACTGAATCCGTGCATCCATATTGGATGATGTGCTAAATCACCATCATCATCATCATCATTGCCATCATCACCATCATCACCACCATTACCATCAGCATCACCACCACCATCACCAAAATCACCGCCACCATCACCATCACCACCACCATCACCATCATCAGCACTACCACTACCACCATCACCATCAGTACCATCACCATCATCACTAGCACCACCATCATCATCACCAGCACCACCATCATCACCACCAGTACATCACCATCACCATCATCAGCACCACCACGACCATCACCGTCATCATCATCACCACTACCACTACCACCATCACCATCAATACCATCACCATCATCACTAGCACCACCATCATCAGTACCATCACCACCACCATCACCGTCATCATCACCACTACCACCAGCATCACCACCAGTACCATCACCACCATCACTACTACCACCATCATCATCATCACCACCACTGTCACCATCACCACCACGACCACCACCATCACCAGAGCCCTTGACATGTATCAAGTGCTTAGCACAAACCAGGCACTCTGCTCAAAGCATCTTTTTAGATAATAATAACAATCATCATCAGAGTAGCTACCTTTTACTCATCACCTACTATGATCCGGCACACTCTAAGCACTGTACCAGTAAATTAATAACAAATACTATTACTGGCAGCTGGCCATGCACCGGGCACCGACCTAGGTGCTCTAAGACACGCGTGTTCTCAGCCCTCCCCGTAACCTTGAGTGTTGTCCCCATGTTCCCTAATTCGAAGCCGCGAAGGAGAAAGTGGTTTTCCCAGATTCCATAGGCAATTGTGACTGAGCCAGGACTTAAATCCAGATCTATCTGACCCCAAAACTCATGTCCTAATCACCTACAAACTCATCCCCCTTCATCTGAGCCAGGAACTCTGCTAGGCCTTGAAGAGGGTTCGATAAATAAGGCACAATCCCAATCTCCTGAGGAGGTCAGCGCAGAGCCGAGCAGGTCGGGCGTGCCGTAGGCTACAGTCCAGGAAAGTGCTGGGGGTGGGTGGGGAGGCAGGGAGCCCAGGGCAGCGTAGCTCCTTCTTTCTGGGGCTCTCGAAGAGCGCTGCATGCAGATGCTGGTATGCATCTGGCCTCTGTTAGCGACCGAGTGACTGTGTCTCCCCAAGTCCCCTGGGGTGGGCATCTGGTGGGGGTTCAGCTGCCACATTGGAATGCCCGCACCCCTTACTGCAGTGCCAGGCTCACGTCCCAGCCCTGCGTCCTATTCCAGCTTCGAGCAGGTGATGACGCCAGCATTTGGGTCCCAGCACCCACGTGGGAGACCTGGATGTCATTCCAAGCTCCTGGCTTTAGCCTGGCCCCGCCCCAGCTGTGGCATTTAGGGAATGAAGCAGCGGATAGACCATCTCTCCATCTCTTTCTGGCTCTCTCTGTGCCTCTCTGCCTTTCCAATAAATACATAAATCAGTCTTTGAAAAGCGCTACTCCTTGTTGTAAGGGTTAGCAGGTGATGTCTTTGGAACATGATGAGATGATGAGGATGCAGCGTTGGTGAATGGATTGGAATCCTTATGAGTCTGAAGGAAACCACTTCCTGTCTTCACCAAGTGAAGACAGAGCAAGAAGGTGCAGAGCGGCAGCCAGACAGCAGCCTCTCCCGGCACCTTGCTGCCAGCACCTGGGGCTTGGAGTGCCCAGCCCCAAGAACCACGGGACACAGGTGTGGTGGCAGCCACTCGGACTATGGTTCTTTGCCACGGCAGCCTGAGATGGTCTTGATGGATGAATAAGTGCTTGCCAAGGCAGAGAGGAATATTCTAGAAAGCGGGAAGCAGGATGTGCAGGGCCATGGGGCAGGGAAGCTGGTGACACAGGTAGGAGGATGCCTCATGCCTACAACCTTCAAGTGTGGCAGGCGACAGGCTGGTGGCTTGGCTGAGGGGCGAAGGTGGTGGCTTCAAAATTTTGACCACAGGCCAGCGCCGCGGCTCACTTGGCTAATGCTCTGCCTGCGGTGCTGGCACCCGGGTTCTAGTCCTAGTTGGGGTGCTGGATTCTGTCCTGGCTGCCCCTCTTCCAGTCCAGCTCTCTGCTGTGGCCCGGGAGTGCAGTAGAGGATGGCCCAAGTCCTTGGGCCCTGCACCCGCATGGGAGACCAGGAGGAAGCACCTGGCTCCTGGCTTCGGATCAGCGCAGCACACCAGCTGTAGCAGCCATTTGGAGGGTGAACCAACGGAAAAGGAAGACCTTTCTCTCTCTCTCTCTCACTGTCTAACTCTGCCTGTCAAAAAAAAAAAAATTGACCACAGCTCACAAACACAAATAATAATAATCCATGAGGATGCACTTCATCTGACCACATATAATGAAATTTAACTTCCACAAAACAGTACTTACTTGCTACTTGTAGCAAACTCTATTTTTAGAAAACCACTCATTGTAACCCACAATGTGATTTTGTTACCCACTACTGTGGTCGGGCCGGCCACAGGAAAAGCTCAGGGCTAAGGCATTTGGTCTCCATTCCTTGGGCACCAGGGAGCCACAGTGATTTTGAGCAAAGAAGGCGTGTGATTGAACAAGGGTTTAGCCATGGCAGCGCGGCAGAGGATTGCGGGGAAAGAGATAGAGGCAGAGCACAGCACACTCCCCACCCTCCCCCTCCCACCCCACACCCCCACACCCATGCCACATCCTCCGCCCACGGCAAGGACAAGGTCAAGAATGCTCAGAATGTGGCCAGAACAACCTCCCGCCCGGAACTCACGGCTACAGCTCTTGCCATCTGCCTCAAGTGGCCGCCCCTCGGGGCACAGACAGCGGTAGGAGAGGCCCTCACTCACGCACTGGAACTCGCAGCCATGGTCCACGCTGTTGCAAAGGTCTCGGACTTAACGGAGAGACAGGTTGGGATGAGTCAGAGTGACCCTGCATGCTAAGGCCCCCCCACCTCCCCATCATGCAGGAGGCCCCTCCTCACTGCGACAGCTCCTCCCGTCCGGCTGCAGGTCGTGACCGTCCGGGCAGCGGCAGTGGGGCCCGTCGAGAGTGCTAACACACTCATGCTGACAGCTGTGGTTGCTAAGGCTGCAGGGGTCCACAGCTGGTGGGGAGGAGGAGACGGCGAGATGTCACCTCTGAGTGCCGTGCCCAGAAGCCGCCACCAGGGTGCGGGTGCGAGGGCTTGCTCACCCCTGCAGCTCCTCTGGTCCTGCAGGAGCACAAAGCCAGCTTGGCAGCGACAGAAATAGGAGCCCGGGGAACTGACGCAGTGGTGGTCACAGCCGTGGGTCCCTTCGGCACACGGGTCAATGGCTGAGGAAGAGCACAAATCAGCTGTGCTGAAGGCAGCTCTCACCCCTAAACCACCCTCAGAAGCTGGGCGCTACTTAAAAACACCATGCCTGGGCCCCACGCCCAAAGGTGCTGGCTTCAGTCGTCTGGGGTGGTACCTAGGCATCTGCATTTTCTCCTAAGCGTGAGTCTGCCTTCTTACGGGGCCAAGCGACTCTCCCGACTTAAAGCCAAGATCCAGAGCCAGTGTGCCCGTTAGCGAGCCATGCAACAGAATGAGGAGCCACAGTTCTGGAAGACAGAGCCCCAGTCCAGTCCCCAAGACACTCACTGATGTCCAGGGGAAGACCAAACTCAGCCACTCGACTCACCTGAGCCTCCGCTTCCCCATCCACAAAATGGGGATATAACAGAAGAGAGCAATGACTATTAACCATTTCCTCTCTGAGGAAGTTGAGTGTCTGAAAGGTTTGGAAGCACAAACATGGCCCCGAGCTAAGCTGGGGAGTGGGAACTGGAGAGAGGAGACTTGTCTTATGTGAAAATGTGAGAATCTGGGGCTCCAGGAAAAGAGAGGGGGTGGAGAGAGGGAGAGAGAGAGAACATGAGAGGTGTCGGGGGGGGGGGGGGCTGAGTGACCCTGTGGGCTGGGAACACCAGTGACCAATCCCCCGTGGTTACTGACTTCAGGAACAAGGGTGCTCTTAATTACGAGTGGGGGCTTTCCTTTGTGTGCGCTTCACTTTACTTCGCTGTAACTCGCACCTGTCTACTGCCACGGTGAGTACAATGGACGCATGCACAAGTACGCACACACGCATGCCCTTGTGTGCGCAGAGGTGCGAACCAAAGAACGGGCTTGCATGCATGGAACAAAAACAGCATCGTGGTGTTGAGAACCTGGAAAAGGACCGGCAGAAGCTCACAGCAGGGGTGATGGCCAGAGGTAAACCCCTGGGGGAACCACGGAAGGCTCGCGGTCACCACACAGGGGTTCCAGCCAACCTTCTGAAATGTCTAGAAACAAGTCGAACCCAGGTGAGGCCGAGCGAGGAGGTCTGCAGCTCCTGGCACAATGCCTGCCACTAAGTAGTCAACTAACCAGCAGCTGTGATTGCGAGCCCAGGAGCCCACATGCGCACACACCACCAAGCGAAATGCAACTGGGGGAGCCAGGCGCCCTGTGCCGTAACTTTGCAGGAGGCAAAAAGGTAGGATCAGATCTCGAAAGACCGCTAGGGCAGAGGGGAGCAGTGCAGAAAGGACTGGGGTGTGGAGGCAGAGCTGAGCCACAGGTCAGGGAGGGGGCAGGCTCATCTTCCTGCAGAACCCTCCACAATGTCCAAGTAACAGAAACCGAAGCGTGTGCCTGGGAGGAGACAGAAGCAAGTTTGGGGGCCAGGGCTGTGCGTAGTGGATAAAGCTGCCGCCTGCATCCCATATGGGTGCTGGTTCGAGTCCTGGCTGCTCCACTTCCAATCCAGCTCTCTGCTATGGCCTGGGAAAGCAGTGGGAGATGGCCTAAGCCCTTGGGCCCCTGCACCCATGTGGAAGACCCGGAAGAAGCTCCTGGCTCCTGGCTTCAGATTAGCACAGCTCCGACCGTTGCGGTCAGTTGGGGAGTGAACCGGCAGATGGAAGATCTTTCTCTTTCTGCCTCTCCTCTCTCTCTGTAACTCTGACTTTCAAGTAAATAAATACATCTTTAAAAGAACAAGAAGAAGCAGCAGCAGCAGCAGCAGCAAGTTTGGGAGGTGGACTGGGGCCAGGGAGGAGCCTGGTCTGAGAAAGGGGGGACAGGGCTGTGGTAAGCACACAAAGTCAAGGCTCCCAGCCCTGGTCCCACTGAGCACTTGTGTGACCCAGGCTAATCCCTCCCATTTCCTAGGCCTGAAAGCAAAGGAGGGGCTTCTACTTCCAAAGACCCTTCCGGACTCATTGCTCTGATGCTGGGGCGACAGGGAACCAAAGCAGGTCCAGCCGCGGTGGTCCCGCGGGGCAGGGGTAGTGCTCACCCAGACAGCTCTTGTTGTCTGCCGCTAGCTTGTACCCGGGGTTGCAGGCGCAGCGCACGGCGCCCTGGGTGTTGACACACTGGTGCTGGCAGCCGTGTCTCCCCTCGGCACACGGGGCTTTCCCTGAGGACACACAGGGCTAGAATCAGCCGGCACAGCCCGCCGCCTCTGGGACCGGAAGCAGCTGCCTGGGGTGGGGTCAGAGGTGGGCCTCCTTCTAGAGGGGCTCCATCCAGGTGGGAGGTCTTAGGGAAACAACAGGGCTTGAGCAGCCCCTGTGGACAGGCTCAGAATAGGTGACACGGGACTAGATGCGCCCACGGGCTAGGGGTAGGAGTGGAGCGGCGAGGTGCCCATGCGCTCTGTCAATGGGGGCAACACAACTCCAAAGGTGCCCTAATGCAGAAGGTGCAGCGTTTGTGGGAGGGGCTAATAGAATGGGCGGAGCCATACTGAAGTGGGTGGGGCAAGACTGAAACAGGTGATTGCTTCTTGTGTGCAGGGAGGGGTCAGCGGTGGAGTTTGACCTTCAGCCCAGGATAAACCGCTCATCCCGGTGGGCGGGACCAGCTGCACGTGGCTCCCTAGGGTCCGCGCCCAGGCAAAGTTGGCCAGAGCTAAAATCTGCCACCATCGCGGTGGGCGGGGGCACAGAGGAAAGCACCGGCCGCCCCAGCAGGACGGGATTTCCTGTGCGGAAAGGGTTCGAGCCTCAACCTCCGCACGCCCGTAACTCACCACACAGGCGGCCCCGGAACTGCCGGCCAAACTCCTGGATGAGGTCGAAGGACTCCACCAGGAAGACGTGCTCATCCAGCGGCGGGGACGCCATGGCGCGCAGGGAGCCCACGTCGGCGCGCTGCACCCCCACCGCGTAAATCTCGATGCCGCGCGCGCGTGCCTGGGCCGCCACCTCGGCCACGCGGTCCTGGGGCCTCCCGTCGGTCACGATGACGGCGACGCGCGGCACGCGCTCCTCCGGGGGGCGCGCGCCCTCGGCCACGCTGAAGGCCACGTTCATGGCGTACTGGATCGCCAGCCCGGTCATGGTGCCCTGCGCCAGCGGCACCAGGGTGCGCAGGGCGCGCTCCATGTCCTCGCGGCGCGAGAAGGCGCCGAGGGGGAAGACGCTCTGCACCTGACTGGAGTACTGGATCACGCCGACGCGCGTGGCGTTGGGCCCCACGTCCAGGCTGCGGACAAGGCCCACCAGGAAGCGCCGCATGGTCTCGAACTCCAAGGGGCGCACGCTGCGGGAGCTGTCGATCACGAACACCAAATCCAGGGGCCCGGTGTGGCACTTGGGACCTGCAGGGCGGTCAGGGAGGTCTTTGCTGGGTCAGCAAGCCCTCACCTCCAAGGAGACCACCAGGCAAACCCAGGGCAAGCGCTGCTATGGCGCTGCTCAGTGCAGCCTTAACCAGATGAGACTCACTCACACCGCTGGCACTTCCTGTGGCCCTGGGCTAGATTTCACAAATCCCCCCTCCTAAAGTTCCTAGGGCTACTCTGGGAGATGCCATCCATTGGGAAGGAGGCAGGGGGAGATGTGCCAACGCCAGGGCCTACACAGGCTGGGTGGGCAGCACGGACGAGGGGACAAGGGAACTGCCTGGGGTAGGGCTGTGGACAGCCAAGAACCCACACACCTTCTAAGTGGGCAGACGTGTCCACATGGACCGGATGTCAGCAGAGCCTTCGTTGTTGTTGTTGTTGTTGTTGTTTTCCAAGAGAAGTCCCAAATCAGAATTTTTATGTGAAATCTCCCGATGTTTCATTTTTTCAACGAACTCATCAAATTTAAACATCAAGTGGGTAATTGTGCATGAACCCCAGACTAAACCACATCGGAAAAATGAAGACATTGCGCTAGAACTGCAGCTCCCAAACCCTCCCTCTCTGGCCCCCAGATGGAGCTTCCTCCTCCTGGCTGTGCGGGCTGGGCCCCAGCTCACCTGTGAACTGGGGCTGGGCTTCCCAGGGCTGGGCAAGGAGCAGCAACACCAGCAGTGGCCAGCACAGAAGGCCCCTCATGGCGCCCGCCAGACAGAACCAGGATGTCAGGGACTGGAGGGAGGAAGGGAAACCGTAAATCAGGCGTTCACGGAGCTCTGAATCCGGTGCAGACGCTTGGGGCAGCGACAGGGCCGTGGGTTTATTTTACTGATCTATTTTTGTGCACGTTTGACATGTTTCACAGTAAAATTCATTGCAGTGGGATTGCTGCGAAACAAAGATCCTTTGTAGAGCTGGAGAAAGTTATACGTTGTGGAACTGTGGAATGGTAAATAGAAAGTAAATTAAAGTACACAGATATAAAAAGAAAACAGGCTTTCCTAAATGCCGGGCAGTGTCAAATGCTTTTCACGGGCTGCGACACTTGATTCTGACCAGTTTTGAGACTAAGGGACTAAGGTTATCATTGTTCCCATTATACAGATGAGGACATTGAGGCTTGGAGAAGCTAAGCCCTGATCCCCAGAATCGCTTTGCAAGGAAGTGCCTGTACCAGACTGGAATCCTGAGCCCATCCTACCGGGCTCTGTGCACCTGCAGGGGTATCAGGCGCCTGCTTCTCCCCAGGGGAGGGGCTTCACGCGGGAGGCGCTGCCACGTGGGCCCCCTCCCCTCTGCCCCGTCCCCCACTGCAGGCAGCGGGAGAGACTGCAGCCTTTGGCGTGGGGGAGCGTGGGGACGGTGGGCCAGTGACTGAGCCCGGGAAAGGCCGCCAGGGGGCGTCTGCTGGGCCTGCCCGCAACAGCTCGGGCTGTGGGAAGCCCACATCTGCCCAGCAGGTGTCCCTGCCCAGAGCAAACAGGGGGCTGGGAACCCGGGGCCTTGGAGATAAGGCCTGGGCAGGATATATTTGGCCGGAGCACCGAGGGACCGCGGCACCGGACGCGCCTGGAGGGCCACAAGGGAGCGACCATGGACCCCGTGGGGACAACAGGTGAGTGCTCATTTCCCCGCGGGCCCCCCGGCGACACCCCCTGTGACTCACCAAGGATCCCCATTGTGCCGATGGAAAAACTGAGACCCAGGAAGGCAGCCCACCCAGCCACAATGGCAAGACTAGATCCACCTGGACCCCTGCCCCCCAGCTGCTAGCCCTCTGGGCCCCTGGATCACCACGCCTGCCTGGCTCCCAGCCCCCATTCCCACCTCGGGTTGCCCACACTCAGGTTTCCCGGCAGAGGGGCCGGCGCCCCCGACCCTCGCAGCCCCGCCCTCCCACCTCCCTGAATGGGCCCATTCTGCCCACAGCCTGCCAGCCGCTCACTCCAGGCGGCCTTCCTGGCTGGATTCTTCTCCCCCCTCGCTTTCAAGGCCTGGTGGCAGAACAGAAAATCCCTCTGGCAGGCCCTTTGTGGGAGGGTGACCAAGCCAGCCGGGCCAGCGGCTGGCGGCCGGTGGGGGTGGGGGACACTTTCTCCAGCCTGGGCCATCGGAGCCCGGCACCCCTGGGCACCCCTGCCGCTCCCCATCCTTACCTACCTGCTGAAGCCGCTGCCCGTCCCCCCCCCCCCCCGTGCTGATGAAGGGCCCCATTGTCCTGCTCTCAGCCGGAGCCCACATCCCACCTTGCCCCCTCCCACCTCACCCCCACCCGCTTGCACTCCAGGGTCCCAGAAAGTCAAGAGAGCCACCACGTCCAGGGTCATAACCTTTCCAGCATCCCCCCCCCCCACACACAAATACACTTCCACAGAGGAAGGAACCGGCCCGGGAGGGTGGCGGGAGTCTTCACCCCGGCCACACAGCGACGTGGTGGCCCTGGCGGCCCCCAGAACCCCGGCTCCTCCTCGGAGACCCCCTCAGCGCAGGGGGAGCAAGGGAGGGAGGCTGGTGAGCAAGATCTCAAGGACTGGCTGAGGACTGAACACCTGGGGGCCCTGCAGGGGCCAGGTCACCAAAGGAGGGGCTCCTGACCCGGGCTCCACCTGGAAGTGACTCGAGGAGACAAGGGCCAGCTGCGGTCACCGTGGGCAGGCGGTGCCCCTTCCCCCGCGATAAACACTTGCCCCTGAGCTGGCCTGACGCCCTCACCCCTGCGCATCCCGCAGGGACCCCGGGCCCTTTGACTCACCTGAGTCTGCAAGACAGCTCAGAGGCGCGGCTGCAGAGCGGGGCAGACGGGCGGGGCCTGGCGGGCAGCTGGAGCAGGTAACGGAGCGGGCAGCCAGCCCTAGGTGGGGACTGCCAGGCAGCTGGGGCCCGCGCAGGCGGCGGCCGCATTTAACCCGGGCTGGCGGGTGGGGAGGGGGAGCGCGGGCTGCGACCCCTCCCACTGGCAGGGAGCGATCCCCGCTGCCTCCGAGGGCTGGGGCGGAGCGAGCGCGGCGCCCCCTGCGCCTGCCACCCTCGCAGCAGCCGCGGGAGCCGGGCGGCGACGCTCTCCGCGGCCGGAATGCGCTGGAAGCCTCGAGACGCTTCCCAGAGGAGAGACCCAAGAGGCGGAGCGCTCGGGCCTCTGGCCGCCGGCTGCCTGGACGGCCTCCGAGGGCGCGCCACTCTGTCCTCGCCATCCCTTCCAGGAGTGGGGCGAGCCAGGCCTCCGCCCCTGCCCAGAGGACACAGGGCACAGGGGCCAGCCTCGGGGGTCGTGGTCCTGGCCCGGCCCTGCCTGCCAGACCCCCAAGTCTCTAAGCCGCCTCCTTTCCGTGTTCCACCTGCTGCCACAGGCCTTGGGCCTCTGCCGGCACCCATCAGAGTCCCCAGGGCTGGGCCAGTGGGGTCGGCCTGGATTCCCTGGGGTCAGGGAATCCTGAGAGGGGACCCAGCAGCAGGACTCAGAGCCTCACCCCACCCCCACCCCCACTGCGCCCTGGGAGTGTGGTTCCAGGGCCTTTCGCTGTTGCAGGTTCCTGCCTGCCCACCCGAGGTGAGAGGGCATTCCTGGCCAGGGGCCGGCAAGCCGCCCGGGATGGGGACCCTCAACCTTTGTGGATGCTGGCAGCCCTCCCGTACCTGTCTGCACCCGGAAGCAGCACGGCCGCGCCCTTAGTGTTCCCCCCTCATCTTCCTGAGGCTGCAAGCAGCAGGGAACTGTCACTGGGCACCTGGCAGCCCCAAGCATTTAACTCACCCAGCCCACCCGCACTTTGCCAAACACCACCTTCTCTTCCTGACTTTGGGGGTACAGCAGGAGCCCCATCCTCCCCTGATGCCCCCCAACCCGAGCAGCGGGCTCCACAGCACCACGCCCCTTCAGTACCCCTTGCCGAGGGCCAGCCGGCCTCCTGCCCTCCCAGGTCACCCCCCGAGCAGGCCACCATGCTGCAGGAAGGCGTGCGCAGGTGCCTGCAGCGGCAGTGTGAGCAGACGGTGCGGATCCTGCACGCCAAGGTGGCGCAGAAGTCCTACGGAAATGAGAAGCGGTAGGTGCCACGGTAGCAGCCCCCTCTCCTAGGAGAGCTGTAACCTGAAGACCCCCCCCGCCCCGAGCCCCCCATCCCTGGGAAAACCTCAGCTGTCAGCAGGGACCCTGGCCCTCAGCCACTTTGGTCTCTGGCAAAACCTCCCTGTGGCTTGCCCGTCCGCATTCACCCACTCACTCAACAGTGACTTACTCTTTAGGAAGTGCCAGGGTCTGTGGGCACGGCTGCACGCTGGGCACACGGCTGAGCAGAGCTCTCACGACATTCTCCCTCCCTCGTGGGACAGACACCTGTAAACTGCCCACAATTCAGGCACCCAGATACCTGGAGATGAGGCTGAGAGCTAGAAGGCAAACAGAGGGGGTCATCCACAGAAACCAAGGGCGGCAAGGGGAACCTGCTTCAGCCTCAAAGATCAAGGTCAAAAAGTCCCTTAGGAGGCTGCATCTGAACCGGGACTCAGATGTTAAAAAAAATCGGAGCCAGACAGAAGGAAATCTGGAGGGACACAGGCTCTGATTGGAAGAAATGGAGAAAGCAGAGACCTTGGGGGCAAAACTGACAAGGCCCCAGAGTGCGGGAGTCAGAAAAGGAGGGGGGAGTGAGTAATTGGGGACCAGATCACAGGAGGACTTGGAGTTTTAAGTCCCTTGGAGGACTTTAAGAGGGGAAACACGATCTGAGCCACGGTTTTCAAAGCCCTCTGGTTGCCACTGGGACAAACAAGCCAGGGGAGTGGGGAGTGGCCACAGGGACAGGGGCTGCAAGGCCCTGGCGGTAACCCAGGCAAAAAAGCAGTGGTGGCAGTGGAAGGAAGCCAGGGCTGTTCAGATGGTTGGATGGCGCACACAGGACTCATCAGTGGCTCAGATGAGTGGCGTCCAGAAATAATAATAGGATTTGGATGAGGTACAGTCAGAGAGAAGCCTGGGGAGAGCAGGGGGAATGGAGGGTTTCTTGGGTGGATGCCCCCTCGCGATGCTTGCAAGACAGACAGGTGCAGGTGGATGGAGACTCCGGCAGTCGCATGTCTCCGCAGGTTCTTCTGCCCTCCGCCCTGCGTCTACCTTGCCGGCCCCGGCTGGAGGGTGAAGCCCGGCCAGGGCCAAGGTGAGGGCGGGCTCCGGGCGGCTGGCTGGCCGGCTCTGCAGGGAGCCCCGCTCACGCGGTCTGCTGGCGCCCTCTGGCGGCCAGGACGAAGCCCGCCGGGCACGCGAGCCCTCCAGAGCCGGACCCGTGCCCTTGCAGCCCACCAGGCCGCGGAGCCCGGGACCACGGTCTGCGGCTACATGGGGCTGGACGGCGCGCCCGGCAGCGCGGCCGAGACGCAGAGGCTGAGCTTCGAGGAGCAGCCGGACTCCAGGGTGAGGGCGCACAGGATGGGGTCCCATTCCTGCTCCCACTCCGGCCTGTCCTTGGGGGGAGGGCTCAGGCAGGCCCCTGCGGAACCCAGTCGTGGGGCAGGGAGACCGGGGACCAGGCCCTGCTTCGTCGCTAAGCCCCCGGGCCGGGGTCGCAAAGCTCGGCGCGGACGGCAGATCCCCGGGGGCGGCGAGGCGGGGCCGGGGATGAGACGGCCGCGTGCCCGCGAGTCCCCCAGGAGTTCGGCTGCGCCAAGACCCTGTACATCTCTGACGCGGACAAGAGGAAGCACTTCCGGCTGGTGCTGCGGCTGGTGCTGCCAGGGGGCCGGGAGCTGGGCACCTTCCACAGCCGCCTCATCAAGGTCATCTCCAAGCCCTCGCAGAAGAAGCAGTCGCTGAAAAACACCGACCGTGAGCGGGGCGGGACGGGGCCTGGGTGGGTGGCGGGGGCGGAGCCAGAGGGCGAGGGGCGGGGCCTGGTGGAGGGTGGAGTCAGCAGCAGAGGGGTGGGGCCTGGGTGGAGGGGTGGGGTCACAGAGTCAGAGGGGCGGGACCTGAGCCGAGAAAGGGGCGGGTCTGGGGAGGAGTGGGCGTGGCTCAGGCGTGCAGATGCAGAGGAGAGGGGTGGGACACTAGACTTGCAGGTGGGGGCCAGGGACGAAGAGCAGCACGAAGAGATCAGCAGGTGCTGAGCCAGGGACAGAGTGAGGACAATAAAGGGGTGGAGAATTTCCAATTAAAAACACTGTGGGGTTCCTGCCGCGAGCCCGGCTCTGCCCCGGGCACTGCATTGGCAAAGGCCAACTTGCATTGTCCTGTGTGGTGCTCCCCACGTCTCTGAGAAAGGCGCTGTCCTCGACCCGGGTTGTAGGTAAGGACGGTGAGGCTGCAGCATGCATCCCTCCCTTAAGAACTCCTGGGCCTACATGGCCTCAGGCTGCCCTGGCTGGGGTGTGGCCCAGACAGGAAGTGGTCTGGGGTCTGCGAGACTGTGGAGCGGCTCCTCCTCCTAGGCCACATCACTTTCTGTGGAAGCCCCCCGAGGGTCTCAGGGACAGGCCGCGTTCTGGCCAGCCCTGGGCATGCAGAAAGGGCCAGGGAGGGCCCCAGGGGGTGGTTAGGGTGCAGATTCTGGAGCCCGGAACCTTGGGTCTGGGTCCTGGCTCTGCCACTTGTTAGCTTTGTGAATGAGAACATTGCTGTCTTCAGACAGCAGGGAGCACTTCAGAAAGGTGGTGGGAAACACAGTTAAAAATATGACTTTATTTGGGTGACAAAAATCTGAAATCCAAGCATATGTGTGCTCTTCAGCACCTGCAAGGGAAAAACCGTGCATGGACTTCAAAAATCCTTTGCATCAAAATGAATGTATCTTTTCCTTCGGCTTTTCCACGCACTTTTTGAGGTGCTCTCGTAGCGCTTGCCTCTGTAGGTTGTTTGTAGAGAAAATCCAATACACTGAAGGCATTTAGAAAATTACCAGGCATACAGTAAGTGCCAGCTATTGTCCAATACCAGCCGGTGTTGTCTCGTGCATCCCCCATCATCTCCTTCCTACTTCACCCCCAGTTGAGAGCATTGCCTCCTCCAGGAAGGCTTCCTTCACATTGATACTTTATATCCCTGCCTTCCTTCCCTCCCAAACTGTGATCTCCCAGAGCAAAGCCTTTGGGGCCCAGTACCCAGCACAGGGTAGGTACTGAGTGAGTACTGGGCTGACTCTGTCTGTTGGGCTCAAGGAGTGGGGGAGGGCACAGAAACAGGGTGACAGCAGGCACCAGACAAGTCGCCATGGACTGTGGGAGAGCCTTGTGTCCTGGCTGGCAGAGGGCACTGGAAGTTGTCTGGGAAGTCCCAGGGTGCCAGGCCCCCCAGCGCCCTGATCCTGCCTTCTCCGCCCCCCCCCCCCCGCCCGCAGTGTGCATCTCCTCGGGTTCAAGGGTTTCCCTCTTCAACCGCCTGCGCTCCCAGACGGTGTCCACGCGCTACCTCTCCGTGGAGAACGGGGCCTTTGTGGCCAGCGCGAGACAGTGGGCTGCCTTCACGCTGCACCTGGGTAATGCCTTCCACAGACCCCGGCGCTTCTCCAGCCTCGGCCGCTGCTCGGCGAGGCAGGGACACTTTGCCCCGTGCACCTGAGGCTCAGAGACGCCAAAGGACGCCCACAGCCCCAGGAGCTGGTGCCCAAGCCCAGCCAATGCGAAGCTGCCACCCCCGAACCCTGCCCTCAAATGCAGACATTTTCCGGGGTGGCCCCAAGTGCTGGCTCCAGGCTTAGAAACTTCAGCCTCGGCTGCTTCCCTGAGTGCTAGCTTGGGGCCCCTGAAGCCCTGTTCCTTTCTGGCTTGCTTTGCCCCCAGCTGATGAGCACTGCTCCCAAGGAGACTTCCCTCCCCGAGAGGGCTACGTGCGCTACGGCTCTCTGGTGCAGCTCGTCTGCACGCTCACCGGCATCACGCTGCCGCCCATGGTATGACAAAGGAGGGCTCTCGCAGGTCCATGCAAAGGGGTGGCACCCATGGGTGGGGCTGGAGGGTGAGTCTTGAGACATAGAGATGCTGATTCTTTTTTTATATATTTATTTATTTGAAAGGATTACGGAGAGGTGGGGGGGGGTGTCTTCCATCTGCTGGGTCGCTCCCCAAATGGCTGTAAAGGCCAGAACTGAGCCAATCCAAAGGCAGGAGCCAGGAGCTCCTTCCCGGTCTCCCACACGGGTGCAGGGGCCCAAGGACTTGGGCCATCTTCCACTGCTTTCCCAGGCCATAGCAGGGAGCTGGATCAGAAGTAGAGCAGCTGGGTCTCAAACCGGTGCCCATGTGGGATGCTGGCACTGCAGGCAGCAGCTTTACCGGCTATGCTACAGCGCCAGCCCCAAGATGCTGATTCTTAGTGCTTTGTGGGGTTACAAGGGAGGGCAGGGGGCAGAGGGAGTCAGAGCAGCACAGCTGGCTGGGAGGGGGGCTGAAGACACCCCCTGCACCTCCCCACCACCCCTCTGCCGCAGATCATTCGCAAAGTAGCCAAGCAGTGTGCGCTCCTGGACGTGGATGAGCCCATCTCGCAGCTGCACAAGTGTGCCTTCCAGTTTCCGGGCGGTCCCCCAGGAGGGGGCGGCACCTACCTGTGCCTGGCCACGGAGAAAGTGGTGCAGTTCCAGGTGAGACCGGAGGATGGCAGCACTAGCCACCCTCGCGGGGAGACTGCCCGCCGGGAACACATGGTCCCGCCTACTGAGCAGTACTGCCTTCCCCGGGGTGTGAGAGCCACAGCCCCTGGGAGCAGACATGCAGAATTTAGGACAAGCAGTAATCACTCATTCCTGAGCAGCTCTCCTCCCCCAGGAATTCTAGGGTCATGTAAGTTTGGGATACAAAATTGTCAAATGTAAATAAAAAAGTACAATAGCTACTGCATATTATTGAGCCGACTATTAGAATAATTAAATAAGAATTACATAATGTAGCAAATAATTATTATTCTTAAGCCATATGACTCCTTCCCAAATGAATATTTTCCCAAAGAATATTAAGACTGTGAAATCTTCGGTCATAGAATGGCACAGAGGTGCACAGTAGCATTCTAGAATCCTTGGAAAATGAGAACATTCGAAAGCAGCCGACTTCAAGGAGCTTACTTAACGGGAGAGCACGCGGGGGCCATGTCCGAGCTCAGGGGGCAGATGGACCTCGAGGCCCAGGCGCGTGCCGCCTCGCCCACGCTGGCGGCCGCGGCCAACGCCTCTGGCCCGTCCCATCCGTGTCTTCCCAGGCGTCCGCCTGCCCCAAGGAGGCCAACAAGACGCTGCTGAACGACAGCTCGTGCTGGACCATCATCGGCACCGAGTCGGTGCAGTTCTCTTTCAACAGCAGCCTGGCGTGCACGCGGGAGCCCGTCACCCCCGTGCCGCTCGTCAGCACCCTCGAGGTGAAGCCGTGCGCGCGGGGCGCGGAGGGCGGGGCGGGGGCGCCGGCGAGGGGGCGCCGCGGGCTCAGGCACCGCCTCCTCCCACCACTGGTCCCCCCTCCCCCAGCTCAGCGGCGGGGGCGACGTGGCCACGCTGGAGCTCCACGGAGAGAACTTCCACGCGGGGCTCAAGGTGTGGTTCGGGGACGTGGAGGCGGAGACCATGTACAGGTACGGGCTGGGGCGGGCAGCCTCCCTCGGGCCGCTGGGTGTAGGGGCCGCATCGTCGGGGTCCCCGCAGCGCTAAGCCCGGCGCCGCACCGCCAGGAGCCCGCGGTCCCTGATGTGCGTAGTGCCGGACGTGGCGGCCTTCGGCAGCGACTGGCGCTGGCTGCGCACGCCCATCACCGTGCCCGTGAGCCTGGTGCGCTCCGACGGGCTCTTCTACCCGAGCGCCTTCTCCTTCACCTACACCCCGGAATACAGCGGGAGGCCCGATTCGCCGCGCGCCCCCGAGCCCGCCGCGGACGCCGACGCGCTGCTCGAGAGCATCCACCACGAGTTCACGCGCACCAACTTCCACCTCTTCATCCAGACCTAGGGCGCCCCGCGTCCGCTTCCGTGCGGGAGGGCGGGACGAGGCCCGCGGCAGACACCCACCCGGCCTCCCGCCTCATCCGCGCGCTCAGCCCTCCAGGGAGACACAGCCTTCCTGCTCTCTTTGCAAGGTGCAGCCCGGTGGCTTTGCCCCTTGGAGCTTTGGCTCCTAGGCCCGTGTGCCCGCCTCTCCATGGTCCTCTCCGGATCACTTGTGTCCCTGTGGCTCCTCCCCCTCTCTCCCTCCCCTGGGCTCTCCTTGCGTCTAACACACCGTGTCACGCTCTGAGGAGCTCCCCCCGTGTCTCCTCTGAAAAAAGAATGCGTGGCTTTGCACACGCAGGCATGGGACATGGGGCCTCGAGACCCTGTCTGCGTGTCCGGGAGCGCCCAGTGAGGCTCAGACTTGAACGTGGACTGCACCTGCAGCACCTGGAGGACTGTGTCTCTCCAGCTCTGTCCTGGAACACAGTCCCACCTGCAGCACCAGGTCGCATCTGGAACTCGGAACCCCTCTTGCATCACCGGGTCCTACCCTGGAACACAAGGACCTGCCCCTTCCTGTTTGCCTGCTGCCTGGAGCCAGCCACAGTCCCCTTGCCAGTGTTTGCTCCCTGGCCTACAGCTTTGTGGCTGGGCAGGTTCCTGTGCTATACTGAATCAAACAGAATCTGAACTGTGTGCCCCCCACAAGGAAGGGGGTGCCCCAGTAGACACCATCCGCCCACAGATGCAGAGAGCACAAGTCTTAGGGAGCACAGGACCTGCCTTGTTGACTCTTTCGAGAGGAGTGGGGTTCAGGGTTGGCTGGTATCTCTGAGGCCACAGTCCTGTCCTGGGGTCACCTTGCAGCTCTGCGGGTGAGCTACCCTACTGCCCTCACCCCTAGCAAGGGTGCACCCAAGGCCCAGAGGCATGCGGCACAGAACCAGCTTGCCCGGGACAACGCTGGGCAGAAGTCCCAGATCACCTGGGCGGTAACACAGCTGAGAGAGGGGGCTTCTCTCCATGGGCCTAGGGGCCAAATCACAACCCTGCCTTGACCACTCTGCCCCGTCTGTGCTTGATGCGAAAGAGAGCAGGGAAAGCCAGCAGGGTCCCGGCTTGGGGCTACGGGGACAAGGACAGAGGCATCGTGGATGCCCAGCCTCCAGGGGTGCCCAGTAGTCTGAAGTGCGGGGTCTAGCCCCCTGGGCCTTCCTTGACCTTCTGAGGAAGAGCTCATTTCCTGTAGAACATCTGCCCCAGAGCACGGGAAGTCCCCTGAAAAAGAAGCAGCTGACATTTCCAGAAAGGAGGAAATGGGGTTTGCGCTTTAGACTCCCCAAAGTCTAAGTTCCGTCATCAGCCATCAGCAGGCTGAAACCCACACGGCCAACGCCTCACCTTGTGTGATTGCTGGAGAAGGGTGGAGCCCAGCTGAGAAACTCAGGGAGCAAGTTGGGTGGGAAATGCCCTGAAATGAGTGCCCGCCTCCGGAGAGTCTGATTCGGGAACAAGGAGGAACTTCGACGCAAGGACAGGAGATGACGCAGTCAAGTGCAGGGCCCTTCTGAGCATAAGTGCCACATCTAAGAAGCCAGCTGCCGTCTCACATGCTGGCTCCGGGAACCGTGTGGCCACCCAGCTTGGACCAAAGGGCTCTATGTCCCCCTAGGCTGAGTTTCGTGGGGAAAGCGGTTCTCATCTCCGTGTGTCCTAGAGGGTGCATTCGCTGTGCCCTGCGCTGGAGTTGGTGCTCAATAAATAACATTGTGTTGGCAGATATCCAGAAATTGCAACGTGAAACCAGCAGGTGGCAATGTTCCCTTGCGGAGGGGTGTATTTTCACCATTCATTCATTCACTCATAGCAGTTGAAAGCTGTTACGTTCCTTAAAAAGATAATCTTAAAAAACAAAACAAAGATCATCTTAAGTCCTTCTGTGCTCTCGGGATCCTCTGTAGGTTAATTCACACAATTCTTCACACTTGCGGGGGATTCCACTCTACAATCCATGTATCAATTAATTTAATCTTCACATTAGGATCATCTACCAAGCTATAAAATTAGACATCCAGGCTGTAGCACAGACCCTTGGGTTAGAAACGAGGGCGGTGCCCGGGAGTCCATGTTACTTGCCCACTCTCCCACATGACTTCAGTGAGCAGGGTTGCTCCCGTCCATATTTGCTCTTGTTATAGATGGAGAAACGGAAGCTTCAAGAGGCCAAGGTCATAGCAGGTGGATGGCAGTGCCTGTCACTCACTGGAATCCTGTACTCCTGACGCTCAGTTGGAGCTCTGGGAGTCTCTGAATTCTCACGGGGCCACACTGCTGGGCATAGGCCGGGTGTATGTGTTGTGGAGGGGAGGGGACGCATGTAGTGAGGATGAGGCCAGAATATCTGTTTCAATCGCTTCTCGGCCTTTTGGCTAAGATCAAGTGCAGAATCTCTGTTTCAGAGTCCCCCAGCCATCACGGCGCCTGCGGTCCCTTTTTTTTTTTTTTTTTTTTTTGACAGGCAGAGTGGACAGTGAGAGAGACAGAGAGAAAGGTCTTCCTTTGCCGTTGGTTCACCCTCCAATGGCCGCCGCGCTGATCCGATGGCAGGAGCCAGGTACTTCTCCTGGTCTCCCATGGGGTGCAGGGCCCAAGCACTTGGGCCATCCTCCACTGCACTCCCGGGCCACAGCAGAGAGCTGGACTGGAAGAGGGGCAACCGGGACAGAATCTGGCGCCCCGACCGGGACTAGAACCCGGTGTGCCGGCGCCGCAAGGTGGAGGATTAGCCTAGTGAGCCGCAGCGCCAGCCACCTGCGGTCCCTTTAGCAAGTTACTCTCTGGGTTGAAGCTCTGACCTTAGAGTTGCCCTCTCTCCCTTTGGTTTGTTGATTTGGGTCTTCCACAAAAGGAAACCGAGCCTACCTCGTGTGGGGGTAAGAGTCTGAGACGTCTCCCTCCCTGGGGAGGATGTGGGCCGCGGAGGGCATGAACTGTGAAGATGGGGAGGAAGTGGCTGGGAGGAAAGGAAACCCAGAGGGCCTCTCTCAGGTTTTGGCAATACTCACACAAAGGGCCCCCTCCCCGTCAGGCTTCGCGCTGCTCCAGACCCCAAGGCACAAAGGCAGGCAGGGCAGTGGTCATGACTTCAGTGGGCAGAGGGGAACACCTGCTACAGCCAGCTGGAGCCAAGGAGGGGGTGTGTGTTCACATGGACACGGGAGGGCAAGGTATAGGGGAGGCAGGGAGGGCCTTGTGACCAGGTTCACCAGGCTCCCCTTGTGACAGTGTTGGAGTGGGCCCCAGCCCTCCAGGCTCACCCGGAGACCCCCTCCCCCCGGTCTGGTTCCAAACACCCAGCTCCCCAAGCTGGCTGATGTCGGAAGTTCACCTTCAGCGCTTCTCTGTGTGCAGGGCTGCTCCCCTCCTTACCCAGCTCTAGGAGGTGCATCGAAACATTTGTAGGAAATGAAGTTAAAACAGAAGTTTATTTTGCTGCAGAGAAAATGTGAAACCCAGCCCATGCATGTGTTTTCCATGAACCTTATGATGATGCCCGTGTGCACAGACTTCAAGCGTCTTTCGTACCAGAGGTGGGTGTTTGGCACACAATAGTTAATACGCCACTTGGGACACCACCTCCTCCATCAGAGTGCCTGGGCTCCAGCCTCCCGCTAATGCGCACCTTGGGAGGCAGTTAGATGGTGGCTCATGTACTTGGACCCTGCCACGCATGCAGGAGACCTGGATTACATTCAATCTCCTGGCTGCAGCCTGGCCCAGCCTTGGCTGCTGCAGGTCTTTGAAAGGTGAACCAGCAAATGGAAGATTTCTCTCTCTCTGACTTTCAAATGTTTTCAAAAATCTTTGCACAAAATTAATTTGCTAATTCCTTTTTCCCATGAGCTTTAGGAAATCTCTCATTTTCGAAGAAATTTTTTTTTTAAGATTTATTTATTTGAAAGGCAGAGTTAGAGAGAGAGAGAGAATTGATCTTCAATTCACTGGTCCACTCCCCAAATGGCTGCAACGGCCATGGCTAGGCCAGGCGGAAACCAGGAGCCAGGAGCTTCTTCCAGGTCTCCCACATGTGTGCAGGGGCCTAAGCACTTGGGCCATCCTCCACTGCTTTCCCAAGTGCATCAACAGGGATCTGGATCAGAAGTGGAGCAGCTGGGACATGAACTGGCGCCCGTATGGGATGCCAGAGCCACAGGTGGCCCCAAAGGAATCATGCTAACATGAAAGAATGCCACTGTACTGTGGTTTTTCACCCAACAGGCATCTTGGAATCAAAATTCTAGGTACCAGTGGGGTGAGTCTGATTGGTTGCAGCCAGTTAGCCACGCTGTTTCTGCTTGTGAAGACGGAGATAACGGCACTGGCTTCATAAGGCGTCGTGGGGATAGAATGTGTGCCGCGGCTTCAGCAGGGATACGGGCTGTTTGCTGTCAGTGTTGCTGCGGAGGCACTTCTAGCGATGACTCAGAGGGGGAACCCTCCCTCCGTTTACAGATGGCGAAGTCCTTCCTGCACTCTGGGCACCCGCGTGACCACGGGAGCGGGTTACAGCCACACACGCGTACTGTCCCTGAGTCTCTGTGGGCCAGAGGTCCAGGCACAGCTCAGCCGGCCTTCTGCTCAGGGTCTCCAGGCTGGCGTCAGGGTGTCAGCCAGGCCTGCATTCTCCCTGATCGTTGGCAAAATCATTTCCTTGCAGCCATAGGATCCATGGCACCTTGCATCTTTCAGGCCAACCCAGTCAGGTTCCCATCGACTGGCCCGGGACACCAATGACATCTGTCAAGTGCCCTCCCCTTCTTTGCTATTGAACGGAACTTACTCATAAATCTAGTGGCATCTCATCATAGTTACATGACCTGCCCACATGCAAATGGAGGGAATTATACAGGCTGTATACACTCAAGGGCTGAAATCTTGGGAGTTACCTTAAAATTCTTCCTACTCTCCAAAATCACTGGTAGGGAGAAGTGGGAAGTGCAGGAAGCATCTCACACGGGGTCTCAGCTTCTTGTTACTGAGGGGTAACACAGCAGGCAAGAAGGCTTATTTCAGCTCAGAGAACGGCAGTCTGGCATCTGGTAGAAGCTGGTGATGGAGGCCAGCGCTGTGGCGTAGTGGGTAAAGCCACTGCCTGCAGTGCCAGCATCCCATATGGGCGCCAGGTTCAGGTCTGCTCCACTTCTGATCCAGCTCTCTGCTGTGGCCTGGGAAAGCAGTAGAAGATGGCCCAAGTCCTTGGGCCCCTGCACCTGCATGGGAGATCCAGAAGAAGCTCCTGGCCTCAGATCAGCCCAACTCCATTGGGGCCATTTGGGGAGTGGACCAGCGAATGGAAGACCTCTCCCTCTCTGCCTCTCTGTAACTTTCAAATAAAATAAATAAATCTTAAAAAAAAAAAAAAAAGCTGGCAATGGCAGAACACGGGCGGAGGAAGAATCACACGGTGACCGGAAAGCAGGCCACAGGAAGCACCTGCTTGTAAAACCAACCCTCTGCTCCCTAGGGCGGGGCCCGCTGAGGCCTAAAGACCTCCCCCGAGGCCCACCTCCCAGATGCTCCACCTAACAGTAATCCATTCGCCTTTCACCTAGGGCCTTGGGGTTGGAACATCAGCAGGAGTTTAGGGAACCAAGGCGTGTCCAAGCCGTAACATAGGGAGTGAGTGCGTCTGCTGCCTCGGGAAACTGGCTGGGTCACACAGAAATGGCCCAATTTCATCCAGAATCCACTCTGAGCCCCTGCTCGTGCCCCTCCCATCAGTTCTCCAGATAAACCAACGCGCCGTGCAGGGCTGCACGGCCAGTAACGAGGCCTCCGTCAGCTGCCCTCAGGAGGACTTCCAACGAGTCTTGCCTCCTGCTATCCCCACCCTGCGGGTTGCTCTGCTGTGAACAGGCCGGATCTGTGCAAGGTCCGACTTCCAGGCCCTCCTAAAGGGTGCTGGAGCCCCCGCCTGGCTCTCTCGATCACTCGCCCTCGGAGCAGCCAGCTGTCACGTCATGAGGATCAGCCCCACTCAGTGAGGAACCGAGGCCTCCTGCCCACAGCCAGCACCACGAGGCCAGACACGTGACCAAAGCCTCTCGCAAGTGGATCCTGCAGCCTTGACCCACATCGTGACCCAGAAGCACCACCCAGCTAAACTCCTGGCCCTCCAAAACGCCGTGAGCTAATATTTACATAGCCTTGAGTTTGGGGGCAACTTTACCCAGCCGTAGATAACTGGTTTGAGGGCCTTCTGGAGCTAACACCACATTCCTCCCCAGAAGGACAGATGCTATCAGCACTTACTGAGCACTGACGAAATGTCCCCATCGGAGTTGCCCTGGGAGGGGCCCCGGAGGCCACGCAGGTGACCCGAGTGAAGCCGGTGGCGGCCGTGGCCGGGCAGAGGCGTCAGCTTTCCCAGCAGCTCCCACGTGGTGCCACGCAGGTGGGCACTTCCCCAGGGAAGTGGAGTCCGGACTCCACTAATGAGAAATGTGCTGATTTCTGTACGTGGCAAAACTCCAGGGATTTGTGTTTGTGTTTCAAGACATGATGCCACCAGGGCACATGGTCCGATGTCTTACCGCATCTCCGGCTCTTCCTTGCCTCCTTACCTCTGCCCCACACTGGTTCCCCAGAGAATGTTTGATCAGGGTAACTGCTCCCTGCGCCACTAAGACCAAGCAGTGCAGAGCCCGGAAAAAGGATGGATGACTTGTTACAAACTTCAAAATGACAGAGGCAGGCAATCTAGAAAGTATCAGGGTTTATTATCTTTTTATCAAAAAAAAAAAATCAGTAACAGACAACAGTATGAGAAATGGCTACACAGAGGGGCTCGCTCCAACATGGCACGAGGAAGTGGACGCAAGGGTAGAAGAGGACCCAGCCAGCTGGGACCCCGGGTTGGGGTGTTGGGGGGAGCCAAGGACTGCCGAGTGCAGCGAGGGAGGAGACTACCCCCACCCCAGCCAGTGGGGTCAGAAGACACAGTGGCCCAGGCTAACCCACCAAGCCTCTCCTCTCAGGAGATAAGAGCCTGATCAGCCCTTCCCCCATGGCCTCCCCTTGCCCAGGGGGGACAAGGGTCATCCCAGAATAGCCTAGGCCATAACTGGTTAAGCCAGTTTAGTTCCTTCCAATAGGTGGAAACGCTCACAGCTGCAGCCACACGTGGTGACAGACAGGATGTGGTCAGTGCAACTGTGGTTGGAAGTGACCTGAATCTCAACAGCCACATGTGCGTCCTGTAGTGGACAGCACAGCCCTAGAGCTTGGAGGGAGCAAACCAAAGGAGCCCAACTGGGCCCCCAGCAGAAGGCAAAAAGGGGGCAGAATCCGCACCCTCAACTCACCCAGCGCAATCAAGAGAAGGCACCAAGAATGGGACAAGAGAAAGAGGTAAAGAAAATCTAACCAGCCACAAAAACACTCACTCAACCACCCAGCCAACATCAAACCGGAAATACCACACTATCTCCTGAAAAAATATATGTATCTATTTTTCTAGAACCAAGGAAGAAGAATATATTACAAGGACACAGGGACAAATACCCCACCATCCCCTAGGTTATATCTTGGGATTCGCTCAAAAAATGACGTCTCAGCCAAAGCTACTTCTTAGAGGAAGCAGCTCCAGAAAGGCACTCAGTCATGAACAGGAGAGGGTGAAATACTGAGGAAGGAGGTTTAAAACCAGGAGAGAAGACAGAGGAGAGGCCCTATCTGAAGCTATAAATAAAGTAAAAAATAATAATAATAAAATCATATTTCCATCTCTTTTCTCATTTTCAAGAACCAAGAAGAAAAAACCATTAAATACAAACTTAGCAGGTGCTGGGGAAATGTGCAGGAGTGAAGACCACGTGGGCACCCCCACGCTCTGGCCCGGGCAGGGGGACTCTGCACAGAGGAATGAACCATTAAAAACACACACGCATATTAAAAATAGATTTACAAATATTCTACAAACCCATTTCGGCATGAACTTTCAGCTCTTCTCCCCTCCCTCCCTCCCTCCCTGAATACAAAAGGTTGATTTCCAAAAGTCACTTGAAATTGCTTAGAACGGCCCAAGGCGCAGCACAGCGATCCCGCTGTGGGATCGTGGGTACCCACTGATGGACACAGCTCAAGGTGCGGGTGGTTTCCGTGCCTTCTCGCAAGTCCTGGAGAGATGTGAAAGGGCGGGGGGAGGAGAGGCGGCTGCTGGGGGCGCTCCTCCAGCCAGGACTCTCACAGCGCCCCCTACCGCCCGGCTTCAGAGGAGCTCTGGAGGACACCTGCGCAGAAAAGCCTGGTCCAGATCCTGATCTGGAACTTACAAACCGATCCAGTCCCAGGCTTGTCTTCAGAAAGGCCACGTTTTTCTGCCGGGGCAACCGAGTCTCGGAGAATCAAGAAGAACTAGGCAAGACAGTAGGAAGACTTTGCCTCTTCTGCCATTAAGGTCACCGGAGCCGGAGCTACTGGGACGTCAGTGTTCACCTGGCCATCCTCAACCCTAACGCTCAAAATCCTTCGGCTTCCCTCCCCGCTGAAAGCCAAGCCGGGGCTGGGAGGCCGCTTCAGGCGTAGAACTCGGTGGTGGGGGCTTTTTTGTAGATGGGCTTCTTGCCCAGGTCGTAGGTGCCCTCGTCCTTCTTCTTCACGCGGTACAGCAGCAGCAGGATCAGGAAGACGGCAAAGAGGATGCCCACGACGCCGCCCACGATCAGAGCTGCAGGGCGAGAACGGGAGGTGAGGCTGAGTGCCACGGGCCCCTGGCGGAGCCACGCCCCTCACGGACTTGACCCTCAGGTCCCACCCCAGGGAGGAGAGCCGCATGCTGGGCCACCGGCAACTGCAGGGCTAAAGCGGCCAAGGCCTCTTCACCTGTGCCTGTGTCCCAAGCACAGGCCGAGCACTGAGCGGGCAACAAGGCAAACGGCAGGCTGTGGGGACCCTCAGACAGAGGGGGGGCCTGCACGAAGTTTGCGGGGAAACGGAATGGAGAGATCAGCTGACGAGGTGCAAAAAATGGTGAAATCCACACCTGGTGTTTACGTAATACCCATTTCCACAAACTTTCTGAAGACCTCTTGTAGGCATCGGTCTCACCATTTTTTGCTCCAAAATAAACCTGCTAATCCGTTTCTGGGACCTGGCGCTGTGGTGTCGCTGCTGAAGCCTCTGCCTGCAACCCAGGCGTCCGTAGGGGCACTGGTTCAGGTCCTGACTGCTCCATTCCTGATCCAGCGCCCTGAGGATGCACCTTGGAAAGCAGAGATGGCCCAAGTGCTTGGGCCCCTGCATCCATGTGGGAGACCCAGAAGAAGCTCCTGGCTCCTAGCTTTGGACCAGCCCAGCTCTGGCTATTGTAGCCATTTGAGGAATGAACCAGGATGGAAGATTTCTCTCTAACTCTGCCTTTCAAATAAAAAATTAAATAAATCTTTTTTTAAAAAAAAAGGTGGAAACCATAGCAAGTTTCTCATACATTCATCGAGAATTAAATGAATTTATCTACTTGAAGTATGCAGAACAGAGCCCATGCCCACGACTCATTCATGTAAGCCCGTGTCGTTTTCTTCCGTGTCCCTGACACACGGACTGGGGCCGGCACAGCAGTAAATGGTTCACAAGTGACACTGGTGTTCAGCTCAGAAAGCAGCACTGGGCTGGAGTCGGGCAGGTGTGGGCTTCTAACCGTGGGTGAGGGCTGCTCAGCCCACCGTGCAGGTGGCCTGAACGACCCATTCCTGCTTGTTGGGGGGCAGGGATGGCTCATGGAATCCTTGCTATGGCCAACTGAGTCCTCTAACTCAGTGTTACTCAGGCTAAGGAGATTAACCGTCCATCCCCGCACACATCACAAATCCACGCACACAGTGGAGGCTGAGTGGCCCAGAGGGGCCCACATGGAAATCCTACAAAAAGGCAACTCAGAGGCCCCTGGAAGGTGCCAGGCAAAGCACTGGACTCTCAGGCGCCAACCCCAGTCCTGACCCTCCCCTCCAGCAACGCGGCTCCTCCCTCGGGCCCTGCTCGGCGCTGGGACTCCCCACAGAGCCACATCCAAGCCGAAGCTCAGGCCACCACTTCCTGGCCTTATGACTTTGAACAAGTCCTTTTGGTCTCAGTTTCAAGTTGTTGTGGGGACTCAACGAGGCGCACAGGAATCTTGAGGCGATGTAATATGCACCTCGGATCCCTCGCCCCTCTGGTGCTGTGTGGAAGCTACCGGAACGGATGGAGGCTCCCACCTCACTGGGCTGAACAAGTAACTCCTCACTAAGGATCTCATCCCTGTATGAGTCCCAAATGCAAGAGGAGAGAGACAGCCTGGCTTCAGTTCTTCTCTGGCCACGTGATCCAAAGCCTGGGCCTCGGTTTCCCCATGTGTAAGAAACACAGCCGCTTGGGAACAGCGCTGTGTTGTAGCAGGTAAAGCCACTGCCTGCAGTACCAGCATCCCATATGGACGCCAGTTCAAGTCCCGGCTGCTCCACTTCTGATCCAGCTCTCTGCTATGGCCTGGGAAAGCAGTAGAAGATGGCCCAAGTGCTTGGACCCCTGCACCCACGTGGGAGACCTGGAAGAAGCTCCTGGCTTCAGATCGGCACAGCTCTGGCCACCATAGCCAACTGGGGAGTGGACCAGCGGATGGAAGACCTCTCTCTCTCTCTGCCTCTCCTCCTCTCTCTGTGTAACTCTTTCAAAAAAAAACAAAAAAAAAACAAAACAAAAAAAAAAAAAAAAACAAAAACAACAACAACAACAACAAAAAAAACACAAAAAACAGCTGCTTGGACTAAAGCAAAGAAGCTTGTTGATCAACACCAAGCCTGACTGACACCTAAAATCTACAAGTGTGGAAAAAGGTGGCAAATCAAAAATCTGCCACCTAAAAAGCGAAACTCTGATTGGTGACAGACGGCGGAGGCTTCACCTCTGAGGCACAGTCTGGAGCCTCCAGGGGCCCCTCCCACACCTGGGACACCTGGGGTGGGGAAGAAAAAGTGAAAAGAACATTGGCTCGGTACCAGGAGGCCAGGGTCAGGGCTAAACTGGGCCCAAAGTCACCTGGGGCTACAGGCCAAGGGAGCCAATGATTCATCTGTCCTGGAGAGAGGCAGGATGTCGGCTTCTGCCCAGGGCTCTTTCCCTACACCTCTAGCCTCCGTGGAGCTGCTGGCCCAGCTGTTCCCAGCAGACAGGAGTTACCCAGCATGGGCCCTGGGCACCCGCTCTCCAGGCCAGCTCATCCACGGCCTGGACACCTACGGGACATGGGGCAGGCACTGTGGCACAGCACGGTAAGCCACCGCTCGGGACACTGCTAGAGTCTCTAGTGCCTACTCCGGTTCCAATCAAGCTTCCTGCTAATGAGCACCCTGGGAGGCACTGATGGCAGGTACTTGGGTCCCTGCCACCCACATGGGAGACCCGGATGGAGTTCTGGGCTCCTGTCTCTGGCCTGGTCCAGCTCTGGCTCTTGTAGGCATTTGGGGAGAATGAACCCGGAAACTGAAAATCTCTGTCTCTGTCACTCTGCCTTTCAAGGAGATGAGGACACATAAACAAACATTAAGAAAACAACAACAACAACAGGGAAGTTGTCTTGTTTCTTTTGACAATGTCTTCCCATCCCCAGCTTTGGGGACCCCACCTATACCCGGCGGCAGAAGAGGGAGGCAGCCAACACTGCAGCTGGCAGCCCCAACAGCCGAGGCTGTCACCTGGTGCCAGACACTTAACCCTCCGGCCTCAGTCCCCTATTCAGCCCCATGAAGGTAATCTGTGTCTCACGTACTGGAGGGTCAGTGAAGATTCAAAGACAGACAACCCAAACAAACCTGGACAGCCCTGTAGCATTTCCCAAAGTCTCCATATTTCAGTTTTCACTTTACCAACTCAGGGAGGGGTCACTGTGTCCATTTGACAGACCAAGAGACTGAGGCTCATCTTATTCAAAAGCTTCCCAGCCAAGGTTAATAGATGGCCAAGTGATACAGCAGGGAGTGGAAAGCCTAGGAGCCTCTAGCTTTCAAGGGAAATTAACTTTTAATCATTAACTTCCAAATGCCAAACCCCAGCGTAAGTGCTTTGAAAACCAAGGGACAAGGGCCTAAGGCAAGGCAATGACTCCATGTCTGCTCTGGATACACAAGCCTTCCTCCTCCTCCACCCACACAGCCAGGGCCTCCCTTCCCGGGAAGCCGGAGGAGTGGAAGGCAGAGGACTTGCAGTCCTGCCTCTTAGAGGAGCATGGATCTTACCTGCCAGGACCTCGGTCCGCTCCAAGATGCTGCTGCTCTGGGCAGTGCTGGACATGGACACCTTGTTGGACATGTCGTCGTCGTCGTCCCCCTCAAAGGGGGAGATCTTCTTGGGGACAACCTCGTTCTCCCCCAGTTCCTTGGGCTTGGTGGGAAGCTGGCTCCCAGGCCCAGCATCCTCAGGGATGCGGTTATCTAGAGGCACCTGAGTGGCAAAGCAGGGACAACCAGTGAGCGTGGTGAGGGCAGCATCTGGGGCAGGGGACAGGGGACGGGGACAGTCAGGTGGAGAGTCTGGTTCTCTGGCTGAACCATGTGGCCCTGGGGCAAGAATCCACAAGCACTTCCATGATGCCACCAAAATCCTTATCCTCTGTTTTTCTAGGACAGTCAGCTCTCTGCACCCATGGGCTCTGAATCCAAGGAGCCAACCATCTACAGATCAAAAATATTTGTGAGACTGGCGTCATGGCGTAGCGAGTCAAGCCACTGCCTGCGATGCCGGCATCCCACATGAGCACCAGTGCGAATCCTGGCTGTGCCACTTCCAATCCAGCTCCCTATTAGCGCCTGGGAAAGAAACCCAAGGACGCTTTCCAAGGGGGAGACCAGGCTGCTGCACAGGCCTGGCCAAGCCCTGGCTGTCACGCCATTTGTAACTCTGCCTTTCAAATAAATCTTAAGAAATAAAAAAATTTGCATCTCTACTCAACCTGTGCACTTTTCTAATAGTATGTATATATAATAACTATATAGCATTTACATTGCACTATATATAGTAAGGACTCTAGGGATGACTGAAAGTATACAGGAGATGTGTAGACTGTATGCAGATATTACACCACCACTTGGGACCTGAGCATCCATGGATTCTGCCATGGGCAGGGGGTCCTGGAGCCAACCCTGAACAGATACTAAGAGACGGCTGTGTATCTGTCCCAAGTGGGCGATAGGTGTGACCAAGGGCACACTCTTACTGGACGGATGTGCAGGGCAATATGGTGTCTGCCCAGGGCCATCTGGGTACTTACAGCATCATTTGTGGGCCATACAAAGAAAGTCATCAACTTAAATGTGAGGTTTTGTTTTTAATTTCCAGTCCTGCCTGCAGCTGCCTTGGCCAGGGACAGGTGTTCTACAGTAACTACTCTGGAGCCAATTTTGCAAATCCTTAGAAATCGCTTGCCCTCTTCGGCAGCAGTTTTGCCTCTGGGACTGTATCCTCCAGAGCTACACACACAAAAAGTGTGTATAAAGATGCTTACTGCAGGGACCGGCGCTGTGGCACAGCGGGTTAACACCCTGGCCTGAAGCACTGGCATCCCATATGGGCGCCGGTTCAAGACTCAGCTGTTCCACTTCCGATCCAGCTCTCTGCTATGGCCTGGAAAGCAGTAGAAGATGGCCCAAGTCCTTGGGCCCCTGCACCCATGTAGGAGACCTGGAAGAAGCTCCTTGCTGACTGGGGATCAGCCCAGTTCTGGCCATTCAAGCTATTTGGGGAGTGAATCAGCAGACAGAAGATCTGTCTCTCTGTATCTCTCTCTCCCTCCCCCCACTATATATATATATATATATATATATATATATATCTCCATATATATATATATATACACACACTCTATATGAACTCTGCTTTTAAAATAAATCCTTAAAAAATTTCTTCAAAATATTATAAGCAGCTTTTCCATTAGTTAGGAGAATCAGATGTACTTTCATGTAGTCTATAAAAGTGACAAGAATGGGGGCCGGCATCATGGTGTGGCAGGTGCAGCCACCGCCAGAGACACTAGCATCCTTAGTGGGCTCCAGCTCATGTCCCAGCTGCTCAGCTTCCAGTCCAGCTCCCTGTTGGTGGCCTGGGAAAAGCAGCACAAGATGGCCATCTAGGGGGTTGAACCATCAGATGGAAGATCTCCCTCCCTCCCTCTCTCTGTGGCTCTGATTTACAAAACAGAAAAATGGGTCTTAAAAACGGAGGGGAGGGGTAAAGAATGCTGTAATGGTGACATTGAGTGAAAATGTGGTACACAGAACTGTACTTATAATTGGATATCAGGGTGGAGAAACAGCTATAAATGCCAAGAAAAGGGGCTGGTGTTGACAGCCTGCCTGGGACCCACCGTTGTTCCCAGGGCCACAGATACACACCCTGGTTGCAGAGGCGTCAGACCCCTTGCCGCAGGGCTGTGTCTTAGGCCCATCGACAGGTGTGTTCTAGAGGAACAAGGTGTGGAGAGCTGCTTACCGAGGACTGGACCACTTCAGGGAAGGTCTTGGGCTCCTCCGCGTCATCTGCAAGGCCAGAGTGGCTGAGTGAGCATGAGGGCCGTCACCCCCAGAGGATGACCTCCTAAGCCATGGCTGCTGGGAGTCCTGCCTTACAACCAGACCCTAAATGCTCAACGTGCAGCAAGTGAGGGTTCCTGCCTGAACCTCAGTTGCCACATCTGTAAAATGGGGCTAAGACCCGAACCCGTGAGCTGGTAGCTCGGGCAGCTGCTTTGTCGGATCCAAACCCTTGCCTGTGAAGTTGTGACCCAGAAACCACCCAGGAGCAGGGCAGAAATGCAGCATTTCAGGGCTCACTGCACCTTAACAAGATCCTCACGGTACTGCTTGATAAGGAAGATTCTAACTGCAGTACTCAATCACATATTGCAATATTAAAACATTTACTGGGTAACGACATAAGGTGATTAATTTCACTATCTATAGGCATCCCGTATTGCATTGCATACAATAAGATTACTTAAACACACATCTGAGTGCGTGGCATGTGTGCCAAGAACCTGAAGTCAGCTCAGTGCCCACAACACTGAAGTACTCTCATCATGACTTCCATTTTACAGATTAGGAAACCAAGGCACAGAGTGGACTATGTGACCAAAGCTCAGACCTTGGATGTCAACCCTTCCTCGCATGTATCTCAGCAGCTGTCTGGACCAGAAGCCAAGGCTAGGAAATCAAAGACGACCATGAGTGGCACCAGCCCCACGAGGCCTCCGCCCCTTCACCCACCCTCACCCCCCACTGAAGCAGGGTTTCGGTTCCCCACCCGCTCCTCTGCCCACACTTCTGAGCTGGCACTTTTCGTTTCCAGGGAGAAGCTCTCTATGGGTCCTCCCCCGCCTTGACCTTAACCTTGACCTTGCTCTCCACCAAAGGCCTGAGCCCACGAGGATGGGTCAGGCTGGTTTTCAGGAAACACAAGTCCAAACTCCCAGCACAAACAACTTGCCTGAGAAGGTCTGACGTGGAGGAGGGACACTGTCGGAAAATTCCCACTAAAAGCCAAGCCCAAGGTCACCCTCCTTGTTCCCTCCAGCCCCATGCCCCAGGCCTGCCCCCCACGTCCTCCTTACCCAGGTCTCCGGAGCCAGACAGCTCAAAGTCACCAGGCTCCTGCCCGGGCGCCCCAGCATCCTCGTCATCTGGTAGCGCCCCAGAGAAGTACCGGCCTTCCAGGAGGTCCTGCGGGTCAATCACCTCCGTCTCCCGGATCTGGGATGGAGAAAGGAGACAGCATTGGCCAACAGCCCCACCCAGTCCCTACAGCAGCCCCAGCCCCCAGAGGGGACCAGGCCAGGGTCTGCAGAGCTGGGGCCTGGACCCCTCTTTGCCTCTGACTTGCTGCGTCACCGCGTCTCCACAGGCAAGTCTCTTTCCTGATCTGGGCTAAGACAAACAATAAAGGTAGTAACAATCAATCATTAATACTATAACCAGGCACCACTTACTGAGCACATGCTATGTGCCAGGCCCCATTCTTCAGCTCTGACGACATGCCATTAACTCATCTTACAATCAAAGAGACTTCACATCATTTTCTTTTGGGAACACAATGGCAGGTGCAGGAGCAAGGACTGTACTGGGGGCTGCCTGGCTTCAGAGCCGCACAGGATGCGATGCTCCTGGGTCCTGTGATACAGCGGGAGCTGATTCACACGGGGCAGGGAGTGGGCTGCGGGCTCTGGTCTGACCCAGTCTGGGGCACCTTTCCCAGATGAGTCAGACTGAGCTGGGACAGACAGGGCTGGCTCACCCACACCCCGGCCCAGCCCGAGATGGGGCGCTGCCCAGAGCTGGTGACTCAAGAGCACACTTGTGTATTGGAGAGTGTCGTCTACCCAACATCTGCCACAGACCAGCTGTGCTGCCAGCTTCACGCAGGGCACAGGGGGACACAGCCCCTTCCTCCACCGTCCATCTACTCCACACCTGTTAGTGTCACTTGGCCCACACCCCCGAGGACCCAGCTGGTCAAGACAGCCTAGGTCTACCCTGACCAAGCAGCTTTCCAAAGGCAAGCGACAGGGGTTGGCACTGTGGCACGGCAGGTTAAGCTGCTGCCTGCAACGCTGGCTTCCCACATCAGAGTGCCATTTTGAGTCCTGGCTGCACTGCTTCCAATCCAGCTCCCTGCTAACGCACCTGCGAAAGCAGCAGAAGATGGCCCAAGTGCTTGGGCCCCTGCCCCCACGTGGGACACCTGGCTCCTGGCTTTGACCGGGCCCAGCCCCAGCCATTGCAGCCATTGGGAAGAGTGAACCAGTGGCTGGAAGATCTCTCTCTCCCTTCCTCTGTCACTCTGCCTTTCAAATAAATCAGAAAAATCTTAAAAAAAAAAAAAAAAAGAAAAACAGAGGAATATTTGGATGCCCACTCTGTCCACTAGCTTCTAGAATTGGACGGCAGCCCTGAGCAAGGTTCATTATCTCATTAAATTGAATATGAAAATATGAAGTGCTTACTATTTGCCAGAATAATTAGGGTTTTTGTTACACACACACACACACACACACACACAGTTCCAGCAAGACTCTCTTCTCCAGGTTCCAGAACTACAGGAGGCAGGGGCAGGTCTAGAAACACAAAACACCAGCTGGAGACTCTGGGAGTCGGGTCCCTGCCCCCAACTTCCGCAGAATTGGACAGCGACATCCCCAAGGTCACATGGCCAGCTAACTACACTGCAAGGCCAGGTCTGATTCTGATGGCCCCTGACTGCCTGTCCAGTGGAGACCGCCAGGGACACAGTAGGAGTCTGATCAGGAATATTTGTCCAGTCTCAAAGGAGAGACCCGGAAGAGCTGGGTGGGCCAGGTTCCTCCAGCACTCTCCCCACTGGTTTCCCGGGAGAGGAGGGCAGAGGTGGGCGGAGCCTCTTCCCTGGCCCTCCTCCACCCCCACCCCACCCCCCGTGGGGGGCAGGATGCTGGATTCCAGGAGGGGAGCAGGGCCAAGCTGGGAGGAAGGCACTGGGCAGGCATCCCTCTCTGCCCCGGGGTGGGCGGGGGAACCTCTGCTGAACGCCTGGCACACACGGAGCAGGGAGCCAGAAGGGGTTAAGCACTGGTTAGGGATGACTTCATGACTCGGGAATCAGGAGTTGCTGAGCTGCTGGTGCTGGAATTCCAGCCCCCGCACACAGCCCCAGCCTGTGGCTTTGGTTTGGCAGCAGCGGGGAAGGTTCCATGTGCAAGTGCCTACACCTGGGGGGTGGGGGGGGACTGTGCTCCCACCCTCATCTCCGGCCACAAATCCCCCTGGGGGTCAGGACCTCCCTGGCTTCCCAAGTGACAGGACTTACCGAAGCACTTAGTGGGAAGCAGGTCTTCACACTGGACCCCCTTTTGCAGCGGTGACTCAGATGGGAAAGGCCCTGGTTTGATGCCACACAGGCAGAAAGTGGCCAGAGTGGACCAGAACCCGGGCATGAGTCAGCTGGCTTTTCACCACACACACATAAACATGTGCACGAACACACGTGCACACAGGGCCACCAGCCGACTCCAGGCTGTCCAGCCAGGAGACTGGCCACTTGTTGACCTGGCAGTAGGGTGTGGGAGCTCCAAGTCCTCAAGGCAGGGACTGGGGCTCCTCTCCCGGGCTCAGGGACTCCTCCACACCCCTCCCCTGCTGTGGAGCGCTGGTCCTGCCCCCCACCCCCAGCCTTCCTGGTAATGTGTGATGATGGTGAGGGATGTTTCCAAACAGCCGTGGGATTAAGGGCGCACATCGGCTGTGAGCAACCTCTGTTTCCCATCAGAGAAATGAAAACAAGAGAGGAGGTGAGGAGCGAGGATTCTGCAGCCCAGCCCCGGGCTTATTCATAGCTCTGCCTCCTTCGGGAGGCCCAGTCATCCCTGTGTTTTATCAGGTTCCCAGAAGGGCAAGTGAATCATTGAAGGTTGCAGGTTTACCATCTTCTAGCGCTACGCTGCGGGAGCCTCCGTCTCCCTCCAAGTGGGGGCCTTGGGAGGCGGTGCTGGTGGCAGACACAGGGAATTAAAGTGTGCTGCCTCGCTAGGAGCACCCTCTGCCCTCTGGGCCCCTTCTCTGCCCATGACCACTCACAGAGGAAACTCTCCGCTGGGCAAGGCAGGGCCTGGGAAGGCACCAGCATGCCTCCCTCCCAACGCTCCCTTTCTAGACAAGGCCTATTCAGTCTGGGTGGCTTTGAAGAGCCAGGCCACCCAGCAGCCAGGCCCAGCCCTGACCAGGGAGGAGCCCCGCCCTGCTCCTGGCTCTCAGCCCAGCCCAGCCCTCCCTGCCCAGGCATGCGTTCACGTGTGCACGCACGCAAAGGCACTCTCCCAAGGCCCTCAGGTCTCCCTGCCTCTCTGTCCCTTTCACAGACTCCCGCCAACATCCCCAGCTGAGCCAGGCAGTGGAGCTGAGCCGCAGAGGCCCCAGCCCTGTGGCTGGTGGGTGCCTGCAGCTAGGAGATGTGGGGGTTCTTCCCCAGCCTATCTGGGAAGAGGTGGGGTTGGGCAAGGTGCTCTTTTGTTCTATAGGATCAAACACCTGCCACCAGAAGGCACCTGAGGCCACCAAGCCGAGCCCAGCCCTCTCCTTTTATCACCGAACAGGTTAGAAAACAACAGACTCTGCCAAGGGCGCCCAAGCAGCTGGCGGTGGAGCTGGACTTGGACCTGGGGCTCCTGGCTCCCGGCTGACGCTGTCTCCTCTCTGCTTCAAGGGTCCTTAGCTGCCCCTAAGGGTCCCAGAGAATCCACAGGCAGCGGCGGGCACTCCACTTACAGTCTCCTACACCTAGTGCTTAAGCCACAGTCAGGAAAGTGGGAAAACGTCCCCTACCCTGTCCCATGGGTCCCCCAGCTTCTGTCACCTCAGGAAAAGCACAGTTGACGATCAGGACTACCCACCTGTGCTGGTCACCCTGATGGGTTCTTTCTCTGTCTCTGCTCATAGAATTGGCACAAAACCCCTGTATGGTGCTCTACCCATTTTGCAGATGAGAAAACTGAGGTTTGGTTGACTCATTCTTCCAGAGTCATACAGCTAGAAGGCAACAGAGCTGGGATTCACAGACCTTTCATGGCCATGCCTTAACCACAGCCAGGCTTCGCACCGAATCCCACCCTTCACCTCTCCACCCTACCTGGACAGTCCACCACTCGCAGTCCAGGCCAGAGCTCCGGCCTCTCCCCAACTCCCCCCAGGAGTAAACAAAGGTGAAAGTGATACTGCTTAAACAAAGAAACAGAAACTTGGCTGGGGCAGCAGGGAGGAGTTCACGGTCAGGGCTTGGTTAACTGTAAACTAATGAGAGGCTCTCTTGGCCTGTTGCCTCCCCCAGCCCAGCCCCCAGCCTGCCACCTCCCCCAGCCCCCAAAGGTCAAAGGGTCAGGGACTTGCACTCCAACCTTCAGGAGGTAGCTACCAGGCAAACCAAACTTATGCAGGAGGAGGAATGCCAAGTACCCTGGGCTCCAACGGCTGGACTCAGAGTGATTCTGGTAAGAGACCCCCAGCAGGCTCCATGACAGTCACCTCCCCACCCTCTCCCCAGATGGGCACAACCTGAGGAACAACAATAGAGTCTCCATCACCGACAGGTGCAAATAAGGCAGATCCACAAGCAAGCTGCAGTCTCCTAACCTTATGAGCCTGAGAATTTCCTTCAGTTCTTAAATCCTCAATTTCCCCTTTTGTAACACCTCAGGAGGATGAGGATTAAGTGAAATGCAGGAGGGATCCAGCCTGGTGCGCAGCAGGTGCTCAAGGAGTAGTGGCTATTATTAACCCTCACGTGCCTGACTAAGGGGATTACTGCTCCAAAGTCGGAGACCTGGGAAGACTGCAGAAGCAGTTCTGTGCTGGAGAGAAGCTGGCAAGAGACGTGGGTGTGCCCCATTGGGCACGTACCTGCCATGTTCTGCATCTGAGAGCAGAGACTTTGACAGCCAATAAGATCCCTCCAAAGTGTCCCAGAGAAAAGGAGCCGGAGGTGGGCAGAGAGGCCTGCCCAAGGTCACACAGCGTCAAGCACCTGCCCAAAGCAGGCAGAGGCAACGAAGACTATTTCCATCTTCCTCCAAGGAGCAAAGGGCAGTGGGCAGATACTTGAAATTCTGTTTGGGGGCCTGGATCCCCAGAGTATTTCCTGACTTGGATTGGGGACAAAAAAAAAAAAAAATGTCCAGGGAACAGTGCTGTGGTGCAAGAGGTTAAAGCTGTCCGCAGCACCAGCATCCCATATGGGTGCCCTATTGAGTCGTGGCTGCTCCACTTCCCATCCAGCTCCCTGCTAATGCTCCTGGGAAAGCAGTAGAGGACGGCCTGAGTCCTTGGACCCCTGCACCCATGTGGGAGACTTGGAAGAAGCTCCTGGCTCCTGTCAGACTTGGGACATCACAGCCGCTCGAGGAGTGAACCAGCAGATGAAAGATCTCTCTCTCTCCCCCTCTCTCTGTAATTCTGACTTTCAAATAAGTAAATAAATAAATCTCTTTAAAGAAAAAAAAAAAAAGCCTAGAAGGCCAAAAATACCACATCATACCAATCCATGGTCTGGTCCCTGGCACCTGAAGGGTTAAGCCAGATCTGGGGGTTGGGGCTGGCTGGAGAGGGGTTCAAATGTCTGCTCTCCCACTGCAAGGTCAGGTTACTCTGAACACAATCGGTCTGGAGAGAGCCAGGCCTGGCATCGCCAGCAGCCAACTTTTCACCAAGCCCCAGGACAGCCCATTCCCACAGCAAGGACTCCGGGATCCCGGGGTGCCAGCTGGGAACTGGGGGGCGGGGATCGGGAGCCTCTGGGAATCCCTCTGCCAGCAGCTGGTCATCACCCTTGTCACTACCCCACTGGCTTATCTTGGGCAACTCCCTCTGGGCCTCGGTTTCCCCACCTGTAAAAGGCCAGGGTCAGAGAGACAAGCCTCCCTCTGTGGTGAGCCTGGTAACCCAACTAACTGGGTCCTGCTCCGATTACCCGTGGAGACAGGCGGGAGGGAGGGGCTGGCTCCCCCTGGGCCTTGGAGACAGAGGAGCATTGAAGCTGGGGCTTGAAACCAAGGCGCTGGGTCCCAAGTCCCTGCTGGATCGGCGAGCAGGCGGCAGGCTCCCAGGACGTAAATAAACCTCCTGTTCTCAGAACAGAGTCCAGGGCCTTCTGGGCAGCTGATCCCATCGACCCTGGACGCTGGCTTCCTGCCCCTTCCCAGCCTCCCCTGCCACCGGGGAAGCCACGGCTCCAGAGCCGGTCAGCGTGTCCCACAGACGTCTCCTGGCTTCCCTGAGGCCAGGAACGTCCCCACTCCGCGTGACCAGCCTAGCCCAGCCCAGCCATTCGCCCCTGCGGGCCCAGTCACTGTTTCCACACATACCAGCCTCTCCCGGCCTCCCCTTTCCATCACCCCAGGTGTCACCTGACTGGCAGCCTCTTCTACTGTGCCAGAGAAAACTGGGGCAGCCCAGCTCCCTGGGCATGAAGGGTACAAGAGGGGGCAAGAAAGGGGGGAGTCCGGCCCGAAGGCGGGGGAGAGGAGGAGGTGGGAAGTGGGGAGGGGAGAGTGGAAGGTCAAAGCCAGAGCTGGATAAGCTCAGGGTGATCTCTGGGGGAGTCCAAGAGTCCTCTGAGAAGGCCTGAACCCCAAGGACCGAAGCCATCTGTTTACACACATTCAAGTGTGCAGACACCGCCTCCCGGAAGCCGACCTCTGGCCTGGCTGAGAACCCTTGTCTAGCCACTAATAATAAACTACACTTAGGCCAGCTTTTACAAGTTTGCCAAACACCAGTTATGACTCTCGAGTGACACAGGTGTTTTACAGGACACTGGGACTCTCGAATCAACAGTGACTGATTAACCAGCTGTGTATCCCTGGGCACGCCACAGAGCTGGGTCGGGAACTGGGGTCTGGTGGCTGTGAAATGTGCCAGCTTTCTAAGCACCCCAGCCTCCTGCAGCCCAGACCAGAAAGGCCCTGGAGCTGCAAGAATGCGTCCAAAGGTCACCGGGAGTTAAAGACAAACCAGCCAAGAAGTCAAGCTTCTGGTCTCCGGGGTTAAACCCTCCCGGGCACTCTCCTCCCTCTCCAGGGCACAGGCAGGGAAAGCTGCCCCCTCCTTGCACTGCACCTTCTCGGCCCCATCTCCCTGCCCCCCAAAGCACTCAGGCAGCCTCCGTGCCCCTTCAACACAGGAGGGAGACTCAGAGTCCCAGCCAGCAGCGTCGGGAGGAGGGGTCCCGGGTACCCTTGGCGAAGCCCTTGCCCCTTCTCCCCCGCTCCCACCCCCCCCCCGCCCCTCCATGCTGCAAGCAGCTTAGCATGGGGCCCCTATAGATCCTGGTGGGAGAGGTGGGGCTGCTGGGAACTGGTTCTTGTTTAAATATAAACTCATCTGATAATTAGCAAACAGCCCACTTCTAAGATAAACAAATAGGAGATTTGGGCTCCGCAGCCCCACCCTGGACCCCTCCCTTCCCACCTTGCAGCTATGGAGTTGGATACGGTTATGGGGGAGGTGAGAGGCTTTCCAGGAGGGGGGGCAGGTGGAATCCTCAAAAGAGCACCTGGCGTCCAGGTGGCCTGGGCAAGGAAGGGCCTTGTCACCAAGAGACACCTCCCCCCTCTCAGGCCTGAGGCTAGGGGGCTCGGAGAGCTTGAGCAGCAAGTCCAAAGCCACGGAGCCAGCAATTAAGAGCCGGAGTTAGATCTGCCCGACTCCAAACCACTGTTTCAGTGCCCTCCTGCCAGCCCCAGGAAGCAAGGAGGGGGTGACAGAGGCTCCTGGAGTCAGATAAAATCCCAGCCATGCCTGCTTTGCTCTGGGAACCCAGACCAGGTGCAGCCTCAGGTTGGCTCTGGGGGGAGGTGGGTGGACAATGCCACCTGCTCTGCAAGAGGGCTAAAGATGGATTTTGAGGACTGGCTAAACTCCGTGCAATGTCAAGGTCCACCCACAGGCAAGGGACTGTGAAGGCTGAGGGCTTCATTGGAGCATTTCCTATATGACCCCTCCCTCAAGGCCGGAGGTGGGGCGGGGAATCCAGAGGACGAGGTAAGACTCAGCAGCCCTGTCCTGCACGGCCAGCACGCAGCCATCCTATTAGCCAGGAGGATGAAAGGAAGTGGGTGACTCAGGAAGGCTTGCCAGTCTGCAGTGACTCACAAAGCACTGTCCAGCCCCTGCCCCCGATTTTAAATATTTATTTCGAAACCACACACACCCCCAGTCCAGTCCGGGAGGCTGAAGGACAATTCCTCCCCACAGGGAGCCGGGGCTGGCAGCTCAGCCTGGCTACCCCAGTTCCTCATTCAGACCCGCTCAGCACTCCAAGTCCTTGGAAAAGCCCTCGGTTCCTAGGAGCTGGAGGATGGCAGGAGCTGAATGTTCACCCCACGTCTCTTCAGAGACTGGGACTTGTTTAAGCGCCTCATCAGGGAGGCCAAGAAAGCGCCTCTCCCCTCCTCAATGGGCAGCAAGAACCCTTCAGAGGCAGTATCCAGCCCTCCTCATTTAAGAGTTGGGGACACGGGCCCCGTATGCTCAAGGTCACCCAGCAGGACAGAAATGTGGCTCTGCCTTCAAACCCAGCAACGTTCAAGGAGGACACTCAGGCAGACGCCGTGCACTGTCAGACCTGGTTCTGACCTCGCCAAGCCACCACATTTCTCAGAGCATCAATTTCTTGCAGAAAAAGGGGCATCACACCCGCCTCCGTGTCACTGGGAGGCATTCCTACCCGGAATGCACACGCTCAGTGCGCCGTTGAGAAACACGAAGTTACGGTCATGAATTGTTATTCATGCAAGCATTTCCTAAGTACCAGCTACAGGACGGGTATTTCACTCAAACAGAGCAGAGTTCCTGCCCTGGGGGGGGGGGGTAGGGAGGGGGCACCTCCCCCCTGCCAGAATGAGGTGGTGTGCCTTAATTCTCCGGGGAAGTACAAGCTTCTCCAAGGTAGGGGAATGCCTTAAATGCTCTTATGGGTTCCACAGTCCCTTTTGAGCAATTGGCACTTAATTATTAATCAAATATCAGAGCTAGCAAGGGCTGTGGGAGGCGTCCAGCGCAAACACCCATTTTATAGACAGGGAACACCAGCCCACTTCCTCAGCCTCATGGGGCCCTCCAAATATTTGCCTGGGGGTTTGATAACTTTCGAGGCCCAGGAGTTGAAGTCCCAGTGGCTCTCAGGGACCACTCAAGACTTCCGCCCCCAGCCCCACTTGGGGGCAATCAAGCAGCGGACTCTCGGGCAGACCAGAAGTGTCTTGAAGTTCAAGTACATCTGGTGGGTAGGGGACACCTCCTCAGAACTGCCCGGGCCTCCGGGCCTCGTGGCCAAGTCAGAGGGCCATGCCCCTGAGCACTAACACCCCTCTGGCTGCTGAGGGATGGGGGGTGGGGGGCTGACTCCCAAAACAAGGCTGCCTTTAATTGGCCAGAGAGGGAGTGGCAAGAAAGCAGATCGGGGGGGGGGGGGGGGGGGGGAGGCTCCCGGCTGGACAGGAAGAACAGGTTTAGGGATGGTAAGCCCGCCAAACAGGACAGGAGAGGGTGCTGGGTACTCAGTCTGGGTCCTGCTCCCCGGAACCTGTGGCAGTATGGGGGAAGAGGGCCACCCAAGGAAAAGACATTCATCCTAACGCTGGGAAGGGGTCCAGACAGCATTCGGGGAGGGGACTGCTGGTCAGAGATTCAGATGGCCTGGGTGCTCTCTGCTACTCCATGTTGGTCCCACTTTCCCTCATCTGGACAGTGGGCACAATACAATCCCCACCATGCTAGGGGCTTTTATGAGGATAAAATGCACCAGACCTGGCATTTGCAAAGTACTCAGTCAACCCTAATGGCTATTAGGGAAACCCTTCTTCCTGGCTTCACTTTTCTCTACCTGCAACAAGAAAAAAAATTGGCACAGGAGATCACCTCTCCCAAGCCCTTTGCAGCCACAGCCTGAGGGGGTGGGGGACAAACCGGGAAGCCCAGTGAGAGGCAGGAGGTCATGACGGTAGCCAGGAAGGGGAGCGCTAAGGTCAGGATGAGAGACTGACACCTGTCTCAGGAAGCAGCTGTCCTGGCTGAGTTCTCCCCCACCAATAGGTGGCCTTTTGCAGGGCTGCCACAGTGCCCTCCCCCAAACCACATCCTCGGACTGCCCCCGGGACACAGCTGTCTGCTCCTCACCCCAAGCACCTGGCGGCTCAGCAGCCCTGGGGAGAAACGGGAGTGTGACCACCCCTCTGACAACTTCAGCAGCCCTCCAGGGCCCCCTCACCCAGGCAGAGTCCCCTTTAAGACCTTCCCACCTGCTTCGCATCAGCCACTTCCTCTGGGGGCCAGTGTAGTGCATAGCACCAGGGAGGCTGAGGACGTGGGTTCTAGTCCTGGCTCAGCCACTGACCTTTGGGCAAAATTGCCCTCAGACTGGGAAGGCGTCACACCCCAGAATTCCCAGAGGCCTTCCAGCCTAAAACCCTAACAGGCTCTAAACCAGCGCTGAGCTGCCCAGGATCCACCCAGTAGCAGAAGCCTGGAAGTTAAGATAAATGACCGGCCACCTGCATTTAAATTGATTCAGCCCCTAATTAACTGTGTGACCTTCGGCTAGTTACTAACCTTTCTTCCTTCAGGACCAGAGGAAGAACAGTAAACAGTGGGGTGTTGTTGGAATTCTGCTGGAGGAAAGAGCTATTAGAAAGCTACTAGAACAGTGCCCGGCACCCTAAGAGGGCTGAACGCTGGATTAAGTCCCCGAGGGCCTGGGATTTGCGCTGCTGGCTGTGGCCTCAGCCTGCCAGGCAGAGACAGCTTTGCCTCTAAGTAGTCCGAGGTCTCTCAAAGCAATTAACTTTAATGATTAAACTGCAAGGCTCACCCGGATCATCTCTGGCCTCCGCGCCCTAGCCCCCAGCCCAGGCTGCCTCTCTCCTGGCTGAGGGAGGAAAGCGCGAGGGAGACCAGCCAAGTGAGAAGGAAAGGTTTCTCCGAGCTCTCTGGGGCCTTCTACCCCCACCCCCTCACCCCAGTCAAGGGGGGCGCTTCAACCTCCTGGGGGGGGGGGGGTTGGCGCCAGCTGGGCAGAAACGAACCGTCTCATTGCAGAGGGCAGAGATTCAGCTTCTGACCAAGCGCCGAGCCTCGGCGGCCCCTCCCGGGTGCCCTTGAAAGGTCAGACTCCCAACTTTCTATGGAACCCTAAAGAAGCGGAGCGGCTCCCCCCATTCGCGCCCAGCCTGTGTGCAGATGGCGAAAGTGAGACGCCCAAGTCGACGGCGGGGCTGCGTCCAGAAGCGAGGCGCGGGCTCAGCTCCCCGCTCCCCGGCATGTGAAACCCCTCCCCCCTTCGGAGCACACGCAGCAAGCCCCCTCTCCGATCCCCAGGCCACCCGGATTCTAGAGCTGCCCTCTCCCGGCACGCAGACCGCGAGGCGGGGGCTTCAGCGCTCCGAGCCTGCCCGGGGGTCCCGGGACAGGCCCGAGGGGGCGGGGGCAGAGCGCTGACACCGGCTTAGTCACGTCGGCCGGGGCAGGCGGCGAGAGCCACGAGCTTCGAGCGCACTGCGCGCGGAGGAGCCAGTCCCGGAGCAAAGTTTCCAACCAAGTTTGCCCGGCCTCGGCGTCCAGGGGGCGGCGGCGCATCCCCCCGCGTGGCCCCCCGCCTCCAGTCCCAGGCTCGCAGGAACAAAGGAGACACCGGCTCGTCTCCCCCGGCCCGGGGGTCCCCAAGCACCTACCGACTCTGCGGCGGCGCCGACGAGGAACAGCAGCAGCAGCGCAAGCAGGCGAGTGGGGGCCATGGTACCGCGGCACAGGGCGGGCGCGCAGACTGCAGCGAGTGGCCCGGGGCGGGCGCGCGGCCCAACTTATAGCGGCCGGCCCCGCCCCGGCCAGGCCCGGCCCTGCCCACCCCCGCCCCCGCCACCCGCACCCCGCCCGGAATTCCCCCGCGAACACCGAGCTTGCTGGGCGCTGCGCCTCCCGTTGGGGCTGGAAACCCCGAGGGACCCGCCCGTGCGTGCCGGCCATGCTCCCAGTCAACCCCAGTCCTCCCCTCCCGGAGCCCCTGGACATGCCTGCGGCAGACCCCACTTAACGGCTGGGGACACTGAGGCCCGGGGACTGAGGACTGGCCCCGCTTCGTCCGTGTAGACCAGCCTTCAGCGCGCCGCCGGGTGGCGGACGACCGACCTCCCGTGCCGAGTGTGACCCCCGGTGGCGCGAGCGGGGGTCTGCCGGCTCCTGCAAAGGGCGGCGTTTTTTCAGTGCTAGCGGGTCTGACCATCTGCTGCGGACCCTAAAACCCCGGCGTGCCGGCTCACGCGCCGCCCCAGCGCTCAGAGGAGTGAGCCTGGCGGTCTTCTAATAAGACGTTCTCTGTGGACCCTGAAATTTGAATTTCCCATCGCCTTCACATGGTGTGAAAAATGATTCTTTTGACTTTTCCCCCCAACCATGTAAAAACGGAGAAAGCATTCCAAGCTGGGGGCTGTACTGAAGTCCCGGATGGGCCTCAGACTTTGGCCTCAGGGTGCCTGACCTGTTTGAAGGGCTTTTTCGTCTTCCAGATTTCGAATTTTCCGGAAGGTTTGCCGGCTCTGAGATCTGGTCTGTTCTCCTTTCACAGAAGCCCTCATCTCCTCACAGTGGGTGGAGAATAGCCAGGATTCGAACTGCTCAAAGCATCTTGGGAGTGCTAGCACAGGAGCTGTTGGAGATGGGGGGGGGGGGGTCTTCTTATGATCAATCAGGGTACCAGGATGCATAGCCCCGTCCTGCCCACCCGCCTCATCGCGGTTCTTCATCCAAGGATGCAACACTTGATGGAAAACACCTGTATTTGGGGGGAGGGATTTTGTTTGAACATGTTTAGGCTTTTTTTTTTTTTTAAAGATTTTATTTATTTATTTATTTGAGAGGTAGAGTTACAGACAGTGAGAGGGAGAGACAGAGAGGTCTTCCATCCGCTGGTTCACTCCCCGCAAGTGGCCGCAACGGCTGGAGCTGAGTGGATCCGGAGCCAGGAGCTTCCTCCAGATCCCCCACACTGGTGCAGAGGCCCAAGCACTTGGGCCATCTTCCACAGCTTTCCCAGGCCATAGCAGAGAGCTGGATCAGAAGAGGAGCGGCCAGGACTAGAACCCATGTGGGATGCTGCAGGAGGAGGATTAACCTACTGTGTAGGCTTTTTGCTTGCTTGCTTGCTTGCTTGCTTTTTTTTTTTTTTTTTTTTTTTGTCCTTTTATCTTTTTCTTGTCCAGAATCCTTAAACAATACTATGTAAGGATTATTTACATAACATTTACATTGCACTGGGTATTTTAAGTAATCTAGAGGTAGTTAAGTATGCTGGTTGGTGTGTGTAATTTATATGCAAATACGAGTGCTTGAGCAGAGGGGGTTTTGTCTTCTGCAGGGTCCTGGAGGCAGGCAGTGCTCCATAGAAAAGGACCACTACATTTCTTATGCTGGAATGTGGTTTTATTTGTTTAAAGATTTTTTAAAAGTATTTTTAAAGATTTATTTATTTATTTCAAAGTCAGAGTTACACACAGAGAGGAGAGGCAGAGAGAGAGAGGTCTTCCATCTGCTGGTTCACTCCCCAGATGGCCACAATGGCTGGAGCTACGCCTATCTGAAGCCAGGAGCCAGGAGCTTCTTGCGGGTCTCCCACGTAGGTACAGGGGCTCAAGGATTCGGGCCATCTTCTGCTGTTTTCCCTTCTTCTATTTTCCCAAGCCATAGCAGAGAGCTGGGTCAGAAGTGGAGCAAGTCAAATGGTTGACAATTTTGCTTTCTACAAGACTTGAAGGAGAGCCTAATTAGTTGTCAACAAATACATCATTTTGGGGGGCCGGCATTGTGGCATAGCAAGTAAAGCCACCGCCTGCAATGCTGGCATCCCGTATGGGCGCCAGTTGTCCTGGCTGTTCCACTTCTGAAAACAGCTCCCTGCCCAGGTGTTTGGGCCCCTGCCACCCACGTAGGAGACCGGACAAAAGTTCAAGGCTCCTGACGTGGGCCTCATATGCAGAGTGAACCAGCGGGTGGAAGATAGTTCTCTGCCTTTCACATAAATGAAAAAATCTGTTAAAAAGTAAAAATGGTTTTTGATGGTAGATCGCTATGGGATTTTAGCTGCCTGTCATCACATTGCTGGAACAAGACTCCTTCTGTTCCCACCAGCTTCTCTGAGTGCAGAAAGTTTCAGGCTACTCAGCAGCCAGTGTTCTGCAGTTAAGTGTTTAACACTGAGCTGGGGACAGCAGCGAGGACAACTTTGTAACATTTGCCAAAGTCTGTAGTGTAAATACTTCCCCCGTGGCTGATCTCAGGTTACTAATGAGATGTCACAGGTCATGCAGGTAGGAATGTGGGCATAGCTAGCAGTAAAGTGCAGTGAGATTATTATAAAGGGGTGAGCTCTAAATATGGATTTCCATTGTTTTCAAAATAATTTATTCAGAGCGGACTTCTGGCTTGGGACATTCCTGTATCAGAGTGCCCAGGTAGGAGTCCCACCTCTGCTTCCATTCCAGCTGCCCATTAATGTGCGCCCTGAGAAGCAGCTGTGATGGCTCTGCCACCCACATGGGAGACCCAGTTGGAGTTCCTGACTCCTGGCTTTGGCTGGCCTAGCCCTGACTATGCAAGCATTTCGGTAATGAGCCAACAGATGGAAGATTTCTACCTTTCAAATGAAATGAAAATAAATAAAAAATTAAATAATATATTTAACTATACATTTATGTAATTTCATTCTAAGTAATAATTTCCTTAACAATCAACATGGAAAATTCCCAAAAATTGACCCTCATGAACCACTACAGACTGGCTTGACAACTTTTTTTAAGATTTATTTATTTGAAAGGCAGAGTTACAGAGAGAAAAGAGGCAGAGACAGAGAAATCTTGTACCTACTGGTTCACTCCCCAGATGGCCACAACAGCTGGAGCTGGGCCAAGTTGAAGCCAGGAGTCTGGAGTTCCATCTGCATCTCCCATGTGGGTGCAGTGACCCAAGCACTTGAGCCATCTTCCACTGCTTTCCCAGGTGCATTAGCGAGGAGCTGGATTGGAGGTGGATCAGCTGAAGCTCAAATGGGTGCCCATATGGGATGTCAGTGTCAGCAGCTTACCCACTGCTCCACCACACTGCCCCCATTCGCATATGTTTAAATGGATAGTTACAAGTATCTCATTGCTTCAGCATTTAATTCAGTTGGACACATTGAAAAGAATGATGGAACCATTTTATGTTTAAAGTGCATAAATGTACAATATGCAGGAAACTAGAACCTTTGCAACTATTTAAACTTTTGATGAAAAATGTTAGCTGTCAACTAAAGAAACTGTGCCAGGGAATATATAGTGTTTAAATAATCATTGAGAAAGTACACCAGGAAAAATGCGGGGTGTGGCTCATTTAGACAGTGGAAATTGTTCCATAAAACTGTCCCAGTGCCCTGGAATTAAGACATTCATTTTCCTTTCTCCAAGTTCTGAGACTCTTCTTTGAACACATGTGGCATATTTGAGTGTACTTATGGATGGAGTTATGGGGTTTCAAACTGGACTCCTTGGAGGCCGGACTTACATGAATGGTCAGTACTGTAGGGTATGTGTCTCCGTGTGCATTATTCTGGAGCAAGGAACTTCAAATCCACAGACCCACAAAGAAGTCCTGACCCCAAAGAGTTAAAAACAATTTGACCAAGAACTGAGGTTCTTTGAGAAGTTCTGTTGGATTCTTCCTTGGCTTCTAGAAAACAGAATGCAATAGTCACAGATTTGTAGTAGAACTGAAGTTCCCAATTTTCTGCATGGGGCGGAAATACAATAATAATAATAAAAGCCAACCAAACAAAATGCACCCAGTGTTTAGGGTCAAAGTCCCAGTTCTAGGTCTTAACCACTTGGCGGAAAGTTTGAAGATCACTCTACTCCTCTGTGAAATGGGAACACTTCCCTTGTGGGCATTAGGAGAGTGGAGTAAGGCGGTGCGGCAGGCATACAGCAAAGCCCCCCTATGTTGGGGCCCCCGCCCTTATTCTCCACCCCCTGACATGGGGTCAGTTTGGGGAACCTCGTGAGTCAAACGTGATATAGCCTCCTCTGGTTTCCTTTCAGGCCAATCAAAATGATTCAGGTCCTAAAAAGGCACCCCCCAACACACACACACAAACATACACACGCGCCCCAGGAAGCTCAAAAAGGAGCTGAGTCCCAGCCTAAAACCAGGGTGAAGGTGTCCCCTTGTCTCAGACCTCCTAAGCCAAAGTTAACCCAGGCTGTGTGCATCCTGGAACGTGCAGACACCAAGTGCAAGGTGCTACAGGCACCTCCCCTGGAACTTAAAGTGCTCTGTCTCCCCCTCTCTGGGGAGGCATCCTCCTCTTGATAGAGATTGAGAGCACAGGCTGCAATTCTGGCTTGTGTGGTCTGGAGCAAGACACGAGCCCGCCCTGTGCCTCAGTTTCCTCATTTGTAACTTGAAGGTCATTATAGTTCTTAACAGCCTAAGAATGTGGTGAGGAAGATGCTTAGCACAATCTCTAGCACATAAATGTTATCAGCTCTTGTAGTTAGGAGAGGTCTGGGTGTGGAGTCACTCTCTCCCTAGCAGCTCCCTGCACACAGTAAATAACCCGTAGTCATATCACCACTGTCAGAACACAGAGGGCTGGGGACAGGGGGTTCTCTCTCCTGGAAAAGTGCCAGTCCTCTTTGGTCTCCCTGACTCCTTGCAAATCTCTCTCCTTGTACAGATAATGACAGCCTGGAGTTTCCAGAGGCTGTGGAATGTCCAGCCACTGCCTTGCATAACCACAGAAACGGAGAACAGCAGGGCCAGAAGGATCCTTCTAGACTGTTCAGTCCCACAGTACCTCCATTGTCAGGCGACAGAGAGCCACGCACCAAGCAAACCTCCATGGAGGGATTTTGAAGACTTCTAAAAATAGCCCCTCCATCAATTCTTTGTTTGCTTTGCTTTATTTTTTCTTCTAACATTTTCCTTACCTGACATCATGCATTCATTTTTTTTTTTAATTTGCTTATCATCTTCTAGTCCCAGCAGAAGTGAAGTTTCATGAAGGTGGAGACACTTTCTTGTTCATGACTATATCCCTAGCACCATGCCCGAGGTTGGGCACAGGTTGGTGTTCGATAAATGTTTGCTGTGTGGATGAGTAGAAGACTGCCATTGGATGTTTTTTCCTAGACGCTCAGGCACAGTAATGCACTCCTGTGGCCAATGATCCAACAGACAGCTGGCGAACATCTTGTGTGTGAGAGGCGTTTTGATAAACCCTAGTGAAGGAGACACTGCCCTTGCTCTCAAGAGGCTCCCTAGTGTTACAAATTTTATGAAAATTGTGACTTTGGTTAATAAAATAATTTGTAAAATTAAAAAAAAAAGCTCCTTGATTGGTAACCAATAGCTGCCAGGTATTTTTTTTTTTTAAGATTTGTTTATTTATTCAAAAGTCAGAGAGAGGGAGAGATGGAGAGAACGAGATCCTCCATCCTCTGGTTCACTCCCCGGATAGCTGCAACAGCCAGGGCCACGAGCCAGGAGCCAGGAGCCATCTTCCACTGCTTTCCCAGGCCACTATTAGGGAGCTGGATCAGAAGTAGAGTAGCTCGGACTCGAACTCGTGCTCATCTGGAATGCCGAGGCCACACGGTTTTATCCACTATGCTACAATGCCGGCCTCAGCTGCCAGTGGTACAGTAGGATAAGGATCTGCTACAGTCCAAGGTCAAGGCTGGAACGTCCTATGCATCTTCTCTGTCTTAGCCTATTTCTTGCCATTGCGAGGAAACATGCTTCACTCAAGACCCCTTAGGAAAAGGGGGCTTAGGAGTCATTGGGAGGAATGGGAAGGCTTAAGACTAAAGCCAACATGGGGCCTGCGCTGTGGCCTAGCAGGTAAAGCCACTACCTGCAGTGCCACCATCCCATATAGGCGCCGGTTTGAGACCCAGCTGCTCCACTTCCAATCCAGCTCTCTGCTATGGCCTGGGAAAGCAGTGGAAGATGGCCCAAGTCCTTGGGCCCCTGCACCCATGTGGGAGACCTGGAAGAAGCCCCTGGCTGCTCCTGGCTTTGGATCAGTGCAGCTCCAGCCATTGTGGCCATCTGGGGAGTAAACCAGCGGATGGAAGACCTCTCTCTCTCTCTCTCTCTCTGTCAGTCCCCCTCTATCTTTATTTACTTTCAAGTAAAGTAAATAAATCTTAAAAAAAAAAAAAAGACTAAAACCAACGGGAAATCATCATGAAATTAAGAACTGAGTTGACGCCATAGGTTACAGTCTGATCTCCAGGTCTACCTGGTCTTCACTGGAGGCATCTCTTCCTTTTCCTGGATGTGTGTCTTCGCTTCTCCTGACTTAAGAGGCTCTCCCAGTCTGAAGGGGGGGAGTGGGGGTGTGGGGGGAGGGGTGGGGAAGACAGTCTGGTTGGCTTGGCCGATGGCCTGCGTCGTTCCTTGAGGGCGTGCCTGCAGGCCAGGCCACTGACTGGATGATGAGCTGGCCTAGAGGGTGAACATCTTCCAGCTGTACGAGACCTTGAGCAAGGGTGTGTTTAGTTAGAAGACAGTGTTGAAGGTCATCCTCAGCTGGCCCTGTGCGGTCCGTGGTCAGCGTTATCTCTCTGTAACAAATGAAAAAGCAGGATGAGAGAGGAGAAATGACACAAGGCTGCCCCAGCTGGTCTGCAAACCCATGGTGAAGAAATGCGTGCTCCTGCTGCAGTCCACGGACAGTCAGAGGCTATTTGTTATGCAGCAAAAGCTGACCAGTGCAGGATTCAAACTCAGGTTTCTTTGATTCCGTCTGCCTCCTCCTGCTGTCCCACTGAGTGCACAGCCCTGATTTCTCTCCTCCCTCAGGAACATTTTTGAAGTGTCTGGTTCTTAATGGAGCAGAGCAGAAGATGCTGGGAAAGGGCCTGTATCCAAGAGACAACCAGGGTAGGCATTTGGTGCCGACGCTGAGATACCGTTTGGGGCGCCTGCATCTCCTATTCGAGTGCCTGGGATTGAGTCTCAGCTCTGCTTCCAATTCCAGCTTCCTGCTAATGTGCGCTCTGGGAGGCAGCAGGGGATGGCTCAGCTGCTTGGGTCCCGGCAACCCTTGTAGGAGAGCTGGATGAAATTCTGGGTTTCACTTGACTGTTGCAGGCTTCTGGGGGAGTGAATCAGCTGATGGAAGATCTCTCTCTGCCTGCCCGCCTGTCTCTCTGCCTTTCAAATTAAAAATAAATAAATAAAAATTTAGAGAAAGAGAAACCACTGCAGGTGCTCAGAGTTCAGCCATCACTGGTAAGCCTGGCATTGTGCAGCCTCTGTAGGGAGAAGGTTTTCCAAAACCCACTGGCCAGGAGTCTTGGAACACAGAAAGCCTGTTTGCAGAGCCACTTTGGGTAAAGGGAGGAGCAGAGAGATGTTGGACTACAAAGACAGACACTGCAGACATCTCTCGCCCAGGGCTGTTCCAGCCATGAGACCCACCACACCCCGGCTGTGTGAGTCACTTCCTGTTTGAGCCTCAGTTTCTTCCCCTGTAAGGCAGGGAGAATGGTCAGCCCGCCCTCCCAGGGGCTGTTGGGACAGTAAGATGAAGCCATGGAGGTGAGTGCTCAATGTGGACTGTCAGGTCCAGTGCTAGGGAAGAGGCAGTGGGAAGTCACACTGATCTGGGCCAGAGTTCAGCTCTGTTAACCCCCCGCAGTGTGGCTGGGTGTAAGTGGGGCTCCTCCTCTGAGCCTCGGTTTCCCTACCTGCTAAGTGAGACTATTATGGTACCTACAACCAGGCTGGTGCTGTGGTGTAGCCAGCAAAGCTCCCGCCTGCAGTGCCGCCATCCCATAAAGGTACCGGCTAGAGTCCTGGCTGCTCCACTTCCAATCAACTCCCTGCTAATGCACCTGGGAAAGCAGTAGAAGATGGCCCAAGTGCTTGGGCCCCTGCACCCATGTGGGAGACCTGGAAGAAGCTCCTGGCTCCTGGCTTCAGATCGGCCCAGCTCTGGCCATTTGAAGAGTGAACCAGCAGATGGAAGACTTCTCTCTTTCTCTCTGTCTCTGTCTCTCTGTAACTCTGCCTTTCAAATTAAGTAAATAAATATTTTTTAAAAAAATTCATAGAAAATGGAACTAAAAGATAAGTTTATTTTTTTTAAAAAATCCAGCATTTTAATGCATATATAGAAATTTTAAAAAGTATCTACAGCCCACTGCTTTTTTTTATTTTTATTTTTTTTATTTTTTGACAGGCGGAGTGGATAGTGAGACAGAGAGAAAGGTCTTCCTTTCCACTGCTTTTTTTTTTTTTAAGATTTATTTATTTATTTATTTGAAAGTCAGAGTTACACAGAGAAAGGAGAGGCAGAGAGAGAGGTCTTCCATCCGCTGGTTCACTCCCCAGTTGGCTGCAATGACTGGAGCTGTGCTGATCTGAAGCCAGGAGCCAGGAGCTTCTTCCGGGTCTCCCACACGGGTGCAGGGGCCCAAGGACTTGGGCCATCTTCTACTGCTTTCCCAAGCCATAGCAGAGAGCTGGATCAGAAGGAGCAGCCGGGACTCGAACCAGCGCCCATATGGGATGCTGGCGCTTCAGGCCATAGCGTTAACCCACTGCACCACAGCGCCGGCCCCATGCTTGTTTTAGAAATTAAATAAGCATTACATGAGATTCTGGCGCTCAGCAAACATGCCTCCTCAAACACGGATGCACGCACAGCCCTTAAAGACACCTGGGTGACAAAATGTTCTTAGTCTGGAAATAAAACAGGCAGCCAATGAGCGCTCTCTGCAGCTTCCCTCCCAGGAGAGGCGCCCACTGGCCCAAGTCCAGGATGGTCGCTGATGTGGAGGACAGGCAGCCAAGTGCTCGCCTCCCACGCAGAGTTTCCGAAAAGTGCGAGCACAGAGTTGCATAACCTGTCCCTGGGACACGTGTCTGCTGAAGTGTCTTCACAGCCTCCAAAAGGGGAAATGCCACGGGCAGGAGGGCAGCTCCGGGAAGGGAGCAGCGAGGGGCGGGCGAGCTGGGAGCCGGGGAGCCACTGTGGAACTAGGAAGATAAAGGATCTCATTTACTGAGCTCCTACTATGTGCCTGGCCCCGGGCTCCCCCTGTCTGATACCTAACTAAACCCTGCCATAAATCTGAGAAATCAGGGATTTCCTCTCCCGCATACCAAAGGAAGAAATAATTATAATAATTAATATTGCTAATGTTCATACAACAGCAAAAGGTTATCAGGCAGTGGGCTAAGCACACTTGGGGTTAAGACAACCCCTAGGGGCCAGTGCCGTGGCTCACTTGGCTAATCTTCCACCTGTGGCGCCGGCATCCCATATGGGCGCTGGTTCTAGTCCCAGTTGCTCCTCTTCCAGTCCAGCTCTCTGCTGTGGCCCGGGAGGGCAGTAGAGGATGGCCCAGGTGCTTGGGGTCCTGCACCCACATGGGTAGACCAGGAGGAGGCACCTGGCTCCTGGCTTCGGATCAGCGCAGTGCCAGCCATAGTGGCAATTTGGGGAGTGAACCAACGGAAAGGAAGACCTTTCTCTCTGTCTCTCTCACTATCTATAACTCTACTTGTCAAATTAAAAAAAAAAAAAAAAACACACCTGGGCACCATTCTTTTTTTTTTTTTTTTTTTTTTAAAGGCAGAGTGACAGAGAGAGAATGGAGACACAGAGAGATCTTCCATGCCTGCAATGGCTGGGGCTGGGTCAGGCCAAAACCGGGAGACTGGAACTCCACCCAGGTGTGCAATGTGGGTGCCAGGGCCACAAGGACGTGGGCCATCCTCCACTGCCTTCCCAAGCACATCAGCAGGGAGCAGACTGGGAAGCAGAGCAGCCAAGACTTGAACCAGCGCTCCGATGTAGGATGCCTGCACTGCAAACAGCAGCTTAGCCCCTGCACCCCAGCATCGGCCCCCTGGTGCCCATTTTATAGAAGAGGAAATCAAGTCCTGCCCAGAGAGATGGAATACTTCCTCTCAAGGTCACCCTACAAGACAGGAGAGCCAGGACTCAAGTCTAAGCAAGTCCCCAAACCCAGGAATCCATGCAAGGACATTTCTCAAGGATTTATGGGGGTGGGGTCAGAAATCGAGCCCAGTGGGCGTTGTCCTTACATGCCCACAATGGGGGCTTAGTGTGGGAATGACGAAAGGGATCAAGTGACCGCAGGCACTCCCCTCCCCGCCACTGGGAGGACAGTTTGTCCCAGCTGGTAACTGTTGGTCACTCTGCCCCTGACCTAAAGTTGAACATTTCATTCATAATTTGGGAACCACAGACTTGGCAGTGTGGGAAAGGCCTGTGGAGACAGGCTATTCTAGTCCAACCCCCTCATATGACAGATGGAAAAAAAAAACAAACCCTGGAGCCCAACAAGAGCTGTGGATATGCCAAGGTCACAGCGGTTTTCTGTTAGAGAGTTTGTTCTGGGGTCAACGACGGATCACGTTCTGCAGTTACCAAAGGTGGTCACACCTCTGACTCACTTAGCGAGTTCTTTAAATACACACATGTCTGCACGCTGCTCTTGGAAATTTAGATTTTGCAACAAAGCCTGAGAATCTGAATGTGTAACGTGCTTCTCAGATGATTCAGAAGGCACAGGGCCATGAGCTGCGTTTAGAAATCAGAGTCCAGTGCCCCACTTTGATTTTATAGATTGGGATTCCTGGGATCCAGCAAAAGGCTAGCCCAGGGCCTGCAGCGGGGCAGTGGGACTGTCCTAGATCCCTGGTCTCGACCAGGCTGCCCACAGTCAAATTTTGGAAACGGGCCCAGGAGATCGGCACAGGGTGCTGCTGTGGTTTTCCCCCAGTTTTGGTTTCCTTCTCGGATCTGAATTAAGACGCACGACGGTGCCTGCTTCCGGGGCCCGGCAAGGCAGGCATCCAAGAGCCCGGCTTCTGAAGGGAAAGGCAAACAGCAGGAAGCTCCGTCGCCTGCCCAGCGGGGGTTTTCCCAGAGGAGAGGGCCCGCTCCAGGGGTGACGTCAGACAGCAGCAATTCAGCTGGCCCTGCTGTGGTAAGCTACCTGGGTGCTTCCGTTTCCGGAGAACGGGTAGGCAGAGCCTTCCTTGTGGAGGAGGTGGGGGTGGAGTGGGCCCAGCTGTGCTGTGAAGGGGCAGACCGACTCCAGGAAAGGCCACACATTCCAGCTCCGGGCGGGAAGACAGCACCAGCACTTTTCCTAAACCTCTCCCACCTCTGCCTGGTCCCTCGCCCCGGGGTGACCTGAGCTCAGAGATCCACTGCTGCTTTTCCACTTTCCACTACTGCACCATCTGACTGCCTCGCTGTCCCTGTCTCTCTCCTTCATTCTCCCTCCCTCCCCCACTTCCTCCCTTCCATCTTTGATTTGGTGTTGGGAGTCAGTTGCCTGGGTTTGCATTCCTGTGAGCTCTCTGACCTGGGCAGAGTCACGGCCCCTTCCTGAGCACGAATCTCATCACCTGTAAAAAAGAAGGACAATGGGAGCCGGCGCTGTGGCACAGCGGGTAAAGCTGCCACCTGCAACTCTGGCATCCCATATGGGCGCCGGTTCGAGTCCTGGCTGCTCCACTTCTGATCCAGCTCTCTGCTAATGTACCTGGGAAAGCAGTGGGGAGATGGCCCAAGTCTTGGAAGCTCCTGGCTCCTGGCTTCAGACTATCCCAGCTCTGGACTTTGAGGCCATTTGGGGAGTGAACCAGCAGATGGAAAATCTCTCTCTCTTCCTCTGTAACTCTGCCTTTAAATAAGTAAATAAATAAATCTTAAAAAATAAAAAGGGGATGAGAATCGACTGCACATTTTCTTCCCAAACTGTACTTTATATGTTGTATGTGTACATGGGTGCAAATTGTTGAAGTCTATGCTTAGCATGGAGTTGATCCTCTGTATATAAAGTCATACTAAAAATGAACCATAATGAAGAAGGAGATGGGAGAGGGAGAGGGAGGTGGTATGGGAGCTGGGGGGGCATGGGGGAATCATAGATTCCTAAAGTTGTATCCATAAAAAATGCATTCATTAAATGAAAACTAAAAAAGGGGGGGGGACAGTAGCTACCTCCTTAGATTGTGAGGGTTAAACAAGATCATGTAGGCACTTAATACACAGAAGATGCTTTCTCACAAACACTCGGTCATGTGGGTAACCAGTGGACCAGAGGAATCTGAATATATGTTTTTCTGAGTTGCACTGAGATGACTAAAAGATGGTTGAGCTGGAAAGCACCTCGGAAGTCTTAGGCCTTAATAACTCCCACACTGCAGCCCGGAGAGAACTGCTTACAGTATTTCCAAACGATAAGGGAAATCACTTAGCACTCAGTAAAGCCTCAAGTTGCTTTACTTTTGTCTGGAATTGTATCAACTCAAGGTGATACCAAGGCTGTCACACGCTGTTCAGGAATTCTGATTGGTGATGGCATGAGTCTTTGATAGCTTTTTTTTAATGGGAAAATAATTGGTGGAGGGTAGATTAAATGTTGGAAAACGTTAATCGTCTCCAACTCCTCGTTTCATAAACAGAGAAGCTGAGGTTTAAAGGAGGAAGTGGCTTTCTGGTCCCACAACTACTAAGTGGTGGACCTGGCTCCAGGATCTCTCTCCTTTCCACTCCAGAGAGGGCCGCCCTAGGATTAATGAAGCTGAGGGGCTCCGGTGGCTGGGGCAGGAATACAGTGAGTCATCGGGGGCTGGCGCTGTGGCATAGCGGGTAAAGCCGCCACCTGCAGTGCCGCCATCCTATAGGGGCGCCAGTTCGAGTCCTGGCTGCTCCACTTCTGATCCAGCTCTCTGCTATAGCCTGGGAAAGCAGTAGAAGATGGCCCAAGTGCTTGGGCCCCTGCACCTGCATGGGAGACCTGGAAGAAGCTCTTGGCTCTTAGCTTTGGATCGGCATAGCTCTGGCCATTGTGGCCAATTGGGGGGTGAACCAGCAGATGGAAGACTCCTCTCTCGCTCTCTCTCTCTGTCTCTCCTCTCTCTGTGTAACTCTGACTTTCAAATAAGAAATTAAAAAAAAATGAGTCATCAGCTTGCTGTTGCCCTTTCTCTGTTCTTGACTCATTCGGGAAATATTTGCTCACTGCCCACGATTCAGACTTGGGGGCAAGGGCAGAGATAAAATGGTATGGCATCAGGCAGTGCTAGAAGTGACTTCAGAGTGATTGGATCCCTGCCTCATAAACACCCCTCATCCTGACCGAGGGCAGGGACCGTCTCACGTGTACATGTCCTATAGTTCCTGGGACCCAGTAGGCACCAAATCAATCATGCAGTGTTGGATACACCTGGATTCTTTTCTTTTTTCTTAAAGTAAGTCCTTATTGTTTAAAGATCTTATTTATTTGAGAGGTAGAGTTATAGAGCGAAGGAGAGACACAGAACGAGGTCTTCCGTCTGCTGGTTCACTCCCCAAATGGCCACAACGGCTGGAGCTGTGCCGACCCGAAGCCAGGAGCCAGGAGCTTCTTCTAGGCACCCACGTGGGTGCAGGGGCCCAAGGACTTGGGCCATTTTCCACTGCTTTCCCAGGCCACAGCAGAAAGCTGGATTGGAAGTGGAGCAGCCCGGATACTGACAGGCGCCCATCTGGGATGCAGGGACCCGGGCGGAGGCCCAGCACCTGCATTCTAACCCTGCCTTTGCCAGTAAGCACAGGTCCTCGGGACAGCACCCTGCTTCCTTCCCGCGTCCCCAGTGCTATCATCCATGTAACGGGAACAGTGGCAAACCGCAGGTGGAAGAGCTTTCAGTCTCAAGTTATCCCAGACTCTAACCACAAGAAGCAAACTTTGGGAACCGAGGCTGAAAATAAAGCCCATGTTCATTCCCTCGTGGATTCCCCAACGTCATCCCCTCGGCCTCGGCCGCCCTCCTCGTTTTCAAGATTGTCCTCTAGGGGGCACGCAAGCTCCGCGGCTCTCGTTCCTCACTTCCGTTCGCCGTCACTCTTCGTGGTGCGCATGCGCACCACCCGTTCCGCGCAGCCCTTTCACTCCAGGGGGTTTGGCCAAAGGTTGCACCCATTACGCCTGCGCAAGGTCAGCCCCGCCCCTCCGCCGCTGTCCCCGGAAACGCTTCCTCCCACGCAGCCGCGGCGGCCCCTCGGGTAGCCGGAGCTTTGCCTCTCTAGGCCTGCGAGGCCTCTCCTCCATGGTCCTGTCTGTCAGCTCGGTGCCGGGAGCCTGCGGCTGAGGCCGGGCCACTCTCGGACGCGTCGATCTTCGAGTCCGTCGCCGGTGAGTGGAGCCCAGAGGAGCTGGTGGACGGGCCGGGGGCCGAGCAGCCGGGGTGAGTAGGATTTCCCTTCACTCTGGGAAGGGGTCTGTCCGCCCCGCCCTCCCCCCTGCTTCTGGGGTGGGCTCGCCCCCGGGGTCCCGGCCCCTCCTCCGGGGCCGGCTGGCTGAGGCCCGCCCCGTGTCTCCGCAGGTGCGGGGGCGGCCGGGGGCCCCATGGCGAGGCGGCGCTGACCGAGGCCTGGGCGGCGACCCGGCCCCGCGGGCGGGCATGGCGGGCCAGTTCCGCAGCTACGTGTGGGACCCGTTGCTGATCCTGTCGCAGATCGTCCTCATGCAGACGGTGTACTACGGCTCGCTGGGCCTGTGGCTGGCGCTGGTGGACGGGCTCGTGCGAAGCAGCCCTTCGCTGGACCAGATGTTCGACGCCGAGGTAGGGTCTCCGGGCAGACGCGGGTGGGGGTCTCAGCCTGTCGGAGTCGAATTTGTGGTCCGGCGCCGCTGGGCCCTGGGCTCCGCCACCTGCTTCGCTGAGTGACCCCCGGGAAGGGGTCTGAGCCCTGGCTGTCCCGCTTGGTAGCAGAGCGAGAAGCTGGTCAGGCGTGGATCCAGGCGACACTGCCGCATCTGCTTCCTGAGACCGGGGGTAGTGGCTTGGCTTCGCTGAGCTCAGTTCCTCCGGGGCCGTGCTGGCGGGAGGGAGAGGTGGATCGTGGCCTTTGGGGGTCAGGCGGGCCCCTGTGTCAGCTTCACTTACTGACCCGTGACCTGGGACAGGTGGCCTCACCTCTGTGCGCCCTGTTCGCTGTCTGCAGCTTTTCGGACTGGAGGCGCGAGAGCTTGCCGGGTCGGAGAGGCAGCTATGGTGCGTGGTGAGGGGCCCAGCTCCGGGAGCCAGGAGCCCTCGCTTCTGCCGCTCTCCCCTTGGTAGCCCTCGGGCACATTGTCATCCCAAAGAGATGAGAGTGAGAAGCTGACCGTGGCTTTGCTGGGCTTTTGTGAGGATAGCGCGGGATCATGGCTCAGCAGAGGCCTGTCTCTGTAAGCTGGAAGTGTGGGCAGATGTTTGGTTCTGGGTCGTGTTGCGTCAGGGGTGGTAGATTGCAGCCTCCCCGGGTGCCTAGTCGCTTCTTAGGAGCTTCTGTCCTGAGGAGGGCGCGTGGGGGCCCTGGGCTTTGTTGAAGAGCCGTCTGCTGCACAGAGTCCCAGGCTAGAGGTGAGGACACCTTTCCCTAGAGCAGGAGGTGGGAAAGATTTTCGGCTACAGCCACTCAGCTCTGCGTCCACGGCCAGTGTGTGAGTGAGCAGGTGCGAATGTGTTTCGGTCAAACCTTATTTGCAGTAATGGGTGCCTGGCCTGTGGGGCCGTGGTTTTCTGAAGTCTGTTCTAGACCTGTCTCTTGCTGTTTGTTTACTGTGTCACTTTGGGTGACAACTTCTCTGAGCTTTTATGCCCTTCCCTGTGAAAGGAGACCCCTGATCTGTCCACCTGCTGTGAGGATGGAGTAAGACACCGTAACGGATGTGTGTGGAAGCACCTTGTGAGAATCGGGCTGCTGGACAGCCCAAGAGAGGTGTTGTCTTGCGTGCCGTGAGAGGTGTTGTCTTGCGTGCCCCGAGAGGTGTCTTGCGTGCCCTTGCTTACAAGGCCCGCTGGGATCCTGGAGCCCGGGGCTCTCTGGGGCTCTCAAGGGCCGTCTCCAGTGTCTTTCCGTTTGTGATTCTCCTCAGATCCTGGGCTTTTCCACCCCTCCAGGCCGGCTCTCCATGATGTCCTTCATCCTGAATGCCCTCACCTGGTGAGTATCACCAGTTTTGCTCCCAGCTTTTGGGGTCTCAGCACTAGGACGAGCTCCCTCAGTGTGCACAGGAGACAGACTGGCACGTGTTCCCGGGGAGCGGTGGGCTGAGTGGGTGGCAGAGGCTGATTCCGGGCCTGGCTCTCTCCTGGGCTCCTTCTTTGCTGTTTTGACTTAGCTGGAAACTTCTAAGGTCACCGTGTGTGCTGCCGGCAGGACAGCTCCCACGTGAGCTGCCTTCTCTGCTCTGGAGCAGGTAGAGGAGAGGACTAGGAATCAGGAGGAAGGTTTCCATTTTGGTCTGGGTGTCATTGACGGGCCAAGTTATTTCCCTCCCCTCTGGGTCTGCGACTCCGCATCTGGACACAGAGGGTGGACTGGGGACCTCTAGGGCTACTGTCCACCGTCGCCTGTCTCTTGAGAGAGGGGCTTTAGCATGGGCGAACGAGATCTCAGGCTCCAGAGGCAAACTTACGTGGCTTTGAGTCTCCGCTTTCCTGTCTTGTCTAGCGACTGGGCAGGCTCATCTGCCTAAGCCCAGGTTCCTCGTCACCAAAAGGGGCAGATAGTCACTTCTGTCGGAGCTGTGAGGCTTTAGTGCGTTACTGCACAGGAAGTACTGAAAACAGTGCCTCATCCTTACTGCGGAGTTTGAAAACTGCTGGGCTGACTTGGACCTAAATTTACCTCCCAGATGTGTTCTGAGTGGCTTACACAGGTATTCGCCCAAGCTTAGTGTTCAAAACATTTTTGTTCAATTGAAAGTATATTTTATATAAAAATCCAGGTTGCTGGCTAATCTTGAATAATGGGAAGATAGATTGATTTCAAGCCAAACTTCTAGCATGATACGATTTGCCTAGGTACAAGTTAGCTGTTGTTTCCACTTTAGACAGAACATGTTTGCTTTCAGGGTGCTGCAGTCCCCACCAAGCCCTAGGATCCCCCCCAAGTGACAGTTGCCATTAAGCATCAAGCTTATGCTTTCATTTTCTGCTGTTCCTTTTGACTCACTTTTGATAGCACCTGCCAGGTTCCTCTAGGCGTCTGATAGTGTCACCCTTATCTGCTTCTCTTGTGACCACGATGTTCTTATGCTAAGTGTCCCCACCCCCAAGTAGCCTCATCTCAGGCCAGGACGACCCATGGCCACTCGCTGCTGTCCTTTCCCCACAGCGCCCTGGGCTTGCTGCACTTCATCCGGCGAGGGAAGCAGTGTCTGGACTTCACGGTCACTGTCCATTTCTTTCACCTCCTGGGCTGCTGGTTCTACAGCTCCCGGTTCCCCTCGGCACTGAGCTGGTGGCTGGTGCAGGCTGTGTGCATTGCGCTCATGGCTGTCATCGGGGAGTACCTGTGCATGCGGACGGAGCTCAAGGAGATACCCCTCAACTCAGCCCCTAAATCCAATGTCTAGGAGCAGGCCGTGTGGACAGCCCTGCTGGGACACCTTGAGGCGCTCAGACCCTCCGGGTGAGGTCCAGCCCAGGTCTCAGAAGATCCCTGGAAATGTGAAGTTGTGGGTGTGAGAGAGGTGTGAGGCCCCGGCACGAAGGCAGGGAGCAGTGAGGATCAGAGCCGCACGAATGGCCTCCATCTACGGAGCCGTGGTGTCTGGGAGGTCAGGAAGGGGACCTCCCGGAGGATCACAGCAGAATTGAAACCGTGTCACTCTTGAGCCATCATACCTGTCACCAGCCTGTTGTTCTAAAACGAGAACCGACAAAGCAAGGATATCTGATTGGAGCAAACCACTCTTCTAGTCGTGTGTCTCAGCTCCCCGGAGAGCTGCTGCCTTGGCCTCGCTGCTGAGCCACAGGGACCGTGCCGGAGAAGCCCTTGGTCTCTGGATCTACAGCTGCGGAGAGATGGAGGCGCAGCGCACGAGGCCGCTGTGGGGAGAGCATCGCTGACAGAGGCATCGCGCACAAGGAGAACGCACAGCCTGTGACCTGTTACACGCACGCGTGTGTGTGCCCACGAACCCATGACCGACTTCCTTCCAGTTCCCTCCACCGAGTCCCCGCCCTGGTCCCAGCTCTCAACGTGGCAGCCCAAAGGACCCCAGGAAAAGTCCCAGCATCGCTCCCAGTCTAACTCTCATGAGGCGTCCCTGCCAGCCCCCACTGGCGCTGTGTTCCGGCAGGAGTTCCATTTTCTTGCCTGATTGGAATTCTGCGGTGAGAAGGGTGTGATCCGTTGCCCAGAGCCAAGCAGCCCAGCCTTCCAGCCTGGGCCACACTGATAATGCTGACGGAGATAGGAATTTGCTGCTAAGATTTTTCTTTGGGACAGAGTTTCCTCTGTGAGGGGCTTGTGGCTGGCCTTCCTGTGTACATAAATGCAGTATTTTCCACGGTTCTACCTTTACTTTGTAATGCCATGGTTGGGGCTGAGAGAAACACAGCCAGCAAGGGAGCCATCAAGAACTGTAGGCTTCTCCTGTCCTGGGCCCCATCTGATTCAGATGCTAAGGGCAGGGACCCCCTTGTATCCCAACCCCTCTCCCTGCAGGTGCCTCTGCCCTGCCTCAGGTGAGCCACCGTGAGCCTTGGGATTCCATCTGGCTCCCTGTGGTTTCTGGTCTAGGTGGTTCTGCGTTGAAACCATCAGCATTGCTCTTTGGTTTTCTGGAGCTTGCCCAAGAAGCTGTCCGTTTTTGGCTTCAGTGTGAGGAGTGGGCCCTCCTGGGAAGTCTTTGTAGGCTCCTGGCTCTCAGTCCTGCAGAGCAGGGGCCTGAGGCTGGGGCTGACCAGGTGAAAGGTTAAAAAGTGAAGCGCCTGGGCAGACTGGGACAGCGCTGGGTGAGGCGCCTCGGTCACTCAGCGTGGTCTGGGACCTGATCCCGGCTGACGGGTCCGGGAGCTAAGACCAGCTGGGGTGACTTGGCCTTGGGTGCTGGGTCCCCCCGACCCCCGGCCACTGTACACTGCACAGATGGGTGACTGGTGTCACTCTGAAAGGCATCAGGACCACGTGTGGCTGCTGCCCTGTGACCAGCTGCGGCTGAAACCCCTCTTTGGGATTTTCCTCAAGGGCTTGTGCCCACCTCTCTGTGTGTCTTATGCAGTGACAAATCTCTGTCTCTTGAGTGCTAATTTTTTTTTTTTGGAAACCACCAAAAAGGGGAGCCAATTTTTAAACAAGTAACATAGCGACTGACCTGACACTTGGGGCTAAAAATGCATGCCCATCGTGGGCTGCTTATGATTTCCCTGTACAATAAGGGCAGTTTCTAGAGGTGAGTCCCGGGGAGGATGGCAAGGACAGTGACACGTCCTGTCATTTTATTAACAAATGACATCTGTCAATAAGTATCGGCAGTGGCTAGGGGCTCTACGTCTGCTCTGTCCCGCGGTCATCACAGCCTTCCGAAGTCGGGAGCTGCACCTTCTGTGTGTTGCGGGTCAGGAAGCTGTAAGGGGCTTACCCAGAGCTGCCTGTGTGGAGCTGGCAGGCCCAGGGTTTGTGCTCTGGTAGCGATACCAATAAGCTCATCCTGAAGGGGTCCTTAGTTAAGTTTTCGATGATTAAGCAGCCCGTCGGACCTCAGGTCTTCTCATCCTGCTGCACTTGTTTGGTTTGAAATACCAAAGATGAATAGTGCTTTATAAAGTTACTGTGTTTCCAAGAAAAACTGTTAGTACATGAAATATGTCTAGACTTCCTAGCGACTGTAGGAATGAAGAAAAATCTTTATTTCCTAAGGACGAAGGGTGGTGCCTGCAGCAGGAAGTTGCTGCAGCCTCCAGCTAAGTGGGCGTAGCTTTTGACTTCCTGGGGTCTGAAGTCTGGCCCTCCCTCCACCCCATCCTCACGTGAACCCTGTGAACCCTGCGACTGCTGCGTAGCTGGTGTTCAGGGTGGCTTACAACCCTGAAGGAGGAGGAGAAAGGGGTCCCTGGCAAAGAGCAACTCTGACTCTTGGCTCCGTCTAGGCAGCTCTGTCCAAATCCGGAGCACATGGGGGCCACATGGCAGCCAGCAGACGTTGGGGGTCCCCTCAGTCCGGGAGGGCTGGTAACCCAAGCACGTTCCCCTGGAAGCTGTTTCGTGGGCTCCTTCCTCGGTGACCCCCGGCCAGGGCGGCTTGCCTCTGGCGGCCCCCGAGCGGAGCCTGTGCACAGGTGTGGAACACTCCCTGCTACCTGCAGCCCAGAAGCCACCGACTTGGGTCAGGAGCGGCCGTCTGTGGAGAGTAAAAACCAAGGTCTTGGGACTTTTCCGTAGGAAAGCAGTAAAGGGAGGTGAGCAAGCACGGGGGCCAGGGAGCTGAAGGTTTGAGGTCTGGCCTGCCACTTCCGGAGCGCAGGGCTGAGTCCCGGGGTCCCCAGTATCTGCTGTGAGAACCTGGGTGAGCTGCTCCAGCTCCCCTGTCTAAAGATGTCCCGTGTGAAGCACCTAGCACACTTCCTGGCCTGTAGGCCGTGATCCAGAACTTGGCTGCTGCCTCTGCCGCTGCTCCCCGTCCTCTGAGCCGTGGCGTCTTCTAATGTGAGGTCGCCGGGAGGTCGCCGGGGGTCTGGGTGGTTGGTATGGAGCCCCTGTCTGCTCTCACCACAGCTGACTCCTGCGTCTTCCCCTGTAACCCAGTGAGGTCAGGATTTTACTGAGCCCGGAAGAGGGGCCTCAGGTTGGAGGGACTGAACAAGGGGAGAAGAGGGGTGGAGGGCCCCCAGTTGTGCCAATCTGGCCACAGCTCACCCATTCCAGCCTCCACGCGGGGCTCCGGTGAAAACTAGTGCAGCCCACACCCCCAAAGAGTGATTTTTGTTGGGAATGCAATGCCCTGACTCACGGCCCAGTGAGGATCGAAGTCCAGGCAAAGCCGACGGGACAGAAGTGCTTGAGAAAGAAGGCAGAGGCACACTTCTGTTCTGAGCTTGATGGGGTGGATGGTGCCCAGCAGGCAAAGCCACGTGGAGGCCACTCAGGGTGTGGGCCAGAGGCCACGCTGGGCAGGGGCAGGTGGAGGTGGAAGTGGAGGTCACGGGACAGAGACTGTGGGAAAGTGGGCGTGCGCTCTAGGCTGGAGCATGTGGTGGAGGGCGAGCACAGCACATACCGCAGGCTGGTGCCGGAGCTTACAGGTGGGGAGGTGGGGGGCACGCAGCAGAGGCGCCGGCAGAGGCTGAGGAGGAGTGCGGCTTAGAGCAGTCCCCATGCCGAGGCTGGGCCAGCCGGCAATGCCCAGTGTCAGTGCCCAGTGCTCAAGCGGAGGCCCGCCCTGTGTTCTCCCTGTCTCCTAGACTGGGCACTGCCTGACTTCCCTCCCGGAAGGCCGTGGCCCCTCGCTGACTCTGACAGCGCTGCTCTCCGAAGCCGCCCACCCTGCAGACTGCCTCTGCAGAGTGTGGAGAACTACACTTCCTCCAGATAAAGGGTTTCCTCTCCCGACTGCTGCTCAGGGCCCTGTGGCTCTTACAGAGGGTGACCCCGATCTAATGGGGTCCCAGGGCTCGGGTGAGGGTGGATACCCATTACCAGGCCCCGCCTGGCCCTGTGTGTCTGACCTGTGACTCAGGCCGTGCACCTGTGGAGGCCTGGATGACACCTGTTTGACAGCAGGGGCGCTGATAACATCGGCACCATGCTGATGCACACTCGTTCCGCCGGGTTCTGCCGGCCTGAGAGCTCTGGGCAGCCTCTCCTCGCCGCCTTGTTCTTTTGTTGGGACAGTGGAATGGGGAGCGGCAGACCCCAGTTGGAGTTCTTGCCCCTGTCTCTTCCTGGACAAGCGAGCCTGGGCAAGGCGCTGTGCATGTCCTTGGCTCGCTGAGCCGTCCTGAGGCACCTTGCGCCCCCTCCGCTGACCTCACAGAGGAAAATGCAGAGCCGGTGGGGGAGGGGTGCAGCTCGCAGGGGACGGGAGTGGGGCGAGGCTGAAGTCCTGGCCCGCACGCTTCCTCCCCTGCTACGTCCTTCCCAGCCCCGGGACAGACAGGTAGAGCTCACAGCAGTGTTGTGCAGTGCCCTGTGGGAGATTTTATTTGCAGACGGGAGACTTGTCCTGCCCCTCCCTCCCGTGCAGCCGAAGGCGGGCGAGATCTCCACCCTCTCACACCTCGCTCTGGCGCCCGCGCTGGATCACACCACCTGCGTGCAGAGACCTCAGTGTTAGGCGCTAAGGCCGCCTCCAGGGGGCGCTGTTGGCCGGCGAGAGGAGCTGGTTTTGCTGAAGGGGACTGCCGAGCCAGCCACCCTCTTCCTTTCACGGACACGCAGTGCTCCCACGGTGGGGCTGGAGTATTTCTAATTTTTTTTTTTTCTCACAGTAAATCTTATTTGAGGCATGCATGAGTCCAATATACATGGAGAACAGATTTGGTCCAAGGGGGTGGAATGCCTCAAAGCCCCAGTTGGCACTTCCCCACTCGCAGGTTTAGTTATTCCTAAACTCGTTTGCTTAACCTCTGGCTGTGAGAGTCAGAGGCGGGGCAGTTCTGGTTCCTCTGAAGCCATGAGACAATCCACCTGGGAACCCACACTTCCAGGGCCCCTCCTCCCCTAGAGCCCCTAGTGGCATCCAGAGGGGCCTCATGGCCTTGGTCAGTGGCTTCTCCCTCCCTCTGGGCCCGAAGGTGGGACCTCCCAGCACTGCCTGCCACAGCGCTGCAGAACTCCGGATGTCGAACCCCACGACTTCAGGGCCTGCACCTCCCGCTGGCCCGGCAGTGGCACACCCACCTTGCGCGGATGGCCCCTGGGGTGCTCAAGTGATGCCGAGCAGAAGCGGGTGCAGCAGCGCTTGACCCAGCGCAGAGTGGAGGCCCTGCACATGACCCGGGGCCCTGGCAGGCGGATCCGTGTGGGCAGCCCCTCAAACCAGTCGCCCTGGTCGGCTGCACCCAGCTGCCTCGTCTCCTCCCAGGGAGTTCCGTGGTAGGTCTTGATTAAGTTGGCTTGGGGGCCCCCAGCGGGTAGTTGCGTCCCCCAGGCACCAGGGTTGGGGCCGTGGCCCCTGGATGTCCTTGGGGCCTCAGGCTCCGCCTGCCCTTCCTTCCATGTCACTGCTGCAGGTGACCCCTCTTCCGTGCTCTTCGTCTCTGGTGCCACCTCAGACTCCCACTCTGGGGGCTTTGTCTCCTGAGATTCCGCGCTGGACTCGAATTGCTTGGACTCCAGATTCTTGTCGAGGCACGTAGCTGCCTGGAGCTCTTCAGTATTTTGTTTTTCTGTGTTGCTGACTTTGTTGTCCCTGGAAGGGAGAGGACAGGTGGTCAGTGGAGGAGGACAGAGGCCCTGGTCCTCCTGCCCAGGCCTGAGATCGCGGCTTTGCAGCCAGCTCGGGGAGCCTATTAGGATAGCGAGAGAGGGCCTGAAAAGAAAGTTCTCTAGTGCCCGGCAGTGGGGGGTGGGCTAAGTAGTGGCAGAGAGATGTGAGAGGTTGGGCAGGTGACAGGTGTGACCCACTGTAAGGACACATAGGAATATGAGGGAGGCTTCAAAAAGTTATGGAGAGATAGAATTATAAGGTAATGCAGGCTTTCCTGTGAGTTTGAAGTGCTCTGTGTATGGTCCACGTCTGCGCCTAGGTTAGGGGTCTGTCTCTCTGGAGTTCAGTTGAGAGAATGAACAGCCTAGTGTTGTTGTTTCAGATTGTGTTCCCAGGTATCACAGGTGCAATGCATGGGTGGTGGTGGGGGGTGGGGGCAGGACGAGGGCAGGACACCACCCCTCCTCAGTATGGTTGGAGCTTGGGGGTACACATTTGAGAGAAGTTCCACTGATCTAAAAAAAAAAAAAAAGTTGGAAAGCCTTGGGACTATGTGATCCAGTCCTTTGGCTCCATCTTTCTGGGCTGCCAAATCAGAGAGGTGGAGTAAGCGGAGACATTGCATGCTGGAAGGAGACAGCCCCTAAGGGCGTCTGATCAGTTGCGGAAGCGCAATGGCTGCACTGCCCTGGCTGTGTGAGGAGGGCGAGGCCTTGGGCTCAGGATAACAGCAGTGCTGCTGCCGCCCGCTGCTCACAACACTTCTGCAAGGCAGGCGGCAGTGGCGCTGCAGGGCGGCTGATGGAGCGCGGGCTTTTGGGGTCAGCCGGATGGGCTCAGATTCTGCTTCTACCCCTTACCGCCTGTGCAACAGGGCAAGAACTCAGACTGTTAGAGCTTTTGTTTCATTGTCTGTAAGACTGGGATTGTCCTGTCTACCCAACAGGATTGTGGTGAAGAACGAAATCACGAGGTGCATGTTTGCAAAGTGTGTAAAGCACAGGAGGTGGCATTGAGCAGGTGCCCAGCGAACGGTAGCTTTCTGACTGTTCTGGTGGGAACTCCCATTCTGATGGGACTTGGCGAGATGGCCTCGTCCTCAGATTTCAGGGGCCAGTCTGCAGGTGCGTCTCTGTTGTGACAGTTTGGGAGGGAGAGGGAGAGGACTGAGCCCCCTCGGTGCCCGATTGTGGGCTGGCCCATAGTTGGATGATTATGACCATTGTTACGACCACAGCAGTGGCCTCGGATCCCAAGTCTGCCACGTAATAGTTCAGTTAACTGGGATAAGTCTCTTCACCCTTTGAGCCTTAGCCCCCATCAGTGGGAAGGTAGAGCTGACAAGTAACCTGCCCCTGTGAAGATCAAACCCCTTCTGTAAATCCCTTAGCCAGAGCTCTGTCCCTGGGAGACAGCTGTCGGAGTCCCCAGGGAGCGACAGGTGGGCCCGGCTCACCTGGAGGCGATGTGGAGGATCTTTGGAACGCTGAGCAGTGAATTCCAACACCTCTTGGCCAGGTTATGCAGCTCCAGGATCCGGTGATTTGAGCTCTTGAGTATCTTCAGGAGCGACAAGTTCCTTAACACCTGCCGGGGGTTGAGAAACCAGAAAAATAGAAGCTTCAGCTCTCCCGGGATAGTCTGCCAGGCCCCTCTCTGCCTCTGGCTCAACTCGGCTCCTGGCTGCACCTGCACACCCCTGCTGGGTCACGCAGCCTGGCACGCGGGAGCAGCGCTGTGTGGGCACATAGGCTCCCCGAGCTGGGGCCAAAGGGGGACGTCTCACCATTTTAAGTCGGTTCCGCTTGATTATTTTGTTGATAGGCTGTCTTATCTTGTCCTGCAGTTTCTCATCTTGTGTCTGCGGAACAGAGAGAGAGAGGGAGAGAGAGAGCGAGCGCACGCGCAGGCGCTAACACAGGAGGAATTCCCCAGTGCCTCCACTGCACCTCTCCCGTTGGCTGAGCACAGTTTGACCTCCTGTGACTGGGAGTTTGACACCTTGGTTTTGGGGCAGAGCTGGAGAGACCATTTTAACTCTCCCATTTCCCTTCACCCTTCCCTCTCTCTCCCCTGTCCTTGGTATGGATGGACTCTCTGTTTAGGCCCCTCGTAAGGGGCTCACCTCCCACCCCCCGTCGAGGGCTCTGGTCCAAAGTCCGACCTGGAAAACCACTCTACTCTGGGGCCTCTTCTTTGCTGGTGGGCTCATGCTGGGGCTGTGAGGCTCCAAGACAGATGGAGCAAGACTGTACCAAGTATATCGAGCACCCTGCCCCTCTCAGTACAGCCAGCACTCAGGCGGGGCATCGGATGTGACTGCTAGAGCTCCCAGGCCGGAGGGCTGTGACGTCACTGAAATGTGTGACAGGGCCAGGGTCGGAGGCTCAGAAGGAAATCCCCATCTGTGAGGACACACAGTAGGTGACAACAGCGGCACCTCAGCAGAGGTTGTCACAGCTCCCTGTGAGGTAAGCGGGGGCCCCCTGTTTTTCAATGAGAAAGCCAAGATTCAAAGAAGTTGAATAGTTTACTCAAGGTCACCTAGCTGGGTGATGGTGGAGCTGGACATCTAACAAAGGTTTGAAGCCAAGGCGTCCCTCACTGTGCTCATTGGTGTTACGTAGATTGATTGCATACCTGCTATAGTCCAGGTGTTTTTTTTTTTTCTTTTTTTTTTTAAGAAGATTTATTTATTTTAAAGGCAGAGTTACAGAATGAGAGAGAGAGAGAGAGATCGTCCATCCTCTGGCTCATTCCCCAAATGGCCTCAATGGCTAGAGCCGGAACAGTCTGAAGTCAGGAGCCAGGAGCTTCTTCTGGGTCCCCCACATGGTTGCAGGAGCCCAAGCCCTTGGGCCATCTTCCTCTGCTTTCTCAGGCACATTAGCAGGGAGCTGGATCGGAAGTAGAGCAGCCAGGACTCAAACTCGTGTCCATATTGGATGCCAACAGCGCCAGCTCCGCACCAGGTACTTTTCTAAGCATTGGGAGAAAATTCTCCCCTTGGGGAGCTTACAGTCTAGTGGAGGGGAGACAAAGCCATGTGCCTTATTGTTGAACAGCTGGCTCTCTGGGATGAAGTGTGTACATGTGGGCGTGCAAGTGCTGTACATCTTATAGACATCTACAAATAATAAAACTCCACAATGCTCTTTACTGTAAATTTTATTATCCAATTCATATAGTATGATTTTCTTGAATTTTTCCCTCCTATCCATGGCTTCCAACCTGTGGTTTTAATGGATAAACAAATGTAGCATATACCAACAGGAATGTTGGTATCTCATTTACATTAAAAAGTAAGAAACAAAACAGTCAAGGTGTTGGAATTTTACTCATTCCTCAGCGACCTGATGGAGTTCCTGCTGAACTGGATCATAGGTTTTGGATATCGGAAGTATATTTTCTCAGGTTTGTGTGTGTGTGTGTGTGTGTGTGCTTTACAATGTCATGGCCATAGACTACATGTGTTTACATTTCATCTGCATTTATTAACGTTTCTTCTATTAGTTCTTAAGCCTAGACATGGCTAAGTGGATTTCTAATGTAAAGAGCCAGATAGTAAATACGTTAGACTTTGCAGGCCATAAGGCCACCACAAAACACGCCAATCACCAGAGTTCAGAGAAAAGTTTATTGTCGGGTTGGGGGAACCCGATGGGCCCCGGGGAGAGGACGAGAGAGTAAGAGAGTGTACGAGAGAGAGAGATCAAGAGAGAGCGTGTGCTCCGGAACAGGTCCTGGTAAACCTTGGTAGGGATGTGGGCAGGGAAGTAGGAGCTACACATCCCATTGTGGGGGTGGGAGAGGGAACACTGGTGGCTGGGCCATCTGGTCACCTGGCTTCCAGCAATGGCGGAGGGTCTAGAGCCTAGGATGGTGTCTGGGGCATAGATGGCACCACAGATAAGACTGCGCTATTTTACTAACCCAGGCCACATAGTTCTACTATTCATCTGTGTCATTGTAGTGTGAAAGCAGGTACAGGTAACAGGTAAATGAATGGGCAATGGCAGTGTGGCAATAAAACTTTATTTACAAAAATAGTTGGTGGGCTGGATTTCATCCATGGCCAACCAAGGGTACAGGCAGTCAACAAAACAATAAATTAAACCCAGTTTGTCACAATTATTTGTTTCTTTGATGTGAATACTCCTACCACAGCAGATTTCAGCCACGGAGTTGATGTCACCAAACTCAGAGTTGGGTAGAAATGCACAAGAGCTACCCTAGCCCTAGCGCTAGCCCTAACCCTAGCCCTAGCCCTAGCCCTAGCCCTAGCCCTAGCCCTAGCCCTAGCCCTAACCCTAGCCCTAACCCTAGCCCTAACCCTAGCCCTAGCCCTAGCCCTAACCCTAACCCTAACCCTAGCCCTAGCCCTACCCCCACCCCCAGCCCAAGCCCTAGCCCCAGCCCTAACCCTAGCCCTAGCCCTAGCCCTAGCCCTAGCCCCAGCCCTAGCCCTAGCCCTAACCCTAGCCCTAGCCCTAGCCCTAGCCCTAACCCTAACCCTAACCCTAGCCCTAGCCCTAACCCTAACCCTAACCCTAGCCCTAGCCCTAGCCCTAGCCATAACCCTAGCCCTAGCCCTACCCCTAGCCCTAGCCCTAGCCCTAACCCTAACCCTAACCCATGCCTTTATAGTCTATATTTCTCCTGTACAGATAAGCAGATATAAAGAATCTCAAGAAGATACAGTTAGTAAAAGGTAACAAAAAATTTAGAAAGTGATAAGTTTGAACATTTTCATCTTTGTTTTTAATATTCAGTTGTAAATTTCTTTAAAAATTTCTACAGGCCTTTTTTTCCCCCCAAGATTTATTTATTTATTTGGAAGAGTTGCACAGAGAGAGGAGAGGCAGAGAGAAAGTCTTCCATCTGCTGGTTCACTCCTCAATTGGCCACAACAACTGGAGCTGAGAGCCGAAGCCAGGAGCCAGGAGCATCTCCCATGCAGGTGCAGGGGCCCAAGGACTTGGGCCATCTTCTACTGCTTTCCTAGGCCACAGCAGAGAGCTGGATTGGAAGGGGAACAGCTGGGACTTGAACTGGTATCCATATGAGATGCTGGCACTGCAGGTGGCAGCTTTACCACCACAGCACTGGCCCAATTGTAAATTTCACAAGTTAAGTTTTGGTGTTAAGCTGTGCTTCACAGTCGCTTTGGTGAGCCCTTGTGAGCGAGCTGCAGCACACCACCGCCAGCTCGGGTGGAAACTTCTTGGAGAAAAGACTACAGGGTGAAGTGGACAGGAAGGGCGCAGGCAGTGGGTCTGCCCTACAGAAGAAAGCATGGGCTAGAGGGCGTCCCAGTGGGTGGGGACGGAGCTTGGGAGGCTTTGCAGGGACGCTGGCTGCTCCAGAAGCCTGGCGCTCAGCTCTGCTTCCCTGCAGTCTGACGAGCTGGTGAAACGCAGCTGCTCAGGCACACCCCAGTCAGAATAGCAGCTGATACCCAGGCAGGCGTGGGCGCCACTGCACCCCACGCCGCACCTGGCAGGAGTGTGTGCGTGCACGGGGACTGCTCAGCTCCCGCTTTGAGGGTGCTGGACCAAGCCTATCCTGCAGAGCAGCTTCTCCCATGGAAATGTCTTCTATTATGAGAGTGAAAGCAATGGCTGTGGGGGCGGGGCGGGGGGTGGAGGCGGTGGGGCTGGGGAGTGGCTGTGACAGGTTAAATTGGCTCAGGGACCAAGAGGGTGATGGCGAGGGAAGACGTCAAAGATGCTCCTTTCCTTCTCTCCCTCCTGTCCTCTGCAGTACAGCTCGGCTTCTGCCTGCTCAGCGTCCCCTTCCTTAGCTGGCACAATTTCAGCTCTCATCAACTGGGTTCTGCTGGACCGAGACTGCTCGGAGGCCCTGGTGCCTGCAGCTACATCAGGGTCATCTGCATCTGCCACTCAGCCCCTGGGCGCCAAGGGCTGAGGACCCCGGTGTGCTAGGCTCCACAGACAGCAACACTGTAGGCAGAACACACTTCCCTTCAAGTTCACAGCCAAGGGGAGAGGTACCACTAGAATGTGGGCTCCTCGGGAGAAGAAGTTTTTGTTTTATTTATTAATAACCTCCCAGAGCCTAGAATAGTGCCTGGTGGATAACTGGTGTTTGATAAGGATTTTCTGGAAAGTGAATGATGAGGGTAATCAAGGCACAGAGGAGGAGCTCTTAACCCAGCTGGGGAGGCAGGGAAGCCTTCCTGGAGGTGGTGCTGAGGATGGAGGATGAGTGGCAATAGGCCAGGCAAAGATCTCTTGTGGTGGACAAGGAACTCCTCAAAGAGGGGGTGTAAAGAGTGGAAAGGGGCTGAGAGTGGCCAGGGTTGGCCCTGGAGACACTTCTTAGAGTGCGAAGAGCTTGGAACCAGGCTGAGGAGCAGGGAGTTTGTCCTAAGGATCTAGGGAGCTCTGGAAGGGCTCCGTCGACTGAGACAGGGAGGCTGGATTCTGTGCTGGGAGCCCGCTGGCTGCCCCTGCTATTCTCTTCTAGTCTGTACTTTTTTTTTTTTTTAATGTTTATGTATTTTTATAAGACATTCTCTCTCTCTCCTCTCTCTCTCTCAGCAGTTTTAGGCTCACAACAAAATTGAGTGGAAGGTTCAGAGATTTCCCATCTGATATTCCCCTGTCTCTGCATGGCCACTCCCCCTATTAACATCCCCGAGAGAGAGATGTATTTGTTACAACTGATGGACTTACACTGACGTATCATCATCACTCAGAGTCGACAGTTTGCCTTAGGATTCCCTCTTGGGGTCGTATATTCTGTGGGTTTGGACAATTGTACAGTGACGTATGTTCACCTTGTAGTATTTTCCAGAATAGCTTCACTGCCCTGTAAGCCCTGTGCTCCACCTGTTGAGGCCTCCGTCCTCACTAAGCCCTGGCAAGCACTGCTGCTCACTGCCTCCGTAGGTTTGCCTTTTCCAGAATGTCGTATAGTTGGAATGATGCACTATACAGCCTTTTGGAGTTGCTTTCTTTCTCCTAGTAATATACATTTAATTTTCCTCTATGTCTTTTCATAGCTTGATCACATATTTTTCTTAATACCGAATAGTATTCTGTTGTCGAGACTTAGATTTATCTGTTTGCCTACTAAATAATGTCTTGATTGATTCTACACTTTGGAAATTATGAATAAAGTTGCTATAAACATCTGTGTGCAATTTTTTGCAAGAACATAAATTTTCAACTCCTTTGGATAAATACCCAGGAGTGCTGTTGCTGCGTCATAGCATTCACTCTTCCTAAGTGGCTGTACCTAGTCCATACTTTTTGCCCCTCGCTTGCTTCCCTGCCTTCTGAAGCCGTGACCACCTAAGTAGATCACCCCTAAGGGGGCAGGGAGAGCCTCGCCACCAGACTTTGTACAGCAGGCATAGCCAACAAAGCAGTTTTTCCAAATCCAGTCTTGTTTGGTCCTTTCATTTACCAGCGGAAAACCAACACTCATGGGAAGAGAGACTTGGCCAGTGACACAGAGCTAGTAAGCCTTGTGGGCTAAATCCGAGACCCTTGAGTGAGAGACCTCCATTCTTTTTAACTGTTAAGTGCACATAACAAAATGTACCATCTTAACCATTTTTAAAATGTTTTAAGGAAGAAACACACACACATATGCACACACACGCACACATGCACACACACACGCACACGCACACACGCACACACACACATCGAGAAGGCTTGCTCCCATCTGCCTGTTCATTCTCCCATGCTTGCAGTGGTCAGGAGCTGAAATGTAATTTACGGCTCCCGTGTCAGTGGCAGGAACTCAATTACGTAAGCCACCACCAGCGTCTGCATTGGCAGGAAGCTGGATTCAGGAGCCAGGAATGAAACCCAGGTCCTCGAGATTTATTTATTTGAAAGAGTTACACAGAGGGAGTGAGGGAGAGAGAGAGAGAGAGAATTTCCCATCTGCTGCTCCACTCCCTAAATGGCTGCAATGACCAGGACTGGGCCAGGCTGAAGATAGGATTCTGGAATTCCATCCAGGTCTCCCACATGGGTGGCAGGGGCCCAAGTTCTTAGGCCATCTTCTGCTATTTTCCCAGGCAGATTAGCAGGGAGCTGGATTGGAAGTGGAGCAGCCAGTTCTTGAACCAGTGCCCATATGGGATGCCGGTGTGGCAGGCAGCCGTTTTAACCACTGCACCACAACACCGACCCCTCTAGAACTTTCTTCATCTTGTGAAACTGAAACTCTATACTCATTAAACAGTGATCCACTGTCTCTCTCTCCCTTCAGTCCCTGGCAACCACTATGCTGTGTTCTATGAATTTGACTACTCTAGGTACAGCATGTAAGTGGAATTGTAGAGTGCTTGTGTCTTAGTGACTGGCTTGTTTTACTTACATAGTGTCCTGAAACTTCATGCATGTTTTAGCAAATGCCAGAATTTCTTTTTTTTTAAAGATTTATTTATTTATTTATTTATTTGAAAGTCAGAGTTACACAGAGAGGAGAGAGAGAGAGAGAGAGAGAGAGAGAGAGAGAGAGAGGTCTTCCATCCGCTAGTTCACTCCCCAGTTGGCCGCAATGGCCGGAGCTGCGCTGATCCAAAGCCAGGAGCCAGGAGCCAGGAGCCAGGAGCCAGGAGCCAGGAGCCAGGAGCTTCTGGGTCTCTCATGTGGGCTCAGGGGCCATCTCTACTGCTTTCCCAGGCCATAGCAGAGAGCTGGATCGGAAGAGGAGCAGCCAGGACTAGAACTGGCACCCATATGGGATGTCGGCGCTTCAGGCCAGGACATTAACCTGCTGTGCCACAGCCCCGGCCCCCAGAATTTCTTCTTAAAGAATGAATGATATTCCATTGCATGGGTACCACATTTTGTCTATTCATTTATCAGTTGTTGGACAGTTGAGTTGTCTCTCTTTTGACTATTGTGAGTAAACTGCTGTGATTGTGAGTGTACAAATACCTCCAGACTGCTTTCAGTCCTCTTGTATATAATGAAGGGTCTTCAAAAAGTGAATGGGAAGTGTGTATTATGGAAGAGCTATGCAAGGGATCCAAAAAATGTTTGCACCAAAACAAACATTTTAATTGTTTTCCACAAGCTTTTTAAAGTATCCTTGTATACCAGCAGTGGAATTGCTGGACCACATGGTGATTCTATTTTAAAATTTAAAAAAAAAAAGATTTATTTATTTATTTGAAAACCTGAATTACAGAGAGGATCTTCCACTGGAGTTTTCCCCAAATGGCAGCAATGGCTGGGGCTGGGCCAGGCCAAAGCCAGGAACCTGGAACTCCACCGGGTCACCCATCTTCCACTGGTCTCCCAGGTTTACTAGCAGGGAGATGAATGGGAAGTAGAGCAGCTGAGATGTGGACTGGTGCCCATATGGCGGCGGCTTAACCCGCTGCATCACAGCGCTGGCCCCTACTTTTAATTTTGTGAGGACTAAGCATACTGTTTTCTGTAGTAGCTGTACGATTTTATATTCCCACCAGCAATGCACTTGATTCTAGTTTTTCTACATCCTCCCCAATGTTTGTTGTTTCTGTTTTTGTCTTTCTGCTTTTGTAGTAGCCATCCTAATGGATATGAGTTTCCATCTTTTGATTTGTGTGCTTCCTCCCATACTTTGCGCTTTAGTTCCTTCGCTCCTGTCTGTGATCTCATGTGTTCTACATATGGTAAAGTTAACACTTGTCAGTGTTCCCTCCTAGAAGCTGTGACAAAGGCGTACTGTTGCATAACCTCAACAATCGATATGTGGAATGGTTGCATAACTGCCCTGACTCCCCTAGAGCCGACTCTTTGTGGTTACAGCTTCCAGGCCTGGCGACAGCCGAGATGTTTGCAGTCCCTACAGCCGTGCCTTTTCCAGAGCAGCAGATAAATGGAACTGCACAGCCCGGAGCTTTTCAAATCTGGGTTTCCCTCACTTGAGAGTCACACGTGTCGAGAGTCAGTAGTTTGTCTCTGTTCATGGGTGACCAGCTTGCCCCTCTATAAACTGCCACTGTTTATCTACTTGTTAAGGGATATCTGGCCTAGACTCTTGGTTTTCAGTGATTATGGATCAAGTTAGTAAACACATTTGTGCAGATGTTTGTGGGAACACAGGTTTCTGTTTCACTTGGTTATACGGAGGAATGGAATTACTGGATTGTATGGTAATTGTATGTTTAACTTTATGAGAAATTGCCAGTTTCCCAAAGTGGCTGTGCTAGTTTATATTCCCACCAGCAATGGATGAGAGGTCTCGGTGCTCCACATGCTTGGTACCATCTGGTGTTGTTAAATTGTTTGGGCTTTTTTGATGTAGTTGTGCCTCGTGGAATTGTTAATTTGTCTTTCCTTAATGATTAGTAATGTTGAGCATATTTTCATGTGCTTATTTGCCACTTCTGTCTTGCTTAGTAAAGTGTACTCAATTCTTTTGCCCATTTTTAAGTTGGATTATTTTCGTATTATTGAGGATTGAGAGTTCTCTCCAAAGTCTAGTAGTTCCCTTTATCAGAGATTTGCAAGAATTTTCTTTCTTTTTTTTTTTTTTTTAAAGATTTATTTATTTATTTGAAAGACAGAATTTCACAGAGAGAGAAAGAGGGGAAGAGAGAGAGAGGTTCTCCATCCGATGGTTCACTTCCCAGTTGGCCACAATGGCTGGAGTTGCACCGATCCGAAGCCAGGAGTCAGGAGCCTCCTCCAGGTCTCCCGTGCGGGTGCAGGGTCCCAAGGACTTGAGCCATCTTTCACTGCCTTCCCAGGCCACAGCAGAGAGCTGGATTGGAAGTAGAGCAGCCGGGATGCGAACCGGCGCCCATATGGGATTGCCAGCGCTTCAGGCCAGGGCGTTAACCCACTGCACCACAGCACCGGCCCCATGCAAGTATTTTCTATTAGTCCGTGGTTTATCTTTTCATGAACTTAAGAACAGATTCTTAATTTTAATTTTTATGAAGTCCAATTTATCATTTTTCAAAAAGTAGACAATGCTTTTACATCTGAGGATATTTGTTAACCCAAAGATACTGAGTCTTACTCCTATGTTTTCTTCTAGACATTTTATAGTTTTAGGTTTTTTTTTAGATTCATGTATATAGTATAAGGTGTGAATTGAGGTTCTTTTTCAAATGATTATCCAATTATTCCAACACAATTTGTTAAAAAGAATGTCTTCTCTCCATTGGATGCTTTCGTGGTTTTTTCAAAAGTTGATGGACCACACTTGTGGATCCAATTCCATACTGTTTGTTCTATCTCATTGGTCTCTGTGTATCCTTTGCTAGTACTGTACTGTCTTGATTCCATTATAGTAAATCTCACAATCTGTTTTGATTAGTGTAGCTTTGTAGTAACACTTGAAATCAGTGAGTTCAACAACTTTTCTATTTTTTTTTAATCAAAATCCCTTTGACTATTGTATTTCCTCTGCTTTTCCTTGTAAATTTTACAATCAGCTTATTGATTTCTGCACAATATGCCTGTTAGGATTTTAACTCAGCCCCCTGGATTCTTCATCCTGGGGCATTGCTCCTTTTTTGCTCATATTTGCAGTTGTAGTTTTCTCAACCTGCTTTCTGCCAGTAGAATTTTGGGATTCAAAGGTCTCTTCTCACCTTGAAAATTTATTTTTTAAAATTATATATAATTTTAGATCCAAAGGAAGTTGCAAAAATAGTACAAAAAGACTCCCTGTATACTTCGCCTAGTTTCCCCCAATGATGACAACTTTCAAAACTATTTGAAATCGAGGAGATTGACCTCAATACAATACGCAGGGCTTGTTTAGATTTTACCAGTTTTAACCATTTGTGTGTGCGTGTGTGTGCTATCATCAAAAAGATCTCTTGTACCATCTACACTGTTTCTCTCTATCCCATCCATAATCCATGGAAATCACTGATTGTTCTCTATCTGTATACTTTTGTCATTTCAAGAATGCTATATGAATGGAATCACTCAGCATATGGTCTTTTGAAACTTGCTTCCCCACCCCCCAGCATAATGCTCGTAGGGTCCAGCTGTGGCAGGCATCAGTGGATGTTTGGGGTGAATGCTTGGCTTTGCAGTTAAGATGCCTGTATCCCATAGCACGTACCTGGGTCTGAGTCCCAGCACTGGCTCCTGGTTCCAGCTTTTTATAGACTCTTTATATTTTATAGACTCACAGAATATTTAAAAAAATAAACACCTACAGGTCCTGTGCATCTTTCCTTCCTTTACCCCAGTGGTAACATCTTAAATGCCTACAGCAGTGTCAGAGCCAAGTGTAGTCTCCCTTTGTGTCAGTCCACCTTGTTGTGTCTAATAATGTGTTCCTTTCTGCTGAGTAGTATTCCACGGTATGCGGGTACCTCAGTTTGTTTGCCATTTACCTACCGAAGAACATTGAAACTGTTTCCAGTTTAGGGCTGTTGGAAATAAAGCAGCTACTCACATCAGGTACAGGTTTGGGGAGATAGAGCTGTAGTTTCTCCAGAATAATTGCTAGGAGTATGATTGCTGGATCGTATGTCTATGTTTAGTTTTCCAAGAAACTGCCGAGCTCTTTTTTGGGGTGACTATATCATCTTACATTCCTTCCTGCCAGCATGTACGGGCTGTGGCTCTGCATTCTAACTGCTTCTGCTATGGTCACTAATTTTTATCTTTCTTTTAAAGGTACATAGTGATATTTCATCATAGCTTAAATTTGCATTTCCTTGGGCCGTCCCCACAGCTCAATAGCCTAATCCTCTGCCTGTGGCGCCGGCACCCCAGGTTCTAGTCCCGGTCGGGGCGCCGGATTCTGTCCCGGTTGCCCCTCTTCCAGGCCAGCTCTCTGCTGTGGCCAGGGAGTGCAGTGGAGGATGGCCCAAGTGCTTGGGCCCTGCACCCTCATGGGAGACCAGGAGAAGCACCTGGCTCCTGGCTTTGGATCAGTGCGGTGTGCCGGCCGTGGCGGCCATTGGGGGGAAGACCTTTCTCTCTGTCTCTCTCTCTCACTGTCTAACTCTGCCTGTCCAAAAAAAAAAAAAAAGAAATTTGTGTTTCCCTAATAGCTATGAATGTTGAATATATTTCAGTGTATTTATTTGCCATCTCTGTATCCTCTGGTGAAATATCTGTTCAAGTCTTTTGCCCATTTTCCAATTGGAGCGTTTTTTTTTTTTATTGCTTAGTTTTGAGAGTTTTTTATATTACAGATATTAGTCCTTTCAGGATGTATGATTTGCAATTATTTTCTTCCCAAATTTGTTTACCTTTCATTTCTTTCTCTTGCCTTGTGCTGGCTAGGACTTTGGCTAGGACTTTGGCTAGGACTTGCAGTACTATGTTGAATAAAAGTTGTTGGGGCAGACATATTTGCCTTGTTTTTAATGGAAAAGCATCCAATCTTTCACCATTAAGTGTGATGTTAGGCATAAATGTTAGTCAGTGGTCTCTGTCAAGTTCAAAGTTGTCATCTATTCCTAGTTTTTTTTTTTTTTTAATCATGAATTGGTATTGAGGTTTGTCTAATGATTTTTTTTTAAGATTTATTTATTTATTTGAAAGAGTTACACACAGAGAGAAGGAGAGGCAGAGAGAGAGAGGTCTTCCATCCACTGGTTCACTCCCCAATTGGCTGCAACGGCTGGAGCTGCACCGATCTGAAGCCAGGAGCCAGGAGCTTCTTCCAAGTCTCTCAAGTGGGTGCAGGGGCCCAAGGACTTGCACCATCTTCTACTGCCTTCCCAGGCCATCACAGAGAGCTGGATCAGAAGTGGAGCAGCTGGGACTCAAACCGGCGCCCATATGGGATGCTGGCACTACAGGTGGTGACTTTACCCACTACGCCACAGAGCCAGCCACTGTCTAAGGATTTTTCTGCATCAATTGATATCATGTGATTTTTTTCCATAGTTCTTTATATGGTAGATTCATTATTGATTTCTTAATATTGATCCAGGCTTAAATCCCTAAATAACCCAGTTTGTTGTGGCATATAATTTTTTATTAATTGCTAGATTAAATTTCCTAGTATAAATAATAATCCCCTTTTATCCATGGTTTCACTTTCCGTGTTTTCAGTTACCTCTGGTCAAACATGGTCCAAAAATATTAAATGGAGAATCCCAGAAATAACCAGTTCATAAGCTTTAAATGGTGTGCCGTTCTGAGTGGTGTGGCAGCTCACGCTGTCCTGCTCTGATCTGCCCAGACTGAAAACTGCTCCCTTTGTCCATCACAACCGTGCTGCTTGCTCTGCTCCGCGTTACATTCTTCGTAACCATCTCAGTTATCAGATCCGCTGTGCTGGGACTGCTTCTGTCCCAGGAACACTTGCTTTACTTAGCGATGTCTCCAAAGTGCTAGAGTCATGATGCTGGCAACTCAGATATGCCAAAGGGAGACTGAAGTGGAAAAGGAAAAGTGCACTGAGAGATTTTGAAAAGAGAGATAGACCTCATTCATATAGCTTTTACTAAAGTCTGTTGTGATCATGGTTCTGTTATTATTAATTATTGTTGCCAATCTTTTACTGTGCCTATTATAAATTCATCTTTATTATAGGTATTATTCTATAGGTAAAAACATAGTGTAATAGTATATATAGGGCTCATTACTATCCAGTTTCAGGTTTCAAAGAGGATCTTGGAACACACCCTTCTGGGATAAGCGAGGCCTACCGTATTTTGTTGAGATTTTTGTGTCTGTTTTTATGATGGCTAAGGATCTGTGCTATATGGTACCTGTACTACCTTTGAAGTGACAGTGAAATCAGTTATAATAAATGTGGTTTAAAGACTCTAGGGTGGCCGGCGCCGCGGCTCACTAGGCTAATCCTCCGCCTTGCGGCGCTGGCACACCGGGTTCTAGTCCCAGTCGGGGCGCCGGATTCTGTCCCGGTTGCCCCTCTTCCAGGCCAGCTCTCTGCTGTGGCCCGGGAGTGCAGTGGAGGATGGCCCAGGTGCTTGGGCCCTGCACCCCATGGGAGACCAGGAGAAACACCTGGCTCCTGCCTTCGGATCAGCTTGGTGTGACGGCTGCAGCACGCCCGCCGCGGCGGCCATTGGAGGGTGAACCAACGGCAAAAGGAAGACCTTTCTCTCTGTCTCTCTCTCTCACTGTCCACTCTGCCTGAAAAAGATAAAAAAAAAAAAAAAGACTCTAGGGAAACTACTGAAGATTTTTTTAAAAACAAGTATAATTATTGGGTAAGAGAGAAAAGAAAATAGAATTGTTTAAAGTGCTAAGTTAAAACGAGAGAAGAGGGGCAGGTGTGGCAGTGCAGTTGCTGCTTGGGATGCCTGCACCCCACAACAGTACCTATTCCAAGTCCAAGTGACTTCGCCACTCATCCAGCTTCCTACTAATGCATCTTGGAGGGCAGCAGATGATGGCTCAAGTGCTTGGGTCCCTGCTACCCACGTGGAAGACCCAGATGAAGATTCTCGCTCCTGGCTTCAGCCTGGCCCAGTCCTGACTGTTGCAGGCATTTAAAGAGTGAACCTGCAGATGTAGATACTTACCTTTATCTCCCTTTCCTCTGTCACTCTGCCTTTCAAGTAGATGAAATTTTTTTTTTTTTGACAGGCAGAGTTAGACAGTGAGAGAGACAGAGAAAGGTCTTCCTTCCGTTGGTTCACCCCCCAAATGGCCGCTATCGCCGGTGCACTGCACCAATCCGAAGCCAGGAGCCAGGTGCTTCCTCCTGGTCTCCCATGCGGATGCAGGGCCCAAGCACTTGGGCCATCCTTCACTGCTTTCCTGGGCCACAGCAGAGAGCTGGCCTGGAAGAGGAGCAACCGGGACAGAACCGGCGCCCCAAGTGGTACTAGAACCCAGAATACCAGCACTGCAGGCAGAGGATTAGCCTAGTGAGCCACGGGGCCGGCCACTCTGCCTTTCAAGTAGATGAAATATTTAAAAAATTCATGTTACCAAGATGACACACCTTCATCAAGATGTTAAAAAATAAATAAGTAAAACCAGAGAAGATAGAAAAAGGGGAAAAAAAGAAATAGCATTTTAAAATGTGATGAATATTGAACCACTTATATCAATATCCACTTTAAGTGTATATGGCCTGAATATACCAATTAAAAGACCAAGATTTGGGGGCCAGCACTGTGGGTAAAGCTACCACCTGCAGTGCCAGCATCCCATATGGGTGCCAGTTCAAGACCCGGATGCTCCACTTCTGATCCAGCTCTCTGCTATGGCCTGGGAAAGCAGTGGAGGATAGCCCAAGTCCTTGGGCCCCTGCACCCACATGGGAGACCTGGGGGAAGCTCCTGGCTCCTGGCTTCAGATGGGTGCAGCTCCGGCTGTTGCAGCCAATTGGGGAGTGAACCAGAGGATGGAAGACCTCTCTCTCTCTCTCTCTCTCTCTCTCTCTCTCTCTGAGTAACTCTTACTTTCAAATAAATAATTAAGTCTTAAAAAAAAAGAAAATAAATGATAGAAGAGATTTAAAAACAAAAACAAAAAACCCATAACCCTACTTGAAGGTTGGTGTCTGGCCTGGCAGTTGAGGTGCTGGTTGGAACCCCCCTGCCCTACTGGAGTGCCTGCGTTTCCGTCTCAGCTCCGCTCCTGCTAATATAGACCCGGAGAGGCAGTGACGATGGCTCTGTAATTGTGTCCCTGCCGCCCAGGAGAGACACCTGGACTGAGTTCCTGGCTCCCAGCTGCAGCAGGTCCAGTCCCATTTGGGGAGTGACCAGTAGATGAGATACCCCTCTCTCCCTCCCTCCAAATTTTTAAGAAAAGTTTAAACTTTACTTTATATAAAGACACAGAGAGTTGAAACATAGAGGTGTAGAGAAATATATTATGCTAGCATAAAAGAGCAAGAGTAGCTATGTAATTCCTGACAAGCAGACTTCAGAATAAGAAATATCATCAAGGATAAAGATGACTATTACATAATAACAAAAGGATCTGCTCTCTAAGATCTAACAATGTTCCATGTGTATGCCCTAACAGTACAATGCCAAAATATGTAATGCAGAAACTGTAGAACTCCAGGGAGAAATAGATAAATTCAGCTATAGTTGGAGACTTTAACAATCCTCTTTCAATTTTTAAAAATAAGATCTATTTTTTTATTTGAAAGGCAGAATAACAGAGAGACAGAGAGAGGGAAAGAGAATCTTCCATCTGCTGGTTCACTCCCCAAATGGCCCCAGCAGCAAGGGCTGAACCAGGCCGAAGCCAGGAGCCAAAAACTCCATTCAGGCTTCCCACATGGTTGGCAGGGCCTACGTACTGGGCCATCTGCTGCTGCCTTCCCAGGTGCATTAGCAGGGAGCTGGCTGGGAAGCAGAGCGGCCGGGACTCCCACCAGCACTCTGATATATGATGCCAGTATGGCAAGCAGCAGCTTAACCCATAAAACTGGCCCCCTCTTTCAATAATTGATGAATCAAGCAGGCAGAAAAGAAATCAGTAAGTATATTGTTAACATAAACACCTCTATCCATCAACTTGATCTAACTGGCATTTATCATACTTCATGCAACAACAGCAGGATGTACGTTCTCATTGAGCTTACTGGAACATCCAAGATAAAATACATTCTGGGCCATAAGACACCTGAATAAACGTAAAGAAATAGAAATCATGCAGGCTTTGTTTTCAAACCACAGTGGAATTAAACTAGGTAACAGAAAACTGGAAAATCCCAAGATATTTGCAGATTAAGCAACACGCTACTAAATAACACATGGATCAAAAAAGTCTCAAGAGAAATTTAAAAATATTTTGAGCTAAATGAAAATGAAAACACAGCTGATCCACTCTGTAGGATGCAGCAAAAACTGTGCTTGAAGGAAAATTTATAACATTAAATGCATTTACTGTGGTAGAAGAAAGATTTGAAATCAACCTAAATGCAAAAGAAGAGCAATTTAAATTTAAAATAAGCAGGAGAAAAGAAGTAATAAAAATTAGAGCAGGGCAGGTGTTATGGTACAGCCGCTCAGCCAGCACTTGGACAGCAGCACCCCATGTCAGGGTGCCTGGGGTTGAGACCTGCCTCACGTCTGAGCCAGCGCCCCACTCTCGCACCTGGGAGGCAGCAGATCAGGGCCCAAGTACTTGGGTTCCTGCCACCCATGAGGGAGACCAGGGTGGAGTTCCTGGCTCTTGCCTTTGGTCTAGTCCAGCTCTGGCTGTTATAGGAATTTGGGGAATGAACCAGTAGAGGGAAGACCTCTCTCTCTCTCTTTCTCGCTCTCTCTTTGTCACTCTGCCTTTCAATAAATAACAGATAAAATTTATGAACCTCTAGCCAGGCCAATCAAGAGAAAAAGAAATAACATGCAAATTACCAATATTAGAAATGAAAGATGGGTCTGTCACTACTGATCCCATGCACCAACAAAAGAATAATAAAGAAATATCATGAACAACTCTATGCCTTTATATTTAACTTAAATGAACTGTGTCTATTGTGCTTTGTTTTTGTGTTGTATTCATCTGGATTTGCTATCGAGGTAATACTGGCCTCATAAAATAAATTAAGAAGTGTTCCCTCCTCTTCCATTTTCTGAAAGAGATTGTATAAATTGGTGTTACGTCTTCTATTAATGTTGGGTAGAATTCTCCAGTAAAACCACCTAGGCCTGGATATTTCTCTTTGAACAGGTGTTTGTTTCTGCTTGCTTTTTTGAAAATTTTACAAAAAACTACAGATTCCAATTTTTCAAAATATAGTTATTTATCTATTTGAAAGACACAGCAACAGAGAGAGAGAGAGAGAGAGAGAGCGAGAGCGAGTGCCTCCATTCGCTGGTTTGCTCCCCAAGTGGCTGCAACAGCCAGGTCTGGGCCAGGCCAAACCCAGGAGCCAGGAACTCTGTCTTGGTCTTCCACATGGGTGGCAGGGGCCCAAGTACTTGGGCTATCTTCCACTGTCTTCCCAGGCACATTAGCAGGGACCTGGATCAGAAGCAGAGCAGTTAGGACTCAAATTGGCACTCTGATATGGGATGCTAGTGTTGCAAATGGTGGCTTAACCCGCTGTGTTACAATACCATCCTCCAAATTACATTTCTTGATAGTTGTAGGGCTACTTCAATTATCTTTTCATATTGAGTGTGTTTTCATAGTTTGTGCTTTTCAAGGAATTAGTCCTGTAACCCAAGATGTCAAACGTATGTGTGCAGAACTGGTCCCAGTAGCCCCTATTATCTTGTTAATGTCTGTGGAGTCTGTAAGGTTATACCCTGTTGTATTCTTGATATTGACCATTCAGGTCTTCTCTGTTCTTTTGGCAATCTTATTTTTTCTTTGTTAATAATTTTTTAGTACAGAACCAGAAATCCTCTTTTTATTCTTACCCTCTTTATCCCTAAAAATTTAAAGTGCAGATGTTTCCGGATATATAAATAAGAACTTGTGGAACGGAACGCTCTGAATCTTGTTCACATCCATTCTGTTAGACAAAGACACATCTACCAATCCCTGAGATAAAGCCATTCTCTACTGTAGGCTCCTGCTGAGATGGTGCACCGTGGAGCTTTTTAGAACCCTATTGTTTGATTCAGATCTGACGGACATACTTGGGATTTGCTTAGAGGTTTTTATCTGACTGAATAGTACTCTAGGCACTGCCTTAAGTTGTATTGAGATGTTAATACAGGGATTTGCAGTCAGATTTTATATTTGGACCGGATTTTCCTGGCAGTGATTTGCGCTTTGCTAGGAAGCCATTTCTCGGTGTTGCCGTCATGTGCCATTTGGCGAGCCAGCATTTTCTCAGCCATCAAGTCCTGGCTCTCGTTTCGCAGTCCTTCCTCTCAGTGTAGCGTTTCTCAGCCTCAGCGCTGCCGACATTTGGGTCATTCTTCGCTGTGTGCCTTGAGGGGCTGTCCTGAACACTGTTGGGTGTTTCAGAGCATCCTGGCCTCTGCTAACCAGCAGAGTTGCCGGTAGCAACCTCGCCAGCTTTGACAACCGAAAATGTCTCCAGACATTGCCAACTGTCCGCGGGGAGGCAGAATCATTCACCTGAGAACTGTTGCTTTCGCTTATTCTCCGCCTCCTGCATTTTACTTTTAGCAGCAAGAAAAAAACCCCGGTGGCATCTTCATCATGCTGCCCGCAGGTGTGCTTCTGCAGATCACCCCTTTCGTGGGCACGTTTTCTGGTTTCCACTTGGCTGCAGGCAACACAGTTGCTAACCTCCACGCCACAAGTAGTTTCCCAATAGTATTTACCTCGTTTTGTGCACATCCTTGATGCCACCACCCCTCTACCACAGCACCAAGATCTCTGTGTTATCTGTTGACACATAACATTAAGGCATCCCAAAATCCACCAGGTTAAAGCCCGAAGTCTTCATTGTCTCAGCGCGTTGAGTGGTTGTGCCTCTGAGGCTCTCTCGGGGTTCCAGTCAAGCCCCGAGCCAGGGCCTTCCGCCATCTCGGGCTTCCACACTCACCCACTGCTGCTGGCAGGCCTCGGTTCCTCACCGGCTGTTAGCTGGACACATCACTTCCTCCCCATGTCGGCCTCTCTACAGGGAAACTGACAACACGGTGTCTTGCTCACTCCAGAATGAGTGATCCAAGCAATAGAGAGAGTACACACAGAGACAGAGCTGCAGGTTTTTTTTTTTTTTTTAAAGATTTATTTTTTAGGCCTGTGCCATGGCTCAATAGGCTAATCCTCCACCTGTGGCGCCAGCACACAGGGTTCTAGTCCCCGTCGGGGCACCAGATTTTGTCCCGGTTGCCCCTCTTCCAGGCCAGCTCTCTGCTGTGGCCCGGGAGTGCAGTGGAGGATGGCCCAAGTGCTTGGGCCCTGCACCCCATGGGAGACCAGGAGAAGCACCTGGCTCCTGCCATCGGATCAGCGTGGTGCGCCGGCCGCAGCAGTCATTGAGGGGTGAACCAACGGTAAAGGAAGACCTTTCTCTCTGTCTCTCTCTCTCTCACTGTCCACTCTGCCTGTCAAAAAAATTAAAAACAACAACAACAAAAAGATTTTTTTTTTATTTATTTGAAAGGCAGAGTTACAGAGAGAGGAGAGAGAGAGAGAGAGAGAGAGACAGAGGGAGAAAGAGATACTGAGATATCTGCTGGCTCACTCCCCAAATGGCTGCAACCACTGGGTCTGGGCCAGGCTTAAGCCAGGAGCCAGGAGCATCTTCCAGATCTCCCATCTGGGTGGCAGGAGCCCAAGGACTTAGGCCATCTTCCACTGCTTTCCCAGGCACATTGTCAGGGAGCTGGATCAGAAGTGGAGCAGCCGGGTCTGGAACTGGCACCCACGTGGGATCCAGAATCACAGGTGGAGGCTTAACCTGCTACGCCACAAGGCCAGCCCCATGTTTGTTTGTTGCTTTTCTTTCTTTCTTTCTTTCTATTTTATTTATTTATTTATTTATTTTTTGACAGGCAGAGTGGACAGTGAGAGAGATAGAGTGAAAGGTCTTCCTTTGCCGTTGGTTCACCCTCCAATGGCTGCCGCAGCCGGTGCGCTGCAGCCGGCGCACCGCGCTGATCCGAAGCCAGGAGCCAGGTGCTTCTCCTGGTCTCCCATGGGGTGCAGGGCCCAAGCACTTGGGCCATCCTCCACTGCATTCCCGGGCCACAGCAGAGAGCTGGCCTGGAAGAGGGGCAACAAGGGACAGAATCCGGCGCCCCGACCGGGACTAGAACCCGGTGTGCCAGCGCCACAAGGCGGAGGATTAGCCTAGTGAGCCGCGGCGCCGGCCTGTTGCTTTTCTTAATGTCAGTTTTGAAAAGCACATAGCAGGCCGGCGCCGTGCCTCAATAGGCTAATCCTCCACCTTGCGGCGCCGGCACACCGGGTTCTAGTCCCGGTCGGGGCGCCGGATTCTGTCCCGGTTGCCCCTCTTCCAGGCCAGCTCTCTGCTGTGGCCAGGGAGTGCAGTGGAGGATGGCCCAGGTGCTTGGGCCCTGCACCCCATGGGAGACCAGGAGAAGCACCTGGATCCTGGCTCCTGCCATCGGATCAGCGCAGTGCGCCGGCTGCAGCGGCGGCCATTGGAGGGTGAACCAACGGCAAGGGAAGACCTTTCTCTCTGTCTCTCTCTCTCACTGTCCACTCTGCCTGTCAAAAAAAAAAAAAAAAAAAAGGCACATAGCATCAGTCCCGCCATACCCTGCTGGTCACACGGATGCAGTATGGGAACGGACTGTGCAGAGTAAGAACCACAGAAAGCAGGGAACACTGGCAGCAAGCTGTTCGCTGGCTGGCTGCTGTGTTTCAATTTTATTTAATTCAAGCTATTTTTTTTTCTAAAAAATAAAAATATTTTTTCTAATTTCCCTTTGGTCTTCATCTTTGATTCGTATTTTATTTCTAAGTATTGAGGGTGTTTTTCAGATATCTTTGTTATTATTTCCATTTTAATTCTGTTATGTTCATAAAACATATTATTTAGTTCTAAAATGCTTGAGATTTGTTTTTATGGCCCATAGTATGTGTCTTGTTGAATGTTTTATGTGCACTTCAAAAGAACATTTACTCCATTTTGTTACGTAGGTTTTTTTTTTTTTTTAAGGTTTATTTATTTATTTGAAAGAGTTACACAGAGAGAAAAGGAGAGGCAGAGAGAGAGAGAGGTCTTCCATCTGCTGGTCCACTCCTCAGATGACTGCAATGGCCGGAGCTGTGCCCATCTGAAGCTAGGAGCCGGGAGCTTCTTCCAGGTCTTCCCATGTGGGTGCAGGGGTCCAAGGACTTGGGCCATCTTCCGCTGCTTTCCCAGGCCATAGCAAAGAGCTGGATCAGAAGTGGAGCAGCCGGGTCTTAAACCGGTGCCTGTATGGGATGCCGGCACTGCAGGCAGTGGGCTCAACAACGCCACAGCGCCTGCCCCTATAGTGTTTTGAAAGTATCAGTTGAGGGGCCGGTGCTGTGGTGTAGAAGGTAAAGCTGCTGTCTTCAGTGCCAGCATCCCATATGAGCGCCGGTTCGAGTCCTGGCTCCTGCACTTCTGATCCAGCTCTCTGCTATGGCCTGGGAAAGCAGCAGAAGATGACACAAGTGTTTGGGCCCCTGCACCCACCTGGGAGACCCAGAAGAAGCTCCTGGCTCCTGGCTTCGGATAGGCCCAGCTCCAACTCCAGCTGTTGCAGCTATTTGGGGTGTAAACCAGGGGATGGAAGACCTCTCTTTATCTCTCTCTCTCTCTCTGCTTCTTTCTCTCTCTCTCTCTCTCTGTTTCTCCTTCTCTCTCTCTCTCTGTAACTCTGCCTTTCAAATAAATAAATAAATCATTTAAAAAAAAAAAGTGTCAACTAGAACAAGGTAGTGACAGTGTTAAGGTATTCTGTGTACCCTTACTTTTCTGGTTTACTTGTTTTATTGATTACTGAGAGAAAAGTGTGGAATTTGCTAAGTATAATATGGATTTTTCTTATTTCACATCAATTTTTAAAAAGATTTATTTTATTTATTTGAAAGTCAGAGCCAGAGCCAGCACTGTGGTGTAGCCAGTTAAGTCACTGCCTGCTGTGCTGGCATCCCATATGGCCTCAATTCAAGTCCTGGCTGCACACTTCTTCCTTTTTTTTTTTTGACAGGCAGAGTTAGACAGTGAGAGAGAGAGACAGAGAGAAAGGTCTTCCTTTTCCGTTGGTTCACCCCCAAAATGGCTGCTACGGCCGGCCGGTGCGCTGCGCCAATCCGAAGCCAGGAGCCAGGTGCTTCCTCCTGGTCTCCCATGTGGATGCAGGGCCCAAACACTTGGGCCATCCTCCACTGCCTTCCCGGGCCACAGCAGAGAGCTGGACTGGAAGAGGAAAACCAGAACAGAATCTGGCGCCCCAACCAGGACTAGAACCCAGGGTGCAGTGCCACAGGCGGAGGATTAGCCTAGTGAGCCGCGGTGTGGGCCCTCCACCACTTCTGATCCAGCTCCTTGCTAATGTGACTGGGAAAGCAGCAAAGGGTAGCCCAAATGCTTGGATCCGTGTATCCACATGGGAGACCTGGATGAAGCTCCTGGCTCCTGGCTTCAGCCTGGCCCAGCTTTGGCTGTTGTGGCCATTTAAGGAAGTGAACCAGCAGATAGAAGAATTCTGTGTTTCTCTCTGCCTCTGCCTCTACCTCTACGTCTATGTCTACCTCTACCCCTACCCCTACCCCTACCCCTACCCCTACCTGTACCCCTACCTCTACCTCTACCTCTCTATAACTCTGCCTTTGAAAGGAAGGAAGGAAGGAAGGAAGGAAGGAAGGAAGGAAGGAAGGAAGGAAGGAAGGAAGTCAGAACCACAGAAAGACAAGGAGAAAGAGAGATCTTCCACCTGCTGGTTCACTCCCCAAACGGCCACAACAGCTAGGACTGGGCCAGGCTGAAGCCAGGGGCCAGGAGCTTCTTCTTAGTCTCCCACATGGGTGCAGGGGCCCAAGAACTTGGGCCATCCTTTGCTACTTTCTCAGCCATAGCAGAGAGCTGGATCGGAAGCAGAGCAGCCAGGACATGAAATGGTGCTGGCAGTGCCTTACCCACTACACCATGACGCTGGCCCCTATTGTTTCGACTTAATGTCTTTTTCAAGTTCTGTTACTAGGTGTATGGTTATTAAGTCTTCTTGGTGAATTGAACCTTTTTTATCATTATGCAATGCCCTATCCATCCCTGGTAAGTCTTTCTTCTGAAGTCTACTTTGTCTGATATTAACATTACCCCCTCTGCTTTCCTTGGTTAGTGTTGTATGGTATATCTTATTCTGTCCATTTACTTTTTTTTTTTTTTTAAGATTTATTTATTTGAAGGGCAGAGTGACAGAGAGATCTCCTATCCACTGGTTCACCCCCTCAGTGGCCACAGTAGCCAAGGTTGGGCCAGAAAGGAACTTCATCTGGGTCTCCCACATGGTTGGCAGGAACTCAAGTACTTGGGCCATCATCCGCTCCTTCCTGGTGCATTAGCAGAGAGCTGAGTCAGGAGAGGAGTAGCTGAGACTTGAACAGGCATTCAGATATGGGATGCCAGTGTTCTAGGCAGTGGCTTAACCCACTGTGCCACTTGCTGACTCCATCCTTATACTTCTTAAAACTTCTTATTTAGTGGTTGCCCTTACCTTTACAATACCTATATCTAATTTATCACTGTCTATCTTGAAATGTTATAACACCTTTTTAAAATTTTATTTATCTACTTGACAGGAAGAGTTACAGAGAGAGAGAGAGAGAGGTCATCCATCCTAGGGTTCACTCCCCAAATGGCTACAATGGCTGGGGCTGGGCCAGACTAAAGCCAGGAACCAGGAGCTCCTTCCAGGTCTCCCACATGGTGGCCCAAGTACTTGTGCCATTCTATGCTGCTTTTCCCAGGTCATTATCAGGGAGCTGGGTTGGAAATGGAGCAACCAAGACATAAACTGTTGCCCAAATGGGATGCCTGCGAATGCTGCAGGCTGTGGCTTAACTTGCTGTGCCACAGTGCTGGTCCTATCTTCTTTTTTTCTTTCTCTCCCTCTTTATTTTTTTTTATAAATAAGATTTATTTATTTGCTTGAAAGGCAGAGTTACAGAGAGGCAGAGGCAGAGAGAGGGAGGTCTTCCATCCTCTGGCCTGTTCCTCAGGTGGCCGTAATGGCCAGAGCTGCACCCACCCATAGCCAGGAGCCAGGAGCCTCCCCCAGGTCTCCCACACGGGTGCAGGGGCCCAAGTACCTGGGCCATCCTCCACTGCCTTCCCAGGCCACAGCAGAGAGCAGGATCTGAAGTGGAGAGGCTGGGACTTGAACTGGCGCCCATATGGGATGCCGGCACTGCACACGGCGGCTTTACCTGCCATGCCACAGCTCCCGCCCTGAACCTCTCTTCTTTTGTTTTTTTTTTTTTTTTTTTTGACAGGCAGAGTGGACAGTGAGAGAGAGAGACAGAGAGAAAGGTCTTCCTTTGCCGTTGGTTCACCCTCCAATGGCCGCCGCGGCCGGCGCGCTGCGGCCGGCGCACCGCGCTGATCCGATGGCAGGAGCCAGGAGCCAGGTGCTTTTCCTGGTCTCCCATGGGGTGCAGGGCCCAAGCACCTGGGCCATCCTCCACTGCACTCCCTGGCCACAGCAGAGGGCTGGCCTGGAAGAGGGGCAACCGGGACAGAATCCGGCGCCCCAACCGGGACTAGAACCCGGTGTGCCGGCGCTGCAAGGCGGAGGATTAGCCTAGTGAGCCGCGGCGCCGGCCTATCTTCTTTTGTTAAAAAATAAGATACCACTCCATTATTTCTGGTGAGAAATCTGCTGCCGTTGCTATGTTTATTCCTCTAGGGAGATAGTTTTTTTCCCTCTAGATGCCTCCAAGATGTTCCCTTTGTTTTGGTTTTCAGCAGTTTGAATATATCAGCTTGTATTTGTGTGTGCTTATTTGTTGTGTGTGTGTTTGTGTATTGACACTTGTTCATTTTTGGATTCTGTGTGTTTCTTGGCTCTGTGGTTTGATATCTTTCATTATTTTCTGAGAATTAAATATAAAAATATATATGAGGGGCTTCGAAAAGCTTCTAGAAAATGAAACTGAAAGAGAACCCAGGGGTGGGTGTTTGGTGCAGGAGTTAGGATGCTGCCTGAGTTCAAGTCTCAGCTCCACTTTTTTTTTTTTTAATTAAAAAAATTTTTTTTTGACAGGCAGAGTGGACAGTGAGAGAGAGAGAGAGAGACGAGAGAAAGGTCTTCCTTTTGCTGTTGGTTCACCCTCCAATGGCCGCTGTGGCCGGCGTGCTGCAGCCAGCGCACCGCGCTGATCCAAAGCCAGGAGTCAGTTGCTTCTCCTGGTCTCCCATGGGGTGCAGGGCCCAAGCACTTGGGCCATCCTCCACTGCACTCCCGGGCCACAGCAGAGAGCTGGCCTGGAAGAGGGGCAACTGGGAGAGAATCCGGCGCCCCACCCGGGACTAGAACCCGGTGTGCTGGCACCGCAGGGGGAGGATTAGCCTAGTGAGCCGTGGCGCCAGCCTCAGCTCTGCTTCTGATTTCAGCCTCCTGCTCATGCACACCCTGGGAGGCAGCAGGTGACGGCTCAAGTACTTGGGTCCCTGCCACTCAATTGGGAGACCCAGCTTGAAACTGGGATTCCTAGCTTCATCCTGGCCCAGCACTGGTTGTTGCAGGCATTTGGGGAGTGAACCAGCGGATGGAAGACCTCTCTCTCCCCTTCTCTGCCTCTCCTTCTCCTCTCTGTGTAACTCTGACTTTCAAGTAAATAAATAAATCTTAAAAAAAAAAAAGAAATTTTAATCACTTATATATTAGCTCTTGGATGCGTTCTGGCTTGTTTGTTTGTTTCACTCTTATCTCTTTCTGTTTCAGCTTGAGTAGTTTCCTGTTGCCCTGTCTGCAAGTTCATTGATTTTTTTTTTTTTTAAGATTTTACTTATTTATTTGAGAGATAGAGTTTCAGACAGTGAGAGGGAGAGACAGAAAGGTTTTCCTTCCGTTGGTTCGCTCCCCACATGGCCACAACGGCCGGAGCTGAACCAAGGAGCCAGGAGCTTCTTCCAGGTCTCCCACGTGGGAGAAGGGGCCCAAGGACTTGGGTCATCTTCTACTGCTTTCCCAGGCCGTAGCAGAGAGCTGGACTGGAAGAGGAGCAGCCGGGATTGGAACCGGTGCCCATATGGGATGCCGGCGCTGTAGGCAGAGGATTAACCTAGTGCGCCACCGCACCGACCCCCTTCACTGGTTCCTTTCTCAGCTATACAGAGTTCACTGAGGAGCCTGTTGGGCAGTCCTCAAATCTGGTATATGGAGGTGGGGGGGATTTTTCTAGCATTGCCATGTGACTCTGACTCTCTCTCTCTCTCTCTCTGTCTCCCTCCCTCCCTCTCTCATAGTCTCCTCTCTGCTAAAATCCCCTTCTCTTCATTCACGTTGTCTACATTTTCCTCAAGAGCCTTCCACAAACCGGCTGCAGGTGTCTGAAACTCCGTCGGGTAGCTGCAGCCCTGGTCCTGCTCACGGCTGTGTCCTCGCAGTGGGGTTCCAGTTGCTCCGTGGATGTGGTGTGAAGGGTAGGGTTCGTGGGTCTGAGCCACTCTGGCCAGGAGTGCAGGCCGGTTGGGTTCTGCTCTGTGATCCCCTCAGTGTCTGTGGCTCCCACGGGTTCTGTGCTCTCATGCAGGCCTCCTGTGAATATGGTGGCTGAGCTCACCCTGGCACGGGGACTTTGCCTTCTGCCTGCTGCACAAGTGAGCCCGGCCTGGACCCCCTTCCTCCTGCTGCACAAGTGAGCCCGGCCTGGACCCCACCTCTCCTTGGAGGCCCTTGTCCTTGCTTGGAATTCACACTGATTGGTTGCTCTGCAACCTCAGCTCTCCAATGGGTTTGACAAGCATTATGATCTTTGTAGAATACTCATTTTTTTTCAAAATTGTTGTTAGTGTGGTAATGATACCCTTCTCAGACTTTTTGTCCCAGATGGGAGCCAGAAGTCTCTGGCCATCTGCTTTCCACCTCCTTTGTCCACCCACCCCTGACCCGCCTCTTTCTGGGTGACACCCTTTCCAGTTAGCCCCTTAAATGATTTTCGGCTTGGGTGTTCTCCCTGCTCCCTCCACCTCTTCTTGTGGCAAATATCTAGCACAAAAAGGGGTGGAAGTTGCTGACAGTTCAGCTTCTTGGGCTCCAAGTAATCCATGGGGTCCTATTTCCAGGAACAAGCCTGCAAATGGGGGAGACGGCTGTGGGAACTGAGCTCCCGTCTGTCACACGCATGCGTCGGTCTCATTCTATGCTGGAAAATGGGACCAAGTGGCTACTACTGAGTGACATACTTCTTGGAAAGTGAAAATTGAGGCCAGCATTATGACATAGTGGGTAAAGCTACAACCAGCGACCCCAGCATCCCATATGGGCACTGGTTCAAGTCCTGACTGCTCCAGTTCTGATCCAGCTCCCTGCTAATGTGCCTGAGAAGGCAGAAGAAGATGGCCCAAGTGCCTGCACCCATGTGGGAGACCTGGAAGAAGCTCCTGGCTTTGGCCTGACCCAACCCCAGCCGATGTGGCCATCTAGGGAGTGAACCAGTGGAGGGAAGACCCCCCCCCCCCCGTTACTCTGCCTTTCAAATAAATGAATCAATATTTTTTTAAACAGGTGAAAACTCATCAAGAGAGACAGGCTGGGAATAGTGGTTCCCCGCAGTCTCTGGAGCAGGCAGCCTACATTCAGTGCCAGCTCTAGGGCCTTCACCTCTGTGCACCTCAGTGCCTGCATCTGTACAATGGAAATAGTAACAGTCCTTACCCCGTGGGACTGTCCAGAGTAATACACGTACAGCGCATGACATTACCGCTGGTACACGGTAAACTCTGTGGACGCGTGAACACTGCAGGTTCACTCCCTGCAGTGTCAGAAAAGCATGGAACAGTTCTCTCTCAACCCATCAGATCAGCTAATGTCTGCTGAATGTCTCCAAGGGGCCCGGGTCCTGCCGTAAGCACTTATACGGGTTGTGTCATACAGACCAGGGGTTAATTATTCCCATTTAATGGCCTAGATCAGGGAGGAGAGAAGGTGAGTGTTTACCCAGCTGGCTAAAGGCAGCAGCAGGTTTCCAACCCCAGGGAGACCTGTGGACTGCAACGCCTTAACCACCTCGCTTGTTGCTTCCCACAAACTGGTTTCCACTCTCATAAACCGGTGGGCGGGCCGCTTGCTGTATTTATCTCACTGGGTTGTGATGGGGTCCACCTAATGCAAGAGACAGCTGTGGGTGTTTGCAGGGTGCTGGTCCAGGACTTTCCACACCTCCACCCTCTGCTGATGAACTCAGTTCTGCCAGACTCAGCTCGGCAGCACCGGGATTGTATTCTGACAACGAAGGGATCCGAGCAGGGGTGGCCCGGCGGGCCTGTGTTCTGAAACGGGAACTGGCTGTAGGGTGGGGGAACCGGCCCGGCCCGGCCCGGCCAGAGTGAGTACGGAAAAGCCAGGCAGAAAGAAGAGACTGTGGCGGAAACGGAGGGGCACGGCGGGCTGGAAAGATCCTTAGGAAAGCGAATGGACAGGAAATGGAGGTGTGTGTTAATGTGGGCGGCAAGGAAAGGGAGTTGCCAAGGACGACGCCCAGTTCCTGGCTGGCTCCCGGATGTTTGTTGAATGAATTATCGAGTGACCGCAGGGCAGAAGCATCTGGGGCTGACACCCGTCCCCAGCTGCTGGTGCCCCGCTGCTTCCGGAGCTGAGACGACGAGGGGATGGGCGGGAAAGGAGGAGGAGAATGGGCATGGTGTCGTGGTCCAGGGGATGCTAGACTGGGCACTGCCAGCCCAGCTCCGACCTAGGAGGCGCTGCGAACGGGACAGGCGTTGCTCCTCGGCGGGCAGCCTGCCTCGGCGTCTCCGCCCTAGCCGGGAGGGATGGGCAGCGCCCCTCTTAGCACCATGGGGTTGGCTCCTCGCCGGCGTCCAGGGGCGCGGCGCAGCGGCCCACCCCTCGGGCGCCCATCCCGCCCAGTGCGCTGGTAGGCTGGGCGGCGGCTGTCCAGTCCAGAGCCAGGCATCGGGAGAGCAGCGGGGGTGAGTCCCGGGGTCGGGGGTCGCCTGCTGAAATGCACCTGACCGGCTGGGCCGCACCGGGCAGGGCGCCCCTCCGCCGCTCCGGTGGGTCGCACCCTCCCTTCCCCAGCGTGCACCTTCTCGACAAATGCGCGGGTTAAGTGTGGCAAGTGTGACCAAGGGTGCGGCGAGTCAGGGCGCGTGGGCGCCGCCGGGAGTGGGAGAGCAGCAAGTGTGCGTGGGCAGGGCCGGCGCGTGTGCCCGCCGCGGGTCTGCGCGGGGCGGGGGTGCCGCAAGTGTGCAGCGGAGAGGCGGAGATGAGCGCACGGGCGTCGGCGGCGAGGGCGGAGTGCCGAGGAGTCCCGCGGGTTGCAGGGAAGCAGGATGCGTGCGGGTAACTTTTTGCTCGCCCTGGAAGTAGGAGCAGTCGCGCTCCAAAGGGGCTGCCTCCGACCGCTGGGCGAAGAGCGAGCGAGCGCGCCCGCCGCCGCCCCTCCCCCACTTCCGCCTCCCGCCTCTTCCTCGTTCCCGGCTCCCAGGGCCCGTCGGTCCCGGGGGAGACCCGGAGGCGCAGCCCCACCCCGGCCGGCGCGGCTCGCTCCCACGCCCCCGCCGCCGCCTCGCCGGAGCGGACAGACTGAGTCGGCGGGGGCGCCGGGCGCGGCAGGTAGGGGCTCGGGCGGCGGTGGGCGCAGGTGCCGCGGGGGACGGCGGCGGGGACGAGAGCGAGGGTGGACTGGCCGGGAGGGGCAGCGCTCCCTTCCCCTCCCCCCCGGCGCGGCGCGTCCCTTTTTAGGGAATTCTTTGCTTCTTGCCCACTGCGGGTGGGGCTGAGACAGGGCGCTCTCGCTGGCTCCTGCCCGGACCTCGGGCAGCCTCCGGCCCCCCACCCCCAAACCTTTCCTCCCGGCTTCTGCAAGCACCTATGGTCGCGTAAACAGTGCCTTCATCTGCTCCTGGTTCCGCGGTCCCCAGAGAGCAGCCCCTTCACTCTGGCGAGACCCCGGGGGTTAGGAGAAGGGGGAAAGAGAGGGGTCGTCCGGCAGCCCCCGGTCCCCGGCCGCTCCCCCGCCCTCGACCTGTCCTCCCCCGCCCCGCTGCGGGAGCGGACGGCCCCCCGGGGCCCTGGGTATTTTTAGCGTGATGACCTGGGCGGCAGCTCCCGGAGCCTTTCCCTGGAATCGGCGTCAGCGCCTCCCTCCTCCGCGGCCAGCCCGCGGTCGCACAGCCTCCCCACGCTTCCTCGGCCCTGCCGGGCGCACTTGGCTTGGCTTCCCCTTGAGCTGCCCCAGCGCCCGTGGGGCTGGCCAGGGTCCCGGACAGGCTGGGCCCTGTCCCAGGGCAGAGTGAAGACTGCTTGGGAGGATGAGGGTCCGGTCCTCAGGGCAGAAACTCCCCTGCCCCTGGTGATGGCCGGAGCAGAATGCCAGGGACGGGAGTAAAGACGCCGGCACGGGCTCTCGAAAGGCCTCAGCCCTGGGGTCAGGAAGCCCGGCCGGCGCTGGACCCGGGACCCACCCTTCTGCTGTCTACTCACTGACCAGTAGGGAGATAAGACCGTGGGGTGGGGGGTGGGGGGAGAGGCAGCTGGAAGCAGCAAAGGAGCTGTTGGAGTGGAGAGAAAAAGATGGTAGCCCCGGAATGGCCACCTTCACGGGGGTGCCTTGTGCCATCTTCAGATGGGCAGAGCCAAGTCTGGAAGTCGGGGCTGTGAGTTCAGGGAAAGGGTTTGGAAAGGATGGTGGGGGTGGGGTGTGGAGGGAGAAGGATGGGGAGGAATGGAGTTGCAGCACGGGAGGGGGAGGACCCTCCACCCCCGCACTGCCCTGTCCGCCTCCCCCACCTGCTGAGACCAGTTGGTCCATTAAGTGGAGAAGGAGCTCCGCCCCTTTTGGGCTGGGCCAGCCCCTGGAGCCCCGCTCTGAAGGGCACCACGCTGTGTGCTGGCCCTTGGCTGCGCTCCCTGAATACAGAGGACCTCTTGCCGTGCCTGGAGCTGGCATCCCCTTTGTGGGGCCCGGACAAGCCCCGCCCCCCGCCTGATACTTAGGAGGATGGACTTGGTTTCAGGGAAGGAGAAGGAGGCGGCCAAGGCCAGAAGTGCCCAGGCTGGCACCAGAGGCCCCCACGGCTGGGGATGCTGGCTGCAGAGGGCCCTGCTCTGCCAGCCCGAGCCCGGCTGTGCCCCCTCCCAGCCTCGCCGCCACACCTCCTCACCTTGCTCCTTTTCCCTGCAGTTGCTGACATGGACCCAAATCCGCGGGCGGCCCTGGAGCGCCAGCAGCTCCGCCTGCGGGAGCGGCAGAAATTCTTCGAGGACATCTTACAGCCGGAGACAGAGTTTGTCTTCCCTCTGTCCCACCTGCATCTCGAGTCCCAGAGACGTAAGTTGCAAGTCCTGAGGACAGATAGAGGCTCGAGTTGCACCAAGAAGGCGGTGTGTGGGTTCTGAGTCCTGGGGGACCCCTCCCCTCTTGTTTCCTTGGCCTTCGAACCCTCCACCTTGGGGCCTGACCTGACTGTCCCATTCGCTTCCGCTGGGTCCTCCCCTCCTGACGCGCCCCGTCCCGGTCTGCAGCCCCCATAGGCAGTATCTCATCCATGGAAGTGAACGTGGACACACTGGAGCAAGTGGAACTCATCGACCTTGGCGATCAGGACGGAGCAGACGTGTTCTTGCCTTGTGAAGACCCTCCGCCGACCCCCCAAACGGCAGGTATGGCTCCTGCTTCGGGGCCGTGGGCACCAGTCTGCCGGAGCCAGATGTCAGGCTCTGGGCTGGGGAGGATTCCAAGTAAGGGGCTGGAAGTGACTGTTTCCGCCAAAGCACGGCTGGTTATTCTGCTTTTAGGGAAGTTGACCCTGAGGGGAACTGGGTTACAGATGCCCCATCAGGACTGGAGGAATGGCTGACCTCTGCAGCCTTTTTAATTTTATGTTTGTGAGTTTAACATAATTACTGTAATTAAGCTAATATATAATTTTTGTACTCGACAACTTAAGCAATTTTAGTCATCACAATATTTACAGAACAGGAATCTGGGTTCCTAAGACTTCGCTAAGGTTCCTAGTACTTGTTCCTAAGTACTTTACATATCACGTCAGTGCTTACGGTGTCTCATCAGAGCGGGTGCTAATCCCCATTTTATTCTATTTTTTTTAAGATTTCTTTTTATTTGAAAGTCAGAGTTACACAGAGAGAGAAGGAGAGGCAGAAAGAGAGAGAGAGAGGTCTTCTATCCGATGGTTCACTCCCCAGTTGGCCACAATGACTGGAGCTGCACCGATCTGAAGCCAGGAACCAGAGACTTCTTCTGGGTCTCCCATGTGGGTGCAGGGGCCCAAGCACTTGGGCCATCTTCTACTGCTTTCCCAGGCCACAGCAGAGAGCTGGATCAGAAGTGGAGCTGCTGGGACTTGAACCGGCGCCCATATGGGATGCCAGCACTGCAGGCCGTGGCTTTGCCTGCTGTGCCACAGCACTGGCCCCATTTTATTCTACTTTTTAAATTAATTAGTATATTTATTTGCGAGGCAAACAGACAGAGTGAGCTCCCATCTGCTTGATGGTTCACTCCCTGAATGCCCTCAACAGCAGAAGCCGGGAGCTGGAACTCAAACCAAGTCTCCCATGTGGGTGGCAGGAGCCCAGTTATTTCAGCCATCACTACTACCTGCCAGGATTTTCATGAGCAAGAAGCTGGAATTCCCTTTTTTTATTTTTATTTACTTATTTTTTTAGTTTGATTTCTTTGAAGGGCAGAGTTGCAAAGAGAGAGAGCAGAGGTAGAACAACAGTGGTCTTCCATGCACTGGTTCACTCCCGGAACGGACGCCACAACCAGGGCTGGACCATCTGGAAGCCAGGAAGCCAGGCGCTTCCTCCAGGTCTCCCACGTGGGTGCAGGGGCCCAAGCACTTGGCCGCCTTCCGCTGCTTTCCCAGGCACGTTAGCAGGGAATCGAATTGGAAGTGGAGCAGCCGGGACTCAAACTGGCGCCCATATGAGATCCTGATGCTGCAGGGAGCAGCTAACCTGCTACGCCGCAGCACCAGCTCCACTAATCCCTACTTTATAAAGAGGGAAATTAGGCTCAGAGAGGTTGTCACACCGCCACCAAATGGAAAAGCCGGGTTACAAACAGTCTGACTGCAAAGCCCACGTGCTTCCCTTGTAAGATAGACACTCCTTATTTAAATACTTACAATGCCAGACATCTTATGAGCATTTGTAGATTTTATCATCAAGACCCTTGGGGAGGCCGGCGCTGCGGCTCACTAGGCTAATCCTCCACCTTGCGGTGCCAGCACACCGGGTTCTAGTCCCAGTCGGGGCGCCGGATTCTGTCCCGGTTGCCCCTCTTCCAGGCCAGCTCTCTGCTGTGACCCGGGAGTGCAGTGGAGGATGGCCCAAGTGCTTGGGCCCTGCACCCCATGGGAGACCAGGATAAGTACCTGGCTCCTGCCATCAGATCAGCGCTGTGTGCCGGCCGCGGCAGCCATTGGCAGGTGAACCAACAGCAGAGGAAGACCTTTCTCTGTGTCTCTCTCTTTCTCACTGTCCACTCTGCCTGTCAAAAAATTAAAAAAAAAAAAAAAGGTTAAAAAAAAAGACCCTTGGGGAATGCAGGTAACGTTTTTTACAGAGGAGGAGCAGAGTCCTTGAGCAGGGTGGTGACTTGCCCAAAGCTACCGTAAGCGACACAGGTAGCTTTCTGCATGGGTTGACGTGACGATGGAGCCCAGAAGTGTGGTGATGGGGAAGGTGCCGGGGGTCAGGAGTTGGAGGTCCTCATGTCGGCTCTTGCTGGTCGGTGAAGTGACTTTGGACAAGTCCCTGTCCTTTCCGGACCTCAGTTCTCCTGACCAGATCATCTCCACGGCGTTCTGTGGGCCTGACCCCCTCTTGTCTCTGAGCAGGGGTGGACGACCATCCAGTGGAGCTGAGCCTGCCAGTGCCCGCGGCAGACAGGCCCACATCCCGGACCTCCTCCACGTCTTCCGACTCCTCCACCAACCCGCGCAGCCCAAATCCAAGTGACGGCGGGGCAGACACGCCCTTGGCACAGTCCGACGAGGAAGAGGATGGAGGCGATGCGGGGGCAGAGCCTGGAACCTGCAGCTAGCACTGGGCCCGTCCGACAGACTGACTGAGCTGGCTGTGCTTCATCGGAGGTCCTGGGCCCAGCCGGAGCTCCCCGGGGGAAGAACCAGACTCTACTTGCAGTAGGCACGAGAAGGAGGGCAGGATGGTGGGATGGTGTGGCCCTCTGAGAATTAACCCGCTCCTGCTTTTCTGCTAATCAGTTCCCGCTGCAGCCCTCCCGCCGGTTTTTGGGTTACTCTGAGGTAGGTCTTGCAAGTGAGGAGACACAAGATGACGTAGGACAGGATGCCACTGCCTTTCTCAGCACTGCTCCCTCCCCCAGACTTTCCCGTAGTTTTCTCCTAGAATCTTCTAAACCAGTGTCTAATGGACGTGCACTCCTCAGTACTGTAAGTGAGGTGGCGCTCCAGCCCTCTGCCTCCTTACGTCCTTTTTGGAACAGGGCACGGTATAAATAATAAAACAAATAACAGCCTACCAAGCATCCCATTGCATTTTTCACATTGCAGAGCTGTCAGGCTCACTAGGTGTCCAGCTCTCTGTCAGTGCTCTACACCAGGACTGTATCCCGACCACGCATTTATCCCACTCTTAAAGAAATCTTGAACACTTGCGCTAGGTATCTGGAAAACAGTTCTGAGCAAAACAGGCCGCGTCCCTTGCCTTCCTGGAGTTTCCTGTCTGTGGAGGAGAAAATGAAGCGAATGCCACAGCTCACAGCATAGTCAGTAGCATGATCGGAGCGGCTGTGGCGCCGGAGGACTTTGGAGAGTCCATGGAGAATGGGGTTAAAGGATGTTCGTTCTGGTCCTAAAAGATTTTGGTCTCTGCGCGTATCCTGTGAACTTTTGAAGCCGCTTGGTACCAGAGGATAGGGGCATTTTAACCGAGCTCGCGTGGACATGGAAGAGCTGGTTTTTAAGTTGAGATCCGAGGGGTGGTTAGGAGGTAGCAGGTCAGAGGATGGGGAGCGAGCCAGGCAGAAAGGGCAGTTTTTGTAGACCAAGTGGAGGGAAAGGCGACACCCTCAGTTTGACTGGATTTTTGGTTGTGACGAGAAGGGAGAAGTAAGACTGACGAAGGTTAGGTTGTGAAACGCGTGAGGTCTGTATCACGTTTAATTCATCATTCTGCCTGCTAGGAGATCATGGCTCCAGAAATAAGTTTATGTCCTCCTATTAAAGAAGTCCAGCACAGGGGGCCGTATGGATGCCCCCTGGGTACTGTGCCCCGGGCTCCTTTGTGTCTGTTTTTGCTCAGCCAGACAAGATATGCAGCTGCTTTCTCACTGACACCTCATGTCGAAAACGGCTGTCAGAGGTCAGTCACCATGACCTTGAAACTGGAAGAAAGCTGAAGACGTGGGGGATGGGCGAAGAGGGCCCGGCCGGATGGCTGTTCCTACTTTTAAGTGTCTGGAAGTTCTGACCAACAGAAATGCTGGTTTTTGGAAAGATAACCCTTTTGAGTCGCTGAATTATCAGTGATCTGACTTCTGTGCCACCTGTCAGACGCCTCAGAAGCACCCTGGCCACTTCTTTAGAAAGGCATAGCTGCTGTGTCGGGAGAACTGGGGTTTTGTTGCTAAGGAACAAGGTGACATTCGTAATGGGGTAGGTAACTAGAAGCCACGTTAAGAGTTTGTATCAGAAGGAATAAAACATTACTGGTGGTTGGCTTTCTTAAAAAGCTGATTCTGGCTGTATCGCAGGGAGTGCGCTGCAGAACAGGCAAATAAGCCAGTAATCCAAGCCAGAGACGACGGTGGCTCATAGACCTGCGTGCTGATGCGCTTAATTGGGTCCAGGCAGGATACAGACAAATAAATGCCACTCTTCGTTCAGTAAATACTCAATGTTAGGACTTCGCATGTGCAAGGCTCTGATGGTCTTGTGGATGCAGTAGTGGCCAAAAAGACACATTTCCTGCTCCTGTGACGTTAATAGTCTACCAGGGCCTCAAATGTAAAAATTGTGAGCATGACTGGCACTAAAAAGGACTTGGCTTATTCAGAGAGAGCCCTCCCCCCTTTTAAAAAATTATTTATTTATAAATAAAAGGCAGAGAGAGAGAGAGAGAGAGCTCCCGTCTGCTGGTTCACTCCCCAAATGACCTCAATGGCTGAAGCTGGTTTGGTCCAGACTCAGAAGTTTCTTCCCAGTCTCCCATCTGAGTGCCGGGGCCCTTGGGCCATCCTCCGCTGCTTTCTCAGGCACACTGGCAGGGAGCTGGGTTGGAAGTGGAGCAGTCGGGACTTGAACTGGCGCCCATAGGGGATGCCAGCGTTGCAGGCAACAGCTTAACCAGCTATGCCGCAACGCCGGCCCCCAGGAGATCCTATCGGTGTTCCCTGTGAGGAAGCAGCACTGGAGCTCAAGTCTGAATGATGAAACGGAGGAAATTAGGGAAAGAGCGGCTGTAAGGGCTGCTTGGTGGACACCGGAGAAGACGCCTGGAGGCTGTAAGGATTGTGGGGGTCTACGTAAGAGAGTGGACGAGGTGAGGGTGGAGGGGCTGCAGAAATGGCAAGCGACGAAGAGATTTAGGAGGCAGATTCTCAGAGATGTGACTGGTGAGTGAGAGAGGAAGGCGTCCAGGGAACCGCCATTGTTTCTGCTTATCCGAAGGACGATCCGGAGCCTCTACTCCGATGCGAAGTTTAGGAAAGAACCAGGCGGGGAAAGAAAGTAAGGCACTGGGTTTTAGACAGAATGAGTTTCAGGTGTCTCAAGAGGACATTTTGGGTAGGCAGTTGGATCCATGAGGATGGAATTTAGGTGAGAGGATTGGGCTGGAAAAATGTCAGTGAATTGTCAGTATATTAGTTGTAAGTGAAGCATGGGTGTGAATGAGCTTGCCCAGGGAGAGAACGTTGAATGAGAGGACCCAGCCTTAAGGAACTACAACTCATTTGTCTTGTTTAAAAAAAAAAAATCATTCCATTTCCATCTGTCATGGGATCAGTGATCTTCAGCCTAAATCTCAAAGCTCTCTGTGCCGCCCAGGCTGAGCGACAGGGCTGCTGTCTTCCTTCCACTCCTGCGGGAAGCCATGGTAAGTGACTGTTCCCAAGTGCTTTTTCTAAGACTAGTGAGAAACTTACTCCAGGGAAGGAGGCGCGCAGCCTTCCCCCATCTCCAGGAAGCCTGTGAAGTGAATACCTTTGTGCAAAAGCCTCTGAGTCCAAGTTAAGATCATCCACTAAGCTGGGCTGGGGCCAGCCCCATGTTAACCTTTGAGTGTTTTCTGACTTGCTTATGGCCACTGCACACGGCAGACTTGGTCTCCGTTCTCTTGTGCCTCCACCTTTTCCTTCCTACCACCCATTTGACTGTCTTAGCTGTTCTTGGGCTGTGACCCGTGAGCTACATAGCCCCTGCCATTCAAGGCTTCTCAGCAATTAGGATCACCCCCTTCCCTCAAGGGTTAATGATGGGACGCTCTATTGGCTGGCTTGCTGTCAGCATGCCAAAAAATCTTTTAGTACCCCAGGCACACAATGCTAAGATTGTGAGGTTTGGGACGGGGAGCCTGCCCGAGGAGACGGATCTACAGCCCTCTCAAGACGGACAATTGTTTGTGAGACTATGGGGTGACTTCAGATTGGCTACTGTGAACCCCAGCCATGTCTGGAAAAGTCTAGGGTCAGCTGAGACCACAGGACCACTTCCTGGTTGGGACAGTGATCTCTCTTCCTGCCAAACCACAAGGGCCTTGGCTGGTCCTCAGAGCCCCCATCTCCAACTGACTGTTTTTTGAGGCTACAAAGTACCCTTTGAGATGGGAGGATAATTTGGAGCCAGCTCCGAATCAAGGAGCCTAGCTTTCAGTCTCTTGACGACAGTGTGGCTGCTGTCTGTTGTAATAAAGTCACAGTGCGGCTTCTCTGTTGCATAGACTTGTCAAAGGGTAGACGTGGTGACGGACTCAAGAGGAGGGAAGATGACTAGCTCATCCTTGTAGAACCCTGTGCTCTGCAGGAAATAGAAGGGGTGGCAGCTCAAGAGGATTTATCAGAAGGCTCGTGCTGCAGGGACTCGCAGAGGTGCACAAAACTCAACACTGCATAGCAGGGCAGGGTGAGAGCAATGTCTGTGATGGTGTTGTCTTGCTCACTCATTCGAATGTTACTGAGCAACTACCATGTGCTTACCAGTTTGCTGAGGCAACAGAACTACTAAGGTGACCAAGAGTTCTTCCAGGAGCAGCCGTGGCCACAGGTAATGGGCATACAGCATGATGAAGGCTATAGTAGAGGTGCCTAAAGAATGATGGTTCACAAGAGAGGGTGGAGGGGTAAGCCTTCGTTGGGGGTGACTGGATCTTGTATGATGAGGGTAAGCAAATTCAAGGAACTTCTGAAAACAGTTAAAAACACCAAATGTCGACCAGAACATGCAGCAAGCAGAACTCACACATTGATATATTTTGGAGAAACATCTGACAGGTTTTTTGCTTTGTTTTGTTTTAATTAGGCAGAGTTACAGACAGAGGGAGAGACAGAGAGAGAGGTCTTCCATCTGCTGGTTCACTCCCCAAATGGCCTTAGAATGGCCAGAGCTGGGCCGATCAGGAGCCAGGAGTTTCTCTCAGGTCTCCCATGTGGGTGCAGGGGCCCAAGCACTTGGACCATCTCCCACTGCTTTCCCAGGCCATTAGCAGGGAGCTGGATCGTAAGTGGAGCAGCTGTTGCCCATATAGGATGCCAGCACTGCAGGCTGAGGTTCAACCTACTACGCCACGGTGCCAGCCTGACACTTTTTTATAAAATTAAATACACCGGCCAGCGCCGCGGCTCACTAGACTAATCCTCCGCCTTGCGGCGCCAGCACACTGGGTTCTAGTCCCGGTCGGGGCGCCGGATTCTGTCCCGGTTGCCCCTCTTCCAGGCCAGCCCTCTGCTGTGGCCAGGGAGTGCAGTGGAGGATGGCCCAGGTGCTTGGGCCCTGCACCCCATGGGAGACCAGGAAAAGCACCTGGCTCCTGGCTCCTGTCATCGGATCAGCGCGGTGCGCCGGCCGCAGCGCGTCGGCCGCGGCGGCCAATGGAGGGTGAACCAACAGCAAAGGAAGATCTTTCTATCTCTCTCTCTCTCTCTCACTGTCCACTCTGCCTGTCAAAAAAAAAAAAAAAAAAAAATTAAATACACCACCTCTTTAATCCAGCAATTCCACATGCCTATAGGATATGATAAATTTGTGTCGACACTCTTAACTTGTACAGACAACACTATCATTCTTAATAAGAAAACTTCAAAGAGTTCATATGTGCATCGGCAGAATACATAAAAACAAAAAACTGCGATTACATCCAAGAACAGGAATGATTCTCCAAAACCGTCTTCCCACGAAAGAAGCCTCACACAAAAATCATGCATGTGATAATTTCATTTATAGATTTAGTTCTAGAACATTAGAGGAAAAAGATAGAACAGTGGTCATCTCTGGAAAGTGGAGGGGAGGCAGGGCTAAATAGGAAGAGACATTAGCCAACTTTTTTAGGATTTCAGGAATGTTACATGGGTATATGCATTTGTCAAAATTCAATGTGCACATCAGGTTCACTCATTTCACTGTATTTGAGTTTCACATCAGAAAAAAATGTAAACATGGAACCCCAGTTAATGAAATGCCTGCATGAATTATTTTAAGATTTTATTTATTTGAGAGGTAGAGTTACATACAGTGAGAGGCAGAGACAGAGAGAGAGGTCTTCCTTCCACTGGTTCACTCCCCAAATTGCTGCAGCCAGGAGCCAAGACTTCTTCCAGGTCTCCCATGTGGGTGCAGGGGCCCAAGCACCTGGGCCATCCTCCACTGCTTTCCCAGGCCACAGCAGAGAGATGGATCGGAAGAGGAGCAGCTGGGACTCGAACCGGCGCCCATAGGGGATGCTAGTGCTGCAGGGGGAGGATTAGCCCACTGCGCCACAGCGCTGGCCCCATGCTGAATTATTCAGAGGAAGTTGAATTATGTCTACAGCTTACATTGAGATGCAGCAAACTGTAAGATGGATTTACGGATGCATGGGCAGATCTGCGATAAAACACGAGTATGGTAAAATGTTTGTTAGTGGTAGAATCTAGGTGATGGCCAAAAATATGCTCACTGTATCAGGTGCTCATTCTTTCAAGTCTGAAAAGTTGCATGGCAAAAGAGCCAATGGGGAGCTGGCTCGGGTTAGGACCGGGTACCTGCAGACACTGGAAGCCGAGGAAGGCATGAGCCCCGCTCCGTGCCCTCGCAAAAATGACCTTTTTCGGTTACTTTCCTCAAATATAAAGTGGACACGAGGGTAGTGGCATCGCTCCCTATTAGCATGCACCTCCTGGCGGGTGCAAGTATCTGGAAGGCAGTGGCTTCTCAAGCCAGCTCCCTGCCTCGCCACTACCCGCTTTGGTGTTACCTCAGCGCCCCCTTAAACCCACTAAGACCAGATGGGAATCAGGCGGCCTGACGAGCGAGCAGCTCTGGTAATCGCATTCGGGTTTCCGGGACGACACCGGAAGTCACTTCTCACGCGCCCTTCCTATTGGATGCCGGCCTTTCGTGGGGGCGGGAGCTGCTGGGAGGCGGAAGCAGCCGCTGGCATGGCGGCGGCCATGCCGCTCGCTTTGCTGGTGCTGCTGCTCCTGGGGCCAGGCGGCTGGAGCCAGGCAGAGCCCCCACGCGACACCCTGCGGGAGGAGCTCGTTATCACCCCGCTGCCTTCCGGGGACGTGGCCGCCACCTTCCAGTTCCGCACGCGCTGGGATTCGGAGCTGCAGAGGGAACGAGGTGTGCAGGAGATATCTGGCCGCAGAAAGAGATCTCTGTGGCACCTGCTTGGGGGGTGGGAGGTGACGGCGAGCCTTGGGGGCGGGTCCCGACGCGGAGGGGTCGTCGCTCATCTGCTCCCTCTTCCCCAGCGTCTCATTACAGGCTCTTCCCCAAAGCCCTGGGGCAGCTGATCGCCAAGTATTCTCTCCGCGAGCTGCACCTGTCGTTCACGCAGGGCTTTTGGAGGACCCGATACTGGGGGTCCCCCTTCCTGCAGGCCCCATCGGGCGCAGAGCTCTGGGTCTGGTTCCAGGACACTGTCACTGAGTGAGTGGCCACCTCGGGTCCTGTTGCAGGTCACGGAGGGGGTGGGCAGCAGTTCCGGTCCGCGCGACTCCGTGGGATTAGAGCCTTGCTGGGAATAAGAAATGGTATCACCAGGGAGTGGCATCCTCTGGTTTCCTGCCCCTGATGCTTCTAGATGATGAGGTACCAGCAGATGTGAAACCACTGACGTGTGTTTGGATATTAAAGCAGCAGGAAACAGGCAAACTGGACAACTTTCTAAAAGGCAGTCATGCATTTTATTTTTAATATTTAAAATGTAAAGAGACATAGAAATCCCCATCTCCTGGTTTGCTCTCAAATACGCACAACAGCCGGGGCTGAACCTGGCTGAAGCCAGTAGCTTGTAGCTCAGTCTCGGTCTTCCAGGTGAGCGACAGGGACCCAGGTACCTAAGCCGTCACCTGGTGTCTCCCAGCGTGTGCATTAGCAGGAAGCCGGAGGCGGCAGCAGAGCCTGGACTTGAAACCAGCACTCTGATGTGGGATGTGGGCATTCCCAGTGGTGCTTTAACCACTGCACTTTGTGCCCAACCCCATACTTGTAAAGGTAATGTGTTGGCCCGCAGGATGCTAGGCTTCTGTGTTTGAGGGATTATTTTGGTTGGGAGAGGGCAGGGCTGGTTACCGCTCTTGGACGCAATGACTGCTCTGCTGTCTGGAGAAGAACTGTTCTGTGCAGAAGTTGCCAGTGTGGGCCTCATGGGTAAGGGGTAAACACACTGTTAGAGGCCCAGGGATGGGAACTGCATCTGACTTCCTCCTAGTCCTGCCACAGGAAATCAGTAGGGCAGGTGTCGTCAATTTTGGGGCAATAAGTGGTAGGGCCTGGAGGCTGGAGACGCCAGCTGCTGGTGGGACCAGGACTCCAGCGTGCTCAGGCTCTCGGTTTTCGGGAGACCAAGAACCTGGAATGTACTGTGGACATGGGAAAACTTTAAAATGCTGTGTTGGTCAATGTTAGGCATTCCAGTGGAAGTGTAATTATGACTTGGGTGGAACTTTGGGGCTTCAGTCCCCAGTCCTTCAGATGGGAGTGATTGAAAAGCTGTGAATGGTGGATTATCAGAAACCACAGCCGGCACTGAGGCGTTGTCAGAGGAGGAGCAGCCGGTGACCCTCACCTTCCGAGGAGGCTGTCTCTCTGAGCTCTGGCACTCTTCAATTTTCCTTTTTCTATCTGCTCTGCTGTCCCTGTCTCTCCTTTGCCCCTTATTGCCTATAATGTTTCGAATTCTAGTACTTATTCAATTTATTACTTGTATTACTAATTAGGGAGCAAATCCCTTTTGATATTCCTCTAAGAACACAATTAATTTGGTGTTTTTGCGGGGTCCTAGAATGGGGGCCTTCTCCTTGTTCAGTGAGGTTTTTGATAGCAGACCGCCCCCCATGGCCTGACCCCGAGGCGTAGGACCAGGGCTTGCCTCCCTGCCCAGGGTATTCACAGGGGAAGTGGGCTGCTTTGTCCAGCTGGGCACGCACAGGAGGCTCAGGGAACTGAGCTCAGCTCTGAGCCGTGGGCGCCATCCTGGTGGTGTGGGGGAAGAGAGATGACCTCAAGGTGCTCCCAGCCCATTTGGGAATTGGGGATGCTCAGGACAGGATCCCGGTGCCATCTCCCAGGAGGGGGCCGTGCTGGAGGAGGGGCTGGGACTGGAGCTGCACCTTGGAGTGGGCAGAGAAGAGTGAGCGGGGCAGGGAGAGTCTTAGCAAAGACCTGGGGGGTGCAGGGATGTCCAGAGGAGCGTGAGGAGGAGGTGATAGGTAGGGGAGACCAGGACGTGGACTGAGTGATGTCCCGCTCCATGTGGCCTCGTGGGTGAGCGTGCAGCCTCCTGCTACCGTGCGCTTGGCAGCCAGCTGCAGGCTGGTGGGGGACGGGGGGGGCAGCCCGGGCCAGTGAGTGGGTTTGTGTTTCCTGCAGTGTGGACAGGTCGTGGAAGGAGCTCAGTAACGTCCTCTCGGGCATCTTCTGCGCCTCTCTCAACTTCATCGACTCCACCAACACGGTCACTCCCACGGCCTCCTTCAAGCCCCTGGGGCTGGCCAACGGTGAGACAGCCCCGCGCCCTCGCCCTCTGCACCGCCTGCCCACACCGTGGCCTCTGGGCCCCTCGTCTCCTCCCTCCCCGGCTTGGGCTCCATCCTCAAGCCCCGGGTTTGCAGGCCCCAGCAGAAGTTTTCCAGAGCCTGTGCTGTCCCCGCATTGCCTCCTTCTCGGGGGACGGAGGCCGAGTCCCAGCCGCGACTGTCGGGTGGGCGGGGAGCACGTGGGGCCGCTGTCACCTGTGGACTGTGTTTCCCGCAGACACTGACCACTACTTCCTGCGCTATGCCGTGCTGCCGCGGGAGGTTGTCTGCACCGAGAACCTCACCCCATGGAAGAAGCTGCTGCCCTGTAGCTCCAAGGTGAGGCCAAGTGTGGGCAGGGCTGGGGCACCAGCGCGGGGAGGGAATCGGCAGACGCCCCCCGGCAGGCTGGCAGCCAGGGGCATCGCAAGTGTGGGCAGGGCTGGGGCACCAGCGCGGGGAGGGAATCGGCAGACGCCCCCTGGCAGGCTGGCAGCCAGGGGCATCGGAGCGAACCTGCTCCAAGCCAGGCTCGCCCCGCAGGGTGCTGCCTCTCACCTCGTCTCACCTCCTCCAGGCAGGCCTCTCCGTGCTGCTGAAGGCGGACCGCTTGTTCCACACCAGCTACCACTCCCAGGCCGTGCACATCCGCCCCATTTGCAGAGTAGGTCGTGGGGGACGGGGCCGGGGCAGAGGTGCCCTCCGGGGGCTCTGGGGGAAAGCGCAGGTACGCACGTGGCCCATTTTCTGGCTCGGGCCGAGCAGGAAGTGGTAGATGGGGCGATGATTATTTGGCCACGCACCAGGAAAGGTTGCCTGGTGAACACTCAGTACATCTTTGTCATAGAGCGCTGTGGTTGAAAACAGTAGCGGTGCGGGTGCAGTGCCAGCCCGGTCCCTGGCCAGCTGGCCCGAGCTGGGCAGACGTGTCGTCTTCCTTGGCCTGGTTTGCTCTCCTGTCACATGAGCATAGTAGAGTCAGCTCCCAGGGTTGTCGGGATCGTTCATCAAGTCGAAGCCCATAAAGCTGTCAGGAGGGTCTAGCACAGGTCACGTGCTCCGTGGTGACTGATAGCAAATCGATGGGTGTGAGGTGAATGAGGGACTGAGTCCAGGAGGAGCCCCTGGGGCGCCCTCACCCCCGCCGTCTGGCCCTCGTGGTAGAATGCGCGCTGCACCCGCGTCTCCTGGGAGCTGAGGCAGACCCTCTCGGTTGTCTTTGATGCCTTCGTCACGGGGCAGGGGAAGAAAGGTAAGCTGTGCCCGCCCCGCCCCCGCCGCCGTGTGCACGAGGCCTGACCCCGGCCCCTGCCCAGCCCCCCGTCTGCTCCTCAGAGTGGTCCCTGTTCCGGATGTTCTCCCGAACCCTCACCGAGCCCTGCCCCCTGGCTTCAGAGAGCCGAGTGTATGTGGACATCACCAGCTACAACCAGGTACCAGGGCTCCGGCCAACACCCCCTCTCCCAGGCCGGCCTGCCCCCTGCTTGCTTGTCAGCCCTGCTTTGTGTCCCCAGAACAATGAGCCGTTGGAGGTGAGCCCTCCCCCCACCACCACGTACCAGGACGTCATCCTGGGCAGCCGGAAGACCTACGCAGTCTACGACCTGCTCGACACAGCGCTGATCAACAGCTCCCGCAGCCTCAACCTCCAGCTCAAGTGGAAGAGACCCCCAGAGAGCGGTGAGTGGGGGGGGAGGCGCTGCAGAGACTGCTGCGGGGGGGGGGGGGGGGGGCGGCTCCCAGCTCTGTCTGCTGAGAGCACAAGGATGTGTTTAGGCCCAGGTCTCTGGGTCAGGCGCTCCCGACTCGAACTTCACCCGCTCTGATACAGAGCCCAGGGCCCCTTGGAGCCTTAGTGTCCACATCTGAAAAGCAGGACAGTAAGACCTAATGGATTGGGCGAGATGAAAATTAACGTGGCCAGTGCCGTGGCTCACTAGGCTAATCCTCTGCCTGCGGCGCTGGCACTCCAGGTTTTAGTCCCGGTTGGGGCGCCAGGTACTAGTCCCGATTGCCCCTCTTCCAGGCCAGCTCTCTGCTGTGGCCCGGGAGTGCAGTGGAGGATGGCCCAAGTGCTTGGGCCCTGCACCCCATGGGAGACCAGGAGGAAGCACCTGGCTCCTGGCTTCAGATCGGCGCAGCGTTGGCCGTAGCACTCATTAGGGGAGTGAACCAATGGAAAAGGAAGACCTTTCTCTCTGTATCTCTCTCACTGTCTAACTCTGCCTGTCAAAAAAAAAAAAAAAAAGAAAGAAGTCTCTGCATTCATGAAATGTAGTGCTGGGGCCAGCACTGTGGCTCAGTGGGCTGGCCCCCAGTGGGACACCCACACCCCCTGTTGGAGAGCCTGGTTCAAGTGCTGGCTAGTCCGCTTCTGACCCACCACTGCTGCTGATGCATCCTGGGAGGTAGCAGGTGATGGCTCAAGTACTCGAGTCCCTGCCACCTCTGGAGAGACCCAGATGGAGTTTTAGGCTCCTGACTTTGCTATGGCCCAGTCCTGGCTGGGGACGGTATTTGGGGAGTGAATCTCTCTCTCTCTCTCTCTCTCTCTGTCACTCTGCTTTCAGACAAATCAAATTTTTTTTTTTTTTTTTTAAAAGAAACATGTTCACTAGCTGAGCCAGGCATCAGGTAATTCATTGTGATCGTGTTCAGTGCTCGCAAGGAAAAGGGCAAGACAGCCCGAGAGCACCTGGGCCACAGTGTTGGGCGCACGCGCCCTTAGTAAACACTCGCGGTAGCAGCCGTGTTCTCCTCGTCACCTGTGGGCTGGGGAGGATGAGGAGGATTCCAGAGCCCTGGGCTCCCTGTTCCAAGGGCGGGACTTTCGCCATCTACTCCGTGGCCTGGAACTCGGAACGTGGTCCGGGGGTTGGGTGGCAGTGCCCCTTGCTTGAGGAACGATTCACTGTCGACTTTGCCCCACACAGAGGCCCCGCCGGTGCCCTTCCTGCATGCCCAGCGCTACGTGAGTGGCTACGGGCTGCAGAAGGGGGAGCTGAGCACACTGCTCTACAACGCCCACCCGTACCGCGCCTTCCCCGTGCTGCTGCTGGACACCGTGCCCTGGTACCTGCGGCTCTACGTGCACACGCTCACCATCACGTCCAAGGGCAAGGAGAACAAGCCAAGTGAGTCCCGAGCCAGGGCCCCCAGCCCCCCGACTCATTCTGTCTCTGGGTCCACCAAAGGCACTTCTCATCCTCTGAAAAGCTCCAGAGGCACAGAGTCAGGTTTAGTTCCAGAAGTGATCGATGAAGCAGAAATGATGAACACGCAGAGCACTGGTGCTTCTGATGGGGCTGTGCAGGCAGCGGCTCCCACGTTCTCACTCAGCTTCTGCAGCCGCTCAGCCCTGGGCTCTGTGCCGAGCCGCAGGCTCTTCAGGGCAGAGAAGGGGTGGACGGGTGTGCGCCTCCTTGCCCTGGGTGAAGGGGTGTGGTGTAAGAATCCCTCTTCCTTTTCTGTCCTCTTTCTAAGGAGAGGTTCGTGTTTGCTGAGTGCTTTCTCTCGAGTGCCAGGCATGGCTCTCCCGTTAGGCACTTGTTTTTCTTAGGTGTGGGAGGAAACTAATAATATGGGGAAGGCTTTTTAAGAAGAGATTTCATCTCCTCCCGAGCAGCCCAAGTCTTCTTTAAATCCCTCTGTTGCTTCCCCTATTTTCAAACCTGTGGTTAACAGTTTTATTATTTTTAGCAGCATTTTTGTAACCCCTTCAGAATCTGGATCCTATCTGTGTGTGCTGTAGGGTTTTCTGTTGTGTTTTGCTTTTGACCCTTTAGTGTGGGAGATTTCAAACACAGCCAGATAGGCCAGGCTTGTGAACCCCACGTGCCCTTCCTGCAGCTCCAGGGGCTCCGGCTTCCTGTCAGTTTTGTTCTTTCCCCTGCTCTTTAGATGTGTTTGCTATAAGGCTGCAATCGCATCATTCCCACTCCTGTTTCCCCCTTTGATCTCCTGTTTGTGACTGGTTTGAACTGGATCTAAACAAGGGCTCACATTACATTTTCTGGGTCTGTCTCTGACGCTCCTTTCTCTGTGGGAGTCAGTAGGCGGATTTTTTAGGGTGGTTGTGGGTTTACAGAAACACTGAGCAGAAAGGAGAGGGTGCCCGTGTGCTCCTCCCCCGCCAGCGTCCTCACTGCCCACGTCTTGCATCGGTGCGACGCTCCTGTCCATGTTCAGCTGTGACAGCTCCCATGCCCTTTGTTTTTTTCAGGGCTACTTATTTTTTGGAAAAAACTGGGTCACTTGTCTAGAACGTTCCACATTCTGGATTTGCCCTTGTGCTGGTGTTGGACGTGCCCTTCCGTTCCCTGCATTTCGTAGGCATTGGTGGTTACATTTAGAAACTTGATTAGATTTCTGTCCCATATTTTTGGCAAGAGTTATTCCCAGGTGGTTCTGTGAACTTCCTCCACAGTCCATCAGGCGTGTGGTGTCTGGTGCCCCAGTTTCAGTGATGTGAAGATGGATCGCGTGCTGACCGTGTCCTGGGACCGCTGCCCAGGACATGGCCTCTCTGTCTGAGTCTGCTTCCTCCCCTAGACTGCCGGGAAGATGGAGGCCCCGGGCAAGCAGTGGGGGTGGCGGGTGTAGTTAGGCTGGCCCCGGGAGACAGGTGTGGGCGGCCCTCGCCTGTGTGCAGGTTACATCCACTACCAGCCTGCCCAGGACCGCCTGCAGCCCCACCTGCTGGAGATGCTCATCCAGCTGCCCGCCAGCTCGGTCACCAAGGTCTCCATCCAGTTTGAGCGGGCCCTGCTCAAGTGGACCGAGTACACTCCAGACCCCAACCACGGCTTCTATGTCAGGTGGGCTCCACCCGCTGCTGCCCCTGCCCTCCGGTCCCACCCTCTCTGCCGCTCGCCCCTTGGTGGAGGGGACGAGGAACCTGAGCCGCCTGTTTCCCTGCAGCCCATCTGTCCTCAGTGCCCTTGTGCCCAGCGTGGTGGCAGGCACGCCCGTGGACTGGGAAGAGAGCCCCCTCTTCAGTACCCTGTAAGTGTGGCCACACCCCTGCCTTCCGTCCTGGGCCCCGGGACTGGGCAGGCTCTCCCAGAGCGTGGTGCGGATTCAGCTCAGTCTCATAAGAACCCCAGCGCTCCGTGTTTGTAAAGGCTGCAGAGTGAGTCTAGATGCTTCTAGAATAAACCAGAATGGCAGCGCTCCTGGCCTGCATTTCCTTACTGCTTCTCTTGACAAATCTTCCATGGAGCACCTGCCACGTGCTAGGCTTGGGAGAGCCCTGAGTGCACAAAGCAGACTCACCCCTGCCCCCTCCTACAGGGCAGATGCTGGGGAGTAGGGAGTCATCTAGCGGGTTATCCGGGAAGGCTTCTTTGAGGAGGCGGCATTTAGGCTGACAGCAGGCAAAGAAGCAGCCGAGCAAGCAGCTCTCCTTCCTCCACGCACACACGGGGCTGCTCCGCTCTGATCAGTCGTAGGTGTGGAGCTTTCAAGTCAGGCGCCTTCCTTTGGGAGGTTCTGAGGCCAAGGGAGCTTTGAAAACCCGTGGCGTGGAGCCCGGGCCATGTGCAGCTGCGGGATGAGGCTGGGGGGGGGGGCTGGGGGAGCGGCCACTCTGCCTCACTCTCCCTCTGCGCCCAGGTTCCCGGTCTCCGACGGCTCCAGCTACTTCGTGCGACTGTACACGGAGCCGCTGCTGGTGAGCCTGCCCACGCCGGACTTCAGCATGCCCTACAACGTGATCTGCCTCACGTGCACCGTGGTGGCCGTGTGCTACGGCTCCTTCTACAACCTCCTCACCAGGACCTTCCACATCGAGGAGCCCAGCACCGGCGGCCTGGCCAAGAGGCTGGCCAACCTGATCCGGCGCGTGCGCGGCGTGCCCCCGCTCTGAGGCCCGCGCAGCTGCGCCTGCTCGCTCTGCGGGGAGGGGCGTGCCCATGCCAAGGGCTCTTTCTGCCACTTGCTTGCCCCGGTGTTGGCTTTGGAACCAGACTGTCCCTGGAGCAGGCCAGGGCCTAGGGCTGCGCTGTCCCTACCTGGTCATGAGCCCAGAGTGGGTCTGAAGCCAGATGGACTGACAGGAAGAACTCGGTCATTTTCAGTGCTGTGTCGCGGGAGTTCAGTAGAGCCTCGTGTGTGGGGTGCTGTTTCCTGCTCGTGGAATAAAAAGGGGCCCCTCCTACAACTCGGGAAGTTTCTTCTTGTCTGCTCCCCCTCCCCCACCCCACCCCCCTGCATCTGATTGTGATTCCCAGAATTCCGGGAGTCTGGCGGGGAGGGGAGTGTTTCTGAGCAAGGACTCCCTGCCCACAAGAATGAGTCACACTGCTTTCGGGGGATCTGGAAGCCGCTCCCCACCCCTACGGCTAGCGCGGAGAGGGCCCTGCAGCGCTGGCCCAGCCTGTGGGTTTTCAGCAGCTCCCAGGAGGTTGTGGGAGGTCCCCAGACCACCCCGAAGCTGGCTCCCGCCCCTGCCTGCTTCCCCTTCTAGGGTTACAGGAACCCCTGCCTGGGCTCCTGTAAAACGGACCCCTAGGTGGATGCCCCCACTGCCGCTTCCTGTGGCTTCCCTGGCACCCCTGAATAAGTGACTTGTTCCCTCCTACCCTGCCCCATGCCCTCTTCCGTCCTGGAGCTTCAGCGAGGCCACCCTGTTCTGCCGACTGGCCCCTCCCCCAGCTGCTTAGTTCACTTCCTTAGAAAACCAGGTGAGGCCTTGCTTCCTCCAGGAAATCTTCCCTGCCGCACGAGGTCCCCTTGCCGTCCACTACCACAGCTCCCCTGACTTCACAGTTGCTTATGCCCTGGCTGCTGCCCGTGTTGCCCGGAGGCACAGGCTGTCTTTCACCGAGCCCAGCAGGTGGTGAATTGAATGGCTTCAGGCTGTCCTGGGGTGGGATCTGGGCTCCAGGGCAGGCATGAGGCAAGGGCGCCCTCGAAGCCCCAGGAGTGAGTGCAGCAGTGCTGTGGGGTCTGTGCAGCCAGCCTAGACCGGCTGTACCCAGAGCCCAGAACAAACAGGAAGGAAAGGTGGGAGCCGTGGGCTGGAGCAGTGCGCTCAAGAGGCAGTGAATGCGCAGGCTGTAAGAGGCACTGCGGTGGCTGGGTACCCGGAGGTGGTCTGGGCAGCCTGCAGGTCGGGGAGCATGGAGCAGGGGCCTGGCTGACTCCACACCAGCCGGTGCCTGGAAGCCACCTCTGCTTCCACAAGTGTGTAACCTGCACTGACAAAACCGCGTGTCTTCCATCCAGTGTCCTCCCTGAGTTCATTTGCTCAGCTGCCTGCTGGGGCAGCCCCACCCACTGTCTGAGGGCACCTCGGAGTCTCCCCCCCACACTAGTGACGTGCTCGCCCACAGTCATCTCTGTCAGGGCGACTTGGACACCTCCGTCTTCTTCCACTCTTCGTCCCATGCCCTGTGCGTGCTCGCCTTCGCACCACCTCCACGAGGAAGCTGTCGTTGAGGTCTTCCCTGGCCACATCCTGGCTCAGATTGCTACCCCAGGGCCTGGGCTCGTGGTACAGCAGGCTAAACCCTGCTTGTGACCCCAACATCCTATATGGAGTGTCTTTGAGTTCTGGCTACTCCGCTTCTGATCCAGCTTCCTGCTAATGTGCCTAGGAAGAGAGTGGAAGAGGGCCCAAGCATGTGAGCCCTGCTGTCCATGTGGGAGATCTGGGTGGGGTTGCTGCATCCTGTGTGGTGGAATGAGAAGGCCATGTCAAGATGGCCACTGGCAAGTGAACGTCAGTTACTCAGGAATGGCTTTGGAAACCACATGGCAACGGAGCCTGCCTGGCAACAGGCTGTGATTGGATGGCTTGGGAAACTGTCTGGCAACAGGCTGTGATTGGTTAGGGCATAAACCGCCCCTTGACCAATTGGCTGCCTTGGCTATATAAGCTGCTGTACCAGCTGAAATAAATGAGTCTGCAGGCTGCTCGCCTCTGGCCCACTTTCACCCGACTCCTGGGGTCTGTGTGGTGACTCTGTACCTCTTGCCTCCACTGTGCTCCTCCTCTCAGAACAAATCCGCAGCAACAATCCTGGTTTTGGCTTGGCCCAGACCTGGGTGTTGCAGTCAGTTGGAGAATGGGCCAGCAGATGGAAAATCTCTCTCTCTCTATTTCTCTCTCTGTCTCCCCCTATCTCTCTCCCTCTGTTGCTCTGCCTTTTAAAAAAAGAAAGGAATTTAGGGCTGGCACTGTGGCATCATAGGCTAAGCCTCTGCCTGCGGCACTGGGTGCCAGTTCATGTCCTGGCTCTGGCTGTTCCACTTCTGACCCAGCTTGCTGCCTATGACCTGGGGAAGCAGTGGAGGTTTGCTAAAGTGTTTGGGCCTTTGCTCTCAACTGGAAAACCTGAAAGAAGTTCCTGGCTTTGGATAAGTCCGACCCCAGCTGTTGTGGCCATTTAGGGAGTGAACTAGCAGATGGAAGACCTTTCTGTCTCTCTCATTCTCTGTCTGTAACTCTACATCTCAAATAAAAATCTTTTTTAAAAAAATCTGAAAAACTTTTAAGATTGAATTTCTTTTTTTTTTTTAAGATTATTTATTTGAAATGCAGAGTTACAGAGAGGCAGAGGCAGAAAAGAGAGGTCTTCCATTTGCTGATTCACTTCCCAGATGGCTGCAATGGCTGAAGCTGAACCATTCCGAAGCCAGGAGCCAGGAGCTTCTTCCAGGTCTCCCATGCAGGTGCAGGGGCTCAATGACTTGGTCCATCTTCTACTGTCTTCCCAGGCCGTAGCAGAGAGCTGGATCAGAAGTGGACAGCTGGGTCTCGAACCCGTGTCCATGTGGGATGCTGGCACTGCAGGTGGTAGCTCTACCGCTATGTCACAGCGCTGGTCCCCACATTTTTTCCCTTACCCAAGCCAAACACTCATGTTCTTCCTACCTTGTTTGCTGCTGGAGCTCTTAGCCCCATCTAACATACCGTGTGTCCTACTTACTGTGTATATTAATTATTCCGGCTTCCCTGCCTTGCTTGCACTCTTTCCTTCAACGCCTGCCTGGTTTTGTCTCTGACCCAGATCTCGCACGAAGACTTTTCTGATCCTTCCCACTTCCACCGGGGTTGCGTCTCCGTCTGAGCTTTGCAGTCACTCATTCCTTTGTTCATGTATCCATCCATCCATCCATCCATCCATCCATCCATCCATCCATCCATCTCCTCTCACACTGTCACATCTTTCAAGCATTTGTTTTCTATCCATCCATCCATTTAACAAATACACATCCAGCTTCTGCCAGGTGCCAAGCACTATTCCAGGCCCTAGGGACACAGCAGTGGGCCAGAAAAGAAATCCCTACCTTCATGGTTCTTCCAGGGTAGCAAGGGAGATGGACAATACCTGTACAGGTGCGTGAATCAGTTATGTGCGGTGTGGTTGCAGGCCATGCTGTGTTCCTTGCAGGAAGGTAAAGCAGGGTGGGCATGAGGGCAGTGATCAGGAGAGACCTCAGGAGGCGGCGCATGAGCAGGGGCCTACACAAAGTGGAGGGAAGCGGGTGGCCCAGAGACGCTGCATCGAGAACTGCTTAGTGTGTGGCTGGGGCCGAGGGAAGGGGGGAGCCTGGCAAAACCAAGCAGGGGCCTGGAGCCGGGGATTCTGTTTTGACCCAGATGTAATGGGAGATTTGTTTGCTTGTGTACTTTTGACTGAGCATCTGAACGGAATTGGGTTCATGACCCCAGCACTGGTCATGTCTCTGCGCAGCCCCTCTCTGGGTCGTTTGCGTGGGAATGTCATTAGTTCCACTGAAGCCGGCCTGGTCTGTGACTGGGAGCTCTGGCGGCTGTGTGGAGGCTGTCAGAGGGGAGAAAGGACATGGGAGCTCGGTGAGGAGGCCACGAGGACGCTGGGGTGGCAGCAGTGGAGGCAGGAGGAGGTGGGTGGGGTTTGGGACAAAAGCAGGGGTGGAGCCCACAGGACTCTGTTAGTCCGCACGTTCAAGGACTCCCTCACGAACGAGTCGTCCAGCACACTCTGCGACATGCTTCCTGCACGTCCAGTCCTGCTGTCCCCGCCCCGCTCAGCAGCCCAGGGGCAGAGGTGATAAACGCACGGGAGCAGGGCTGTGATTCAGGGCCCAGCGGCAGGCTCGATGACAGGCAGTGTGGGTAGTCATGCCTGGGGCATGGCAGGGGCTGCGACCCGCTCCTTTTTATTTATTTTTAATATTTATGTATTTATTTGAAAGACAAAGTTATAGAGAGAGAGAGAGAGAGAGAGGAGAGAGATGGATCTTCCATCCGCTGTTTCACTCCCCATGGTTGCAGCACACAGGGCTGGCTGATCTGAAGCCAGGAGCCAGGAGCTTCCTCCAGGTCACCCACGTGGGTGCAGGGCCCAAGGCCTTGGACCATCTGCTGCTGCTTTCACAGGGACATTAGCAGGGAGCTGGATCAGAAGTGGAGCAGCCGGGACTTGAACCAGTGCCCATGTGGGATGCCAGTGCTGCACGTGGTGGCCTTACCTGCAACTCCACAACATACGCCCCTGGCCCGGCTCTTAAACACATCTGAGCTACGGATTCAGCTCTTTATTGCTTTAAGCTATAGACGTAGGATCATGTCCGTTTGATGTAAGCATTCCCAGCCTTGGGTAAAGCCCAAGGCCAAGCGCCCTTCACTCTGGGTTCCACTCTACGCCTCGGGCTGTGTCGGATGACCTCCCTCCCAGGGTGATTTCACAGGATCCAGATCAGCTCCTGGCCGACCGGAGGGGATGCTGGCCATCCGAAGGGTGACCACCAAGGACAGGGGTGGCGTGGACGGGACAGCCGGGAGTCCCAGTGTGGGTTAGCTCTTGGGCAGCAGTTTCCCTTTCAGTGGTCGCACTGGACACAGGACCGGAAGAGAGGGATACGGGAGGAGGTAGGCACAGTGGCCAGGCCGGACCCCATCTGGCCTGCAAAAATTGCCTAACAGCAGCCCATCGTTGAGCTTAAAAACAGAAGTAAATCGGTGGAGGAACTGTTGTTCATAATGAACCATTATGCATTTTTCTAGAAAAAGTACAAGAGTGGAGTCCAAAGTCTTCCAACATAAAATCATAAGAAGACAGAAATGTTAATGACCTTGGATGGATTGTTATCCATTGTACACATTTATTGAAATGTCACACAGTATCCCCTAAATACACATAATTATTATGAATAAAATTTAAAAATGTTTAAGGAGACAGAAATGCTAATTAACCTGATTTGATCATTACATTAGCTATACATATCAGATTATCACACTGTACCCCATAAATAGGTACAATGAAAGTAATAAGTATAGAAGAATTGATTACCCAATGCCAAAGAAAGGAAGGAAGGAAATGGCGACACACGCTACAACGCAGGTGAACCCCAGATGGGCCCTGCCAAGGGGAGTGAGCCAGGCACAAAAGGACAGATACTGCGGAACTGTTCTTCAGCGAGATCCATGGCGCGGATAAACTCAACAGGAAGTGGCACAGTGGCCGCTGGGGCTGTGGCAAGGGTGGGAGGGGTCAGCGTGTGACAGGTGCCCCCAGCCCCAGGTTCACAAGATGACTAGAGATGAACAATGGTGACGTTTGTACAGCAAAATGAGCGACACGAATGCCACACTTCAACAGAGCTAAGAGGGTAAACTGTGTCAATCCCTCACCACAATAGAAAAAATTATACAGAATCCTTGTTTGTGCAGGCTGACTCAGGGAGGGGGTGGGGGCGGGGAGTCCCTGAGCGTCTGTCCCTCCCCTGCTTGCCCGGTTCAGGAAGGGAGGAATCTCCCAGGACTCAGGGTGGGACCCAGGAGGGCAGAGTGGAGGACGAGGACAGAGGTTGCAAGTCACCCTGGCTGCCACAGGGGGCTGTGTGTCCCTTGTCCTCCTGTGGATTCTGGGACAGCGGCCAGAGAGGGCCCAAGGCGGTGAAGCTGGTGTAATTGCGCACATCTGGCCCTGACAGCTTGGTGGCTGTGAGCGGTGTTCCAGGGCAGGCCCAGGGCTCCGTGGGAAGCTCCAGGTGCATCAGCTCTGGATGCTTTCCGGAGCCAGGCCTGGAGGGTTACCAGGTGGGGGCGGAGCCAGGATTCAGCCAAGGCCCAGGAGCCTCAGCACCCTTGGCAGCGGCCCCTCACCTGGCTCTGCAGCGGAGAAACAGTCGGCTCCCTTCTCCCCAGCCTGGAGCTGGGACGTCCACCTGCCCCCCACCGGCCCCTCCCTCCTGCAGGCCTCCCCGACCCTGTCACCGCCCTGTGGTCTCTGCCACTGCTTCTTTCATCATTAGCACAGCTTCCGCTCTTAGAAATAAATAAAGGCCGGCGCCACGGCTCACTAGGCTAATCCTCCACCTTGTGGCGCTGGCACACCGGGTTCTAGTCTCGGTCGGGGCGCCGGATTCTGTCCCGGTTGCCCCTCTTCCAGGCCAGCTCTCTGCTGTGGGCCGGGAAGGCAGTGGAGGATGGCCCAAGTGCTTGGGCCATCAACGCGGTGCGCCGGCCGCAGCGGCCATTGGAGGGTGAACCAACGGCAAAAAGGAAGACCTTTCTCTCTGTCTCTCTCTCTCACTGCCCACTCTGCCTGTCAAATAAATAAATAAATAAAATTTTAAAAAAGATTGTATTTATTTATTTGAGAGGTAGAGTTACAGAGAGAGGGAGAGACAGAGAGAAAGGTCTTCCATCTGCTGGCTCACTCCCCAGATAGCTGCAAATGGCAGAGCTGGGCTGATCCAAAGCCAGGAAACAGGAGCTTCTTCCAGGTCTCCCACGTGGGTGCAGGGGCCCAAGCATTTGGGCCACCTTCTACTGCCTTCCCAGGCCAAAGCAAAGAGCTAGATCAGAAAGGGAGCAGCCAGTACACAAACTGGTGCCCATATGGGATTCTGGTGCCACAGGTGGAAGCTTAGCCTACCATACTACAGCACCGGCCCTGCAGATAACTAAATATTAAAAAAGAAAACAGAGAAAGACAGAAAGGACAAGGAGTGTCATTGTAACTTCTGTGTCCTTTATCTTATCTGATTAGTTCCCATCACTTCTTCTACACCAAGCCCGGGCCTAGGTGTTTGTCACATTTTGCATTTTTAAAAAAATTTTTCTTGAAAAATCTATTTGAAAGGCAGAAAGGGGGAGAGGCTGGTGCTGTGGCACACGGTTAAAGCCCCAGTCTGCAGCGCTGGCATCCCGTATGGACGCCAGTTCGAGTCCCGGCTGTTCCACTTCCAATCCAACACTCTTCTATGGCCTGGAAAAGCTGTAGAAGATGGTCCAGGTCCCTGGGCCCCTGCACCCACATGGGAGACCTGGAAGAAGCTCCTGGCTCCTGGCTTTGGATCAGCCCAGCTCCGGCCATTGTTGCCATTTGGGGAGTGAACCAACAGAATGGAAGACACCTTTCTCTCTGGCTCTGCTTCTCTCTGTAATCTGTCTTTCAAATAAATAAAATAAATCTTTAAAAAAAAAAAAAAAAGAGAGAGAGAGGTTCCACCTATTGGTTTATTCCTCAAATGCCCACAATGACCAAGACTATGTCAGGCTGAAGCCAAGAGTCTGGAACCCCTTCTGGGCCTCCCACATAAGTGGCAAGTGTCCAAGGATTTGGGCCATCTCCTGTTGCCTTCCCAGGAGCATTAGCAGGGAGCCGGATTGGAAGTAGAGCAACTGAGCCTCAAACTGGCTTCTATGGGGTGCCGGCATCTCAGGCTGTGGCTTAACCTGCTGTGCCACAACGCCGGTCCCTACTCCTTTTGCGTCTGGATCTGGCTTTCACACAAAGTAAACACACACACACGTACACACGCCTCTCAACCACTAGCCTTGGGCACCCAGGTGCACAGGGGGTCGGTCTCTTCCTGGAGTTCTCCTCTCTGTAACAAACACCAGTTTGATACACACGCCTTCCCTGAGCAAGACAGCATCCCTCAGGGAACACGGGGGAACACGGGTAAGCAAGCACAGCTCTGCCTCCCCGCTGCGTGAACCCTCAGTGGACAGGACCCTGGGCACCTGGTTATACTGGGAGAACCCTAAGCCTAGAAGGAGGAAGAGGCCGCTCTGCTTTCCAGAAGCAATCCTTGCCCTTGGTGGCAAATTAGAAACCCTTGCGGGGCGCCCAGGCTTCACCCCAGAGCAACTAAATCAGAATCACAGAGTCACAGAGGGAGGGCCTGCAGGGTCTCCGGGCAGCGCCTAGGTACAGCTGAATCTGACTTTTAAAGCTCTATGTGTTTTCTCCCACAAACGCTCTCGCCATGGACACACCGCTGGGGAGGCCACGGGAAGACGGAACCCATTCTTAAACTTTACATGCTTATGCAGTGCTGTTTTTTACAACAAAAATTGCATTACCTTTACAACAAAAACTGAAATTTAGCAAATCTAACCAAATAGGCATGTGGCCCGGGGTCTTCCCTAGACAGGACAGTGACCACAGGTGTGCCCTTCCCATAGGTGGGACTGTCGTGACCAGGTGGCCTGTCGGAGCCAGCCTCCCTCTGGTGGGTTCTGGGGTCCGCTTTACCAACCATTCTGCTCCCTTCCAGGCTTTTCCATGTGGCCACGCCCACCAGGTGCAGGGCATGATGGAGGGCCTGAGGCTCTGAGCTTGGGGCCAGGGCCTGCACCTGCAGCCAGGGGAGACAGGTCCGTTCCCCTGGGATGAGGGGACCTCCTTGGTTTCCAGTTCTCAGGAGAGGAAGCGTTCTGGGCAGGGACTAGCAGTCCAGGGGGACTGGGCTCCTTGTCTAGAGGCGGGGCTGGGGAGGAGCAGCTCCGTGGGGCCTGGCTCTGGCGAGCAACTCCGTGGACTCAGTTTCCCCTCCTCGTGTGAAACAAGGAGGCCGCACAGCTCGGTCCCTAAGGGAGAGAGAACCGCGCTTCTCCATTCTGTTATCACTGGGTCCCCGCCAGAGCCTCCCCGCTTGTTGTCCCAACATCTCCCACGGGGAGAAAACAGCTCTTTGTCTGTTGGTTTATTTATTTAATTCTGGAAGAGTGAGTGCATTGTTTCGCGTGCATACTTACACTTTTTTTTTTTTTTAAATATCAAGCTGTACTGCACAGAACAGAGAGGAAGCCCCGACCGTGACCCCCTGCACAGCTCCCCCGAGTGCGCTTCATCTCTCTGCTGCTCAGGTGGGCAGCTCTGCCCTGGGCTTCACTTGTCCCCCTCGGCGTCGATATGTTCTCGCTCCTTTTCCTCTCGCTCTGCCATCTGCTCTCGGTCCCGTCCCCGAGCGCCAACCTGCAGTCTGAAGTTGGGTTTCTGTGCCCTTCTGTGTGACCTGAAGGCACGGGGTTGAGGGAGGCGGAGACGCGGGTGCAGGTCTCGCTGCACTGTCACGGGCAGTCCGGGTCCTGCCCCCCGGAGAGTCCCTCGATCGCCCGCTGACACGGGCGGCCTCTTCTCGCTGTGAGTTATCTGCATTTCACAGGAGCTTCTCCAGGGCTTCAGATCCAACCACTCAGAATCGGAGTCTGGGGAAATGGCGAGGCTTGGTGGGTCTTTTGTCTGCTGAGACACCGGGAGCCGGTGGTAGCCAGGGGAATTGAGTTGTCTGGGGATCTGCCTGGACTCTGTGAACTGGCACTTCTCTCTGGCTTAGAGACACGGCATGAGGCCATTGTGCCCATCCACATTCCTGCCCTAAGCTCAGGTCTCGGAAGCCTGATCCTCCTGAGAGCCCCCTGCTCCGAGACAGCCCAGCGCTCCCGGGGGCTCTGCTAGAGGCTCCTGGCAAAGGGTCTCCCAAGGATCTGCAAGGTGGGTTTGGAAGCCCCTCCCTGGGAAGCAGGAAGGCTTATTAAGAGTGGGAAGGGTCCCTCGGCAGGCTCACAGAGGCTCCGAAACAGAGAAGGGTCTGTCTCAAAGGGGTTTTTTTTGGTTGTGATTTCTGCCCAATGGAAGCATCTCAATAATAGTTATAGGAAACCTGCAAAGTTTTCAGAGGTGTTTTCATGGAAGAACTGTCAGCTTGGACTGAAAAGAGCCAAAACAGCCCCAAGTGAGACGGGGCAGGAGCAGGACAAGAAGGCGACTCCTTTGCCAACAAGCGCCGCTGCTTATGGAAAAGGAAGGATGAACCAGAGGCGGAGCCAAGAGCCCTGCGCCATGGGCTGGAGTATAGCAACAGGTACACACTTATTTTATTTTTAAATATTTATTTTATTTATTTGAAGAGCAGAGTGCCAGAGAGAGAAGGAGAGACAGAGAGACAAAGAGATCTTCCATCCACTGATTCACTTCCCAAATGGTCGCAACAGCTGGGGCCGTGTCAGGCCAAAGCCAGGAGCCAGGAACTCCATCCAGGTCTCCCATGTGGGTGGCAGGGGCCCAAGTACTTGAGTCATCCGCCACTACCTTCCCAAGTGCATTAGCAGGGAGTGGAGCAGCCAGGACCTGAACCGGCATTCTGATACGGGATGCCAGGGTCACACGCAGTGGTTTAATTCCCTACACCAAAACACCACCCCACGCACTTTGATTTTAAAGTTGCCATAGCTAAGTGGCAGCTTCAAGGTTCCTGCTTCTACCTTTTAGACAGGAGCGTCCATAGTGGTCTCCTGTGCTTAGCCCACCGTTGCAGTTAGGTGCGTGTGAGGCAGGTAAAACTTACAGATCTTCAGAGTGATCGATCCATGGGACGGAACCAGAGCAAGAGGCCTTTCTGCACCTGGACTTGATGTAGATAGGCTGAGTCTGGTGCCAAATGGCGGGATGGGCAACTCTCGCAAGGAGTGGCTCTATTTTGCATTGCAGGAAAGTTTCAGAACATGTTTGCAAAATCTTTTACGCCTATCCCTCTGAGAACTTGGGTCAGCCTCCTCCCCTGGGATCTGAGCTAGCTTTGCTCACTCAGTCTCAAGCCATAGAACACGGTGGCCGAGATGCCGTGTGCTTTCTGAGGTTTCCATCTTGTTTTCTTGGGGTGCTCGCTCCGTGGAATGCTGACCGCAGTGGGAGAGGCCCCGCCCTGCTGGACATGCGCGTTAGACGCCCGGGCCAACAGCCGCCGTCAGCTTAGCCTTTCCGCCATCTGAGTGAAGACACTGGGATTCTGCAGCTCAGCCCACAGCTGGGCATCACTGGGACCTCAGCGCCGGGGGCAGTGGAAGAACTTCCCAGCAGAGCCCTGCCTGCATTCCTGACCTGCAGAATCTGTGAGCCTGCTAGGAGGCGCGCCTTACGCCACTAAGTCAGGCCCCATTAGGCAGCTAGCTGGAAGAACTGGTGAGAATTCTCGGGATTTTTGCATCATTTCCCTTTTCCCCTGCACGCTTTCTCCCCAGAGAAATACAAGAATACAGTTATTCCAGAATGCTTGGGGTTAAGGCCCAGGCTTAAACACATCAGAGTAGTCTGCATTTTTCTTTTGTTTATTGCTTTTTCAAGTTGAGGAAATGAGATTCTACTGTTGTCTGTGGTTGCTTGCTGATGGTATTTTTTTTGGAGGGGGAAGGGGGAACTTTTTTTTTTTTCCCTTTTATCCAATTCAATAGAAATTGGAGAAGAAACACTCTATAATGAGACTACTCTTCCGTATGTATCTTTACCTAGACACCTGTTTGTTTTAAATTTTATAAGGTACAAAATTACTTTAAAGTTTTTTTTATTTTCTTCATCACAAAAGAGCATCAATAAGCTGTAATCAATTTTGACTTATTTATTTTGATTTATTTGAGAGGCAGAGAGAGACTCAGACACACAAAGCTCCTGTCTGCTGATTCACTCCTCAAATGCCCATAATGTCCCTGGCTGAAGCCTGGAGATGGGAACCCAGTCCAGGTCTCCCACGTGGGTGGCAAGGGCCCAGCCCCCTGAGTCACCAGCCCCACCTCCCGGAGTCTGTGTCTACGAGAAACTGGAGTTAAAAGCCAGAGCCAGACACTGGCCCTAGGCACTCCAGTATGGAATGCAGGCAAATTATACGGTAGGCCAAACATCTGTCCCTGCAATAAATTTTTAAAATGCTTCAATTTTACTACACGAATGAAGTAACTGTTACCATTTTGTCATTTTGTCTTTCAGTTTGTCTTTATTTTTTGAATTTCCCTCCAGAAAAAAAAATTTTTTTTTTGGAATTAAGCCAAACCACAAATAAGTGTTATTTATCTTAGGTGCCATGTCAGGTGCCAGGGACATAATCGTGAATGAGTCAGATCCAGCCTTAGCCCTTTTTGATTTAGACTGTAGCTGGGAAGGTCATTGACTGAAGAATGAGGCATAATACACCAAAGGAATACAAACAGCAGCATTCGAAGATGACAAAGAGGGTCCTCGGACAGGAGAGAAATAAAGGGTGCGACGTAGACTGGGGTTCAGAGAAGCCTCTGTGAAGAAGTGGCCTTAGCTAAGCCTTGAAAACGTCACGGAAGGAAGCAGATCTGATGCAGGACAGGAAGGGCTCCCAGTGACGGGAGCAGCGGCTTTGCGGGTGGAGCTGGTCCCACAGGAGAACTGCAAGAGGACAGGGTGCGGCCGTGGTGAGCCCAGTGGTGAGGAAGCCAGGTGCACCAGGTACAGGGGGCACAAACCTCTCAGGTCATTCAGGAGCAGTGGGGGCTTGTGATCTGGGATGCCCCCGCTCTGGGCATCCAATTTATTGTTTTTTGTTTGTTTGTTTTTTGACAGGCAGAGTGGACAATGAGAGAGAGAGACAGAGAGAAAGGTCTTCCTTTTGCCGTTGGTTCACCCTCCAATGGCCGCCGCGGCCGGCGCACCGCGCTGATCCGGTGGCAGGAGCCAGGTGCTTATCCTGGTCTCCCATGCGGGTGCAGGGCCCAAGCACTTGGGCCATCCTCCACTGCACTCCCGGGCCACAGCAGAGAGCTGGCCTGGAAGAGGGGCAACCGGGACAGAATCCGGCGCCCCGACCGGGACTAGAACCCGGTGTGCTGGTGCCGCAAGGCGGAGGATAGCCTACTGAGCCGTGGTGCCAGCTATTGGTTGTTTTTTTTTTAAGATTCATTTATTTATTTGAAATTCAGAGTTACAGAGAAAAGAGGGGGGAGGTTGGAAGGGGGAGGAGAGAGAGAGAGAGAGAGAGAGATCTTCCATCCACTGGGTTACTCCTCAAGTGGCCTCAATGGCCAGGGTTGAGCCAGGTAGAAACCAGGAGCCAGGAATTGCATCCGGGTCTCCCATGTGGGTGGCAGGGCCCCAAGCACTTGGGCCATCCTCCGCTGCTTTCCCAGGGCCATTAGCAGAGAGCTGGATTGGAAAGGGATCAGCCGGGACTCAAACCAGTGCCCCCATGGGATGGCAGCATCACAGGTGGTGGCTTTACCTGCTGTGCCACGGCGCCAGCCAAGGAGGGAAAGAAAAAGTCTTGGCAGCTATCTCGGGTCAAAGGCCCTTGGTCACAGTCATCGTCAGCCGATGTCCGTGTGCGAGCAGCTTGCCAGGAAAGCTGCCACTCTGAGGAGTTCCTTGCACAGTGTCTGTCACAGGCTGTGTGCATGAGGGCTCCTCCTTCCGGGCTTCCCAGATCCCTGTGGTCAGGGCTTGGCACGGTGGCTATACTTTGGTACTCACAACTCTGGAGACGTACTGTCTTTTAAAACACGCTTTTATTTATTTATTTATTTATTCAATATTTTATTTGAAAGACAAAGTTAGAGAGCGAGAGAGAGAGAGAGAACTCCCATCGGCTATCTCACTCCCCAAATACCCACAACAGCCAAGGCCGAACCATGCCAAAGCTGGGAATCAGGAGCTCCATCCAGGTCTTCCGAGTGGGTGGCAGCGATCCAAGTACTTGAGCCGTTACTCACTCCCCACCCCCGCCCCGCCCCGGTGTGCATTAGCAGGAAACCGGGATCAGCAGCGGAGCTGGGGCTTGAACCCAGGCACTCTCGTATGGGATAGTGGAGTCCCAAGTCGTCACTTAGACACTGAGCCACATTTCCTATCTTTTGATCGCTAAGAAGACGACCAAAGGCACAGGTACGAGCTTCGGATGGGGCCTGGTTGCCAGAAAAACCAATCAGGGGAATATGGGGCTGGGACTTGGGGCCCCATCGCCTGACCTCCACAGAGGGGACGGAGACCGGAGCTCCACCACCAGCGGCCGATGACGTAATCGTGCACTATCAATGAACACTTGATCAAAACCCGAAGTAAGTGGTGGGGCTGGGGACACACGGATGTGCTGGGAGAGGGCACGGACGTCCCCGGCCACCCCGCCCTTGCCCTCGGCGTCTCTTCCTCTTGGGCGGATGCTGAGTTGTCCCCACGATAAGCTGGGAACGGCAGACTCCTTTCCCGGGTTCTGTGAGAAGCAAGGAGGGTGTGGAACCGGAAGCCCGTGCACCAGTCCGTCAGCAGTGAATGAGTGGCCCTGGAACTGTCGGGGCCCAGCCCTGCACCCATGGGGTCTGTGCTGGCTCTGGTGAGCCAGTGCCAGAAGCAAATCCGGCTGGTGCTGGAGAACACGAATGACAGGAAAGACCCCGCGTCCTTGGTGTCTGGAGGGGACTCCTCCAGAGTCCCCATGCCTGTGCTCTGGTGGCCGGCGTGAGGCTGGGGGTGGGGGAGAAATGAGTTTGGGCAGTGCCCCCGGGGCCCAGGTCCAGGACTGAGTGGTTACTTATCCTGGCTCCACTGCTGCTCAGCGGGGTGACCACGGCAGCCCCGTAGCCTCTGCTTCCTCAGCTGGACTGTGGGTGTGGCTGCTGCTCCGTTACTTTCAAAAGATCGCCAGTAATGGATCTAAGGAGTTTAGTCCCACGGCTGGGACCACGACGGCCAATTTCCACTGAGACGTCTTGCTCTCAAAGACTTATCTGTCTATCTCTATTCCCCCAGAGAGGGGAAAAACCGAACAGAGGTCTCATAATGCCAAAATAATGACAAAAACGAACAAAAGGCCTGGGACAGCCGATCAGGGCTTCTGCTCAGCCCCAGGCAGCTGCAGGCGGGCAGTAAGAATCGCGTTGGCATCCAAGTTTGCAGCAGGTGCACAAGGGCCAAGGCATCGTTCTCCCATCCTTCGCTGGGATGTCAGTAATAACTCAAGCCCCTCCCCCTGCCCCTGTATCTCAACTGTTGTTATCCTCTAGGGACCGTTCATTGGCACTCAGGTTGGGGGGGGTCTCGTAGGGCTCCCCTCCCCCATCTCCCTCTCCATGGCTCTGTTGAACTCCTAAGCTCTATTGTGGCTTTGCAGTCCTGGGGTTGAAATGGCAGCTGGGGCGAGGGAGGCGTGGGGAGAGCAGAGGCCCTCTGCTGAGACCCTGGCTGCTTGCTGAATTGCACGTGCTGTGCCTGTCGCCTTCCTCCTTGCAGTGTTTAAGCTGTTCTGGGGAAATTCTTCCTGAGGCGAAGGAAGAAGTGATTTGGAGCAGGGTGAGGTTCCGGCAGCCTGAGCGCTCCCCAGCCAGAACCACGCTGTAAGTTCCTCCACGCACAGCAAGCAGGTCCCCTGGCCGCCTGGCTTGCGCTCAGCTGACCCATCAGCCTGCTCTCTTCCAGCCCCGTCCTCCTTGGCCTTCCAGGTCCAGGGCCCCTAGGAGATGTCTCCTGATACCTTGGTTGGAAATAATCATTCCCTCTTCGGAACTCCCAGGTGACAACAGCTCCCAGTAATACAGAGGTGCCACACCGTCAAATGCGTGGTTTTCTAGGGAATTTCAGTATCCTTGGTTTATTCAATGGCTCTGCCCCAAAGGGAGCAGGAGATGAGAGGCTGATTTATCCGACAAATATCACCAACTACCTACCAGGCATTGTCCTCGATGGCCTTACATGAAACACAGCCAAAGACCCTGTCCTCCTGGAAGGAGACAGACAACAGACGAATAAGGACATAACAAGTCAGACGTGACAACTTCGTGGACGGCAAAGCAGCAGGAGGTGCCGGGTGGTGACGGCCATAGAGGAGGAGCTGTTCTTTGTCACCTGGCGGGGGAAAGCCTCTTTGACAGATGTCTGGGCAAAGCAGGGAGAAGGTGAGAGTGGGCTCCGTGACCAGCTGGGGGAAGAGCCGTGCGACAGGAGGACAGGGAAAGTGCATGGCCCCCAAGGACAAACCGCCTGCTATGCTGGAGCGGCAGCGTTGGCCAGTGTGGCTGGAGCCGGAGGGCGTCGTGGAGGAGGGGAGGTGGGGACAGACCTTGAGGCCTTCACGAGGACTTAGACTTGAGCTCTGACAGACATGGGAGTTGCTGGGGGATTCGGGTGTTGGAACCGCATGATCGGGTTCAAGTTGTTAACAGGATCACCCTGGCTGCAGTGCAGACAGGGCGCTGCGGGGGGCTGAGGGCAGTGAGCCGCCAGCACCAGCGTCCAGGCCAACAACGCTGGCCAGCTAGGGGTCTGGTCCCTCCGTCTGGCCCCTTCTCTCAAGCACTGCGTGCCTTTCTGTGTCCAAGAAGATTCTCTTCTTTGAATAACTGCCTTTCCCTTGCTGTTCTCTGCTGCACTCGGCGGTAATACAAGTTCATGATGGAAAACCCTCTTAGAGAATAAAGAAAAGCAAGAGAAAGGAAAGATTTCCAAAGGCTGCAACCCAGACACCGCAGATAAGTCATCTACTTGAGCGCCTTCATGTGCGCGAACTAAGTGATTTTTCTCATCAAACAGCAAAGAGGAGGCAGCAGCCCGGGCAGGGCAACCGAGCAGGAGAGGGAGGCTGCCATGCAGGGCCACAGGCTTCCTGCCCTGGCCGTTTCTGTCCTGTGATGCCAGCTCTTCCCTCCTCGGGGCTCGGATGAGACCCTCCACGCAGCTCCCCGGGGAAATCAGCTCTCCCGAAAAGCTCCAGCTCACCCGGCCGGCCCCGAGCACACAGCAGCCCGGCGGGACTGGGGAGAGGCCAGGAAGGACTTGAACACAGAATTCAAGGGGAGTGAAAGAACTCGGCCATCCCGATATATCCTATTTAAAATGCAAAAGGTCCACGGTGAACAAAATATCAAATTTGAATAGAGACGGGACCCGACCTGCACCTGGTTGACCCAGAAGCTGTCCCACAGGCCCAGCCTCAACACACACACACACACACACACACACACACACACGGGCGTGTGGAGAGCCTCGTGTGTGTGCCTCTTTCCTGGAGGTTGTTTTGAAGCAACTCTCAGGCATCCTGCCACTTACTCCATAAATAATTCAGCTAAGGATCTATACGCGCTCACATTGTCAGTGTGACATTGTCACATCTAACAGAATTAGTAATAATGGCCCAGAAAGCCAGCTATCAGCTGGAGCTGTCACACTTGCGTGCTGCTGCCCTGGTCTACTGCTCGTCACAGCGCCTACTGTCACAGCTGAACGGTCCTTGCTGTGGGCCCTCGGGTGTCCCTGAAACCCCGCCCCCTCACCTCCCTCCTGGCGCTCTGTAGACCTTCGCAGGTGCAGAGGGATGGAGAGCTTCCTGGAGGGGGAGGGGAGCACCAGGCTCTGCAGTGGGAGGGAGCCAGGGCCTGGGGTGAGACAGGGCGCTGGGCTGGGAGGGGAGGTCAGGGAAAAGAGGTGGAGCTCAGGGGTCCCCACGCTGTCACCCTCACACCTGCATGGGTGGCGATGTGTCCTGTGAAACCACACAGGAGCCACCCCCCTCCCCCCAGTGGCCACTGTGGCAGAGGGCGCGGCCAGAAGCGCCCTTGACCTAACCGGAACCGTGCCAGCCGCCCCCCTTGCAGAGTCAGCCAGGTTGGCGAGCTGGCTTTCTTCTTGTGGGTCACCCTGGGTGCGGCGAGGGCTGCGGTTGCCCCCGTGGGGTGATCTGGGATTTGCCAGCATGCCCGGGATCCAGGGCAAGGACTCTGCCAGTGACAGCCAGGTCCCTTTCTGGCAGAGAGCCTGACGCTGGAGCCGCCCTGAGACACTGAGGTCCTAGGAGCCCCCCCACGGGGCTGCAGGTACCTTCTGGAACAGTGCAGCCCCTTCCCAACCCCACCCTCGCCAACAGAACCCCAACTCCTCCCCCTCCCAGGGGTGCCGTGTTTGAGCGCGGCCTTATCCAGTGCGCTCCAGGGACCATGTCCTTGTTGTCTTCATTGCTTCATCCCTAGCGCTTGGCATGGCGGCTGGCACCACGGACACAGTCCCTAAATACCTGTGGAGGGAGTGAATGGGTGCAGAAGCACAGCTCTCCCGTACAGTGCTAGCGATTGCAGGCCGGGGCTCTCCACCCCTAACCCTCATCCTCACCTTCCCCCTTCAACCACCATCGCCGGGTTCCCTGGGGGTGGCAGGGGTAGGGTTCCTGGCACACAGTTCTGAGCACCCGCTGTGGGAGCAGGGTGGGGGGCAGGGGTGTGAGCTCCCCTCCCTCAAAACCCTGTGGTGCTGGGCGGTTTTCCTGTCTCCATAGATTCAGATCCTGTTCTTGACCAAACCAACCAGAGGAGATTCTGTTGTTTGCAACTGAGTGCCTTAACTGACACAACCCATTAAAAAACAAAACAAAACAAAACAAAACAAAAAAACAACGGTGTCTCCCTGCTCTGCGCCCTTCCTGCCTTCAGCCTGGGCCTTGCCAGTTACCGGAAGCAAAGCCATTCCAGGGACTTCCACCTCTTAGGGGCTCCTGTGAGTTATGAAGAAACCTGCCGATGCTTCGACGTAACTACTCTTTCTCAGGGCCTGCACTGTGGCACACTGGGTTAAGCCGTGCCTGCGAGGCCAACATCCCACAGAGCACTGGTTCCAGTCCCGGCTGCTCCACTTCCCCTCCAGCTCTCTGCTGTGGCCTGGGAAAGCAGCAGAAGATGACCCAAGTGCTTGGGCTCCTGCCACCCACGTGGGAGACCCGGATGAAGCCCCTGGCCCCTGGCTCCAGCCTAGCCCAGCCTCAACCATTGCAGCCATTTGGGGAGTGAACCAGCGGGTAGAAGAGCTTTCTCGCCCAGTGCCATGCCTCTCTGTAACTCTGCCTTTCAAATAAAAAAAAATAAATCTTAAAAAACCCTTTGTCTCATTTCCTTTTGGGTCAAGGCAGATTTGGGAGCAGGTTGTTCTGAACTCTCTGCAGGAGCCCCCTCCCCTGAAGCCATGTGTGAACACGCATGTGTGCATGTACATGTGTGTGCTGGTTTGTGACTTCAGTTACAATGACAGCAGTGGCTGCCACGAGCCAGGCTCCGTGCTGGGCGTGTTACGTGCCTACTTCATGCCACTGCTCTAGGACCCCTGTGAGGGAGGGTGCATTATTGTCCCCACTTTACAGAGGTGGTGGCAGAGGTGTGGGGGTGTCCCTGGCTGCTGCATTCGTTCCTGGGCTGCCACAGCAAGGCGCCTCGGACACCTGCCCCCCCCATAGCTCTGGGGCTGGGGGGCGGGGCCAGGGTGTCTGCCCCGCCTGCTCCTCTTACGGACCTGTGCAGCCAACTCCAGGCACCATGCAGTGTGCTCACTGCCGGTCTCCCAGTTTCTCCTTTTCCTAGGAACGGCAGCCACTGGATTGGGGCCCACCTCCATGACTTCATCTTAACTTGATTGTCTCTGTGAAGTCTTTGTCCAAATAAGGTCACATTCTGAGGGACCAGGCTCTTTCGGGGAGGATACAATTCAACCTCTAAGAGCCGATTAAGTGGAGAATCCAGGCCCATCCAACAGACCCAGAGCCTTTGTCCTTGGGAGGGAGGAAAACAGTTTAAGCGCTCTCCAGCCAGGCTGGGGACGGTGGGGGAGGAGAGGCAAATCTTTCCCTTTCCTTAAAAGCCAAGGGCAAGTGGCTGGTTAGGTAAGGTGGAGCAGGGGTGGGAAACAGTAGGAAAGTCAACAGTAGGGGCCGGTGCTGTGGCATAGAGGTAAAGCCGTCTCCTACGGTGCCAGCATCCCACACGTGTGCTGGTTCGAGCCCCGATTGCTCCACTTCCAATCTAACTCCCTGCTAATGGCCTGGGAAGAGCAGCAGCAGGTGGTCCAAGTATTTGTGTCCCTGCACCCAGGTGGGAGACCCAGAAGAAGCTCCTGGTTCAGCCTGGCTCAGCCCTGGCCATTGTGGCCATCTGGTGAGTGAACCAGCAGATGGAAGATCTCTCTCTCTCTCTCTCTCTCTCTCGACTTTCAAATAAATCTTAAAAAAAAAAAAATAAAGGCAACCAGTAAACATTGAGTTATCAAGCCCATGACCAGGGCTTAACCCCATAAACCTAGGATGCCAGGAAGAAGGGGGTAGGACACGATCCTCACAGCTGTCTCCCCCTAGGGGGAGGGATGTTGTTACATCAACTGAGACATTCCTGAGCTAACGCTGTGTCATTCACAGATCAGGGGGCTTCTGGCTTCTCGGTGCCTGGCCCCTCCTTGTGTGGCTTCCAAGAAAGCCCTCAGGTGCAGAGACACAGAAATCAGGGACTGGAAGAGGTGAGGGAGCGTGTGCCATGCCACTGACGTGGCTTTGACCAAGTTCTTGGCCTCTCTCTGCTTATCTCCTGCCTATGTGTGTTGTTGTAGGGATAAGCGAATCAATGCATGACAAGCCTTGCACCAGAGCCTGGCATGTAGTTAGTGCAATTAAAACCTTGGCTATAGGGCCGGCGCCGCGGCATAGCAGGTAACGCTGACACCTGCAGCGCTGGCATCCCATATTGGCGCCAGTTCGAGTCCTGGCTGCTCCTCTTCCAATCCAGCTCCCTGCTGCTGTGTCTGGGAAAGCAGCAGAAGATGGACCAAATCCTTGGGCCCCTGCACCTGTGTGGGAGACCTGGAAGAAGCTCCTGGCTCCTGGATTTGGACTGGCCCAGCTCCGGCCCTTGTGGCTGTTTGGGGAGTGAACCAGCAGATGGAAGACCTCTCTCTATCTGCCTCTCCTTCTCTCTGCCTCTGCCTCTCTGTAACTCTGCCTTTCAGATAAGTAAATAACTCTTTAAACAACATTGGCTGCGGTGGCCATGTTGTTCCTCCACTCTCACGGGAGCAGTAGGGGCCGAGCTGCCTCCTGTGCGCTGGTCCTGGGCCTTGCGTGCTCCTTGCCCCCGGGCGGGCCTGCCAGAGCCACCAGGGTGCTCTCCGTGTGGCCGCCAGGAACTTGCACTGTGACGCAACGCTTTTCCCTGAGGGCCGAGTGACTTCCCAGCGACGCCAGGAGCTAACGGTGCTTGTACTGGAAGTGCACGGCTCTGAAGTCTAAGTTCTTGAGAGTGATAGCGGCAGGGAAATCGCTTTTTAAGACTCCTCCTAGAAGGTGGTGGAGGTGGGAGGAGCTCTCTCATGAACAGACACGTAACTAATAAGTGGGATGCCCAACTCTTCTGTACAAGAGGGGTGGATTTTTTTTTTTTTAAATAAAGATCTGAGGGTGGATGGACATCTTGTTACCATGCAGCTGTGGGACTCAGCCAGTCAGGTTCGAAGCCCAAGGGCGCCGTTTCCCAGGGGCTCTGGCGGCTGCCTGCTTACTTGCAGTGTCGACGGGGCACAAGGCTTCCAGAACTCGAGTAGCTGGAAGAAGAATTCATATTCCTACATTACGCCGACGTGAAAGAGCCTGAAAGCTTTCCTTGTGTGATTTCAGGCAACAAGATCGACATAAGTGGACGACAGGTGCCTACAGAAGAAGCCCGTGCCTGGTGCAGGGGCAACAGCAATGACCTTTACTTTGAAACAAGTGCAAAAGATGCTACCAATGCCGCAGCAGCATTTGAGGGAGCAGTTCCGGGATTCCGCTACAGGGGACAGGTCAGATCGCTTGGATCAGCCAGACACGGTCAGTCTCCATGGAAAGCCCAAGCCTAGCTCATCTTGCTGTTGAGTTTAAGGAGATAGTCAGCGCCTTCTAACCCACTCACACATGCACTCAGCGTAAACACAAGGGTGGAGAAGAGAATTAGCCTCTGCAACAGTGAGTCATCTACGGAAATTAAACTAATATACAGGAGCCAGCACTGTGGTGTAGCGGGTAAAGCCACTGCCTGCAGTGCCAGCATCCCATATGGGTGCCGATTCTAGTCCCGGTTGCTCCACTTCTGATCCAGCTCCCTGCTAAGGCCTGGGAGAGCAGTAGAGGGTGGCCCAAGTCCTTGGGCCCCTGCACCCGCATGGGAGACCCCGAAGAAGCTCCTGGCTCTTGGCTCCTGGCTTCGGATTGGTGCAGATCTGGCAGTTTCAGCCATCTGGGGAGTGAACCAGCGGTTGGAAGACCTCTCTCTCTCTCTCTCTCTCCCTCTTGCTTCTCTATAACTCTGCCTCTCAAATAAATAAACAAATCCATTTAAAAAAAATGGCCACAACAGCTGGCCACAACAAACAGAGGCTTTACCCACTATCCCACAATGCCAGCCTTAAAATTTGAGTATTGTAAGTCAAGTGCTGTTGACTATATTACACTGCCCCCTACTGGAAAATGGGCAACTTGCACATCCCTTGAACACAGCAGCAGAAATCATCTGGGAAGGACACAGATGGGGAATTCCCTAAGAAAGGGAGGTTATCTTGCAAGATGTCACCCAGCATCTAATAATTAGAACAGAGGACACACAGCTAACATCATTCATTCACTCCTTCATGGACTAAGCGCTGTTTGGTGATAGGCGCCTAGTCTTCAGGTTTATCTGATCACTCCATGTCAGTAAAAAGTTTCTGATTGCGCCGGCGCCGCGGCTCACTAGGCTAATCCTCCGCCTTGCGGCGCTGGCACACAGGGTTCTAGTCCCGGTCAGGGCGCCGGATTCTGTCCCGGTTGCTCCTCTTCCAGGCCAGCTCTCTGCTGTGGCCCGGGAGTGCAGTGGAGGATGGCCCAAGTGCTTGGGTCCTGCACCCCATGGAAGTCCAGGAGAAGCACCTGGCTCCTGCCATCGGATCAGCGTGGTGCGCCGGCCGTAGTGCGCTGGCCACGGTGGCCATTGGAGGGTGAACCAACGGCAAAGGAAGACCTTTCTCTCTGTCTCTCTCTCTCACTGTCCACTCTGCCTGTCAAAAAAATAAAAATAAAAAAATAAAAAAATTTAAAAAGTTTCCGATTGCATGGTTTCAAAATTTATAATTATTTGTATATAGTACTAATTATTTGTAACTGAGTGCATAATATTTTACTAATAAATTATGTACATTATACATAGTATACATTTAATATTTTATTTTTATTTATTAGAAAGCTACAGAGAGAAAGACAGACAGAGACACAGAGATCCTCCATCTGCTGGTTCACTCCCCGGATGCCTACAACGGCCAGGGCAGGACAGGGCCAGGCCCAAGCCAAGAGCCTGAAGCTCAACCTGGGATTCTGTGTGGGTGGCAGGGGCTCAGGTACTTGGGCCATCACCTGCTGCCTCCCAGGGCAACCTTTAGCAGGAAGCTGGGACCCAAACAGAAGCAGAACTGGAACTCAACCATGCATCTGGATACAAGTGTGGGCGGCCCAAGAGGTGTCTTAACCGCTGTGCCAGGCATCCGTCCTGATTACAGAAGTTTTAACAAAGTGTTAGCTGGAAATAAAGCAGATGGTCCTAAACATTTTCTTCCTGTACCCCAGGGCACCGCACTTAGGAGTCAGCTGGGTCAGGGCGGTCTTTACCAAGTGGCGGAGGCGGAGGCCCCGGGTCTCAGCCAAGTAAGTGCGGTGGGACGCAGGTGCAGCCCTCACTCTAGCCTGCAGAGCACAGGGCCGGCTTCCCCCAGGAGGCTGTGTTCGGATCGGATTTGGCGTGTGAGTTGGATTCTGTCAGGCACAAAGCAAGGGGAACAGGGGCTCTTGCATATGGCAAAGATGCGGAGACGAGAAAAAGACTCCAACGCCATCTGTCTCCCAGTTCTCCGCCGGGCGGTGGAGTAGATCCCCCGATGTCCTTTGGGGTCACCTCTGGGAAATCCACAGTAAGCTGCAAATACTGGAGTCAAGACTGCGGCGCAACACGGCAGGAGCAGGAGGCACAGGTGGGCGTTAGCGCACGTGCGGGACGCAAAAGCGCATTCAGCAGACGCGGGCAGCACCGTCTGGTTACGGGTCTTCACTGCCGCGTGGCCGCCGGGCAGCTGCACCTGCTGCCGCGGCCCGGCCGTGGGAGAGGATCCTCCCGCATCTCCCAGCCCCAGCAAAGGTCTGAATTCAAGCCTCGAAGTTCGCTGTCTACGTGCAGGTGTCACGCCGTAATGAAGGTGGAACGTGTCAAGTCCACTCCCTGTAGATTGCGTCGGTTTTCCAAGTGGCTTTCGGCATCACGAGGAGACGCTGGCTTGTTCCTCAAAGTCCACTCAAACCTGAATGGGGACGAAGCTGGGCGTGGCCCTGGTGCATCGCGGAGGAAACGGAGCAGCCCGGGGAAGGCGGGGAAGCCGCTGCACCTGCCAGAGAGCCCACTGGCTTCTCCCTAGTGCTTGCGTGTCCTGCCTCCCTCTGCGTGGCCCAGCTCGTCGGAGGAGGGAGCCGGCAGCCTCTCCTCTCTCTCAGAAGCAGACTCATCCCATCCAAATGGGATGCCGATGCCGCAGGTGGAGGATTAACCCGCTGCCGGCCCTCGCTGCCTCTCGGGCAGCAGGTTCCAGCCTGCAGCGCTCAGCGACACAGCACCTTTTGTCCCCATTGCACCACGATGTGTCCCCTCTGCCCCAGCCCTGCGTTTCCACATTGGCCCTGGCTCTGCTCCCGAGAAACCCAGCCGGGTCTGCTCTCTGTGTCCTAAGGCGGTTCTGAGAGCTGCCAGTCAAGGAGGTAGCCCCGCCCACCACAAGGTGTCTTCTAGGTTTGTGCGCAGGTCTCCTGTGGAGGCTTGAGGGCAGGGAGATCCCTCTTTCCCAGCTCCCAGCAGTTGGTGCAGAGGTGCCCCGCGGTGGGGTGGAGGGAGAAGCAGGGGCAGGGACAGTAGCAGCTGAGAGGAGGGGGTGGGAGATGGGTGGGGGGAGGGGCCCAGGTGCCTCGTGGGGTGCTTCGAGTTCGTTATGAGAGCTTCCCAGCTGCAAAGCATTATGGGAGAGATCTGTTCAGAACCCAGGTGGTCCCCAGCCAATGGGAGGGGTCCCCAGCCAATGGGAGGCCTCCCCACTCTCTCAAGTCAGGTCCCTTCGACAGCGCATTTGCACCCCTGACTCTCAGGAGGTGGCAGCGTTGGAGGGCGGAGTCCACTGCCTCACTAAGAGGGGGAAACTGAGGCTCAAACAGCAGGCGTCTAAACAGGTAGGACACAGTCTTCGCGCTAAGGCGGGGCTCCTTCTGACGCTGTCTTGTGGTCCTGGGCAAAGTTCTCAGCCCCTCGCAGCTTCAGTTTCCTTATTTATTAAAATTTGGATGAAACCCGTCACTGTCTCCAGCCAGAGACCACCAGGGATACCCGCCTCCTGGTGAACCAGGAGGGAGAATGTGCACCTGGTGTGGGGGGGTGGGGACCCCAGCCGCTCAGTGAGAGGGGGCAGGAGGCCCTCGGAGGACCTGGGCTGTGAGTGGCAGGGGAGGAGTTAAGGAAGCCGGCTTTGCTCTGGATGGAACGCTGCCGGGAGGTGGGGCCTCATAAATGCTTCCTGTAAGGAGGCAGACAGAAGTGAAAGCTGCGCCCGGTGAGGAAGCAGCCGTCACTCGCGTGAGCCGGGAGAGGCGGATGCTCAGGCTCTGTCCGTGCCCACACGTGGCTTTGATTTGTCGTGCGCACAGAATGGCCTCGTCCCATGTTGATCTGTGACGTCTGCGAGAGACTGCCCACGCCCAGCTGGGAGGTCCCCTCCCGGGGTCAGGGCTGCTGTTTTCATTCTCATGCCAGTCACAGAATTACGTGGGGACTGAGCGATCAGATATTTGTTAATATCTGGGTATGTGTGCCAGGCAGGGCAGCCCCCCAGTGAGTGGCAGCTCCAATGATGAAAATCCTGGAACCACTGTTGAGAGTGACACTGATCAGGTTGTGACCGTGTCTTAGCAGAGCGCTTGGCTTCCGTGGCTCTGAGGTTCCTGTGTGATCTGGGGCAAGCGGCTGTGTGTCTTTGAGCCACAGCTTTCTGCTGTGTAATGGGGTAATGGTGGTATCTGCCCCCAAGAAATCACAGGCGTGGCTGTTTCGAGGTCTGTGTTGATTATGGTGCTGAAGGTCTTTGAATACTAAAGCAATTATCTAAAAGCAGCTGTGCATGGTTTTTATTTATTTATTTATTGACAGGCAGAGTTAGACAGTGAGAGAGAGAGAGAGACAGAGAGAAAGCTCTTCCTTCCGTTGGTTCACCTCCCAAATGGCTGCTACAGCCGGCGCGCTGCGCCGATCCGAAGCCAGGAGCCAGGTGCTTCCTCCTGGTCTCCCATGCGGGTGCAGGGCCCAAGCACTTGGGCCATCCTCCACTGCCCTCCCTGGCCACAGCAGAGAGCTGGCCTGGAAGAGGGGCAACCGGGACAGAATCCGGCGCCCCAGCTGGGACTAGAACCCGGGGTACCGGCGCCGCAAGGTGGAGGATTAGCCTAGTGAGCTGCAGCGCCTGCAGCTGTGTATGTTTTAAATTTTCTTGGCTCCTGACTGTTTTCTCGATGCATGGCCAATTGCACTGAAGTGTAGAGGAAATACAGCCGCAACCAGAGACAGAGACAGAGAAGCAGACCCCTCCTCCCAACACAGACCTGGAAAAGTGGCTGCTCGCAGTTAACTAGAGCAGCAGCTGCCCGCTGTTCCCTTGTCTAGGGAGGGAAGATGCCCTAAGCTCTGCTTCTGTAACCTCCAGTCATACATCTGCCCTAGAAATCTGGCCCTGGTATCTCTTTTACAAACATCCCGGGCCCTCCGACCATTGGAAGTGTGGTCCTAAGTCAAGTAGACTGCAATTTAACTCCTCCCCCACAATGCTGTGACAGCTAAGGTGCGATGCTGATGAACCTATAAATATTGTAAGAAACTGGGGATTGTTGCCCAGTTCTCAGGAGATAACTTCAGCTGAGCCCACTGGTGTAATATACTGCTTGATCCTCCACTGTCTTTGGTGTCTGTCTGAGTGGAGGGAATCTTCCCTCCCCAGGTTTCTGTAACAAGAGAAATGAACAGCGTGATTTTTATAGCATCACCCCTAGGAAGTCCCCCTGATGCCCTAGGAGTGTCTCGTGTCTCCCCTAAGTGGACCTCCGGCTGCTGTGATGTGTGGTGGAAAGCCAGGCTTCTGCTGGTTCCACTGGGGAACCAAGAGGCCTCCTCACCAAGCACTTAGAAACCACTCTTGGGGGCTGGCACTGTGGCGTTAAACATGCAGTGACAGCATCCCATATGGGCACAGGTTAGAATCCCAGCTGCTCCACTTCCAATCCAGCTCCCTGCTGTGACAAGGGAATGCAGTAGAAGATGGCCTAAGTGCTTGGGCCCCTGCACCTGCGTGGGAGACCTGGAGGAGACGCCTGGCTCCTGGGTTTGGATTGGCCCACCTCTGGCTGTTATGGCCATTTGGGGAGTGAACCAGTGGATGGAAGATCTTTCTCTCTGTCTCTCCCTCTCTCTGGCTGTAATTCTACCTAGTAAACAGACAAACAAACAAAAAAAAATAAATCTTAAAAAACAGAAACCCACTCTTGAAGACAGGCACTGCCTGCCCCCTGGTGGCATCAGAGGGAAGTGCACCCCTTGCTTTCCTCCAGAAGCCGGCTCCCAGTGACAGGATAAAAGTGAACTCTTGCCATAGTTTTGTTTTTGTTTTTGTTTTTTTTTTTTTTTTTTTTTTTTTTTTTTTTTTTTTTTAGACTTTTATTCCCTTCCTCGTGTTTGGAAGGGAAAGTGAGTTCATGGCTATAGTATACCACTATGAATAAGTAAGATAGCGAGTGGTGTGGGGGGATCCTGTAGTTAACAGGCTGTCGGGTGCTGAGTGAGGGACTCACGGTCATGACCGCAGGTGAAGGGCTGCAGGGCGGGAGGAAACCCAGCGGGGACTGCTGCTGGGAGGGGTCAGGTGCCCGAGGAACGGCGGTCCAGCCGAGCTCTGACGCACGGGTAAGAGGCTGGGACGAAGGAGCTGGAGAGGGTTCTGAACAGGTGGAAAAGCCAGAGAGGTGGCCAAGGCAAGAGAGGAAGATCTGTGGTGTGAGGGAGGCGGGTGGAGCCGGCACAGGGTGCAGGGCGGGGCCAGACTGCAGGCCTGAGGAAGGACCTGGGTGTTGCCTGGGACGGCTGGAGTGGTGAGGCCGTGGCAGTGGTCCGGGTGGGAGCAGATGCAGCCCTGCCGGAGCAGGGGGCAACAGGGCAGAAGGGGACGGCGGGGGCGGGGCTGATGCGCTGCTCACTGAGCCTGGGAGGGCGGAGGAGGGGCATTCTGTCCGGGCTGAGCACGGCCCAGGCTCTGTGGATTCGACCCTGGCTCTGCCAGCTTGCGGGCGGTGGGGGCCACCCTTGCACTCCCTGTGAGACGGGAGAAGGGCAGCACCTGCCTCTTTGGTTGTTAGTGAGGACCCAGGGGGTGGCATGGGCAGGGGCTGGCATTTGGTGTGGTGCTTACGCCGCTGCTTGGGAACCCACATCCCGTGTTGGGTCCAGACTTCCTGCATGTGCACCCTGGAAGGCAGGAGGCGGTGGTACAAGTACCCACGTGGGAAACCAAGATGGAATTCCTGGCTTCTGGCTTTGGCCTGGCCCAGCCCTGGCTGTCTGTAGTGGAGTCACTATACGTGCAGGCGTCCGTGTTGGAAGGACCGCTTTGCTGGCTCGGGAGCAAAATAGCTTTCTCTCTGAGAACCTGCTTCCTTCATCTTTAGAGAGGTGTGAGGGTCCATGAGTTGTTGCAAGTTTCTTTCTTTTCTTATTTTTTTTTTAAAATATTTTATTTATTTGAGAGGTAGAGCTACAGACAGAGAGAGAGATCTTCCATCCTCTGGTTCACTCCCCAGATGGCCGCAATGGCCGGAGCTGCGCCAATCCGAAGCCAGGAGCCAGGAGCTTCTTCCAGGTCTCCCATGCGGGTGCAGGAGCCCAAGTGCCGTCCTCCACTGCTTTCCCAGGCCATAGCAGAGAGCTGGATTGAAAGAGGAGCAGCCGGGACTAGAACCGGCACCCTACGGGATGCCGGTGCTGCAGGCGGAGTATTAACCTACTGCGCCACAGTGCCGGCCCTCCCTCCTTCCTTCCCTCCCTCTCTCTCTTTCTTTCTTTCTATATTCATTTATTTGAAAGAGTTACGAGAAGAGAGAAAGACCCTCCATCCACGGGTTCGTTCCCCAGACAGCTGCAACATGAGTGCAGGGACCCAGCACTTGGGCTGCCTTCTGCTCCTCTCCCAGGCCATTGGTAGGGAGCTGGATTGGAAGTGGAGCAGCCAAGACTCAAATGGGTGCCCATATGGGATGCCGGTGCTGCAGGCTTTACCTGCTAAGCCATGGTGCCCTGAAATCAGCTCTTATGTTCGGCCCGCCTCCTGCAGGGGAGTTTATTGAGAGACCACTCTGTCAGCACAAGCCTCCACCTCATTTCTTCTTCCAACCCACTCCCCCACTGCAGAGGACAGCCAGGCTTCTGAGTGGCTCCGCCACGTGCTGAGCTCACACAGCACTAAGAGCGGGGCAGGGTCCCTCCTGCACGTCTGGGTGAGAGCAGAAGTGATGCTCACGGCCCCCACTGCGGCCCAGAAACCCTTTCTGCGGGTGCAGGTGGGAGTGTCCCAACCTCCTGGCCTCACAGGACACACAGGATGGAGACGCAGCCTCCAGGTCGCGGTGCTGTTTCCCACGCCCCTCGCTTGCTCTCCCATGGGTTTTGAGCCCCAGTGCACGCTGTGTACACCACCCAAAAAACCACAGACTGCCAACTTGATTTAAAGAGGCCCTGGGTTAGCCCTGTCTCCAGGAAGGTTCTCCGAAGGAGTCTTCCTGTTCCGTCTCACAAATTCCCACAGACAAAGCTCCAAGGAAGCCGAGGTCACAGCCACGCATTGTGCAATACAAGAGAAGCGAGGTGTGTGGGCTGGAGCCAGCAGAAGTGACGGACAGGAACGAAGCCCACAAAGACAGACTTTTAGGAGGACCGTGCAAAGGACAGAAAAACAAGAATGTCAACAAGCAGGCAAATACGTGTCCCCACGTGTGGTTGAGCTATTGAGCAAAGCGGAACTCACGCACACAAAGCTCAGGTTCAAGTCCATCTGTGGGGGGAGGGAAGGGGAGCGACATGAGAGGCCCTGGGAAGGCCTCCCGGCTGGCTGGAGAGCGTCTCCCCAACACGTTCCTATCAAATCAAGAGTTGCCGCCTTCTTCAGTCTCCTTGGGCAAAGGGAATGAATCTTTGCTGCAAAGCCTGGGCACTGCTGCTGTTGTCTAGGATTTCTTTCTTTCTTTGAAAGGCAGAGTTACACAGAGCCAGGAGAGTGAGGGCGAGAGCGAGAGCGAGAGTGAGCGAGAGAGATCTATCCGCCAGTTCACTCCCCAGTTGTCTGCAACAGACAAACCTGGGCCACACCAAAATCAGAACTCCATCTGGGTCTCCCAGGTGAGTGGCAGGGGCCCAAGCACTCGGGCCGTCCTCTGCTGCCTTCCCAGGTGCATTAGCAGGGAGCTGGATCAGAAGCAGAGCAGCCGGAACTCAAACCAGCGCGCCAGCATGGGATGCTGGCATCTGACCAACGGTGTGCCACAACCGCTGGCCCCTTTCGTGGCTGTCATTTTCAAACCATTCTCTCACCAGCACTGCCTGTTTCCTGTCTCTCTCCCATGCTGAGCTGTCAGACCTCAGGGGCGAGGCCTCTGATTAATCATCACTGTGTACCCAGGGCCTGGGCCCGTGCGGGAATCGGTACGTGCTCGCTGGAGGCAGCATCCCAACCCGCTGAATCACTGAAACAAACTGCAGGCCGAGGAACACCCTGAGGTCTCCTTCGCCGGCCCGCGATGTGGCATCAAGCGCAAAGCACCCTGGGAGATGTTGTCCCGAGGACCCCCAGAAAGGACAATGGTAGAGAAGGCCTCTTTACTCCTGCACATGGCTCAAGTTCATCTCTCTTTCTCTGTCCCACCACCCAGGCCTCCCCGCCAGCTTCCATCTCAGCACCCACCTGAGGAACCCACCCAAGGCAGGGGCCCGCAGCCGTCACCTCCCCCCACACCGGCCCTCGGGCCTCACCTCTTCCTCTCCTGGCACTTTTCCCAGCCACCCAGAGGTATTTCCATATCCTTCAAGTCCCCTCTGGTGGGTGCTGGGTGTGGCAGTCAAATCACACTGTATGGGACACCCACATCCCATATCAGGGTGCCAGGGTTGGAGTCTCAGCGCCCCTCCCAATTCTGGCTGCCTTCTAGTCCACACACTGGGAGGAAGCAGGCAGTGGCTCAAGGACTTGGGTCCCTGCCACCTACGTGAAAGATCTGGGTGGAGTTCCAGCACTTGGCTTCAGCCTGGCCCAGTCTTGACTATTGTAAGCATTTAGGGACTGGACCAGCAGATGGGAGATCTGTCTCTCTGTCTTCCAAATAAATTTTTAAAAATTTAAAATAATAGTAACAGGGCCGGCACCGTGGCTCACTAGGCTAATCCTCCGCCTGCGGCACCAGCACACCGGGTTCTAGTCCCGGTCGGGGCGCCGGATTCTGTCCCTTGTTGCCCCTCTTCCAGGCCAGCTCTCTGCTGTGGCCTGGGAGTGCAGTGGAGGATGGCCCAAGTGCTTGGGCCCTGCACCCCATGGGAGACCAGGAGAAGCACCTGGCTCCTGCCATCGGATCAGCGCGGTGTGCCAGTCTCAGCGTGCTGGCTGCGGCGGCCATTGGAGGGTGAACCAACGGCAAAAGAAGACCTTTCTCTCTGTCTCTCTCTCTCACTGTCCACTCTGCCTGTCAAAAAAAAAAAAAAAAATAGTAACAGGGCCCAGTGCTGTGGCACAGTGGGTTAATGCCCTGGCCTGAAGCACCAGTATCCCATATGGGCGCCTGTTCGAGACCCAGCTGGTCCACTTCTGATCCAGCTCTCTGCTATGGCCTGGGAAAGCAGTAGAAGATGGCCCAAGTCCTTGGGCCCCTGCACCAGCGTGGGAGACCCGGAAGAAGCTCCTGGCTCCTGGCTTCAGATCAGCTCAGCACTGGCCGTTGCGGCCATCTAGGGAATAAACCAGCAGATGGAAGACTTCTCTTTTTGCCTCTCCTCTCTCTATGTAACTCTTTCAAATAAATCTTTAAAATAAAAATAAAATAAAATAATAGTAACCGCCCTGCAAGTCTTTGCTTACACTATTCCTCTGGTTGGTACCCACCCCCACCCTGTGGTTGGTACCCACCTCTACCCTGGTCCCCGGCTCTTCCTCGGACAGACTGGACGCAGCCCTGGCTCAGCTGTGGACAGCCTGCCTCGCCTTCTGTTGTTGATAAGCCCTGGTTCTGTGCCATCTCTCCCTTTTCTACGCAAAGCACAAGGACGTCATTGTCACGTGTTTACCTCTGTTTTCACAAGAGACCCCTGGAGGGTGACCCTCGTGCTTGGCAGCCGTGGGGGCCGCAGCAGGTGCTCACAATGCCGGCTGGAGGCCTGCCAGCTTGGATAAGCCAGAGTCAGACTGGAGAGCCTGGGTGCGGAAACTCAGGGCGGAAGCTGGACTTAGCTGGACAGGCACAGACCCGTAACTGCTGACAGTGTGGCGAGTGGCCCTGTGGGGTAAGTCACCTGGGAAGAGGCAGAGAGCTCGAGGGGAGGCCCACGCGCTGCAGGTGAGTGGCTGGGAGGACTGGGCCCTGGGCACCCTTCTCTCCCTCGGTCCATCAGGAAGGCTCAAGACTGCTGCCAGGAGTGGAGACCAGAGGCTGGGTCAGCTCCGGGCACTGGAGCCGCTGAAGGACCTTGTGGAGTTAAGCTCAGAGCACGGAGCGATGATCTCCGTTGTGAGCTGGACTGTGTTCTCCCTGCCTCTGCCCAATTCCTGTGCTGAAGGCCTCCTGACTGCTCACAACGGGACCTTATTCAGAGACAGCGTCTTCTTTCTTTCTTTCTTTCTTTCTTTCTTTCTTTCTTTCTTTCTTTCTTTCTTTCTCTCTCTCTCTCTCTCTCTCTCTCTTTTTTTAAAGATTTTATTTATTTATTTGACAGGAAGAATTACAGACAGAGAAGTGTTCCATCCGCTGGTTCACTCCCCAAATGGTTGCAGTGGCCAGAGCTGTGCTGATCTGAAGCCAGGAGCCAGGAGCTTCTTCCACGAGGGTGCAGGGGCCCAAGGCCCTTGGCCATCTTCTACTGCTTTCCCAGGCCACAGCAGAGAGCTGGATTGGAAGTAGAGCAGCCGGGATTCAAATCGGTGCCCATATGGGACGCCAGCACTGCAGGTGGCAGCCTTACCTGCTATGCCACAGCGCCAGACACTCAGAGGCAGGGTCTTTACAGTGGGAACCAAATCAGCAGAGTTCATAGGGTGGGCCTCATCCGAGATGACTGGCTGATTGATTGAAGCTGGTGTCGCAGGTAGGGAGAATTCACCAGAGCAGAAAGCGAGCAGAAGTACACGTATGAGAGTGCGCGGCGAGGCTACAGCGGTGGAGCAGGCTGGCTGGAAGCGGCCCCCTGCCGCGGTGTGGGTTATAATCTGGGAGATACACATCGGAGGCAGATCGCCGCCGGCCAAGGCCTTTTCCCTCACAAGCGACTTCCTCGTTGCTGGGAAGTTTTACCTGGGGCTTCCTTGTTGCCAAGCGCCCTGGTGGCCTCCGCGTTTGCCCCTGAGAGATCCACAAGGACCAGTTGTCGGTATTTTGGCTAAGATCTTCTGTAACTGCTTCATGCTGGACGGGGCGTGGCACTGGCCAGTGTCGATCCGTCAGGGGGGTCCCGGCTGTAGGACTCCTGCAGGTGGCGGAGCCCTGGGGAAGAGGGGCTCATCTGTTCCAGAAACGTCACTGTGTCTGTTATCCAGAGAACTTAGGTGGCCGCATCTGGAGGAATGTGATGCGATGTTGCAACAGTTGCATTACCATTTGGAGATGACTTTTGTATTGTGGAATAGAGAAACTGAATTAATTTGTTCAAAGGAGCAGACCCAGGAGTTAGGGCAAGGAGGAGAGGGATTAGAGGATCCCCAGGGCTGAGTCGAGGACCCAAGCTTAGTGTCTCTAATCGTCTTCTAATGTAAGTCAGCCTAATCTCACACAATGTTCAACTTCCACAAACCTTCTACTACAGCCTTTTTTTTTTTCTTTTAAGATTTATTTATTTGAGAGGCAGAGTTACAGAGACAGAGAGAGGTCCTCCATCTGCTGGTTCACTCCCCAGATGGCTACAATGGCCAGGGATGGACCCATCCGAAGCCAGGAGCCAGGAGCTTCTTCCAGGTCTCTCATGTGGGTGCAGGGGCCCAAGGACTTGGGCCATCTTCCACTGCTTCCCCAGGACTTCAGCAGGGAGCTGGATCAGAAGTGGAGCAGCTGGGACACAAAGCAGTGCCCACACGGGATGCCGGTGCCACAGGCAGAGGCTTTACCTGCTACACCACAGCATTGGCCCCTGAAATGCCTTTCTTAATCCCAAAATTCTCTCTTCTTAACCCTCCTTACCAAAAGTACATTCTAATGCTTACTGCTTCCTTTCTATTTCTCTCATACATTCTGGTTCCTTTAATTACATTTTGAAATAATCCTTTAAGAATCTCTAAATTAAGACAAAACATTTTTAGTAAGAGGACACATTCACAGAACACAATAAGTGCCTTTATTTGGAGTATTTGTTTTCCTGGCCAGCAAACCAGGCACAAATGCATGTTAGCGAATTTAAAAAAGTCTTTAACCGCCCCCAACTTATCCATCAAAGAGTTACTTCAGTTAAGTGAGCCATCAGGCAAGTGGATTATATTTTTTTTCTGAACCATTCTTTTAGGTCTATTCCATTTACTCTGTATAGGCTGACTTTGAATTCACAATGTGAAAATGGAACTTAAGACAACTCTGGCTGGAAAGCAGTGCCGTGGCCATTTTTCATTCCGTCTCAGGGAGTAGTGAAACCGCCGACACCCCGCTCTTTAGGGAATTTTGCGATGGCCAAGTGTGCTTCAGTCAGTCTGAGAGCGGGGGGCCGGGTTCTGCCCCAGGCCGGAGACGCCCCTGCAGGGAGGCCCTGTGAGATGATGTGGCCATCACGGTGTGATCCCCCCGAGTGGCCCCCCGAGTGCTGTGGTGAGAACCTTGTAAGGCCAGCTGTGCCCTCTCCATCCGGGGAGCTAATTTTGGTGCTAGCAAAAGGCAGGGCAGGGATGCTTTTGGGAGGGAGGGAGGAGACGGGGGCCTGATGGTTTGCAGCATCCAAGTCACTGATTAGAGCTGTTTCGATCCCCCTGGCTCCTATCCCTTGTCATTCCTCAGTGAGGGAGTGGGCGTGCCAATCATTTTGGGTATTTTCTGCTATTAAGGCGGTGAGATGTGGGGCATCAGGATTGGAGGAAGAGGAGGCTATAAACATTGTCTTTAAAAAAAGAACTCCATGTTCCTGGCTCAACTGAAGAGGCTCCCATGGGTCCAGCCCAGTTAAACGGCGCACAGTGTTATCTTGCAGGTGCATCAACATTCCGCAGCCAGCGCAGCGGCAACAGCACGCCAGCATTCCTCCGCTCCTGGAGACGTGCGGCAGGGCAGGGCTTCGCGTTCAGCCTTCTGGGCTAAGAGACCCGATGGCAATGCTACTGCTCCCCACGCTTATCGTGAAACCGGAAAGGTTAGCATGTTGTGCCACCAGGCGGACCAGCAGCAAGGATGTTGACTGAGACTCCGCGGAGGAGCAGACACTGCGCTCGCCTGGATGGGACTGTCTTGCAGAGCCAGGGCGATGTCTGCAGCATTCCCAGGGAGGGACGCACGGGGCTTTGTTCCAGTGAGGACACAAGTTCCCCTGGGGCAGCTGTGAGGACATCTGGAGCCATTCCACTTGGGGGAATGGCTTCGACAAGGACAGTTCTCTGGCCAGAAATGGCAGCCCCCAGCGACATGTACGCACTGGGGTTATTTGTCCCAAAGTCAACTCATCTGTCTTCTGGGGTCCAAAGGGGCTGCCACTGTCAGACACATCAGCCAGCCTTGGGGACAACGTCCAGGCTTTCTTTCTTTTTTTTTTTTTTAAACTTTTATTTAGTAAATATAATTTTCCAAAGTACAGTTTATGGATTACAATGGCTTCCCCCCCCATAACTTCCCTCCCACCCGCACCCCTCCCATCTCCCACTCCCTCTCCCATTCCATTGACATCAAGATTCATTTTCAATTATCTTTATATACAGAAGATCGATTTAGTACATATTAAGTAAAGATTTCATCAGTTTGCACCCACACAGAACATAAAATGTAAAATACTGTTTGAGTACTAGTTATAGCATTAATTCACAATGGACAACACATTAAGGACAGAGATCCCACATAAGGAGTAAGTACACAGCGACTCCAGTTGTTGACTTAACAATTTGACACTCTTGTTTCTGGCGTCAGAAATCTCCCTAGGCTCTAGTCATGAGTTTCCAAGGCTATGGAAGCCTCTTGAGTTCGCTGACTTCGATCTTATTGGACAAGGTCATAGTCAAAGTGGAGGTTCTCTCCTCCCTTCAGAGAAAGGTACCTCCTTCTTTGATGACCTGTTCTTTCCACTGGGATCTCACGCGCAGAGAACGTCCAGGCTTTCGAGATGTCCACCATCAGTCATTCTGTAGCTTTTGAACTTGGGGTCACTGCCCCAGTCCTAATCCTTCTTGGGTGCAAAAAAATGTCGGAGCGCTTCCTCGTCACCTTGCCCTGAGTGCTGTGTGCAGGTGCTAGCACTAGGTTTGAGAAGAACAAGCGCCCAGTAGTTGATGCCTCTCGACTGAGTGGGGCCTCTGCGGGGGCTGTGGTTACAGCACAGTCTTCTACTATGGCTGCTCTCGGGCAGCCGCGGGTAACAACACTTCCTTTATAACCTCTGGGCTTGAGGAGATTTTGTTTAGGTTTCGCACCATCTTGGTTTGATTCCATCTTTGTGATTACGATCTTTCTCTGAGCACACCGCTGACCGACCATCCTGTGACCAAGTTCTGTCCGTTCCTTGTCGCCAGGTTGGCTTTGATCTGGTTGTTGGTCCGTTGGCAGAGAATATTTCGAGATCAGGAGTCAGTGTCAGAAGCTCTTTCAGCCACATTTGAGCAACAAAAGGGTTTTAGAAGGGGCACCAGCCCAGGCCAGCTTTACCTGGAGTCCATTGTTAAACTTACCTCCAACTCTTCTGTAGGCAGCAGTCACCATCCCAAGTGACAGGCAGCATTATCTTTATTTTTTTTAAAGATTGGTTTATTTATTTGAAAGTCAGAGTTACAGAGAGAGGGGGGGAAAGATGGAAAGAGAGAGAGAGAGAGAGAGAGAGAGAGAGAGAGATCTTCCATCTGCTGGTTCACTCCCACGATGGCCACAACAGCCAGGGCTGGGCCAGGCCGAAGCCAGGAGCCGGGAGCTTCATTCAGGTCTCCCGCCTGGGTGGTAGGGGCTCAAACACTTGGGCCATCTGCTGCTGCTTTTCCCAGGCCATAAGCAGAGAGCTGGATCGGAAGTGGAGCAGCCGGGATGAGAACTGGCGCCCATATGGAATGCTGGTGTGGCTTTACCTGTTACGCCACAGCGCCAGTCCCACCAACATTATCTTCCTGGGAGTTTTACTGCTGTAAAATTCTCACAGGCAATAGGCACAAAGCCCAAAAGCAAACTAGATCACAAAACCAGCAAGGACATTAAGTTTAGCAAGCCTAAAAACAATGAACAGAGTTATACTTAAAAGCAGGTGTATCTTGGTTTGTTGATTGACTATTTGTATGAAATACAATAACAAAGTCGCTTTACCATATAATAATCTTAGATTTGGAAAACTCTTAAAGAAACAAGTTCAGGGCACACTTAGTTTTTAAAAATTCTTTATAGAAAGCTTTTATTTAATAAATATAAGTTTCATAAGTATAACTTTTGTATTATAGTGGTTCTTCCCCCATACCCGCCCTCCCACCCCCAAACCATCCCACCTCCTACTCCCTCTCCCATCCCATTCTTCATTAAGATTCATTTTTAATTATCTTTATATACAGAAGATCAACTTTTTACTAAGTAAAGATTTCCACAGTTTGCACCCACACAGACACACAAAGTATAAAGTACTACTTGGAGACTAATTTTACTGTTAATTCACATAGTACAACATATTAAGGTCAGAGGTTCTACATGGGGAGCAAGTGCACAGTGACTCCTGTTGTTGATTTAACAGTTGACACTCTTATTTATGATGTCAGTGATCACCCGAGGCTCTTGTCATGAGCTGCCAAGGCTATGGAAGCCTTCTGAATCTACAAGTTTTTTTTAAAACTATAGTGCCTAATCTTTAGACATTTTAAGGCCTGCTAAGAAATGACACAGCAAGGCTGGGAACCCTTGAAGCCAAACATTCTGTGTGTAATTTTTACATATGGCAATATTTCCAACTATCTCCTGTTATGAGAACAGGTTCTTACCTGACTCATGCAAACAATCACATTGCCATGAAAAACAATAAAAAATTCTCATGGAAGTTTTTCCATTTTAGAGGAATTAAATAAGATAGAAAAGGTCTGTTTACAAAGCTGTAAATAAAAGATGCAGAAATAAGTAATTCTTTTTTTTAAAAAAGATTTATTATTTGAAAGGCGAAGTAAGAGAGAGAGAGAGAAGGAGAGAGAGAGAGGTCTTCCATCCACTGATTCTCTCCCCAAATGGCCATAACGATTGGGCTGGGCCAGGCTGAAGCCAGGAGCCAGGAGCTCCCTCTGGGTCTCCCCCTTGGGTGCAGGGGCCCAAGCACTCGGGCCATCTTCTGCTGTCTTCCCAGGCACATCAGCAGGGAGCTGGATCAGAAGTGGAGCAGCCGGGACTCAAACTGGGGTCCCATGGGATTGCAGCATTTCAGGCAGCGGCTTCAGCCGCTGTGCCACGTGCTGGCCCCAGTAACTCTTGTTTGATTTCCATTTACTAGTTACCAGGAACTCCTTTATGCATTTGCCGTAGGCAGCGTGACCCCGGGCTCAGCCCTGGAGATGGGAAATCCAGGACCCAGCAGCCAGATCTCAGTCTTAACTCTTCCAAGTCTCAGATGCCCTGAGCAGCCGGAACGCAGGAGCAGACCTCAGGGGCTGGAGCAGAGAGCGCGGCGGGCGGCCGTCTTTGTGGACGTGTGTGCTGGGGTAACCACTTCTCTCTTTTTAAGACGGGTCTGGGGGAACAGATTACTCCCAATCATCCCGGTCTACAAAGTGGCCCAAGTGAGAGGAAAACCAACAAGCACACGGCCCAGCTGAGGGTGAAAAGGCGGCTCGACCGCGGGGTGAGCAGTGCAGATCCTTTCCGGGGCCTCCCACCGGGGGAGGGGACACTCAACCTAAATAGGTGCCCGCGTCCCTGGGGGCGGCCTGGCCCCGAAGGGCCGCTTGGTGCTTCTTTCGGCTGAGAAGGCCCAACGCGTGCCCTTCCGGAGGGGAGGTCTCTGACTCTGGGAGGCAATCGCAATCCGAAGCATCAAGATCAGCTGAGAAGGGGGAGGAGTCTTTTGACCTCTGCGGGGGACAAAGGGCGCCCCCTAAGACGGGATGGAGGGCGGCAGGTACTGAGCACGCACGCGTAGGGACCTGCCAGTTCTTCCAGAGTCACCCTGGCCAGGAGTCGTCACTTGTCTCAGCAGAGCCCAGCTGATCTCCGAGGACCAGAGAGAGAACACAGAGAAGCAGGTGTACAGCCCTGTGGACAGCAGTTACGAGGCTTCTGAGAACAGGGGCCTCAGTTCCACCAGAGAATGACCCTGTCCAGGGTCCACACTGCCAAACCCTTCTCCACGGACCAGAGAAGGAAGGGCTGCGGGAGGGCAGGGGACCCGCAGAGGGCGGGGTTGGCGTGGATGAGCGGCCACACGTGGGAGGTTGGCTCCCTGCAGTCAGAGAAGATTCTAAAGGGCCACCAAAATAGCCTGGGAACAGACCAGTTGCGGCTGGTGCTGGGGGCAGTGAGAAGTCCCCAGAGCAGAGCTGGGGGTGGCAGGTGAGTAGGTCAGGTGGGGGCTGGCCGCTGCAGTGCGGGCTGTCGTCAGGGAGACACGCATCTGAGGAAGATTGCGACTGGCCAGAGACTTCTCCATCACCGGAGACTTCCTCATTGCCAGGGGACTCCAGTGTCTCCATCAGCAGAGAAAACGTGGCTGCAGACGTGTGCAAAGGGAGGGTAGCCGTGGGAGGCCAAGGTAGGGATGGGGTGATGCGCTGGCAGAGCTCCAGGAGCTGGGAGGGAGCACACTCCTCCTCGCCGTCCTTCGCGGGAACTCCTGTGCTGTGACGAGTAGCCAGATCAGGTCAGAGCGAGCCCCCGACACCAGGCTGTTCCTCTACCTGTCAATCAAACACGCTCTCTCCCGGGATGCACCTGCTTCATCTGAGACCTAAAGGGGGGAATGCCATGAAAATACGGATATCAAGCTCCAGGTGGAATTTATGGGGGTATCATAAAATTCCCGGGCGGCTTCACGTGTGTGGCGGCACCACCTCCTACCTCGTAAAAGAGACCAACACCGGGAGAGCTGCCTTTCACCATGGGCCACGGCTGGAGGTGCTGCCCCCTCCCTCCCTGTGGGCGCACTCTGGCCCCTCATAATGGATGTTTCTCCATGTAGGGCAAGCCACACTCACGCGTGTATGTGTGTTCATTTTCTCACCTTTGAATAAACCTTGTTGTTACTTGGTGCGTCTCATGCATGTCTGCACTTAGAAATCTTAGTTTGCGTGAGACCAGGGTCAGGAAAAGATTGGAAGACACCATGTCCACAACAGAATGAGCGCTGCTGACATCTTGATCTGAGGTTGTTTTTTTTTTTTTTTCTTTTTAAGATTTATTTGTTTATTTGAAGGGCAGATCTATAGAGAGAGTTTGTCCATCCACTGGTTCATTCTTCAGATGGCCACAATGGCTGGAGCCAGGCCAAACCAAAGCTAGGATCCAGGAGCTTCCGGGTCTCCCTCATGGGTGTAGGGGCCCAAGCACTTAGGCCATCCTCCACTGCCTTCCCAGGCCACCAGCAGGGAGCCGGATTGGAAGTGGAGCAGCCAGACCTGAATCAGGGCCCAGAAGGCATTCTGGCGCTGGATCTGGGGCCTCTGGCTTCTAGAACCATGAGAGAATAAATTCCTCTTTTTTAGGGCACCCAGTTTGTGGTATTTTGTAACACCGTCCCTAGGGAACTAAAACAGTCCCTGTATGACTTAGAAAAGTATTTGGTTGTGAACACTGGGAAAGCAACTGGGTTAAACAAGAGTCTAATCGTCTCATGGAAGAAGCAGTCTGGGGGAGGGATCTTCCTCTGGCTGTGCCTCACTGATGTGAGGCCTCTATCCACCTGCCTGTCCCCTCAGGCTCACAAAATAGCTGCAGTTCCACTAGGCACCATGTCCCCATTCTTGGTAAAAACAAGAAAGAGTTCAAAACTTCCTTCCTTTGAGTCTTTATCTTTTTATTGGAAATAGAGGTTTTGGTCAGGAACTTCAGCCTGCAACCCATTGGTTACAGCTGTGTCACATGACCATTCTGAGCTGCACGGGAGGCTGGGAGAGTTTCTACTTTTAGCAGGATAGTTGCTGCCACACACAAAATCGAGCATTCTTTTTAAATGAAAGTCTTAGGACATTTTCTGTTCTTATAATAGGAAATCTGTCTGGGTAGTTTATAATGAAAGGAAGTTTCTTTGGGCCCACAGTTCTGGAAGCTGGACAGTCCAAGAACAGATGGTCCCATCGGGTGAGGGCCATGTGCTCTTCAAGTCACGGTGGAAAAATGGAAATGAAGTGGGTCCATAGCCAAGAGACAGCATGCGGGGTGTAGCCTCTGTTTATAACAAGCTGCTCTCATGGTATCTCCTCCAGTCCAGCAAGAGCGAGAACCCACTCCTGGGAGAAAGGCATTGATCCCTCTGAATGGTCCAATCACCTTCTAACCGCCCTGCACCTCAGCGCCATTTGTCACATTGGAAAGGAAGGTTCCAAAACATGAGTTTAAATCATGGCAAGGAGGGGGGAGGAAGAGGAAAAGTTATGGGTTAGATGTGTGGAAGTGTCTGCTGCAGTCTCTCTCCCGTGGAAGCCAGGCACCCACAATGCCACACCCAACGTTACAAGACAAAGACAGGATATTTTCCAGCACCGTGAGCTGGTGGGGAGTAAGCATACACGATGTCTTGGACCCAAGACTGAAGGTGCTCTCTGGGACTGAAAGTAGATGACCTCACTGGAGCCCAGTGGGATGAAGTAGGGCTGGGCAGCGAGAGCCCAGGACATTTAACAACAGCTATTGGTCTAGTGCTGGGTGTTGTCTTGATTGCTTTGCAAAATTATTCTTTCAATGTCTATTGACTTTACAAGGCTGCAAGTGTTATTTTCAGGTTATAAAAAAGCAACTGAGGTTCAGGGACGCAGAGATAGGAAGTGGCAGAGTTGGGGTGTAAGCCAGGTCTTCTTGAATCCAAAACTCGGGCTGTTAGCTGCTCTTATAGGGCAGGGATCAGGGGCAATCTGGCAACCTGCTCGCTGGGTGTTGTTTCTTCTCCACCTCTGTTGCAGCAGAATTCCCGTAGATTAGCCTCTGAACTTACACACACTCTGTTCTAATTCTATATACTCCACTCAGGTCCAATAGGATGATACAAAGCCCTGTCCACATTTTCCATCCTGAAACTGGTGTAAAATAACAATTTTCTTAGTTCCTGGAGTCTACGGGCCAGCAGTTTGCAGAGGGAACAGTGAGAACGGTTTGCTTCTGGGCCACAATGCCTCAGGCGACCCAATCAGCTGGACTGTGACCATCACCTGGGCTGGGACGACTGCAAGACTGGGCTCAGCTGGGCTTATTGACCTGGGCCTCACCCTGAGCCTGGGCTTCCTGATAGCAGTGCAGCCTTGGGACAGTCAGGCTTCTTCCATGGCAGCCTAGCTCCAAGAGCCAGTGTTCCAGCGAGAAGGGGAGAAGCTGCAGGACCTTGTAGGACCTACCCTCGGGAGTCGCAGGGCATCCCCAATCAAAACCATGTCCAGCTTCAAGGGAAGTGGACCGAGGCCTCACTACTCAATAGGAGGAGTATCAGAAAAATTGCGGGCATGGTTGAAACCTGCCATGGTTGAAGTGTGCCGTGCCTAGCCCCCAGCACACTTCCCTTTGAGATGGCCCTGGCTCCCAGGGCAGTTATGTGAGGCCCTTTCTATGAAGGGACCAGAACCGCGGGGTTGGCAGTCTGCTAACAGATGACTCATTAACCACACAGCCTCTCCCTGTGACTTTATCTTCGGTGGCAAATCTAATAATTCAGATCTGACCAGTGCCATGTGATTCTTGATCCTTGGTGTGATAAAAGGAGCCATTGACATCAATCCTTTGCAAAGACAACTGCAAAAATACCCTTACTGCTATTCCAGTTCCCACAGCCCACAGCTAGCTGCCCTCCTGTAACCCATTCTTCAGAGCTGTCCAAGTAAGATTCAAAATGATCAGTCAGATGATTTTTTTTTATCCAACCTCCCGCTGAAACTAGCCTGTGACTTCCCATTGCACCTGGGAGACTTTCCACATGGGTTGTCACAGCCTTCAGGGCCCTCCCTCACCTTGACCTTCCTAGCTCTTTGATTTTACTTCCTCTCACTCTGTTCCAGCTACATGCATTTTTTTATTCCTGTTCTTGGCACTCATCAGGTTCCTACCTTGATGTCTTGCTTGCTTTACTCTTTTTCTGCAACACTCAGTTCCCAAAGGATTGCAATGGCTAGAAGTTAGGTCTCGGCTCAAACGCTACCTATTCAGGGAGATTTTTCTTTTCCCCCTCAGCCCCAGCTTACAACAACATGACCTTGCTTTATTCTCTTTATAGCATTTATCCATATGTGCAATGAGTTTTACCTTTTACTAAATCATTTGCATATTATCTTCACGCGATAGTATGGTCCATAACAATAGATATCTTTTTTTTTGGACAGGCAGAGTGGACAGTGAGAGAGACAGAGAGAAAGGTCTTCCTTTGCCATTGGTTCACCCTCCCTCCAATGGCCTCCACGGCCGGCGCACCGAGAGCCAGGTGCTTCTCCTGGTCTCCCATGGGGTGCAAGCACTTGGGCCATCCTCCACTGCACTCCCTGGCCACAGCAGAGAGCTGGCCTGGAAGAGGGGCAACCGGGACAGAATCCGGCACCCCGACCGGGACTAGAACCAGGATTAGCCTAGTGAGCCGCGGCGCCGGCCTTGTTTTACCCTTTCTTGTCCGAATCCTAACCCTCAGGGCTAGACAATAAGACATGCAACATAACCGTTGCATCTTGCAGAGGTTCTGCTCTATAAATGGCGATTTCCTGTGCATCCTGTGGAAATCTGCCTGTAGGAGAGCCCGTGGAGTCCGCGTTCAGGACGCAGCGTGGAGGGAACCGTGTTCCGGGAGGCGATCCTTCCACCGATCCCGGGAGCACAGCGCTGGGTTTCCATCCCCGCCCTGTCACTTTCAGCTCAGCTGAGCAGGGCAAGGGCTGGCTGTAAATTCTCGGAGGCTGATAAGAAAAGCTCCTGCCAGAGTTGGCCTTGGGATTAAGAGAGGTGATCTGTGTCGCGTGTCGGGTCAGAGCAGGAACTTGGTAAAATGGGAACTATTATTAGACTGGCTAGTGCATTCATTCATTTGTCAACAAATATTTATCGAGTGCTCGCTACCAGGATGCGCCTGACCCAGTTCGGTCCTAGGGACACAGCAGGGAAACTAAAGAACACTCCTGCTGACATGCAGCTAAGAAGGGAGAGGCGTCAGCTCACCCAAAAGCCCACAGATGGCGTGGCAGCAGGCAGGAAGCTCTGGAGGGAGGTGGAGCAGGCAGGGGCAGGGGCGGCTGTTCTGCGCACCGTGGCCAGCTCAGGCCCCCTGAGGAAGAGGCCTTCACGAGTGAGGGGAAGCTTGGTGGTTCCTTGGTAGAAGACGGTTCCAGGCAGGCAGAAGGAACAGCGCGTCCAAAGGTCCTGGGGCACTGAATACCTGGAATGTGGAAGAAGAGTGCAGAGAGCTGTGGGGCTGAAGCGGGTGGGCGGAGCCAGACAGGAAGTCAGAAGCCTGAGGAGCTGGGGTTTGCGGCCTGGGGATTTGAGCTGGGAAGTGAAGTCATCTGAGAGCAGCCTCGAGCTGCCCGGTGGGGAATCGATCCCAGGAAGCGAGAATGCAGGGAACAAGAAGTCAGATGCTTACTGCCGTGGTCTCGTTGGCAGAGCGTTTATTCATTTTTTCTGTCCAGTTCCTGCGTGCTGAGCTCTGCTCTTCTCAAGGTCCTGGGATACAGCCGTGAGCGGAACAAAACCAAACCACGCCCCTGCCCTACAGCCAGATACAGCCGAACAGACAGATGGGCAAAGAAAGACAAGCTACACTGGACGCTAAGAGATGCCATGGGGAAAAATTGAGCGTGGAAAGGAAACAGAGCGTGGGGTGGAGGGAATCCAGGGGGCTTCACTGGGGAGGAGGCTCCAGCAAGGCTGCACAGGGGTCAGCCAGGGCAGCTTCCAGGCAGGACGCCACGGGAGCATGGCGGGCAGAGGGGCGGCAGCAACCACACAAGTGCCAAGGCAAGAGCGTGCCGGGTGGAGTTCTGCAGCACAAGGCTGTGGGGGGCTGGGACGGTGTTGCAAGGAGAGATGGCAGCAGCAGAGGTCGAGATGGGCAGTGGACGGTAGGATGGGACTTTGCATGGCACTGTATGGCCTTACCGTGAGTGGGACAGGAGCCGCTGCGGGGTATGAGCAGAGGAGTGGCCGGGCGTATGCCTAAGACCCCCAGATAAAGTCTGTTTTACTTCTGCAGCATCTGAGTTTGGATTGATTGACAAGGGAATTCGTGAAAATGGTGTGCGGATGTAGTAGGGATCCATTCTCCCTTCCTAAGCATTCTCATAAATTAGCCAGGGCTAAATTCTATTGCTTAAAACCAAGAGCTTCACTGGCTCAGTTTAACTCACAGAACTGAAAGAAACACTAAAAAAGCAAGGCTTGAGAGGTTGGTGACCAAGGCAGAACGGATCTTCTGGGGACGACCTTGAACGCAGTCCATACATCTCCAGGTCTCTATTGCTCAAGAATAAAACTCCAGGGACGGGGTGGGCATTTAGTTAGCGGGTAAGATGCCAGCACCCCACATGGAAGGACCTGGCTTGACACCTGATCCATCTTCCTGCTGACGTGACCCTGGGTAGCAGCAGGTGATGGCTCAAGTAGCTGGGTCTCTGCCGCCCATGTGGGAGACCTGGATTCTGTTCCCTGCTCACAGCTTCAGCCTGGCCCAGCCTGGGCTGCTGCAGACATCTGGGGAGTGAACCAGTGATAGAAGTTCTGCTGTCTTACTGAGTCTCAACTAAAAAAATAAAATTCCAGGGACAGCATTTGATTGGCCCCTCTCAGTCTGGGGGTAGGGCAGGTACTTTGATTGACACTTCCTCCAGTCCCAGAGTCCTGGTGGAGGGAGGGTTATTCCCCTAAACCAAAATAGTAATACTTTATCCCAAAAAAAAAAAAAAAAAGACAAATTCATGGTAGGCGACAAAACAAGATAGGCAAGACAGAGAGAATGGGGTGGGGGGAGAGAATGAAAATAAAGGGAAGTTTAACTGGGTCCAACAGTCCAGGAGGACAAGGCCCCATTGTGAGGTTAAAGACACCTGTTTGCTCCTGGAAATTGCTCAGGTCTTCACCGTTCATTAACCTGTTTACAGTCAATGGGCATACCCACAGCTGACTGTATCACCTCCCAATATAAACCCTCCCTTTTCTCTCCTTTCTTCCTTGATAAATACAATTTCACACTCATGAAGTTGTGGACACATCATCTGTGTCGGCCTTGGCTAGATTGGTGTGAAGCAGCGTGAGCATGAGTGTGAGTGTGATGCTGACATAGCGGGGGCCACGTGAGTAGAGGTTTTGGCAAGTGTCTTCCTCGACTGTGTTTCCTCCAGCAAGTCACCTGGCCCAGCTGAATGTCAGCTACCTCACCTGCGAAATGGGAGCAGCGATAGCTAACCCAGAAGTTACTGCGCGTGGATGAGCACAAGGGACATTTACGGAACACTCGACCGTTAGTCCAAGCCGAGGCACACAAGAGGCAATGCCCTCCAGGGCCAGGCGAGTGCTCTGGACGGAAGTAGTGGGGCAGCAGCGAGACACTCACTGGGGCTAAAGGGCAATAAGAGCGAATGGTTTCTTTGTAAAAAGCTGGCAACTCTACTTAGCGCCAGCTCACGGTTCTCAGTGTGTGGTCCCCCGCCAGCAATTCAGCATCGCAAACCTGCTAGGAAGGCACAGTGTCAGGTGCCACCCGAGACCTCCTGAATTGACACTCGGAGGGTGGGGATCTGCAGATCTGTGCTGTTTGTTCAGATTTGTTTTTATTTGATTTGAAAGGCAGAGTTACAGAGGGAGAAGGGGAGACAGATCTTCCATCTGCTGGTTCACTCCCCAAATGGCTACAATGGCCAGGACTATCCCAGGCGGAAACCAGAAGCCTGAAGCTTCCTCTGGGTCTCCCACGTGGGTTCAGGGGCCCAAGTATATCAGCAGGGGGCTGGACCGGAAGTGGAGCAGCCAGGTTTCAAACCAGCACCCATATGGAATGCTGGCATTGTAGGCAGTAGCTTAACCCCCTATGTCACAATGCTGGCCCCCAAATCTGTGCTGTTTCAAAAATTAATTACTTAGGGAGGGAGGGGGACAGAGAGAGAGAGAGAGATCCCATCTGAGATTCACACCCCAAATGCCAGCAGTGGCCCAGTACAGGAAACTCAATCCAGGCCTCCCATTTGAGTGACAGGAACCCAGTCAGTTGAGCCATCACCACCACCTCCCAGCGTCTGCATTAGCAGGAAGCTGGAATCAGGAGCCAGAGCCAAGTCACAGGTGCAGTGCTCTGACATGGGACGCAGGCCTCTGACCTGCTGGCCAAGCAGCACTGCCCCCCGCCCCCCCCGCTCACCCTGACCAGCCCTCTAAGCGATTCTGATGGACACTCCATCTTGAGACTCACTGATGGTTACTCTGTATGACTGGGCGACTGTGTTGCCAGATCTTTCCCTTTTCCCAAGAGAATCTCCAGACTTATTTTGATGTGAAAGTCTCCACTTTTACAACCTGGCAACTAATTGAAAATGTTACACATGTGCTGTGGGGGTGAATAACCCACGTGTTCTAGCTGGACTTGCAACTTCCAGCTTATGCCTGTTCCCCTTAATCTTTGCAGACAGACATCCTGCAGGAGAGTTCGCTGATGTCTTTCACGGAGAAGATGCAGGTCCGAAAGCGGGTGCTGCCCGACGTCACAAGGCCGGCAAGTGGCGAACCCCCGCCTCGGAGCTGGACGCCTCCGGCTGTAAGCCTCTGACCTCTTTAGCAATGCAGAAGGGAAAGTAAGTGACCGCACCTAGCACAGAGCCTGGCACCACAAAAGCTAAACCTGCGGTGCCACTGACCCAGGAAGTGTTCTCCATCCTCCACCCTCCTCCACTCCAGCACCCTCCCTCGGCCTCACACTGATCCACATTCCTGCAGGAGGCAGCCAATCAGCAGGGGAGCCCACAAGGGCCTGGGAGGGGCAAGGCTAGGCCATTTCCCCTGCTGGCAGGGAGCTGCGTAGGTCCTGGAAGAAAGCCGTGGGCGCCAGCACGCAGGGCCCAGTGTCCAGGCTGCACCTGGCTGCGCTGGACCAGATTTCAGGAGCTGGCCCAGCGCTGTGCCCCAACCTGGCTCTCGCCCTCAATGCTGTGGACCCTCCTTTGAGCTCAGAGGAAACTGCGCTGGCCCCTCCCCACAACGGCTCATCTCCATCCCCAGGCTGGGCAAGAAGCTATGGGGAGGACACTCCCCGCCTCTGTCACCAGCATGCATGGCGGGGCAGTGGCTTGTGACCTCACATCAGCGACTTCTGCCCAGTTCTCCTTCCCGGTTTCTCTCTAAGCTCCAGCAGCAAAGCCTTCCCGGGGTTTCTAGAGCCTCAGCTCACTGGAGCAGGGAGGAGGTGCCGAGGGACTGCTGGTCTGACTCTCGGTGCCTTGTCTTGGCCCTGGTCACCTGGGAGTCTACAGCTTGCTCTGTACCCTCAGTATTCGTGGGGCTTGGTTCCAGCCCCTGCAGACAGCAAAGGCTGTGGATGCTCAATGCCTCCTTTCTTTTTTTTTTTTTTTTTTTTTTTTTTTTGGACAGGCAGAGTGGATAGTTGAGAGAGAGAGAGAGAGAGAGAAAGGTCTTCCTTTTGCTGTTGGTTCACCCTCCAATGGCCGCCACAGCTGGCGTGCTGCAGCCGGCGCATCGCGCTGATCCGAAGGCAGGAGCCAGGTGCTTCTCCTGGTCTCCCATGGGGTGCAGGGCCCAAGCACTTGGGCCATCCTCCACTGCACTCCCGGGCCACAGCAGAGAGCTGGCCTGGAGGAGGGGCAACCGGGACAGAATCCAGCGCCCCGACTGGGACTAGAACCCGGTGTGCCGGAGCCGCTAGGTGAGGATTAGCCTATTGAGCCACGGTGCCGGCCTCAATGCCTCCTTTCAATGGTCTCCTACGTGCCTGGAACGCATGCGTGTGCCCTGCATCCTTTAAGTCATCTCCAGATCACTTATAATACGTAATACAATGTAAGTGCTATGAAACAGTTGTGAAATTGCAGTGCTTAGGGAAAGTGACAAGGAAAAGTCTGTACGTGTTCAGCACTGATGTGACCCCCCCCCCATGGTTTCCATCCTCAGTAGGTTGAATCCGTGTATGGTAAACCCACAGGAGTGAGAGTTGACTGTTTATTCGTCTCCAGTAGACACCTGTCATTTCCTGGGCACACCCAGCTGTTTGTCTAGTACCTAGCAGGTGCTCGGTGTGGGCCTGCTTGCTGTGAGGCCCTGACTGTCCACAGCAGGGTCCTGACCTTCACGCTCTCATTGGAGGCTTTTACAGCCATCGTTTTTATAGCTGGCACACAGCAGGTCAGGACAGGGAAGGCCATCAGAGTCCCTCGGGAGGGAGATGACAGAGACGGAGTCAAACCCACCTCCACCCAGACCTGTGCTTACCTTCGAGGACTTTCTCTGCACCACCTGTCTGGCCCTGGCACATGGCAGGCACCCAGCCACTGTTAATGATAGAATTGAAATAAACCAGGAAAAGACCTGGGTTCCAAACCCTCTCTGTGCGACTTTGTGCAGAACCCTGGTCGAGGGTGGGGGGTGGGGGGATCCTAAGCCTTTAAACCTCCAGTTCATTTGTCATCACAGCTCACCGTGGAATTAATAACGGGCACTCACTGGCCACAGGCTTGCTGGGAAGATTCCCCCAGACAAAGGGCACAGGGCCTGGCACCTATCAGCCTTGGTCAGTGCTGGGATGAAAAGGAGAGGCAGTGAGAGACCCTCACCCCGCATGGCTGGCGTCTCTGCACCTGCAGGGGCTCCTACTTGTCCAGGGCGTCCGCTTATTAGTCACCACTGCTATTTTTAAAAAAAGTTTATTTAAGGGATTCAAATTTCGTGTATTTCACGTGTACAGGTTTAGGAACACAGTGATACTTCGCACCCTGCCCGCCCACCATCCCACCCTCCTGCTATTCCCCATCACAACCACTGTTTCTGCAGCCCCCACTGACGGCTCCACCACGAACCCTACAGGGGCCCTGCACTCCATTCCCTCCCGCGGGCGTTCCAGGGGGACCTCAGAGGCTTCAAATGGGCAGCCAGGAGCCCCGGGCCCCGGCCCTGGCCCCGCGCTGCCCTGCGCTGCGGCCCCAGGCGGGAGGAAGGGAGGGAGGAGCGGACGAGGGTCCGGCTGCAGCTGGTCGAGCTGCTGGCGGCCTGAAGCCGTTTAGGTTCCTGGTTCCCACCGGGGCCAAGAGTGACACCTGATCCCTGGGGATTGTGAAATGGCCTGAAGTGGCAGCCCGCCCGAGGTGCCCGCTGGGCTCGGCACAGCCCCCCCCTCCGCCACCCCGCGCCGGCCCCGCCCCTGCCCCCCGCCCCCACCGCGCGCGGGGTTATATGCCCCCCACCGCCGGCGGCCCACGCCCGCACCCCGGTCCGGCGCAACACCATGCCTGCCTCTCGCCTCGGCGCGCTCGGCGCGGTCCTCCTCCTCGGGCTGCTGCTGCTGCTGGAACTCCCTCCGGTCACAGGTGAGTGGGGCGGGGAGAGGCCGGGCGCCCGGAGGGGCCGAGCCAGGCGAGCCGGGACGGAGCCAGGCAGAGGCGTAGCCTCCGGGGGCCGGGAAGGTGGGGATTCCCGGGGCGGAAGCGGGGAGCTCGGTGAGGACTGAAATGTGGGTGCCCGTGGGGCCTAAAGGTGGTGACGCCTGACAGTTGGGATGCGGGGTCCCGTGTGCTGGAGGTAGGGAGACCACCGGAGTTTGAATAGGGGTGGGAAGGCTCTTAGGGCTGAAGGCGGAGACTCGGGTGGAACGGAGAGCGCAGCGCGGCTCGGGCGTCGGAAGCTCCCAGACGCACCGAGGTGCGCCGTCCCCAGGGCCTGAGCTTTGAGGGTTCTGATCCAAGGACGGGGGACCTGTGCTCGCCGGCGTCGGGTATGGGGGTGCTGGCCGGGAGGTGGGGTTCTCTGGGAGCTAGAGAGTGAGACTGCCTCGGAGGAGAGGCCCGGGGCCCTCGATGCGGGAGGTGGGCATCCGCCGCCCCCTGCCTCTGACAGCCCCGACCCTGCCCAGGCACCGGAGCCGACAAGCCAGGCGTGTGCCCCCAGCTCTCGGCCGACCTGAACTGCACGCAGGATTGCAGAGCCGACCAAGACTGCGCCGAAAACCTCAAGTGCTGCCGAGCCGGCTGCTCCGCCATCTGCTCCATTCCGAATGGTAACCCCTGGGCGTCCCGCGCTGCGCGAGCAGGGCGGGCCCCCACCCACCCCGGCGCCCCTGGGCGGGCTGAGGCGGAGGCAGCCGGAGCTGGCCGTGCTAACCCCTCGCACGGCCCCGGGGGAAACAAAGGCGTCGCAGAAGCGCAGGCCGGAGGGAGGGCGGCCCCCACCCCCTGCAGGACTCGAGCCTCAGGTGCATGACGGGCTTCCGGGCACGCACTGCCCAGCGTTGCTCCTGGCAGCCTGGGGCCGCAGCTTCCTCCCCGGGCCGGCTGGAGCCTGCGGGAAAGGCTGGGCGGGCGTGGGCGCTGGCTCCGGAGGCCCTGGGGCGCTCAGCGCTCTCCTTTGGGGCCTCCGTCGCTGGCGGGAGGGGGCAGATCCGGGAAGCACCTTGCGGGGGGGGGGGGGGGAGGGGACTTCGCAGATTTAGGAAGTTGCCCAGAGTATTTTAAACATGTGGAAGGAAGCGTCAGAGGGAGCAAGGTCTTTGCCCAAGGTCACACCAACATCCCTAGCCGCAGGTGTAGCGAGGTCAACTTCTGTCTTTCTGGCTTGCGCTCTTTGAAGAAAGACAGGGCTGCTCCGCAGACAGGGGTCCCTGTCTCTTCTCCCGAGGGAGAGGTTTTGGGTGTCCCACCAGAGGTACTCGCCGGTGCTCAGGCGGCTCCCAACAGGCGCGGGCTCTGATTGGGCTGCCGGGTGGAACCGAAGCTTCCCATTTCTCAGAGGGAAGAACGAGGCCAAGAGGCAGGGGTATGACTTCGGCCTGCCATCCCAGTCTCTTGTCCCGAGGTCAGCCTCTCTGATCGTCCCAGCCTGGTATTTCCCCCAAAGATGCCAGCAGAGGCTGGGAAGGCGTGTGGTTGAGAGGTAGGGAGGTGGCGAATGGAGCGAGGACTCGCTCACCAGGGGGCAGCTGCTCGCTGGGACCTGAGGGAGCAAGACCAGAGGAGAGACGGCTGCTGGGTGAGAGGCCAAGAGGCAGACGGACACATGAGCACAGTGGAGGGTGAGGGCCGGTAGGGGTGGGTGAGCTTTGTGGTCAGGTGGGTGAAGACTTGCTCCCTTATCTCAGATGGACAGACTGAGACAGGCAAGGTAGCCTGTCAGCCAGGAGGGAGTCTGGAACTTAATCCTAGCTCTGCCGTTGCCTGCTAATGTGGCCCTGAACAAGTCGCTTTACCTCTCTGAGCTCTGCATTCTCATCTGCAAAATGGGAGTGGTAATCCCAAACTTCGTGGGATTGACGTGAGAGCCTCGGGAACCAGCCACAACAGAACAAGGCGTCGTATCCGTGAGAGGATGCGCTGTCCGCGGTGGCTTGCTTTGCTCCTACACCAGTCCCAGTTCCCTCTTTTGTCCCAGCGTGAGCTGCTGTTTTCGGAGGAATAGATTTCTTCGTGCTAGGGAGGCAGGACTTTGTTGGTCAGTGTCTCCAGTTCTGCGCCTGAGTTTGGCATTTGACTGGGGCTGGCTTCCCTCTGCCAGACCCAGGGGAGCCTGGTGTGTGTGTGTGTGTGTGTGTGTGCACTAGTGGAGGGATGTGTGGAGGGCTCTGGGGCTGAGTGATTGTAACTGGGAGTGAGTGTGTGGGAAAGAGAGAAGGGAAGACGGTGAGCGTGCAGCCCCGCCCTTGTGCACGGCACCTCACAGTTCACCCAGGAGCGGCGGCAGCGGCGGCGGCGAGCACGGTGGCCAAGCACCGACTCCGGAGCCAGATTTGCTGGAGTTCAAACCTTGCCTCCATCCTGGGTGACCTTAGGCTAATGACACGGTGCTTCATGCCTCAGTTTCCCCTCTGTGACTTGAGGGGCTATCCCCAGGCCTTCCCCTTCTTTCAGGGTTATTGCGAGAATTACATGAGTGCATGGGTGTCCGGGGCTTAGAACAATGCCTGGGCGTAGTAGGAGCGAATTCCATGCTCAGCGGTGTGATTACTCATTGTTACTGCGAAGACTTGGAGTTTCCAGGAAGAGATCGTGTGTTTGCTTCCACTGCGTTTGTGGCAACCTCGCTGCATGGGCAGCACTGATTTCCCACAACAGCTAAAGCCGCCAGGCCCTGGGAACTTTCTGCCCCAGACCCCAGAGTTAGAAAATGGCAGAGTAGCCAGCGCTGCGGCTCACTGGGCTAATCCTCCACCTGTGGTGCCGGCACCCAGGGTTCTAGTCCCGGTTGGGGCGCCGGATTCTGTCCTGCTTGCTCCTCTTCCAGTCCAGCTCTCTGCTGTGGCCCGGGAAGGCAGTGGAGGGGAGGAGGGGGTGTGCAGGCGGTCTTCATGGACCACCCCAGCCTCTCACCCCACCCCCAAGGTTGGCTCAGGCAGGTGACTGCTGTTTGCGAAGCTGGGGGGAGGGGCAGAGGTGGGTCCCATGTGGACAGCGTTCGCCTCCCTGCGTCCCCTCTGCTCACCTGCCCTTGCCTTTTTCCTGTCCAGAAAAGGAGGGTTCTTGCCCCAGCATAGACTTCCCCCAGCTCGGCATCTGCCAGGACCTGTGTCAGGTGGACAGCCAGTGTCCCGGCAAGATGAAATGCTGCCTCAATGGCTGCGGGAAGGTGTCCTGCGTCACGCCCAACTTCTGAGGTAGGTGGGCTGGGGAGGGGACGGAGGGACTTGGTGCCCTGTGCAGCGGTGCCTGCAGCAAGGCGCCCTGAGCAGGGTGGCCCGGGTGAACACGTTGCTGTGCACCTGTCCGTTTATCCCCATGCATTCACTCTACAGGTGTTCACTGAGCACCCAGTGTGCACCACTCTAGGGGCTGGAGATGCTCTGTGGATGGAGGGAGCAGACACAGAGGCCTCTCTCAGGGGGTTTATGGTCTAGTGGGCGACAAGCCAAGTGCAGCAGCCAACAGATTCTGTAGCCGGTCACAGGGTGGCAGGTGTTATGAGCCAAAGAAGGCAGGAGGGAGAGAAAGAGTGCGGGGGACAGGGAACGTTGGTGCGTGCTTACCAGGGAAAGCCAGCACAGGCTACAGCACGGAGCTGGGGAGCTGGGGAATGCGGGACCGCACTGCAGGGCCATCCAGGGAGGGGTGTGGGCCGTGGGAGCAGCAGATATGAAGCAGGACGAGCCAGAGGCTGAGGTGACTGGCAGGGGGGAGTCCCAGGAAGAGGGAGCACGAGTTGGGGGGAGGGGCCGTTCCTTCCGGGCCTTGGAGGCCATTGGAAGGGCCTTGGGCTCGCCCAGAGATGGGCCCTCCCAAAGGGACGCACTCTGACTGCTCCGCTCCACCCGCTGCATGGGAACAGACGGACCAGGGCAGAGCGGAGCAGGCGAGGCGCCCGCGACCGGCCAGGGGCGAGCTGAGCTGGGCCAGGAGGGGGCGGGGAGAGTAGTGGCTGGACCTGGGTGTGAAGAGGGTGGTTGGGGCAGTGTCGGCTGAGCAGCTGGGCTGGGCTGTGTAGCAAACACTGCAAGCAGCTGTGTCCTGGGGCTGGAGGGCTGGGAGGCGGGAGGAGTTTGCTCACAGCCACTAGGAGGCAGAAGAGCTCACCTTTGCTTTCGCCGGAGAACTTGGCTGTGCAGGACGAGTTCGTGTTAGTGGAGTCCGTCAGCTGCGTGCTTGAGGGCGTGGGGCACTTGCTCTGTGATGGACCAGGACCAGGGCCAACCTCTGCCACTTCTGGTGGCTCTGGCCCTCAGAAAGGATTGCGGAGCCTCCCTTCCCCCTATACGTACATTTAAAAATAATACAGGACTTAGTCACAAAGCAAATACAAGGGAGTCAAGGAAAAGACAAATGAAACAAATGGTTGGTCAGCCCACTGGGTGATGTGGCACTGAGTTGCCGGCTCTGAGCCAGGTGCTGGGTCGCGTGGGTGACCCCTGCCCTGCCCAGGGCTCTGGTGTGATGACCGAGGGGTGTGGATGGACAGCACTCAAGCAGCCAGGGCTGTGGGAAACAGGAGCAGACATCACCCACATGGAGGTGGGGGAGGATGGGGAGGTGTCCTGGGGGCTGAGCCTGAGCCAGTCCTAAAAGGTGAGAAAAGGAGGCAGCTGGCCAAGTGCAGTGGGCAGCTGTTTCAGAGAAGGGAACAGAATGGGTGAGAGCCTGGAGGTGGTCACCTGCTGCCCTGAACAAGACCTCAGCAAAGGACCCTGAAACCACGGTGCCCGGAGGAGACAAGTGATGCCCGAAGAGGGCGTGGCCAGGGTCTCCAGTGATGCCTCCAGGAGTGCCGGCCACAAGGGGGCTGTGCTCAGGAAGGCCTGATGGGAGGGGGATCTCTAAGGAGACCAGTGACTGTGGCTGCTCCTCGGGAGGGCACGCTGGCCAGTTGGGTCCCTGAGATTCCCAAGCGTGTCCCGGGGACGGTCTGCAGCAAAGAGAGGACTCTCTCCCACAGTGGTACAGCAGAGCCGCGCGGAGACGAGGCGCTGCTGTGTGTGGGACTGGGGTGGGGTGGGGGGTGGGGTTCAGGGTCCAGGCGCAGACACCCTCGTCCAGTACGTCGGTGGTCTTACTACGATTTTCTTCCTCCAGCTCCAGCCATCGCCAGCCTGAGGAATGGGGAGGAGACAGCAGTTTCTGCCTGGCCCCGGGTCTGGCTCCAGCCCAGCACCCCCCCACCCCTTTCTGGACTCTGCATTCCCCCGGGGCTGACCACAGCTTCTCCCCTTTCCGATGAATAAAACACTGCTCTCAGCATTGGGGTGACCACAGCGCCTGTTCTTTTCATTCTGTCCTGGTCTCCCCTGAGTTGGGTTGAGGTGGGTGGAGGGTGGGAGCGACCAGGTCATCCAGAGCCCAGAGAGGCATCAGTTCTGAAACAGCGGGCATGCACTCAGGGCTCACGTGTGTCTGCCCTTCCAGGCCCCACACCAGCCCGTGACCGCCACCCCAGGACCCTCCGTCCCCAGAGCCCACGCCCCGCTGCCCCTCCAGAACTCAGGGCAGGGCTGCTCGCTGCACTCGCCTGCCTCACTGCTGGCGCCTCTGATGCCCACCTGCAGTGCAGGGGCCGTGGGCCCACGGGGAAACAGGCGCCTGCTGGCAGGGAAGTGCAGGTTTGCATTAGGAATAGGGGAAGGAGCTATGTGAGCGAGCCGGAACTTAGACCACCGAGTTCTACCCATGGACCAGTCAGGGAGGGGATACATTGCCGAAGTAATAGCATCACTGGGAGCCCTTGCTTGCTCAGTCAGTGTGTTGGAGATTTCACACGAAGGAGGTGGTGTGTGTGGGGGGAATAGTCAGCGGATGGGCGATCCCACACGTATGTAACATGTCAGATGCGTGGTGGATAAGACAAGGAGAAATATGAAGTTGGGTAAGGGGTGGAGCTCCAGAGCACGGGAAAGGAGGGGTGGTTTTTGTAGAGGGAAGTTGGGGCATCACTGAGGGAGAGAACTGAGAGGAGAAGGGTAGGGGCAGGGGCCAGTCCATGGGGAGAGAAACCCGGACAACTTCAGGATAAAGGGCCTGAGGTCGGAGTGTGCGTGGGCGCTCAAAGGTGGAGTGAAGGGGCGGGGTGGGGGGCCCGAGAGGAGGTAGCCCTGTGGGTTCCTGCGTGGACTTTGCCTTGTTGTTGTTTTTTTTTTTTTTTTTTTTTTTTTTTTTTTTTTTTTTTTTATGGGCAGAGTGGACAGTGAGAGAGAGAGACAGAGAGAAAGGTCTTCCTTTGCCATTGGTTCACCCTCCAACGGCCACCGCGGCTGGCGCGCTGCGGCCGGCACACCGCGCTGATCCGATGGTAGGAGCCAGGTACTTATCCTGGTCTCCCATGGGGTGCAGGGCCCAAGGACTTGGGCCATTCTCCACTGCACTCCCTGGCCACAGCAGAGAGCTGGCCTGGAATAGGGGCAACCGGGACAGAATCCAGCGCCCCGACCGGGACTAGAACCCGGTGTGCTGGTGCCGCAAGGCGGAGGACTAGCCTAGTGAGCCGCGGTGCCGGCCGACTTTGCCTTCCATTCTGAATGGATCGGGAGCAGAGCGATGGCCTGCCTCAACTTAGGGTTGAAAGGGATACTTCTGGCTGCTTGGTTGATGTAAAACCAAAGAGCAGTGCGGGTATTGAAACCCAGCAGGAAAAAGAGGGCTGGCCCCCAAACGCCAGGTGGAATTCCTGGCTTCCTTTAAAACCCTAATCTTGTAGAGCCCCAAGACCCTGAGTGAGCAGCACACGCGTGGGAGAAGGTCTCTGTGTTGGTTATACTGTGTTAACCAGCCAGCTTGGAATCCAGAGGCCAGGGGCTGGCTCTCTGTCGCAGCCACTTGAGACACCAGCCTTCCATGTCAGAGCGCTGGTTCCAGTCCCAGCTGCTCCACTTCAGAGCCAGCTCCCTGCTAATGTGCCTGGGGAGGCAGCTTGGGCCCTGCCACCCACGTGGGAAACCAGGATGGGGTTCTGGGCCCCCAGCTTCAGCCTGGCCCACCCTGGCTGTTGCAGCCCTTTGGGGAGTGAACCAGCGGATGGAAAATCTCCACTTCTCCCTCTCTCTCTGTCACTCTGCCTTTCACATAAATAAAAATAAATCTTAAATAATTCAGCAGCTAAAGCACGAATCCTCTGTTCCCACTGCCACATCTGTAGGGTTCGGCGGTGGGGGAGGGCTCACCTCTTGCACCAGCAGGCTGCCTGAAGCGACAGAGGATGAACACATTCCAAGCCTCTGCCTTCATCATTTCGGTTAACGGATCTTTGGCTAGAACCAGTCTCTGTGCCAAGCCCAAAGAAAGGAGGAGAAAGACACTGCTTGGAGTAGAAGGGATTCCAGAGTCCCGGATGTGGCTATGGGAAGGGGTGAGGAATCGGGGCCAGTATTCATTGGCCGGTCATTATGCATTATGTTTAATAACGAGGTTCCAAATGCTGCTCGCTGGTCTGGAGCACGTGCAGACGGCGTCCTGAAAGACGCAGGCCTATCCCCCCACCCCCACCCCGAAGCCGGATCTCCTGCTGGGTGGTATCCCACCATCAGCCCAGCCCTGCACTCCTGAAAGTCCAGCTGTGGGGCTGCCACCGTGCTGAGGCGGGTTAATGCCGCTTGTGACACTGGCATCCTGCCCCGTTGGTAGTAAAACACCTCTCAGCATCTTAATAGGTGAGTTCCAGTTCTCCATCTGTCCTGGGGACTCCCACTCACAATGGGACATTGGCAGGGGGGCCCTGTCTTTTTTTTTTTGGCAGGCAGAGTGGACAGTGAGAGAGAGACAAAGGTATTCCTTTTCTGTTGGTTCACCCCCAAAATGGCTGCTACAGCTGGTGCGCTGCGGCTGGCGCACCGCACTGATCCGAAGGCAGGAGCCAGGTGCCTCCCCTGGTCTCCTATGTGGGTGCAGGGCCCAAGCACTTGGGCCATCCTCCACTGCACTCCTGGGCCACAGCAGAGAGCTGGCCTGGAAGAGGGGCAACCGGGACAGAATCTGGCACCCCGACCGGGACTAGAACCTGGTGTGCCGGCGCCACAGGAGGAAGATTAGCCTATTGAGCTGCGGCGCCAGCCAGGGGCCCTGTCTTTTGTGCACTCTTGCTATGGCTCCGTAGAACACTATATAGCACCCTGCGAGCAGCTCTGCTATGGGTGGGGGTGATTTCGCCTGCACTTTTTTTTCTTTTTAATGTCTTTTTTCATTCATTTTTTTTTATTTTTAATGCAATTTCAGACATAAAGAAAAGTTGCATCTATGGTGTCAAAATGTCCTGTATACCCTTCATCCACGTCTCTCAAATACTAATATTTTATCACATTTCCTTTAATTCTGTCTCCACATGTGCACACACACTCTCTCTATTATGCTTTTCTCTAATATGTAGGAGTAAGTTGCAGATATCTTAAATACTTCAGTGAACTTCCTAAAATAAGAAATTCTTTTAAATAACCACAGTACAGTGGCCAACATTGTGGTGTAGCAGGTTAATCTGTGTCCTGCGATGCTGGCATCCCATAATAGCACAGGTCCATGTCCCAGCTGCTCCTCTTCTGATCCAGGCCCCTGCTAATGTGTCTGGGGGAGAACAAGCAACAGCGGATGGCCCAAATACTTGGACTCCTGCTGCCCACATGGGAGCCCCTTATGGAGTTCCAGGGTCCTGGCTTTGACCTGACCCAGCTCTGGCCTTTGTGGCCACTTAGGGAGTGGACCATTGGACAGAAGATCTCTCTCTCTCTCTCTCTCTCTCTCTGGCTCTGTAACTCTATCTTTCAAATGAATCAAATAAATCCTTTTTTTTTTTAAAGATTTATTTTATTTATTTGAAAGAGTTACAAGAGAGGTGGAGACAGAGAGAGGGGTCTTCTATCCGCTGGTTCACTCCCCAGATGGCCACAACGGCCGAAGCTGTGCTGATCAGAAGCCAGGAGCCAGGAGCTTCTTCTGGGTCTCCCATGCGGGAACAGGGGCACAAGCATTTGGGCCATCTACTGTTGCTATCCCAGGCCTAGCAGAGAGCTGGATCAGAAGAGGAGCAACCGGGACTAGAACCGGTGCCCATATGGGATGCCAGCACTTCAGGCCAGGGCTTTAACCCGCTGCACCACAGTTCTGGCCCCCAAAATAAATCTTTAAAAAATAACCACAGTACAATAACCATTAACATTGATCCAGCACTGTTATCTAATCCATGGACGAGATCAGCTGTATGAAATGAAATCAAATGTGGAGGCCCCTTGTTCAGGCAGCAAGAAAAATACGCCATCCCAGGTGCTCACGTACAGTGCGTTCCCCTCTCTTAGGAGGTCTGTCTCTAGACCTGGCGTGGTGCTGTTTATTGGCTGTTCAGTGCCATTGTCCCCCAGGTGTGGGGAGACTTGTGAAGCAGTGCAGGGCCCTGGAGTCCCCGTCTGCTACTTGGTGCTGAGGTCTGCTCTTGGTTCCTCCTCCCGCCAGCTTCCAGAAGGAAACTGTGTTTCCCAGCAGGGGGAGGGAAGCCAATCTTCCCTTTCCACAGGCCCCTCGCTGCAAACCACGGATGAAGGAACCCCGAGAGACTGGAACCTCTGTGCAGGAATGCTGCGGCCTGGGGCAGGGTCACCTGCAGAATGCACCTTGTCACTGCAGGCCTGGGACAGGAACAGTGGTGGCCACGGCCTTCCACGAGACGCCACGAGGTGTGCATGCCCAGCTCTGACCCTTCCTGCTCCCACACGCAAGCCCCCACCAGGTGTGGTTGACAATGGAACGAGGACCGCCTCCTCCCTAATGTTGCAACTTGACTGCCACCCAGTGGTAGCAGTCAGGGGTTGAACGTGGCAAGGGGCAGGCTGGGCAGAGCCAGGGTGCCAGGTGGCCGAAAGTAGGCTGCTGTGAACCCATCACGGAGGGGCAGCAGGCACTGGGCTTGCTCTGGAGCCAAGGCTCCTGGCCCCAGAATGTGCTCCACGGTTCCATCGATCATCACACACAACACCATTTCAAGTAATTGAGAAGTCTAAGATAATGACCGCGGAGATTCATACCCTGGGCACAGAGCCTTCCTGAGGGCACGGCCCTGTGTGACTTGGCTGCCAGCTGTGAAGAGTGTCTACGGATCTTATTCGGATGCCACCAACTGGTTCCACGATGTTGTTTGTAGCGAAAGGAACTCTCTGATCCTGCATCGCATTCAACAGCCACAACTCTTCCATCCTCTTTCATCTGGAAATCTTCTTTGGTCTTTGACAACACTGACATTTTATATAGGCCACTTATTTATAGAGTGTCACTCAATTGCACTTATCTGCTATTTCCTTGTAATTAAATTCATATCATGTATTTTGGGCAGAAATGCCCCAGGGAAGACATTGTGGTCTTCGGGGTAGGTTACACCAAGATGCGTGTGGCGTTGATGTATTTTGCAACTAGCGATGCTACCTTTGATCACTTGAGAACCTGAGCACTGGTGTCTGCCAGCGTCCCCACTCCAAAATTCTTCCATTCCCCCTTTGTAATGAATTAGCATCTGTGGGAAGATACTTAGGACTACATAAAAATCCTCAAAATGTTACTTGCTGGTTTTAGAAACTACCCGTGATTCTTGCCTGCATCAATGGTTTTTTTTTTTTTTAAGATTTATTTATTTATTTGAAAGTCAGAGTTACACAGTGAGAGAAGGAGAAGCAGAGAGAGAGAGGTCTTTCATCTGCTGGTTCACTCCCCAGTTTGCCACAACGGCCGGAGCTATGCTTATCAGAAGCCAGGAGCCAGGAGCTTCTTCCGGTTCTCCCACGTGGGTGCAGGGGCCCAAGGACTTGGGCCGTCTTCCACTGCTTTCCCAGGCCATAGCAGAGAGCTGGATCAGAAGTGGAGCAGCCGGGACTCGAACTGGCGCCTATATGGGATGCCAGCACTGCAGGTGGCGGTTTTACCCGCTACACCACAGTGCCGGCCCCAAATGGTGTTTTAATGACAGTTAAATGATGATTCTCTCATTCTGACCTTGACCCCTTTTTTTGACTTGCCATCCTTAGCTACAGTGTAAGGGTTGTGTGTTGTGTTCTCTCTGTGGATGGAGCAGGGGAGGCTGTGGGTTCTGGACTCTCATCTGAAATTTTGATTAGATGTCTTAGACTGGGGGGTACCCCGCCTAGTTGCCGGGGTGTCTTACCTGCAAGAAGGGTTCCCCTTAGCCTTCCCATCTCCACCCATCTTTCCTCTCTTCTCTCCCTCTTTCCTTCCTTTCCTCATTCCGTAATTCAGAGATGACAAGCATCATGGCTCGGGCTCAAAGATTAACACCTGAACTCTAGCAAATAAATCCCAGGTCCCTTCTTCTGTAGTATAACGCCCATGACACGAATCAGCAAGTGCTTGTTGAATATTTATTCTGTGGATGTCATTTTGCTCGGCTCAAGGTAGAGGAGAAATGTGCAAGGCAAAGCAACTGCTCTCCAGGACCCCAAAGAATAAACCTGCAGCGTCAAAGCAGGCAGGCCTGGAATGCCTCCACACAGTCCGCATGGAGAAGTCCGGAGGCTTTCTGGGGTGGAGAGGTAACAACAGGAACCGGGCTGCTCCTAGAAGAGCTGGACTTTCATGCCAGCACTCCAATTAAGAGCAGGGAGCCTAGAATTAAACTTTTATTCAAACACTAGCTTTGTTCCTTGAAAATTTGGTATTTTGGGAAAGTAATTTATCTTCTTGACCTTAAACTTCTTCATCTGTAGGATCCAGATACTGATACTCTTGCTGTCTAGGTTGCTGGGAATATTAAAGGAGATAATGTGGGCCAAGCACCTGACATACCATGTGTTTCCAAGGGGTAGTTATTAAGGTTTTACAGGGGAGTATTACGGATCAGAAGCTTTTAAAATGCATGTCCACCCTGACCCAGAAATTCCACTTCGTACAATCTATCACATGTAAACACCAGAAATAACCACAGTGATGTATCATCTTCACAACCTATTATATTGAGAAAATATAAGCAACATTGGAATTTAACCCCAGAAGTGTGTTTAAATGACGATCTACCCATACAAGGAAAACAGTAGCGTGTTTAATGATGTAGGAGAATCTCCACCTAAGGCTGTTCACCGGTGAAAGCAGGCTACACATCTGATTAATGGATGATTCTAACTCATTCTCTAACTATCCCAGGTATTTGCTTCATTCTTTCCAGAAAAACAATTTAAAGGACTTGCTACTACCCCTGGGGGAATTTGGAAGATTCTCCTTTAGCAAGATTGAGACATTTAATGACACCTCAAGGCTATATCGGGATGGTTCCTTCTAGGGCCGGTGTAACCATCTGGCACCCACGGCCTCTGGGACAGTTTCCTGGGCTTATATTTGTCTTTCTGCCTAAGCGACTTTTCCAACACAGCAGCTCTCAGAATCCAGTTTCGGTGACCTAAAAGCCCTTGGGTGTTCGAACCCCGAGTTTCACCTGTGAGCAAGAATCAGGGAAGAAGGAGAGAAGTATCAGCAACTGAGACTTCTCTCTTTCAGTGAAACTCCAAGAATGTTGATAAAGTGAAATAGTTCTTCCTTAAGTTCTCATTCTTTCCTTTGAATTCTCACGACCATCATCATTATCCAAGCTTACAGTCCCGAAGGTGGCACAAACTTCCCACTTGACCCCTCTAAAATAATTCTTGCTAATTCATTCCTTTCTTTCTTTCTTTCTTTCTTTCTTTCTTTCTTTCTTTCTTTCTTTCTTTCTTTCTTTCTTTCTTTCTTTCACAGGTAGAGTTATAGACAGTGAAAGAGACAGAGAGAAAGGTCTTCTTTCCGTTGGTTCTCTCCCCAAATGGCTGCTACAGCTGGCGCTGGAGCCAGGTGCTTCTTCCTGGTCTGCCATGTGGATGCAGGGCCCAAGCACTTGGGCCATCCTCTACTGCCCTCCTGGGCTACAGCAGAGAGCTGGACTGGAAGAGGAGCAACCAGGAATATAACCCGACACCCATATGGGATGCCAACGCCGCAGGCGGAGGATTAACCAAGTGAGCCACGGTGCTGGCCCCTATGCTAAGTAGTTTCACCTCTCATTTGCTTCAACCCGTGTAAGAAGAGAGACTTCAGGCTCTCACTGCTGTGTAACTCCGGCAAATTCACCTGGTGATGATCAGACTTGGAAACTGACCCCCGACAATGCTCATCTCCTAGTATCCACGCAGTCAGTAGCCTCCTCCCTGAGTAGGAGATGGGCCCAGTGCTTCTAATGAGCAATGATGTGAGAAGTGGTGACTTGTCACTTCTGTGATTGCAAAAGCTACGACTGCTGTTTACCGCGTCCGCTGTCTGGCCTGTCTTGTGTGCCTGTGTGCCCAGCGGTCAGCCACTGTCTGGAGGGACCCACTTGTCAAGGGACTGGGGGATGGCCCCCTGGCCAACAGCCTGTGAGGAACTGAATCCTTCCAGCAGCCATGTGAGTGGGCTTGGGAATAGGCCCATCCCCACTGACCTTGGAGTTGAGGCCCCAGCCCCAGCCACCGCTTGGTCACATCTCTGTAGAAGACCCCAAGTCAGAGGACTAGCTAAGCCTTGCCTGCCTTCATGCCCACGAGACCTGGGTGATAGCAATCTAGTTTTAAGGCAGTAAGTTGTGGTGCGATTTATTAAATAGTGATAGGCAACTGATGCAACACTCTCTCTAAACTTCAGTTTTTGTGTGTCCACTGAGGAGGTTGGACCACATAAACCCTCTAAGTCTGATGTTCTAGGATATAAGGTTCATATTTAGGATCTAAGAGGCTTCAGAGGGCCGACAGTTCTATTGCATGGACTATGAAGGGGATTTTCGTGTGGATTAAGTCACAACAGGCTTCGCACCGTAGGGGGGATCTAGGCCAACTCTTGAATTTCACAGGAGAAGACGTTCACAGCCGTTACTGAGCTTTTGACCAAAGTCACGCATCATATAGCGCCAGAGACAGGGTTAGAATTTCAGGCATATCATCTGTATGTCCGACTCAGTTTCTCCATAATGCCCCTTCTACTGTTCTTTCTCTCTCTCTCTTTTTTAAGATTTATTTATTTATTTGAAAGTCAGAGTTACACAGAGAGAGGAGAGGCAGAGAGACAGAGAAAGGTCTTCCATCCGATGGTTCACTCCCCAATTGGCCATAACAGCTGCAACTGCGCTGATCCAAAGCCAGGAGCCAGGAGCTTCTTCTGGTCTCCCACATGGGTGCAGGGGCCCAAGGAATTGGACCATCTTCTACTGCTTTCACAGGCCATGGCAGAGAGTTGGATTGGAAATGGAGCAGCTGGGACTCGAACTGGCGTCCATATAGGATACCAGAGCTTCAGGCCAGGGCATTAACCCACTGCGCCACAGCGCTGGTCCCTCTACTGTTATTTCAAACATTCTCTCTCTTCTTTTACTTAATTCTATTCCTGATGAGCTGGATTAATTTTCCTAAAATACCGCTTTAGACTAGGGTTACCAGAATTACCAAATTAAAATACTGGATAACTAGTTATTTGGGACATATTCAAATTTAGCTTCTTGAATTTTATCTGGAAATTCTACTTTTGACATTTCACTGTTAGCCATACCATGCAAAAGGTGGTCTGTTACCCGCTCCACGGAACCTGAGCTTTCAAACCCGGCTTTCATAATCGCTATCCCACTGCTAGTCTTTCCTCTTAAGGGCCTGCAGCTCTCTGATGCACTTCAACCAGTTTCTTCCCCAAATCAAGGCTCCAGGTCAGATGATATAATGATCTTTTCCATTTTCTATACATTTATAGAAAGGCAGAGTTAGAGGGAGAGAGGGAGAGGGAGAGGGAGAGAGAGAGAGAGAGAGAGATACTTTGCATCCACTGGTTCACTCCCCAAGTGGCTGTAAAGGCTGGGGCTGGGGCCGGTCTGAAGCCAGGAATTAAGAGCTTCATCTGGATCTCCCAAGTGGGTGGCAGGGGTCTAAGTACTTGACCCATCATCCACTGATTTCACAGGTGCTTTAGCAGGGAGCTGGATTGGAAGTGGAGTGGCCAGGACTAGAACTGGCGCCCATATGGGATGCTGTTGGTGGCTTTATCCACTACTCCATCACATCAGCCCCCTTCTATGGCACTTTTACCATGTATTGTGTGCATTTCATACTATCTATACTACTTCTCTACTGGAACATGAGTTCAACAAGGGTGTGTCTTTGATTCTTGCTTTAACTCCAGCCCCCGGGACAGAGCGTGGTGTATAGTATGTATTCCATACACAGCACAAGTCCATCACACATCTGATTAAGTGAATTTAATTAACTCCCTGTCCTGTTGATATTCTCATGTGTTTATTTTTTATCAGTATATTTTTTAGGCAAAATATCCATCTCTGCCTTTTGCCCGCTTTCTTTTTTTTAAAAAAATATTTTATTTATTTGAAAGGGAGGGAGGAGGGAAGGAGGAGAGAGAGAGAGAGAGAGAGAGAGAGAGAGAGATTATTTTATCCCCCAATGGCTGCAATAGCCAGGGCTGGGCCAGGCTGAAGTCAGCAGCCCAGAGCTTCATCCAGGTCTCCCCCATGGATGACAGGGTCCCAAGTGGCTGGGCCATTTTCTGCTGCTCTCCTGTGTGTATTAGCAGGAAGCCAGATCAGAAGTGGAGCAGCTGGGACTCAAACTGTCCCTCCGATATGGGATACTGGTGTTGTAAGCTGTGGCTTGACCCTGTGCCACAGTGCCAGTCCTGGGGGAGACTGTTTAGATTTGAAAAATACAGTACATTGGAGCTAAACATCTTCTGACATATCCATTTCCTTCTTTTACGTTATCACTAAATTTGAAAGAACACAAGATTTGTGCCATTTTGCTTGCTGAAAGGGTAGAGGGAGGAAATCAATAGCAACATGGGGGGAAATTTGTGCCAAAGGAAAAATGTGTTGAATCGTGTGTCACATACTTGCTACTGAGAATATTTAAGAGGAATCGCAAATTAAGAAGGATAGATCTTTAAAGTCTTTACAACTTTTATTTATTTTCATTTTATATGAAAGGTAGAGAGACTAACAGAGACAGAGAGAAATCTCACATCTGGTGTTTCACTCCTTGAATGTCCGAAACACTTGGGGTTGGGCAGGCTGAGCTCTGTAGCCTGGAACTCAATCCATGTCTTCCACATTAAGTGACAGAGACCCAAGTGTATGAGCTACCATCTGCTGCCTTCCAGGACGCACAATAACAGGAGGCTGACTGGGCCTTGAACCCTAGCACTCTGATATGGGATACAGGTGTCCCGGGTGGGGTCTTCACCTCCGTGCCAAAGACCAGCCACAGAAGGTCTTTAGAGAGAAAAATTTAATAGCAGAAGGAGGCAGGAATGTGCAAGAATATAAATAAGATGAAGAAGAAATGATGTGATCTACTTTTGATAGCGTTTCATAGGAATGTGACAGCAAATCAGAAGAGAATTAAATCAACCATTCCCAAACTTACAATGCATCAGAATTACCCTGGGGACTTTATTTGTATTTATTTCAGTTCCTTGAAGACTCTAGGCTCCCTGAGTTCTTGTTATATTAATGTTGGTGAGCCACCGCCTTACAAGATTTGGCCTTGGTGGGCTACAGCATTGTGGTCCAGCAGAATAAGCTGCCTGCTGCACCAGCATCCCAGAGCAGAGTGTTGGTTCAAGTCTCGGCTGCACCATTTCTGATCCAGCTACCTGCTAATGCACCAGGGAAAGTAGCAGCAGATGACCCAAGTGCCTGGATCTCTGCCACCCACATGGGAGACCTAGATGAAGTTCCAGGCTCCTGGCTTTGGCCTGGCCCTGAGTGAATCAGCGGATGGAAGTCTCTCTCTCTCTCTCTCTTTCTCCCTCCCTCACTCCCTTTCTCCCTCTTCCTGTCACTCTTTCAAATAAATAGATCAGTCTTTAAGAAAGCACCCTTGGTATGTCAACCCTAGACAATAGATTTTACATGTACTGAAGTGGATGTCCATCTTCCCAAATCTACTGACACTGTATCCTGTCTCTGAGTCGTATATTAGAACAGCTCGTACAGCAGCACTTGACTTTGAAATGTACATCCCATGGAATGAGAATGGAAACTTCCCTCCAAACACAAAATCCAGGTCCCAGTGAGTTGCATGGGCATGGGCTTGGCGCTCCCTTTCTGTAGCTGGCCTGACCCGGGGCAGATGTGGGCAAGAGCTTGGAGCTCCAGGTCTTCCTGAGAGGTGTGTGGTCCACAGTGAGTCCCACTGGAGTCTCCTATCTTTCTGCACAGGACACTTCCCCCCAGTTCCCATGGCCGCCACCACTCTATCTTATGAATGTCACTGGGTGTGGGTATGAGAGGCAAGGAAGGGCCACAGGTGAGTACGTGGGGAAGACCTTGTCTTTGCTCTTTTCCAATGGCCCCTTGTCACTCTTCAGACCTGGAGTTTAGCTCCGTGTTTGCTACTAGCTTGCTGGGAGGTCTTGAACAAGTCTAATTCCTGTTGAGAGCTTCCCTATGTGTGCACGTAGTATTTCGAAAGGAGAGGGGTTGGGGCTGGGGCACTTCTCCAGGTCCCTCAGCTCAGACATTCCCTGAGTTCCCAAACCATCCAAGCCCTCCAGGGCAGCACTGAGAAGAGATCTAATGGGCTGAGTAACAAGGAAAGAGTCAGCGATAGAGACCCAGCACCCTCCAGATCCAGGGAGGTCCCTCAAGGCAAAGAATCCTTGTGTTGAGCCCCAAGGTCTCTGAGTTCATCCCTGAGCAGAACAGGTGAGCAGATGCTGTCAACTGCAGGGTACATGGTGTCCATTTCCAAGAGCCTGCTTGTCCCAGGGGCCCTCAGGACAAAATGATTCTGTTCTAGTCGCTGGAGTATGTCAAACCCAGTCGAGAGCTGAGAGACACCCACGAGACGAGCAAGCACCAGATGCTCATTAGATTGTGCAGGTTCCTGAGCTGCCTGACGTTCTCAGGGTTGGGAGAGCTCTTCAGGGTCATGAGTCTGTCACCTGCAGCTTGCGTGTGGCAAACAGACCCTGCGAGGAGCCTCCCTCCATCCTAGCCTGTCCCAGCCAGGGCGCGCTTCCCACGGGCTAAAATCCAGAGGCAGATTTGGGTCTCTATGCCTAGATGGGTGCTCTTCCCACAGGATGCAGACATGTGGATGCCTTGTTGGCTACGGGTCTGGATCTGTAGGATGCAGTTTACTAGATCTGGAGAACCCAACTTTTAAACACATTCCCTCTTCCCAGGAGACACTAGGATAACAGGTAGTTGCCAAGAGCCTTATAAACAGTGATCAGTTTAAGCAAGGCTTTTCTAAAGAGAGAGAAATCGAAGGATGGTAAGAGCAAGTGGACCCCAGTCTCTCAGCCTCCGACTCGGGTCCTACTCCACTGTGAACTGACGTGTTCAATGTGGGTGTGCTACACTCACCGGCCTCCCTTCACAACCCTGGTGTCCTCCACATTTCTCGGGCATCCATTCACCTGCCCCACGGCCTGCGCCACGCCTCCCCCCTCCCCTGCTTCCCTCACCCCTTCCTTCCGCTGCCTTCCCGTCTTGGGTTGCCCATCACTGTGAACGCATTTCCTCCACACCTGGCAGTTTACTGCAACCATCATTCTTTGCTCATGAGTTTGTGGGTCAGGAATTCAGAAAGGAATCAGCTTGGTGGTTGTCGCACGGTGTCTTTCACAGGCTGCAGTCAGGGTCTGCTGGGGGCTCTGGTTTTCTGAGTATCTGTGGACCACAGCTCACTCAGTATGGCTGGAAGTTGAAACTGGCTCTGGCGGAGCGTCTCTGGGGTGTTGATCAGAGAACTCACATTGTCCCTCCGGCACAGCTGTCTTAGGATGCTTGGACCCTAACATGGTGTCTGCTCCCTGACCCCCGAACAAGAGGACCAAGTGGGAGCTTCACTTCTTACAGTCTCATGCCAGAAGTCACAGAGGACGGGTCTTGCTCCATTCTCTTGGTCAAAGCAGCCGTAGAGCTTGCCCTCAATAGCCAGAGTTGGGCCGACCTGAAGCCAGGAGTTGGGAACTCAATCCATGTCTCTCTGTGGGAGACAGGGACCCAAGCACTTGAGCTATCATCTGCTGTCTCAGGGTGTGCGTTAGCAGGAAACGGGACCAGAAGCAGAGCTGGGACTCAAATCCAGGGACTCCAATATTGGACGGGTACGTAGCAAGCAGGGCTTTAATCGCTGTACCAATGCTTGCCCTCAATTAATAATTTTTTATTTTTAAATTTTTATTAACATACAATAGCTATGAATATTTACTGGGTACAGTATGATATTTCAACACATATATGTAACATATACTGAACAAATCAAGGTAACCAGTATTTGCATTTTCTTATTTTATCTTTCTTTCTTTCTTTTTTTTTTTTTTTAAGATTTAGTTATCTATTTGAAAGTCAGAGTCACACAGAGAGAGAAGGAGAGGCAGAGAGAGAGGTCTTCCATCTGTTGGTTCACTCCCCAATTAGCCGCAATGGCTGAAGCTGCACCAATCCAAAGCCAGGAGCCAAGAGCTTCCTCTGGGTCTCCCATGTGGGTGCAGGGGCCCAAGGACCCGGGCCATCCTCCACTGCTATCCTGGGCCACAGCAGAGAGCTGGATCAGAAGTAGAGCAGCCAGGTCTCGAACCGGTGCCCATACGGGATACTGGCACCGCAGGCAGCATCTTTACCCGCTGTGCCACAGCGCCGGCCTCATAGTGTTTCTTTATATTTAAGCCTTCAAGCTCCTCTCTGGCTCTTCATAAAACATGTAGTGCGTCCTGTGAACCACTGTCCCTCCACTGCGCTGGGCAACATAGTGCAGTTTGTGCTATTTGTTAGTTTTCTAGAATCTGCCATTGGTTGTAATGTGGTTTCTCATTGGAGATAATATTCTCTTTTGTGTTTTACTGATATTCACTTTTTAAAGGAGCCCTTAATTTATCAGCCTCTGACTTACTGGATCACACAAGACCTGCGTATGCTCTGACTTCGTTCTAAGCATCTTGTGACAACGTCACAGAGTGACAGCGTCCCCAGGGTGTCCATGTTCAGGACTGTCATAGTCTCATTCTCCCTCTCTCTCTGCCGCTTCTTGTCCTCTGAAAGCTACAAATGGGGAGTGAGTGCACGTGGCTCTCTCCTATCACAGACGGGCGTCTCTCAGTTGGGCATCAGACTCACGGAGCGCTTTATTACAGAGAACTGGCGTCTGGAGAGGAGTCAGTGAGAGCCCCGAGAGGTGGAGGGAGAGACTTCACAGGGAAGGGGTGAAGGGCGTTGTGTTTGAAGGGAACACGGGCTGGGCTGGAGGAAGGGGCGCAGGCAGATCCTGGAGCTCCGTTTTGGAGCAGTCAAGGGCTTGGGGGCTGGAATTTGGCCAGTGGAAGCCTGCGTGGGCATCCGTCAGACACACTTGGAGAAAGCCCTGATCGTGAGCCGCGTCCCGGGCTGCTGCAGCTCCTCCTTATCCTATCCAGTGAGAAGACTCTATGAGACAGCAGGACAAAGCATGAGATGCACGGCCCCGGTCACCTTAGGAACAAAGTCTTGCAGTTAATGGGGAAACGGTGAGATTGCTTTTGTGTCCTTTTGAAGAAAGAAAAAACAGAGGCGAGGGGAGTGAGGGGCTCACGGCGCGATCGCGAGTCCTGCTCTGTCCAGTGGAGCTGCGGGTTGTGCTGTTGTCACAGTACAGCAATTAATGGCAACCCCCCTTCGCTCTCAAAATGTCTTGATTTGGCCGATAAAGTACTGTGGTTGCCCTTTAAAAGCGAAGCGGAGTGGTGACAGGTTCGGGGAGAGGGAAGGGCCTGTGATGGACAGCTGGTGGGCGGTGCCTAGTCCTGGGCTGGGACCGCATGGCCTCCTTCCCACGGCACCTGGGGCTGTTCATCACATCCATCTCCTCCCTGCAGCCCCTGCTCACCCCTTCTTTGCAATTTCCCTTTGTCTGGCTTCTCACCCCTTCTTCCCCCAGTTACACCTCTGCAAGCTGCACTCTCATCCCCTCATTGGAGCTGGTCTTGTCAGCCCCAGTCCCAGCAAGGTTTGGAAGAGACAAGCCAACACCAAGACGCCTGTCTCTGTGTGGTCGCTGTGGGCTCGGGGGACCGCGGCCCCTCGCACTCACCCCGGTCCTGACAGATGACCAGGCAGATGGCTTCCGTCTGGAAGTTGTTATTGTTCCCGTTGCAGCCGCCGTAGATGAATTCAGTGCAGATTTCTCTTTCTTTATTGTACCACCAGCGGGGGATGAAGGCCAGGCAGGGGCCGGTTTCCTTTGGCATACTGCACACGTCTGTGGGGAGGCCACAGGGCAGCCCTGGTTGGGTGCCTGTCACCTCCCCTTTTTCTGGCCCCTGCTCTTTTGGACTCCACTGACAGGCACCCTGGACCAGGGGCTCTGCTCCCAGTACAATGGTGTCTGTGACCACTCTGACCCTGTGCTCCTTGACTCTCCTCACCTATACGGTAAGAGTGAAACATTGCACCCTGCTCACTCCAGATGGGACAGCAATGCCCTCTCTAACTGCGTCCCCCACCCCGAGTCTGGACAGCTAACTCCTGCTGAGTTTGCCTCTTAGATAGCGCTCCTTCATGTCCTCCCTGCCACTCCCAGGATTCCAGTATCTTTATCTTTAGCCAGGACTGCCATGGGAGGCTACTGACTGAGCTCCCACACTTCTCCAGTCTGCTCCACGCTGGTTCCAGGATGATCCACTGAGCTCACGGGGAAATCCTACCAGAACCCAGAAGGACTTTAGAATCCACGTCCTGCTCCTGGTCTCCTGCCGCACGCTCTAACAATGCCATGTATTGCTTCCGTGCCTTTCCTCGTGCCTGGAATGCTCCCCCTTGGCTTGCTAAGCAGGTGCAGGCCTGTTCACTCCGCAGAGCCCTCCCAGAACCCAGCTCTCCTGGGATGTCTTTCCTGGATCCACTCTTTACCCCTTTGCTGTTCTTTCTCGCTTCTTGATCTTGCACACGCATTGATCGCTTCTGTATAATTATTTGTTCTAAGTTTTGGACCCTCCAGGGGAACGTGGGGATTTGAGGGTGGACATTGTGTCTTAGGGCGTCTTGGTACAGCAGTTCCTGGCAGGGAACTTGGCACAGGGAGGGTGCTTCAGGACTGTTCACAGTTTTAAAGAAAAGCCGAATGCACCCTGAACCTAAGGAAGCATTTACTAAGCAAAGTTTGGCTCGCCGCGCTATGAGGGGCCAGCGAGGTTCTTCAGAACCTGCTCATCTGCGGCCCAACAAAGCAACCCCAAGTGCATTTCTCAGGGTGCCAGGCCCTGTTCTTAGTGCGCAATGCAAGTTAACACGTCACCACGTGTTCCAGGTCCTCTTACTGTTCTCACAAGTCAGGGGAAGAAACCGAGGCTTGGAAGGCAAAGTCAGTTTCCTGAGGTCGCATAGATACTAAGGGATCTGAACACAGATGACCCATTGCTCTGAGGGTTCAGGGCAGACTCCTTAACACACACACACACACACACACACACACACACATGAACTACTCCAGCTCCGGCTCTCTCATCTCTGCTCCCTGGCCTCTTTAGGCCTGAGCCTGCTGCCTCCTCCCACAGGACCCTTCCACACAAGGTCAACCTGTGCCTGGAAAGCCATTCGCTGCTGCTTTTGCCTGGGCCATCCCCATCTTTCACGTGCTGGGTCACGGGTCCCTTATCCTGTAACACCTTCTCTGACATCCTGGGACACGGTCAGTAAGTGGAAGCTCCCATGCATGTTAGGGGCACAATAAAGTTTGCCGTATGTGTAGTCCTTGATGGTCTTAATTAGAGCCCAGGGATACGGACAGAGTGGGGAAGAGCGTGGCAGGTGGCAGGCGATCCGGGAAAGGATCCTACATTTATACAGAGACCTAGGGGAACAAGGCAGGAAGTACAGAGCCTGTGCCTGTCTCTCACAGCTCTCCTAGGACCCGACGTGACGTTGACATTTCACGGAACTTCGGTGGCTACTTGGGGTCTCAGAGCCATGGGTTTCACATCTATGTCATAGAAAAAGAGACAATGGCTCAGAAAAAGCAAACTATATCACACACGTATCACATAAGGACAGAAGTCAGTAGTCAAATAAAAGCTGCATCTCTCAAAGCCCAGCACGGATTGAATTTGTGTCAGGTGGAAAATGCAGGAAGACTCTAGGGCAGAGAGCAAGGGGAGGGGACCGGCACAGGTTGGGGTAGGAGGTGAGGCCATCGCACAGCTCAGGGGACCTGTGGTACCTTTCCTGAGGTCTAAGCATTTCTTCCCGCAGTTGAACAAGCAGCACTTCATCTTGTCCGGGCAATGCCTGTGCCTCGTGCATTCGCTCCTTTCTTCCACTTCACATTTCACTCTGATTTTGGGACACGTCTCTAAGGAAGGGGAAGACACACTCCCTTGAGGCTTCGAGTGTTAGTGCTCTCCCTCCTGGACCAGGGCCCCGCCGCGGAGTCAGAGGGGCTTACTTTCACCTCCCACTCATCCCCTTCTCATTCCTAACCACCACCCTCCAACACCACCACCACCACCACCAAGATTCCAGGGAGAAGCAAGGTCACACGGCCTTGCTGTGCTTGGGTGTTCCCCTGGGAGGCGCTGTAACTCTCTGTGATTAAGATCTCCATCCCTGGTGGCAGATAGCTGAGTTTTTAAATTCTGTGCAACCCTTGGTACAGCAGGTGCCCTCTCTGAACTTGGTTTTCTTCATTTGCACATAAGGCTGCTTTTAACTCTAAGCAGCAAAGTTTGAAAGTCACTGTCAAGTTGTTGGGACAAAATAATGACTAGCATTGATGAAGCACTTGCTATACACTGGGCCATTTATCCTCAGTCCTCAGTGTAACGCTATGGATGAGTCCCATTGCTTGCCACAGTTGTAAGCAAAGGACTCTGAACCCGAACAGAGGGCGGCCACGTGCCTTTGCCCAGGGTCCTGTGCCTGTCTCTCACAGCTCTCCTAGGACCCGACTGCTGCTTCACTCCTTTTCTATAGGCACTGACAGGCTGCTGAGGAGGGAGCCAGGTTTGGCTCTGAAGTGTGCGGCTCCCAGCTCCTGAGACCCACTTTCAACATTGCTATCAGAGTGCCCAGCGTATTCGGGCTCCTTGTCCTGGGCTCTTTGTAGGTCAGCACCCCAGAGACTTCTGGGGACCACTCTGCCCCCAAAGGCGAGGACCCTCTGGGAGCGGGAACAGCTGGGGGTAACCTGTGCAGGCTCCAACAGGAAGGGTCGGAATGAACAAGGGTGGTGCGGGGGCGGGCGAACCGTCCTCCTTCGGGGCAAATCCCTTAGGCTCCCCAGTTCCCACAGAGTCCCTTTCATGATCGCTAAGCCTAGGCAGCTCCAGGAAGAGCTCCTTGGGCTGGTGGTGGTCCAGACGAAGGCGCCTGCATTTGCCAAGTGCGTCTTACAGGAGGGGGGAGGCTGAAAGAATGACTAAATGCCTCCCGTCTTTCCTGGCCGTGTTGGGGAAGCACCGCTGAAATTGTTCTTCGTCCCTTCCTCCCCTTCAAGTCCCCCTTCTCCATCGCAAGGGCCGAGTCCCTGCTACTCACTGATAAAGAATCCCTCAGCGAGTCCAGCCTCCTGGATGCCTCCCAGGAGGATGAGTGGTAGCAGGATTGGCAGAAGTCGGGAAAGTCGCATTTTAGGAGGTGCCAGCCTTGCTGGTGTCCCCGAAACTAGGAATCGTCACTCAGTAGCTCCAGCCTCTGAGCGTCGGATGCCCTGATGCAACCCAACACTCCAGAACACAGCCCTGGAGACCAGCCAGCCACACTCGCTCTGTGGGGAACACCCAGGCCCTGAGGCCCATCGGTGGCACCTGCAGCACCCCCCCCCCCATTGGTAGGCAGCTCCTAAAGCTCCAATCTGAGGCTCTCTGGCTCCCTGGTCTACCAGGGGGAAGGGCCCGTCTTGCCTGGGGCTTCGCAGACTCAGCAGAAGAGGATGCTCCAGTCCAGGGTCTTGCATGTCGGTCACCCTGTGCTTGTATTTTTTTTTTTCTAGTGAGTTTCTGGGCCTGTTTCTACGTGCCCTTTCTTTCCCGTCTGTTCTCCTCACTTCACTCCTTAGAGCCATGTTTTAGTCTGGTCCCTAGGGTAGAAGGTGGTGCTGACCTCGGTAGGTGGGTTCCCCTGGGCTCTCTGAGAGTGCACTCACCGCATGCAGATCAGCCTGGAAGAGACAGGTATCCCATGGGGCACGGGAATCAGCGGATGAAGACCTCGGCTTTCGCATCACTGAAGAAAGTTTGGATGCATGTCATTCCTTCCTTAGAAGGCCCCCAGTGGGACGGAGCTGCCGTCTCCCATGGTGGTAACCACTCATAAGGATTCCTCTCTTTCCTGACTCGTGCGCTCCCTCCCTACCTCGGGCTTCCTGGGACATCTCCCAAAAACTGCCTGTTCCCAGGCCCTTGTCCCTGGGCCAGCTTCTGTGTGTGTGTCGGGGGGGAGGGAGGATTCCACTGAGGCTATGGCCTTGCCTTAAAAGGTCTTGCACATTTTTGCAGAGACAAAGGCGGAAGCTACCATCCCTGGAGCACGCCCCTCTCCAGCTTTGTCCTTCCTCCCCTGAATGGTGTCACCAGAGGCCTCAATGACACTTTACTCTCCACGAAGTGTAATTCAGGCCAACCAGACGTGAATCACTCAGGCCCCGGGGCGTAGGACTAAGCCAAGAACTTTATTGGGGGAAATTGGGCTATACAGAGAGACAGTGGGGGAGTTCAGGAGATAAGGGGGTGAAGCGCATGGAATCCGACTGGAAGGGTTGTGCGTGAAAAGCGGCAGCTATGGCAGAGAGGGAGGAGGAGCCTGGGGTTTGGTTTTGGGAAGAGCAAAGGCCTTGGGCCGCGGAGAGTGGAGCCCCGGAAGTCAACCTGTCGCATCGGTCAGTTTCATAGCAGAGCCGGGTGCCTGGGTCAGATCCTGGTGGCTGCTCTCACGTATCCGCGTCTGCGCAGGAGTTAGGAGCCTGTGGACAACGCTGTGGTCAAGATACCGCCGAGCGTGTTTCTCTTACCAGCCTCTCTTCACAGCTGGGAGGTACATTCACGCATGCTCTCCTGGGAGGAGACTAAAAGCGGGTTTGCTCCGGGGAGCTACAGGTCTCTCTTCAAGAGAATGGGAGGGGATCGCTGGCAAAGGGCTGTGACGAGGGCACGGATGGCCGGGACCCATTGGTGGGTCAGTGTGCCCAGGGTCGGCTGAGCCCCTTCTGCAGGTGTTCTCTGAGATTCCACCGCCTCGACCCCGCCCCCCGCCACTGCCCCTGGCCAGCTTTGCTCCACCTTCACGTTCCTGCCCGCCCTCACTCACCAGAAAGTCACCCCGTCTACCCCTTGGAAAGGCGCTTTATTACCTCCCGCCCGCAGCCCAGGTTTGCCAAGGACAAAGCAGATGAGCCAGCGCGCAGCCCTCCCCACGTGGCCCTGCCGAGGGCGCGGCACTGGCCCCGAGACTCACGGGGTTTCTGGCAGGCGTCCTGGCAGATGGCCTGGGTCTGGAAGTTGTTGTTGTTCCCCAGGCAGCCTCCATAGACGAAGCTGTAGCAGGTGTTGTTTTCCTTACTGTACCACCACCGAATAAAATAAGCCATGCAGGGGCCGGAGTCTTTTGGGAGTTTGCATATATCTGCAGAGAGAGTTGAGACCTCAGAGTGCCCCCCTTCCCCAAGAAACCAGTAGCTGCTGTTGTCTCCCCCTGGTGGCCGCCATTGGTGAACACGAAGCAGAGTCCTCCCTTACCGCGCCCGGGAGCTAAGCTCCTCTCCGGCGCACTTTGCAAGGAGACTCCGGCTGCTTTCACCGGAGCCCGGGCAGCTGAGATGAGGCCAGAATGAGCTCCCGCCTGTGGTCTGCACCCTGCGAGCGACGCTTACTGCTACCTCCCAAAGAGCAGGACGTGATGGATCTGAAACCAGGCTGATCTCTTCGCTCCCCAAAGAAGAAGTCCCGGACTTCCTGACCAAGTCCCCACGAGGCCTTCCTCACCAGTGGCTCTGACATCCCCCCCACCCCACCCCGGGCCTCCTGGGAGTACCATGTCCCAGCAACAGTCAACTCCCTGTGCTATCCCCCAGCTCCACACCTTTGCTGCCTACTGCTTGCTACTCCTTAGGAACACTCCTATTCATCCTTCAAAACCCTTCTTGGGTATTGCCTCCTCTGTGATGTTTCTCCTGGCCCTCTTCTGCCACCTGGAGCACCACAGGAGCCTGTGTTAGTCCTGCATGTCTCTACCTTGCTTCTGAACCTTGGGTGCCCATGGGTCAGTTGTTCTCATCTTGGGTCTCGAGCCCGAGCTGGTGGTTCTTAGTGAGCAGATATTGTGTCAAATTTCGTCTTGATATTTCAATTCCCAACAGGAGGCCAGATGCAGTACAGCATAACACGGAGTGTTGAGGGTAAACTGAAGTCTATACTGGCCTGAGTTGATAATCCTTGGAGCACCTACTATATGCTGAACACTTGAAGGGAAAAGAAAAGGCCTATTCTCTGCTATTCAGCACCTCCGAGTCAAGAATGACAAGTGATTGCAGCTGATACGTGTCAGGGAGCCGTCACACGCTGTCATGTTGCTCTAAGAACTTCATGTGTGTCAATGGGCTTGACCCGCAAAATAACCGTGAACACTGACGGCTTCATTGTCTGGAGAAACGGAGGCACCAGGAGGGAAAGTTACTCACCTTCCCGACAGAAGTGTTGTTCCAAAGTTAAGACTGGAACTCAGGAGTCTGGGTCTAGAATCCCCCACCGGCAGGCATGTGAGTGCTCTGTCACCTTCTGGCTGGTCCATCCACCCCTGTTCACCTCCCAATCCCTGCCAGCACCCACCCGGCCCCGCTCCTCCCCCCGCCCCCCCCCCCCCAGCTCCTTCGTCCAGATCCGCATTTGCTTTCATCCTCCCATCTCACGTGCCGCAGGCATAATTTAACCCAGTGATGCCACAGTGCCACCACAGTGGGTTTCCACGGTTCTCAAGATCTGTCTTTAACCGGGTCAACCAGAACTGGATTGTTGGCTTCTCCACACAGTGCTCACCCACCCCGTCTCCTGGCTGACCTCCTCGGCCCCATCACCTTTGGGCCCGGTGCTCCCTGTGCCTGGAGAACGTCCACCTACTTTTTGCCTAAAACGTGGCCCATCACTCGAGGGGCTCCAGGCTTGTTCCCTCGGAGAAGGTTTTCCAACCTCCCTGACTGCAGTGGGCAGATCCAACCCTATTGTGGGTCTCACAGGCACTCAGGAAATCTGTGTTAAATGGATGGCCAGGGGAGTCGTTGATGGGTTTTTTGGGGGGAGGGGCGGCCAAGGACATGAGGATGGGTCGCAGATTGTAGCAGACAAGGAAACCCCGCTGGCCGATAGGGGCCAAGTGAGGCTTCCTGGTGCAAAGTCAGATCTGCACAGCTAGAAAGGCAGTGAGTTTGGAGCAAAAAGAAAAAAAAAAGCTAAAAAAATTACATGACATCACTTGCAGAAACAATGTTGGTAGATGTAGATGCTGGGATAGCAATGGGCAGCAGCATTCAGAAAATCTAACCATGGAAGAAATCAAGCAAGCAAGAAGCAATCTGATTCCATCCCTCTCTTGCACCCATCATTGGCTTGGGTAGACTGAGCCCAGACGTTGCTGATAGGATAAGGACATGATGTGACACATAGCATGTGAGGGTCAGTGATGAAACGAAACTCCCAAGTCCAGCAATCTTGGCCAAGACCGGTCCTCAGTGAGCCAGGGGACCATGCCAGCCCAGGGGGACAGAAGGTGAGGCTTTGGGGGCCGGTGCTGTGATGTAGCGGGTAAGGCTGCTGCCTTCAGTGCCCACATCCCATGTGGGCGCTGGTTCAAGTCCTGGCTGCTCCACTTCCAATCCAGCTCTCTGCTATGGCCTGGGAAAGCAGTGGAAGGTGGCCCCAGTCCTTGGGCCCCTGCACCCACGTGGGAGACCTGGAGGAGGCTCCTGGCTTTGGATCGGCACATCTCCGGCTGATGCAGCCAATAGGGGAGTGAACCAGAGGATGGAAGACCTCTCTCTTTCGCTGTCTCTCCTTCTCTCTCTGTGTAACTCTGATTTGCAAATAAATAAATAAATAAACCTTTTAAAAAAAAGAAGGTGGAGCTTGGCTGTTACCTTGTTGAGGGTCTATGCATTTTTTCCCACAGCTGAAGACACAGCACTTCTGGTTGCTGGGGCATGGTTTGACCTTCGTACACAGGTCCCTTTCTCGGAATTCGCAGTTTTCTCTGAGTCGGGGGCATTTACCTAGGGAAGCAGAAGTCTTAACCACGAGCTGGGGAGGGTACGATGCCCACCCTTCTCCAGACCCACAGCAATTCTGGGGGCTCAGGGATGTTTGCCCTCACTGCGCTCACTCCCAGGGTGCCTTTTCTCCAGGGTGCATCTTCAAGTAGTCCCAGCCCTGCCCACACCACCCTCCCTCCTGACCAGTCCACATTCTCTACCTCCCTAGCTTGGTCCTTCATCCCTCTCCAGAGCCAGCCGCCTTGGGCAGAATTTCTCAACCCCTGGTGACATTTGGGCAGCATGACTCTTTTTGGGGGTGGGTGCTGTCCTTAGCAGCATTCTTGCCCTGTACCCATTAGATACCACCGCACTGCCCAGTCCTAACAAGCAGAAATGTCCCCAGCCATCGCCAATGTCCCCTGGCAGGAAACCACCAGACTGGGTTTCAGTTGATCTGTTTTGGCTTGGCTGAAGTCAGCATTTGGGAAAGTCCTCTAGGGGGCGATGTCCCACAGCTCCTGGTCTGCCATCTGTCCTCTCCCAACCCTTGATGTCTTCATTTGTAAAACTGTTTTGATGTTACAGAGTTGTGAGGCAGAAAGGAGACCAAGTGTGTAAAGCTGTAATCATAGTAACTGATGCACTATGAGTTAAGTAATACGAACTAACATTTGCTACACACTGGCGACTCGGCATTTTAAATGTATTATCTCATTTAATCCCCCAAACAGCCCTTGGAGGCCAATTCTTATAGTATCTAATAAGAAAACAAGCACATGGAGTTTAAGCAACTTGCCTGAGGTTACATGGTTATCAGGATTCGAACCCACTAATTCTGAAACCAGGTCCCTTTCTGCAGGTTTTTTTTTTTTTTTTTTTTTTTTTAGGAGATCTGGTCACAGAAATTCCTATTTCCTGAGTATTTAGATCATTTTTTATTAACCATTACCATTATTGTCACCATGTGGTCCCATGTAGTCATGAAGTGTTATTGTCTTACATTGAAAGGGACACTTTATATATCTGGAAAATCTAGGAGATGATAGAGATGAGAGCTCAAGAACGGAATCTGTTTTCTTGTGGGATACATGTTCTTTTAGGCTTCCCAGATTTCTGTAACTATTTTTTTTTCTATAACTCTTAAATTTTAGATCCTGTGGCCAGTGCTGTGGCACAGCAGGTTAATACCCTGGCCTAAAGCACTAGCATCCAATATGGGCTCCGGTTCGAGACCCAGCTGCTCCACTTCCCATCCAGCTCTCTGCTATGGCCTGGGACAGCAGTAGAAGATGGCTCAAGTCCTTGGGGCCCTGCACCCGCGTGGGAGACCCAGAAGAAGCTCCTGGCTCCTGACTTCAGATCGGCATAGCTCTGGCAGTTGCGGCCATCTGGAGAGTGAACCAGCGGATGGAAGACCTCTCTCTCTCTGCCTCTCCTTCTCTCTCTGTGTAATTCTGACTTTCAAATAAATAAATAAATAAATCTTAAAAAAAAATTTTAGATCCTGTGACTCTCCTCCAACCGCAGCACCTGAGATTCCCCACTTCAAAGGCGATGAGATCACAGAATTCCTCGCTCTGGATTCCTGCGTTCCCAGAAAGGATCTCCCACAGAGGACTCACCCACTGCCTCCCGCTTCTCCCAGCCCAGGGCTCGGGCGACTATGGCAGCACACAACCGAGATCTGAGGAATTGCTCTTGTTCCTTCCTCCCAGCAAGCTTCCCGCTGTCCAGGGTAAGGGGGGGCCCCAGTACTTACTGGGAAAGAACCAGTCGCTCAGACGGGGTCCCTGGACAGTCACCAAGAGGAAGAAGAGCACCAGGGTGCCCAGCAGTCTTGGAGTGTTCATCCTGAAGAGGGGCTGTCCTGTCTGCTGGTTCCAGAACCTGGAGTCGCCTGCTCGCCTTGGCCCGGGTCTATCTCTTCAGCAGCCAATACTTTGGATATGAGACCTGGAGACAAGCCAGCCACCCCCTTCTCCCCTGGAACGCCAAGTTCCCGAGGTCACAAACGGGATGAATGGACGTTCACAGCCCACAGCTCTGGGGCAAGGACGTCCAAGCGGACGGCTCCTGATCTTTAACCCCTTGGTCTGCATGGGCCCGGCTCTCTGGTCCACCGGGGGGGGGGGGGGGGCGGGCGGTGTGTGTGCCAAACTTGCCTCCCACTTGCCAGGCTACTTGAGGAGGAGAAGGCACCATCTCAGGTCTTTGCGTTGACAACTTGGAGAGCTGTCAAGTTTCCATGCGCAGCAGCTAGCACACCGGTTGTGTGTCTGACAATGTGGTTCTGTCTCTCTCTCCCCCGTGCCTCCCCCTGCTGTGTCTGACCTTGTCCTTCTCCCTGTGGGCCTCCCGTGGTCTCTGAGTTTCTTCCCTCCTCTCCCACAGTTTCCTCCCATCTTTCTTCCTCTGATCTTCCCTTGGGTTCAGTTATATTCTTCAACTAAGGCCAAGCAGCAAAGATGTTGCCACAGAGGAACGCGGAGGAAGAATCGGGCTGATAGCAAGACTCTGGAGAGTCTTTGCCAAGGTCATGTGACTTTGAGAACAGGAGAGAATGTAACAGCTCGCAGGGGGCGTCCACCAGCTGATGCTGACTCCTCTGGGCCTTGGAAACTCGGAAAGGAAGGCACCTGCTGAGGGGCTCCGATTGAATAGAGCTCAGTACCACGGCTGTATTCGTCCACAGTAACACCGCTGGGTTCCAGCAGGACTGCTGGAGAGGCCACGGGAAGTAGCGCCCTGGAGACCACGGGTAGCTTCCTCACCACCAGCCGCTCCATCAGTCCTGGCACTGGGAGAGATGCTCTTCAGAGTCAATGTTGGGGCCGGCGCTGTGGCATTGTGGGCTAAGCCTCCACCTGCAGCACTGGCATCCCATATGGGCGCCAGTTCCTGTCCCGGCTGCTCCTGTTCCAATCCAGCTCTCTGCTTATGGCCTGGGAAAGCAGCAGAAGTTGGCCCAAGTCCTTGGGCCCCTCCAATCACATGGGAGACCACGAAGAAGCTCCTGGCTCCTGGCTTTGGATCAGTCCAGCTCTGGCCATTGCGGCCAATTGGGGAGTGAACCAGAGGATGGAAGACCTCTCTCTCTGTCTCTTCCTATCTCTGTCTGTAACTCTGCCTCTCAGATAAATAAATAAATAAATACAAAGAGTAAATGTTTTCTGGTGTTGCCCTATTGTGTGGAGTTCTGTTATCCAAATGTTCATTCATTACATGACAGCCTTTTTATTAATGAATGACCGCATGGTCAAACACTTAGGATCACACACAGGACCCCCTTGAGAATCCCAGCCCACTGACTTCACAGACTCATTGAAAGGAGCTCCCACTAAGGCCCTAGGAAGTCGAATTTCTAAAGAGCAACCAAGATGTCCTGGGCAGTGCTCTCTTAGTCTACTTCCCGTGTTCTCCAAAACTCAGTCCAGGAGAGATCAGACATCTGGAATGTCCGGAAGGGCTCTAAGGACCATCAGCCCCAATTTGTTCATTTTATAGATAGAAATCATAAAGTCCAGAGAAGTTAAGATGCTGCCCAGGGTCACCCAGAAAGTGAGTGTCAGAGATAGGGTTCAAAGGGGCTGAGCATGGACGTTCTTGCCACAGCTCACTAGGGGATCTGCTGAGACTGGTATGGACGTAATATTTTATTGTGGAGTTGGACCTAGAGAAGAATCATGAGTCCAAAAGGGGTAGAAGGGACGTCTTCAGTGGCGACAGGGTCTGAAGAGTCACAGAGCCAGCAAATTTCCAAATGACTCACAGGCCTTCCATTAAGGCTGAATTTTGTCTCCAAATTATCTTTAAAGTAAATTAAAATGCTTTCTGGTTGCTCTATCCCATTATGTGTTGCCTAATTTCCAGGCCCACCCAGGGGTCTCACGTTCCAAGTAAGTAAAATGAAGTAGGTTTCTGAAGGCCTGGCATACATTGTGGTTTTGGACCCTCATCACCCTAATTTCTTGGAGAAGACTGGGTAAGGACCTATCTGATCCTCACCTCTCCTCTCTCCTTCTCTCACTGAGGGTTATGGTACCCTACCTTTGCTTTTTTTTAAATTATTTTTAAATTTATTTTTTAAGAATGCAAATTTCACAAGTACAACTTTAGGAATATAGTTATTATTTTTTAAAGATTTATTTATTTATTTGAAAGTCAGAGTTACACACAGAGAAAAGGAGAGGCAGAGAGAGAGAGAGAGAGAGAGAGAGAGAGAGAGAGAGAGATCTTCCATCTGCTGGTTCACTTCCCAACTGGCCGCAACGGCCAGAGCTGTGCCGATCCAAAGCCAGGAGCCAGGAGCTTCTTACTGGTCTCCTACACGGGTGCAGGGGCCCAAGGACTTGAGCCATCTTCTACTGCTTTCCCAGGCCATAGCAGAATGCTGGATCGGAAGTGGAGTGGCCAGGACTCGAACTGGTGCCCATATGGGATGCCGGCACTGCAGGTGGCAGTTTTACCTGCTATTCCACAGCGCTGGCCCCTACCTTTGCTTTAATTTCACTTCTGTTCTGGGAACTCCAAGGAGAACTGAGGTAGACTGGCCTCTACCTGGCCGCTCCTGCTTTTTCATTAGACTAATACCGGTGACATGGGCTGACCTCCTGTCACTGGTTTTCTATGTTGTTCTCTGTGCCTGTAACTGGGTTACTGAATTGCATGTTTGTTTCCCCAGATAGGTGTTTAACCTGGAGCTTAGGGCATGAATAGGCCCAGAATAAAGAGTAAATTCTGCTGGATGGGCAGGCAGACAGCACTAGGCAGGCAGATGTGTGGTAGATGGGTGGCTGATAGGGCGATGGGCGGTGGGGTGGTTGGGTGAGGAGGAAGTGGTAGAGGAGGAAAGTGTGATGTGTGGATTAAGTTGAGTATAAGGTCAGTGATGGACAGGTGAGTCTCTTGGTGCAGGCTGTTTGAAAGGAGGCAGATTAATGGATTGGTAGGTGAATGGAGAGGCGGTGGGTATAGAAATGCCTAAGTTTGTTGATGGGCATAAAGGACAGAGGGGGTAAATAACAGGATGATGGATTAAAACACTGGATATAAAATAGGGAATTGGATAGGTAGGAGGAGGAGAAAAAAGGATGGACGCATGGGTGATGGCAAATAGATAAGTTGAGAGATGTGTCAGTGGAAGGCTGGGTGAGTGGGGATCGGATTCCTGGGTGAATGGAGAGAACACTTGGGTGTATATATAGATGGAGCGAATGGCAGGTGCAGAGATGGGCAGGTAGAAACATGCATGTGCAACTGAAAATATTAACCAAAATTAGAGATATGAAAAAAATTACATAGAGAACAATTTATTTACTCATTTTTAAAATAGAGGAAATACATCAGTTTGATAAAAATATGAAAATTCACAGAAGAGGAGGTAGAGAGCCTTCACAGGCTGTGAGATGAAGTGTCTGTAGGTCACTAGACTATGCCACCACGGAAACAGATGCTGACCTAGATGCTTTTGAAGCAGAATTTTGCATAACTTTCCATGTACAGAGACTAGATATATCATAAAGTATTTCAGCTCATAGAAAAAGAAGCTAGGTTTCCCATGCTAGTTGTTTTGAAAGTACCATGACCCACATAGCAAAATAAAACATACACTCAATGTGATTTAAATCATTGTCAAGTTGCAAGATGGTTTGACATAGGACAATTGAATAACATGCTCATGTTAAGTTGTTGTGCCAACAAATGAGAAGAGTAAAATCACTCTATGACTAGATGCTTAAAAGGTATTTGATAAAATTTGGCAATCGGCCGGCGCCGCGGCTCACTAGGCTAATCCTCCGCCTAGCGGCGCCAGCACACCGGGTTCTAGTCCCGGTTGGGGCGCCGGATTCTGCCCCGGTTGCCCCTCTTCCAGGCCAGCTCTCTGCTGTGGCCAGGGAGTGCAGTGAAGGATGGCCCAGGTGCTTGGGCCCTGCACCCCATGGGAGACCAGGAGGAAGCACCTAGTTCCTGGCTCCTGCCATCGGATCAGCGCGGTGCGCCGGCCGCAGCACGCCAGCTGCGGCGGCCATTGGAGGGTGAACCAAGGGCAAAGGAAGACCTTTCTCTCTGTCTCTCTCTCTCACTGTCCACTCTGTCTGTCAAAAAAAAAAAAAAAAAAATTGGCAATCATGGGCCGGCGCTGCTTCTCACTAAGCTAATCCTCCGCCTGTGGTGCCAGCACTCCGGGTTCTAGTCCAGGTTGGGGTGCCAGATTCTGTCCTGGTTGCTCCTCTTCCAGTCCAGCTCTCTCCTGTGGCCCGGGAGTGCAGTGGAGGATGGCCCAAGTGCTTGGGCCCTGCACCCGCATGGGAGACCAGAAGCACTTGGCTCCTGGCTTCAGATAGGTGCAGCGCGCCGGCCATAGCGGCTATTTGGATGGTGAACCAACAGAAGGAAGAGCTTTCTTTCTGTCTCTCTCTCTCTTACTGTCTAACTCTGCCTGTCAAAAAAAAAATTTGGCAATCATTTCCGGTGGCACCTGCAAATGGATAACCTAACAACCCAAGTACAATAAAACCCATTTATCCCAAACCCAATTACAAATATCTTTTTATGCAGTAGTTGCCTTTGACTATAAAATAAGGAACTAGGGGTGAGAGTTTGACTCAGTAGTCAGACCACTGCTTGGGACACCCACATCCCCTGTTGGAGGGCCTGGGTTTGAGTTCTGGCTTTGCTCTCCATTCTTGCTTCCTGCTAAGGCACACTCTGATATGCAGTAGGCGATGGCTCAAGTACTTGGGTCCCTCTTCCCTTCCCTGGGTGGCAGGTGGGAGACCCAGACTGAATCCATGAATGTTGTGGGAATTTGGGGAATAAACTAGTTGATGGGAAATTCATTCTCTCTCTCTCCTTCAAATAAATAAATAAATATTTTGGGAAATGCAATGAAAGTCTATTATCTTATTTAATGTTCAAATCAGATTTCATATGTTCATATTATATACATATACAGACATATTATTTTTCTTTAAAAAAGATTTATTTATTTATTTGAAAGTCAGAGTTACACAGAGAGAGAGGAGAGGCAGAGATAGAGAGAGAGAGAGAAAGAGAGAGAGAGAGAGAGAGAGAGAGAGAGAAAGGTCTTCCATCTGATGGTTCAATCCCCAATTGGCTGCAATGGCCAGAGCTGTGCCAATCCGAAGCCAGGAGCCAGGAGCTTCTTCTAGGTCTCCCACACTGGTGCAGGGGCCCAAGGACCTGGGCCATCTTCTATTGCTTTCCCAGGCCATAGCAGAGAGCTGGATCGGAAGTGGAGCAGCCAGGTCTCGAACTGGCACCCATATGGGATGCCGGTGCTTCAGGCTAGGATGTTAACCCGCTGCATCACAGTGCCGGCCCCCCATACTATTTTTCTTAAAAGCAGGGATGGTAATATCACATGAGAATCATGACTAGGAGCATATCATGAGGAAAGAGGGTGTATTACTATATAATTCAGTGAAGACATTTATAAATACCTATATACCAAATAGCATGGCATCCACACATTTTTTATACTTTGCATATTAATGTCCACATATGAGAGATGAGATGTGGAATTTGTCTTCTTTGTGTCTAGGTGATCTCAGTTAGCATAATGATCTGCAGTTCAATTCATTTTGTTGCAAATGTCAGGATTCCATTCTTCCTGATGGCTGAGTAACACGTAAATACCACATTTTCTTTATCCATTCATCAGTTGATGGATATTTAGGTTGATTAAATATCTTTGCTGTTGTGAAAAATAAAATAGAATAAGGAACTATAGAGAGATAGATACCACTACCTTTATTTTCAGTGGTATTTTGCAGATTCTGCATAATATAAGACAAGAGAACAAAGTCACGAAGTTTCAAAAAAGAAAAGTGAAATTTACTATCATTTTCAGATCAGATGATTATATCCAAAGCCACAATAACTACTAATATCATTGTACTTAAAAATGTAACTGGGTCATGTAGTTAGATACAAGACAAATAAAAACTTTCGATTCGGATTACGCTACTCATGACAAACTATTCCGATGACCAGTTTCTCCACTCACTTCATTTCTTGGGTTCCAGGCACTGCAGTCCACACCGCGAGCAGCACTTCTGTTCCAGTGGGCAGTCATCATCATGCAGGCACATGGGTTTACCAATCTTGCCACACATTGCGGGCTTGTGCGGGCAGAAGCCTAGTTTGGCTTTATGAAGTAAAATACAACGCTGGATCTTGAAATGCTTGTCACAGTTTGAGACAAACGTGGGGAACCCAAATGGCTTTACTCTGACTAAGCCTCTTACCTTTCCTCCCATAGCAACAGTGGCCTGGAGGAAGCAGAGTATCAACTCTCTGGGGATAATAATTTGAGGAGCATCAAAAAAGTACTGCCATCTCTGACTTCTCCAGTCTGGAGGATCCCTGCCGGCCCAACAGAATGAAAGTATCTGAACTATGTGGTTCAGAGGTGGGAGGAGTATGAGAGAGTGCCCAGAACCTCCTTGTCCTATAAATTATAGGAATTGAGGGTCATCTATCAGGAGTGAATTGTCCAGTGGAAAAGTTGAAGTCGAAAAAGGCCACCATACTTTTACCATTTTTGCCACCGTACTGTGCTGAACTTTATTTTTTTTATTTTATTTTTTTTTTGACAGGCAGAGTGGACAGTGAGAGAGAGAGACAGAGAGAAAGGTCTTCCTTTTGCCGTTGGTTCACCCTCCAATGGCCGCCGCGGCCGGCGCGCTGCGGCCGGCGCACCGCGCTGATCCGATGGCAGGAGCCAGGAGCCAGGTGCTTTTCCTGGTCTCCCATGGGGTGCAGGGCCCAAGCACCTGGGCCATCCTCCACTGCACTCCCTGGCCACAGCAGAGGGCTGGCCTGGAAGAGGGGCAACCGGGACAGAATCCGGCGCCCCGACCGGGACTAGAACCCGGTGTGCCGGCGCCGCTAGGCGGAGGATTAGCCTAGTGAGCCGCGGCGCCGGCCATGTGCTGAACTTTAAAACACTGACAATTCCTGGGACCATACTGGGGAATGTATCCTTCCAGCCTTAAAAGTGGCAGAGTTAGCTTCTACATCAAAATCTTTTGCTACTAAGCTTTTCATCGGTCCATCTTGTAGGATGGTTCTGTGCAGAGACGAGGGCTTGTTGGGAACACATGAATTGGTTATGAGGTATGTGTATTTGTATGTGTGTGTGAGACAGAGACAGAGACAGAGGGGCGGGGCGGGGGAGAGAATGTCAGTGGATGTCATCGCCTTGTAGGTCACTGAAGAATGAGACTCAGAACAATCCATTCTGTTGGGGAAGAGCTGAGGGTGATACCACATAGGGTTGACTTTAAGGAATTGCCCACTAGTGTCCTGAGGTCAGAATGAGCACAAGGTGGGCGTTAAAAGAGGAAGCATTCCCAACAGATCTCAAAAATCGATCAATCCAAGGGCCATATGAGGTTCAAGTCCCCTCCCCCCATTCAATAGGAAACATGGTACCCTTGGCATATACCCATTGGGCTGTGGGAGGTATATCCCCAGTTCTCACCTGACCATTCCTTGGTGCAAACAAAGCCACAAGTGGATTCACAACATTTTTCTTTCTTGGGGCAATCAATGTCACTCTTACACGATGATGGACACTCCATACGGAAATTGTAAGGGAAGAGTGGACACTGTCCTCTCTTGACTAAAACAAGAGCAGATGTGAGCTCCTGCCAACACCACCCCACCTCACCACCCTTCACAACAGTGCTTGCTTTTCTTCAAAGCTAGAATCTCTTTCTGAAACTTGGTTCACCATTCCCTGAACTAACTTGAGCTTTGGAGGAATGAAACATCTCATCATATCATGGAATACAATAGAAAGAATACTTGACATCGTGTTGGAAGCCCCAGTGTAAAGCCTCAGTTCTGCTGTTTAATGAGCAACATCAGTTTTCTCTCTATAAAACAAAGGTAATATGTGGAACGTACACAAATCACCGCAGCCATTTTTAGGGGCCTTGATTTTACCCTGAGTGAAACGTGCAGCCATTGCAATGTGATATGATTGGACTCATGTCAAAGTTGGAAGAACCACTGGCTGCCATGTTGAAAATAGCACAGAGGAGGCAGGGGTAGGAGCGGGCGGACCTTTACGGAGGGTGAGGCAGCCATGCTGCTAAGAAGCCAGCTCTTCTGACCAGGGCGGCGGCTGTGGAGCTGATAAGAGGTTGCCAGATTCTGGATCGATTTTCAAGTTAGACCCAAAATAATTTCCTAAGTTAGTGGATGTTAACTGAGAGAGAAAGAGAGGCATAAAATATAACTTAGAAGGTGTTTTCAACAAAACTGGGGAGAACTCGGGCTGGAAAATGTCTGTGGTGGGGAGCGATGGCAGGTCTTAGGTGAGTTAAGCGTGCGGTGTTTGTGAGGTCCAGCTGGAGTGTGGGAGTCAGAGTCAGAGACAACCTTGTGGGTCCTTAGGGCACAGGTGGCGTTGGAATGAAGTCTCCAGGAGTCTGTGCGCGTGTCCTGTTGTCCTCGTCTGATTGTAAATTCTATGAGGCCAGAAACTGTTCTGTGCTTTTCCTCCTCCAGACTATGCCAGGTTTGACCCTCCAAAGTGTGCTAGGTCACCTCTGAGCACCAGCCTACCTTCCCCACTAACCAGCTGAAGCCCGTTTTCTTGACCTGTTCTTCCTGCTGGCTCCTGGGAGGCAGCACTAAGATCTTGTCCACTACACAGCGATTCCTTAAGGCCTCTCCGAAAGGGAAGCCTGTGGTCCTAGTTCCATCAAGTCAGGCCACAAGATTGCTTTGGCCTTGCAGGGTCACTGGGCCCATAGAATTGAAATCCCAGTTCTACCCCGTGGGCAGCTAACTTCACCTCTCTAACTGTTTCCTGTACAGTAGTGCTGACGGCACATTTCCCAGCCTGCCTCGTAGACTCTGAGGTCCACATCCCAGTGCTGACTTGTAAAACACACAGTGCTGCAGTTGGAAGATCAAGGGCTCCCGGCTCAATCGTTAGCTCTTAGTGAACCCACACCGCAGGCAGCCACTGTGCTGGCGAGTCTTTGTCTTTGAGCCCATATAATTGCACCAACGACTCAATGAGGTGGTTGCTATTGCTCCAGTATTAGGTACAGAAACTTGCAGTAAGGGGAAAAGCAAGGATTTTAATCCAGCCCACTTTCCTCCTAAGCTCTTTAAGACACTGTCTTCTAATGTTACTGATGATGGTCATTATACAGAGCAATTAATCTACAGCCTCACTTTCACCCTATGCAGCTCTCTGCCTCCAGTGTCTACACTAACTCCACAGGGTTCCTGACCTCTCCTGTCTGTGCTTTCTTCTTGGGCAAGTCCTCAGGGTGATGTCCAATAGGTGGCTGTGATAAGGAAACACTTTCCTCCAAGGAGGTAGATCTGACTCTCAGGTTCCACTTGCCAAGTTATCTTAACACTTCGCTCTCTCTCTCTCTCTCTCATTTTTGGCACAAAACCTCCATCAGGTAAATGCCATTATTATCCCCATTTTATAGACAAGAAAACCAAAACTCAACAGGGCATACAACTTGCCCAAGACCTCCCAGACAGTGAACAACAGAGCTATGGCTTGTTCAATGTCAAGGCCTGAACATATAACCACACTTAGATATTATGTCTAGTAAAACCAGCCCCTCAGATTTCCAGGGATATAGGTCTCACCAGTAAACTCGCAGGCCTTCTGGCAGTCATTATGGCTGAGGAAGTTGTTGGCATTCCCACGGCAGCCCCCAAATGTGAAGGATTTGCATTCTTCATGTTCAAAGTCAAAATACCAGCGCTGTTTGTAATCCTTACAGTTTCCTGGGTCGGAGGGTAGTGTGCAGGGCTCTGGAGGCAGGAAGCAAAGAGGGAAGAACACAGCGCAGAGATAAAAGGAGGGGTCAGGCGCCCAGCCCTTGCTGCTCTCATCCAAGTCATGAAAAAGAGCCACAGGGGCGGAAGTTGAGGGCAGCGATCCAGACGCTGCCTGGGACACCTGCATCCCTCATTGCCGAGCCTGGGTTCGAGTCTCGCCTTTGTTTTTGATTCCAGCTTCCTGTCAATGTGCATGCTGGGAAGCAGCAGTGATGACTCGAGAACTTGGGTCCCTGCCATCCACGTGGGATATCTGGATTGAGTTCCAGGCTCCTGGCTTCAGCTTGGCCCAACCCTGGCCGTTGTGGGCATTTGGGGAGGGAATCAGTGGATGGAAGATCTCTTTTTGTCCTTGTCTCATTCTCTTTCTGCATTTCAAATAAATAAATTAACATTTAAAGCAGATCCACAGCCCAAAAAAGGCATAGGTTCTAGTCCCGGCCCTACTACTAATAGTCTATGCTGCACAGTGCCAGTAAGCAGCATTTCTTCCTTGCAAAGGCTGCTACGAAGAGCACATGAGATCACCTTGGAGCTGATCTTTCCTCTCCACTGCTCAAACTTGGCAGGGTAAGACTTGTTCAGCATCTATGTCCAGAGTGCCTACAGAAGTGCCTGGTTCATGGAAGGGAGAAAAAGAGCAGATCCTGACTTCTGAAAGCTGATGTGACCTTCACAGCTGAGCCACGTTGTTCCTCTGGTGGACATAAAAAAATCTCACAGGACATCCACACAAGGTGAGGTGAAAACAAGACGAATGTGAAACACAGCGACTACCAAACACTTCTCTCTCCCAGTTAGCATGAGTGACTTATACTTCTCTACCAATGACAGCTTCATGCTCACTTTATTATCCCCTCTCTACAGATAAATTTCACTGAGACATCCGGCCACAGCATCGCACTTGCTTTATCAGGGCACCTAGTCTAAGAAAACTCTTCTCTTGGTTTTTAATTTTTATTTATTTGTTTGAAGGTCATAGAAAGAGAGAGAGAGGGAAAGAAACACACACACACACACAGAGAGAGAGAGAGAGAGAGAACTCTCCCATCCACTGTTCATTCCCCAAACGCCTGCTGTGGCCAGGGTAGAGCCAGGCCAAAGTCTAGAGCATAGAATTCCATCCGGTTTCTTATGCGGGTGGCGAGGACCTAACAATGCAAGCCATCACCTGTGCCTCCCAGAGTACGCAATGGCAGGAAGCTGAATTCTGGAGCAGAGTTGGGGTTCAAACTGATCAATCTGATATGGGCTGCAGCTACCCAGACCTGAACTTCTTTAGACTCGCCCTCAAAGTCTGCAAGGATTTCTTCATAACCATTTCCTGCTGAGATGTGTCATGGTTGCTTCTCTATGGTGAACATTCTCCCTCATTGCAATGAGGACTTAATCCAGTTTGTTCAACTGTAGATGTGTTCCCAGTGGGCTTTGGCCACAGGATATTGACAATACGTGTTGGTTGAATGAATGAGCAAAGCTCTATGAAATCCACAGGTCCCCATACATATTAGCACCCAACATTTTGAGTTACTAGAAAACCTTGAAGTCAGAAAAGCCCAACAAGCCCCAAATGACCCCAACATCTAAGGGGACTGAGGTCTGATTTTGCCACAGTGCCAACAACAGTCTGTTGACACCTAGCGAACATACAGACAGTACTAGCTATTTGTGAATGGCTGAATGTTGGGCCAAAGACTAGCAGCAATATCATCTAGCTGAAGTGCACTGTGCCTAGACTCGTGGTTCATCCTTGATGATGGGGGACTAAAGAATGAGAGAAGTATGAACCCTGGTATCTTTGTCCTGCCATCCGGGGCGATCACTCAGCCAGCTCTGGCCATAGCAAGAGAGGGGAACTTCAGGAGGCACCTCTACCCGTAACCTGGATGCCCCTACCTTGGTATGGATCTATGCACTTCTTCTCACAGGCAAAATGGCAGCACTTCAGGAACTCCCGGCAGTCCAAATCTGTTTTGCAGGAGCCCGCAGCCTTAGTGTCACAGGTGAGCCTTTCTTTGGGACATACTCCTGGCTTCTCTGCAAAAAAAAAAAAAAAAAAAAAAAAAAAAAGTCCAAGATCACCCTTATTGAGAGGTTTAGGCTTCTCCTGTGCCGAAGGCGCATAGTGGAATTCTCTCGGCCTTGTCCTCCATCTGCTTTCTCTGCTTGTTAGGGACTAGGTCTGCCTCTCACAACTCTTGGCCTCCTCAGATGGATCTGAATGAGCGATCTGTGCCCAGGCAGATCTGCAGGGAAATTCCTGGGCTCCAGGACAGGGGATTAGCTGGGGACCAAGACCCTGGCCTCAAGGATCTCCCCCTCTAGTGAGGATCGCCCGCTCTATTCTTGAAACTGAGTACTAAATCCTCTGCCTCTAGGATCTTAGTTGGACGGGAAAACCAGTATGGAGTCGTGCGATGCTGCAGAAGTGGGGATCGGGAGTTCGGGATTTGGCACCGTGTGAGCTCAAGACCAAGCCAAGTTCAACTGTGTGACTTGCAAATCACCCCTGGAAAGGGAAGAAGAGGTGGAATGGAAGGAGGACTGACAGGAGAACCTGGTTGGGAGCTTGGCTCCAGCACTAACAAGCTGACCCACCTGGGAGAGGCGTCCTCCTTTGTCTAAGTCTTGAGTCTCCCATCCGTAAAATGAGAATGGCAATCCCTTCCCTATAAGCTCCCTGCACAGTTCCATGGGATGATGCTTATCATACCCTGTCCCAGAGCATGGCAGACGGCCCTTTCTGGGGCTACGCATAGCTTCCTGATTTTGGTGCTTGTGGTAGACAGAATTCAAAGTCTCACTCCCAATAACCTCTGGTTATGGAATCAAATAATAACCCAGGCACTGCCGTGAATGGACTTTGCAGGTGTCACTAAAGTCCCAAGTCAGTGGACTTTAAGGTCAGAGGTTACCCAAGGGGGCCAGGCCCCATCAACTGAGTCCTTTCAAAGCAGAATTTTCTTCTGGCTGGTGGAGAAGAGGTCAGAGAGATCCAAACGAGGGGCAGGATCTGACACTCTCTCGGCAGCTGAGCAGACGGAGGAGGCCAAGCGCCATGGAGTGCGGGTGGTCTCTGGAAGCCGACCTCCAGTGACGAACGGGGGCCTCATAGTGCAAGGAGATGATTCTGCTAACCTCCCGTGCACTAACTTGCTACAGCATGTCTGGACGGGAACTAGCGGGGGGGGGGGGTATTACAAATCAGATTGCTGCAAGAATAAACATCACATTTATGGAAAAGCTTGCGTGGAAAAATGAGAACAATCATTGATGCTTTAGAAGAGGTTTATGAGAACAAGGGACTCAGCAGTTTGTAAGAGGATAACTCATTGTCAGGAGCGATGGATGGGGCTGCAACAGGTCATCACATCGTCTGCAGGGACAGGTTAACCTTCCTGACCTAACTGAGGAGGACAGATGCTTAGCAGCAGAAACAGCTCTCCAGGCCGTGGATACCTCACGCGGTTCAGTTAACACCATTCTGAGACACTAACGGGGACCAACACGCTCGTGCCCAGATCAGCTGCAGGCAAGAGCAGAGCTTTCAATGCAAACATTAAATAAGTGAGATCATGATCCCGAAGCATTTTTCTTAAAGACTGGTAGCAGGAGAGGGAACATGGCTTTCCCAGCAGGGTTCTCGAATGAAGCACAACCAAAAGCAATGGTCCAGTCGAGGCAAAAGCAGACGGGTAGGCCGGCGCCGCGGCTCACTAGGCTAATCCTCCACCTTGCGGCGCCGGCACACGGGGTTCTAGTCCCAGTCGGGGCGCCGGATTCTGTCCTGGTTGCCCCTCTTCCAGGCCAGCTCTCTGCTGTGGCCAGGGAGTGCAGTGGAGGATGGCCCAAGTGCTTGGGCCCTGCACCCCATGGGAGACCAGGAGAAGCACCTGGCTCCTACCATCGGATCAGCGTGGTGCGCCAGCTGCAGTGCGCTGGCCGCGGCGGCCATTGGAGGGTGAACCAATGGCAAAGGAAGACCTTTCTCTCTGTCTCTGTCACTGTCCACTCTGCCTGTCAAAAAAAAAAAAAAAAAAAAAAAAAAAAAAAAAAAAAAAAAAAAGCAGACGGGTGAGGAGAAAAACTCCTGGCAACAGTTTGCTGGGACTCTCGGGATATTTTGCTCGCTGACTTTCCGTCTGGCCAAGGAGTGGCCACATCTGCCGATGATGACAGTGTTTTGAGAAGGTCGGCCAGAGCATCAGCAGAGAAACCCCCAGGAAGTCTTCACCAGAGTGTCCCTCTCCACTACCGTAGCGTTCCTGCTCGTCCTCTCATCAAACGGGAGCAATTTGGTGGGAGTTTGGATAGGCAGTCACTAGGTGTTCACTTGACAGTCCTGATTTGGTTCCAGAATTCTTTGTTTCCTAATCTTTAAAGGGCATCTTTTTTTTTTTTAAACTTATTCATGTAAAAAAAGACTGCGTCAATACAGTGACATGCCCAGGACCCTCAGTTAATTAGGGATGGGCTACATGTCTGGTCTCATCAATTGCAAGTGTCTTGAATTGAATGGAGTTTGTGTTGAGAAGTAAAGCTTTTGTATTTTTATTTTAAAATTTTTGATTCCATTTTCCACAAACTGTAGGCAGTCCCCTGGGATTCAGCATCAACAGTTCTCGTCTGTTGTTGGAATCCAGGGATTCCTTCCTCCCGGGCCGTCACCCTAGCAGCCAGAGACCCTGGTCAGTGCCGTTTTCCTGCCTCTTTCTCCAGCCCCCCCCTCACTGTGGGTCCTCAGATCAGCAGCTGGCCTCACTCCATCTCTTCCCAGGGACACAGCAGCTTCCTCCCAGGCCCTGTGTAGTGACTCCTACATCTGAAATATTCACTTGAAAGACAACTATCAGAGAAACTCGGGGCGATCACTTTGGGGAAACATGTTCGGGAAGAATCCGGAGGGCCCTGGGCGGGTCTGTGCTAGCGGTCAGTGGCGGTGGCCTCCTCTCGCGTCCGACCCGCAGTCCCCAAGGATGCTGCTTAAGGAAGAGTGGCCGCAGCTTCTCTGAACGCACTTTGTGTCTTCTGGGGCGGCGCTGCGGAAGTCTGCTCCACAGGGAGAGCGAGCAGCAGCAGGAGCGCTACCGTCCTCCGGCGGAAGGTGGCGCTGTGGAGAGGGAGGTGCCTGTGAGAGAGGAGGGGGCAGGAGTTAGGATCCCGACAGGGACACAGAATGTCTGCAGAGGAGTCTTCCCGAGGATCCACCGGCTTCCCTTAGTCTACGGAGGAGCCTTCCCGAGGATCCACCGGCTTCCCTTAGTCTATGGAAGCCTTCCCGAGGATCCACCAGCTTCCCTTAGTCTATGGATCTGAGCACCAAGGTCCAGAATGGGAAAAGGATTCTCTGAGGTCGGGTGTGAGATGGGGCAGGCCTGGGATATGCAGGGCCCAGACTTCTCCCAGGTGCCCCACGCGGACACCTGCCCATTGTCTTGCTCCTAACGGTCCACACCTGAACGATCACAGGGCTTTATCTGGGGCAGTTGCACAGTTGCAGGGCTGGTTTGCTCACGGTCACTCCTAGAGAGAACCTTTTCTGTGCTCCACGGATGACAGAACAGGTGGACGAGATTTTCTGGAGGGCCTAATCACACCCTGTGGGTTGTGGTGTCCAGAGCACAAATGATCCCAGATGACACTGGGTTAACAAGAGATTCCTCTTACTCCTTCCACCGCTATCCAAGCCTGGGATGTTATGATACCGTCAGACAACGAGATAAACACTCTTCCCCAGCGTGCATAAGCCCCCAGTTTCCTTGTACCTTTTTATTATCTTTAATTATTTTTTTAGTTTAGGTGTGAAGACCTAAATAATGCCTTACTGTGTTAACTCTTGGAATAAATGCATTTCAAACACACACACACACACACACACACACACACACACACACGGAGATAGAGGGAGAGAGAAAGGATTAGAGAGGGAAAGATGAGTAGCTTTATGACATAGTATGCATCTGCATTGGTGCATCTTCACACCCTCGGGAGTGTGTTGTCGTAGTCTTTCCAGAGCTCCTGGGGTCTTCACATGTGGCTAATTAAGAGTGAACATTTGTGGCAATTTATTCCCCAACCTCCTCCCCACCCCTTTCTTTTTTTCAGAAGTCTAATCCTGTCTTCTCCCCATTCCCACCATTGTTTTACCTATTTTTACCACAGAGTCTAGACTCTTCCACAATAATTTTGACCTCAAACTAGCAGTCTTGATTCTGGTCCTGGCTTCGTCACTCACAGTTACAGCGCCTCTTGATCTGCATCTAGAAAATGGGCACAGTGCTGCCTACCCGGCAGCGTCCTGGTCACTGTGAGGACTAAGACGCATCCCTGTCTTATCCTCGCTCAATCTAACGCAGCTGGTGAAGTCTAATGCCATGAGTTTTCTACCATCCCACACATTGCATTAAGTCTTCGACAGTCTCATATGAACTTTCCAATTCTGATTTCCAAACCAAGGAACAATTTGTGAATCCTATTCCCAAGGATGCTGCCGCGGGAGCAAAGCAGAGAAAGTTTGGGTAAGACATGCCGAGGGGTAAGCTCCTCGTTGGTGCTCCAGTCTGGAATTAGAATTCAGAAATGCGATGTCTTCCACAGAGATATATATTACAACATTCCTTCAAATTGAAAAATGAAGTTGGTTTCTTGTGAGATAAAGAGGATCTGATTTGGTTGACCAAGGACTGACCTTGCCAATTTTTTAGATATGATGGCAACATAAAAATATAGATACTTAAAGCATGTAAATAAAGTATTTTATAAAACCATATTATCTGGGCTGGTACTACAGGTAAAGCTGCCACCTGCAGTGCCCACATCCTATATGGGCGCCAGTTCAAGACCCAGCTGCTCCACTTCCGATCCAGCTCTCTGCTATGGCCTGGGAAAGCAATTGAACATGGCCCAGGTCCTTGGGTCCCTGCACCAGTGTGGGAGACCTAGAAGAAGCTCCTGGCTCCTGGCTTCGGATTGGCACAGCTCTGGCCATTGCAGCCAATTGGGGATTGAACCATCAGATGGAAGACCTTTCTCTCTCTTTCTCTCTCTCTCTCTCTCTCTCTCTGCCTCTGCCTCTCTGTAACTCTGCCTTTCAAATAAATAAATTTTAAAAATCTCATCAAAGATCTATCAAAATTAATAATACTCAAAATTTTCAACACTTACAGAGCAAATGAAAGTAAGCAATCGTGCCTCAAAAGGACTAATTAAATGTATAATTAATAATATTATTAATCATTTGGTAAATGTTGATAAAACCTTACTAATAAACTTTCCAGAAATTAACAAAAATCACTTGTAATTTGTGATTGGTATCCCAACTATTAGGAAACAAGTTATTTTTTAAATTAATTTATTTATTTGAAAGTCAGAGTTGCACAGAGAGAGAAGGAGAGGCAGAGAGAGAGAGAGAGAGAGAGAGAGGTCTTCCATCTGCTGGTTCTCTCCCCAGTTGGCCGCAGAAGTCAAAGTTGCACTGATCTGAAGCCAGGAGGCAGGAGCTTCTTCCGGGTCTCCCACGCAGGTGCAGGGGCCCAAGAACTTGGGCCATGTTCAATTGCTTTCCCAGGCCATAACAGAGAGCTGGATCAGAAGTGGAGCAGTTGGGACTTGAACCAGCACACATATGGGTTGCCGGCACTGCAGGCGTGGCCTAATCCGCTACACCACAGCACCGGCCCCCAAAACAAGTTCTTTTACAAGTGCCAGGTTTCGTGGCCCAGGAAGGCAGTGGAGGATGGCCCAAGTGCTTGGGCCCCTGCACCCGCACGGGAGACAGGAGGAAGCACCTGGCTCCTGGCTTCGGATTGGCGCAGCGCGCCAGCCATAGCGGCCACTTGGGGGGTGAACCAATGGAAGGAAGACCTTTCTCTCTCTCTCTCACTGTCTAACCCTGCCTGTCTAATAAAATTTAAAAAAAGAAAGTGCCAGGTTTCTCATTTTATGCCTTCATAAAAATTGAAGGCAAACTTACTCAAGTTTGTTAATATCTAAGTTTTATCATTAAAATAATTTTGATAAGAGAGTATCATGTGAGTTTTGGCAATTTACTAGAAGTTCAAAGAGCAACGTGATATGCTCAAAGCTCCATGTGTTCTCATGTACCCACATATCATCAGTGATACATTCCCTGAAGAATTTTATCAATAGAATATTATCAACACATTGTTATATTTAATTATATGATTATTATTGTATCATTAAAATAATACACAGGTTAAGAGGGAAGTCTATAAGAAAAAATTATTCTTAGAGAATTATGATCTTAGAAAATGAAAAAGTAAATTATAAGTTATGCATATGCTTTTATTGCATAGCAGAATGAGAAGGGTATAAAAGACTTTGGGGTATATGGCTGTACTTCATTTGATTAAAAATATCTATGGGGCAGTTGCTATGGCACTGCTGTGGGCCTATGAAAGCAGTAGAAGATGACCCAAGTCCTTGGGCCCCTGTACCTGCGTGGGAGACCCAGAAGAAGTTCCTGGCTCCTGGCTTCAGATTGGCCCAGCTCTGGTCATTGTGGCCAATTGGGGAGTTCAAAGAAAAAGAAAAATCTTAATTTTCCAGTGGTTAGAGATTTGCCTTTCATATATTTTCAAATGGGTATTGTGGGTATCAAAGTAGTATGGTATTTTCATCTCAATGAATACACCCAAAACAGTTAGGTGGCAGTATAAAAAATAGCATTTGCCATATTTTTACACAATACATTTTACATAATACATGCTGTTGTGTGCTGTTTGTTCCTTTTACTGCTGAGTTGCAGCCATTGTATGGATATGCAACAGGTTGTTAATCCATTCATCAACTGATGGACATTTGGGTTGCTTCCAGGTTTTTTTGCAATTATGAATAAACCCCTTACAAACATTTGCACACAGGTTTTCATGAAATAAATTTAAGAAGAAGCAAAGAAATGGAAAGATATCCCATATTCATGGATGGAAGCATTATATTGTTAAAATGTCTATACTAGAGGCTGACCCTGTGGCATAGCAGGTTAAGCCTCCGCCTGCAGTGCCAGCATCCCATATGGGCACTGGTTTGAGTCCTGGCTGTTCCACTTCCGATCCAGCTCTCTGCTTGGGCCCCTGCACCTGTGTGGGAGACCCAGTGGAAACTCCTGGCTCCTGGCTTCTGGCTTCGGATCATTCCAGCTCCAGCTGTTGAAGCCACTTGGGAGAGTGAACCAGTGGATGGAAGACCTCTCTCTCTCTCTCTCTCTCTCCCTCTCTGCCTCTCCTTCTTTTTGTAACTTTGACTTTCAAATAAATAAATAAATCTTAAAAAAAAAAAAAAAAGTCTATACTACCCAGAACCTACCTTTTTGCACTGCTGTCCCAAGTGGCTGGACTTGCTTTTTGCTGTAAACTAAGGAGCATTTTGCAGTCGGAAGACCTATAGATGGCCAAGAGCGGGAGGAGCCGTGCAAATTCCCAGGTTGTAACCTAACTACAGGGAAGGCCTCACTATTATATCCCAGTACCGCCTTCTGCTGCCCTATTGGAGCCCGCCGAGCCCCAGGCCCTGTTCTCATGGTTGAGCGCTCCTTCTCACACCTGCCTCACCCCAGTGGTATGGTGCATTCGGCCATGTGACTGCTCAACCAGGACAGTGCCTTCTGCTTGGCCAGGAGACCTTGAGGGAAACAATGGCTCGTGGGCCTCTCTAATACACCTTGCCCTACGCTCCAGCAGAGTGAATAAGTGAGTGAGATTCCTCCACCAACACTGCCTTCTAAATAACTCCTACTCAGCTGTCTCCATCCTCATACCAAGGAAGGTGCTCTCTAAATGTTGTGTGGAGCACTCCGTAAACACAGATCGGTTGTTCAAATAGGTTAAATCTTTCTAATGTTTTGTCCTTTAAAAATTTTTATTGACTTATGTGTTTGAAAGGTGGAGTGACTCACAGAGAATCTTCCATTTGCTGGTTCATTCCCAAATGTCCACAACAGCCAAGTCTGGGCCAGGCTTAAGCCAGGAGTCAGAACTTCATTCGAGTTTCCCACGTGGGTGGCAGGAACTAAAGCACTTGGGCTATCACCCACTGCTGCCCTGGCACGTTAGCAGGGAGCTGGGTGGGAAGTGCACTCAAGCTGGGCACTCGGATATGGGGTGCGGGCATCCCAAGCAGCAGCTTAATCCGCTACAACGTAACGCCTAACCCTTTTTGTCCTTTTTCTCAGTAGTTGAGAAACAAATGCTAAATGATTTCAACATGGTCATAGATTTCTCAATTTATACCTGTAACTACATGAGTGTTAGCTTTATATACCCTAACATTATTGATTAAGTCAAATATAAGTGTATTCCTGGTGAATTGAGTCTTTCTGGTGATGCCTTCTTTACCCCTAAGTCTTCGTCCTGGAGCTTCCTATTGTCTGGTAGTAATCTAATTATATCTTTCTTTTGCCTGTATTTTCCTGGTTATTTTCCATCTTCTTGCTTTCAACCATCCTACATACTTACATTTTCTGTCTTTCAAATAGTGCAAATCTACATGTTAACAATTTAGTCTGGCAATCTGGACCTGGTAATTAACACTTACGGGCTTTGGTGACATCTTTGGATTAATTTCTAGCTTGAGTGTTCTACAGCCTGTCCTCATTATGCGATTCTGAACTTGCAATGTCTCCTGCTTGCTGAAGTCTACTTGCTACCCTAGAATCAGTACCTGTGATGCCTCGGCAGTCCTTCAGAGCCTTGTGCCCAGGGGGAAAACCCCGAGTTGGTCAACGTGCACATTCCCAGCTGAGGTGGAGGGGGACGCTCTCAGCCCTCCCGTTCCCTGCTCTCCTGCGGGGCTGTCTTTTTCCGTGGATTTGGGGCCATGTTTTTCAGTTTTGTGATTTTGCTGTGTAAAATGGCTCCACGCATAATGCTGAAGTGCCACCTTGAGTTCCTATGTGCAAGAAGGCTGTGATGTGCCTGACCAAAAATAAATAGATAAATAAATAAAAAGACCGCGTGTGTTAGCTGAGCTTTGGACAGGCACTACTTCCGTGCAGTTGGCCAGGATGTTCATGGAACGGTAAGCATTACAGAAGGTGTCTCCCCACTGAAGCACACATAAAATGAGGCTACGTGTTGAGCAACCGGGGAAAACGCTGCAGCCGGGGGCCCACGGAGACCGACTCCGTGTCCCCAGCAGCAGTGGCTCAGGGTTGCTGTGTCGTCAGTGCTGACCATGAATGTGCTGAACGTGACTGATGTGAACAGGGGCATCAGCCGTCTCTATCAACTTTGCTTATGTTTGGGGCCCAAGTAACCCGAAGCCCTCCTTGGCTTTCCACAACACAAGGGTGGGTTTTTGTTTTTGCCTTTTTTCCCTTTGTTAAAGATACATGTAGGTTGCAAGTTGTCTACTGCTTTGTCCCAGGCGGGGGTGCCCCCTCCAGGCCATGGGGCTGAGACTAAAGGAGTAGCCTGTTCATTGGTCAGTTTTCTTCTCAAGATAAAGTGAAATAACCAAGGAGCCAGCAGGAACGGACAGTGTGTGCGTTGCCTTTGCTCATGTTCCACTGGCCAAAGCACAACTCACAGCCAAGTCCAAGGTCAACGATGCTACTCTTCCCACAGGAGGGTCTGTAAATCACAGGCAATGGGCAGAAACATGATTCTCTCTTAGAAAACATGTTTATTTATTTGAAAGGCAGACTTACAGAGAAAGAGAAGGAGAGATAGAGATAGAGATAGATAGAGAGATAGAGAGATAGATAGATAATCTTCCATCTACTGATTCACTCTCCAAATGGCCACAACGGCTAGGGCTGGGCCAGGCTGAAGCCAGGAGTCAGGAGCTTCTTCTGGGTCTCGCACGGGGGTGCAGGGGCCCAAGGATTTGGTCCATCTTCCACTGCTTTCCCAGGCACATCAGCTGGGAGCTGGTGGAACTGGAGCAGCCAGGACTCGAACTGGACCCATAAGGGATGCTGGCACTGCAGGCTGTGGTTTAACCCCCTACACCACAGCGCCGGTCCAACATAATCTTCTTCAAGAAGACTAGAATAAATAATTATGTTTAAAAATATAACTTATTGGCCAGCGCCGCGGCTCAATAGGCTAATCCGCCACCTAGTGGCACTGGCACACCAGGTTCTAGTCCCGGTCGGGGCGCCAGATTCTGTCCCAGTTGCCCCTCTTCCAGGCCAGCTCTCTGCTGTGGCCTGGGAGTGCAGTGGAGGATGGCCCAAGTGCTTGGGCCCTGCACCCCATGGGAGACCAGGAGAAGCACCTGGCTCCTGGCTATGGATCAGCGCGGTGCGCCAGCCGCAGCAGCCATTGGAGGGTGAACCAACGGCAAAAGGAAGACCTTTCTCTCTCTCTCTCACTGTCCACTCTGCCTGTCAAAAAAATATATAACTTATCATTATTACTCTTTCTGAATTTTTAATGTTTATAGTCAGATTTGTAGAAAATATCGCACTTTCTCCCGCTTAGGATGACTTTCTACCCTGCCCACTCACCCTGCTTGGGCTCCCGCAGTGACACAGGGCTGCTTCTGCACACCGGTGCCTGCTTCATCCGGGGCTATTCTGGGGAACCCCTCATCTCTCAGCCGGGTGCTGGCTCCCCATGGCAGGCCACTCTCGCCTCCAGATGTCCTCTTCAGTCTCTTGGGGCTCTGGCCCTGCACATCTGGGTGCCCCTCGCACCGCCAGCCTTCCCCCCTGCTCAGGCTGCGGTACCTTGGATGGGTCTTGCCTCCCACCCCAACGCCTGTGGACACCTGCCTTCAGCCCTGACGGTCCACACTCGCGCACACTCTGCCCCAGTGCTGAGGCTGCTCCCTGGCGCGGACACGTCACCCAGCCGCTCTCCAGGCCCCAAGCAGATGCTGTTCCCACCTCTGCCTAGGCTCTCTCTGGCTCTGACCACCTGTACCAACAGCCTCCCTACACAGACACCACCCCTGATCTTGTGGACACGGACCTGGACCTTCGTCGCTCCTTGCCCTCGGGGCAGATGCCCTCCCGCTCTGCCTCTCTAGTGGCTCTAGACTTGGCCAGTCCACTAAGTTCACCGGAAGATCACTGAGGTCAAGTTCAGGAAGATTTCTTTTTTATTATTATTATTTCATTTTACAAAATAAGAAATATTTATTTTGAAATAGGATAAGACATGGTTTACCTCAGAAAACTACCACTCAGAAATATTTTCCATCCACAAAGCAGGAAAAACATAAAAACATTTAAATTTCACATTGGCACTAAAAAGGTTACCTGCCCCATCTTCTTGGATTAGACAAACTAAAGCCGAGTGATAAGTAGTTTTGCAGGTGTTTGAACATGCCTAAGCCTTTACATCAGTAAAATATTTTCTACAGATTCTGATTACAGAAGTAACACATACTTATAAAAATTCAAACAGAATAAAAGACAAAAAAAACAAAACAGAAAGCGAAAGGCCCCTGTACACCCTCCATGGGATCCACACTCCCACCCCCTCTAAAGAAGCCACTTCTAACAGTTTGGAGCTATCTTTACAAATCATTTGTTCTACACATACACAAAACACACACCCCTTGACTTGGCTCATAACAAGCACAGTGGTTTACTATTTGTGTTTTATACTTACAATACCCTTGACATCTTTCCATGTCACTACGTGTTGGCTAGATGGCATTGTGTCGTTGAATACAAACCTCTTTTGAAATCATTCATCCAAGTGAGTGCTGATAATTTGAAAAGGACAGAATCCTAAAACACAAAGACAAGCATCTAAAAATAATCTCTATCTTTCCACCAGTGCAGAACAGTTCATTCTGTTTATCACACAACAAATTATGTGACTGGGGAGATTAACTCGAATCTCCAAGTTTCTCCATTTGCTAAGTCTATCTGAAAAGAACCAAACACTCAATTAATTCACGTACACTTAGAAACTAAGTCAATGTACTACCAATACACACTGCAATCAGTTATAATGTGATGCTTCTTAGTCTACAGTTTCAGCTAAAGAACAGTAAAACAATGGGAAAAATAATACAGTTAATAACTGGAAAAACCCGGAAGTTCAATTTTAGACTGCCGACTAAACCATTACTTTTTCCCCCTAATTGGTAGCAAACGCTAACAGAATCCAACGCTGATTACTTGAAGTCAGCTCATGGCACACATTCAATCAGGGTAATAAGAGCACCACAACCTGCCCCTGTGGAGCTGGATTAAGACACAAACATCCTCTGCTGGAAAGCGATGACGGTGTAGCACAGGGGCACGTGTCAACTGCTCCAGCGCGCTGTTCACAGGTGCTCGGTGTCCCCAGGAATGAAGACCGCAGCAGCACTTCTGTCCCTGCAGGTTCTGCAAGCTTCCCCTCCTGCAGGCGCCGGAGCTGCCCTGCAGTGCTGACGTCGGCCAGCAGCGAAGTCCGACTCCACTCACCCTGTGCACCGCCCTCCCGAGCATTCGCTAGATCGCAGCCAGACCTCGAGTGATTTACAGCTGCTCCCAGAAGCCTGAACGTCTTCCTCCATTCCTAATGTCCCTGACACTGGATCCCATCCGTACAGCTTCTTGAACCACAGGCCTTTGGAAGACGGCACCATCGGATGCTTTAGTGAGTGACGGTGTGTTTTCAGCCGTTCTTGCCAGAGGCTCCCCAAGTGAATGAGTTAAATGAATATTGTCTATATATCCTTGACCTTTCTCTTCTAATAGGTACTCAACACCCTGTTCACCTAACGCATCACATCCAGCTCCCGATCTGCCATGGCTGGGTTGCTTGGAGGATTTGTTGAATTTGGGAAATTCCTATCAGAAATCACAACATCAGATTCACTTCGAATACCCACGTTCTGGCCCAAAACAAAGGAGCAGTTAGGAAAGCGTTGCCTGGGCGCCGGCCAGGCATGAACACAGGGTTGCCAGTTCTTCAGTTTCCACCAGAGCACTGCACTTGACCCTCTACACCTGTGTAGCGGAGCCGGGCTCTACCCAACTCTCTGGGGGCTAAGTGGGCATAGCGTGGCCAGTTCTGAAGGGACTCTAATCTGGCTTCTGCGCTGCACGTGGCAGGGTTCCGTGGGTATAAGGAGTCTGACAGATCCACACCTGTCCAGTTCTCAGAAGATCGTCTGCGTGAGTCTCAGATGGTCTGTCTAAAGCAAAATGATTTCTGTTTCCCAGGTAGTTTCCACCTTCGTATCGACCATTTGGGACACCAGGATTTGTTGGTTGTGCAGCACTATTTTCAAAATAAAAGCGTTGATAAATCTGCAGTTTGGGGTTACTTTCCCGTGCCTTCCAACCACCGAGTCTGCACATTGCCCTCTAGCGGCGGCTGAGCATCGCTCCGTGTCTCCACCTGCTCGTGCAGGTGTTGACGCGGAAGCCGGACTGCTGCTTGGAAAATCGGCAAGTTTTTAACTTCGAACTCCTCTACAAATTCTTCCTCTCTATGGACGTCTGCAGGTCCTTCCACACTGGTAAAAGTCTTCTTCTCTTGAAAATAGGATTTGTCCACCTTTTCGCGCCAGGAGAGCCGGCCCCAACCGCCCGAACCCCCAGCTGGAAAAGCCAACTCCTGCCCCTTGGCCGGGCCTCCCTCGATTAGCGCCGCGCCCGCTCGAGGCGTCGCCAAGGTCCCGCCACTTCCACGAGCAGGGAGGGCGCAGCCACAGAAAACGAACCCTCTTTCCACCCCTCCCTGCCTGCCCTCCGACCCCCGCCCCAGCTGGAAATGGAATTAAAAGATATGTTTTGATTCAAAAATTTTTTTGAAAGCCATGAACAAGAGGAGTCTCTCAGGCCGGCTCGGCGGTTCACTTGGCTAATCCTCCGCCTGCAGCGCCATCATCCCGGGTTCTAATCACGGTTGGGGCACCGGATTCTGTCCCGGTTGCTCCTCTTCCAGGCCAGCTCTCTGCTGTGGCCCAGGAGTGCAGTGGAGGATGGCCCAAGTGCTTGGGCCCCTGCACCCACATGGGAGACCAGGAGGAAGCACCTGGCTCCTGGCTTCAGATTGGTGCAGCGCACTGGCCTTAGTGGCCTTTTGGGAGGTGAACCAATGGAAAGGAAGACCTTTCTCTCTCTCTCTCACCGTCTAACTCTGCCTGTCAAAAAAAAAAAAAAGTCTCTCATCCCAATTCAGAAGTAATGAGAAGGGCTGGCTGTGTGGTGTAGCAGACAGGGTTGCCACCTGTGCCATTGGCATCCCATATGGGTACTGGTTTGAATCCCAGCTGCTCCACTTCCAATCCAGCTCCCTGCTAATGCACCTGGGAAAGACACAAAGGATGGCCCAAGTGCTTGGGCCCCTGCACCCATGTGGGAGACCTGGATGAAGCTCCTGGCTCCTGACTTCAGACTGGCCCAGCTCTGGCTGTTGTGGCCATTTGAAGAGTGAACCAGCAGATGGAAGATCTCTCTGTTCCCACCCCCCCCCCCCATGACTCTGCCTTTCAAATAAATAAAATAATCTTAAAAAAAAAAAAAGAAATGAGAAGCACCCTGTGAGGTGGAATGTGAAGGCCATGCCAAGATGGCCTCTTGCAACAGGCTATGATTGGATGGCTTTGGAAACCACATGACAACAGAGCCTGACTGAGAACAGGTTCTGATTGGATGGCTTCGGAAACCACATGGCAATGGAGACTGACTGGCAACAGGCTGTGATTGGTTAGGGCATAGACCACCCCTTGACCTGATTGGCTGCCTTGACTATATAAGCTGCTGTACCAACTGAAATAAATGAGTCTGTAGGCTGTTGGCCTCTGGCCTGCTTTCCCCTGACTCCTGGGGTCTGTGCGGTGACTCCACGCCTCTTGCCCCACCACGCTCCTCCTCTCAGAACGAATCCTGTCCACAGGTCAGGTATCAACAAAGCCATATTGCTGGTGCTGTGGGACACAGAAGGGGCAGCCCTATGGGTGATACTGGGGGTAGTGGCACTGAGAGTTGGGGCTCTGGAACTGTGGGATGTGGATGTGACCTTTCCTAGGTCCTGCTGAGTGGGTGTGGATGAAGCTACCCAACAGCTGCAGTCCCGGCACAGGGGGCTCTGAGATTTACCCAGGCCCCACAGGGCTCTGACGGATCGTGCTGAGGATTGTGTCCTGGTGGGCGTGAGCCTGGAGCTTTCTCTTGCTCCAAAGCATCAGAGTCCCAGAGCTGTCGGACATGGTAGTGACCTTCCTCAGTCTCTGTGGGACAAGTGCAGGTGATGCTGTAGGCCTGGGGCAGTGGACTGCAGATAGGGCCTTGCTCAGGTTGCACAGGGTGAGCCCAGGAGTTTAGCACCCACGCACACAGTCCCAGAGCTGCAGAATGTGTGGGGGGTTGGGGGGGCGTTACCTGGATCCCACAGGGGAAGCACCAGTTATGGTGGGGAGTGTGCCCTTGAGTGAGCTCAGTTAATGCTGGGGAATGTGGCACCAACCATCAGGGTCCCAGGGCTGCGGGATGCAGAGGATAGTTTACCCTGGTCCTGCACGGTGAGCACAGGTTGCAGTGGGGACTATGCACCGGCAAGCACAGGCCTGGTGTGGTGGAATGCAAACAGAGCCTTCCACAGAGCCCATGGGGCCAGTGTGGGTGTCCTTCGGGCTTATACAACCAACAATCACAACTCCAGAGCTAAAGAATGTGGTAGGATCCTTACCAAGCTCCCATGGGGTGAGCGCAGGTCGTGCTGGGGACTGTGCACTAGCAGATGTGGGCCTGTGGCAGTGCAATGCAGGCAGGGCTTCCACAGGTCCCATGGGGCCAGGGTGGCTGTCCCCAAGGCTTAGAGAACCTACACAGTCCCAGAGCTTCAGGGCACAGGGGGTACCTTATTCTGCTCCTGCAGGATGAGAACAAGCTATGTTGGGGCATGTGCACCGGCAGCTGTGGGGTACAGGTAGGGCCTCCCCCAGTTCCCGCAGGGTGAGCACTGGTTACTCTGGGGGTTGTAGCACCAACAGCAGCAGTCCCAGGACTGCAGGATGCAGAAGAATCTATCCCCAGTACCATGCAGTATGCAAACTTGATGCTGGCCACCGAGAACCCTGTGCCAAAAGATGACAGCAGGGGGACCTCGTCAGAGCTTGTGTACTGGCCGCGGCCTCTGCTGAGCCCAGGATGAGGTGCAGAGGGGAGGCAGGAGTCAGCAGCTGGTGCCTGGGAATCTGCCCCTGCGGGATGCACACGGGCTTGCTCTGCGCCCTGTGAGGTGCGCCAGTTCCAGAGGCTTCCTACAGCAGCTGGGGCTGCCTTCTGGCCTCTAAGACAGAATGGAGTCTAGGAGAGCTGTGGAGCAATGTGAGTTCATTTTTCTGGGGGTGAAACAGCTGCTTGGACTCCAGCCAGCTTTCCAGACGGGCTTTAAAGCCTCCGAGGACCGTTTAACCCTGTAGTTAGGGCTGCTGGCTGCAGCGGCGACGGGCGTCGCCGAACTTTCCCACTTACCTTTTCTCAGCAATGAGGCGTCTCCCTCCCTCCCCACCCCACCCCGTCCCAGCCAGGGAGCCAGGACAGAAGTGGCGGGTCAGGGAGCCAGGACAGAGTGGCAGGCCAGGGAGCCAGGACAGAAGTGGCAGGCCAGGGAGCCAGGACAGAAGTGGCAGGTCAGGGAGCCAGGACAGAAGTGGCAGGTCAGGGAGCCAGGACAGAGTGGCAGGCCAGGGAGCCAGGACAGAAGTGGCAGGGTGCCTGTTCCTGGGCCTGGGCTGAGTCTGTGCTGTTGAGGGTGCCTGTCCCTTCTTTACTGGAGTCTCCCCTCAGTCTCCTGGACATGCAGTCCTCCCTTTGTTCCCATTCTTCTTGGATCCTCCTTTAATATTTCGTTCACGACGTTTGTGTCTATTCCTGAGAAACATAGATCTTCTATTTTGCTTATTTATTTATTTGGAAGGCAGTCAGAGGGAGAGAAGGAGAAACAGAGAGAGGTCTTCCATCCACTGCTTTACCCCTCAAATGGCCATTAACAGCCAGAGCTGGGCTAAGTCCAAGCCAGGAGCCAGGAGCCAGGAGTTTCTTCCGGGTCTCCCATGTAGGTGCAGGGGCCCAAGGACTCTGACCATCCTCCGCTGCTTTCCCAGGCCATTAGCAGGGACCTGAACCAATGTGCATATGGGATGCCAGCATTGCAGGCAGCAGCTTAACCCTCTGTGTCGCAATGCCAGGCCCTGCTTTTGTCTTGTTATAATGACCTTTTTAAGTTCTGGAGATCAAGTTTACGTTGGCCTCATAAGTAAGTTGAGAATATTCCCTTTTTTATTTTATGGGAGATTTGCTATAAGATTGGTATTATTTCTTCTTTGAATGTTTGGTAAAATTCAATAATGATGCCTCTTGAGCCCAAAGTTGTCCTTGAGAGAATTTTTAAACTGTATTAATTTATTTCATGGATGCATGATTGCTGACATTTTCTATTTCTCCTATGAAATTTTGATGTTCTTATTTTATAGGAATTTACCCATTTCTCTGAATTTTGTATTTTAATTCCTATGTAGTCATAATATTCTCTATTTTCATTGTCTATAGGGTCTATAGTTATGTTCATTTTTCCTTTGTTTATATTGGCTATTTCTGTCTCCCCTCTTGTTTGCTTAATCACCATAATTTTCCAAATTTTGTTAGTTTGTTCAAAATTTCAACATTGGGTTTTGTTGATCTTCCATGGTGTATGTTTATTTTTATTATTTTTATTCTGACCTAAGTTATTCTCTTCTTACCAATTTTTATTTAATTTGCTATTCTTGGGGCCAGCGCTGTGGCGCAGCAGGTTAATGCTCTGGCCTGAAGCACTGGCATCCCATATGGGCGCCAGTTCAAGACCCAGCTGCTCCTCTTCCAATCTGGCTCTCTGCTATGGCCCTGGAAAGCAGTAGAAGATGGCCAAGTCCTTGGGCCCCTGCACCCACGTGGGAGACCCAGAAGAAACTCCTGGCTCCTGGCTTTGGATTGGCACAGCTCCAGCAGTTGTGGCTGATTGGGGAGTGAACCAGCGGATGGAAGACCTCTCTCTCTCTGCTTCTCCTTCTCTCACAGTGTAACTCTGACTTTCAAATAAATAAATAAATCTTTTAAAAAATTTGCTATTCTTTTTCTCACTTTGGAGATCAAAGGTAAGATGGTTGGTTATCAGCATTTGTTCTGTTTAAATACATACATGTTAGGTTAGAACCCTTTCTGTAGTTTTAGTTGTATCCTATGTTTTGCTATGTTGTATTTTCACTTCAAAATATTTCCCATTGTGATTTCATCTTTAACCTGTGTTTCCTTAGAAGTGTTTGATTTAATTTTTAATCATATAGAACATTTTTCTGAAAGTTCTATTTCATTTATTTCTATCTTAATTACACTGTGTTCAGTTTGACTTAAATCCTTTGATATTTGTTGAGACTTAAAAAATGTTCTGTGTGCATATATCCTGTAATAATTTGGTTTGTATATTCCATAATAATTTAGAATTGTTTTTTATATATGTTGATCAGTCACATTGTGTGTGTATGTGTGTTGTTCAAACTTCCTATTATCATCTTGGTTTCTGTTTTGTTTTGTCTTCTAATAGCGTCAGTTACTAGGAGAAATGTGTTAAAATCGACTGCTGGTCAGTCCTCCTTCTGATAAGGGCAAGTGAGTCTCTGATCCCGCGAGCCTCCCAGGGAAGCCGAAGCCAGGACTCCTGGGGGACTCGAGCCCGGTCTCCTGTCACCTCTGAAGCCCCCGGGGTGGATTACCCGCAGCTCTGAACTGCACAGCTGAGTGCACAGGCTCAGGGTGTTCCTCAGTACACCTGGGGGCAAATGAGAAGTCCTGTCCGCCAGGTGACCCCAGAGGTTTTCCTGCACTGCTTCGTCTTCTAACTGCTCAGCAGGAAACAGTTCACTGGGTTTGGCCCAAGGCAGCCACCCCCTGCTAGTGCGGGGACCCCGACGACCTGTCCTGTCGCCATCTCAGTCCGTGCACCTCCCCAATGCTTCTCCTCAGTGACTTCCTCCATCAAGCGTGTCTCAAGATAGACCCATGTCAGGAAACTCAATACCGAGGGCTTCAGGACAGGAGGTCTGCCCACCATCCGGCACCGGGCAGCCACCGGCCTCTTTGCTAATTTTAGCATAACAACACACTGAGAAGTCAGAAAGGGAAAGCTGGCAAATCAGAACATGCTAAGGTCATACAGCCTCATACAACGGTCATGATGCAGCCTCGTCAGCCGTTCACTGGTTTTTGTCAGGTGACACTCAGATCGGCCAGTTCTTTCCCAGCCCTCAGAATCAGACTAAGCGTTCCTCCTTCTTCCAGAAAGCCTGGAACCCATGGCAACTCCTGCCTGCGTGTGGAAGGCGCTGGCGATAGATTCCACGGTCTCCACGGTCTCCTCTAGTTTTGTCCCTGCTTGTTTGAATCATAAGCGGGCACCCTCTCTTGGACTGCACAGGTAGATTTAGTGACACCTCCACTCCTGTGAAGTGGCCCTGGCCACACGGTGGGCTCTCTAGAATCCTCTAAAGGTTGCTTATTCTTGGCAGCAGTATTCACGTTCGGATAGATCCTGAGTAACTAAGTAAGTAATGGTAACACTGCACTGTCTGGAAACGGAACTAGGAGGGAAAGGGCACCAGCCTCGCCTTTCAGTGGCTGTGGGGACCCACCAGCCGCAGCCCTGAGCTGCCCCCGAGGACGGGCAACCCAGACAGACCATGTTTTCTGTAGTCAGGACAACATCCCACCCGTAAGTAGTTTTCCCCAGAGACGTTCGTCAATGATCAGAAACGGGTTGAGTCCAGGAGTCCTGGCTAAGGAATCGCGCCTTTAAACAGTCACACAGCATGGAATTGAAAACTGGAAGGCAGGGGCTGAGGGCGTGGGCGAAAGTTGGGCTAGGGTTAGAGAGCTGGGACAGCGAAAACTCTGGGACTACAGAAAAAGAAGCCGAGGCCCTGGGCTAGTGCTCAAGCTTGTTTGGCAAGCATGGAGCCGGGGCTGCTAATACAATAGCTCAGGGAGGTGGGGCAGCAGGCGGAGGAGACATGGCCCTGGGCACACTCCCACACTCCTGGGAGGAAGATGGTCCCACGGCAGGTCATCAGTGCTCTTCCAAGAACTTCCAGGAGTCTCGACTCTCACTGGTGGTTTAAGGCTCAGCACTGGACAGCATGTTGCTCAGTCTGTAGTCCGGCTTCCTTCTGTCGAGAAGGGAGAGGGGGCAGGAGTTCAGAGCCGCATGGTCTGGAGAAATATTTCTTTAAGCATAGCAAATCCTCCCAAACCCTGGGAGTAGAGTTGTTTTGTGGTTTAGGAGATGACCCCACAGGGTGGCTCCCCGAAGAGTCTAAGTCCAGTCAACAGAGACATCCATGTCAGACCTCCTGGGCTCTACCTAGATTCTGTAGGCCTGCACGAGGAGATGGGGCAGGTGCTGTGGCACAGCAGGGTAAAGTCCCAGGCTGCAGCATCCCATATGGGCACTGGCTGCTCCACTTCCGATCCAGGTCCCTGCTAATGTGCTTGGGAAAGCAGTGGAGGATGGCCCAAGTCCCTGGGCCCCTGCACCCACGTGGAAGACACAGAAGAAGCTCCTGACTTCAGGCGGGCTCAGCTCTAGCTGTTTTGGCCGTTTAGGGAATGAACCAGCAGGTGGAAGACCTCTCTCTCTCTCTCTCTCTCTCTCTCTGTGTGTGTGTGTGTGTGTGTGTGTCTACCTCTCTCTGTAACTCTTTCAAATAAATACATATTTAAAGAAGAGGAGATGGGGCTGGGGCGAAGTCAGCAGGGTCCCCAGACAGGACTGTGTGCCCGAGTTCGGGATGCGCCGTCCCTGGGAGCGCGGGCAGAGGGAAGCTGCTCAGATCCTACCGTTTACTCCAGACGCATGCAGATGTTTCCGCAGAGGGCGGTACAGCAGTAGTGGCCGCTGCGGCACTCCACGGGCAGCTTGCAGAAGGTGCGGCACTGCTGCTCGGTGGGAACCTTCGCACAGGAACTCAGTTTCGGCCTTGATAAAACTGATAGGACCGCGTGAGCACAGGCCCCCGGGAGAAGAGGGCCTCCCGCTGCCATCGGCCCCCTCAGGCCCCCGACTCCCCTTCTCCTCTCCCTGCGCAGCCATCACACAGCCGCCCCGTGGGGTTTAAACCCATGGAACCCGCGTCCAGTTCTCGGAATGAAGATTCTGAGAGGTTTTCTCACCTCCCGCCTGTTTTGCAGGGTGGGAGGAGTTGAGTTCCAGTGCAGGGGAAAAGCCCTGCTCCTGCCCCAGCTCCTCCTCGCCCTGGGCTGGGTCATTTCTTCCAGGGAAGCATCTGTCCTCGGCTCTCTGCCCAGCACCCTCCCATGCCTCCTTCTGCACATTTGGGTCATTTTACACCTGTTGTTGCAAACTTCACTCCAACAAGCATGTACTGTCTTTCTCCTCCCTATGCCCAATGTTCTGAAGCATTCAATTCCTTTACAAAAAACAGAGACAAAAAAAACAAAATAGCCTGTTTCAAGAAATATCTAGAGGGGCTGGTGCTGTGGCATAGCTGGTAAAGCTGCTGCCTGCAGTGCCAGCATGCCATATGGGTGCCGGTTTGAGTTCCAGGTGCTCCACTTCCGATCCACCTCTCTGCTATGGCCTGGGAAAGCAGTGGAAAATGGCCCAAGTTCTTGGCCCCTGCACCTGCATGGGAGACCCGGAAGAAGCTCCTGGCTTCAGATAGGCACGGCTCCAGCTGTTGTGGCCATTTGGGAAGTGAACCAGCAGATGGAAGACCTCTCTCTCTCTCTCTGCCTCTCCTCTCTCTGTGTAACTCTGACTTTCAAATAAATAAATGCATCTTAAAAAAAAAAAAGGAAATAACTAGAACCCCGTTCCCAAATGTGTTCACATTTGCAACTCTTAACTCCTGGTAGCTCGAGCTGGGTACCCTCTGTGCAGACTCTGAACCCTCGGGGGCTCCTCTCTGCCAATTCTCCTGGACAAAGACTCCAGGGGCCACCACAGGCCCCCAAACACGCATCAGCACACGGTGTTGCTCGTATCACCGGGAGACCCTCAAGCTTGAAGACCAAGCATTTACTTTTCTCCAGGCACCCAGCATAAAAGGAGCCGGTGTTTTTGTAGCTGCCAGCCCCTGGGGCCCTATTTGCGACTGCACCAAGGAACGTCTGCTTGTTTTCTACCCACTCTTCGTTCTGAAGCCCAGCCAGGACACTTACTGTAATCTGGAAATTCAATTTCAGGATGAACTCTCTCCTTCCATGTTCCTGACACTGGCAGGGCCACCAGGCTGAGGAATGTCAGGAACTGCAGGATGGAGCCCTTCATGGCGTGCAGCCTGGGCGTCAGAGTGCGAGGCTGCCGGGAGACCCAGGATTCCGCCCGGCCCAGCAGGGGGTAGAGAAGGGCTCCAGGTGGGGGTTGGGAGGACGCCTGACCAGCCTCTCACTGCCCTGCCTGGTTCTGCCTCCTCCCCTCCTCTCTCCACCACTCCCTGTCTAGGCATTGGCTGCCCATAAAGCAGTTTACTCTCTCATAGCTCCCAAGAGTTTCTCATTGCAGAAATGAGTTCCTTACAACTTTTTAATTTTTTATTTCAGGCGTTCGACAACAGAAAAGCAGTAACGTATTAGTCACTCATTATCTACAGAGAACTTCTGTTCATAATTTGATATACATTCTCCCAGTCTACTGTAGCTGCATGTATAGCATCTATATTTATATCAACTCTTCACCCATTTGCAATCCATATCTTGTGTTGCTCTTTTCATCAAATTGGCATCAGATTCTATGTGATGCTCCTAATGCTCTTCATTTCATCAGATTATTTCAGAAATAACTATTTTTGAGGCAGGCGTTTGGCCTGGTAGATAAAGTATCATTAGGGATGCTTGTATCCCATAGCAGAGTGCCTGGGTTCAAGCCCTGGCTCCGCTCCCGAGTCTCCCACTCCTCGCTTCCTGTTGATGCACACCCTAGGAGGCACCGGGTGCTGGACCAAGTATTTAGGTCCCTGCCAACTATAGAGGAAGCCTAGATTGGGTTCCAGCTCTCAGCTGCAGCCAGACCCAGTCCTGGCTGTTGCAGGCATTTGGGGAGTGAACCAGAATGAAAACACTTTCTCTCTCTCTCTCATTCTCTCTCTCTTTTTCTCTCTCATTCTCTCTCTCTCTTTCTTTCTCTCCTCCATGAATGTCTCTCCAATTAATCAATTAGTTAATTGCTTAATAATGTATTTTTTTTTTTACAGGTAGAGTGGACAGTGAGAGAGAGACAGAGAGAAAGGTCTTCCTTTTTCCGTTGGTTCACCCTCCAATGGCCGCCGCGGCCGGCGCTGATCCGAAGCCAGGAGCCAGGTACTTATCCTGGTCTCCCATGCGGGTGCAGGGCCCAAGCACTTGGGCCATCCTCCACTGCCTTCCCGGGCCACAGCAGAGAGCTGGCCTGGAAGAGGAGCAACCGGGACAGAATCCAGCACTCCGACCAGGACTAGAACCCGGTGTGCCGGCGCCACAGGCGGAGGATTAGCCTAGTGAGCCATGGCGCCAGCCAATAACGTATTTTCTATATGATACTTTTAGGGCCAATGCCACCTATTTTCCTTATATCCTATAATGCATAAGTGGTTGAAGTCAGCAGTGGATTCTCACAAAGTGACACTCCTGTAGACATCAGCCAGATTAAGAAAGAGAAGTACCACATGACCTCCTCTCTCCCCATCCCTCAAAAAAAGGAAAGAGCATTCTGAAGTTTACCATCGTAAATTAAATTGCCTGTGTTGAACTTTATAAATGGCATAATGCAAGCTATCTAATGCAGGGTGTCTGGCTTCTTTATCTCAACATCATCTTTAGGGAGTCTGTCCATATTGTGGATATCGGCCATTCAGTGTTGTTACTATAGAATGCTCCATTGATTTAATGTAACAGAATATTTTATCCAGGGCACTTTTTTTTTTTTTTTTTTTTTTTTTTTTTGGACAGGGAGAGTTAGTGAGAGAGAGAGACAGAGAGAAAGGTCTTCCTTTCCGTTGGTTCACCCCCCAAATGGCCACTAAGGCCGGTGTGATACGCCAATCCGAAGCCAGGAGCCAGGTGCTTCTTCCTGGTCTCCCATGCGGGTGCAGGGCCCAAGCACTTGGGCCATCCTCCACTGCATTCCCGAGCCACAGCAGAGAGCTGGCCTGGAAGAGGGGCAACCGGGACAGAATCCGGCGCCGCAACCAGAACCCAGGGTGCTGGTGTCGCAGGCAGAGGATTAGCCTAGTGAGCCGCAGCACCGGCCCGGGGCACTTTTGATAGGTATTTGGATTGTTTCCAAAATGGAGTCTGAAGAATGAGAGTTAAAGTGAACTGTTCTATGTCAGCCGTTCTGGGCTGTGTTCTGAGATTGGAATCTGCTTTTTCCTGGCGACTAATGAAGCTGGGCATCCTCTTGTCTTTTATTGAATATTTTCGTTTTACAAATTACCTACTCAATTTTTTCCCCATTTTCACTTTTCTACTCTTTTTTTATTTTTTTTGGTAAGTATTCCTTACATATTCTGGGTATGAGTCTCCTGAGTAATGCACATATCGCAAATATCTTCTCCCTTTTTGTTCTCTTAAGCATGTCTTTTGATAAACAGAACTTACTATTTGAATGTAGTACAATGTATCAACCTTCTGCCCTGTGGTTAGCCCTTTGGTCTCTCCTTGAAGGAATATTTCCTTCCCCAAAATTATGAAGACAGACGTCTGTTCTCTCCTGGAATCATACACCTTTGCTCTATCATCAAAATTACAGATTCTGCACTAGCCAACTTTTCGTCCTGTAATGAACTACCTGAGGCAACTGACTCTATAAGAGAAAGAGCTGATTTACCTCACAGTTTGGAGATGTAGGTCCAAGTTCAGGAACCCCATTGGTTTGGCCTCTGTAAGGGCAGCAAATGACAACAGAGGAGTAGGTACAGACAACCAATCACTGACAAGACAGGAAGAGAGGGAGTGGCTCGGCTCAACTCCGGCTTTTATAACCAACCCTCTCGTGAGCACTACCGTCCAGTGCCCCCAGCGATCTCCCACGAGGCCCAGCTCCCAAACACCAGAACTAGTTTAAGTTCTCACTCTCTTACTACCCCTAACTTATGATCTTGGGGTTGAAACGTCTGCTTCATATTCAAGCTACAGCAGATGTAAATGTGTTCTTTAAACATGTATAAAGCAGGATTAAATTCCAACTAATTGAGAATAATTGGCTCTTTTCTCACAGAATTAAAGACCTCAGAACTGTGCTTTGTGTTGTTCTTGTTGGTTTTTCTTTAATATTTTTTTTAAAAAAAGCAGCTTTAGGAACAGAACAAAATTGAGTTGAAGGTACAGAGTTCCATGTACCCACATACCACTAGCAACATCCCTCACCAACGATCTTGGCGGTCTTTATTACCAAATTCATGGCTTGTATCAGGGCTCATTCTTGGTGTTGCACATTCTATGGGTTTGGGCAAATGGGTTGCAACATGCATCCGCCCTTGTGGGATCAGACAGTGCAGCTTCACTATTCTAAAAGTCCTTTGTGGGACCTGTGCTGTGATGTAGCAGGTAAAGCAGCCACCTGCAGTGCCAGCATTCCATATGGGTGCCAGTTCAAGACCCGGCTGCTCCACATCCAATCCAGCTCCCTGCTATAGCCTGGGAAAGCAGTGGAAGATGGCCCAAGTCCTTGGGCCCCTGCACCCACGTGGGAGACCCAGAAGAAGCTCCTGGCTCCTGGCTTCGGATTGGCACAGCTCCAGCCATTGTGGCCATCTGGGGAGTGAACCAGCGGATGGGAGATCTCTCTCTATCTCTCTCTGCCTCTGCCTCTGCCTCTCTCTCTCTCTGTAACTCTGCCTTTCAAATAAATAAATAAATAAATCTTTTTAAAAAATGTCCCCTGTGCGCTGCACTCTCATGTCTTCCCTCCCCAGACCCTGACAAGCGCCGGTCTCTTTGCTTCCCCAGACGTCATGTATCTGGAATTACACAGCCGGCTGCCTTCCAGATCGGCGGCTGTCATTTAGCCAGGTGCATCTGAGTGCCCTCCGTGTCTTTTCAAGCTTGTAGCTCATTTCTTTTCAGCACTGAGTGAGGTTCCATCGACTGATTGCCTCAGTTGATCCTGTCTTGGTGGCTTCCAAGTGGTGGCCGTGAGGAGCAAAGCTGCTGTCACACCCACGTGCAGGTGTTTGGGAAAACTCGGCAGTCAGGAGTGCGACTGCTGCAGCGAGGGCACAGTATGGTTCACTCTGTAAGGAATCACCAAATCACCCTTCCGAGTGGCTGTCCGTGGTGGCTGTGTGGGTCAGTGGCGGGGAGCCCCTCCCTCGGGAAGTCTCCACACTAGAAGGGAGAGGCATTCCCCCTCCCCCCACTTGGTCGGCTGCAGAGACATGCTGTCAGTGACCTATCCCCTCCCCCAAAACAACAATGGAGTGTTCTGTGTGCTAATGCCTTAGCTTTAAAACAAAATCCTGCGTTTTAGAAACCTTAATAAAAACAGCATTTCAAACTGTGCGGCCCCACAAGCACACAGTGACCAGAAACACAGACATCTCCTGAAGCTCCTCCAGCACCAGCAGCTTCCTGTACGTGCTCCGTTTGGGGTTCCCCTCTTCTGCGGGGTTACTCCCGGCCGTGCCAGCACCCGCTTCCCCTTCCCGGCCGTGCCAGCACCTGCTTCCCCTTCCCGGCCGTGCCAGCGCCCGCTTCCCCTTCCCGGCCGTGCCAGCACCCGCTTCCCCTTCCCGGCCGTGCCAGCACCTGCTTCCCCTTCCTGGCCGTGCCAGCACCCGCTTCCCCTTCCCGGCCGTGCCAGCACCCGCTTCCCCTTCCCGGCCGTGCCAGCACCTGCTTCCCCTTCCCGGCCGTGCCAGTACCCACTTCTCCTCCCCAGCCGTGCCAGCACCCGCTTCCCCTTCCCGGCCGTGCCAGCACCCGCTTCCCCTTCCCGGCCGTGCCAGCGCCCTCTTCCCCTTCCCGGCCGTGCCAGCACCCGCTTCCCCTTCCCGGCCGTGCCAGCACCCGCTTCTCCCTTCCCGGCCGTGCCAGCACCCGCTTCTCCTACCCAGCCGTGCCAGCACCCGCTTCTCCCTTCCTGGCCGTGCCAGCTCCCGCTTCTCCCTTCCCGGCCGTGCCAGCTCCCGCTTCCCCTTCCCGGCCATGCCAGCTCCCGCTTCTCCTACCCAGCCGTGCCAGCACCCGCTTCTCCCTTCCCGGCCGTGCCAGCACCCGCTTCTCCTACCCAGCCATGCCAGCACCCGCTTCCCTTTCCCGGCCGTGCCAGCACCCTTCTCCCTTCTTTCTGTTGGGCACTGTCTCCTTCCGTTGGTGGGGGCCTCTGTGGCTTGGGTTCTGGCTTTGCAGGAGCAGGTGTAGCAGACGACCTTGTGCTTCTCTGAGGTTTGCCCTTCACCTTGACTTCTCCTTCTGAGTCCTGTTTGGTGGCGGAATACAGGTGGCAGGCACGGGAGTGAGGACTTTGGTCAGTCCAGCGGTCACTCTCACCTCTTCTCTGGTCAGTCCAGCGGTCACTCTCACCTCTTCTTCTCTGGTCAGTCCAGCGGTCACTGTCACCTCTTCTTCTCTGGTCAGTCCAGCGGTCACTCTCACCTCTTCTCTGGTCAGTCCAGCGGTCACTCTCACCTCTTCTTCTCTGGTCAGTCCAGCGGTCATTCTCACCTCTTCGTGCTGCTCCCAGATGCAGTTCCTACCTTTGCTCTGCTCTATGCAAGGTGTTTATTTCCCTGAGAATTCTCTCAGGAATTTTTCTTTATTTTTGCTCTTCGGTGGTAAAAAAAAAATTCTCAAAAGAAAACAGCAACAAAGAAACAAAAACCAAAGCCATATTGAGGCATCTTTTCAAACTACAAAAAAGCAAAAATAAAGTTTAAAAAATCCTGAAGGGATTCCCAGGGAAATAAGCACTTTACCTATAGAGGAGCAAAGATCAGGATCACAGCTGGGAGCAGTAAGGAAAAGAACAGACGAGAGTGAGCCCCAGACGGACCAAAGCCTGCTCACCCCTCCCCTCCGTGCCCAGGAGCTCTGCCCCGCAGCGTCACCACCAGGCCCAGAGACAGGCAGCAGAGGATGCGGAACCAGATGAGGCCAGGTGCAGTACAACCAGAGAAGACCACACTGCCTTCCGCTACCCCTGCCCCTGCACAGCCAGAACCCAGCCCTGAACAGGCCCCGCCCGCTCTGTGCCTCCCTCTTCAGCGATGGTGAACTCTCAGCTTTGATTTATTTGGAAAATCATGTTCCTACTTCATTTTCGAGGGGTAATTTTTGGCTGAGTGCTGGTTTTTGTAAACATTTTCAGCACTGCACGCGCAGCATCGGTTCCCTGCGCAGTGTGTGCCGGGTGAGAAGTCTGCTGATGGGCTGCTGAAAATCCCTTCGTGTGTGACGAGTTATTCCCCCCGCCCCGGCTGCTTCCAAGGCGCCCCCTTCGCCTTTAACCTGACAAACCGACTGCACTGTCTCAGTGTGTCTTCTGTGAGCTCATCCTACTCGGATGCCTTTGAGCTTCTTGAATATGGATGCCATTTCCTTCCCCAGAGTTGGAGAGTTTCCAGCCATTTTTTGTAAATTAACTTTATCTCTTTCTTATTTTAGCTTTCTGGGATTCCTGTGATGCATATATTGGTCTGTTTGTTGGTGTCCCAACCCCCTCATCTTTCCTCATTATTTTTCATTCCTTTCTCTTTGTTCTCCTCCGACTCAACAATTTCAAATGATTTGATTCGAGTTTAATCATTTTTCTTGTGCTTGATAGAATCTGCTGTTGAATCCCACCAGGAAGTTTTTCAGTTCTGTCAGCGTACATACTCTTCAGCTCCCATGTCTTTGGAGTTGATTCCTGGATATTAATTTTATTCCTTGGAACCAGCTTTGTAGTGTGGTAGGTTAAGCCTCCCATTTGAGTTCCGGCTGTTCCATTTCTGATCCAGCTCTCTGCTGTGGCCTGGGAAAGCAGTGGAAGATGGCCCACGTCCTTGGGCCCCTGCACCTGCATGGGAGACCTGGAAGAATCTCCTGGTTCCTGGTTTCAGATGGGCCCAGCTCTGGCTGTTGCTGTCATTTGAGGAGTGAACCAGTGTATAGAAGATCTCTCTGTCTCTCCCTCTCTCTGTTTGCAACTCTGCCTCTCAAATAAATAAATCTTAAGAAAAAAAAAAAACCACCACCATCCCTTAATTTTGGCCACATTTCTTTATTTCTCCGTGTCCCTGGAGACTTTGTATTCACGTCAGTGCATTGAAAGACAGCAGCCACCTCTCCTGGTCACGTCTGCCTGGGTTCTCCGGGAAAGACCTTCTCCCTCTCCCCAGCTCGGGACTCCGGGCGCCTCTCCAGCCTTCACGGAGGCCGTGTCTTCTCCGTGAGCGCCTAGAGTGCCTTCTTCAGGAAGGAGCTCCCTCTGGTGTCTCTGTCTGCTGTACCCCAGATTTCTCGAAGCCACCTGGCTCCCTAGTTTCTCAGCAGATTTCCCCAGAAACGTAGGGGATGCGGGGTCCTGCCAGCACGTCAGGACAGGTGAGACAGAACCAGGCCCTCGGACAGCCCCCAGAAACGGGGCCTGGGACTCTTCCCAGTTGAGCTGCCCTCAGCCACAGAAAGGGTTATGGTGAGATAATCCACAGGTTTTCCTACGCGCTCCAGGGTGCTGGCGTCACCCTTGTCTAGTGCAGGAGTCTCTCAGTTGGGCCCTGCGTTTCTCGCATGGGGAACTGGTCCACATCCTGCTGTTGGACTGATCCACAGAGTCCTGCCATGTCACTCTTCGGCAACTGTCACCCATTTGCATCTACAGGACTCCTGTCTTTGCTCTGTTTTCCAGCTGTTTTACCTCTACTACGTTCTTCAGTTCCTCCATTGGTGTCATTTTTGTGTGTGTGTGTTTTTTTTTTCCACTATACCACCTTGATTCCCTTTCAGCTTACTTTTTCATACCTTTTTTTTTTTTTTTTGACAGGCAGAGTGGACAGTGAGAGAGAGAGAGAGAGACAGAGGGAAAGGTCTTCCTTTGCCGTTGGTTCACCCTCCAATGGCCGCCACGGTCGGCGTGCTGCGGCCGGCGCACCACACTGATCCGATGGCAGGAGCCAGGAGCCAGGTGCTTTTCCTGGTCTCCCATGGGGTGCAGGGCCCAAGCAGCTGGGCCATCCTCCACTGCACTCCCTGGCCACAGCAGAGAGCTGGCCTGGAAGAGGGGCAACCGGGACAGAATCCGGCGCCCCGACTGGGACTAGAACCCGGTGTGCCGGCGTCGCTAGGCGGAGGATTAGCCTAGTGAGCCACGGCGCCGGCCTATTTTTCATACCTTTTTAAGTCATTTTTTTAGAGTTAGCCACTCCTCGCTGATGACCCTGCTTAGTTATTTCGGTCTGGAATGGAAGTGTCCCCTGGAAGTGGATGGCCTCTGTCTCCTCCTCCCTTGCGTGGTGGATACGGGTGGTCCCTGTGAAGGCGCTGCAGCTCTCCATCGGTTTACTCCACAGTGCTAAGGAGCCAAGGAGCCACGAGGGCCAGAGGGAATTTCAAAACTCAGAGGCCGGCGCCACAGCTCACTAGGCTAATCCTCCGCCTTGCGGCGCTGGCACCCCGGGTTCTAGTCCCGGTCGGGGCGCCGGGTTCTGTCCCAGTTGCTCCTCTTCCAGTAAAAAAAAAAAAAAAAAAAAAACTCAGAACATGTTGCTAACGTAGCCCACATAACTCCTGCTCAGGAGGGTGCATAGTTCTTACAGGATGGTTTGGTTCCTCCAGGGTCAAGGCACCCCACGTGAAGCCCCGGGTCAGGGCTGCTGGCCGGTGCTTTCTCTGCCCGGCTTTATGGATCTGTGATTCTTCATTTCTCCAGCTTTGCATACTTGCCGTTCACCTGCTAGCCTCCTCCTGGCTGCCCTGATTTACTGTGCCTTCAAGCCCTCAGGTGCTCAGTTTATGGCCACAGGCTGGGATTTTCCCTCTCTTCTTTCCATTCCCCCGCCACACCTTTGGCTCTGGTTGTTAAGGGCTGAGCTCACAGCTCTCCACGTGTAGGAGCTGGCCTGCTCATTCCTACAATGACTGACTTATTCATGGCCATTTCTAGTGATTTCACCATTTCATGATGATTTTCCTGCCATATCAGTCTTGCCTGCCAACTTGACCCAAGAGAGCCAAGTGCCCTTCTAGTAATTCCTGTTTGTTTTTCTTTCTGGTTGCTGTCATCCACATACCATGAAATTCACTATTTTAAACTGCACGGTTCAGTGGTTCCTAATGTATTGGATTGTACAACTATCCCCACTACTTCCAACATTTTTATTGCCCCCAAACTCTGTGTCCCTTTGCAGTTACTTCCCTGTCCTCCCTGGCCACACCCAGCCCCTGGTGGTCACTAATCTACGTTCTGTCCCTATGGATTTGTTTACCCTGGATAGTTTGTGTCTGGATTCTTTTTTTTTAACAGGCAGAGTGGACAGTGAGACAGAGAGACAGAGAGAAAGTCTTCCTTTTGCCGTTGGTTCACCCTCCAATGGCCGCCGCGGCCGGCGCGCTACGGCCTGCGCGCTGCGCTGATCTGAAGCCAGGAGCCAGGTACTTATCCTGGTCTCCCATGGGGTGCAAGGCCCAAGCACTTGGGCCATCCTCCACTGCACTCCTGGGCCACAGCAGAGAGCTGGCCTGGAAGAGGGGCACCCGGGACAGAATTCAGCGCCCCGACCAGGACTAGAACCCGGTGTGCCAGCGCCGCAGGTGGAGGATTAGCGTAGTGAGCCACAGCGCCAGCCTGGACTCTTTCTTAACTGACTCACTCGATCTTTCAGGGGAGCACAGGGACAGGTGGTTGATAACTGAACACACACAATGAAAAGTGCTGGAATTACCGTCTACATGAAGGCCGCTCAAGGATTCTGAAGTCCCATGTCTGAGTTTTTTCTATTGCCACTTGATTGGAATACCTCTGGGGTCCCAGGTGACAAAAACAGAAAAACTTGGACTCACCCTCTGCCACTCTGCTCAAAGGCTTCTCATCCTAAGGCTCCAGCTTTCAAACTGTCTCTTTCAGTTTGATTTCCTCCAAGCTGTGAATGAACCTGGACAGCTGTACCCGTGGCTTAGCAGGGCTCCTCTGCTGGGCTCTGTGCTGCTGTAGCAACCTTCAACAGCAGCCCTGCCTGTTGCCTACTTCTCTCCTTGAGTTCCAAAGTGAGAGCTCTGGATATCAACTGTGACAATACGTTTTCTTGGATTCAATATTACATGTAGTTCTTGCTGTCTCAGTTTTCACCATATGACTATGTTCTGAAATATTTACCCACATTCACAATCTAGAGTTTTTAAAAGTGCGCTAGGAGTGAGCATTCGGCATAGCAGTTACGACTCTGCTTGGGACGCCCACATTCCGTGTCGGAGCGCTCTACCCCCAATTCCAGCTTCCCGCTAAAGCACACGCTGGGAGGCAGCAGGGGATGGATCAACTAGTTGGGTTCCTGCCACTCACATGGGAGACCTGGGTTGAGCTCCCAGCCCCAGACTTGATGTGGTTCATTCCCGGCTATTGCAGGCACTTGGGAGATGAACCGGGGATCTCTCTCTCTCTCTCTCTCTCTCTCTCTCTCATAAATAAATAAACCCCTAAAGAATTCTGCATGCAGAAATGTTTAAGCTGTCTGTGAACTCAGGTAAGAATACAGTCACACTTCAGCTTATTTCATACTCATGTCAAAATGCGTTGTGAATTACTGATACCAACTTCCCCACATTACTAAGTGGAAAAGGTCCTCCCAGGAAATTAGAACAAAGGAAATCAAACCTTAGAAATGAAGTTCACTAGCCAAAACGACTCTGCTTGTCTAACAGATTTTCAGAAGCAACCTCTTGCCGACCACATCCTCATTTCTACCTTCAGAAACACTGGTGACTCCGGTTGACCAGACGTTGTGTGCGTTATTGACTTAAAGCTGGGAGAAATAAACACATAAACGATGTGAGCGGGGCCACATTCATGTTTTCCTTCCCTGAGCCTGATGCGTCCATGCACAATAAAATAAATGACCAACCTCCTGTGAGTCTGGGGGTGCACTGAGATTCCCTGGAGCAGAGAGGTATGGACCTACACTGATAACCACACCACTGCGGGAGGGAACGGAGCAGCGGGCTGGGAGAGCAGGTGGTGCCAAATGTCCTCAAATACCTGAAAAAGAATTCAGGGGCGAAGGAGACGGCTATGGGAAGAAGTCGAGAACTCCGAGTAGCATCTGAGGATGCTCCGGCGACCACTGCAGCTTCTGAGCGCCTACAGCACTCTCATGATTTACCTTCCCGTGCATAGAAGGATCAAGAACAGTTCACGCAAACTTGCGTGTGGCCAACTTTGTGTCTTCTCGCCCTCTCCCTCTCCCTCTCTCATAGTGCAATGTATATAGGAAATAATTTCGTGAAGAAATTGAATATTGAAGGAAGCCTGGAGTAGTTCCAAGAGACTTGAGGACTGTGAAAATCTGCTTTACTTCTATATCTACACAGAAGCACGGTGTAGCTGCTTGTTTGGCAGGCTCTCAAAACGATCTCTCACCTGTCCTACCCACATCCCCACCGCAGAGACACTCAGGTCTCCAGCCGCTGACACTCGGTGGTTTATCAGCTTAAATCAGGTAATTGTCCAGTCCTCGTCGCTCCCCAGTCCAAAGGCACACAAATGCCGACATGAAACCCAGAAACCCTTGCTGGTGTCGCAGCTCACTAAGCTAATCCTCTGCCTGCGACGCCGGCAGCCTGGGTTCTAGCCCTGGTTGAGGTGCCGGATTCTGTCCAGGTTGCCTCTCTTCCAGTCCAGCTCTCTGCTGTGGCCCGGGAGTGCAGTGGAGGATGGTCCAAGTGCTTGGGCCCTGCACCCCATGGGAGACCAGGAGAAGCACCTGGCTCCTGGCTTCGGATCAGCGTGGTGTGATCCCCACTGAGTAGCCGTTGCTTTCTAGCTTCTGCTTTCTTGAAATTGTTTATTTGCTATTTCCTCTCCTGTGCTGTTGATCCAGTGTGTAAATGGTCTTTCTAAAAATCATGTTAGTGAGGTTTGAGTGTAAGCAGAGGGAAATACATTGCCATAGGAATAATGATGCCGCCTTCGAGATGGCCGTGCTCTGATCCCCCGGGTCAGGGCCTGCTCACAGAGGGCACTGCAGGGACCTTGAGACAGGGAGAGCATCCTGAAGAGTCAGGTGGCCCAGTGAAACATTACCCCTTAAAAGCAGAGAATCTGGGGCTGGCACTATAATGCAGAAGGTTAAGCCTCTGCCTGTGGTGCAGGCATCCCATGTGGGCACCAGTTCCAGTCCCGGCTTCTCCACTTCAGATCCAGCTCTCTGCTAATAGCCTGGGAAAGCCAGTAGAGAACTGACCAAGTGCTTAGGCCCTGGCACCCATGTGGGAGACCCAGAAGAATTACCAGGCTCCTGGCTTCAGCCTGGCCCAGCCCCAGCCGTTGCGCCCATTTGGAGAGTGAACCTGCAGATGGAAGATATCTCTCTCTCTCTCTGTCTCTCTCTCTCTCTCTCTCCCTCCCTCCCTCCCTCTCTCCCTGTAATTCTGACTCAAATAAATAAATCTTTAAAAAAAAAAAAGAATACTCTATTCATTTTACTTCTTGTTTTGCTGTGGTTTGAATTTCCTTACTTTAACTTTTTTGAGAAAAAGACTAATATTTTATAGCTGTCAAAAATCATAAATTTCCCCTCTAAACAATTTTGAATGTACCATACAGTTTATTCATAAGTATATTTGTATGAGTGTAGAACAGATCTCTAGAAATTTTTCACCTCACATGACAGAAGTGCTATACCCATTGGACAACACTTCCTCATTCAGCATTTCCTAACACCCTTGGCGGTCGCCATCCTACTACATTTTTCTCGCAAGCAGAGTCTGGCTTGCCGTGACTGGCGCATTGCACTGAGCATAATGTGCTCGACCGCGCGGTAGCCTACGGCAGGACTTAGGGTCCCCGGGTTCCCACCACATTCTTTCTGTGCCCTCACAGAAAACCACCGAGTGCCTTGACTGCCCTGTGGCTCAGCCACCTGCAGGTGTCTCTCGGCAAGCTTGAACCCAAACCTGGACTTCGAAGGGCCCCAGGGATCTATGTTGTTAACCAAAACATGGGAAGAAACTGGCCCCGAGCCAAATCCTTGAGCGTCATATGAGCTCCATTCCCTAACCTGCTTACAGCAGGTGCCTAGGGAGAACGCCCCCCTTCTCTGGAGCACATGGTGAAGATCCCTGAATAAGCACTCCGGGCTGATCACCCTGAAGTGTCTGCTGCTTTCTTTGGAAATGCAACAAGGCTGGGGGCTCAGTCTATGCAGTCAGTACACACAATCTGTAGCCCTGTTCTGTGTTTCTACACGACCCGCAAAGGAGCAGTGCTGTCACGTGCCCATGTCTTAGTGATTCTTTTGATGTTCTTCTGCTTCTTTGTGCTAATTACCCTTTTTTTTTTAGAGAGAGAGAGATTTTATTTATTTATTTGAGAGACAGAGTTACAGACACAAAGAAGAGAGAAAGAGAAAGAGATCTTCCATCCACTGGTTCACTCCCCAAATGGCCACAATGGCAGGAGATGGGCCAGTCTGAAACCAGGGGCTGGGAGCTTCTTCTGGGTCTCCCACATGGGTGCAGGGACCCAAGGACTTGGGCCATCTTCTACTGCCTTCCCAGGCCACAGCAGAGGGCTGGATCAGAAGAGGAGCAGCCAGGACACAAGCCGGTGTGCATATGGAATGCTGGGGCTGCAGATGGAGGCTTAGCCTACTATGCCACAGCACTGGCCCTGCCAATTACTCTTTTGCTAATATTGGCAAGGAATATATTCTTGCCCTACCACTCAGCAGATGAATTGTGAAAGGAATATGACATCAAAGTCAGAGGCCCAGCCTTGACTTCCCCAGTCCTTCCTCTGGAGGTCTGTAGCCTTTTGTTCCTCTCTGTTTTTCATAAGAAAAAAAATCATCTTCATTCTAGGGAGCTCCAACTCTTCTCTACCCCTCAAGGTCAAGACATAGCCCCACTCCTGAAGGGTGTTTACCTGAGCCCCGGAGCCCCTGAGCCATTTTTCTTTTCACTCCTCTGGGCTGTACGGCATTAACTGGTCTCCTATTGGGCTCCAGTCCCTTGGCTGGCCTTGATCTCTGCTATATCACATTCCCAAATGACATTCTGACCCATGCATCTAAGTGACAACATCTTGTCTTCTGGCCTGAGGGGAGGGTCACAAGACTGGATGCACAGTGGGCACTCTGTAATATCCTCATACAGGAAGAGTTACACTTGAAATAGAATCTTCAGTGACAAATGGTGGAAATTTAGGTGCGATTTATGGGAAAATATGGCAGGACAGCCCTACCTTGCATTATCTGAAATCTCAGAATATAAGCAACATTACCCAGATAAAATTACCAGGCAGCTGGTCTCACAAGAATAAAATATACCAGGGATGGTAAAAGCAGTTCATTCTGGAAGCTTCCAGTACCCACCTGGAAGACATAAATGCTTTCTCTAATGACAAGGTGCACCTGCTTCTTGCTGGTGTGTTGTGGTAGGGAGCATGGGGAGGAGTGTGTGGGCAAGGTGCCTATTCCATTGAACAGAGCAGTATGGAAGGCAGGGTCTTAGGTCTTTGTTGAGAAGTTTGGCTTTGCATGAGTAGATGCCATGAGTTCACCAAATCCCATTTTCTGTTCTTGGGAATACAGCTAGACTATGGTTCCTAGCTTCATTTGTAAGATGACGGGACTGTATGACTACATTATGGCCCATGAAGTGTAGACTGAAAATGATGAACTCTATTCCTAGACTCACCCACTAAAATCCTTCTGTGTGAGTATCTGTAAGCCTTTTTTCTCCCACCTACTGGCTAGATGGATAGGAACCAATCAAGGAGACCCTGGGAGGTGACAGAGCTACAGATGGAAGGAGGCAGGGTCCTTGAATCATGGCAAGGAGGTTTGGCTATTGACCACCCTTGGTGAAATGTATTGTGAATGAAAATAGACCCGTGCTGTGTTAACGCAATGGAATTTTTAAATATCTCTATAATCTTGCTATAACGATTAACCAGCCTGGCTAATGCTTAGGTCTAAGTGGAAAGGCAGAATTGGATGCCCGTGCCCACCTACGTATAGGAACAATGGCTGGGGTTGTTGGGGATTGTAATGAGAGAAATTAGGTCACAGGTATGCAGTACGAAAAATGCAGAGCCATCAGGATGGTGCATCAATTTATTTAGCAGAACCTTAAACCTGCTCAGGGTGAAGAGGTCAAGGAGGGAGCAGAGGTCCTCAAGAGAAAGGAGTGTCCCAACCGGAAGCCAGGGGGCGCTCTTCTAAGACCAACAGTCATTCTCCAGCCTGCCCTGAGGGTCTCAACATTGTTCTAAAAGGCTCCCTGGAAAAGAAAAGTTAGATAGTTAAAGTCAGGGGCCCTCGGAGAAATCTAGTTCCAATCTTAATAGCACAAAAGGCTCCAGATAAGGAGCACAGAAACTATTTCTGCTAAATCAGGAGTTACCTACTTTTAAGCAATTTCTCCCAAGATGTTTGCTGGTGGAGCAGACAGGTGGGAACCAGGATGGGGCCTAAGAAAACAGGGCCAGCGGAGAGGCCCAACTAAGGCAGCAATTAGGATCTCAGAAAGAGGAGGGATAATACAGACTGATAGGTGGTGCTTTAAGGAAAGCAAAGAGAACGGGATGAACATGATGGGAAAAGCAGGAGCGGCCATATTAGCGTCTTGGTTTATTTGGCAATGAGTGGCGGCCCAGGTTCAGGGATAGGAGGCTGTTGCCTGATTCTTTTATCCGAAGTGGGTGCCTGCAGGCTTCTGTTTCAGGTCTGAACAGTGGGAGAGGCGCAAGCTCAGGCCCTCAGCCCCCGCCCCGCCCGTCAGCTCACTCGTTGTCCAAGCAGATGTTCCCACAGAACGTCCAGCAGCACGTGTGGTTCAGGCGTGGGCAGCTGTGCTCCTTCGTGCACCTCTGCCTGCAGTACTTCTCCGGAGGCTGCACCCAGCACTGCTCGATCTCTATGTCATCTGAAACCGAGATGACAGCGCTGCCAGGACCCGTCCACAGACAACCCGAAAAAGAAACCCTGTTCTGGCCCAAGAGCCCTAAATAACAAAATATTTCTCTGTCTCCCAATAAAATCCCTTCCTCAGATTCTAACTAACGTCTCTTTACACGAGACGGTCCCTGTAGGGCGTGTGTTCTGCGACAGGACTCCGGGTGCCGGAGATGGGACCCGGGGCGCCCACGGCCCCAGCTTCATTCTCACAAATGTTCAGGTTGCAAGGCCTGGCTCCAAATCCCACACCACGGAGCAAAGGGAAAATGGGCACCTGCCGTTGCTCCCTGTTGACACCACCCAAGCACTCGGCTCTTGGTAAATCCCACGTCTTTCCCCAGCCCAAACCCATTTGCTCATTATATGACCCCAAACTTCGACCTACTGAGGACTAAGCGCCCTGTTCAGGTTTTTATGTTCTATAAGATTCTCTCCTTCCAACTAAATGCATGTGTTCGCCAGTGCCTTCTGCTCGTCGTCAAAGGCTCGCCCCAATGACGCACAGAGATTGTGCGCTCAGCAGGAAGATCTGTGCCGGTATCTCCCCTACCCACGCTGCTCTGACATTGGAAAATAATAAGCTGATAACCCACATAATGTTGACACCGCTATCTTCTCTTCCCATCGGCCCAGCATTGCTTCCAGAGCTGGGATAGGGAGTTTGACGAGAGAGCAGATTGGGAGCATCCAACATGATCTTGCTTGGCTGTCTCCACTTAGGGAGGACTCCGATTCCTTAAAGGAAGATCCTGGAAGTCTGGGCCCGGAATCAGCTCTCACAGATGTCCCGGGACCCGGCAGACCACACCTGTCCCTCGCCACACCACCTACCAACGTTACTTTTGGTCTCGTGGCCTCCCAGCATGGGCAGAAGCACCATCACCTCGTGAGTGAGAACGATCAGTAGGAGAATCCAGAGCACCATGGTCGTCTCTGTGCGCGCTCGGCTTAGACGCAGGTCTTCCCCCAGTGCTGCAGGAGGTAGGAGACGGATCGAGAACAGGCTTGGCAAGAGAGGGGAAGTTCTGGTGAATACTATGTTACTCTTTATTCTAACTTTCCTTTTTACCCTCTGGTTCCCAATAACAAGTCGGCTCCCAAGCTAGCCACTGACTTCCCCAGGCTTCTTCTCATCTCATGTTACATACTCCTTCATTTTCAATAGTATTTATAGTGCAGAGAAGGGAACTACAAAAAATGGGGGGAAATACAAATTGTCAATGGCTTAGATTTTCTTGCCTCCAATGAGCCCTTGGAATCCCCCACCGAGGAGTCAGGACCAGAAGCACCAGGCCAGCGGAGGGTGGCATCCCCTGGTGCTTCCTCCCGCCACTTCCCAGGAGACAGAAACTTGCCTTAACCAGGTGGAGGTGCTCTGTAACCCAGCTTCTGAGCGAGGAGGCCCTCCACAGTTGGGAACAGTGTGCCCCGGCGTGGCTACCTGCATGGGCCTGCACACTTTAATTATTAAGTTGAGAAGATGTTTCGTGCTTGAAGAGTCACATCAGATTTGTGGGGACCTATCTAAGTTTTCCCAAACTAAAGAAACAACAAATCATTCTGAATAAAAGTATGCATACAAGAGAGAAAAAAGTGACGTCACGACACAGGTCAGACCAGCAATCCAATCATGCCTTTGTGATCACTCCCCACATCATGAGGACACAGATATTTCCAATTTCTTCTTGTTAGAGTAATGTCCTGATGAACCTAAAGCTTTGACACGTGCATTATTATTTTTATAGCATGAATTCATAAAAGATTTTTGGGCACTGTTTCAGGCTTTGAATAATCGCGGCGTGTTTTCTCACTAAGGGTTGGGTTACACCCCACCCACTGGACGTCAGGTGCATATCCCACACTCCCTGTTCAACCCTGGCAGCACAGAGGTGGTTTCTGTGCTACGCTGCCGGCTGCCCAGTATCTCGCAGAAGAAAGCCCCTGATGCCAGATCACAGAGGCCTGGACTAGAATCCTGTTCCCACCAACTCTCAGCTGTTCAACCTGTGCCAGTTGCATAACTCCCAGAGCCTGCTGACACGTGGCGGCCGAGGGTGGGGAGTCCTGGGGCATGGCAAGAGGAGCCTTCATTTACTTCCAGCATCCCCACCCTCTCCCATTTACCCCGTCTCCCTCTATCTGCTGCTTTACCTTCCTGAAACCAAACAGGAAAGAAACTAAAAAGTCAACCAGAAGGATAGAATTCTGCTCCTGTGAGTTACACGGTGATGGGGAGGTGAGTTCCCATCTCCCTGGAAGTCTCTGCTGCGCAATGCATAATCCCAGCTGTAAGCGGCTGTTTATGTTCATTCAATCAAATTACAAATTCAATATCTGGTCATCTCAAGAATTCTACAGCCACAGGAATCTAGGGGCTATCATATTGGACAGTTGAGACAGAAAATCTCTGTCATCAAAGAAGGTTCTGCTTGGGGCCGGCGTTGTGGTGTAGTGGGTAAAGCTGCCACCTGTGTGCCGGCATCCCATATGGGCGCAGGTTCAAGTCCTGGCTGCTCCACTTCCCATCCAGCTCTCTGCTACGACCTGGGAAAGCAGTGGAAGATGGTTCAAGTCCCTGGGCCCCTGCACCCACGTGGGAGACCTGGAAGAAGCTCCTGGCTCCTGGCTTCAGATCGGCACAGCCCTGGCCGCTGCAGCCATCTGGGGAGTGAACCAGTGGATGGAAGACCTCTCTCTCTCTCTCTCTACCTCTACCTCTACCTCTACCTCTGCCTATCTGTAACTCTGCCTTTCAAATAAATAAATAAATCTTAAAAAAAAAGAAAAGAAAAAAGAAAATTCTGCTGAACAATGCTGCTCTGAATCAATTCATACAAACTACTCTGCTCAAAAGCACACTGTAGCCCCTAACTATATACATTTATTATTAATGAAGCATGTTTAAAAACAAGAGTTAAAAAACAAATACAGGAAAATGCAAATGCAATGCTCCAGGTCATGCTTAAAAGGTGCATACTTTTCCAAAGGGGGCATTGAAAACTCATTGTTAGGGCTGACACTGTGGTGTAGTATGTTAAACCTCCACCTGCAGTGCCAGCCTCCCATATGAATGCTGGTTCGAGTCCTATTGCTCCACTTCCAAGTCAGCTTCCTGCTAATGCACCTCAGAAAGCAGTGGAAGATGGTCCAAGTGCTTGGGCCCTGCACCCACGTGGGAGACCTGAAAGAAGCTTCTAACTTCTGGCTTCAGTCTGACCCAGCTCCAGGCATTGTGACCATTTTGGGGAATGAACCAGCAGATGGAAGACCTTGCTCTCTATCTCTCTGCCTCTCCAATAAATAAATAAGTCTTTAAAAAAAAAGAAAGAAAAGAAAAGAAAATTCATTGTTCCCCTAACAAAGGTGAAATTTAGAAGTTGGAAAAATACAAGTTTTAGGCATGTGAACCACTGAGATGCACAGAGTTTTAATTGAATTGGTTTTAGATCTAAGGAGGGGTGACAGCAAGATCAGGAGAATAAGGAGCAAAAGAGAAGAGAGAACCCTACAGAAGTAG